>NC_063161.1:64703766-65953766 GCF_023159225.1 Perognathus longimembris pacificus
ACCACAAGGTCAGTAAAAGTCCAACTAAAAAGATAAGAATATTTAATACAAACTCTAAAGGTTACAAACCCCAAAGTTGGGTCTTTTCCTTAACTTCACATGTTTGTATTGCAAATCACCAAAAGATTCTCTAAGTGATTTACCTCAGCATTCTTCCTTTTCAGGGTTTTCAACATCTGGTTGTTGTCCCTGCGCTATCACTATATCTCATGAGTACCCTGATATTGTACATACTGGTATTAGAAGGAGGGGAGTGAAAGGGAATATCAAAGTAGAGAGACAAAAGATAAAAAGACAATTGACTCCAAAAGCAATACTTGCAAAACTATTTGTTGTAAACCAACTGAACAACTCATGGGGTGAGAGGGAAAAGGAGAGGGGAAGGAGAGGGGAATGAGGGAGGAGGCAACAAATAGTACAAGAAATGTACGCAGGGGGCTGGGGATATAGCCTAGTGGCAAGAGTGCCTGCCTCGGATACACGAGGCCCTAGGTTCGATTCCCCAGCACCACATATACAGAAAACGGCCAGAAGCGGCGCTGTGGCTCAAGTGGCAGAGTGCTAGCCTTGAGTGGGAAGAAGCCAGGGACGGTGCTCGGGCCCTGAGTCCAAGGCCCAGGACTGGCCAAAAAAAAAAAAAAAAAAGAAAAAAGAAATGTACGCAGAAAAGGAGAAAGATGGCGCCGACAGAATAGGGAGGCACCCGACTCGCTCCAACTGAATAGCGAGCTGGGAACTCCAACACCCAACACCCCATCAAGAACCCAGCAAAATCAGCAGCCAGAAGCAGTGGAGAAATGCAGGAAAACAAAAAGGAGCAAAAAAGAAGAGCTGAAAACCTACACGGAGCCGGAGAATCTCCGGGGCACCCTCCCCCCACCAGCCGACCCTGGCCCAAACAGGGCCAGGCTGGGAAAGGGGAACCCGGCGATCACAGGCTGCCAGGAGCGCAGAATTCAGATAGCGGGAGACCCCACGGACACAAGGGAGGGTGCAGAACAGGACACACACCAGCAGCGACGAGAAGTTTGGGTCCACACCGGGTTCGGACAAGGGAACCCAGTGCGGCAGAAAGAGGGAACCGGGGAAGCCACCACGACACTTCGCCAACCCCTGAAGGACCAACGGCTGCGCGGGACACACACACAAAGCAGCATCAGTGAGTCCCCCATTATCCCCTCCCCCAATGGGAGACCAGCTAACAGAGACCCAAGCCCTACAAAGGAGCTAGATCTCCCTCCCTCCCCCTCCCCATCCTGAGGGAACAAAGAACCCCCAAATCAGGCAGGGAGCTCCCATCAGGCGCTGGGAAGTCAGTTTAGCAGGAGAAGGGTGGAGCAGCCCCAAGGCCCCACAGGTTCCTGAACTGGCAGAACCGGCCCCGCCCCCTTCCCAACAGAGGCCGGGAGACAGCTGGCAGTGCAAGCCCCACCCGAGGCGCCTGGACCTCTCAGACTCTTACAACTAAAATCACAGGCACTGGTGGGCAACACCAGCACAGTAGGGACACCTGGGCCTGATCACGTCCCCCCCTCGCAGCGGAGGTGAGGTCTGAGGGTGCTAACCCACACCCGGACAGTCGATCCCACTGGGCCCCACACATACCACCCCCCCCCAACGGACTCGCGGGAGGGCACAAACACAACCCAAGAACCCAGGGCTCGCTCTGGAAGGCATACCCCGCTAAAGTGCCTGTTGTAGTGGACCCACAGCACACAGGAGGGTGGGGCCCCCAGCGACAGCGCCCGCTCTGGTAGGTGTACCCTGCACTGGTGGGTGGGGCCACAGCAGCATCACCTGCTGCCGTAGATATGCCTACACAGGAGGGAGGGAAGAGCTACAAACCTGTTGGGCTTGTTAGCCCCTCCCAGCTCAGACTCTTACTTCTTTCTTTCCACCCTCCCTTTCTCACCCCCTCCCCTAGTCATCCGACCAGCAGATAAGCTAGAGTGGAACGGGGGAGTTAGCTTCGACCTGTCGCTCACGTGGTCTGACGCAGATGGGTGCCCGCCTCCTTACCGCTAGAAGTCTGACGTACACAGGCAACGGGGCTACCTTCTTAGAGCAAACTAACTTTATTGAGACAAGGACAAGGGGAGATGATTCCGAGGGAGGGGTTTGGCCAGGATGTCGATAGGCTGAAAGGTATCACCTGACCCCCAAGGGCTAATGTCACTCGAGCGCGCCGAGCCAGGGCGGGGTTGGTAGGCGCCGGGCTGGCTAGAGTGGGTTGGGGGCTGTTTGCCCAACCGGTTTCTCTGGATTCCGATCCAGAGAAGGTAGCAGGGCCACATTCCCCAGGGCTGGGGGAGGGGCATCAAGCCCCTTCCATCAAGGGGAAAGATGGATCCCAACATCTGCCTCTTTTATATTTAATTTTTTTTCGAACAGCAGGAGGCGCCCTACTTGAGAGCGTGCCGTGTCTTAGGTTGCCCCCCCCCCAAGGGGAGTCTTACCCGTCTTGGGCTATCGCCCTAGCTCTTCAGGCTGACCTTCCTGCCGGGCTGGCAGGCCCGATGAGAGGCCTTGGGGAGAGTGGGATGGGCACTCGAAAGAAAGCCCTTATAATTTTCTCTCATGCCAGCGGACCTCAGTGAGCAGCAGGTCCTAGGGGCCAAGTGACGAGCCTCATGGGGTTTCCTATATGGCTAAAAGGCCAAAGGCCGCTTGGTACCTAGACATCTCTGGCCCATCACTTACAATAAGAGACCCATGTAACTAGCACGGGGCAATGTAAACATAATATAAATGGAAGCATAAAGCAGACATGAGCATAGGCAATCGTAATACAAGGCAAATGCAAACATGAGCAACTGTAACACATGAGCAATTACAACACAGGCACAAAGCAATGAAGGGTCTCTTATCTGGGTCAGTCCATAGAAAACAGAGGAATTCTGGTCCAGTCTGGTGTCACTCAAGGTAGCGCAGATGGTTCTTCCTTCCCTCGATGGTGAGGTAGAGGGGCAGGTTCAGGTCCTGGCGATGTGGCAGCAAAGGTGCTGGTAACTTAACAACTGAGGTTAGTAAACACTTCATAGTAAACATTGCAGCAAGGTGCCAATCCTTTGCTTATTGTAAACATTTATCATAAAACATTAAAGTGTCCAAGTCCTTTAGCTCCTATTTCCCTCCAATGGGGACCCCTGAGATAAGCAGCAAAGGGGGGAGCGAAGGGAGGAACAACCGTGCAAGATTTCCCTTTGGTCCTTGTGCAAGGCTGTGGGCCACGCTGCCACAGCAAACGTTACTCAAAAGGGCATCAGGCAGGGTCCATGGAAGAAACAGGGCCGACACTGGGTCCATCGCTGGTGCAGGCAGGCTTTCCCATTTCTCCTTAGAAAATTTCACCTAGGTCTTTGCTTTCCTGAGAGGAAATAAGGGGAGACATCACTCAAGGGCAGGTGCCCTTGGGTGGTCATTCTGATGGACAATATTTTACATCTCTAGAAGGTATCCAGATTGGATTCAGTTCCCCAGTGGGGAAAACACAGGCGAAGCCCCTTCCGGCACTGATAAGTGAATCTGAACCTCGTCACGCCCCTGTAAGGGGATCCTTCCACCGGACCTCCACCTTTAAGTAGGGTGTTTGGCTTGACCAGTGTCTCTGGAAAGCCGACAGAGGTTGGTCCTTAGAGAAATTTAAAATATTCAATGTAACCATCGCTGTCCTCAGCTTGTCATGGGGGCTTCCACCCCCCCTTTTTGTTTTAATAATTGATCCTTCAGGGTCTTATTATGCC
The DNA here is from genome assembly GCF_023159225.1 of Perognathus longimembris pacificus. Taxonomy (NCBI): domain Eukaryota; kingdom Metazoa; phylum Chordata; class Mammalia; order Rodentia; family Heteromyidae; genus Perognathus; species Perognathus longimembris. The sequence continues at coordinate 64,707,510 of NC_063161.1, forward strand.
TCTCAATTATGGCTTGACCCTTTGGGTTATAAGGTATTCCAGTGGTATGTTTAATATTCCACATTTGGAAAAATGCCTGTAAAGGCTTACTGGTAAAACAAGGTCCATTATCTGTTTTAACCTGTAAAGGCAGCCCTAGGATAGCAAAACACTGTAAGAAGTGGCTTTCAGCATGCCATGCTCTTTCCCCGGTATGCAGAGAGGACTAACACACGCCAGAGCATGTGTCAATAGACATAAATATATATTTTAGCCTTCCAAAAGGAGCACAGTGGGTTACATCAGTCTGCCCAATTAGGTTAGGTTTCAAACCTCTTGGGTTCACCCCTGGAGATTGTAGGGGAGGGACTTGCATGAAAGGCATACACGATTTGCAAGTCCTTATAATCTTTTTTAAGTCTTTTATAGGAATTGAAGGAAATCTCTGATGTAACCCTCTCCAATTTAGGTGAGTACGCTCATGAAGTCCTTTGGCCATTTGGAGGTTTTGAGGTTGTACAATGGCCAGAGCTATGATGGTTCCATTAGTGGCCAGCTGGTCAGCCATACGATTACCTTGTGCCAGGTCCCCAGGCAGTCCTTGGTGTCCACGAAGGTGCTGTAAAAATATAGGCTCACTCCGCTCTTTTAACAGAGACCTGACTTGGATCATCAGAGGAGTGATTGGGTTTTCATCTAATTTGATATATGAACATACCAGGTTGGGTAGCAAATTAACCACATACAGACTATCAGAGAACAAGTTCATTGGCTGTTTAACATGGGTCAGTGCCAAGGTGACTGAGTACAACTCTTTAAATTGTGCAGAGCCAGTGATGGCTTCAAAGTAATGGGTGTTTTCTTTCCCACTGGCATGGGGCAAGGCGGAGCACACCACTATGGCAGAGCCGGCTCATCCACCATCTGTAAACACATTGGCAGCCTTGACAAGAGGCTTGATAGAGAAAAGCACAGGGGGTGTCCATTGTAGCCTGGAAAATGAGGTCACCCATCTTGAAGTGCCATAGTGGCAATCTATTTTACCCATAAAGCCCACCAGGGCACTAGAAACACGTGCATTATTTCTTCTGACCCATTCAAAATCTGACAACCGGTAGGGAATAGTTAGCACGTCGGGATCTCTCCCATAATGTCTCAGGGAGGTATCCCTGCCCTTAATTACCAAGTCAGCTAGCTGGTCTAGCTGTGAATAAACCCTGGGAGCTCCTCCCACTGATGCATGCACCCATTGAAGAGGCTCACCTGATTGCATAATTACAGCTGAGGAAAGTTCAGACCCGGGGAGGATCCAAAGGCAAAGTGGGCACTCAGGCTTGTAGCGTGCCAGCTGTGCCTTATTTAAGGCAGATTGGATTTTCTGGAAGGCTGTTTGAAGTGATGGAGTTATTGTAATAACATCAGTGGGCGTTTTGCCCTTCAAAGAGTCATGGAGCGGTATCAACTCCTCTGTAGGCAGTTGAAGCCAGGGTCTTAGCCAATTAATTTCACCTAACAGTCTTTGCATCTCCACCAGAGTATAAGTTGCCTGGAAGGATAACTGGGGCTTGAGTGGGCATACAGAGTCTAGTTTAAGTTCTGCCCCCAAGATCTTAAAGGGGTATACTTTCTGAACCTTGTCACTGGCTATATGTAGCCCTCCTCTTTGAAGGAGTGTTTGGGCCTTGCTATAGGCCAAGTCTAGCACTTGAACATCTGCTGATACAATAATAATGTTGTCCATTTAAATGCATATGGTCCAATCTTCTCCTGTATCAATTAAGAATCGGAACTTCTTTCCAAATATCATGATTACTGTCTCTGGCCTTATCTCGGGGGCAATGGGGACTGCCCAGCAAGGGGCTTCAGGCTGTTTATTGCCTTGGTTGGTGGAGAATCTGAAAGTCAGGCCATAAAGAACATGTTTTGCCCAGGGCACATTTGGCCCGCCTCTCTCAAGAACCATCCTCCAGAGCTCATGGAAATCTGTAGTTTTCTGCAACTCCCATGGAGGCCTCTGAATTTAAAAGTGGCCAGGCCGTTTCTTTTTTTTTTTTTTTTTTTTTTTTTTGCTGCTGGGCGCTGCAGCCGCTGTCGCCACTACAGCTGGCGGGAAAAGCGGCTGCTCAGGGCTGCCAAAATCTGCATATGTATAGAGTCAAGCTGAGCCTCCCATGGGGGAGGGGTAGCAAGCCTGCAGCTGCTCTGCTCCTCTCCCGGCTGCCTCGGCTTGGGATCACGGGGACCAAACATGCGTTTGTTCCTGGGCCTCTCAGAGTGGGGAGTCGGGGCCCTCTCCAAATCAAAATTAACTCCGGCTGCCCTCTCCTGAATCCAGGGATTCCCCGCCAGGGTCCCAAGAGAGGCACGCCTTGAGAGTCTTAATGGCTCGCAGTGGGAGTTTTCCCCATTCTGCCCTTTCTACCTCCGGCTGTAGTCGGTCCCAAGTTTCCCACAAGAGTGGGTTGGCTCCAGTGAGCCACGGGACCCTGTGGGTCAATTCCTCCCAAATTCGTATGGCGCAGGGCTCTGAGATATTAATCCCCAGGTTTTGGAGGGTGAACTTTAGGATTTTAAGGGGCGAACTGTTTCGCCGACTCTAGACTTGTCCCATCCTCTTACCTGAGTGGGAGGACCACGTGTCTCAGGATTTCCAACCTGTTTCCACCAGGGTCGGTAGGGAGCCGGACTTCCTCACATGGATTCGTGCAACCCGCGTGGGCGCCAAAATGTTGAGCTTGTTAGCCCCTCCCAGCTTGGACTCTTACTTCTTTCTTTCCACCCTCCCTTTCTCGCCCTCTCCCCTAGTCATCCGACCAGCAGATAAGCTAGAGTGGAACGGGGGAGTTTGATCCGACCTGTCACGCAGGAGGTCTGCCGCAGATGTGTGCCCGCCTCCTTATCACTAGAAATCTGACGTACACATGCAACGGGGCTTGCTTCTTAGAGCAAACTAACTTTATTGAGACAAGGACAAGGGTAGATGATTCTGAGGGAGGGGTTTGGCCAGGATGTCGATAGGCTAAAAGGTATCACCTGACCCCCAAGGGCTAACGTCATCGAGCGCGCAGAGCCAGGGCAGGGTTGGTAGGAGCCGGGCTGACTAGCTGGGTTGGGGGCTGTTTGCCCAACCGGTTTCTCTGGATTCAGATCCAGAGAGGGTAGCAGGGCCGCATTCCCCAGGGCTGGGGAAGGGGCATCAAGCCCCTTCCATCAAGGGGAAAGATGGATCCCAACACAAACCAAACCTGAGAAGCTATCCACAGATCTCCAGATGCACAAACCACAAAGAAACGTAACTCAGTTCATCAAAGGGCAAGCCAACTTTCCAGCTCCAAAAAGCAGCACGACTGAAGAGGAGATGGAGACTAAAAAAGCAAATGAGGCCATGTTAACAGGAATGATCAAAAGCGTCAGAAATGAAATCAGAAAACATTTCCAGGAGTTTAGAGCGGAAATCTGGAAGGACACCCAGGAAGCCAAGAAAGAAATGGAAGCAAAAATGGATACAATGCAAGCCGCCTTTAAAGAAAATTTCCACATCCTGAGAATTGAAATGCATTAAAAAAATAGATTTAAAATACAACTCTTTAAAGGAAGAAATTTCCACGATCAGAGCTGATATGACAACCATAAATAGCCCTCTGACATCCATAAACTCCGCAATTGAAACCATAACACAAAGAGTGGAACATATCGAATCCAGAATCTCTCCCCTGATCGATGAAGCAGCCGACAACAACCAGAAAATTACCACACTCCAAAAAAAGGTGAAGCTTCAGGGAAGACTAATCCAGGAACTAATGGACAAAGACAAGAGATATAATCTGCGCATATTTGGAATAGAGGAAGGAGCTGAATACCAGAGCAGAGGGCTTAATCATGTTCTCAATAAAGTTATTGCAGAAAACTTCCCCAATCTCACAGGGGACCCCATCCAGGTAACCGAAGCCTATAGGACACCTGGCAGGCCAGACCCCAGGAAAACCACCCCAAGGCACATAATATTCAAGACTACAGACCTCAAGATTAAAGAGCAAATTCTGAATTCAGCCAAAGCGAAGAAGGAAACTTTTTTCAATGGGAAGAGGATTCGAATAACATCCGACTTATCCACACAAACTTACCAAGCTCGAAGTGAGTGGAAGAACACCATCCGAGTACTTCAGAATAACAATTTGCAACCTCGGATCAAATATCCAGCGAAATTGGAGTTCACATTCAAGGGGAAAACCAGATCTTTCCACACCAAAGAAGAGCTAAAGGAGTATGTGAATAAAAAAAACCAGCCCTACAGTGAATTCTAAGAGGGGAACCCCACCCAACAGAGATCGTAAAAGACACACAGAATCAGAAAGAAACTTCAATAGCCAAAGTCCAGCAGAAAGATCAGCTCACTAAAGACAAGAAAAAAAAAGAGGAAAAAACAGCCCAACAAGAAAATGGAAGGAGAAAAAACACCCTTATCCTTGATCTCTTTAAATATAAATGGCTTAAACTTCCCGATTAAGGGGAGCAGACTGGCAGAATGGATCCGCAAACAAAAAGTTGACATCTGCTGTCTACAAGAGACCCACCTTACAGCAAGGGACAAAAACAGGCTTCGAATGAAAGGATGGAGCAAGATCTACCAAGCAAATGCACCCACCAAAACGGCAGGTGTAGCCATTCTGATCTCAGACAAGCTGGACTTCTCATTAAAGTCAACTCAGAAAGACAAAGAAGGACACTACATATTAATACAAAGAAAAATCCAGAATCAAGAAATCACAGTGATAAATGTATACTCACCGAACAAACAAAAGAGGCGCTACATATGTCAAGCAAATTATCACAGAATTACAGAACAAGATAGACGCAAACACAATCATAGTGGGTGACTTTAATACTCCTCTCTCTCCAAGAGACAGATCCAACACCCAGAGGATTAGTAAGGGAGCTGAGGACCTAAATAACACCATTTCCCAAATGGATCTAACAGACCTATATAGAACCTTCCACCCTACAGAGACCCAATACATCTTCTTTTCAGCAGCCCATGGATCATATTCCAAAATAGACCACATCATAGCCCACACAAAGAACCTCAGCAAATACAAAAGTATTGACGTCATCCCATGTATTATATCTGATCACAGTGGATTAAAGATAACCCTCAACAACAAAGGATACCACAGAGCCTATACACACTCTTGGAGGCTAAACCCCACGCTGCTATCCAACACTTGGGCCACAGACCAAATTAAAGATGAAATCAATGAATTCATAAGCCACAATGACAAAGAAAAGACATCACAAAGAAACCTATGGGACACAGCTAAGGCAGTACTGAGGGGCAAGATCATTGCCCTCAGCACTCACATTAAAATAATGGAAGCAGAGCAGGTGAATAACCTCACGATGAAACTAAAACAACTGGAGAAACAAGAAATGACAGAATCTAAAACGACTAGGAGGGGAGAGATTACAAAGATTAAAGAAGAGATAAATCTGATTGAAAATAGAAAGACTATTCAACAAATAAATAAGACTAAAAGCTGGTTCTTTGAGAAAATAAACAAAATTGACAGACCCCTTGCAAGACTTACAAAAAAAGAAGAGAAGAGACTATGTAAAATCAGGGACTCCACTGGAAAAATTAGAAGTACACACCATATTCAAACAATCATAAGGAGCTATTTCCAAAACCTCTACTCAGAAAAAAACAATAATTTTACAGAAATGGATCAATTCTTAGAGAAGTACAAACTGCCAAAACTGAACCAAGAAGAAATAAATCAACTAAATAAACCAATAACTTATGGTGAGATACAGGAGGTAATCAAGAACCTCCCTACTAAGAAAAGCCCAGGCCCAGATGGATTCACCAACGAATTCTACAAAACCTTTAGTGAGGAGCTAATACCAATACTCCTCAAACTCTTCCGCGAAATAGAAACAGAGGGAGAAATCCCAAACTCATTCTATGAAGCTAATATCATACTCATTCCCAAACCAGGCAAAGACCCAACAAAAAAAGAGAACTACAGACCAATATCACTAATGAACACAGACGCAAAGCTCCTCAATAAAATATTAGCTAACAGGATCCAGAAACTGATCAAGAAAATCATACATCATGACAGAGTAGGCTTCATCCCTCAGTCACAAGGATGGTTCAACATCCGTAAATCAATCAACGTAATTCACCACATAAACAGATCTAAAATTAAGAATTACATTGTTATCTCAGTCGACGCCCAAAAAGCCTTTGACAAAATACAACATCCATACCTATTAAAAGCTTTGGAGAGAACAGGAATAGATGGAACATTCCTCAAAACAATAAAAGCCATATACAACAGACCAACTGCTAATATCATATTAAATGGAGAGAAACTTAAATCATTCCCCCTAAACTCAGGAACAAGACAAGGATGCCCACTCTCCCCACTTCTGTTCAACATAGTGCTGGAATCCCTAGCCATAGCAATAAGGCAAGTGGAGGACATCAAAGGGATCCACATCGGCAAGGAAGAAATCAAGTTATCCCTATTCGCAGACGACATGATCTTATATCTGAAGGACCCAAAAAACTCAGTACCCAAACTCCTACACCTAATAAACCAATTTGGCAAAGTAGCAGGATACAAAATCAATCCACAAAAGTCAGCAGCTTTTCTGTACACCAGCAATAGACAAACAGAAAAGGAAATTATGGAAACAATTCCATTTACAGTAGCCAAAAAAAGAATAAAGTACCTAGGGATCAACTTAACCAAGGACGTGACGGATCTATTTAATGAAAACTACAAAAATCTAATCAGGGAAATCAAAGAAGACACAAGGATATGGAAAGACCTCCCATGCTCATGGGTAGGCAAAATCAATATAGTGAAAATGGCCATATTGCCCAAATTGTTATACAAATTCAATGCAATACCTATCAAAATCCCAGCCACATTCTTCACTGAAATAGAGAAACCAATCCATAAATTCATATGGAACAGCAAAAAAGCTAGAATAGCCAAAGCAATTCTAGGCAAAAAAAGCAGTGCAGGAGGTATCACCATACCAGACTTCAAGCTCTACTACAAGGACATCATAACAAAAACAGCATGGTATTGGTATAAAAACAGATCGGAAGACCAGTGGATTAGAATTGAAGACCCAGAAATAAAACCGCACTCTTACAGCCAACTGATATTCGACAAAGGAGCTAAAGACATACAATGGAATAAATATAGCCTCTTCAACTACTGGTGCTGGGAGAACTGGGCAGCCATATGCAGAAAACTCAAAGTAGACCCAAGCCTATCACCATGCACCAAGATCAACTCAAAATGGATCAACGACCTCAATATCAGACCTGAATCCTTGAAACTACTGAAGGACAGAGTAGGAAAGACGCTAGAACTTATAGGCACAGGAAGGATCTTCCTGAATAGAGTCCCAGGGGCACAACAAATAGGGGAAAGACTCAACAAATGGGACTACTACAAGTTAAAAAGTTTCTGCACAGCTAAGGTCATAGCCACCAAACTAGAAAGACAGCCAACCATATGGGAAAGGATATTTACCAGCACAGCAACAGACAAAGGCCTGATATCTGTCATCTTCAGAGAATTCAAAAAACTAAGCCCCTCCAAGCCCAATAAACCTATTAGGAAATGGGCAAAAGAGCTAAAGAGATACTTCACAAGAGAAGATATAAAAATGGCAAAGAAACACATGAGGAAATGCTCAACATCCCTGCTAGTAAAGGAAATGCAAATAAAAACAACCCTGAGATACCATCTTACCCCAGTTAGAATGGCCTATACTCTGAACTCAGGAATCAAATGCTGGAGGGGGTGTAGGGAAAGAGGAACCCTTCTCTATTGTTGGTGGGAGTGCAAATTAGTACAACCACTTTGGAGAACAGTATGGAGGTTTCTCAAAAAGCTCAATATAGACCTACCCTATGACCCAGCCATACCACTCCTAGGCATCTATCCTAAACAGCAAAATCCAAGATATCAAAAAGACATTTGTACTTCCATGTTTATCGCGGCACAATTCACAATAGCCAAAATATGGAAACAACCCAGATGCCCCTCCACAGATGAATGGATCCAAAAAATATGGTACTTATACACAATGGAATACTACATAGCGATTAGGAATGGTGAAATATTGTTATTTGCAGGGAAATGGTCAGAACTCGAACAAATAATGTTGAGCGAGACAAGCCTAGAACACAGAAAACAAAGGGGCATGATCTCCCTGATATATGACTGTTAACAAAGGGAGACGGAGAGACAGTAGAGACCAAGTCTGTGAATACTGTATATGTTCTCGATACATTGTATATTGTATATATGTCTACCTGACCTAGAGAAGGGATAGAAAAACAGGACGTAAGATATCACAAGAAATGTACACACTGCCCTACTATGTAACTGTACCCTTTTTGCACAACACCTTGTAAAAAATTTGCGTTCAATTAATAAACAAATAAAAAGAAAAAAAATAAACACAAAAAAAGAAAAAAAAAAAGAAAAGGAAGAAACAGACTAAGAAATTAAAAAAAATAAGAAATGTACCCAAGGCCTAATGTATGAAACTGTAACCCCCTGTACATAGCTTTGACAATAAATAAGTAATTATTATTTTTAGAAAAACTACATGCATTAAATTTAGTGTTTGACATTTGCTTAAAAAAAACATGTAAAAGATATTTTGAAATATGTTTGCAGTTATCAAAGAACTATTATGAAGAAAATGTGTACTAATACTACTCTATGAAACAGGCCAGTGAAAATTCTTCCAGTATTAGTAGACTGCAAATCCAACTCAAATTCAGAGTGCTTGTCAGGCATGCAGAAAGCCTTGAGTTCAATACCCAAAACCTCACAGGAAAGAAGGAAGTATCAGGGTCATGAAAATGTGAACGTAAGTCCCAAACATTTACTAATTATATATGAGAATTTTAATGCATTATATTGACATATGTAATATCAGGTTTCAAAAATGTGTCTAAGGAACATAAATCGTCTTCTATTATCAAGACTAAATTCTATTTTCAAAGTTCTAATGTGTAAATGTGTTCTAACAACCTTCTCTGCATTATAGATTTAAATTTTGGGTTTTTTTCCACTAAGTCCTAAAGTCCCATGAAATTAGCTAGCCCTTTATTTGTCAACACTGATCTCAATAGTCACTACAAATTTTTACCTTAAATAACAGCAACAGCATAACCATAGGCTATACATGAAATATATTTTAAATATATTTTAACATTTCCTTTGATCTTATAGGGAAAGTTTAGCTTGTTTGGTTATAGATTTATATTGTCTGAAGAGTTACTCTCGTGCCTTATGCTTCTAAAGACAAGCTATCATTGAAACAATCCCCAAAGTCAACTCAATTTTAAACAGTCTGAATTAACCAATTCAGACTTTGGCAAAAAAATGCCAGAGCTGGGGATATACTTCAGTGATACTGCCTAAAACAAGACAAAGCAAAGAAAAAAATTTACAAAAAACAACAAAAAAGTATTTTTTCTCCAAATTTTTAATGCCACTATCATGTTTACTTTATTTTAAAATTTAATTTTTATATCAGCTCCTCCTAACTATCCTTGTAAATAACATAACTAATTGATCTCCCAAAATTTCATAGTCATATGACTACCTCAGATTTACCACTAGATATGAAATCCACAATCCCTTTCCTATAATTCAAGGACCTACTTTAATTAGGCACCCTCCCTTACCATTTTTTACCCAGAGTCGTTTCCCCATGACTCCCAACCACTGGATGGTAATTTATACCTTCTGACCTTATCATTGTAGTACACAGACACTCAATACAGAATCACTGCCCTTTTCCTTTTTATGACTTCGCTACTTATTACTAACATGCAACTCATTATACAGCTTTCTGTCTACAGAGGGAATGCAGCCATACTGTGTTTTCAACTCAGGGCCTGGTGCTTTCTATGCAAGCATTCTACACTGAAACCACACCTATAGGCCTCTTATGTCCCCACTTTTTTAGTATAGCTACTAAAATTTTAAAGTATTTATGACTCAGATAACAATTGGATAAGCACCACTCTTCATTATCAATTTTAAGGAATGTAGAGTGTCTTTTTCTTACATGTATAAAACTTAGTAAAACGTGGAAGGAGCTGAAATGAGTGGCTCAAGTATAGGCTGAAGAAACTAAGAGTTCTCAAACATTATTTTGATAGTTCCTTTTCTTTTAAATACAAATGCAAACCTTTATCTAGCAAGTTAATTATAGAATCCTCCATTTTAGAAGGAACTTCACTTGTGTTTTGTTTTGGTTTTTTTTCCTACGTGTCAAGATACTGGTTAAATAGCATTTGGAATACACTCGGAATGATTAAAAAAAAATCTTTCAAGTATGTTTTTTTTTTTTTTGTTTTTGTTTTTTTGTTTTTTTTGCCAGTCCTGGGCCTTGGACTCAGGGCCTAAGCACTGTCCCTGGCTTCTTCTTGCTCAAGGCTAGCACTCTGCCACTTGAGCCGCAGCGCCACTTCTGGCCATTTTCTGTATATGTGGTGCTGGGGAATCGAACCCAGGGCCTCATGTATACGAGGCAAGCACTCTTGCCACTAGGCCATATCCCCAGCCCCTCAAGTATGTTTTAACTGAGATTTTTTCTTTAATAAAAAAATCTAAAGGTCTGGCCAAAGGTGTGACTCAATTGACAGCACTAGCCATGAAATAGTAAGACTAGTCAGAGATGTCCTGAGTTACAGTGACAAGGCTGGGGTGGGGGGGGGGGGAAACAAAAATCTAAAGCTGGAGGACATAGGTAATTCCTCAATAAATACTTCTCCCAGTGAAAACTTCTATCAGAAAAGTCAAGTATTGGAACTTTTCTGTCCCTACAAATGTAGATAACTGTAAATATCTATCTTAACTTTGCCACTATTTCCCCTTACTTTCACATCTTTTAGGCAAAACTTTTGTTTGCTTGGGATTTAAAAAATCACAATCCTGTATACCTAAGAAAATGTTTGAATGTTAAAAGAAAAAGTAAAATAGCCTATAGAGATGAGCCTCACTGCTAGGTGAAATTCAGGACAACGCTAAAAGTTCAGTGTAACGGGGGTGGGCTGCAGATGACAGAGCCAGTTGCCTAATACACCTGCAAGAAAGTGGAGCATCTTTCCACCTTGGCTGCCTCGCAGCAGTCCGAATTCTTTCCCTAAGGATGAGGACAACAGTCTCAGCGTCCTTCTCTGGGGCTCATTGTTTTCTGCCCATTTATTAAGATGAAGCAACAGAGTGCCTAGAAAATGCAGGAGGTTAGGACCGCCCAGCCCCGAGGACCTCACGCACCGCCCCTCCTCCCAGCCACCAACCTGGGGCACCTCTGCAGCCCCAGATGCCACTACCATGCCTGGGTCCACTCCAGGATGTAAGGACTGCCCTAGCTCCCTGGCCTGCCCTAGCTCCCCACTCCTGGGCCACCTGGTCAGTGAGCAGTGGGGGGACATGGGGGGGGCCGGGTGTCTACCTGCCTGCCCATGCTGTTTCATACACTTAGTACACTTGGTACAAATTCAGACCTGGATCATCTGGTTTCCACAGTGGCTCTTTCTTCTACTGATGCACACCGATTGAGGGTAGTATTAAAAAATCTCTACATGACAGAGACTCCAAGTCCACTCTTGAGAGGCCTGGTCCCATGTTGCCTGTTGTAATTTTTTTCCATTTTGATTACTTTATGTAGAGGCCTCTGAATTCTACGATTCCCCAGTGAGACCTAGCTTTCATCTGGTTTTAGCCACCAACTTAACTATCTGACTACACTCTATTTTCTTTTTTTTCCTCCACATTTCATTTTTTCCTCTTCCTAAAAGTATTGGCAGAATTCATTCTTTCATTTTTTTTAAAATCCCCATTGGCTAGCTTCTATGATCACGATGTCCCTGACTGGCATAAATAAAATTAGATATGTTTAGACACATTGATGTCCAAAATCATAACTGGAAAATGAAAGATCATTGAAGTGACATTCAAGTGACAAATAGGTTGTAGGTATTTAACAAACAATAAGTAATATGTTATGTGCTGAAAGTTATAATGAACCTATAATTTTGTACTCAACCGCCGTAGAGAATAAAAGTTATTCTCAAAAAGACAAAGGTAGGGAGAAAGATGGCGCCAAAAGAATAGGGAGGCACCCCGACTCGCACCAACTGAAGAGCGAGCTGGGAACTCCAACACCCAACACCCCACCAAGAACCCAGCAAAACCAGCATCCAGAAGCAGTGGAGAAACGCAGGAAAACAAAAAGGAGCAAAAAAGAAGAACCGAAAACCTACACGGAGCCGGAGATTCACTGTGGCACCCTCCCCCCACCAGCCGACCCTGGCCCAAATAGGGCCAGGCTGGGAAAGGGGAACCCGGCGATAGACAGACAGGTTGCCAGGAGCACAGAATCCATATAGCGGGAGACCCCACGGACACAAGGCAGGGTGCGGACCAAGACACACACCGGCAGCGACGAGAAGGTCGGGTCCACACCGGGTTCGGACAAGGGAACCCAGCGCGGCAGAAAGAGGGAATGGGGGAAGCCACCACAACACTTCGCCAACACCTGAAGGGCCAACGGCTGCGCGGGACACACACACAAAGCAGCAAAAGTGAGTCCCCCATAATCCCTTCCCCCAATGGGAGACCCAAGCCCGACAAAGAAGCTATATCTCCCTCCCTCCCCCTCCCCACTCCCGTGGGAACAAAGAACCCACAAATCAGGCAGGAAGCTCCCATCAGGCGCTGGGAAGCCAGTCTAGCAGGGGAAGGGCAGAACAACCCCAAGTCCCCAAAGGTTCCTGAACTGGCAGAACCGGCCCCGTCCCCTTCCCAACAGGGGCCAGGGGACGGCCGGCAGGGCAAGCCCCACCCAAGGCGCCTGGACCTTGCAGACTCTTACAACTAAAATCACAGGCGCTGGTGGGCAATACCAGCCCAGCAGGGTCACCTGAGCCTAATCTCGTTCCCCCTCCTCGCAGCGGAGGAGAGGTCTGAGGGTGCCAAGCCACACCCGGACAGTTGATCCCACTGGGCCCCACACATACTGCCTCCCCCCCCAACGGACTCGCGGGAGGGCGCAAGCACAACCCAACAACCCAGGGCTCGCTCTGGGAGGCAGACCCCGCTAAAGTGCCTGTTGTAGGGGACTCACAGTGCACAGGAGGGCGGGGCCCCGGCGAAAGCGCCCACTCTGGTAGGCGTGCCCTGCAATGGTGGGCGGGGCCACAGCGACAGCACCTGCTACCGTAGACATGCCTACACAGAAGGGAGGGAAGATCTACACAGACCTCCAGATGCGCAAATCACAAAGAAACATAACTCAGTTCAACAAAGGACAAGCCAACTCGCCAGCTCCAAAAAGCAGCACGACTGAAGAGGAGATGGAGACTAAAAAAGCAAATGAGGCCATGTGAACAGGAATGATCGAAAGCGTCAGAAATGAAATCAGAAAACAATTCCAGGAGTTTAGAGCGGAAATCTGGAAGGACACCCAGGAAGCCAAGAAAGAAATGGAAGCAAAACTGGATACAATGCAAGCCTCGTTTAAAGAAATGGAAGCAAAAATGGATACAATGCAAGCCGCCTTTAAAGAAAATCTCCACACCCTGAGAATTGAAATGCATGAAAAAATAGATTTAAAATACAACTCTTTAAAGGAAGAAATTTCCACGATCAGAGCTGATATGACAACCATGAATAGCTCTCTGACATCCATAAACTCCGCAATTGAAACCATAACACAAAGAGTTGACCATATGGAATCCAGAATCTCTCGCCTGGACGATGAAGCAGCTGACAACAACCAGAAAATGACCACACTCCAAGAAAAGGTGAAGCTTCAGGGAAGATTAATCCAGGAACTAATGGACAAAGACAAGAGATATAATCTGCGCATAATTGGAATAGAAGAAGGAGCCGAATATCAGAGCAGAGGGCTTAATCATGTTCTCAATAAAGTTATTGCAGAAAACTTCCCCAATCTCACAGGGGACCCCATCCAGGTAACCGAAGCCTATAGGACACCTGGCAGGCCAGACCCCAGGAAAACCACCCCAAGGCACATAATATTCAAGACTACAGACCTCAAGATTAAAGAGCAAATTCTGAATTCAGCCAAAGCGAAGAAAGAAACTTTTTTCAATGGGAAGAGGATTCGAATAACATCCGACTTATCCACACAAACTTACCAAGCTCGAAGTGAGTGGAAGAACACCATCCAAGTACTTCAGAATAAAAATTTACAACATCGGATCAAATATCCAGCAAAACTGGAGTTCACATTCTAAGGGAGAACCAGATCTTTCCACACCAAAGAGGAGCTAAAGGAGTATGTGAATAAAAAACCAGCCCTACAGCAAATATTAAGAGGGGAAGCCCACCCAACAGAGATCGTAAAAGACACACAGACAGAATCAGAAAGAAACTTCAATAGCCAAAGTCCAGCAGAAAGACCAGCTCACTAAAGACAAGAAGAAAAAAAAAAAAAAAACAGGAAAAAACAGCCCAACAAGAAAATGGAAGGAGAAAAAACACCCTTATCCTTGATCTCTTTAAATATAAATGGCTTAAACTCCCCGATTAAGAGGAGCAGACTGGCAGAATGGATCCGCAAACAAAAAGTTGACATCTGCTGTCTACAAGAGACCCACCTTACAGCAAGGGACAAAAACAGGCTTCGAATGAAAGGATGGAGCAAGATCTACCAAGCAAATGCACCCACCAAAACGGCAGGTGTAGCCATTCTGATCTCAGACAAGCTGGACTTCTCTTTAAAGTCCACTCAAAAAGACAAAGAAGGACACTACATATTAATACAAGGAAAAATCCAGAATCAAGACATCACAGTGATAAATGTATACTCACCGAACAAAAGAGGCCCGACATATGTCAAGCAAATTCTCACAGAATTACAGAGCAAGATAGATGCAAACACAATCATAGTGGGTGACTTTAATACTCCTCTCTCTCCAAGAGACAGATCCAACACCCAGAGGATTAGTAAGGGAGCTGAGGACCTAAATAACACCATTTCCCAAATGGATCTAACAGACCTATATAGAACCTTCCACCCTACAGAGACCCAATACACCTTCTTTTCAGCAGCCCATGGATCATATTCCAAAATAGACCACATCATAGCCCACACAAAGAACCTCAGCAAATACAAAAGTATTGACATCATCCCATGTATTATATCTGATCACAGTGGATTAAAGGTAACCCTCAACAACAAAGGATACCACAGAGCCTATACACACTCTTGGAGGCTAAACCCCACGCTGCTATCCAACACTTGGGCCACAGATCAAATTAAAGATGAAATCAACGAATTCATAAGCCACAATGACAAAGAAAACACATCACAAAGAAACCTATGGGACACAGCTAAGGCAGTACTGAGGGACAAGATCATTGCACTCAGTACCCACATTAAAAGAATGGAAGCAGTGCAGGTGAATACCCTCACGATGAAACTAAAACAACTGGAGAAACAAGAAATGACAGAATCTAAAACGACTAGGAGGGGAGAGATTACAAAGATTAAAGAAGAGATAAATCTGATTGAAAATAGAAAGACTATTCAACAAATAAATAAGACTAAAAGCTGGTTCTTTGAGAAAATAAACAAAATTGACAGACCCCTTGCAAGACTCACAAAAAAAAAGAAGAGAAGAGACTCATATTCGTAAAATCAGGGACTCCACAGCAAAAATTACAACAAGTACACACGATATTCAAACAATCATAAGGAGCTATTTCCAAAACCTCTACTCAGCAGAAAACAATAATTTTACAGAAATGGATCAATTCTTAGAGAAGTACAAAATGCCAAAACTGAACCAAGAAGAAATAAATCAACTAAATAAACCAATAACTTACGGTGAGATACAAGAGGTAATCAAGAACCTCCCTACTAAGAAAAGCCCAGGCCCAGATGGATTCACCAACGAATTCTACAAAACCTTTAGTGAGGAGCTAATTCCAATACTCCTCAAACTCTTCTGCGAAATAGAAACGAAGGGAGAAATCCCAAACTCATTCTACGAAGCTAATATCATACTCATCCCCAAACCAGGCAAAGATCCAACAAAAAAAAGAGAACTACAGACCAATATCACTAATGAACACAGATGCAAAGCTCCTCAATAAAATATTAGCTAACAGGATCCAGAAACTGATCAAGAATATCATACATCATGACCAAGTAGGCTTCATCCCTCAGTCACAAGGATGGTTCAACATCCGTAAATCAATCAATGTAATTCACCACATAAACAGAACTAAAATCAAGAATCACATTGTTATCTCAGTCGATGCCCAAAAAGCCTTTGACAAAATACAACATCCATACCTATTAAAAGCTTTGGAGAGAACAGGAATAGAAGGAACATTCCTCAAAACAATAAAAGCCATATACAACAGACCAACTGCTAATATCATATTAAATGGAGAGAAACTTAAATCATTCCCCCTAAACACAGGAACAAGACAAGGATGCCCACTCTCCCCACTTCTGTTCAACATAGTGCTGGAATCCCTAGCCATAGCAATAAGGCAAGAGGAGGACATCAAAGGGATCCACATCGGCAAGGAAGAAATCAAGTTATCCCTATTCGCAGACGACATGATCTTATATCTGAAGGACCCAAAAAACTCAGTACCCAAACTCCTACACCTAATAAACCAATTTGGCAAAGTAGCAGGATACAAAATCAATCCACAAAAGTCAGCAGCTTTTCTGTACACCAGCAATAGACAAACAGAAAAGGAAATTATGGAAACAATTCCATTTACAGTAGCCAAAAAAAGAATAAAGTACCTAGGGATCAACTTAACCAAGGACGCGACGGACCTATTCAATGAAAACTACAAAAATCTTATAAGGGAAATCAAAGAAGACACAAGGATATGGAAAGACCTCCCATGCTCATGGGTAGGCAGAATCAATATAGTGAAAATGGCCATATTGCCCAAATTGTTATACAAATTCAATGCAATACCTATCAAAATCCCAGCCACATTCTTCACTGAAATAGAGAAACCAATCCATAAATTCATATGGAACAGCAAAAAACCTAGAATAGCCAAAGTAATTTTAGGCAAAAAACATAGTGCAGGAGGTATCACCATACCAGACTTCAAGCTCTACTACAAGGACATCATAACAAAAACAGCATGGTATTGGTATAAAAACAGATCGGAAGACCAGTGGATTAGAATTGAAGACCCAGAAATAAAACCGCACTCTTACAGCCAACTGATATTCGACAAAGGAGCTAAAGACATACAATGGAATAAACATAGCCTCTTCAACTACTGGTGCTGGGAGAACTGGGCAGCCATATGCAGAAAACTCAAAGTAGACCCAAGCCTATCACCATGCACCAAGATCAACTCAAAATGGATCAAGGACCTCAATATCAGACCTGAATCCTTGAAACTACTGAAGGACAGAGTAGGAAAGACACTAGAACTTATAGGCACAGAAAGGAACTTCCTGAATAGAGTCCCAGGGGCACAACAAATAGGGGAAAGACTCACCAAATGGGACTACTACAAATTAAAAAGTTTCTGCACAGCTAAGGTCATAGCCACCAAACTAGAAAGACAGCCAACCATATGGGAAAGGATATTTACCAGCACAGCAACAGACAAAGGCCTGATATCTGTCATCTACAGAGAATTAAAAAAACTAAGCCCCTCCAAGCCCAATAAACCTATTAGGAAATGGGCAAAAGAGCTAAAGAGAGACTTTACAAGAGAAGATATAAAAATGGCAAAGAAACACATGAGGAAATGCTCAACATCCCTGCTAGTAAAGGAAATGCAAATAAAAACAACCCTGAGATACCACCTCACCCCAGTTAGAATGGCCTATACTCTGAACTCAGGAAACAACAAATGCTGGAGGGGCTGGGGGAAAGAGGAACCCTTCTCCATTGTTGGTGGGAGAGCAAATTAGTACAACCACTTTGGAGAACAGTATGGAGGTTTCTCAAAAAGCTCAGTATAGTCCTACCCTATGACCCAGCCATACCACTCCTAGGCATCTATCCTAAACAGCAAAACCCAAGATATCAAAAGGACATTTGTACTTCCATGTTTATCGCAGCACAATTCACAATAGCCAAAATTTGGAAACAACCCAGATGCCCCTCCACAGATGAATGGATCCAAAATATATGGTACTTATACACAATGGAATACTACATAGCGATTAGGAATGGTGAAATATTGTTATTCGCAGGGAAATGGTCAGAACTCGAACAAATAATGTTGAGTGAGACAAGCCTAGAACACAGAAAACAAAGGGGCATGATCTCCCTGATATATGACTGTTAACAAAGGGAGATGGAGAGACAGTAGAGACCAAGTCTGTGAACACTGTATATGTGCTTGATACATTGTATATTGCATATGGGTCTACCTGACCTAGACAAGGAATGGAAAAACAGGTTGTAAGATATCACAAGAAATGTACACACTGCCCTACTATGTAACTGCACCCTCTTTGCACTACACCTTGTAAAAAAAAATTTATGTTCAATTAATCATAAAAAAAAATTTTTTAAAAAAGACAAAGGTGATTTACTAGCAGATTCCCTTCTGAAAAAAACAAAACATAAGGCTGGGGATGTAGCCTAGTGGCAAGAGTGCCTGCCTCAGATACACGAGGCCCTAGGTTCGATTCCCCAGCACCACATATACAGAAAAAACGGCCAGAAGCGGGCGCTGTGGCTCAAGTGGCAGAGTGCTAGCCTTGAGCGGGAAGAAGCCAGGGACAGTGCTCAGGCCCTGAGTCCAAGGCCCAGGACTGGCCAAAAAAAAAAAATAATAAATAATAATAATAATAAAAATATGATGGCCAACTATATAGATCCTTCTTTAGGAAGGTTGTTGCTACTTATCTGAAGCTCAAGAATCAAACAGATTTGCATATACTCTCCAACTCAATATTCAAGCCCACTTTCTAATCTCAGGAACCACAAAACTCAGGGAAGTGAAGAAGGCCTACAGACAAAAAGGAGCCAGGGCACAGTGGCTCAAATCCTGGCTCCTCAGGAAATTGCGATCTCAGAAGCATGTTGTTTGAAGCCAGGTTGAGCAGAGCCTGTGTGATTCTTACTTCCAATGAACCAGAAAAGAAACTAGAAGTCGAGGTGTGGCTCAAGTGGAAGAGTGCCAGCCATGAGAAAAAAGTCAAGTGAGAATTCCAATTCCTGAGACCAAGCCCCATACTGGCGCGCATGTGTGCATACACACACACACACACACACACACACACACACACACACACAGAGAGAGAGAGAGAGAGAGAGAGAGAGAGAGAACTAACCTCATCGAGAAAAAAATGAGAACCTCAAAGTGGAATGTAAGCAAATTTGATTACCAATTAAATCTAAGGGACCACTGGTTGTTGAAAAAAAATTAAAAACCAATCACTTCCTTGGGAATAAAATGTACACTGAGAAGCAGTCAAAGAATGGAATCTGAATGCAAGGGCCCAGGTTTGGGCAGGGAGTAGGGCTTTAGGGAGGTGCAGCAGGCCCCATGGACTCTCTATTCAAGTCCACCCTGAACCACAAGTTCACAGACAGTGCAGGCAAACCGGCTGGAACAAGCAGGTATTCTCTGCCATGTATCTTCAATGGATGCCATGGACTCCTTTCTCCTGAGCTGGCACAGCCTGGAAGCTGGTGGGAGCTAGCACGTAGGGATCACTGTTAACCAATGGGGGAGTCTAGAGGTAAATGCCCCATCTCCTTATCACCCAGTAGGGACATCCTCAGATATAATCTTCTTTTGTTGGTCATGGGGCTTGAACTTGGGGCCTGGGCACTGTCCCTGAGCTTTTTCACTCAAGGTTAATGCTCTACCACTTTGAGCCACAACACCACTTCTGTTTTTCTGGAGGTTAATTGGAGATAAGTCTCCTTAACTCACAGCCTCCTGAGTAGCTAGGATGACAGGAGTGAGCCCCCAGTGCCTGGGGCATCTTCTTCTTGATCGCTATGAGGGTCTGTGCCTCAGTTGGCCACAACAATAAAGGTGTTTGTGAATACTCTCCAGCAGTGGCTTGTCTTTTCTGCTCACTTTCCTATAGTTTTGTTTGTGTTTTCTGACTTCAAATCCCAGAGACCTTGTACTTCAGTTCTTGTCTCAAGGGCAGCTTTTGTAAGAATCTAAATAAGGTGTTAATTAGCTTTAACCTTTAATTCAAGCACATTTACAAGTTTGAAGAGTCATTACTAAGATGATACAGACTATAAGTTCCAAATAAGTTTAGAAGGAAAAAGAAAAAAAATGTGAAAAAATCTCAAGTCAATAGAGATGAGGAGCATTGAGAAAAGAATTTTTTTCTTTTTTTTCTTTTTTTTTTTTTTGGCCAGTCCTGGGCCTTGGACTCAGGGCCTGAGCACTGTCCCTGGCTTCTTCCCGCTCAAGGCTAGCACTCTGCCACCTGAGCCACAGCGCCCCTTCTGGCCGTTTTCCATATATGTGGTGCTGGGGAATCGAACGGAGAGCTTCATGTGTAGGAGGCAAGCGCTCTTGCCACTAGGCCATATTCCCAGCCCAAGGGAAGAAAAAATTTTTTTAAAGGAATAAATAGTGTATTTGATAGATAGAGATGCTCCACTAGCTGAAGAATAATTTTTTATGCAATCAAGAAAGATGTTAATTACAACAAATTGTGAGAGGCATTGTAATTTCAAAGACATTCTATGTGTCTTATAATGCATGAAATTTGGTGGCAGAAAGTCTAGAAATAAATATGAATATTCAGCAATTATAATTACTATAAGTGGGCTGAGTCATTTAAATGATCTGATTGTCTAACTGCTTTGTGTTTAAAAGATTAGCTGTGTTCTGTTTATGATTCATTCACTTCAAACACTATCGAATCCAAAAGTCATGCAAAGGGAACTGTAAAACAAAAGAGTAGGCAAGGCAAACACTAACTGAAACACAACTAGTGTTCCTGTCTGAAAGCGAGACAAAGACTTTATAAAATGCTTTTTTAATATAAGAAAGGTTACGATGTTGGGCTTGTGGGAAACCCGGCTAAAGGTGGGCCTGTGGCCCGCGGCTCCTGCGTGGCCGCAGGGTCCGGCCAGCTGTTCCCTGGTTCTGAGGCGTGCAGCAAGAGTGCCCCATGTTGGGGACCGGACAGCTTCTACTTCACTGGAAACACTCGGGTGGCCACTCAGCCCACTCAACCTGTGGGCGAGGCCATGGTGTGCTCAGCACCCCGCCCTCTGCAGCCCTTCCTGTGCCTCATGAGACTTGACAAGCCCATAGGTTACAAGAACAGCAACTCGCCCAATAGCTGCTGGAAACATTTCAACTTTCCAATCCTTTGTTTTTCTTGGAGGACAACTTCTTCTACATCTGAATCACTACAATATAGCTCTGGGGACAGCATCTTCACTTCTTGTCATCACTTCCCCAATAATGAAAAGAATCACATACTAGCCTCAGTTAGCCTTGGGGTTGACTTTTAACTGGGGAGCATTGCTTGGATGGGCTGCTGTCAAGTGCTCCAGTGATCTATCTGTGTGTTTGCCTCTTTATTTTTCTGGAGTTGTGTGGACACAGATGTATGATACCATTTATGCCCATCAGGACAAGAAAGACGATGCTCTGATTGGTCTGAAGTCCACCGCACTGCTGTTCAGAGAAAACACTAAGCAGTGGCTGAGTGGCTTCAGTGTGGCCATGCTGGGAGCCCTGAGCCTGGTGGGTGTGAACAGGGCTCAGACTGCACCCTACTCCCTGCTGGAGCTCACCTGGCTCACCAGATTTACACTCTAGACATCCACAGTCCGGCAGATTGTTGGCATAAATTTATCTCCAACAGAACAGTAGGGATGATCATTTTTTAGGGATCATCCATGAAAATTTATGGAAAGAAAAGAAGACAGATCAAATAAACAAGCAAACAAGGATAGGAGAAATTAGCCCATGAGCTAGGAGTGGTAACACACTTTTAATCCCAGCATTCTGGAGGTGGAAACAGAAGGACCAAGAGTTCAAGACCAGCCTGGGCTACATAGCTACATAATAAGATAACTGTCTTTAAAAACCACAGGCTGGAGATGAAGTTCAGCAGCAGAGCACACTAAGCATTGAAAGGCACCCCCAGCACCTAAAAAGGAAAATTAGCAAGCAAAGTTGATCTAGGAATTATAAAAATAATTTTTAAAACATTCTCAGGCCTTGTAACCACATTATTCGATTTGAATGAATACTGGTTACAATATGTTAAAGAAGAACCAGATGAAGATTTAGAGAATATTTTCCTTGATTCAAGTAATTCAACTGTTTCCTAGCAAAATTAGCTCTAGTTTCAGAAACTAGGCACTCTTCAAGGTTTGAGATGTCCTTGAGTATTTAAGTTGATGCATTCCTCTGCCTTTTCTAATTGTCATCCAAAGTTGCGGCAATCAGATGAGGTTTGGCACTTTAGAGAAAACCTGATACATGTCTCATCTAAATAACTGTCTCCCTGCTCTGTAGAAAAATGAATTTTTCCAGGGATTAAAAAAAAAGTTCTTAGGTAAAGTTGGGGCATGGGGCATGGGGCATATTGTTATTTTTTGTAACCATCGCCCTCAGCCAAAAGTTATAATTTAGGAAAGTATTTGTTTTAGAAGAATTTAAATAGCAAATAAAATTTTTACCTAGTGTAGCCCTCCCACCTCCCCCCAAAAAAGAAAGGTTACTACCTAATGGTTACATTTCAGTGCATACGGGAGACATGATATGACATTTCAAACTCTACATAACTTCAACTTGAAGTCTGGAGCTGGGATTTTACCTTTTTCGTTCAGGAGAGCACAGGTGATTCACAGCCTTGAGGAAGAAAGAAATGTGTGTTTAAATATGGAGTCTTGCAGCAATTGCCAATTTGCCAAGCCAAATTGCCAGGCAGGCACTCTACCACTAACCCATGCATCCAGACCCTTTTTTGAACTGGTTATTTTGAGAGTCTCACTGTTTTGCCCAGCTATGCACTTGAACCGTGTATGTGTGTGTGTGTGTGTGTGTGTTTGTGTGTGTGTGTGTTAATGCTTCCTGCTACTGCTAGGATGATAGGCAAATGCCACTAAGCCAAGACGCAAGTTGAAAAGTGGGTCTCACTTTTTTGTTTTTTGCCCTATTTGAAAAAAGATAAACTTAAAAACGACTTGGTAACACAAATCCCCTGTTTGGGGAGTGTGTACAGATGGAAAGGAGTGGTGAACAGAGTGAAGGGCACATATGGTCAAAATACTTTATGTTCATGTGTGAAACTGGAGTCATGTCATCTGTGACACGGGTTTGAGAAGGGGAGAAAGATGGAGGATTGAGTGTGATTGAGGTGCATCACATGCATATAAGCACATGTCAAAATGAAATACCCTTGTGCAAGTCATTAAAAGATGAAACACAAAATTCCATAAATTTGAAAGTAGCATTTTGTGGTACAGAAACCCCAAATAAAGTAATTTCTACCCACAAAGAATTAAAAGCAAGGTCTCAAGGTATAGTTGTTTTTTTTAATCAATGTGTATTACAAGATTATATTGATAAGAGCTAAGACATGTGGAACCAACCTACTTTTTTTCATCTTGGAAAGCTTTTAAAATTTTTCTCTTTATCCTTTAGACAGAAAGGTCGCCCATATGTATTGAGATGTATGCCATTTTAGAAATTCTTCCCGCTTAGTATTTGATGGTTCTTAAATCTTAAAGGCATAGTCTTACCTTCTTATTTCTTCACCTCTTGATCCATTCTGTTTCTCCATTCTTGTTTTGCCTCTTCTTCTTCTGGGATTTCTATTAACACATTCACTTTTGCTTTGAACTCCTGAGAACTATGTGTTGGATTTTATTATGTTGTGGCCATTGATGGTAGATAGATAGGAATATGAGAAATTCAGAGCATCTTGTAGAAGAAGAACAGGATTTTCTAGGGGTAGGGGCAGTAAGGAGGAGGAGAAAGTCTTGAAAGAACTACAGGAAAGAGAAGCTTGGGCAGGTGTGAATGGTATTTAGGCAAGATGTTAACTTTAAAACACACTAAAGCCCTCAGTGTTCTAGTAATTTGTCTCAGTACAAATTATAGTGAAAACACTTTTTGATTATGTACTGGGGAAAAAATCCACTGTATGTACTTAAAGGGCATCTTGTGCCCACACTTCTAGGGCCTGGCTAGTAGCTCCAGTTCTCTATTAAGGCCCAGAAAAGAGTGTGTGCCCGGAAGAACCAGTTCAGAGAAGGATGTGTCAACTGAACCCTGTTTATTGAGATACTAGCAGCCAAGGTGGTAGGATATAGGACCCAGGCTAAATCCAAATGGCTCTGGGAACTATCAAAAGTTCCTGGGCTCAACCTGTTGCTCCTGAGCCCAGGGTCCCTCCCATTTCTATCCTCCCAGGATAGGGAGCTGGGAAGCTCAGTTGTAGCTTTGGAGCTTTGGCAGTTTGCTTTCCTTCAAGTCTATATACATATTGGCCCATCAAGAAAGTGGACCCGTCCCCTCTTCCTGTGGTGGGCAGGGCTTTCAGGGATTACTTCTCACCTCCACCAGAGCATCTCTGGGCCTGAGTGTCTTCTCTCTCCTCCCCACACCAACGAGTTCCTTGGAAAACAGTCACATTTGTACTTCACAACTGTTACCTGGGATCAGCAGAGCCCCTTCTGGAAGAAGGACTTCTTTATTCACAGCCTGATCAGCATTACATTGTCATGCCACCATGATTTCTGAACACAGACTTCAACATGTGGTTTGACAGGATATACATGACATTTAGGGCTGTAAGAACACACAGGTCAATGCCTTGAGCCTGACCAGGAAGGTTCCTGTGTCATTGCTCACCTCAACAATTCATCATCCCTAGCGCCCTCTGACCCTTTGTCCCTGCCACCCAGCCTTTCAAGGACCAATTATATCCTCATTGCTCTTGGGTAAGCAAAGCCAGAAAGAGCCACTGGTGAGGCACATGCATGTGTGGAAGTGATGGACACACACCACAAGGAACATCTTTAACAAATGGGGACAGGGCAGGTGGCTATGATCCTGCTTGGTACAAGAAGAACAGGAGGAGGAGGAAAAAGAGGAGGAGGAGGAGGAGGAGGAGGAGGAGGAGGAGGAGGAGGAGGAGGAGGAGGAGGAGGAGCAAGAAGACGAGCAAGAGGAGGCAGTAGTGTAGGAAATCTCATAGTTGATGATGTCTGAACTGGTAAATACAGGCTTTGCCATCAAATCCATGCCGAGGGCTTAACTGGCTTAGGAATGTAGGTCTCCCCCAACCCCTGCCTCCCTGCCTCTGTGTGTGTGTGTGTGTGGTGGTGGTGGAGGAGGTTTGTGCATGCCCACTTAACTGGGAATTTGTATTTACAAAGCAGGCTGGGATGGAGGATGGGTAGACAGGCTGAATGTGACTTTCTCCTGAGGAAAGTCTCTCAATGTTGCTTTTCTTTCCTACACCCTATTTGCATGATGATTTTCAATGTATCAGATAATCTGCTTTTTATTGTAGTGAGATACATAACCCTGGCCATCTTAATCCTTAGGTGCATAGTTTCCTAACGTGAAGCACAATCAACAGGTTACAATGGGTCTCTGTCATCCATCTGCTGATGATTTACTAATGTCCCACCCCCTTCCTCCAGCCTATGGTGGCAGCCATTCTGCACTCTGAATATCATTTTGAGGACACTACCCCCCCACAGGTAGAACCCTACAGTTTATGTTCTTTTGTGATTGGCTTTTCCCACTTAGCACAAACATGTCCTCCAGTTCACATCTTGCAACAATTGTGTCAGAATTGTCCTCATTCTCAAGGCCAAACCATATTCCATTGTCTGTTCACACACATTTTGCTTTTCCATTCTTCTGTTGATTGACATGTGGGGTGCTCTCATCATTCTTGATCTGGGGAATAACTCTGCTGTGGGCACAAGTGTCTCCAGAGTCTTTCAATTCTTGTGGCCATGTAACAACCTGGAAGGGAAATTTCTTCATCATATGGTCATACTTTTTATTTTAAGAACCTTGATATTATTTTCCCACAGCCTCTGCATCAGCATGCCTCCAATGCCCTTGTAGTACTTGGCATTTTTAAGAACAGCCATGCTACTGAGAACAGAGTGGCATCTTCCCTGTAGTTCTGATTTGCATTTCTCCAGTAATGTGGAGAACTTGGCCATGCCGTCCACTGGCAGTCTCTTTGCAGCGATGTTTCTTCTAGTCCATTGCCCACTTTATGTTACAATTTGGTTGTTTTCACCATTATTGGATCCCAAGAGTTCTCCCTACGGTTTTCTATCTGACTCTTATTATCAGAGAGGGGCCCCAGGAGTGAACTAAAAGCAGGAGGCAAGCTTGCTATCCCTGCCTCCATGTTGGATGTCTCTCCGTTCTAGGGCGTTCTCTCTGAAGGCTCTTGGCAATGACGTGGAATCCTAGAAGGGCAGGATTGGTCACTAAGCATCCAAACTATCTTTTAAGAAACAACAAAGCTTCCTCAGGACAAACACCCCCAGAGACTGATGACTTGCTCATCCTGACCAATGATGAGAGCTGAACCCTTCCTAAGGCAAGGCCTGCAATAAGGATGGACAACCCATCTGTTGCCCAGGACTGTTAGAGAAGGAATTAACAGAAGAAAGGAGAGAGGGGTGCAGACTTCTAAATCAAACCTAAAGCTCCTATCTGGTCCTGAAGATAGGGAAAGGTGGCAAAGGTGGGCTGAAGTGCTATTTTCATGTGGCATGCCTGTGGCACCTTTCTTCTGCCATCTGTATGATGCCTCTTTATTTGCACATCAGGGTGAGAGGCTGGATGGACACCTAGAACTCTGGGAATTTTGGGCCACAGATCTAAAAACTGTGTTTTGGAAATTAGATATAGGCATTGGAAGTCTGCTCTTCTGTTCTGTTGGGTTGCCTTGTGACTATGATGGTGTCATTGATGCACAATGTTTTAAAATGCTCACAAAGCCCAGTTTGTCCACTTTTCTTTGGTTGTCTATGCCTTTGGTGTCTTGGTGTTGTATACAAGAAATCACTGTCACACCCAGTGAATGCTGTTTCTTCCAAGAGATTCAGTGTTTCACGTCTCACACGCAGGCATTTGATCATTTTCAACTTAGTGTTGGGATGTGGTGTTAGGTAAGCTCTATTTTCATCATTTCACATTTGGCTATCAAGTTTGTCCAGCACCACTGTCCTTTTTGATTGATGATATTGGCACTCTCATCAAAAATCATTTGACCATGTATACTACAAAATTCATTGATGGGTTCTCTAGTCTATCATACTGGTCTTTATGTCTGTCTGTATCCTATTACTACATTGTTTTTATTATAACTTTGTAGGAAATATCTGCTTCTTTGGTTGTTCCCTAAACATTTAAAAATATTATGAATAGAATATATTTTTTTGTTTTTAAGAATTGTTCATTGTTCACCTCAGGGGGGGGAAAGGGAAAGTGGGAGGAGGGGGGGAAGGGACAAGGTAACAAACAGTACAAGAAATGTATCCAATGCCTAACATATGAAACTGTAACCTCTCTGTATATCAGTTTGATAATAAAAATTTGAAAAAAAAAAAAAGAATTGTTCATTGTTATCTGGGCATGGTAGCACACATCTGTAATCCAGGCACTCAAGAGGCTGAAGATGATTGATGGTTTGAGGCTTGCTTGGATTATAGGAAGGCCCTGTCTCAAAAAATATTTTATTGTCTTCTGAAGGTTTTTGAGCAAAAGAACATGAGGACCGTAAGATTCTACAAGGTACACATAGAGTGAGGGAGGTAGGAATGTCCACCAAGGAGAAAGACTGCCTTCTGCTGACAAGGCTGGGTGGCCATTCAGGGTAGAACTGGAGGCTGAGAGTGAGGCTTGTGCATAAGTGGTGCATGTGAGTGGTCAGAGGTGCCTGCAGGGAGTCTGTTGGTGGTCTCAGCATTTGTCACGTGGGGCTGGCTGTTGGTTCTGTCTCCTGCTTGGTCCTTCCTGGGTTCCAATGTGGCTGCAAAGTGACTGCGGTAGAGAATGGCTCAGGGCTAAGGACACAAATACAACATGGAGCTGGGGAAGCTGAGTTTTTCTCCTGCTTGTAGTTAATCGCAGGGCCCAAGGAGGGAAGCTAGTGTTTTTCAGTAGAAGTATAGCTACTGTTAAGCATCTGTAATAGTTCATTTCCCCATTGCTACTGTGCAAATGCATATTTTGCTATGTTTGGGTCTAACAACGTCTCTCCTCTTTGTTCATTGCCATGTGTCATGGCCCGTGCCCCTGCCCCTTCCCCTTACTGAAATCCATGGTATGGAAGATAGACCATCAAAGCTGGATGTAGGGAAACTTGGCAGATTCCAGAGGCAGGATCAAGACAGTCACCTCACTGGCACATGAGCAGACCCAACTAGATGTTCTCTGATGTCAGTTCCATTTCTGATGGTGTAAAATATCAGGTTTATACCAGGTCTATATCCCTCCACAGGACTTCCTACTCTTTTTTCTTAATTTTCCTTTTGCAATTAATGGCTATTTCTTTTTATTTTTAAAATATTTATTTATTTGTCTATCATTTGGTGGTATTGGAGGATTGAACTTGAGGCCTTAAACTTGCTAGGTAAGCAGTCTACCACCTGAACCACACATCCAGTACTTTGTATTCACTCTGATACATTCATCCATATGCCTCTGTCCTAGAATTTCTTTCTTTATTTTTTGTAACTTTTTTTCTTTATTGTCAAAGTGTGGTACAGAGGGGTTACAGATTCATATGTAATAACGGCTGTTTCTTTTGAGGCACTGAGAAAGCTTCCTACCACATTGTGCCTACTGGCCTGCACATCACCTCTCGGTTAATTTTCTCAATATTTCTCCACCACCATGACACTGAAAAGGAGTGGCTTTCTTGTCTCCCACAAAGGTCCTGGCAGTCAACAAGCATTCATATGGTGGCACTGGGGGAAAGAACGGCTCATAAATGTCTTTGACAGAACTACTCTTGTTTGATGCTAGGTTTGAGAGGGTGAACAGAAATTGAAGCACAGAAAGAAGTAAAGCATAGAATTGTCAGTAGAGATGTTCTCCTTTAAGAGGAATACTTTGACTGTGAACCACAGCACAAAGATCTTGTCCTCTTGTGTCCTAGAGGACATGGATGACCACTACAGGTGGGGAAGACTCTCATTGATGGTGTTCTTGTAGTAGCCACAGGGAGCAGCCAATGCTCTCCACAATGGCATAGCTCAGAGGCAGCATCTGGTAACAGCATAGATACCAGGGCCCACAGTAACGCCCATGCAGCTCATGGGCCATGGTAGCTCATGAACCTTGGCAGAATAGGTGTCATCCTCATGAATGGACCATGAAAGGACATGCCAGTTCAGTGAGATAAAAGGTACTTTCAAAAGGCAATAGCAACCCAGGCACCAGTGGCTCCTGCCTGTCATCCTAGCTACCCAGGAGGCTGTGATCTGAGAACTGTGGTTGAAAATCAGCCTTGGTAGGAAAGTATGAGACACTTATCTCAAATTAGCTACCAAAAAGTTGCAAGTGGAGCTCAAGTGGAAGAAAGCCAGCCTTGAGCAAAGAAAGCTCAAGGGAGAGGACCTACACCCTGAGTTTGAACTCTAGTAAACACACACACCACACACACACACAAACACACACACATACACACCTAGTGCAATAGTGAATTATTAACCACCCACACTAGTGAAGCTGTTGCCTTGCACCAAGAACTCCCCAAATGAATAGAGGAAGCTGAAAGATATTTTTTTCTTTAAAAATGATGAACTGGAGAAGATGACAAGTTTGAAAAACTTTGCCACACTGTCCTTATACCAAATGGGAATATGAGTGGGTGGATGGATTTCAAGAAGCAGCATGGGTGGCACGTACTATTTCTCATGAGAAATACTGAGGCTGGCAAGCGAGCACAGCCTGCAGGTTGTAGAAGGTGTCTCAAGCAGGCAATTTCGCTCCTGTGCACAGAAGTCAGAAGACCCAGGGTCAAGAGCCTAAATTCAGAAAAGAATCACTGGGTGATTAAGTAGAGAGGAGTGTGTGTTACTGAAGTACAAAAGGGTGTGTGTGTGTGTGTCTGTGTCTGTGTGTGTGTCTGTGTGTGTGTCTGTGTGTGTGTCTGTGTCTGTGTGTGTGTGTCTGTCTGTGTGCCTTCATTCCCAAAGGTTGCTACTAGATGGCGATGTTGGTCAGTGCATGTGTCAGCACCAACTTCCCAGAGAACCTTCCCTTGGGTGGAGTTGGAAATGTTATTTTACAGATGAGAAGACGGGGGATGTGAGAGGCAAAGCAACTGGGTCCAAGATCACAATGGCAGGCATTGCCCCATTCTCCCTGGTCTTACACCTGTAGGGATGATGCAACTAGCAAGGGTTCTGCTCCCAGTACTCTTGGAGTTATGTGTAACATCTCTCCCATCTATCTAAAAATAAGAGCTGCCGGTGTGAGGTAGATCAGTGGTTCTGATTGCAGGAAGAGGTGAAAGACCTTGGATGGTAGACATCATTACTCCCTGTGGGCCATGAGACCAAGTAGAAATGCTGGCTTATGGTTTGGGTGGCATGGAATCCCTCCTGCTGCAGAGAGCTCTCATACTTTTTCCTAGTTCCTATGTTATTCCTTGTCATGGTGCTTTTGCTATCTGCAAACCCACGATTTTAGCAGGCCTTAATTCCTTGAGAAGCATCTTCTGACTCAGGTAGGAAGGTTTGATAATTTTTGACTTTGGGGCCTTTGTTTTTTAACCTAACCTCTATGGTTAAGAATTTAGGTGTGCGATGGTGTGCTGTCCTAGGATGCAGAAATGTCCCCATAGCCTCTCTCATCCCCTACTAAATCAATCAGGACTCTCTTACTTGTGACACAAAGTCAATTAAATCAAACAAGAAATGCCACAGGCTTTAGGGAGGTTGTGGGTACAGCTGGTGACATGTGGGTGAGTGAAGATCATGTGACATATTCTGGAATATTCTTGTTTATTTCTCAATTGCTTGCATGGTGAATTCCATTTCTAATGAGAGATTGACTCTCTTCCTCTGATGAAGAATAGAGTTTCTCGCTACTTTTTGCTCATCTCTTAACATAGCTTTTATTACCATCTGATTACTGCAAGGCAAATTATTACTATAGCTCTTGAAATGCCTAGATTTTAGGTGCTCAAAGACTACCAAGGAGTCGATTCCAATGCAAATGCACGAGACTCTTTATTGCAACCTCGAACCTGGACTCTCAACCATCACCGAAGCGGAGGATTGGGATTGAGAGCCTCCCCCCACCTCCTTAGAGAGTCAGGGTTTTTATTGCAATTACAACAGGGGCAGGGTATTTCAAACTTGGCAGATACTTGATTGGATGGAATTTAGAAGCAAGTCTTGTCCTATTTCTTTTGGCTGTCTACCCTTTCAGTTATCTATTTTGGCTTTGATAACGGGAACTGGCCTTGGTATCAGGAACTGACAGCAGGTGGTCACATAGCATTGATGCAGGGGGATAATGCAGGGGGTAGAGCAAATCACAAATGGGTTAAACAAGCCATTTACAGAAGCAGAATTCTGTGGTCAGGCTGAACTAGTACCAACTTCATTTTAACAATTGCTACCATGTTTTCCCATTACCACTAAACAAGCTTGAGTGAGCTAAAACAATCCAGTACTCAATCATAAGTAAACCAACACAACAGTTACCATGGCAGTTCTACTACTATTATGGTTATTTCTCTAGTCTATGACTATGATCATTTGTTACTGCCTGTTACCATGGTGGCTACCTAGGTACAGAGAGGAACAAGAGCTCCCTATATTTTTAAATGTCAAACTACAAAAACCTAGTCTCCTCTAGCATGGAGTCATCACCAGGGTTTAGAAGCTGTTACAATTTTAACAGTAAAACTTATATTTAGTCACTGAGGTTCTCAGGTTAGCCCTTACACTCTGATTGGTCTATGTTGGGTCATGTACCCACCTTAGAGCCTGTGATGGACAATTTCCTACTCAAATTGCAGAATTAGAAGAGAATCTTTCAAAATAAAAAAAAAGTCTTAGCAAGAGAAGATTATAATTGGGGGTTAGAAGGGGATCATTGTATAGCAATGAATTATATCCATTTCTGTCCTCCTTAGGTTCCTGAAAGACATTATTCATAACTCAAAGCCACACGTTAGCCAGATGCTGGTAGCCCATGCCTGTAATCCTAGCTACTCAGGAGGCTGCCATCTGATGATCACAGTTCAAAGCCAACCTTGGGCAGGAAAGTCCGTGAGACTCATCTCCAATCAACCACCAGAAAAACCACCAAAAGTGATGCTGTGGCTCACAGTGGTAGAGACCTGCCTGGCGGGCTTCCCTCTGGGTAGATGACAGCTGCTTCCTGGGTGATGAGTAGCCTTAGGGAAGTGGGGTGGGTTGATGAAAATATTGCATCCTCTTCTCCATTTGCCTACTTTGGCTTTCACAGTGAGTTTCAAGATGATGGCCTTTACTTGAGTTTATGATTAAACAGGAGAAAGGGCTGGCTAGTAGTGTTCAAAGGGAAACTCCAGAGGTTTCTTCCTCGGGTCGACTGCTTATTTTTTAAAAGAACATAAATTCCTGAAACTTGAAAATGGGTAGCTCTGCTGTTGGCTTTAGAAGCTTCTGAAATGGATAGAATAAAATGCCCACCCCCTCTTCCATTTTATTTTTCAAATCATCTCCAGCCTTCTAGAAAGACATGACTCACTAGAGGCAGTAGACACTTGATGAACCCAGTGCCCACCATTATCTCTCCATATGGGGACCACCTGAGCCCCCCCTCTCTAATTTCCCGTCAGGACTCTAAGTTCCAGTAACCAACACTTTTCTACTTTGTTGCCAAGGGAAAAGGAAACACCACCTTTTCTCTTGGAGAAAATCAAAATTCGAGGTCAAGTAAAGGCCATCATTTTCTTCTGTTCCCTCACTCTCCTCAGAGTCTCACCTCATTGTGTTCCATTTCCAGTGCTCTCCCTCTGTCGCCACCCCCCTCCATCCTGGGGTGGGTGCATCTGACAGCTATGTCACCAGGGCTTCCATCCTCAGTGATTTCTCATCAGGCACATCAGGCCAAGAGTTACCTCCAGGAGGGTGGTGAAGAGAAGCTGGAATACCTTTCCAGTGTTTTGAGTATTTGTGGCAGTAATTGGTGTGTATGTCCTGACTTAGACCAAGGCTTGGGAGACAGGGGGGAAGGAGCTCTTCTAACTCTTCTCTGTATTGAGGATATTACCAGATTATTGTTCATGCTAACTTTAGGTGGCTCACAACTTTGCCTTTTCTTAATTCTGTCCATACCTTCAAAAGCCCTCCCGTCATGTCATTCATATTTGAAGAGGGTTGACTTGCACCATCTTTTCCATAACAATCTCAACTGCCTGACTTCACACTAGCCAGCAAACAGGCAGAATGGGGAGAGTGACCTCCTTTCCAGTGGTTGTTGTCTGTGATATTTTACACTGACAGGGAATGGATTCTTCTAGCCCCTGCGCATTTACTACCAACTTTGGGTATCATCTTTTCTACTCTGTTGAATGGCATCATTGCAGAAGACCTGTGGATACCGTGCCCCTAGGCCCATGTTGTCTACTACAGTGAGAGCATTTCCTAAACAAGAGTGATGTTGCTAGAACATAGCATGTGCTACAGTTTCCACATTGCTGCTCCCAGCTGCTGATACTAATACAGATGAATTGCAACCCAGGGATATCAACGTACACAAGAAACCCAAAGCAAAATGTGGGTGTGAGTTTCAAGGAGATGCGTATTGTGGCCATTAATAATGCTGTTTACAAATACTCACCCAACATTCCCATTCTAGATACAGTAAAAGACTGTCTTCCTTGGTGTCTTGTGGTTGGTGGGTCATATAACCAATTCAGCCAGCACACAATGGGAGAAAATGGCTGGAAAGAGTGTATTTCTTGGCAAGGCTGAGCACTTAGTTTTGCTGGAAGATAAGGAGGAGAATTGTGAAAAGGAGGGGAGACCTTGATCAAGAGGCATTACACTTTGTGCAATTACTTAAAGATGATAAAACAAGGATGCTTTCTTCCTTCCGTTGTCACTTCCCAAGTTCAAAGAAGTGCTACTTCGCCAGTCCAGGCCTCCTGGAAGATGAAGACAGGAATAATCCAGTCAACCCATTGAGGGCTTAAAACGTCAGAAATAAACCTGTGGATGTTGTGCATTGCTGCAGCAGAAAACCATTCATCCTGATGATATTTAGATGACATAGCAGAATCTCAATGAACTGACTAATCTTCACTGGAAGAAGTTCTAACTAGAGAAACAACAGTGCATGCCCATGTTATTGTTCAGTATATTTCCTCTTCATTTATCCCTTGCCTGAAGCTCTGTACATACAGTATCTTTTGTATAGTAATAAATATCTCGTGGATAGGGACTGGACCCTAGAAAGACCAAGGCACAGTTAGAGGCCTGTTAATTCTGTCTCCATCCCCTTGCCCCTTGGGAAATGGAGGCTGAAGGTCAAGTGGATCACTGATGGTCAATGGTGTAATCACTCATGCTGATAAGAGACAAGAGTGATGCAAACAGGATTGGATTAGCTAGCCTCCAGATAGCCAAACGGATCAATGCTTTGCCAGAATTGCCATATGAGATGGGGCATGGAAGCTCCATCTGTCTTCCGATATGCCTCACTCTGTGCATCTCTCCCATCTGGCTATTTGTCTGTACTCTTCACAATGTCCTTTATAATAACTGCACAAGCACAAGTAAAGTGTTTCCTTGAGATTTCTGAGCTGCTGTCCAAGGAGTTGGATCATATGAGGTACATCAAATTCCTAATAACACTGAGACCCTCAAAGGAAAAGGGTAGAGAGCATAGTTTTAACCTTAGCAGAGCACATTCAGGTACCCATTTAGGTGGCTTAGAAGAAAAATCTGGAAAAATGTGAAGAAATTCTTAAAGATTGGCAAGTGGCTCAAACTTGCAAGAACTGGCCCCTCCTTACTAAGGCAGAAGCAGACTTTGCACTCAGGTTCTTGGTCAAGCCCTTTCATTAGCTGGGCTTGAGAAAAGATGAATGAGAAGAGAAATATCAGGCCTGACGGCAATGCAGCTAAAGGCCAGGCACAAAGTTTCCACCCCCATTCTTCTCTGCATTCCTCTAGCAGGCAATTCTTCCCTTCTCTCCATTCCCCCTACCCGCCCTTTTTGCTTTCCTGTATTCTGACCCTGGCACCCATGAATAACACGCAAACACGAAGAATTCCTTATTAATGTCATGGTGGCTGAGTTTCTATGAAAACAACAACAACAACAAGATGTTAGATCCACAAGAGCCAGGCACAACATAAAATCCAAACACCTTGGGAGAGATGGAAAACAATGTAGGTACAGGACCAACAAAACTCAAGACCCAACTCAGCCTCTTCCTCAGTGTCTCACTTCCCACAGGCAACCCTTTCTGAAGATAAGTAATGCTTCTCAGTTTTTACTGCTCCTAGGAGCTGGTGCTCAGAAGTTAACAGACAGGATAACCTACTCTAAAGAGAAATGATCAATCAGATGTCTGAGAGATATAGCTCAGAATCCCTCCAGAAACAGGAGAATACAGTGCTACCTATCAGTCTTGGAAAAGACCAAAACTTGAAATATAGTAGAAAACTAAGGTTATCACTTGCATACTATGATAAAAATAGAAAAAAAATCAGCTATTTTAAGTCAGGGACTGTATTACAAGAAGGCAATAGGAAGGCTGAGGACTTTCAAAAAAATGAAAGATACCGATTTTCAAACCTCCAAGAACACATGCAGAATGTCAAGCACAGGGTCCTAGAGAATCAACACAATCCAAGGCTCCAGAGGCTTTGCGTCCCCTAGTAATTCAATTTGTTCTAGAAGTTATATGGGATAAAGACGATTAAGGTCAACTGAAATCAAGCAATGCATGTACCACCAAAATCGTGGATGAAACAGCACAGAAGAACCCTGAAGGGATTCAAATAAGTCTGATCTCACACACATCCCTGCTCCTGCCCTGCTCTGCTGAGCAGTGGTATATGAATCGCTAACAGATTATTCAAATACAGGGGATTCGAATACAGATATTACTTCATATAAACAGTATCAATTCCACATTCAAGACATGGATATGAGAATAAAGTAGCTCCTGTTCTGTGAAGTTAGAAAGTTTAGGGTGAGATAGAAAACAATACTTCGGTGTGTAGAGGAGCACACCATTAGATAAACTCTTTTTTTTTTTTTTTGGCTTTTACATCACCTTTATTCATAGAGCCAACCTGTATGAGTAACAAGCCCCCACAATGCCAACTGTTGTAGGAATAATATTCCTTCTTACATGTACCAAAATCTCATATTCACCAGTGAGTTCTGGGTTGCAAAAGAGGACATACTGTTTGCACCTATCTGTAAAATTCTTAATTTTTATCAGAATAGAGAGGACATGTCATAAATGAGGCAAAAAAAATCTTTGTGAGGTATAGATTTCAGAGTTTTGTGCCTGCTGTGTGGGCACACTGCCACTGAGCTACATCCCCATCTCTGCACTGTATTAGTACACTTATTTAGATTACATACTGAACTACTATAAGAAATAACCAATAGGCAAGTTATAGACTTTTACACAGGCAACCAATGAACAAGACACTAATGATCCAGGTATGGAACTTAAGGTTTTCTCTTGTGTGATAAAATCAATCACATTTAATGGTGAGTCATAGAAAGCATCTTAATTTAAAAGCCACAAATTGCTTGACTCTGTTAGTCTAAGTCTCTATACAAAAGGCTAATGTGGTAAGGGGTCCCTCACAATGTTGGCCATGTGAAGGAAAAACACATCAGACAGTGCAGTGACCCAGGGCAGCAAACTGTGGTATGTCCCATAGAGACAAGAGAAGACTAACTAGCCTAACTACCCTCCTTCAGGTCTCTGATCTCTTGCTACCATCCCACATAGATCAGAACAAACCAGTGCCCAGGTTGACTGCAGGGTAACAAACAAGGTGGAAGAAAGGAAGAGCATCTGCAGATGCGGACAGAAGATCCTGCACGAAGGATGGGCTGTGAGAGGTTTCAGACAGCACTGGTGGGAGTGTATATTGCACACATGTCTGGTAACATGGCTGGGTAGTTTCTAGTCAGCCATAGGTCCACTTGCTCAGAAAATACCTGGATGTTCACCACAAGCAACCAACTACAACTGCCACATTCTTGACACAGTCAAGCATGTAATGAAAACACCTGGAAGCACACGGATGTAGGCATCTGCTCCTTGTTTTCTCCTTTACCTGTCTATTCTTTAGGTTTCCATGCTGCTGACCCGCATACTTGCATGCCTGTCTCTTCCAGACTCCTCCTCCTTCAACTAGTCCTCCTGGGTTTGGTCAATTAAAGGCCTGGTGGTAGGGTGGTTAGGAAGTAAGACGGGAGAGGCCAAGGACTCCTTCTTCCTGTCAGTGTTTTGAATAGACCGGCTCCCTGGGTTTCCACTTCTGCACTTCCTAACACTCTACCAGAGGCA
Organism: Perognathus longimembris pacificus; assembly: GCF_023159225.1. Lineage (NCBI taxonomy): Eukaryota > Metazoa > Chordata > Mammalia > Rodentia > Heteromyidae > Perognathus > Perognathus longimembris. Next base: position 64,745,073 of record NC_063161.1, read on the forward strand.
ACAGGGGACCTTCCTCAGTTTATTTCTATACCCTGCTGGACCCCCAGAATCCCCCTCCTTAGAATAGCTGGTCACTCAGAATCCATTTTCCTTTGTAGCTGAGGTATTTTGTTCTCCTGATTTGGATTCTGACTGATCAAAGGATATAATGTGTAAACAAAATGGCCATATGAAAGCAAGCACATCCTATTTTATGCAAGTAACGGAGTCTTGATATGAAAGAAAAGATCAAGCTATGTCAATATCACTAGATAACAGATGCTAGGAGTCCAAAAATATTGGGAAAAACGAAATACAGCTAAGTGTTAAGGCCATATGGTATAGGGACAGAGTATGATTTGTCTTTAGACAAAACAAAAACCACAAAGAAACTGCTCTCCGGATGTGAAAATTGAATTATGAACCAAAAACTAACTCTAAAACGAAAATTGAAACTGAAACCGAACTTGAAACCGGAAGTAGGATCCAAAAGTGCAAACAAACTCCATACGGGAAGTAGAAATCAAAACCAGAACAAAAAGGTCAACAGAACTCCTATCCGGACATTGAAATCCAAATATATACTGAAAACAACCTCGAAAACAAGTGGAAACAGAAAACAAACTGAGCCCAAAACAGAACTCCAAACCGGAAGTGGAATTCAAAACAGCAAATAAAATACCAATGGGAAAAAGAAACCAAAACCAGAACAAACACCTCATGTAAACTGCTCTCTGGGTATGAAAATCGAATTATGAACCGAAAACTAACTCTAAAACGAGAATTGAAACCGAAACTAAACTGAAAACGAACTCAAAACCACAAGTGGGATTCGAAAGCGCAAACAACCTCCATACGGGAAGTAGAAATCAAAACCAAAACAAGAAGTTCAACAAAACTCCTATGCGGACGTGGAAAACCAAATATGTATGGAAAACAAACTCGAAAACCAGAGTGGAAACGGAAAACAGAGACCCAAACCGAACTCCAAACCGGAAGTGTAATTCAAAACAAGAAATAAAATCCCAATGGGAAGGAGAAGCAAAAACCTGAACATAAACCACAAGGAAACTGCTTTCCGAATGTGAAAATAGAATTATGAACCGAAAAGTAACTCTAAAAATAGAATTGAAACCGAAACCGAACTCAAAACCAGAAGTGGGATTCAAAAGCTCAAACAAACTCTATTCGAGAAGTAGAAATCAAAACCAGAATAAGAAGGTCAACAAAACTCCTATCTGAAAGCAGAAATCCAAATATGGACCAAAAACAACCTCCACAACAAGAGTGGAAACAAAAAAAAACTGAGACCGATACTGAACTCCAAAACGGAAGTGTATTTCGAAACAGCAAATAAAATCCCAATGGGAAGGAGAAACCAAAACCAGAAAAACCCCTCAAGTAAACTGCTCAGGATTTGAAAATGGAATTATGAACAGAAAACTAAACTCTAAAACGAGAATTGAAACCAAAACTAAACTCAAACTGAAACCGAACTCAAAACAAGAAGTGGGATTCGGAAGCGCAAACAAACTCCATAAGGGAAGTAGATATCAAAACCAGAACAAAAAGGTCAACAGAACTCCTCTCAGGACATGGAAATACAAATTTGTACCGAAAACAAGAGTGGAAAGGGAAAACAAACTGAGACCTAAACCGGAACTGTAATTTGAAACAGCAAATAAAATGCCAATGGGAAGGAGAAACCAAACCGGAACAAAAACCACAAAGAAACTGCTCTCCGGATGTGAAAATTGAATTATGAACCCAAAACTAACTCTAAAACGAGAATGGAAACCGAAACTGAACTCAAAACCGGGAGTGGGATTTGAAAGTGCAAACAAATGCCATATGGGAAGCAGAAATCAAAACCAGAACAAAAAGGTTAACAGAACTCGTATCCAGAAGTGGAGATCCAAATATGAACCAAAAACAACCTCGAGAACAAGAGTGGAAACTGAAAACAAACTGAGAGCGAAAACGAACTTCGAACCAGAAGTAGAATTCCAAACAGCAAATAAAATTCCAATGGGAAGGAGAAACCAAAACCAGAACAAAAACCACAATGAAACTGCTCTGTGGATGTGAAAATTGAATTATGAACCAAAAACTAACTCTAAAACGAGAATTGAAACTGAAACAAAACTGAAATCGAAACCGGAAGTGGTATTCGAAAGTGCAAACAAACTCTATACACTAAGTAGAAATCAAAACCAGACAAAAAGGTCAACAGAATTCCTATCCAGACGTAGAAATCCAAATATGTACTGAAAACAACATCGAAAACAAGAGTGGAAACAGAAAACAAACTGAGCCCAAAACAGAACTGGAAAATGAAGTGGAATTCGAAACAGCAAATAAAATACCAATGGGAACGAGAAACTAAAACCTGAACAAACACCTCAAGTAAACTGCTATCCCGGTGTGAAAATCGAATTAGGAACCAAAAACTAACTCTAAAACAAGAATTGAAACCGAAAGTAAACTGAAACCGAAACCGAACTTGAATTCGGAAGTGGGATTACAAAGCGCAAACAAACTCCATACAGGAAGTAGAAATCAAAACCAGAACAAAAAGGTCAACAGAACTCTTATCCGGATGCGGAAGTCCAAATATGTACCGAAAACAACCTCGAAAACTAAAGTGGAAACGGAAAACACACTGAGACCTAAACCAAACTCCAAACCGGAAGTGTAATTCCAAACAGAAAATAAAATCCCAATGGAAAGAGAAACCAAAACCAGAACAAAAAGCACAAGGAAACTGCTCTCAGGATTTGAAAGTTGAATTATGAACCGAAAAGTAACTCTAAAATGAAAATTGAAACCGAAACCAAACTCGAATTCAGAAGTGGGATTCAAAAGAGCCAACAAACTCCATATGGGAAATAGAAATCAAAACCAAAACAGAAAGGTCAACAGAACTCCTTTCTGGAAGTGGAAATCCAAGTATGAACCAAAAACAACCTTGAAAACAAGAGTGGAAGCGGAAAACAAACTGAAACCGGAACTGAATTCCAAACCAGATGTAGAATTCGAAACAGTAATAAAATCCCAATGGGAAGGAGAAACCAAAACCAGAACAAAAACAAGGAAACTGCTCTCCAGATGTGAAAATCGAATTATGAACCGAAAACTAACTCTAAAACGAGAATTGAAATCGAAACCGAACTCATAACCGGAAGTGGGATTCGAAAGTGCAAACAAACTCCATACGGGAAGTAGAAATCAAAACCAGAACATAAACATCAACAGAACTTCTATCCAGAGGCAGAAATCCAAATATGAACCGAAAACAACCTCGAAATCAAGACTGGGAACGTAAAACAAACTGAGACCGAAACCGAACTCCAAACCGTAAGTGTAATTCGAAACAGCAAATAAAATCCAATGGGAAGAAGAAACCAAAACCAGAACAAACACTTCGAGTAAACTGCTCTCTGGGTTTGAAAATGGAATTATGTACCAAAAACTAAACTCTAAAATGATAATTGAAACAGATACTAAACTGAAACCTAAACCGAACTTGAAACCGGAAGTGGGATTTGAAAGCACAAACAAACTCCATACGGGGAGTAGAAATCAAAACCAGAACAAAAAGGTCAACAGAACTCATATCTGAAAGTGGAGATCCAAATATGAACCAAAAACAACCTGGAGAACAAGAGTGGAAACAGAAAACAAACTGAGACCGAAATCGAACTCCAAACCGGAAGTGGAATTCGAAACAGCAAGTAAAATCCCAATGGGAAGGAAAAACCAAAACCAGAACAAAAACCACAAGGAAACTGCTCTCTGGATGTGAAAATTGAATTATGAACCGAAAACTAACTCTAAAATGAGAATTGAAACCAAAACCGAACTCGAAACCAGAAGTGGGATTCGAAAGCACAAACAAACTCCATACAGGAAGTAGAAATCAAAACCAGAGCAAAAAGGTCAACAGAACTTCTATCCGGAAGTGGAAATCCAAATATGAACTGAAAACAACCTCCAAAACAAGAGTGGAAATGGAAAAAAAAAAAAAAACAGAACATAACCGAACTCCAAACTGGAAGTGTAATTCGAAACAGCAAATAAAATCCCAATGGGAAGGAGAAACCAAAACCAGAACAAACACCTCGAGTAAACTGCTCTCTGGGTTTGAAAATGGAATTATGTACCAAAAACTAAACTCTAAAATGAAAATTGAAACCGAAACTAAACTGAAACCAAAACCAAATTTGAAACCGAAAGTGGAATTCAAAAGCCCAAATAAACTCCATATGGGAAGTAGAAATCAAAACCAAAACAAAAAGGTCAACAGAACTCCTTTCTGGAAGCACAAATCCAAATATGAACCAAAAACAACGTCGAAATCAAGAGTGGAAACGGAAAACCAACTGAGACCTAAACCGAACTCCAAACCGGATGTGGAATTCAAAACAGCAAATGAAATCCCAATCAGAAGGAGAAACCAAAACCATAACAAGCACCTCAAGTAAACTGCTCTCTGGGTGTTAAAATCGAATTATGAACCGAAAACTAACTCTAAAACAAGAATTGAAACCAAAACTAAACTGAAACCTCACTCTAACAACCATAAACCTCACCCTAACCCTATCAACCCTTACTCTCACCCACACCCTCAGCCTCACCCTAATCACTCTAATACTCACTTTCACCCTCACCCTAACAAGCCTAAACCTCACCCTCATCCTCACCCTTTCCATCACCCTCACTATAACAACGCTAACCCTCACCCTAACAAACATAACCCTCATCCTCACCCTAACAACCCTCACCCTCGCCTTCACCCTCAACCTGTCCCTAACAACCCTCACTCTTACCCTCACCCTCACCCTAACAAGCCAAATTCTCACCCTCACCCTAACATCCCTAACCCTCACACTCATCCTCACCCTAACAACCCTACCCCTCACCCTAATCAAGTATGTCAATTTACAGTATGCTCATATCGTCCTTGCCATTACTGCTGCTGCAGTGGAGGCAGCAACAGACTGGTTCCCCCCTCCAAGCATTGACCAACAGTGACTAGGGGCACCCACCCTCTACCAGCAAACCACACAGCCAGCCCCGCCCAGGAGAAGGTCTCCCCACCCAGGTGGGAGGGACTTATGGAGGACCTACAACATTCAGCCACCTCCAAGGACCTTCAACATTCAGCCACCTTCATCACCTCCCCAGCAGCAGCAGCCACCGCCGTGCTGCTGTCCCGCACTGCCAGCACCTAAGTGGCCCCAGCTGGTGCTGGCCACCCCCACCAACATGCAGCCACCGCTGCTAGCACCTTAAATGGCCTCAGCTACTGCTGGTCAATGCCGCCGCTGCTGCCACCACCAGCTCAGAGGCTGCAGCTGGTGCTGCCCACTTCTGTGCCAACGGCACCCCGGCAGCTCAGAGGCCTAGCTGGCTGGCCACCACTGCCACAGCCACTCCAGCACCTCCACAGCACCAATCAGCATCTGCCGGAATGGGAGGAAGAAAAACAAATTAAACAAAATACATCTTGATAATCTTTAGCAAAATAAGAAGCAATACTGCCTCTGAGAAAGTGACCATATTTGGGCAAGGGGAAGAGGGGCTGGTACTGGGGTTTGAACTCGCTCTTTGTGCTGTTATTGGGGTGTGAGTGTGTGTGTGTGCGTGTGTGTTTTTTTAAATTTTTATTGTCAAACTGATGTACAGAGAGGTTACAGTTTCATATGTTAGGCATTGGATACATTTCTTGTACTGTTTGTTACCTCCTCCTTCACTTCCCCTCCCCCTCCCCCTTTCCCTTCCCTCTCTCCATGAGTTGTTCAGTTGATTTACACAAAACAGTTTTGCAAGTATTGCTTTTGTAGTCGTTTGTCTTTTTTACCCTGTGTCTCTCGATTTTAGTATTCCCTTTCAGTTTCCTAGTTCTAATACCAGTATACATGGTTTCCAATGTACTCAGATAAGATACAGAGATAGTGCAGGTACACCACAGAAGGGGATACAAGAAGATCATCAATAATAGAAGCTACAGTTATACATAGCACGTTAAAAGTAGTTACAACAGTGATTTAACAATCATTCCATAACATGGAGTTCATTTCACTTAGCATCACCTTTTGTGTTCATAAGGGTATAGCCACTGGGCTCTTGTGACCCTCTGCTGTGACTAGCCTAAACCTGCGCTAATTATTCCCTATGAGGGAGACCTTAGAGTCCATGTTTCTTTGGGTCTGGCTCACTTCACTTAGTATAATTTTTTCCAAGTCCTTCCATTTCCTTACAAATGTGGCAATGTCATTCTTTCTGATAGAGGCATAAAATTCCATTGTGTATATGTACCTGTGTGTGTGTTTGCATGGCTGTATCTACCACTTGAGCCACACTTCCAGTTCAGCTTTTTTGCTCCTTAATTGGAGGCAGAGTCATTCTGATTTTGCTGTGTAGCCTGGCTTTGAAATTCAGTTTTCTAGGTCTCTCTCTTATAAAGACCTGAATTGTAGGTGACTTACCCCCAATAACTGGCTCACTTTTTAACAGTCAGCATATATCTTGTTGCTGGTGTTTTTTATTTTGTTTTAACTTTGTGCATTTTCACCAGCTGAACATATTGTTGTATTCTACTTTGTACAAAGTCGGGACAGAGCTGGTGGGGGGGTAGGGTCCATGAGAGAGGATGGAAAGCAACACAGCACATGTAAGGAGAATGATGATTCGGTGGCTGCTCAGGACATGTAGAGAACTGAACAATCTTACTTCGCTAGCTCCTTCTGACTTAAGTGCCTGTGGTATGGGTAGAGGGATTGCCCACAAGTGAGAATTCCTGAGTTCACACGTAATGTTACCTGGAAAAACTTACTCTGAATTGAACCCTAGCAGTTTTTCTTACATTAAGGTGAAGGTCTCCAGCTTGCAAGCTTTTCAAACCAAGTAACCACATTGTTGGGAAAGCGCCACACAGTATCCATTCACCTGAGAAGACTGGGCTCTATTCTGTTTTAGCCTTAGTTTATCTTTCTTCCTTCCTTCCTTTCTTTCTTCGTTCCTTCCTTCCTTCCTTCCTTCCTTCCTTCCTTCCTTCCTTCCTTCCTTCCTTCCTTTCTTTCTTTCTTTCTTTCTTTTCCTTCCTTCCTTCCTTCCTCCCTTCCTTCCTTTCTTCCTTCCTTCCCTCCTTTCTTGCTTCTTTCTTTTTGTCAGTCATGGGGCTTGAACTCTGGACCTGGATGCTGTCCCTGAGTTCTTCAGCTCAAGGCTAGCACTCTACCACTTGAGTCACAGTACCACTTCCCATTTTCTGGTGGTTAATTTAAGGTAAGAGTCTCATGGACTTTCCTGTCCCGGCTGGCTTTGAACCACGATCCTCAGATGTCAGCTTCCTGAGTGGCTACGATTTATAGGCATGAGCCACCAGTGCCCAAATAACCTTAGTTTCTTAATACTGGCTTGGAGTTTATCTGCTTTGTCCATCTATGGAACATTTACTTTGTATCTTTTTTTGAGGGGGGGGGGGTGTTGTGGGTATTGAACTCAAGGCCTGGGTGCTGTCCCTGAGTTCTTCTAATTAAGACTGTCTGCCACTGGAGCCACAGCACCACTTCCAGCTTTGTCTGAGTAGTTTATTGAAGGTAAGAGTCTCGTGGACATTTCTTCCCAGGATGGCTTTGTGAACCCCCCCTCAGGTCTTTCAGCCTTCTGTGTAGCTAGGATTATAGGTATGAGCTATCAGTAATTATTACTGAGATTTCAAGGAAATACTAAGTATCCACCCACTTTTCTTTACATTAAAGTCTGAATATCTTTTTTAAAAAATTTAATGTAAAGGTGATATACAGAGGGGTTACAGCTACATAAGACATGTATTGCCTATATTTCCTTTTGAACAATGTTACCCCCTGCCATTTTATCCCAGATTTTTCCCTCCCTACCCCCTACCCCCCAAGTTCTATAGTTCACTTCCAACTTAGTGTCTAGTGAGTATCACTGCTGAACTATTTTACTTTTTGTCCCCCTGTTTCTATGCTTTCCTTTCCCCTCCTCATATCAACAACAGGGGGAAACATAGAAAAAAAATGTTGAATAAAAAACCTTTTGTGACAGAGTTGGAGGGATACTAGAACTTATAGACATAGGCAAGAACTTCCTGAATAGAGTCCCAGAGGCATAACAGATAGGGGAGAGACTCAACAAATGGGACTACTACAAAATAAAAAGTTTCTGCACAGCTAAAGACATAGCCACTAAACTAGAAAGACAGCCAACCAAATGGGAAAAGATTTTCACCTGCAAAGCAACAGACAAAGGCCTAATATCTGTCATCTACAGAGAACTCAAGAAACTAACCCCCTCCAAACCAGTAAACCAATTATTAAATGGGCAAGGGAGCTAAAGAGAGACTTCACAGGAGAAGAAATAAAAATGGCAATGAAACATATGAGGAAATTTCCAACATCCCTGGCAGTAAAGGAAATGCAAATAAAAACAACCCTGAGACACCACCTCACGCCAGTTAGAATGACCTATACTCTGAACTCACTCAGGCAACAACAAATGCTGGTGGGAGTGTAAACTAGTACAACCACTTTGGAGAACAGTATAGAGGTTCCTCAAAAAAATATCAGCATAGACATACCCTATGACCCAGCCATACCACTCCTAGGCATCTATCCAGAACAACAGGATTCAGGATACCACAAAGACACCTGCACATCCATGTTTACCACTGCACAGTAGCCAAAATATGGAAACAACACAGATGCCCCACTACAGATGAATGGATCCAAAAAATGTGATACCTGTACACAATGGAATTGTACACAGTGATTAGAAATGATAAAATAATGGCATTCGCAGAGAAATGGTCAGATCCTGAACAAATAATGTTGAGTGAGATAAGCCTAGAACACAGAGAACAAAGGCTCATGTTCTCCATGATATGTGGATGTTGGGGGGGGGGGAGCACAGATCGTGCCTGTAAAATAACAAACTTCTTTTCAAATGGTATTTCTACAGGTTTTGGTCAGTGACTTTACATCATGTCTCTAAAACCAAACAATTACCTAAGTAAACATAAAAATGTCTAGGATAGACCTATCAGAGGATCATAATAGCTCAACATCTGTGTACATCTGATTATATAAGATGAGAATAAGCAAAAAAAAACTCCAAGAGATGGAAACAGGAGGAACTTACTGTTGTCATTATGTTTAATGTACTTGGTGAGTTTCCTATGGTGTATCCCCTGTGGTCACTGTATATAATTTTGGTACACTGGGTATTGTATATATGTTTATCTGAACTAGGGAAGGAAAGAAAAATGAGGGAGGGTGTAACATACAACAAGAAATGTACTCACTACCTTATTATGTAACTGTACCCCCTCTCCTCTGTACATCACCTTGACAATAAAATTTTTTTTCTTATTACTTTCTTTTTTTTTCAAATTTTTATTATCAAACTGATGTACAGAGAGTTTACAGTTTCATACGTTAGGCATTGGATATATTTCTTGTACTGTTTGTTACCTTGTCCCTCATACCCCCCTCCCGCCTCCCCATTTCCCTTCCCCGCCCCCCCGGAGGTGTTCAGTTCACTTACACCAAACAGTTTTGCAAGTATTGCTTTTGTAGTTGTTTGTCTTTTTTTACCCTGTGTCTCTCAAATTTGGTATTCCCTTTCAATTTCCTACGACAATAAAATTTTTAAAAAGCTTTTGTTTCATTTCTTAGAGTTCATTTCAATGAGCATCACTTTATATGATAGTATGCATATAGCTATTGAACGCTTTCAATGAAGTTGAATATCTTTGTTTGTTTTGTGGGGATCCTGGGGCTTGAAGTCAAGGCCTGGGTGCTGTCCCTGAACATTTTTTATCAAGACTAGTACTCTACCACTTGAGCCACAGCTCCAATTCCATCTTTTCGTGATTAATGGAGATACAGCCTCATAGACATTCCTGCCTCATTTGGCTTCCAAACATGACCCTCAGATCTCAGCCCCCTGAGTAGTTCAAATTACAGGCATCAATCCCCATCTCTAGGCCTCAGATTCATCCTATGCTGAAACTTAGTGTATTTTACATAGCATGTTTGTACCTCAGAGTGGCTCTTAATTTAATCCTCTCCCCTATAAATAAGCTATTTCAGTTGTTTTGTTACATGAAATGGCAAGCAAGCAATCATGAGAAATCCATTACCTGATCATGTTTACTCCAGTGCGACTGAATTACTCCAACTCCTTTCTTAGGTTTTTAAAACTATCTAAGGTTTTATTAGAAAAAATGATTTCCATGCAAGAAAATATTAACCTCGTGGAGCCTGTGAGAGCTTTAGAACTTTCATAGGTGGCTGTCCAGAATTTTAGAAAAACCTTTTGATAGTGTCATCTCACATATGGATTCATCCTCTGCAGCTTGTGCTGAACTCTCCCAAACTTTACAAGAACACTTCCCATGAGCTTTTCTCACACTCCGCATGTGCTTTCAGCTGACTGCGCTTAAGCAACATTTCATTCTGCTCAATAGAGCCATTGGCTGCCACCTAGGCCACAATCTGGAGTCCCAGGAGAAATCAGAGGTTAGGTGGGCAGCGAGGGCCAGCAGGAGAGGGGCCGGCAGCCTGCGAATAGAATGGAGGACAGGTGCAGGAGTGGCATGAGGGAGAAGTGTCCTCTAAGAGCAGGCTGCTTCCAGGGAGGGGAAGGCAGTCTGTCAGGGCACAGACACAGAGGTTTCTGCACACATATGGATTCTGTCACCTCTTTACTACTCGTGGTTAATTGGCTTCCAGAGGATTTAGGAACGACTTGAAAGGTGTAAGAAAAAAGTGGATAGAGTGTGCAAAACACGAAATCTTCTTTTTCTGTATTAATGATATTGTTAGAAATGGTCATTCCTGGGGCTGTGAAGGTGACTTAGTGGTACAGTGCTTGCCTAGCATGCACAAAGCCCTGGGTTCAATTCCCAGCACCACATAAACAGAAAAACCTGGAAATGGTGCTGTGGCTCCAGGGGTAGAGTGGTAGCCTTGAGCAGAAAGAAGCCAGGGACAGTGCTCAGGCCCTGAGTCCAAGCTCCAGGACTAGCAAAAAAGGAAGAAGAGGTAGAAGGAGGAGGAGAAGGAGGAGCAGGAGGAGGAGGGAGGGGAGCAGGAGGAGGAGGAGGAGGGGGAGGAGGAGGGGGAGGAAGACAACAGGCTGGGAATGTGGCTTAGTGGTAGAGTGCTTGCCTAGCATCCATGAAGCCCTGTGTTTGATTCCTCAGTACGATATAAACAGAAAAAAATAGAAGTGGTGTTGTGGCTCAAGTGGTAGAGTGCTAGCCTTGAGCAAAAGAAGCACAAGGCAAAAAAGAAAAAGAAAAGAAAACAACAACAAAGAAATGGTAATTCCTGTGAATGGGAAATAAAACAAAATCTGTAGATGTGAGTGTGATAATTTGCCAGCTATGCTTAAAAACCATGAAGGCCGCAAGCCAAGCAATCATTATCTCCTCCACTTCCAACAATATTGGAGCGGATGTCAGAAACAAGAGATAACAAAAACACCCAGAATTACATGACTTTTTCTTTTTTTTTTTTTTTTTACTTTATGCAAGGTACAGATCTGAAACATTGCCTGCTGAGTTAGCTTATACTGAAAACCCTATGGTCTAAATGCTGTATTTCTCCAAATGCAAATAAGCCCCAATGGGATGGATTTTGGAGGTGGGGACTCTTGGGAGGTGGCAAGGTCAGACACTCTGACAATGGAATTTGTGTCCAGGTAAAAGAGCCCAGGGAGCTGCCTCCCTGCTTCCCCATAGGAAACACTTAATGAGGACATGCCATCTGGGAGAAAGGTGTTTTGTTCCAGCAGCCCCAGTAGATGAAGAGGAAACAGAATGATCTCTGTTGCAGCTTTATCTGCTTCTAGTTTGACCTGTTCAAGGGGTTACTTCACGGCTCAGGTAATCTTTGAGTATTCATCTTTTCCTAAGTGTTTTTCATAGGCTACCATTAATTAATCTTTCAGTTGTAGCAATTACTTATGGAATGCTAAGGAGATGAAGGTATGGCCCTCTTCCTCTCTTTCCTGCACAATTATAAAGCATAAACACAGTATACATACTTTAAAGAATATGTAGATACTTAGATAAGTCATGTGATGGTGTGATTATACTTATGGTTTTGAACAATTTTTCCTTGTTGAGAATTAATAGTCAATGTCTTTGAGATGAATTTATTTTACTCTGCACTTGCTACTATTGAAATGTCTCCCATCTTCTTACTAGGAGTTCTTCACATCGCTGTTCTAACATCATGATGCCCTCCTTCTCTACCTCCCTAGAAACCCTCCTTGTATAGGATCTCCTGTTCCCCAGTGCAAAAGAGGTAAATGTTTTCAGTACTTGCATGACTGAAGAGGTCTTTACCATATGCTCAAATATGATTATTCTAGTTGGGATATATACAAAAACCTCTGGATTGCATATAATTTCACTATGAATTTTTGAAGGCTTGGCTACACCTCAATTTCCATTCTCATTCTGAATAAAAATTGTATTCTGATCCTCACTGGATTTTGGAAGGATGTGGGTGCCAGTGCTAAGGTTTTAATTCAAGGCTGTGCACCATACCTTAGCTTTATCACTGAAGGATGATGTTCCACCACTCGAGTCACAGTTCAATTTCCAGATGTTTGGTAGTTAATTGGAAATAAGGTTATCAGGGACTTTTGTGCCTTGGCTGACTCTGAGGCACAATCCTCAGATCTAAGCTTCCTGAGTAGCCAGGTTTACAAACATGAAGCTCCAAAACTGGGTCATTGGAATTTTTCTCAATGATAAAGTCACCCTTGTGTCCCCACATCTTCCTGCATCAGCTTCCTGCCTCAGCTGAGATTATAGACATTTGCCTCTCTATGATTCTCTCCTATGGGGTTTTCAGTGTGTCTATTTTTTTATTTTACATTTTATTCTCATGTATTAGGTGGAGAAGGATTCACCTATCTCAGAATTGCATGCCTCTGTTGACATGAAGCTGGGATCAGCTCCTGACGGAGGTTTGTGTCAGGAGAGTGTGACCACTGCCTCTGGAGGCTGAGGGCTGGAGGAAGGGCAGGGGGCAGGTATGTCTTGCCCCTGGAGAGTTTGCCTTCCTGTGTTCTCTCTGGGTACCTGAGTATCCTTCACAAAGGTAACAGGTGGAGGGGCTCATGATGCAGCTGCTCTGGTTACATGGGAGCAGTGAGTTGGGAAATCCTCACAGATAGAATCTGAGTTGTCCTTGCCTTTCCAGGTATATCCCAGGAGTCTCCATACTCATAAAGTACTTGGGCTCTAAAAGGTGATTTTGATTGGATTCTAGTTTTGAAAAGGTAGCATTTGCCTTGAATATACCATGAGATTCATTTAAAATTGATTAAATTTCTATGTGGATTAATATCAATACATTCCACTAAATAATGGCAAGTCTCTTGAAAATAATAAGGACATCCATTCCAGCAATGTCACCTGTGTTTAAGAGTAGAGCTAAGTTATACTGGCATATAGATGTTCTCTGTTATTATTGCTTGTAGAGCCAGCGTTGAGATCTGTCTTTGTTTCTTGTAGACCTTCCATTTGCACCAGCCTTGCACATTCCACATCATTATCATTGCTGTTTTCACAATTTTAGGGCTGGGAATTTATAAACACAGAGATGTTGTAAAGATAACGAATTCAACACTGAGTCTATTTTTGCTGTATAATGACTGGTGATAGGAGAATTATGAAGGTCATACAAGACAAAGCCATGTCGTTGTATATGTTGACATTTCCCATAGATGAAACAGGAAGGCTGTGACCATGGCCAGCACAAAGCTGCTACTCATGTTGTTGGCAGGCTGGGCACTGAATGGCCTCGTGGTGACCCTCACATAAACTGTGTGAATGGTGATCTTGATCATATGAATTTCAAGATCAACTGAACTGGTCTGCTGAATTCAACCTCATTTTATAGAGGAAGTAGTCATAAGAAGGAAATATGAAGACTTTCTGGGGAAAGAGTTTAAAGTTTATCCAAATGACACACGATTCTATACTGCATGGCACCATTAAACAAAAGTGTCATCCATCTGCTTTTCATCTAATGTTAGCAACCTGTCATTGCAGGAGTTGGAAGGATTTCCGTAAAAGCCTCTGGATAGCAGGCAGTTCATAGTTAGCAAGTCTTTGACACAAAACTGTGGGACTTCTAGAACCAGGAGCTGGTGGAACTGAATGCAGCAATAGAGGAGTTGACTTTGTATTAGGATTCCTGGGTGTCTGAATGCTTGGTTCTCATCCACCTCCACTATGTATTAGCTGTTTGGGCTTGTGCAGGTTATCTTTACATATTATATTTCTCTTATGTCTAAAACAAATAACCTCATAGAGTTTTGTAGTTTAAATGTAGTGATGTGAAGAAACCTCATATTCCAGTTTTAGGTACACCACAACTCTGAATAACCTGTCAGTGTTGCTTTACTGATGAAGTCTCCTTAAACTCTTCACAAACTCTCCCCAGTTAGGGGAGACAATAAAATCAGTGTTTTCTAGTTTAAAGTATGTTTAGGAACTTAGGTCGTTCCTAGAATCCAGCACCAAGGACTACTCAGAGTCCATTTAGAAAATCCTGGTTTATTACAGCTATATTCTCCTCAGCAGAGGAGAGTTGTCTTTCTTTGTGGTCTGGGCATCACCCTGCTAAGTAACAGCCAGTGTGTGATCCCAAACTTAAGAAAGAAAAATGGACAAATATTCTTAGTCTGTGTGTAATGTTAATTTTTACCTTTCACTACTATTTATTAACCAAACCCAGAAAAAACAAAAACATTCAACTAGAACTGAAAGTGCTCATTTTTGTAGAAAGGGCACTGGGCTGAGAATTAAGATGTAAAATGTTCGACATATTTACTTCTGTCTCAGTTAATCCAGGATATCTATACCAGTTCTTTGACTTTCAGACTGCTTATGTGTGCAGTAGGTTTCCTTATGCTGTGAGCACAGTGTTGTGAGGTGAGGGACTGGCAGGTTCCATATCAGGAGTAGCATATGGCACACAGCCCTTACTTGTATTGCTTCATGTGAATCAGTGAACAAGTTCAAGTCACTGCATGCATCTTGCATGGAAAGATGCCACAGGCTTAGTGTGGCAGAATTTCTAGCGTCTGCCCTGTCAAAGTAACACTAAGGAAATGTGACAGAAAGAGGAATCTGTTTCAGTTTTCCTAAGTGGGATGGAATAAAGTGTGCTCATCTGCACCGTCTCAGCATCTGAGAAGGCGGGAATTGCAGTGATCAAGGCTTAAGGCCAATTGAGGCAGAGTTAGCAAGCCCCAAACTAAAGAAAAAGCCATGTTGGGTGGCATGAATCTATATATTCCCAAATATGTGGGAGTCATAGATAGTGCAAAACAGGAAAGCCTAAAAAGATAAACAAATCTAAATAAATAGGCAAATATAAATAAATAAAAAGGAAATGTAGACACATTTTAAAGTGATAAAGACCTTTTCTACCACATATATGGCCTTGATTTTAAATCCCAACTCTACCAAAAGGAAAATAAATGGAATTGAACATTTGGGTAACCTTTTTCTCATGATATGCTGACATCTCTTCATACTGTCAAATGCAGGGATTCTCAAAGACAAGGAAATGAGTACATTTTCCACATTCCCATACGACAAGATGTGGTCTGATGGTTAGAAGTCCAGTTCGACTCTGTGAATGGTGTCATCTTGCTTCAGTTCTGTCCCTGACCAGCAGCTCCACCTTCCTGGCTAATACACAGCTTTTACTTCTCACTGCTCTGGAATCTAAAGATGAGAAAATTCCAGTCTGCTTTCAAGGAACTTACAATCCAAGTTTAATAGGAAAAATTCATTAGGAACTTATAGTAAGTATTGAACTAAGAGTTATAGGTTAAAGCCCAGATAATTTTTTTCCTACTGTTCTTAGGGCTTGAACTTGGGGCCTTAGCACTTGTCCCTGAGCATTTTTACTGAAGACTAATGCTCTACCACTTGAACCACAGCTCCATTTTCAGCTTATGTCTTTAATTAGAGATAAGAATCTCAGGCCTTTTTATCTGGGCTGACTTTAAACTTTGATCTCAGCCTTCTGAGTAGCTAGGATTACAAGTGTGAGCCCCTGGTGCCTCACAGGACAAAGGACTTTACAGAAGGAAGATTCTGTCATTTGTTTCGCCATTTTGATTCATAGAATAGCTTGGGATGTACTGATGTTCGTTCTTCTTTAAAGGTCTTCTACAATTCTGCTGTGAATCCATTGGACCTGGACTTTCCCTTGTTGGGAGACTCTTCATTACTTCTTTAATAACTTTGCTTGCTATGGTTCTGTTTAGGTGATTTATCTTCTTCATTCAACTTTGAGAGCTTGTATGCCTCCAGAAATATCTCTATTTCTTGAAGATTTACAAATTTTCTTGAATATTTGTGGTGATGTTTACTTTTTCATGTCTAATTTCATTGATTTGGTTCTCTTCAAGGTTGGTGTTCTACGACTTAAGCCATACCTCCTCTTCCTGCTTTTTGCTGGTCAATTGGTGACAAGACCCTCACAGACTTTTCTGCCCTATCTGGCTTCAGCCCTTGATCATCAGATCTCAACTTCCCAATTAACTAGCACATAAGCATGAACCACCAGCACATGACTCAAATAATTTATTGTATAGTCAACAATGAACTCCAAGTACAGGTATATATCTAATAACACACCTACCTGTAGATTTGTGACCAAATCCAATTCTGAATGCAGCAATGTTAATTCTATCCAGCTTCGAAAGACTTACCAAAGGGCATGGTCAGTTCAGAGCTCACAAGCCAGGTTGGGAATGTTTCAATTTAGAACCCTAGCCTTGAGCACAGAGGGGCTCAAGGACAATGCCCAGGCCCTGAGTTCAAGCCCCAAGACCAGTAAAATATATTTTAAAAGCATTTTATCTCATATACTTATATATTAAAATTTTAAGGCATTTTATCTCATGCACCAGTTCATATCTATATGACTGAAATAAATGCATTATAAAATTTGGATTTAAGTAATACCCTTACAGAAAAACATGAACTTAGATATTTTTCTATTATATTCCATTTCATTTGTGTTATATTTAAACTAAGACTTGATAAACTGATTCCACAAACTAGTGGCTTAAAAAATTAGCCCCAGTCAGGAGCCAAGAGCTCACATCAAATAATCATAACTACATTGCCCAGGAGGCTGAGATTCAGAGCACTGTAACTGGAAATCAGCCCAGGCAATAAAGTGTGCAAGACAGTCTCCAAAATACCCATTAGAGAGACAGCTGGAGGCATGGCTCCAATGGTGAAGAGCAACCTTGAAGATTAAGTTTAATCTCACAACAAGCAAAAGAAGAAAATGACCTCCTATGTGTCTGATAAAGTTGATGACACTTTTTAATGTATTTTTTGTTTTAGGAAAAACATAAATTAGGTACAAAGAAATATATCATTAAATGTGAAACTTTAACCATGAATTCTCAAAGTGTTTTGAGAATGGCAAGACAAAAGTGTTACCATTCCCAAATTCATATCTGGTGCTCTACCACTGAAGCCACAGCTCCATTACAACTATATGGTGGTTAATCTGACATAGCATCTCTAGGACTTTCCTTCTAGCTGGCTTTGAACTGCAATCCTTAAATCCCAACCTCTTGAACAGTTAAGATTGCAAGATTGCAGGGGTGAGCCACCAGCATCTGGCTAAAACTTTCTTATTTAACCTTTGTTCCTGACTAGATACTATTTTACTTCTTTCTCTTTTTCTTAATTCTTGCAATTTTAGCATGATTTCAAGTTTGTAGTTCTAGTAGAGTTCAAACAGCATTTAGAGAGCTAGAACATGGTTAACTTTGATCAATTTTTATGTGTTTATCCCCCTCTGTCGGGCACTGGCTGCTGCTTTAGGAGGCGGTACTAATAGGCCCGCCTCTTCTCCAGCCCTGGGGCCACATGGCTGTTAGCTCTGCCTGAAACCTCAGGGCCCTCAACCAGAAAGGCCAGCTCTAACCAGCCCCACCTCCTGCCTCAGACTGCATGAGTGCTAAGATGGCTGCGGGGGAGGAACCCAGAAGCGGTCCTGGGGGACCATGATGTCACCTGTGAAGGACAGACTGATCAGCCTATCGTCATGTCTAGCTAGCCACTCCAAATCCCTCCCCTTCCTGCTTGTCATCACTGCTATATAAACCCCACCCTGAAATTAAAGCCTTTGGAAGTTCGCTTGATGGCTCCCCAAAATCGCCTGTGTGTCCTGAGTCCTGATTTGAGCGTAAGGGGGCTGGGGCTGGCGTTTTTTGCAGCTTGCTCATTTTCTCAGTTTCTACCCCGCAGGGGCACGCCCTCAGGTCTCTCCCGTGGGTAAGGAGAAGTGCGCTGGACGGAGAGCCCCGACATCCCTCCACTTCTAAATGTTTACTGAGAGATATATGAACTCTTAATATTCTTGCCCATTCTATCAGAAGAATATTATACATTTATCCATCATGAATCCACAGGGAATAAAGAACTGCATCTCAGTTTCTACTTGAGGAAAATGAAAAGGTCAAATTAAGCCTGGCTATGGTAGCTAACTCAGTAATCCTACATACCAGGAAGCCTTGGCTCCATGATCACCATTCAGAGCCATTCAGGGCAGAAAAGACTGAGAAATTCTTACCTCTAGTTAACCAGAAAAACAGTAGAAGGAAAGGTGTGACTAAAGTGGTAGAGTGCTAGCTGTGAACCCAAAAACTTATTGAGAGTTCAAGGCCCTGGTTTCAAGCCACAATACCAGAACAAAAGAAAAGGAAAGAAAACAGCCAAGAGTATAAGTGGAAATCATGTCACAATATGGCCTCTGAATCACTATTCAGAGATTGAAAGTGACACTGAAGAACAAAACTAAAGTTTCCAATCATTGTCCTAAAGGAAATCTAACATGAGTTTTGTTTAACTAATTAGCTCTTTTATTTATTGATTTTGGTGTTGCTAGGGATTGTGCTCAGGACACGCCATCTTCTAGGTCAGCCATGCCCCCAGTACTTTTGGCTTAGTTGGTTTTCTACATAGGGTGTACAATATTAGGAAACTTGCCTTGGAGAGTGATCTTCCTGCCTATGCCTCCTGAATATGGACTGAAGTCCATGACACCATATAGGGCTAATGCATGTTTATTTGACACACTATGCTATAATTTATTGTGTGTGTACCCACCTGGGACTTGAACTCAGAGCCTATGCTGCTGTTCCTGGGTTCATTTAGCTCAAGGCTAGAGCTCTACCACTTGAGACACAACTTCACTTCTTGTTTTTCAGTGGTACTAGAGAGCACAATCTCATGGCCTTTCCTCGCCTGGCTGACTTCAACCTGCAATGCTTACATGTCAGCCTCCTGATTAGGATTACACATGAATGTCACCAGCGCCTGGCTTATAGTCTAATTTTTCATGCATGAATGTCCTCTAGTATTTAATTTTATATTTGTAACATAGTGTATTTGCCTGGGTGTTTTTTTCTTTTTCCATTGATTTTTGGAGATGCCAGGGCTTGAACTCCGGGTGTTGAACTTACTTCAATTGCTTGGTTGGCTAGAATTCTATCACTTGACATACACTTCGAGCTTCACTTTTTACTGCTTCACAGGAGATGGAGTCACCCAGACTTCTGAGTGGCTGGTTCAAAACTCAGTCTTCCAGACCACAGCCTTCTGTGTAGGGAATAGTAGAGACATGAGTTTTATTATACAGATAGGGTCCCCTTTTCTTTTTGGAGTATGTGCTTGAAAGCCAAACCTCCTATTTTTTATTTTTATCTCAGCTAAGAGCTGTGACTGACCACATTAAGCTTCTTGTATTGGAGTGTTGAAAATTTCTCTGCCCTGGATAGCTTGTGCATGGACAAAAAGTGAAATCCTGTCAATCCCAGCTTCCAGCAACACTAGGATAAGTGAAAATATTGGGGAAGAAGAGCTGACATTGAACTAATATCCTCCTGATCTTAGCCTCCCAAGTGGCTAGATTTAAAGGCACAAGCCACAGTGGGAAGTGCATCAATTAGAAATTCCTGTGAGAGACAGGAAAATAGAATTTTAAAGATAAATCGGTGTATGGATGCTATTGGGAGAGGAACTCTGCAGCCTATGCACAAGAAGGTGCTTCCCATATGCAGCAGCTGATTAGAGCAAGGATGGGCTGAACTCCAGAAAGCCCATGATGGGTGATACAGGACCTGGACTCATAGGGAAAGATGAACATGGCCAATCCAATTACCTGTGAGGGACAGATTTCTAAATAAATATTCGGCGCAAAGTAGTGAAATGAGGGAAGGGATTGTACACTGGTTAATTATCCTTGGTGTCCCTTCTTTATTCACCACCTAATTCTAGGGTCTCATCTCCTGATCCCTGGTCATGAATGTGTGAAGCAAAAGACTAGAGCAGGAGAGGTCATCAGTGACTATTGCAGGATGGAGGTTATGGTCATTAACAGTCACCAGTAGAGCTGTGAAGACTTCCAGCTAGAGCTGGTTCCTAACTGCCCTCCATGTGGGTGGGAAAGCATGGGGGGCTACAGGCCCAGCTGTCATTGGGCCTCCACCCATTCTGCCTGGATCACAAGATTCCAGACACACCTCCAATTTTTTCATGTTTGCTTGACCAAGGGCTTACAAGCATTGATGACACACCCACATTCCATCTGCCTAGTAGCACTGAAATCCCCTCTATGGGCTCACCACTATGGCAATTGATGGAGGTAGAGCTGGTGAGTGGTGAGTGGTGAGTGAACAAGTCAAGGTGATTTTGGAGATATAGTTGGAGGTAGACTGATGTGAGAACAGAGTTGATTATAGAGAGCCTTGGAATGTGCCCCCCCCCCACACCTTTGCCAGCCTAGTGCTGGGATGTCTGAAAAAACAAGACAAAGAAAACTAGCTGTAGGAAGGAAACTACTGCAAAAATACCAGCAGAGAAATTGTGGTAGTGGACCGGCAGAATCCAAGAACAAGAAGAAAATTAAAGAGGGAGGTAACCCCAAGACAAACACCGCTGGCTACTGTACTTTACTCAAAGGTGCGCAGACCCTGAGCCTTCCCCTCCTATGGGCACCATCAGAGCTGCCAGGGTCCAGAGCATCACAGGTCCCAATAACACTGAGGACATGGAAAGGCACTACCAAGACCTGGTGCTCACCCTGGTCTCCAGCAGAACACAAAACCAGCAGCTCTGCAATGAGATCCAACAACTGAAGCAGGAAAGGAAAGACCTGCAATATCAACAGGGGAAAGAGAATGAGAAGATGGCCTGCCTGCATGAAGCACTGAAAGAAGAGCTGGAGCAGCACAGGCTATCCATACAGATGTTGGCATCAGAAAAATCAGATTTACAATCTGCACTGGCCCACACACAGCAGGTGGCCAATGAAAGCACACTGAAGCAGGAGGCTCTCACCAGCCATCTGCAGGCCATACAGCAGCGAGTGACAGAGCTCAAGATCACAATGTCTGCAGTGTCCATCATGCACAAGGAGATCGAGAAGAGCAACATAGAGTTCATGAAAGCCCTGAACTGCGTGCAGCTGCAGCTCCAGGAAAAGGCCCAAAGCTATGAAGACCTGGAGGACGAGAACGCCGAGCTGCAGGAGAGGCTGGAAGTGCTCCTGACACAGAAGGCTGACATGAAGATCCAAATCCACAAGTGCCAAGAGGCACTAGGGGAACAAGCAGAGTTGAAAGAAAACTAAACCACACGAAAGAGTTGGTGACAGCATTAAAGGTGAAGAGAGACACCTTTGTGGAGGAGCTGAGGGCTGAGAGCTCTACCGTGAAGGAGAAGGTACAGAAGCTCTCAGAGCAGGTGAGCCAGCTGAGAGAGAAGAAAGAGCAGGGGGTGAAGCAGGTGTGGGAGCTAGAGAGCAGCTGAGAGAGCAGCTGGCAGAGCTGCAGCCCCTACAGCCTGCCACAGGGCCATCTTAGGCTGAGCAGCAGCTGCAGGCCCAGGCCCTACAGTTGCAGAAGGAGCTCAAGAGCCTGGAGGAGCAACTGCACATGCAGCTGGAGGAGAACCATAGCCTCAGCCTCCAAAACCTGGAGCAGCAGCAGCAGCTATGGAACCTGGAGAAGAAGGCCGAGGAATGGGACCAGCATGCCCTGCTCAGCTGAAGATCCTCGAGATGATGCAGAAGGAACAGGAGACCAAGAGGCGCACACTGGTGCGCAACCAAGATCTGAAAGACCAGCTGGCCCAGCTGCAGGCCGCCATGCAGAGGCTGAGCGCTGAGAAAGAGAAGCTCGCCAGCCTCCTGCTCTCAGAACAGCAAGAGAAGACAAAGCTGCAGGAGAAGCTGGAGGAGCTGGAGGAGAAGGTGGCAGAAGGCAAAGAGATGGCTGAGCTGGAGAGCCAAGCGGCTGAGGACTTGCAGGAGCTGTGTGGCAAGTACCTGGCCCAGGTGCAGGAGGTCATAGCCACCTGTGAACAGCACAAGGCTTCCCGCCAGCAGCTGATCTCTGAGAAGGAGGCCCTGCAGCAGCACCTGCTGAGGCAGGGCCATCTGCTGGAGCAGCTGAAACAAGAGCAGGTGCAGCACAAGTTGCTGGCCCAGATGGAAAGGGAGAAGTTCCAGGACACTCTGAAGTGTCTGGAAGCCACAAGACGTGAGAATGCTCAGCTGCAGATCCAGCTGAGAGCTCTGGCTTTCCCGAGGGAAAGCCTAAGCAAAGAAGGAGATAAGGGTGAGGAGGCGACTCCCCCCACTGGGACTGTCCCAGAGGACGTGGACAACCTGCAAGCATGTGGGATTTTTACGTGGAAGCACTGTCCATTGCAGAGTACAAGAAGGCAAGGCTCAGCTGGCAGCTGCAGGAGTGGTAGGTCTGCCGTGGGTGTCTGAGCCAGCTGGCAGCCCAGTTCCAGAGAAAGCTGGAGCACCAGACCTCCTTCCCCAAGTGCTGGCTCCATGGCCTGTTGGGCAGGAGGAAGCTGCACATCTGCTTCCTGGAAGACCTGGCCGACAAGGTGGATGCCCTGAATCCAGTGGATGACCTGCGACATTGCTGCAGCCAGCTGTCCCAGCACATGGCCACCATCAAAGAGACCAGAGACCGTCATGTTCTACAAAGAACAGATGGACATCCTGGAGAATCTGTGTCAGGAGAAAGACAAGTGTGTCAGCTGGCTGTCAGAGGAGAAGAGAAGGAAGAGGAAGGAGCTGAAGCAGCTGCTGCTGCACCTTGCAAGGGAGAGCACAGTGCCAGGATGTGGTGCTGGCAGCTGCCCAGGCCACTGCTGCTGAGAGCCCCTCATGCCTCTCCGGCTTCCTGAAGATGGAAGTTGTGCAGAAGCAGCAAGAGCTTGAAGATGGGCATCTTAAAAAAACTTGTGACCTGTCCCTGCAGAGGGTATGGTGCCGGGCCCCTGGAGAACCCCAATGCGGAGCCTCCTGTGCAGCTGCTGCCTGCCCTGCAGCCCCACCAAGAGCCTGCAGGCTCAGGCCAGGAGCCCTGCTTCTCTTTCTTCTACAAGACTGAGGCAAAGGATGCATTTGAGATCATCGCCATCTAAAGACTGGGACTATGAGCCTCCAAAAGATACTTTGGGGCATGAGAGTGTAATTAATGGGGTGGTGGGAAAATGGGGTAACCATAGGCCGGACAGAGCAGAGGCTGCTGGGAGGTGGCCCCTATCTAGGGATGTCTAAGAGTCCATGGGTTCCAGGGAAGGGGCCCAGGTGAGTAGCATTACAAGGAGTAAATGCTTTGCCAAGAAAGGTGCATAGCAATCAATTCATCTTATTATTTGATAACACTGATAGTAATTATTATAATGCAATAATTTATTATATGGTAATATCTTGATTTCATAACATCTTCATTTTCACAAAATATTCTCACGGCAGTATTTTATACATGACATTAATCATTTCATGTTGTATGTTGGCACATTCATAGTACAGTCAATTGCAGTTTCAAAACATAATAAACTGTACCAGCAACAGGAAATTTTCTTGTTTGAAAAATAAAGTGGCACAATGTGGATATTGAGATGAGAAAATAGTAATACCTTTACAAAACATGAGAGGGTTTTTAATGTTGAATGTTTGAGAAAAAGATAATCATGTGAGTTCAACAGTTGGAGATATGCTATAATTGCAAAACACTTTCCAAATGGGGTACAGACTTTTAATCCTAAAAGAAGAACATAGAATTATAGAAGATCTATAAAATATCACATATCACATTTTTTCAGTGAGATGTACTGCAATATGTTCAATATTATTTTGAGTAAATAGTACCATTTATTTCTTTTGTTTTTCTTTTTTAATTTCCTTAATTACATTTACAATTTCATTTTTAAAATGTACTAAATTCTATAAGCCACAGTAGGTTTTCTTGTTTGAATATTAAAATGTCATGATGGGGATACTGAGATGAGAAAATAGTAAAAACTGTAGAACATAAGAAAAGTTTCTTAATGGTGAATATTGGGAAAAAGAAAAAATGTGAGTAGAACATTTAACAATTACCAAATGGGGTACAGAATTTTAATCCTAAGAAAATATGGAATTATAGATTTATAGAATATCACATATCTCCATTTTTTCAGTGAAATTCCATACTGTAATATTAATGTTCAGTATGATTTCTTGAATAAATAACATTTATTTCTCTTATTTTTGTTTTTAATTTTCTGACTTAAGCTATAAGAATATTGAAAGATACATATAGTATACCTTTTCAACTTCCAGTGTTTGTTTTTGGAAAGGGGCAGTCTTGACTGCTCCTTCATGACACCAAAAATCATCTCTTTAAGGCTCCTGAAAGAGTCTGATTCAAATTACACTTACAAGAAAATGAAGCAGATCGGGATTATTTGTTCTACCTCTTTGCTAGCTCCCAATTAGACAGTAACAACAGCCTGCTGAAGTTCTTTTTTTTTAATTTTTATTGTCAAACTGATGTACAGAGAGGTTATAGTTTTATACGTTAGGCATTGGATACATTTCTTGTACTGTTTGTTACCTCCTCCCTCATTCCCCCTCCCCCTCCCCCTTTCCCTTTCCCCCCATGAGTTGTTCAGTTGATTTACACAAAACAGTTTTTCAAGTATTGCTTTTGTAGTTGTTTGTCTTTTTACCCTGTGTCTCTCGATTTTGGTATTCCCTTTCAGTTTCCTAGTTCTAATACCAGTATACACTGTTTCCAATGTACTCAGATAAGATACAGAGATAGTGCAGGTACAACCACAGGAAGGGGATACAAGAGGGTCATCAATAATAGAAGCTACAGTTTCACATCGCATGTTGAAAGTAAGTACAACAGTGATATAACAGTCGTTTCCATAACATGGAGTTCATTTCACATAGCATCATCTTATGTGATCATAAGGGTACAGCTATTGGGCTCTTGTGATCCTCTGCTGTGACTTGCCTAAACCTGTACTAATTATTCCCAATAAGGGAGACCATAGAGTCCATGTTTCTTTGGGTCTGGCTCACTTCACTTAGTATAATTTTTTCCAAGTCCTTCCATTTCCTTACAAATGGGGCAATGCCATTCTTTCTGATAGAGGCATAAAATTCCATTGTGTATATGTACCACCTTTCCTGATCCATTCATCTACTTTGGTATTCCCTTTCAATTTCCTAGTTCTAATACCAGTCAGTATACACAGTTTCCAATATACTCAGATAAGATTACAGAGATAGTGTAGGTACAACCACAGGAAGGTGATACAAGAACATCATCAATAATAGAAGCTACAGATACACATGGGACGTTGAAAGTAGTTACAACTGTGATATAACAATCGTTTCCATAACATGGAGTTCATTTCACTTAGCATCATCTTATGTGATCATAAGGGTATAGCTATTGGGCTCTTGTGATCCTCTGCTGTGACTAGCCTTAACCTGTGCTAATTATTCCCTATGAGAGAGACCATAGAGTCCATGTTTCTTTGAGTCTGGCTCACTTCACTTAGTATAATTTTTTCCAAGTCCTTCCATTTCCTTACGAATGGGGCAATTTCATTCTTTCTGATAGAGGCATAAAATTCCATTGTGTATATGTACCACATTTTTCTGATCCATTCATCTACTGAGGGGCATCTGGGTTGGTTCCATATTCTAGCTATGACAAATTGTGCTGCGATGAACATTGTTGTGCTGGTGGCTTTAGTGTGTTCTTGTTTGTGGTCTTTTGGGTAGATGCCCAAGAGTAGGGCTGCTGGGTTGTAGGGGAGCTCTATGTTTAGCCTTGTGAGGAATCTCCATACCGCTTGCCAGAGTGACTGAACCAGTTTACATTCCCACCAACAATGAAGTAGGGTTCCCTTTTGGCCACATCCCCTCCAACATTTGTTATTGTTAGTTTTCTTGATATAGGACATTCTTACTGGGGTGAGATGGAATCTCAATGTTGTTTTGATTTGCATTTCTTTTATGGCCAGTGATGTAGAATTCTCCCCTTCTCTTCAACATAGTACTAGAATTCCTAGCAAGAGCAATTAGGCAAGAAGAAAATATAAAGGGGATCCAAATAGGAAAAGATGAAGTTAAACTTTCTCTCTTCGCAGACAACATGATCCTATACCTAAAGAACCCCATAGACTCTATTCCCAAGCTACTAGAGCTGATCCAAAACTTTGGGAACGTTGCAGGATATAAAATAAACCCTCAAAACTCAATGGCCTTTCTATATGCTAATGACCCAAACGCTGAGGCTGAAATCAGGAAAGCAGCTCCTTTTGCAATAGCCTGAAGTTCTTTAAAAACAACCCTGCCCCCCTTCTTTGGCTCAGTGTACCCTTGAGAGTTAATTGCTGAAATCCTGTATTTTACTTAGATGTGGCTGAGATAAGAACTTCAGAAAACTACCATTCAGTTGTTCTTTGGGCAAGTACTGGAAACTTGACCTCCGCTAGGTCTTTTTGGTAAGGGCTATTACTCTTCCACTCAAACCTTGCCTCCACTTTCAGCTGTTTGCTGGTTCAACTTCCTGAGTAGCTACACTTACAAGTGTGAGCTTCTGGCTCCTGGCATTGGAAAACTAATGTTGGAAGTAGCAGATGAAAGAGAGAACAAAAGAAAAAATACACAATACATCTTCTATAGTTATTTTACAATGTAGAATCATTTTAGCCAAGTGCTCATGTCTCACACCTTTAACCCTAGCTACTCAGGAGGTTGAAATCTGATGATTGAAGTTAAAATCCAGTATGGGCAGAAAAGTCCTTGAGAAACTTATCTCCAATTAGCTACTAAAAACCCAAAAGTAGAGCTGTGTCTCAAGTAGAATGCCAGTCTTGAGTTAAAAATAAAATTTAAAAAGCTGCAGGACATTGGCTAGACCTGAGTTCACACCTATAAGAGGCACACATCCACACAAAATAAACCATTTAAAAATATTCTCATATACACAACACATATTTATGAGAAAAGTTTCCACTGGGTTCACTGTGGAGAAATGGGGAAAAGGCTGAAGAAAACTTTATACTTGTAGCCATCCCAAGGCATAACTATAGCCTGGTTCAAATGAGCTCCGTCTCTCTTGTCTCTAGAAACCTAGAAGGTGTTCTTCACTTTCAGGGCATTCTAGTGAAGATGGTGAGAAGATGGTGTAGGTCATCTGAGGGACTGTTTACCCTTTTCACAAAGATTCTCAATTGGTAAATTCTGTTTTTCCTGGAACTCAAGATGATTGTAAAGTGGCTGTAGAAGGGAAATGGCTCAGATCTAAAAGTACACGTGCAAAGGATGGGCCCTTGGTGTTCAGCTTTTACTTCATTTGCAGGCCCAGAAAAAGCATTTTTAGCTTGCTCTTACAAATGCTTTCCATACCTTGTCAGATCCAACTCCTGCCTCAGGCTGACCAGTTTCTCTCATCTGACAACAGATACCAATTTCCACCTAAAACCAGAGGTCTTTAAGTTTCCACACGAAAAATAATTTCCTGAGTGTTCCACAAATAGAATCTCACCAAGTCAGAGATTTATCCAGAATTTGTTTTAATAAAATGGGGTTCATATAGGGAGAAATAACAATAAAAGAAACATTTCTTATTCCTGTTGCTGAAAATGAGTATTAAAGACTCACAGTGTAGGTATGATCTGCTTTCATTCTTTCCAAGCTGGGGGAATACACATTGCCATGTCCTCTAAACAACCCCTAACCATGAAACTCTGGTTCTGAGTGGCCAGGAGGACTGTGTCTCAGTATCTTATTCCGGGAGATGTCTCTGGGCCTGCCTGACACATGGGGTCAGTAGGTGAGCTTTAGGTCTTCCTCTTCCCACAGAAGCTTCCTACCTTTCTGCCTGTCCAGTACAGAGGTGTGGCAGGGGTTACATTTCAAAGGAGAGGGCATATTTAGACAGCTCATTGGCAACCTCCCACTCTTCCTAACTCAGTATCTGGAAGAAGCCAGTGTAGGAAGGAAGGAAGCTTGACTGCTGTTGCCGTGGCTTCCTGATTTTATCTTTTAAGTCTGGCCCCTCATATTTTTTCAGGAAAATCTATTTTTCCCATGTCTCTGCCTATTTGTCTTACATTTGTTATTCAGTGGCCAACTAAGCAGAAAATACCTGCTGAACATTTATTACTTTGTAGTTTCCTTAAGCAATGAAATTCAGTATGTGGGTAAAAGGTGACATATTTTGATATGTAAAACAAGCTTTTGTCATTTGTTGAAATGGCTACTTTTTCATCCTTTGTTCTACTGGGATGAGATTTTATTATAGGATTTAAATTAATGGATTCTATTTCTGTATACAAGGAAGTAACAGAAAATAAATAAGTGGATAGGAAAAAAACAACTTCCTTTATTAGGTATAGTCCTTTAACATTACCTGTAGTCCATTAACATAAAAATAAATACAACGCAAAACGGTGCTCTTTTTTATTAACCTAGTTTACTTACTCAGTAAGGAAAAGTAGAATTTAATGTAACAGTTGGCACATGGAAGTCAATAAATATAGTTTATCCAAAAGAATAAATGGCCAATAAGGAAAACTTACTATCCTAAAAACTAGAATAGGAAAGATGGCTTCCTGCCATAAGGAAATTCCCATCAACTCAACGGACTTTCCTATTAACAGCAGCAAACTTGATGAGCCATTGCCTGGGGAATCATGTAAAGCTTAACTATGGGACAACACAAGGAAGAATGATTGATTCCTTTCCTGAATAAATTGAGCAATAGCCATCGGCACTTCAAACTACTGAAAAGAGTTGTCATGTTCAGTGAAATTATGACAGGGACTTTTAGCTTATGTTTACTGCTAAGTGGAACACATTGAGGCATTTTTAAATGAAAATACAGAACAAAATGAAAATTTAGCATTTTGTCATTTGGGAACATTTGTTCATGGGGGAATTGATGTATAAAGAAGTATTTACTAAGACTTGGGATACTGGTCCATTTTGTTTGTTCCTACTTCTCTATTTCAAAGGTGCCTACATGACTGGACTCCCCAGTTGGCCAACAAGGTCAGCAGGGCCAGGAATAAAGGGTTATGAATATGCAATGATTGGGTGGGATACTTTCCTAAGAGATCATTGCACCTTTATTAATCTTTATTTCTTAACAGTAGAAGATTAATGAATTATATTAAGATAGCTCATAATTCATAGGAGGGTGGACTTTCTTGGCCCACCAAATAATCATGGCTGCTGTGTATCTATTTCTTTTGTTTTCTGTTTTCTAACTTTTAAGACAAAAAGAAAAGGATGAAAGGAATCCTTGGTGTTAATCCTGAGGAGTCAGTGGAGATGTGGCACAGGTGGTAGAGTCCCAGCTTTGACCATAAAAGTCACCAAGAGCAAGAGGTCCTGAGTTCAAGCTTCTTCTAGAATAAAAATAAAATCATCATGATTTGCCATTAGGCTGTATTTTGAAGAATTGGGACCTCAAAGGAGAGCATTAAAGTAATAGTTAGGAGGCTGAGATCTGAGGATCATGGTTTTAAGCCAGCCTAGGCAGAAAAGCCCCCCCATGAGACTCTAATCTCCATTAAACCACTCAGAAAATCCAGAAGTGGTACCATGGTTCAAAGGGGTAGAACACTAGACTTGAGCAAAAAGAGACAGTCCCCAATCATTGAATTCAAGTCCCTCATCCCCCCCCAAAAAAATCAAAGAAATGTATGCATTATTGCAATACTATATATATAATGCCATGTATATAATAATGCATACACATATAATGGGACATCTTGCAACATAAATGAGAGTTCTCATTGCAATGCTATTCTCCAGCTAGCTTTATTTTGCCTTAGTAGGCAGGAAAAATGGCCTAAAATTTTCTAATGTATATTTTTTCCTGATAACATTTGATGTTGTAAAGGAAACACAGGTGTTCTTCTGTGAGCCCTTAAAAATCCTGAGATAGATTTAAGGTTCTGACTACTACTTATGTCCTAAGGCAGAAGGACTTGGGTCCTCTATCCTCAGTGTGTCGTACTCAAGAAGACACACATAACATTTGGACAGAAACTCAGACCTACCCTAGTGAGGTCCACATCAAGGATAAAAGGAAAATAATGGGCAACATCGGCATTCCCAATGATGAGCCTAATTGGAACTATGGAAATGGGAACACCATTGTAAACTTTTAATAATTACATGATTAATGGTTGGAGAAATTAGGCAGTCACAGCCCATGGCTGTGAATTATGATGAAGGATCTCTCTCAGGGAGACAACAGGAATTTAACCCATTTGGGGATTTGGCTAACAGAGATCTGAGAAAGTGCACTAATGTCAGTGTAGATCAATAGAATGGCCAGTGCTTCTAGGGATGTGTCATCCAGTAAGCACCGGATATCTGGTAGAAGACACAGACACAGAACTTGGGTCCCCAGACTCCACTTAAAGACTTTAGTGAGCACATTTGATCCTTGAAATTTTTCAACTACCACTATTTAATGAAAGAAAATAAAATGAATGAGAGGTTTGTCACAGGTGGAGGTGCAAGCCCAGTACTTTGCTGTAAAACAAGGTCAGATATGGGCTATGATCATAGATGGGCAGCACTGCTCTCAAGGAAAGCCTCCTCCAGGAATAAGCCTGGGAAACAAAGAAGCAGCTTGAGTTCAGTAACCCGGATGGGAAGTGTTACAAAAGTGGAACCAGAGTTCCAGGAAGCTAAGTGTCAGAAGAGATCATGCATTCAAGGACATGCTGCCACTGCCAGGATAAGAAACTGGGAAGAAAGGATCTTCCACCAAAATGGCAACCTGAGGAATAAAGCCAACCAAGGATTCCCATTACTCAAGCTCCGGCTGGACAGCTGCCAGTATATTCTGAAGAATACCCTCGACGGGGCTAGATAACAGGGCGCCATTTCCTGCCTTAGCTGACTGGATCTCTTTCTGATGGAGCTGCACGATAACCAGTGTTGATGAAATGGAAAGGATCAAGATTCACTGCTCTAAAGGAATGACAGAGCCTAGTACTTGCTTCTGATCCCAGCCATTCAGGAGGCTGAGATCTGGCGATGGAGGTTTGGAGCCAGCCTTGGCAGACAAATCTAAGAAACTCTTATCTTTAATTGGCCGGGAAGAAGCCAGACTGGAGGTATGGCTCAGGTAGTTTAGGACACTCTGGGAAGGAAGGAAGGAAGGAAGGGAGGGAGGGAGGGAGGGAGGGAGGGAGGGAGGGAGGGAGGGAGGGAGGGAGGGAGGGAGGGAGGGAGGGAGGGAGGAGTTGAGTTGCTGGGTTTAATCCACAGCACTGGCACACAGATATAGATTCGTACACATGTGCACACACAAGCATATGAAAATTTTATTTCTTGAAAATATTTTTTGTATTATCTAAACCCCAGCTCCTTGTCAGATTAGGATATTTTGATTACCTTAGGAATAAATAGACTTTTATAAATTATTATATAAGAATGTAATCTGATTTAGGGTGTATTTACGCTGTGCAAAGATTCTTCTTATCCATGTGGATGGGAGTTTATATAAGACTTTGTCCAGAGTATATTTTCTTTTTGTTCTAATAAGAAACTAAGTTTGTCTTGTTCTCATGCAAAAAGTAAAGCAATGACTGTCAATGGGTTGATTTCATCAGAAGATGAAATTCATAAATAGTTTGTGACACCAGGTTCATATTAATATCTTCCACTGCTTTGAATAAAATATCAATTCCTTCCAAACAAAGAAAGAGCATGTAATCTGAAAGTTTTCTTCCTGTTTATTTTTCAAATGCTAACCAATTTGTTTTATTGGAAAAATTCTGTGTAAACTTTCAATGTTATAAATATCATTTCAAATGGAGGGAGGGAGGGTGAACAAATGCACTCATGATATTTAATATACTCTAGGTGAAAATGAGCTATATAGCTTGTGTGCAGGGATGGAAGGAGAAATTGGGAAAATGAAGGAAGGGGTGACACTGCCCAAAAAGAAATGTACTCATAACCTAATTTACGGCATAGTAACCCCTCTGTATAACACCTTAATAACAGCAATAAACTTACATTTTAAAATGTTTCAAATTAAATTAATTCTAGTATTTTTAAAATTGTATTTGGTGTTTTCTGGAAGGCAAGTTTGATATTGTAATTTGAAAAGCAAAATTTTAATGTTTTTTGTGTATTCACAATACAAAATACCTTAAAGGAATGTGCCCTATTCTAGTCCAGTTTGAAATTGTTAGTTCTTGGAGAAAAGTCAGTGGACTTGCTAAGAAATTAAGTTTACAAACCGAAAGGCGTGTTATAACATTTTGTGCTTTTGTCTAGATAGATGTCCACTTGATGTCACGGTCCCGCGCAATGTGGGTACCTGGCTTCGTGTGACACTAAAACAGGCCAAGAGAAGTGACAGTGGGGAAAGACAAGTCCTCATCCTTTAGTGTGTCTTGATAAAATTTAGTTAAAACTTTGAATTCTGTTTTAAGTTTAACCTGTGATTCTTAAAAATCTGAATTAAGACAAGGAACAAAATGAGAATGCCATATTCACTTATTATGATCGTTGAAACAGGATTTTTAAAATTAGATATTTGATCACAAAACATGATGGAAGCTGGAAAGTATCTTGAAGCTTCATAGGACACAGGCATTTTCACATATAAGAAAGCTATAGGGAAGTACTTGAAGATCTCTTTTCTCTAAGCAAAACAGTTCTCTTTCTACTTGGTGCAATAATGAGAAAATTTAGATCACTTATGCTGTCACTGGAAATGACCACAGAACTAAAAAAGTTTTAAGGAAACCAGCTGCACAGAGCAACCTTTTTCTGTTGAATAAAATTATGTGCCAAAAGTTTACATCATTGGCATATAGGAAATGAAACAATAGAAATGATAGTTTCTGAGCCAGTATTAATTGAAACAAGATCCAAGCTACCCAGATCTTTGTGGTTTCTGCAGTGTCTACCAGTACTACATGTCTGTCCTAGCAACAGTGCTTTCAAGATTATGGTTTAATTACTGTACATTTCACATTTCTGAGAGATACTGCTTCAGGAAAGATTCAGAATAACATGTTTTGGTTTCACTTTTAAATTTTTCATCGAATGTGAAGTGTTGATTGAAAATGAAATCACACTACCAGAAGTAGACAGTTTTGTTGAATTAGAAGGAACTATACCCAGTTCCATAAATTACATTGAAATGATAAAGGCACTGGTACATTAATAATCACAAATTGATTTCTTAGTACTTTTTTAATCTTGTAGAGAAAGTTTTTATAAGCATCCTTTTTATTGATCAATCATAACATGGCAAAATGTGTAGTTGCAGTTTCTGAAAAATTATCCAAATGCTACCTGCAGAGATGAAAAGAAATTCTTAGAAAATTTTGTAATAGTATACATGTTGGGTTAAAAAAGTCTCATAGTTATTGGAGGGCCATGAAATTAATACTTGCAATCTAGATTGCTGTAGTTTACACTTTTCCTGTATGTTTCAAATCAGGTGTGTACCATTTGTACTGAAAACACCACAGAATGAGCTATCCAAAGTCCATTGATCTTAATATGTATTTTGGTTTGTAAAAGAATTATAGTAATTTCTTGCACATTTTGGGAAATTAATTGTATAAGAATTTATGTATCTCCTTCTAGATACAGTGTGTAAATAAAAAGAATCATTCACAAAAAAAAATAAAATAAATAAATTAAAAGAAGGGGATGGAAAAGGGATATCATACAAAAGTTCTTTCTCAAGTAGAAAAGACAGGGAGGTAGACAGATAGGATGTGATTTTTGGATCAGGAAGTTAAAGGGGAAAAATGTTTTTGTATGAAAAAGAATTTTGGCAGGTAGGCTTTGCCCTAAAGAATGTCCCAAAATTGAAACAGTGTCTTGAAAGTATATTAAACATATAGGTTAGCTGGGTACTGGTGGCTCACACCTGTAATCCTAGCTACACAGGAGGATGAGCTGTGAGGATCACAGTTCAAAGGTAGGCTAGGCAGGAAAGTCCGCGATACTCTTATCTACAACTAACCACCAGAAAACTGAAGTGGCACTGTGGCTCAAAGTGGTAGAACACTAGCCTTGAGCCGAAGAGCTCAGGGACAGTGCCCAAGCCCAGAGTTCAAGCCCCACAACCGACAGAAAAAAATCTATAAACATGTCGATTATAAAACATGTATGTATGTGTGTAATTTGGCTATAATGTCAAAATGTCTTCAACATTCTGTATTTAATGCACTGATATCTCAATCCCTAATTTTGAGTCTTAAACTGTTTTACCTTTAGTGACACAAAAACTGCCTTCAAAGAAAGATCTTATCAATATAAAACTTGTTTTTCTCTACCTGGAAGACTGAGTCCTAACAAAATCAGAGTGATTTGTATCTCTTTTATAAAAGCCTAAGATTAAGTGATTAAAATTTTAACTCCATACTAAATATGTGGGCTATTTGTGCTAGGACTAACAAATTTTATGCAGAAATTGTACTGTGTGTATGAATTTTATGTATGTAGGATGGCAGGCAAGCACTCTCATTTTATACAATATACACTGAGCTGAGGACATTGTATATATGCGACACACTTGTGCAGTAGAAGTGTGTTTGGGTTCACTGTACTGTTCCACCTAACTTGGGAGAGATCTAAACTTATGTATCAGTGATGTCAGCCTATATCTTGCCTAGCCAAAGATTTTAAATTTTATTCCAAAGAAAAAATAAGTTAACATATGACAATTTCTGTAATTATGATGTTAATTGTTACTGTCTCTTGAATTTGCTAAACATATTTGTGTTCCCAAGTGTGTAAACTAAGCCTTCTAAAATGCTGAACTTTAGAGAAGTTCACCGAGCTGGCAATCTCTAAATTAGTGATGTGTATATGTGTTCCTGATTGTAATAGGAACTTGATAGAATGGATATAAATCTGTCAATCAAAAGTACATCCTAAATGTCATATGGATGTCAAAAGGACTTCTGTGATTTGCTAAATTTCATCTATTGATATACTAAATTTTTTTCATTACACTTTGGATCCTTTTCTAAGACATTTATGATTAAAGTCATGGAAAACAACTCTAGCAAGTACTTTTTTAAGCTACTATAATCATAGTTTAGTTTGATTAGTTTAGATCCTGCTTACAAAAAGCATAGCACTCTTTTATGCCACATTTTAACTCCAGGGTAACTAACTTTTAACCCTCCCATCAAAAAAAAATAACAGACTTGAGACTTTGAAATTACTACAGGAAAGTGTAGTAGTACAGAAAAGAAGTTGTTGAATATAATTCAAGAGGCTTAGCAAATAGGAAAGGGAATTGACAAATAGGATTGCATCATGCTAACAGGTTCAGCACAGCTAAGAATATAGCCACTAAGCTAAAGACTATATTTATGTTTCCCTCAAGAAAATTATATTAATTTATCATATAAGAAATACTGTTTGGATTAAACAATGCTTTGTTAGCAGTATCTCTGACTTTTCTTTTAGTTAAAAGAATAACTAATGTTTTCTGATCCTGATTATATTCTGACCCTCATGTTGGCAATCTTTCAAGTGAATTTCCTGCCCACTATATTTCCTAAATTAGGTAAGGAAATGACTTTCTGGTTCCACTTTTCCCCCCTACACCTCCCTACTGTAACTATGTTATACTAGAATGAGTTACTGTTAAAACTTTTGAAAAGTAAAAAGAAATGCCCCAAGGTTTTCTGAAACACAACTATTGGTTCCCCTTCCCGAGATAGGAAGTACATTTACTTGAGGTTCTATTCTCTGATGTCAATTTAATTTTGCTCTTAGTTCTGTTCTGTACAGGACCATGGTCTACTGTAATGACATTCATATTTACCATTCATGGAAAATCATTTTGTTAGATAATATAACTTTAAAATGACCATTTTCCCCCTCTGGAGATTGGACAAAAGGAAATAGGAAATTCTACACTTGAGGGTACATCAGTAACAAGACACTACTACTGATACTACTACTAGTGGAGCCATTGCCAAATACTGTGATTCAGTGAAAACTGGAAATGTGGTCTTACATTTTGAGTTTTGAGAACTCTTATTTTATTAACTCTCATTTTATTAGGTCTGACCTGTGTGTGTGTGTGTGTGTGTGTGTGTGTGTGTGTGTGTGTGTGTGTATACTGAGGCTTGAGCTTTGTGAGGGTGGTGCTTCTTAGCTTTTGCGCTCAAGGCTAGCAGTCTATCACTAGAGCCACAGCTCCATCTTTCTCTTCCTACTGGAGATGATACTCTCACCAACTTTCCAGCCCAGGCTGGCTTAGATTTTAGCCTTCTAAGTACCTAGTAGCTAGTACTGCAGGTTTATATTACTAGTGCCCAGTAAGTCTGATCCTTTTCCTCAGTTTATTGGTACTAGGAGCTATC
The DNA here is from genome assembly GCF_023159225.1 of Perognathus longimembris pacificus. NCBI lineage: Eukaryota > Metazoa > Chordata > Mammalia > Rodentia > Heteromyidae > Perognathus > Perognathus longimembris. The sequence goes on from NC_063161.1 coordinate 64,781,854, forward strand.
CCTTAGCTTTTTCACTGAAAGCTGATTGATACTCTACTACTTGAGCCGCAACTCTACTTTTTCTTTTTGATGATTAGTCTTACAGGCTTTCCTGCCTTAACTGGTGTTGAGTCAAGATCCTGAGATCTAAGCCTCCTGAGTAGCTATGATTACACATGTGAACTACCAATGCCTAGCTCAAGTCTGACTTTTGTAAGCAAGGTTATAGAAAAAAGGGAATATGGTTCAGAAAGGTCTCATTGTCATATGCGAACACCAATTGCTGAAGTTTAGTCCTTAGTTTTTCAATAAATGATGTTAAGATTTCTAGTCTTGCTTTTTTCTTGATAAATATGATGTAACACTATTTTTATTTAGCTTAAACATACAAGCTCATATTTTGGCCAGTACTGGGGATTAAACACAAGACCTTGTTTATTGTTTGTTTGCTTGGCTCCAGCGCAAAGCTGCACTGGTTATTTTAGAGAAAGAGTGTAGTCCAGGCCAGCTCTGAACCTCAGTCCTCCAGCTTTCAGTCTCCTGAGTAGCTACATTACAGGCCCAGAGACAAGCAGCACCCTAGCTTCACTGAAACTTTTTTTTTTTTTTGTCAGTTGTGGTGCTTGATCTCTGGGCCCAGAAGCTGTCCCTGAGCCTCTCTGTGCTCAGGGCTAGTGTGTACCACTGGAGCCACAGCACCACTTCTGGCTTTTTCTGAGTCATTCATTTATCAGAGACCTGCCACCTCCTCAGATCTCAGCCTCTGAGCAACTGGGATTACCGGCGAGAACCACCAGCACCTAGCCTAAAATAGCATTTTAATGGCCCGTGATTGTTTCCATGTCTTCTTGAATGGTTTTAATTAATGAGTGGGTTTCGGTGGTTCCAGAGTTTTGAACTCATGGCCTCAACCTTGCTTGCCAGCTCCACAGGCCAACCACCGAGGAAGAAGAGGAGCGGGCTGGGCAGGGCACCTGCTGCCTCCAGTCCAGGAAGCGGTGGAGGACTCCGGACGCCTCCCAGGAGAAGCGGGTGCTGCTCCACAGAGCGCCCCGAATGCAGCAGTTGATGGGTGGCAAGGACCTGATCTAGATGGAGGAGCGCGTCCTGGCCCTGTGACCGCATCACCTTGCAGAGCCCTGCGGCCTCTTCCAGAGGAGATGGGCCTGTGCGGCTGCCATGTGCTCAGCTGCCCTGTCCTTCACCTCCTGGCCGCCCCGCAGCCCGGCCCTGCGCTGCCTGTCTGCAGGTGAAGGGCGCCCGGCTGCGGGGAGCACGAGGCCAGCAGGGCTGCTGGAGCAGGGACTCAGGGCAGCCTGTGGGTGCACAGCGGGGGCTCCCAGGCCCTGAGGAAGCACAGTGGGGTTCCCAGGATGCCGTCCATTTTAACAGCACTGGTTTCCGTCACCAAGTTCCTAGGAAAACCCTTAACCACCGATTTTCCTCAGGTGTGGAATGAAGCCGGCTGGGACAGGCAGGAACCAGCAGATCCAGCCATATCCACTCATATGAAGTTTTCTCTTTTTCTTTTTTCCTTTGAGGAGGTGGGCTTGTTTGTTTAGAAATGAGCTCTCACTGTGTTACTTGGGGTGGTCTTAATGTCCAGCCTCCTGAGTAGCTATGACTACAAGTATGGCCACCACAGTGAACACAGATGTTTATCTCTGCTGTGCATCCATTGCCCCAGTTCTTTATCCCAGCAGGTGAATGTTAACTGGGTGCTGGTCTTCATGCCTGGAATCCCAGCCACTCTGGAGAAATGAGATTGGAAAACTGTGGTTTGAAGCCAGCCCAAGCAGGAAAATGAAACTCTTAGGTCCAATAAATCACCAAAAAGCCAGAAGTGGAGCTGTGAACCAAGCAGTAGAGACCTAACCTTCCTAAGCCCAGAGACAGCACCCAGGCCCTAAGTTCAAGCACCAGAATCTACACACACACACACACACACACACACACACACACACACACACACACACATTGAATCCAGAGCCTCACAAGTACTAGACAAATCCTCCACTACTGCCTCACAGACAGCCCACACACAGACACACACACCCCCCTCTGTTAGCCTAAACGATTGTGTGTGGCTGCACACAAGAGCAATGATGTAACTAGTTGCTGCAATCGATGTAAAATAGACAAAGTTAAAACTGAGAGGCATGCAAAATCATCCCCATAATATCCAACTAATAATTAGAAAGTATGCCAGGCACAGTAGCTCATGCCTTCAATCTTAGCTGTTTAAGAGACAGAGATCAGGAGGGTTTCTGAGGGTCAAGGCCAGCTGGGACAAATATAGTTCACAAAACCCCATATCAATCAGTACCATGCTGGGCACGATGGGAGCATGCCTGTCACTCTACCTATGTGAGAAAAGTAAATAGTATTGCATTCCCATCAATAAATAAGTAAATGAAAAGGGGCTGGAGGTATGGCTCAAGAAGTAGAGTGCCTGCCTAGAAAGTTGAAAGCCCTGAGTGAAATTCCAGTACTGCAAAACAGAGAACAAAAAAGACAGAAAAATCCATGAGACCACTTCCCAACCTACAGTTCCATGTAGTGACTCACACCTGTCATCCCAGCAACTTGAGCATTAAAACGAACAGACTGCAGATCAAATGCTTGCCAGAGCAGGAAGCAAGACCCATTTTTTTAAGTAAATGAGAAACAGGGATAGAGGCAAAGACCAATGATATCACAGTAGCCAAGCATGTTTATGGCAGAGTTCAAGCCCAGGTACTGCCTTCACCCACCCCCTGCCCCCCAAAAGTTGAGATTTACCTCTTGTTTATGTATAGCAAACTATTTTCCTGCATCAGAACAAAGACAAACATTTCTCTTAATATCTATCAACTCATTTGGAATAGAATCTGTAAAAAATATGTTGAAGTCCTTCATTCCTCCCCCTGTGGTACTGTCACAATGAAATACCCATACTTGAACAATTTATACTAATTCAAAAACTATTAAAATGAAGCTGGGAGATGGTAGCTCATCCTGTAATTCTAGCTATTCGGGAGGCTGAAATCTGAGGATCATGGTTCAACGCTAGGTAGGAAAGCTGGGCAGGTAAAGTCTATGTGACTCTTAATTCCAATCATCACCAAGAAAGCTGGAAGTGAAGCTGTGGCTCAACACTAGAACGCTAGACTTGAGCAAAAAATGCCCAGGGACAGGGCCCAGGCTCTGAGTTCAATCCTAAGGACTGGCACAAAAATAACTTGATTAAAATGAAAATTTTTAGATCTTGGAAATTCTGTTCTAAGTACTTTTCACAAACTGAAATGCTAAAGTTTTAATGACTAGTTTGACATCCCCAGTTCAGTCCCCTTGGAATGTCAAATAAAGACTTTTCAACATATGTACAGGTGCCATTTTAAGCACATGTCAAGTATATACATTGATCTCCAATTCCAGTTACTAGTCACGATAATTCCACTTAAGATTTTGTTCAATGAAAAGAAAACCTCTTCTCTGTGCAGCTTGTTTTGGAATAGAGGGTGTGTTCTGTTTCATTTGTTATCAGGAGAGCAGTCAGCTCTGTTTAAGATATACATAAAAAATGATTCCTTCCTGCTATGGTCTGTGTGTTTGTGTTCCTCCAAAATTCATATGGTGAGCCCTAATCATCAATGCTGTTTCAAATCAAGCCTCTGAGGAAAAAGGGCAGGACTATCCTGACTGGGATTGCTTGTCCCTGAGCACATCAGCTGCCAGGAGGTGGAAATGAGAAGGCACTGCACATGCCCAGTGAAAGAAAGGCACAAGCAGCAAAACACCCCTGAGTGCAACTTCAGCCAATCCTTGGCATGGAGACTTCCTACAACAAGAAAAATGAAACCATCTCCCCCACCAAAAAAAAAAAAAAAAATCCCAAATCCCCAAAACCCTGGGAAGAGAGAGATTATGTCTACAGTGACCCAATGATTCAATTCAGATGCTATTTGTTGTTGCTGTGGTTGTTTGTTAAGTGTGGGTCCTGAGGTTGTAACTCAGGCCCGGGAATTGTCCTGAGCTTCTTTGCTCAACACTAGTGCCACCACAGCCAGGCTAAAACAGAATTTGTATCAAAGGTTTGCAGGAAATAAAAGATATTATCTGCTAATAAAACTTTCAGTACAATGAAATAATAGATGTGAACCATCAAAAGATATGAAGCAGGGCTGGAAATGTGGCCTAGTAGTAGAGTACTTGCCTAGCATGCATGAAGCTCTGGGTTTGATTCCCTAGCACCATATAAACAGAAAAAGCTGGAAGTTGCACTGTGGCTCAAGAGGTAGAGTGCTAGCATTGATCAAAAGAAGCCAGGGACAGTGTTCAGGCCCTGAGTCCCAAGCCCAGGTCTGGCAAAAGAAAAAAAGATATGGAGCAAAAAATAACAAAATTGAGGAGAGAAATAGACAGTTGCACAATAATAATTGGGGAAATTTCAATATCTCAGTTTCAATAATGGAAAAAACTAGACAGAAGCCATGTAAAGATATAGGGGAATTGAATATATCAACTGATGCAACAGAATTTTTAAAAAAATACTATACACAGCAATAAGAGATTTATCCAGAATTCATCCCACAGTGAGTTAGTTTCCAATATGATTCCAGGACAGAAGTGACAGTCTGACATAGTTTCCTTACTGGGACCACTGCATAGTGATTCTTCACTGTGAATTCTACAATGGCAAGTTAGGATTTCCTCTGGCCTACTCAGCATTTTTTTTCCTTAACCTGAGTTCTCTGTTGTTAATCTATCAGGAAAAAGCCATCACTTATGTCTCTGAGACATAAATCTTTTCCTAACAACTCAGTAGCAACTGACTGCATTCTTACATTCTCTTTAATCAAAGGGTTTGCATTAGAGAAAAGCTGACCCTATCACCTCTCAAAACGCTTTCCAGCATCCTGTGCTCTCAAAGAACTCCCTTCCCTCGTGGAGTCCTATTATGATAGACAGAAGAGGATGGCTTGAGAACTTTCCACAGTCACTGCACTGGCTGGGATTCTCTCAAGAATGCACCCCCTGAGACTGTGGGGAGTGTGGCCTGCATTTGTACAAGTGATGCACTTGTACAGCATCTCCCCCATGCAAGCGCAAGTGGTGACAGGCTCCTGTCCAGGTAGAGGGATTAGCCACACCGGCAGCCCCTGTGCCCTCCCCAATGTGAGTCATTTGTGGGGTGAGTCAGCAGCCGAGCTCCACACTGTGACAGGGTAGCTCTCCTGAGTGGAAGAGGTGCTATTAAACTGGATGTGCTGTACTGTGATCTGCATAAACGGCTTTTCTCCACTGTAACTCCTACTATGGTGAATAAAAGGCAAGCAACAGGTAGAGGACTTGCAGCACTGAGCTCACACAAGGCTTCTCCTCCACATGCACAAATGGCCTTGGGTTTGAAGGCCTCCCACTGCTCAGTGACTGGTGTGGCTTCTGGCCGGGGTGCAGGAACTATGCTAGATGAGGGCTGAGCTCAGACTGAATGCCTTCCCACCCTCCGTCTTCAGCATTATGAGAAGCTGCTGGTGCCCACCTTTCCCACCCTACAACTTTAGTCTCATGAGAACCTGCCCATGCCCACCTTTCCCACCCTCCATCTTCAGTCTCATGAGAACCTGCCCACCTTTCCCATGCCACCTGCACTTGTGCACATGGCAGCTTCTTCCTCTGGCTGCTGAATGTCAAGCACTGAAAGCACCCGAGAGACACGCCCTGTAACATCCTCCCACACATGCCATCCTCTCTCCAGACTGCCATCTTCCTTGGGAGAGCCACTCCAGGGTTCCCCTGATGTTTCCTGCACTTCCAAGAGCCTTTTCCTGGCTTTGACACTGCCTGCCTTGAGTCTTCAAGGAGCCCTGGGCGGGGCTTTCCTGAGTGTGGTCCCCGAAGGACTGACAGACGAGCTTGGCTTCCGATCTGGAGCTGCGCTCTCTAACCATTGTAACGCACCTGCGAGACTTCAGGCCCTGCTGCTCGGGCCGCCATAGCCCCAATTACCCCAGCGCCAGAGAGCACAAGACGCTATATTGGACTCTGGCATCTCTGTAGATGCAGCTGTGGCCGTGGTCACCACTGCTGCCACCGCCGCAGCTGCCCTCACTGGTGAGGACACTGACGAGGGAAGCGGTGGGCTGCGACCTGAGCAGTGGGGTCAGCGGCCACCATGTCGCACACAAGGACACCAGTGGAAGGCGACTCTGTAGGACCACCAGAAGTGGTTAAGTGAGGCCCGGGTAAGCGGACTTCCGGGCCAGGACTTCCGGTCCTGCGCAGTTGCACGCATCCCTGCCCATGAAGCCGGAAACAGGCCAGTGGTCATTTATGTCAATTTTGAAAGACTTCATCTGTGACCCGGAAGCACTAATCTTATAGGCGCGAGCATGTTAGTCTATACCGTGCAGTTTGCTAGCAGGTAACTTTCTTGGATTCCTCATCTAGATGAAAGGAAAGTCCATTCCTCACGCGGCACGGAGGCCTCTCACAATGTCCGCAGCTCTTGTTGAGGTCTGGAGGTGAATGAGCCCCGCCCTCTGTGCCCACCCTACTTCACATATCCGTGAACAGAGCATCATGCCACAAACTTGCATGTACTTTTACTTAGTGAGGCAGTAGGAAACACCTCCTAAACGAGTTTTCCCAGAGTTGGCAATCCAAAGGCATTGGAACAACAATCAGTTAATAATGCATTTGTTTCACTGTAAAAACAATGATAGAAAGGAAGATGTCTTTTGTCCCTCAGAAAATGTATATTTTGTTGAAGGATTCTAACAACACCTATATAGATAATGAGTTATAGGTTGCAGTAATTGCATAAATGTAAAACAATTATGATACTCTAAAAGAAATAGAGCAGCAGATTTTTTTAAAAAGAAATGTGGCAGAGTTATAGAGACAGGCCCCAGGACAAATGGAAAACAACCTGTCTGGATATACTCTGCTCATTGTGTGGCACCCTCTGTCCCCACACCAAGGAACAAATGCTCTAAAAATACTGTAGATAGTTCAGTTTTAGAACCTAAGAAGACAAAGAACTCCAAGAATTTGTTTCCTAGTAAAGGAATTGGACAAACTTGTTACATAATTTCATATGGATGAATCAAGTCAGAAATATAAGAGGTTAATATATTGGTGCCAGTCCTGGTGCTTGAACTCAAGGCTTAGCCACAGTTCTTGAGCTTTTGTTCTCAAGACTAATGATCTATCAGATCTACCACTTGAGCCACAGCTCCAGTGGTTGATTGAAAGAAAGACTCATGGACTTTCCTGCCCAGGCCGGCTTTGAACCTTGATCCTCAGAACTCATCCTCTTGAGTGGCTAGGATTACTGATGGGAGCCACAGATTCCCATCAAGTAATGCAAATATGAAGTAAACAATCACAAAATAATTCTGGCTAGAGTTACTTAGTAAACATTTATGGACAAATAATGTTTGTGGTGGGATTTGAAGGGTGTATGTTCTTTTGCTACCTGATAAAATGCTGAATAACAAGAACATGTTAAAAGGCATGACAGAATTAAATTAAATTTCAGGTCCACACAATGATGAGTCATTTAATATGAAGAAGCAAGGGAAGTGAGGACATATGAAGAGATAAAATGGATAGGAATTGGCATATGAAATGGTTCCTTAATAGGACTGAAACAGGAAGGGAGAAACCACTCTACCCAAATTTGAGAAGAAGAAAGATATAACACAATCCCCCATTTTAATGTTTAAGCAACAGAAATGTATTTCTGACAGTCCAAGGTTCCATCTTATGTTATCAGTCTTCTTGCTGTATCCTCAAGTGGCAGAAGGCAGAAGGGCATCATAACTGTCAATGTTGTTATAGTTTGGTAAATATTAAGAACCTCCTTAAAACCTTCCCTAGACTATCCACAGAGTCATAGATTAGGTTAGGCTTTAACCCTATCCAATTCTTCATTTAAGGAATGGAAAGAAAAAGTTCCTAAAAATTATTTCAGTCTTAATGATATTCCTTGTAAAAAATATCATTTAACAGTGGTTCTATGGAAAATTAAAATGTAGAGGTTCCTGTGTATATGCTTAACTAGACTTCTTAAAAAAATACTGAAAATAAGGCAAGTTTCTTCTTCAGGTTTAAGAGTAGCAAGAAGACTAACACAAAGCCACTTTGAAACACTTGAGTGCAGCTAACCACGTTTTTGATCAGTCTTTAGTTTGGGCAGGAATTGTTATGTATATATGCGTGTGTGTGTGTGTGTGTGTGTGTGTGTGTGTGTGCACATCTATGCACAGTCTGTCGCGCTGGGCCTTGAACTCAGGGCCTGGTGCTCTTACTTGTCTTTATCACTCAAGGCTGCACTCCGCCACTTGGGCCACATGTCCACATCCATAGACTGGAGTTTTGAATGGATGGGCTTCAAAGGTCAGTGGAATGCCTTCAGTAACCAACAAGATTTTATATATGTTTCCAATCTTGCTTTGATCAGATTATTAAAGGCCTTCAGTGTTTCTAAACTACAACTGTTGTATATATGGTTGGACGCAATACATTTTTTAGTTACTATCTGAGGCTTTGAGGATGTGACATCCTTCAAAATCTAGACATTAAAAATCAGTGAACTTCTTAATCTTTGTAACACCCCAATATAACTTCCATATTCCCAGACACTGGCTAGGGTTTTTGGAATTGAAAACAAATCACTGGAAATTACATAATCCCAAAGATGATTAAGAAGCCATGCTTTCTAAAGCTTCGATTGTTTCATTTCAGGAAGCTTGTTTCATGATTATAGGATGATCTAGTTACAGAGACTGGACAGATAGTACTGGAAATCTTGCTTCCATAGGTGAATAGTTTTGGTGGGAATATCTAGCAAAGTAAAATAGTAAAAGGTATATAGGTTGCCAAAAAGGAGACTCCCATGTGGTTCATTAGGAAAGAGGGAGAAAAACCAAGCTGCCAGCCTGCACGAGTTGGAAGAGTGCAGAGTGAGAGAGCTTACAGTGGGAGGAGAGAGGTTATATAGAGTTTATTAGGAAAGAGGGAGAAAAACCAAGCTGCATGAGTTGGAGGAGTGCAGAGTGAGAGAGCTTATAGCGGGAGGAGAGAGGTTATATAGGGGAGGGTGAGGAAGGGGTGTGGCCACAGCTGTTGAGGTGGCCTCAGAGGATGAAGAAATTACCTCAGAGTCTGGGGAACCCCAGTGCCCCTAATCCTGCCAGTTGCCTGGTTTACAGGTGCTGGCCAAGACTTCTAGGGTGCAAGAGAGAGAACAAAGGGAAGGGGCCATTTCTCCCCAGTGGACCTAACAAATGGAAGATAGCAGAATGACATATACAAATTTAGAACCCATATATGAGTTCAGAAGCTTAAGCAGTTCTAGAAGCCTACAGATATAACTGTGGTTGTGGAAGTACATGGCATGGATGGGTACATTTGAGTATCATTAGAAATTGAGAGATTTGCTAACCCTGTAATCCTAGCTACCTAGGAAACTGAGAACAAGAGGATCATGGCTCAAAGCCAACTTAGGCAAAAAGAGAGAGAATCTATAAAAATTAATCACCACAAAACAGCAGGAGGCATGATTCAAGTGATATAGCATCAGCCTAGCAAGGCTAAGGCCTTTAGTTCAAACTTCAGTGCTGCCAAAAGAAAAGGGGGCAAAAAAGAACAGGGTTCACATATTGGTTGGAAAGATTCAGGATGATGGTAGGAGAAGATGGAAGGGAAAGTGCTAGGTAATAGAATTTCAGAAAATATGGTCTGGGCAATAGAGGTACAGCTCAGTGGGAGTTGCCTAACGTATGTGGTTCTGGGATCCATTTATCTATACTGAGAACAATGAAACTAAAGAGCAATGAACCTGATATTGGAAAATATGTTTAGCATCCACAGCACTCAAAGTGCTGAAAAACAAACCAACAATTGGACGCCAGACAAGGGGGCATGTCTCTCAGTTCCCAGGTACTCCAGAAGCAGAAGCATCGGTTCAGAACAAGAGTTTGAGACTAGCCTGAGAATTATAGCAAGTTGTGAATAAGGATGGGAGGGAAAAACTGGGAGAGAATGAGAAAGGGGTGCCACTGTCCAAAAAGCAATGTGCTTTTTGCCTGATTATATAACTTTAATTCCTTTATACATCACCTTTATAATAACAATTAAAATTAAATTAAAAGGAAATATAGCTAGACCTCATTAAAAAAAAAAACCAGAAACCAAACCTGAATGCTCTAGGGAAGAAACAGGCAAACAGCTATCATGCATCCTTGGGAGGAATACCACTGTCTATTTGGAAAGAGACTTTGGTAATATCTGTGAATTCTTATTAAAGAGAAAGCTACCATGATGAGTCAACCTGTTTCCTCAAAGAAAATGCAAATTTTGTGAAGATATGAGAGAAATATACAAATAGCATCAAGAGGCGGGATAGTTGTTGGGCCTTAAAAGAGATAATAAATGAATAACTAATATATTGAGGACATAATATAAACAAAAAGCTTCAACAGTTTTTCTTGTAGTTAATAGTTTTCAGTGAAAAAACCTATTCAAGCTTAATTTAAATACTTGTGTAAAGGTTTTATTATAGCTACAACTGCCTCTTTTTCATATATGTAGGCTTTCTCTTATACATTTCTTGTTTGTGTGTTGGTGTGTGTGTAAGAAAGAGAGGGGGTGTTGTCCTGGAGCTTGAACTCAGTACCTGGACCTCTATGCTTAAAGTTAGTGCTCTACCACTTGAGCCACAGCTCCACTTCTGACTTTTGGTGGGTAATGTATAATAAGAGTTTCAAGGAATTTCTTGCCCCAGCTGGCATTAAAAGATAATCCTCAGTCCTCAGTCTCCTGAGTAGTTAGGTTTATATTAGTGAGCCTCTGATGCCCAGCCTTGCATGCATTTTAAATCTTAATTTTAAAAGCAGGGGATATAGCTCAGTAGTAGAGTATGTACTTTCTGTGTGCAAGGTGTTGGGTTTGATCTCCAGTACCAGAAAAACTATACATTAGAAGAACAATTTTGAAAAGAAATTGAGAACATTTAGAACTTAACAGGCATCCCCAATCACATGTCTATTTCTTGCCTCAGAACTTTTGCTAAAATTTTTCAGAGTGTTCCTCTGTATTGCCTTGAATTAGGGTAATATTTTTACTGGCACAGCCCATCCTCAACCTTTGGTTATAGACACAGTATTACATGGTATGGAATACATAAAAAATAAATAAGGGCCTCGGGAAATGTGCAGAGTTAAGACTGATGTTTCTAACCTCAAGGAGTAGAGAATTGTTACAAGTGGATGGTGTGCATTGCAGAACCTGAGATATACAAATCACTCCTTTAGGAAAAATTGTAACAGTATTTCTGGGTTTCTCCCCCTCCATTCTAGAAAGAGGGAGCTACAAACCTGGTAGTCATCAACAAATTCCACCACTTAACTTCCAGTTCCACAGGATCATAAGTAGGTGGATAGATGTGCAATAGAATGCTGGCATTGTCATATTCATCATGCCTTGCTAGTTCAGTTATTGATCCAGCATGAAATTGCAACCCAGTAAGGAATAAAGGATCACTTCATTCCAACATATCTTCAGTGTTCCCAATTTCACTTGTAACCTGATACTAAAATGGCAATGATTTTTGAATCAGCCACTCCCTCTGTAGTTTCTGATTATATTGACATATTGTTTTGTCCTTCCATCTTTAATTTCTGTATAAAAGTGGGTATTATACTATCTTTATAGAGTTTTTACAAAGATTAAGTTAGCACATATATGAGAAGTTCAGTGCTCAAATCCTGCTCAGGAAATACTGACTCTGTATGTTCTTATCTCTGTTTCCTGCAGGCTGCCCCTGAATACTATTTTAATTTTCCTCTCACTGTCCGGTGTCTTTGCTGCCCTCCTGGCCCTTTTGCTTCTCTAAATGACTTGCCTATAATAATAATAATAATAATAATAATAATAATAATAATAATATATGGTCACTAGAGGGCAACATAATAAGGTGCAGGATGCTGATCCCACGGGGAGGTGGGCACCACAGGACCTGTGTGAAATCAGTCATTCAGCGCTGAAGAGACTTTAGAAACCCCTCCATAGCTCCTCATCTTAAAGGCTGGAATGGTAGACATTTAAACACATACAAGCAGGTAGTAAACTGATAGATTGGATTGAAAGTTCTTTGCAGAGCTCCTTAAAAATCAATTTTAAAAGTCTAATTAAGAAACATGGATGGCTCATGCCTGTTATCCTAGCTACACAGGAGTCTGAGATCTGAGGATCACAGCCAGCCTGAGCAGGAAAGCCCATGAGATCCTTCTAGGAAATTAACCAACAAAGGTCATTTGTACATCATTTTTGAAAATTTACTACAAATAATATAAAATCAAGAACAATTTACAAGAGGGTGAATGAACTTTTAATATCTCAGGTACATTCTAATTTCTGCTTTAACTTATAAAGAATTGGAAGTTGTCTGTACTTTGATGACTTACTTCAAACATTCAATGACTTTATTTTTAAACAACCATATATTCTAAAATACATAAAAGTTATACAAAAAAGTGTATATGTTTACCTTTGAATACATTAAAAACTGTGGAATAGAAAATATTTTATAGGACTAAAATAGACATATCAAAAGTAAACAAATGACCCTCTGTACATCTCCTTGACAATAAATAAATAGTTTTGTTTTAAGTAAGCAAATGAAATCCATGTGAAACATCAATTTCTGAAAGAACCCTTTATATTTATCCAGCTCCCTTTATACATATTTTGTATGCCAGGAGTGTCTTATGTGTTTCCTGTTTCTCTTTGCTGTTTGCACTGTTGCCTCAGTAAGCAGTGCTGCTGTGATCCTCTGGGGACAGTCCCCACTGCAGACAGTTACACCTCTGCAGTGCTGTTGCTAGTGGCAATTCATTCTGTGCCTCAGCTGCTTGAGAGACAATGGAACTGCCAGGCCAGCGCCCTTAACACCACACCAGTTAATAAAGGTTCCATTCTATTCTGATGTTCAGGTTACACCTTGAGAAAAGACATATATAAGTCTGCCCATAAAATGTCTTTTAAAATGAAATAAATGACCGAGAGAGAGAGAGAGAGAGAGAGAGAGAGAGAGAGAGAGAGAGAGAGAGAGAGAGAGAGAGAGAGAGAGAGAGAGAATGTGTGTGTGTTGGTCCTGGGGCTTTGCTTTTTGCTCAATAATAGTGCTGTACCACAGCTGCACTTCCAGCTTTTGAGTGGTTAATTAATGATAAAAAAAAAAAAAGAATCTGCTTTGTGGTGAGGGAAGAGAGATAAAAGCTCATTTAGGAACTACACTTACGGACGGGGTAGGTAGCTATATCTCAGGGAATAAAAAAAAGAGTTTCATGAACTTGCCTGGATTTAAACTGCCTGGATTTGAACTTTGATTTTCAGAACTCAGGCTTTTGAGTTGTAAGAATTACAACTCAAAGTGTGAGCCATGGAGCCCAGCAACCTAACATCTTCTTGCTGTGTGTGGGGGTGTACTAGGTCATGGATATAAGGAGTTTGTAATTTTACTTGGACTTTTTCTGAGACTGGCACTATAATATTTAAGTCATACCTATACTTCTGGCTTTTTTTTTTTTTGCTTCAGAGTTGGAAATAAGAGTCTGTTGGAGGTTTAGGCTAATCATGTCATGTTTTAGCACGCTCAGTTTTACTAGCTAACTTCTAACATATTTGAAAAGTTGAACTAACTCAGTTTTGCTAGCATTTGGGGACGTTTATGCAGAAGCTGAGTTAGGAATAGTCAAGTAAGTTAAAACATTCTGATATGCATAAAGGATCAAGTGAAATTGGTGACTGGGATACAATGCAGAAAAGAACTTGGAGTATGTGATTTTACTGCCTGAGTGCACTTAGAGACAAGATTCAGTTCTCAGTGAAGCAGGAGAGACTAAAGGTAGCTTTTCCATAGAAGAAATCTGCCCACCGCATGACAGACAAAAATGTCTTCCTGATGCGTCATTCTATGTCAGAAAGTGCAGAGGTGATGACAGTTTAAAAGACAGAAAATGGAGTTACTTGCTTTTTGAGTTAATCTAGTGGAGAATAATCTAATGTTTTTGTGAGTAAAAAAGAAAACATTTCTTTGTTCAGCAAATGACAAGTAATTTTTAGCTGTCTACAACGGGAAAAAACATAATATTTGGAAAAATAATAAGCATGCTACCTCTGAGAAGTGGCCTTTTTTGTTTGTTTTTGGTGCTGGTACTGGAATTTGAACTCAGGGCTTTGTGCTGCTGCTGGGCATTTTTTTTTCTTGTGACTAGCATGTTACACTTGAGCCATGCTTCCATGTCAGCCTTTTTTCTGGTTAATTGGAGGTAGAGTCTCTTGGACATTTCTGCCTGGCCTTGTTTTGAACCTTGATCCTCTAGGCCTCAGCCCCATGAGTAGCTAGAATTAGAGATTTGAGTCTCCAGTAACTTGCTCACTTTTTAACATTTAGCACGTATCCTGTCACTGGTGTTTTGTATTTGTTTTAACTTCGTGTCTTTCTACAGCTGAACTCTTACTGTTGTAGCGTGCTTTGTACTAAGTCAGGACAGTTCAGAGTGTGTGGGTCCATGAGACAAGACTGAAGGCCACACAGCATGTGCATGTGTAAGGAGAATGGAAATTTTGCAGTAGCTCAGGCCAGAGATCGTTCAGATGTTAGGGCTGACCTGAAAACTGGAGTAATTAAATATAAATTTCAGTGTTAAAATTATAACAGCTTCTAAACGCTGGTGATGACTCCATGATAGAGGGCTGCACCCCCACCCATGAGACTAGTTTCTTATAGTTTGATATTTAAAAATGTAGGGAGCACTTGTTCCCCTCTGTACCTGGGTAGCAACCATGGTAACGGACAGTAAAAAATGGTCATAGTCATATACTATAGAAATAACCATAATAATAGTAGAAATGTCATGGTAACTGTTGGGTTGGTTTACTTGTGATTGATTACTGGATTGTTTTAGCCCGCTTAAGCTTGCTTAGTGGTAATGGGAAAACATGGTCGCAATTGTTAAAGTAAAGTTGGTACTAGGTCAGCCTGACCACAATATTCTGCTTCTGTAAACGGCTTGCTTAACCCATTTGTGACTTGCTCTACCCCCTGCACTAACCCCCTGCATCAGTGCTATGTGACCACCTGTTGTCAATTTCTGATATCGAGGCCAGTTCCCGAAATCAAAGCCAAAATAGATAACTGAAAGGGTAGATAGCCAATAGAAATAGGACAAGACTTGCTTGCTAAATGCCATCCAATCAAGTTGGAAATACCCTGCCCCTGTTGTAATCACAATAAAAACCCTGCCTATCTGAGGTTCGGGACTCTCAATCCAGATCCGTTGCGTCGGTGATGGTTGGGAGTCCAGGATTGAGCTTGCAATAAAGACTCTTGAGCGTTTGCATCAGTATCGGCTCCTTGGTGGTCTTTGGGGACCGGAAATCTGGCATAGCACAGAGACCTATCTCCTGTTCACTTAAAAGTGCCTGTGAGCCAGGCACCAGTGGCTCACATCTGTAACCCTAGCTATTCAGGAGGCTGAGATCTGAGGATCATGGTTCAAAGCCAGCCTAGGTAGGAAAGTCTGTGAGACTCTTATCTCCAATTAACCACTAGAAACCCACAAGGGGCACTGTGGCTCAAGATGGTAGAGCATTCATTAGTCTTGAGCAAAGTTAGAGCCCTATAACTAACCAGAAAAAAGTGCCTGTGGCCTCAATTCAGGAAAAACTGGTGTCAACTAAAAGCACTTTGGTGGTATTATGGTTTAAGCCCAGGAGTTCTTGATTGTGAGCAGGTGTGCCCACTTCAACCTTACCTTCATCCACAAACACTTTTAAGTAAGCAGGATGGAGCCTGGTAAAATATGATGATAACTCAACCCTGGTGTCAGTGTTACTTAGACAATGATATTTCCCCATGGTGTATTACATGTAATTTAATATCCACCTACTTGTATTCATAGTGAAGTCTAAGGGTTTTTTTTTTCTTTTTCCTTTTCTTTCTTATTTCTTTTTATGTTGGTTCTGGATCTAGAGCTCCCTGAGCTTTCTTTGCTCAAAGCTAGACCTTTATTACTTGAGCCATGGTTCCACTTCCAGCCATGGTAGTTAATGAAGCTAAGAATTTATCCTGGACTTTCTGCCTAGAATAGCTTTCATCCATCCTCTCCAGCTGTCAGTCTCCTGATTAGCTAGGATTACAGGCATTGCCTGAAGGATTGACCCTCACCCTATTGCCCCAGGTGCATAAAGACACCAGGCAAAACCTCAGTTATAAGTGAACTTGCTTTGATATGCAGGTAGGGCAATTCACCTAGGCCCAGCTGTAAACAATTCTTTGTGGGCCAAATGGAAAAGCTCCAACTTCCTAGACCTAGTGGCTCCTTGATTAACCTCTGCCTCCTAGTTCAGACCCCATATAAGCCTGGCCCCAAATTCACCCACTTGCACAACCTCCAAAACTGCAAACCTGCGGGAAGGTCTGTGCTCCTCCTTGCATGTTGATGACCTAGTCTGGCCTATTTCTTTTCTGTTCCCCTCCATTTTCCTAACATTACCTACCAGCACCAGGCTCATTGCAGTTTATTTTAATGATAGGATCACCCTCTGTAGCTCTCCCATCTTCCTGCCTTAGCTTCTTGACTCTGTCCTATGAGATTTCAATGTGTCTATCATTTTATTTTACATTACTCATTTAATTTTACATTGTAATTTTATTGCATTAGGTAAAGATAGGAAGGAGTCACCAATTACAGATTGGCATGCCTCTATAAGACGGAGCTGGGATCAGTTTGTGACTGACTTTCCTGAAGATCTGGATCACAGGTAGAACTTTGGTCACTGCTGCTAGAGGAATGACAGGAGGCAGGTATGAGCTTGCCCATGGAGGGTCCCCTGGGTACCTGAGGATCCTTTAGAAAGGTGACTGGTGGTAGGGCCCACAAAACAGCTCCTTAAAGGGAAGGTAGATGCCATACAGCCAGAGCTGGTATGCGGAAGTAACGTGTCACAGACATCTTCACAGAGAGGATTTTTTTTTCATTTTTATTTGTAGATCTCCATGTGTCTATATTGAATTATTTTTTTTAATTTGTATTGTCAAACTGATGTACAGAGAGGTGACGGTTTCATATGTTAGGCATTAGATACATTTCTTGTACTGTTTGTTACCCCCTCCCTCATTCCCCCCTCCCCTTCCCCTTTCCCTCCCCCCCCCCATGATTTGTTGAGTTCATTTACCCCAAACAGTTTTGCAAGTATTGCTTTTGTAGTCATTTGACTTTTTTACCCTGTATCTCTCGATTTTGGTATTCCCTTTCAGTTTCCTAGTTCTAATACCAGTATACATGGTTTCCAATTTACTCGGATAAGATACAGAGACAGTGCAGGTACATCTCAGGAAGGGGATACAAGAAGATCATCAATAATAGAAGCTACAGTTACACATAGCACATTGAAATTAGTTAAAACAGTGATAAAACAATCGTTTCCATAGCATGGAGTTCATTTCACTTAGCATCATCTTATGTGTTCATAAAGGTATAGCTATTGGGCTCTTATGATCCTCTGCTTAACTTGCCTAAACCTGTGCTAATTATTCTCTATGAGGGAGACCATAGAGTCCATGTTTCTTTGGGTCTGGCTCACTTCACTTAGTATAATTTTTTCCAAGTCCTTCCATTTCCTTACGAATGGGGCAATTTCATTCTTTCTGATAGAGGCATAAAATTCCATTGTGTATATGTACCACGTTTTCCTGATCCATTCATCTACTGAGGGGCATCTGGGTTGGTTCCATATTCTAGCTATGACAAATTGTGCTGCGATGAACATTGTTGTGCTGGTGGCTTTAGTGTGTTCTTGTTTGTGGTCTTTTGGGTAGATGCCCAAAAGTGGGGCTGCTGGGTTGTAGGGGAGCTCTATGTTTAGCCTTGTGAGGAATCTCCATACCACTTTCCAGAGTGGCTGAACCAGTTTACATTCCCACCAACAATGAAGTAGGGTTCCCTTTTGGCCACATTACCTCCAACATTTGTTATTGTTAGTTTTCTTGATATAGGACATTCTTACTGGGGTGGGATGGAATCTCAATGTTGTTGTTTTTTGTTTGTTTTTTGGATTTTTTTTTTTTTTTTTTTGCCAGTCCTGGGCCTTGGACTCAAGGCCTGAGCACTGTCCCTGGCTTCTTTTTGCTCAAGGCTAGCACTCTGCCACTTGAGCCACAGCGCCACCTCTGGCCATTTTCTGTATATGTGGTGCTGGGGAATTGAACCCAGGGCTTCCTGTGTAGGAGGCAAGCACTCTTGCCACTAGGCCATATTCCCAGCCCCTCAATGTTGTTTTGATTTGCATTTCTTTTATGGCCAGTGATGTAGAGCACTTTATCATATGTCTCTTGGCCATTCTCATTTCCTCATCAGAGAAGTCTCTTTTTAAGTCTTTAGCCCACTTGTTGAGGGGGCTATTGGTTCTTTGCAGTTTTGTTTTGGAGGAATGTAATTCTTTTAGTTTTGCATATATTTTAGATATGAAGTCTTTGTCCGTTGTATGGCCAGTAAAGAACTTTTCCCAATCTGTGGGCTTTCTGTTTATCTTGCGAGCTATGTCCTTTGCCCTGCAGAAGCTCTGTAGTTTGATACAGTCCCATTTGTCCATCCTTTCTTTGATTTGTAGCATTTCTGGGACTTTGTTAAGGAAGTTCTGTCCTGTGCCAAGGAGCCCAAGTGTTTCTCCTACTTCTTCCTTTAGTGTTTTCAGGGTATCTGTTTTAATTTTGAGGTCTTTGATCCATTTGGAATTGATTTTGGTGCAGGGTGATATATAAGGATCTAGTTTTAGTTTGTTGCATGTGTTGAACCAGTTTTGCCAGCACCATTTGTTAAAGAGGCTATCTTTCTTCCACACTATTTTTTTATCTCCCTTATCAAAGATTTAGTAGGCATAGTTCTGTGGGTTCATTTCTGGGTCTTCAATTCTGTTCCATTGGTCTTCAGGCCTGTTCTGGTGCCAATACCAAGCTGTTTTTATTACTATAGCTTTATAATACAGCTTGAAGTTTGGTATTGTAATTCCTCCAGCACTGTTCTTTCTGCTTAGGATTGTTTTTGCTATTCTGGGTCTTTTATTGTTCCATATGAATTTCTGGATTTTTTTTCCTGTATTTCATTAAAAAATGGTGTTGGGATATTAACGGGTATTGCATTGAATTTGTAGATAGCCTTTGGCAATATTGCCATTTTGATTACATTAATCCTCCCAATCCAGGAGCATGGGAGGTTTTTCCATTTCCTTAGTTCTGCCTTAATTTCATTTTTCATGTTTTTAAAGTTCTCATCATAGAGGTCTTTCACTTCTTTGGTTAAGGTTATTCCTAGATATTTTATGTTTTTTGAGGCTATTGCAAAGGAGTTGCTTTCCTGATTTTGGCCTCGGCATTCGGATCATTAGCATATAGAAAGGCCATTGATTTTTGAGGGTTTATTTTACATCCTGCAACGTTGCCAAAATTTTGGATCAGCTCTAGTTGCTTGGGAGCAGAGTCTATGGGATTCTTTAGGTATATGATCATGTCATCTGTGAAGAGAGAAAGTTTAACTTCATTTTTTCCTATTTGGATCCCTTTATATTTTCTTCTTGCCTAATTGCTCTGGCTAGGAATTCTAGTACTATGTTGAAGAAAAGGGGAGAGAGTGGACATCCTGTCTTGCTCCTGATTTTAAAGGGAATAGCTTTAGTTTTTCACCATTTAGAATTATGCTTGCTGTTGGTTTGTCACAAACTGCCTTTATTATATTCAGGAGTGTTCCCTAGAATCCCAGTTTTTCAGGGCTTTTAGCATAAATGGGTGCTGGATTTTATCGATCGCCTTTTCCACATCCAGAGATATAACCATGTGGTCACAGAGAGGATTTGACAGTTTAAGTTTAAACCATAGAAGGATTTGACATGACTTTTCCAAAAATGTAAAATTTGATTTGGGAGCAAGCAATAATACTGGTCATGCATGGCTGAAACTATGTGGCTGCTCTATCTTGGGGAAACAGCAACACAGCGACCACAGCAACAGTGGAGCTGCATGCAGGAATTTTAGAACAGATTTCTCAGTGTGACCCTTTGTTTTACACGAGTAATGTCTTAGTTGTGATCAGCCTAAAAACGCCTCAGCCTAAAAATACTGGCATTTTTAAAGTTCCATAACTATTTTCAAAGTTTTAATATACTTTTTGTGCTCAGTAGATTTGAAAGTTGCAGAATTGTGAAGAAAATACATTACAAATTTTTTAGTCTACGGAAAAGCATTCCTACTGATAATGATTGAGAGCTAGTATGAAATTTACCTGGGGAGCTTTTCCTGAGCAATTGATTACCTTTTGTCTGCATGTACTTTTTATTTTGAAGATTCTGTCGTAAATTGGGAAGTCTTCCTATCTTGAATTAAGAGATGTTGCTAAATCATTTCTAATGAATTTTATATATACATTTTTGTATTTCCAAAAATATAGGTTGTATTTGAAATTAACAACTTTCATTGGAGCTATTTCTTTTTCCCACTTTCTACCCATGTGACTTGGCATAACCTATTGAACCTGAGACTCATTTTCCAAAGCTCATAAAAGGATAATGATGAACTCACTGATTATTCTGTGTAAGAACTGAGGGACTCTGAAAGAGTGCTTTGTAATTGCAAAGGACAATACAATTGTGTTGTCCTCTTTTCTTAGTTTGCAAAAGGATAAGTGAAGAGCTACTTAGTTATAATTTTTTTGATTATGGTTAGTTTCTTCTACTTAAAAAAAAACTAAAGATTTATCCTAGCTTATTCCTGTCATATTAGTTTCTCATGAGGCAGAAATTGGGATGGTTGAGGTTTATAGCTAATTTAGGCAATGTGATAGTAAGACCCAAACTCGAAAAAAAGCTGAGCAGGAGGGCATGGATCTATAATCTTAACTACCTAGAAGGCATAGGTAGTTCAAAACATGAGAGCCTCTCTAAAAAATAACTAAATCTAAATAAATAAATATGTCTAAAATAAGTAAAAATAAAATGCAGAAATTTAAAAAGCAGTAAAGTACTTGTCTACCAACTATTAATTAAGCCTTGAGTTCAAATCTCAGTACTACCAAAAACATATATGTACATATATATATAATTTACATTTGAGATACATATATATATATAATTTACATTTGAGTAGCATTTTTCTCTTATGGTGACATTTCTTCTGGTCTCCTAAAAGTCAGAGAAACACGTACAGTTTTCACATTCCACTCCAACAAGATGTGGTCTGACTCCTAAAAGTTCAGTTCCCCCACACGGTGAATGGCATAATCCTACCTCAGTTCTGTCACCGAGCAGCTCCATTCTTTGGGTAGTACACACCTTTTACTGCTCACGTCACTGCTTTGGAATATAAAGGCAAGAAATTACCAGTCTTGCTTTCAAGGAAATTATAATCCACATTTAGTAAGCAATATGACCCAATAATAAATTGGTGATCACCCCATCAAGAGTTATAGGTTAAAGGCTGATAATTTGAAAGAATGCCACACATTATGAGCACTCAACCCATGTAGCTTCACATAAATCCTTGGGATTTACTTTGAATAAGAAGATAGAATTTTTTAAATCGGTAGTTTGATGTTGCTCCTACATTATCCACGGAAGAGAGGTGTTTTTTTTTTTATTCCAATTATTAAGTATTGTACAGAGAGGTTAGTATACCATAAGTCCAGTTATGAGTAAAATGAATCTTGAACAGTGTCACTCTTTTCATTGTTTTCCTTTATTTTCACCCTCCCATTCCTGCCTTCATGTGATCTGCTCCAGTTCTTAAATAATGTACAATGAATATAATGACTTTTTTGTTCACTTTTCTTCCCTCTGTATGTGTTCCCCTCACTTTTCTCCCCTTCCAAAATGTTTCTGCTTCCTTGTATTTGTTTTGTTAAACAGTTTATTATTTGTTGAAAATAACACCTTTGTATTCTTCCTAAGTAAACACATTTTAGTCAGTCTGTTTGTGTACATGCATAAAACCCCGTATATGTTACCATGGTTGTTTTTATTTTATTTGTTTTTTTTTTTGTTTTTTTTTGGCCAGTCCTGGGCCTTGGACTCAGGGCCTGAACACTGTCCCTGGCTTCCTTTTGCTCAAGGCTAGCACTCTGCCACTTGAGCCACAGTGCCACTTCTGGCCGTTTTCTGTATATGTGGTGCTGGGGAATCGAACCCAGGGCCTCATGTATATGAGGCAAGCTCTCTTGCCACTAGGCCACATCCCCAGCCCGGTTGTTTTTATTTTAGACCTAGATTGTACATATGAGAAAAAACATGCATCATTTGTCTCTCTGAGTGTGACTTATATCACTTTCTATAAAATTTTCAAGTTATTTCTATTTCCCTATAGTGGACATATTTTTCTAATATATGATTAAAATTCATATATATAATATATATGTACATGTATGGTATATATATGTGTGTATATATCTATATGTATATATATATATATATATATATATCACATTTTCTAGATCCTCTCATCCTTTGTAGAATATCTGGGCTGTTTTTCTAACTTGGCTATAGTGAATAGTACAGTAGCCAGCATGGGTGTCTCATGCATTTTTACTGTGTCCTGACTTGTAATACCTGGGTAAATGCCCAAGAGTGATAGCACTGGAGTGTTGGACCCAGGTAACTGAAACCGAAGTCAGGACACTGGGGATGCAGAGGCGAGTGGACCAATGCACACTTTATTTTAGGAGGGCCAGGGTTTATATAGGGTTAGAAATCAATTCACAACTTCAAGAGTAAAATTAATACAGAAAGATATCCATAGCAATACAAAAGTTGCGGATGTTGCGACTACAAGGGAGCTACTACAAAGGATGTCACTACAACAAAGGATGTCCCTACTACAAAGGATGTCGCTACTACAAAGGAGTCAACACTGTTGGGCTCCATAGCCTCTCCCCCGGCGCAGGGAACAAGGCTCAGCTACTCTTCTTTTCACACTCCCTTTCACGCCCTCTCCCCTAGTCACCCAGCTTGGTGATAGTTCCAGGCCTTGCTTTTACACAATACCAGCACCAAACAGAAGAAAACAAAAAGTCAATACTGTAAGTGGAAATCAAGTAAGAAAATGGCATAGGAATCACTTCCCCTGAGACTGAAAGTTGTACTGAAGAAAAATGTTAATGTGTCCAATTATTATTCTAAAGTAAATCTATATTAGTGTAAAGTTTATTTACTTATACATTTAGGTGTTACTGGAGATTGAATAGGAGACAAACATACTTCATCCATAGATGCAGTCATTTTGCTTGTCATTGGTTTCTCACATACGTTCTCATAGCTCCTCCATGTTGACCTTGGGGAGTGATCTTCCTGCCTATGCCTCCTGAGTAGGGACTGCAGCACATTCTACCATAAACATTATACTATAATATTGTATATGTTGGTCCTGGGGCTTGAACTCAGGGCCTAGGCACTGTCCTCAAGATTGTTTTTCCCAGAGCTGTCACTCTACCACTTGAGACACAGGTTAACTCGTAGCTTTTTGGTTAGTTGGTTGGAGATCAGAGTCTCACAACCTCTCCTGCCTTTGCTGGCTTTGAACTACAACCCTTAGATGTCAGCCTCCTGATTAGCTAGGATTACATGCATGAGCTACCAAGGATTGCATAATCTTTTAAGTAAAGCTTTCTAGTATTTAACTTTATATTGGTAAAGTAGTATTTTCTTCCTGTTTTTTTTTTCTTTTCTGTTTAATTTTGGAGATTCCATGGCTTGAACTCAGGCGATCAAACTTACTTGAATTTCTTGCTTGGCTAGAACTCTATCACTTGACATATACTTCCAGCTTCACTAAAACTGCTTCACTGCAGATAGAGTCTCTCAGACTTCTGACTGGGTTCAAACCTCAGTCTTCCCAATCACAGACTTCTGCATAGTGAATATTAGAGGCCTGAGCTTTCTCCTTTTCCTTTTGAGTCTCCTTTTCCTCTTGAGTGTGTGCCTGAAAAACTAAACCTCCTATTTTATGGTTTTTTACATAGGCTAAGATTCAAGTGTGGAAAAATGTACCAAAGTTCTTCTATTAGAATTGAGTCTTGGGGCTAAGAATGTGGCTTAGTGTTTGCCTAGCATGTATGAAGCCCTGGGTTCAATTCCTCAGTACCACATAAACAGAAAAGGCTGTTCATGGTGGCTCAAGTGGTAGAGTGCCAGCCTTGAGCAAAAGAAGCTCAGGGACAATGCCCTGACCCTTAGTTCAAGCCCCAGGACTGGGAAAAAGGAAGAGAGAAAGAGAGAGAAGAGAGAGACTTGAGTCTTGCAGATTTTTCTGCTCTGGATAGCTCAGGCATGGTCAAGAAGTGAAATCCTTCTCATCACACCTTCTAACAGCTCCCACATTGAGCAGTGCTGATGTCCTTGGCAGCCCAGCACTCCTCACATGTGTCCCAGCTTCTGCTCGGTGCAGGTGCTGAGAGGATGACTTCTCTTCCTGCTCCCCTGAGTAGCTAAAAAATATTCTCCTTGTTGATTTTTGGAACACTTTATGATGTCTTTCTCTGTTCACTTTTGGAAAGTCGAGATGAAGGAAGCCAAGGATAACCTACTCGGCTGGAGTCAAGTGCTGTCCCAGGAGTTCGGGGTGACACACCACATGCAGAGTTTTCTCAGTGGATTTTGCTGAATGGAATTCTGAATAACTTGTTCTGGGGAGTTGTGAGGATAAAGACTCTCCATCAAGTAGAACAGCCTCGGCCCAGGTAAATGAACCACATTGGCCCAGGAGGAAGTTCCCACGGGCACCCCAGCAGCCTTGGGCTGTCATTTCTGTGAAACTTCCCTGAATCCTCCCACTGCTTATCCTCTTGTCTATAAGGAATATTCCCCAGGTGACAGGTTTTCAGGCCAAGCTGCAGAAAAAGTTATTGAGACCCCATCTCAGGGAACAAGCTGGGTATGATGGCACACAGCTCTCATTCAGAAACAGTGGAGGCAAAGGTAGAATTCACAGTGCTGGGTCATCCCCCACAAAGAGCAAGACCCTGCCTGAAAATACCCTAGAGCTCCTTTGTTTTACAGAGTATACATGCACGTTCTGGTTCCTAAAGGAAAATTTAGCTGTGGCATGTAAATTGTTGTGCACTGCCCCTGCTGGTAGGGAAACCACATGACAACAAATAAGTTCTCACCTGCCTGATTAAACATGTGCCTTTCATGCCTCAGCACAGATTCACGGGTCTCCAATGTGGATGAAAGCCTGTGACCTCTGTAACTTAGAGGATCCTCCTATCTTGACAGGGTTTGAAAGAGGCATGCTTGCAAGGTTTCTAGGCAGATCTGAGCCTTTGATCCCACATAGCACTTGAGACTGTTTGGGAGTTCTGCCACCAGCTAGCGTTTGACGCATGAGCTTTTTGGGGGGCTTTACTCAGACCTGAAGCTTGGCTCCCATACTGAGCTGTGTCTCTACCTGGCCCAGGGTCTTTATCAGGTCGGTCAAGTTTATCTTTAGAGTCTGTGCCTGTAGTGGTAAATTGTTACTGTGGTTTTTTAAATTTCCCTAAAAGTCAGGCACTGGGGACTCAAACCTCAAATCCTAGATACGCAGGAGGCTGATATTGGAGTGTCGAGATCTGAAGCTAGCCTTGGCAGACAAACCCAAGAAATTTTTATCTCTAATCAGCAAAAAAGCTAGAAGTAGACATGTGCCTCAAGTGGTAGAGCTTCCACCATGAACAAAAGCAGTAAATGAGTACAACTCCCTGAACTCTACTCCACTATTGGCACAGGAATACATGTGTGTGCACTCTTTCACACACACACAGTCCAAACCTCCTTGGCAATAAAAATAAAGGTTCCCCAAACTTGTCCTAAGTGAGGCAGCTATGGTTTTGTGAAACTGAGTGGGAACCTTGCAGTTAGGACAGACAACCTTTCCTGTCCTCACTCTTCCCCCAGGGACAGGGTCTCCAGAGAGGGCAGCTGCACACTTCTGTGGAGCCCTCAGACTTAGCTCAGCCAATCACGTGGCCATGGTGAGCTCTGGGCGGACTGTACAGGCCCCTGGGAGAAAACAGCCTGGCTGAAGAGTGCTATAAACAGTATGGTCACTTTACTGTTTGACCTTCCCAGGTACGTCACTGATCTTCAATCCCTGACTTTTCCAGATACTTTGGCAACATACCAACTTTTTACTTAATTGGGTCAGAGAGAATGTCAGATTAGGAGAAAATTTTGCCAGCTTGACTATATAGATTCCACTTTTTAAAAAATTATACATACAGCAAGTAGTAGAGGGGGAAGATGGCATCATCACAATAGGGAGGCACCCCAACTCGCTCCAACCAAATAATGAGCTGGGAACTCCAACACCCAATGCCCCATCAAGAGACCAGCAAACCCAACAACCAGAACAAACAGAGAAACAATGGAAATACAAAAGAACAAAGAAAGAAAAGCCTATAATCTGCACGGAGCCAGGAAATCTCTGGGGTACCCTCCCCACCCTGGCCAGACAGGGCCAGGCTGGGAAAGTGGCCCTGCACCAGTGAATGGGACCACAGATCGTCAATGACCAAGAAGCAACAAGAATAGAAAACTCCCATCACGAGTGCAGAGACCAGACAGCAGGAGCACCAAGGGCCCCAGACCACGCACAGACCAGATATAGCTAGACAGCAGTGTGGGACTTGCGGCGGGGACCGAATAGTCAGAACCAGACAACAACAATGGAACCAGGCACCGCAGACATGGAGAGCCGAAGCCACCCCTGCTGCCACCACTGCCACTGCCAAACAAAATGCATGAAAAAAATAGATTCAAAACACAACTCATTAAAAGAAGAAATTACCACAATGAGAGCTGATCTGGCAACCAAAAAAAGCTCACTCACCTCAATGCAAACCACACTCGAAGCCACAGCACAAAGAATTGGTCATCTTGAATCTCGAGTCTCTCTTTTGGATGATGATTCAGCTGATAAGGACCAGAAGATTACAGCACTCCATGAAAGTGTCAAACTCCAAGGCAGACTAATTCAGGAAATAGTGGACAGAGAGAAGAGATATAATCTGTGTATAATGGGAATAGATGGAGAGTAGTAACAGAGCAGAGGTATACAATACATATTCAATAGAATTATTACAGAGAATTTCCCCAATCTCAAAAGGGAAAACCTTACCCAAATAACAGAAGCATATGGGACACCTGGCAGACTGGACCCTAGAAGAAATACCCCAAGACACATTATAATCAAGGCCTCAGATCTCAAAAATAAGGAACATATTCTGAATGCAGTCAAAACAAAGAAAGAACTATATTACAACAGAAAAAAAGATCAGAATCATGGCAGACCTCTCCACTCAAACTTACAACACATGAAGAGCCTGGAAGAACACAATCCCAGTCCTCCAGGCCAAGAACTGCCAACCCAGAATTAGATACCCAACAAAATTAAAATTTCCTTTCGAGGGAAAAACTAGATCTTTCCATAGCAAAGAGGAACTAAAGGAATATGTGAACCAAACAAACAGCCTTACAGCGAATTCTAAGAGGGGAACCCCATGCAACAGAAAACGTACAAGACCTCCAGACAGAAACAAAAAGAAATTACAAAAGCTAGAGCCCAACAGGAAGAGCAGCTCAATAAAGACAAGAAATAAGGGAGAGGAAACACAGCCTAACAGGAAAATGGAAGGAAATAAACCACACCTACCTATGATCTCTTTGAATATAAATGGTTTAAACTCTCTGATAAAGAGGAGACGATTGGCAGAGTGGATTCGTAAACAAAATATTGCTATCTGTTGTCTTCAAGAGACCCATCTAACAGCAAATGACAAAAACAGGCTCCAAAAGAAAGGATGGAGCAAGATCTTCTAAGCAAACACACCTACCAAAATGGCAGGGGTAGCCATCCTGATTTCAGACAAACTAGACTTCTCATTAAAATCAGTTCAAAAAGATAAAGAAGGACACTACATTTTAATACAAGAAAAAATTCATAATCAAGATATCACGGTGATAAATTTATACTCACCAAACAAAAGAGGCCCTAAATATGTTAAACAAATTCTTTCAGAACTACAGAACAAGGTACGCCCAAATACAATCATAGTGGGAGATTTTAATACTCCACTCTCTCCAAGAGACAGATCCAACACACAGAGGATTAGCAAGGTTGCCGAAGACCTAAGTAACACCATATCCCACATGGATCTGACAGATCTGTACAGAGTTTTTCACCCTACAGAGACCCAATACACATTCTTCTCGGCAGCCCATGGAACATACTCCAAAATAGATCATGTCATAGTCCATACAAAGAACCTCAGCAAATACAAGAGTATTGACATTATCCCATGTATTCTATCTGATCACAGTGGAATCAAGGTAACCCTCAATAACAACGGTTACCACAGGGACTACTTGGGGGCTAAACCCTGCACTGTTATCTAACACTTGGGTCACAGAGCAAATTAAGGATGAAATTAACAAATTCATAAGCCACAATGACAATGAAAATACATCACAAAGAAACCTATGGGATACAGAAAAGGCAGTGCTGAGGGGCAAGATCATTGCCCTCAGCACACACATTAAAAGAATGGAATCAGAACAGGTAAATAACCTCATGATGCAGCTAAAACGACTGGAGAAACAAGAAAAAATGAATCTAAACGACTAGGAGGAGTGAGAGCACAAAGATTAAAGAAGAGATAAATCTGATTGAGAATAGAGCATTCAACAAATAAATAAAACTAAAAGCTGGTTCTTTGAGAAAATAAATAAAATTGATAGACCCCTTGAAAGACTTACAAAAAAAAAAAAAAAAGAAGAGACTCATATCCGTAAGATCAGGGACTCCACCAGAAAAATTACAACAAATGCACACGATATTCAAACAATCATAAGGAACTATTTCCAGAATCTTTCCTCATTAAAGAACGAAAATTTTACAGAAATGGATCAATTCTTAGAGAAATATAGACTTCCCAAACTCAATCAAGAAGAAATAAATCAACTAAATAAACCAATAACTTACAGCGAGATACAGGAGGTAATAAAAAGCCTCCCAACAAAGAAAAGCCCAGGCCCAGATGATTCACCAATTCTATAAAACCTTCAGTGAAGAGCTAATACCAATACTCCTCAAACTCTTCTGCAAAATAGAAACAGAGGGAGAATTCCCAAACTCATTCTATGAAGCTAATATTATACTCATCCCCAAACCAGGCAAAGACCAAACAAGAAAAGAGAATTACAGACCAATATCACTAATAAACACAGATGCAAATCTCCTCAACAAAGTATTAGCTAACAGGATCCAGAGACTGATCAAGAAAATTATACATCATGATCAAGTAGGCTTAATCCCACAGACGCAAGGATGGTTCAACATCCACAAATCAATAAACGTTATTCACCACATCAACAGAGCTAAGACCAAAAACCACATCATCATCTCAGCCGATGCCCAAAAGGCCTTTGACAAAACACAACATCCATACATGTTAAAAGTCCTGGAGAGGGCTGGGGATATAGCCTAGTGGCAAGAGTGCCTGCCTCGGATACACGAGGCCCTAGGTTAGATTCCCCAGCACCACATATACAGAAAACGGCCAGAAGCGGCGCTGTGGCTCAAGTGGCAGAGTGCTAGCCTTGAGCGGGAAGAAGCCAGGGACAGTGCTCAGGCCCTGAGTCCAAGGCCCAGGACTGGCAAAAAAAAAAAAAAAGTCCTGGAGAAAACAGGAATAGAGGGAACATTCTTTAAAACAATAAAAGCCATATACAACAGACCAACTGCTAATATCATATTAAATGTTGAGAAACTAAAACCATTTTCCCTAAACTTAGGAACAAGACAAGGATGCCAACTCTCCCCACTTCTATTCAGCATAGTGCTGGAATCCCCAGCCATAGCAATAAGGCAAGAGGAAGACATTAAAGGTATCCACATTGGCAAAGAAGAAATCAAACTATCCCTATTCATAGATGACATGATCTTATATCTGAAGGACCCAAAAAACTTAGTCCCCAAAATCCTAGACCTAGTAAACCATTTTGGCAAAGTAGCAGGATATAAAATCAATCCAAAAAATCAGCAGCTTTTCTGAATACCAACAATGTACAAGCAGAAAAGGAAATTATGGAAATAATAACATTTACAATAGCTTAAAAATTACCTATGGATTAACCTAACTAAAGACATGAATGACCTATTTAATGAGAACTATAAGAATCTAAAAAGGGAAATCAAAGAGGACACAAGGAGATGGAAAGACCTCCCATGCTCATAGATAGGCAGAATCAGTATAGTGAAAATGGCCATATTGCCCAAAATGTTATACAAATTCAATGCAATCCCCATCAAAATCCCAGCTACATTCTTCACTGAAATAGAGAAAACAACCCATAAATTTATATGGAACAGCAAAAGAACTAGAATGGCCAAAGCAATTCTAGGCAAAAGAAACAATGCAGGAGCAATCACAATACCAGACTTCAAGCTCTATCATAGAGCCATCACAGCAAAAACAGCCTGGTAGTGGTATAAAAACACAAGTAAAGACCAATAGAATAGAATAAAAGACCCAGAAATAAAGCCACATTCTTATAGTCAGCTGATATTCGACAAAGGAGCTAAAGACATACAATGGAAAAACATAGCCTCTTCAACTACTGGTGCTGGGAAAACTGGGCAGCCACATGTAGAAAACTCAAATTAGACCCTAGCCTATCACCATGCACCAAGATCAACTCAAAACGGATTAAGGACCTCAACATCAGACCTGAATCCTTGAAACTACTGAAGGACAGAGTAGGAGAGATGCTATAACTTATAGGCACAGGTAGGAACTTCCTGAATAGAGTCCCAGGGGCACAACAGATAGGGGAGAGACTCGACAAATGGGACTACTACAAAATATAAAGTTTCTGCACAACTAAAGACATAGCCACCAAACTAGAAAGACAACCAACCATATGGGAAAGGATCTTCACCAGCACAACAACAGACAAAGGCCTAATAACCATCATCAACAGAGAACTCAAAAAACTAAGCCCCTCCAAACTCAGTAAACCAATTATTAAATGGGCAAAGGAGCTAAAGAGAGACTTCACAGAAGAGATAAAAATGGCAAAGAAATATATGAGGAAATGTTCAACATCCCTGGCAGTAAAGGAAATGCAAATAAAAACAACCCTGAGATACCACCTTACTCCAGTTAGAATGGCCCATACTCTGAACTCAGCCAACAACAAATGCTGGAGGGGAAGTGGGGA
Source organism: Perognathus longimembris pacificus (assembly GCF_023159225.1). Classification (NCBI taxonomy): domain Eukaryota; kingdom Metazoa; phylum Chordata; class Mammalia; order Rodentia; family Heteromyidae; genus Perognathus; species Perognathus longimembris. The sequence continues at coordinate 64,813,126 of NC_063161.1, forward strand.
AAGAGGAACCCTTCTTCACTGTTGGTGGGAGTGAAAATTAGTACAACCACTTTGGACAACAGTATGGAGGTTCCTCAAAAAGCTTAGCATACACATACCCTATGACCCAGCCATACTACTCCTAGGCATCTATCCTGAACAACAGGTCTCAGGATATCAAAAAGACATCTGCACATCTATGTTTATCGCTGCACAATTCACAATAGCCAAAATATGGAAACAACCCAGATGCCCCACTACAGATGAATGGATCCAAAAAATATGGTACCTATACACAATGGAATACTGCATAGCGATTAGAAATGTTAAAATATTGGTATTCTCAGGGAAATGGTCAGAACTTGAACAAATAATGTTGAGCGAGACAATCCTAGAACACAGAGAACAAAAGGGCATGGTCTCCTTGATATATGACTGTTGGGGGTAGGGGACAGTAGAGACCAGGTTGGCGAAACAAAAAACTTCTTGCCAAATGGTATTTCCACATGTTTGGGTCAGCGACCTTACATTATGTACCTAAAACCAAACAACTACTAAACATAAAAAAGTCTTGAATAGACCTATCAGTGAACCACAATAGCTCAACAGCTATGTATACATGATCATATAAGACGAGGATAAGCAAAAACAACTCCAAGAGAAGGACACAGGAGCATTCTGTTGTTGATGTTACATTTAAAGTTCTAGGTGAATTTCCTTTGGCGTACGCTACGTGGTTACTATATATGATTTTGGTACACTGGGTATTGTATATATGCCTACCTGATGTAGGGAAGGGAAAGAAAAATGAGGTTGTAAGATATCACAAGAAATGTACTCACTATTTAACTGTACCCCTTTTGCACAACACCTTGTCAACAAAATTTAATTAATAAAAAATATCTAAAAAAAATTATACATACAGGGGCTGAGAATGTAGCTTAGCGGTAGAGTGCTTGCCTAGCATGCATGAAGCCCTGGGTTCAATTCCTTAGCACCACACAAACAGAAATAGCCAGAAGTAGTGTTGTGGCTCAAGTTAGCAGAGTGCTAGCCTTGAGCAAAAAGAAGCCAGGGACAGTGCTCAGGTCCTGAGTCCAAGCCCCAGGCCCGGCCAAAAACAAAACAAAATGAGCAAAATATTATACATTCATATATATAAGTGTGTGTGTGTGTGTTCGCACACATGTGTGTAGTGTCCTATTTCTATTTTCCTGCTGCTTAGACTGGGGTAAGAATTCCATGTCCATAGTAGTTACTCCAGAACATTCTGGATTACACTTCAGAAATGCGAGCGGATGAACACTAGGTTGGCCTTAGACCTCCAGCAAGTTCACCACCACTGAGGAAAAGCGCCAGCTAGCTGTGTGTAGGACAGTCCTGCAAGGACAGCAGCTGAGGGCGTTAGGTTTCAAGGGTGATTTTGATCTTCTTATAAAACTATCACCTTGACACAAAAAGACTTAAGTGACAGCTGGGCACTGGGGGTTCACACCCGAATCCTAGTTGCTCAGGAGACTGGGACCCAAGGATCAAGATTCAAAGCAGCCCAAGCAGAGCACTTCTGGAGACTGTAACCTTCAATTATCCAGCAAAAATCTGGACGTGGAGCTGAGGCTCAACTAGTAGAGTGCCAGACTTGAGTGAAAAAAAAACAAGCAAAAACATAAGGTCCTCAGTTCAAATTCCAGTACTGGCACACACACAAAAAATAAAACAACAGAGCAAGTTGAAGCATAGTCTCAAGCATGGAAGGCCTTCCTCAATCTGGAAATGCACTTAGTAGAGGAACTTCAATAGTTGCCTCTTCCCAACTCCACGCCCTATACGGCATGCATGGCAGAGGTCTTGCCACCCCTGGGAGCTCTGTAACAACACTGTCAGGCTGGAGGAGGCACTGCACATTTGCAGGGAAACAGCAGCCCTGCACCCTTCACAGAGGGAGCTGCGCCTGGCTCCAGTGAGGAGCGGGAGAGGAGGGGGCACTGGGGACAGCACCGAATGCTCACAGGTGCTGCACCACAGCGCGTGGCGCTACAGGGACAGCACCAGTGACATCGTCCATGCTGTCCACATTCCTAACCAGGTGCAGAGACCACAGCACTTAGGGCATCTCCAAAACAGTTCCTTCCTTCTGTATATCTTCCCTTCATCTTTATTGTCTCTCCGCCCCTTCCTTCAATCTTTTTTTTTCTTCCCTCAATCCCTTCTTCCTTCTTTACTTCCCCTCCATCCTACTTTCCTTCCTGGCTTCCTTCCACCTTCCTTCTCTCCCTTTCCTCTTCCTTTCTTTTAGGCCAGCACTGGGGCTTAAAGTAAGTAGTCTCATATTCTCCCTTGACTTTCTCTGCTCAAGACTTGTGCTCTACCACTTCAATCATGCCTCCAACCTAGCTTTTTGCTGGTTAACTGACAAGGGACTCTCAATGATTTTTTTCTGCCTGCGTTGACTTGAAATCGTGATCCTCAGATTTCAGTCTCCTGAGTTTCCCATTTTTTAACCTTGGCGTGCTAGGTTAAAGCCAGGGCCTTGGACATGTTAGGCAGGTGCCCTTCCAGTGAGCTAAATCTCCAGCCCCAATTATTGGCATTTCATATATCACCATATCTGTGTGCATGTGTGTACATTTACATGTGCACATGTGTGTTGGTTCCTGTATGTGAGCCACACGGCTTATACATGAGGAAATTGTGGGAATTCCATGTGAACATCATTTCCCTTGTGTCCAAAGACTCTGGCATCTGGCTCCCAGCAAGAGGGAAATTGTACAGCATCACTAAAGTAGCCGTATCAAAGTCAGAAATCTCCATGTCGGGCAAATACCATTCCCTCATGCTTGTAATCTTAGCTATACAAGAGGCTGAGATCTGATGACTACAGTTTGAAGCCAGCTCTGGGCAGAGAAGTCCATGAGACGCTTACCTCTAATTAAAGAGCAAAAAGTCAGAAGTGGAGCTATGTCTCAAGTGGTATTGCACCAGCCTTGAATAGAGAAACTAAATGAGAACTTTAGGGGTCTGAATTCAAGACCCAATAGTAGTACAAAAAATAAAAACAAACATTAGTATCAATAATACTTTGTTAATGTTTAAAATTGTATGGTTCCATTTTCCTAGATGTGTAAGAAATCAAACTAGCCTTCTTGTTAAAGTGATCTACTGAAATTACAGAACATTATTGGTGTTTTCTACTAATCAATATTTTGAGAGAGCCAAATGCATTTCAATGGATGTATCTACCAGTCACCCCAAATTCAGTCACAAGCCTTAATAAATGATTTTTTTAAGATAGCTGGGTGCCAGTGGCTCATGCTTGTAATCCTAGCTACTCAGGAGGCCAAGATCTGAGGATCCTGGTTCAAAGCCAGCTCAGGCAGTGAAGTTTATATGACTCTTACCTCTAATTAGCCACCAAAAAACTGGAAGTGGAGGCACTGTGGCTCAAGTGGTAAAGTTCTAGCCTTGAGCTAAAGAGCTCAGGGACAATGCCCAGGTCCAGAGTTCAAGCCCCACAACTGACAAATATGAGGGCCTGAGTTCAAGTCCCAGTGTCAGAAATCAGTGAGTCAGCAAGCAAGCCCAGAAGCAAAGACAGCCTGAGACACGAAAGCCCTGTGGTTTTGCAGGCTCCTGTGTGGTGGCAATGGAGCAGACAGAAGCAGCAGAGCAGATGAGGAGCGGTGGCAGTAGAGGAGGATGCCAGGGCCTCCTCTCTGCCATCCACAGCAAGTAGGAACACCACATTACAAGGGAGTGATGGGCTGCACCTGAGGGGGAAGGAGTAAGTGAGCTCAGGTCACAAGGCTGAGGAGGGTGACTTCATTGGGTGGTATGTTGTCTTATCCAGCTTGGAACAGATGCCCCTTAATTCCTGTGCTGCCTCAAAATCATCTGTGCTCAGTTTCTCCCTGTCTAAAGATTTCCCATGCTATCATCCTTGTCTTGGGCTGACTCTGGAAAGTCTGATATTTGGGCTTTGTCTTCTGACCAATGCGTGGAATCCACATATCAAACCAGAAGATCCATGTTACCATTGCCAGGATTAACCACCACATAGCCAGGCTGGTGCCTGTGGCTCATGCCTGTAATCCTAGCAACTCAGGAAAATCATGGCTCAGTCAGCCTGAGAAGAAAAGTCAGCAATATTCTTTTTTCCAATTAACTTGCATAAAGTAAGACTGAAGGCAAAGCCCAAGCAGTAGAGCACCAGGTATGAGCAAGCATCCTGGCAGAAGCTCTAGGAGTTTAGGTGAACACCAGATCTGATGGGGCTTTGAGGGAGGCCTGCTCCACAGGCAGTGGGGACTGGCCTGAGAATAGGAGAGCTGGACTACAGAAAATGGCATTGTCAGGGCCATATGGGAGATGAGAGGGCGTGAAGAACACGGTTCACACCCTGGCTAATATATGCAAAGCAGAAGTGTAAGTTTCATCACCTAAGACAGGTTTTCTTGGCTAGTCTGTTCATCAGATCTCTACTTCCTTCCTTGGCAGGCACTAGATGCAATCGACCAAGCCCTGTGGATTGTTCCTCACCCAAAACAACCTGTTGGGAGAGGAGAATCTGCTCACAGTCCTATGAGGTAAGACTCCTAAGATGATACTAGTACCTTTGAGTCAGCAAAGGCTGGTTCAAATGAAGACTTTCTAATCTTGGGGAGTTCTAATACTGTGTCTTGAACTCAGGACCTTAAGCTCTTGCTTAACTCAAGACTGTGTGGGGAAGTAAGCAAATGATGGAGTGCTGAATTTATTTACATTGTGCTCACGTGCATGTGCACACACGCACGTGTGTGTGTGTGTGTAAACCAGTGCTGAGTCTTGAACTCATCTGCATACCTCCTTTGGCCATTTTCTAGGTTGAATGGGATATTGTAGGATGATGCAGCCTTTTGGTGTTAGATATAGCGCAGGAGGTTGGGGTGTCACATAAGAATAAGGACACCAACTCGAAAGGAACTCGGGAAGGCTAAGCTTATTTCTGCAGGTGTACCATTCGCCAACAAGCAAGCAAGCATAGAGCAGGCAGGCTGTGCCCCTTTATCCCGAATCCAGCAGGCTCTGCTGCTCTGCCTCCATTGGCAGAGCTCAGGCCCCTGTGCCCCCATTGGCTGGGCTCAGGTTCAAAATCTGCAAATGTGGCTTAACAGGATGTAACTCAAATTCCAGGACCGGTCTTCATTAGGCAGTCTTCATTAAAGTGCTCAAGAAAAAAGGATGTCTATTTAACTGTACCCTTTTTGCACAACACCCTGTCCAAAAAATTTGTGTTCAATTAATAAATTAAATGTTTTATAAAAGGGTGTAAGTAATTATCAAGGTCCAAGCCACCTGCTAATGTAGGAACTTTTCAGAAAAACAATTTTTACAAGATTAATATGTAGCATAGGGAGACCCCAAGAAATTATAAGAAAGTACCATGCCACCATTGGCTACGTATTGTCCCCCACTTTTTATCCCTTTTACCTCACAGTTCCTTTGGAACACTTTTCGGAAAGGGCTGAGATGGTCATTGGCTGTGAGGATGGCAGTGGTGAAGCAATTATTGTCATTTTTTAATCACATTTTAATCAGTTGTGAAGACTTTTCAAATTTTTATTTTGTGGTGAGGAATTGAATCCAGTGCCTCATGCATGCTAGACAAGCACTCTAGCACTAAGCCACATTACCAGCCCTGATTATTGTCATTTTTACTGACCATAGGTAAGCATGCCTCAGTGTCTTATGCTTGTTATCTTAGATGCTCAAGAAGGTGAGATCTGAGTAATATGATTTGAAGCTAGCCCAGCTAGAAAATGCTCAAGACCTTTTTTTTTTTTTTCAGTCATGGGGCCTTGGCACTGTCCCTAAACTCTTCAGCTCAAGGCTAGTGCCCTTACCACGTTCTCAAGACCTTTATCCCAATTAACCAGTAAAAAGCAGGAAGTGGTGGTGTGGCTCAAGCACTAGATCACTCACCTTGAATGAGAAAGGTCACAAGAAGGAGAGTTCCTGCAGCCTTCAAGGCTCTCAGGGGCCTTTCCAGACATGGTTCACACAGGAAGAGGCTCCAGAGCAAGGCCTGGTGCTGAGAATGCCCTTGTTGGGAGCTGACCCTCTTCCTTTTCTGTCTGCAGTGTTGTGTCCTGAGCCTGCAGCTGTCTGGACAGAGCCAGTCGCCACCAGAGGCTGTATTCAGAATTTCAAGTGTTCCAGTGGCTTCTTCTACTAAGCTAAAAAGAACCAGGAGGACTGACTTGGAATATTATATTTTATTCAACAAAAAATTTAACATCTATCAGTTCTTTGTGTTCTAACATAAAATTATACAGGTATTTTCTTTCTGTAGATTTTCTATCTGTATTTGTATGTGGCATTCTTATTTTCCTGTTGCAATAAGTACAGTCTTGGATGTGTAGTTTTCAATGACAGCATATCTCCATTCCATTTTTTTCACCTTATACATTTTCATTTTTTGTTACACTTGTATTCTACTTTCTAATGTCAACTTTCCTGTTGTATGATTTGTACCATAAAATAGTTCAGTATTGCCATACACAGTTCACTGAATCATACAGACTCCTGAATATACAACCCTATCGTAAAAGTAATGAATAAGCACAATGGAATAGAAACCTTCTGTAGAATACATTAATATAGGGAGCATCAAACTCCTGCACCCTCCTCAAGTTCCATGGTGAGGAAACTTGGCTTTGTCACAGTCCTTAGCACCAGCCTTCCCCTCAGACCTTCAGCCAGAATCATCTTTCTTGTTTTATTCTGCTGCTCTGTCAATGTCCCCACTGTGACCTCTGAACGTAACATAGGAAGTCAATGTCACAAAGGCTGCTGCAGAGGTCAATGCCCTTTGACAAAGGTGGACTGTGAATTCACTGTCACACAGCTTAGCGAACCGATGTACAACCACATAAGAGTATTATATTTTGGAGATAATATGAACACGAATGTATAAACTCCATAAATAATTTAGAAAGCACAAAACTATTAGGAACCTATAAAGTAACTCCACTCATTCTGAAAGGCTAATACACACCTATCCCCTTGCACCCCAGATTAGTATCTAAAGAGTTTTGTGTTTTGCACAGGCCGCCCTGGAGTTTTTTCCCTCCCTGCCCCACACCCCCACCCGCAGTCTGCCGATGGCCCCGGGGTTTGGACCGCGTGCCTGCAGTCTGGACCTCCTGAGGCCTGCAGTCAGTTCCTTCAGTGATGAGGCCCAGTGTGGCGCCCGGTGGACTCGCCCCATGTGCCTGGGAGAGGCGGGAAGCCCAGGGCACTGCTGTGCCACGCTGCCCTGGCCTTGTTGGAGACAGGGCGGCAGGGGATTGGGGTGACAGGAGGTGGTGTGGGGCAGAGCCCTGTCCCGGCTCTCCAGGTTGCCCTCAGAGCTTTAGGGAAGCACCACGACCTCCACCAGCTCGTCGTCGGCCTGGCAGAGAAGGGCGAAATGGTCATCCATGACCGCGTCTGCCACGTGCTTCAGGATCTTGGGCAGCTGCAGGATGTGGTCAGTGAGGCTCCTGAGGGTCCAGACCCCGCGAGACCTGGGCGCGGGCTCCACGTGGCGAGGGCTGCTCACCTCCAGCACACCAGGCTGCGCCTCCTCCATGTCGATGACCACGGGGCGTATGGGGTCCGGGCTGGGCTGGGCAGCGGGTGTCCGGGCGGCGGCTGCCGGCTCCCCGGCCCGGCCCTCAGAGCGCTCCCCGGCTGGGCACTCAGGGCACTCCCTGGCCTGGCACTCGGGGCGCTCCCCTGCTGGGGGCACAGGCGCCCGCAGCGCCGCCACCTCCTCGCTCTGGACCGGGGCAGGCCGGCTGCCCTGCAGCTTTTGGGTTTTCATCTGCAGGTCTGTGCTCCCTCTGTGGAGATCACGCAGGGTGCTCCCCAGCTGGCCGGCTCTGTGCTGGGCCGTGCGCACCAGGCTGGAAAGATCCAGAAGCTGTGCGCGAATGTGGGAGGCGGCCTGCAGCAATGCGGGCCAGGGCGGCGAGGACATCGGTCTGCTCCGGGGGCCCAAGACCATTCTGCAGAGCAGGTGGCGGCTCAGGGTCACGGCGGTCTTGGGGTGGGCCCTCAGGACTCACATTCCACTGGGGTGGTTTTGGGGTTCTTCATCTCTGTGGCTCCCAGGGTGGGGTGCCTCCTGGGCAGCTCCTCTGCAGGTGTTCTAGCTGTGTTGGCTCTAGCCACTGATCAGGGATTTGGTTTCAGACAATGAGGAAAGGGGAAAGTGTGGGTGTGGGGCCACACTCGGGACGTCTACCAACAACTCAATGATTGCGGCTCCAACAAGCACTGGGAGCCGCTTCTGCCTGGTCTACCTAGGGCCCAGGTGTGAGCCAGAAGAATGGAATCCAAGGTGGCACTAGGCAACCAGCGTGTGGGTGTGGCCAGGGTGTACCCATGCCATTGGCCAGCTGGAATGATGCGTGTGAAAGGGGGCATGGCCAGCCTCCTGATCCCTACCCCCAAGCCAGCAGGGATGGGTGGCATCACAATGGAGTCACGTGCCAGCTGCTCTGACCTCCCCGAACCCAACCCTGACTGATGTAGGGGCCACAGCGGCAGCCAATCTAGCAAGGGGCTGCACAGCTTCACAGGACACCACTCAGTGCCTCCATCGCTACCTAAATTAGTCCCTGGCCAAAGTGACAGGCCAGTCTCATGCCAGCCGGAAATCTTCCTATGTTGCAGATTCTCAGTACCCCTAGGCACACCCCAGGCCTGAGGACATGTTTGAAAGAGGATATGGCCAGTATGTCATACTATTCTGAAGCTCACTGAAATAAAGAGTTTTCAGGTCTAACATCTAATTATTATCCTTTCACGCTACCCTACACCAGGTGTCCTCATTTGCCATAATGGGGCAAGTGGCTAGATCTGACTAGGGACTGCTGGAGTTTGGGCCTGGTTTCTGAAGTCTTCATTGTGCAACCATGCTAACCTCACCATTTTCTGTAACTGAATCTTAGGTTCCATAGCTCATACCTGTTCAGGAGGTTTGTCGGGAGCCGAGCTAGCAGCTAAGCTCATCCTGACCTCTGGCTGTGCGGATGTCTCCAAGATGTCGGGAGCCAAACCTGCACCTAGGTTCATTATCACCTCTGGCTGTGCTGTTACCGCCAGGATATGCTAAAGGCAAGGACAATTGTTCACAGCCACTATCCGGAATTGCTTTGCTATGTCCCCACCTTGCTATGTCCGCTGGAGTAGATTCCTATGTTAATCAACCTTGTCCTGTGTCTACTGTAATCAAATGTTGCAAACTTCAAAGCCTCTTTATGTTCTGGAATTTTAACAATCCTATGCTATTCCCTGGTTCCAAAACTGCATATAAGCTGGGCGTGAGAATAAACTGTTGCTGCAGTCTTGAGGTTCAACCTTGCGGCTGGAGACCTCCCGTACCCCATCTTTGTCTCTTGTCTTTTTTCTCTTGCCTTATTTTTCCTTTTCCTTAATCCTCACCACCCCTCAGTCAGGATTCCTGTTTCCCTGCTGGCTGGCCTGGCAGGGAGGTTGAGATCAGATGGGTCAATCACCTTGTAGTTCTATCCTGGATTAAAAGTCCAAGAGTCTCTCAAAAGATGGAGCTGGGCCTGGTGAAGACCACTCTTCATCCCAGCAGGAAGTCTGAACTAGGAAAATCTATGTGTATGTGCAGGCCTGGGCAGAAAAAGAGACCCTATCTGAAATACAGTCATTGCAAAAGGGGCCGGGTTATTCAGCAATAGAAAGTCCAACTAGAAAAAGTGAGGCTTTTAAGTCGAATCCTACTACTGCCCCTCCCCATTTATATTTATATAGCACCATCTCTGTATTCCTGTTCTAATGATTTGTGTATGTGTGTAAACGTGTATATGACCCTTTGGGGAGTGTTGTCTCCTTGGGGCCTAATCTCATTTATGGCAGGAAGCCTTCTTAGTTCTGTTCCTTCCCCCATCCCAGCCCCAGCATCTACCACATCTTGGCCCCAGAAAGTACTTCCACTAACTTTTGCTATGGAACAAGCCATTGCCAAACTTAGTGACTTGTTGCTAGGTGCTAGTAGCTCACACCTGTAATTTTAGCTTCTTAGGAGGCTGAGATCTGAGGTTTTGATTGTGATCTGAAGCTAGTGAAGAAAATGTATCACACTCATTCAATTATGGACTCCCAAAAAGCCATTAGTGGAACTGTGGCTCAAGTGGTAGAGCACTAGCCTTGGATTAAAAATGCTCAGGGACAGTGGCCCTGGCCCTCAGGACCTACCAGCAAAAAGACAAAAGAAAAAAGAAAGAAAAAAACAAAAACTCAGACCAGAAGCAACTGGTCATTTCTCCCTCTGACTTTTAGGCTGTGCTGGGTAGCTCCACAGAGGGTCAGCTGGGGTCACTCTTAGGCTGTGGCTGGCCACTCTGGCTGTGCCAGAGGGTCCTAAAAGACCTTGCTTCTATGTGTGGCACTAAGCCGCACCTCCACCTCTTTCCTCCCTCTCCCTCTCTCTCTCTACCCCCACCTCCATTTAGGAGTCTTAACATACTTCTTTGGGCCTGACTCTTGACCAAGAACAAAAGTAGGAGCTGCCATGTTGTACTGGCTACACTCAGAAGGGCACAGGGTGGATCCACCCCTTTCTCCTGGTCCCAGCAGGCTCAAGGCCTGCTTAGATTCCAGGAGAGGAGAATGGCCCCGCCCCCAGGGAGGAAAGATAGTGGTGGCCATGGAAGTGGGTTTCCACTGCCCTCCCAGGGTGAGGCCTGGTGGTGGGAATGACCTCGTCGGGGCAGCTGGTCCTCTTCTTCCTTTCCTGAGTCACTATTTAGTGTCACCAAGTCTTTTTATTTGAGGTGCTGGGTCAAGCATGGGACTTGTAGAGTTGGGGACTGTGGTCTACCAGCTTGGTTTCATACCTGCATAAAACCTGTTCATAATGTATTTTTGTTGTTTAGAGGTGATATACAGCAAGGTTAACTTTACATATATCCAATGATATGTAAAGCTCATTCCTGTTGCTAAGTACCAGCTGTTCCCTCCTCTCTTGTTCCCTCCCTCCTGTGATTTATTTCTAATTGACAGGGGGCTAGGTGTGGTTTCAAATTCACTTTCAACTATGTGTTTACTTTACTTGAGATCCTTTTATATGATTATGAGCCTACAGAAGATTTGAAGCCTGAAGTCCTGAACTTGCATAATTTCATTTAATTTTTATTTTGTTGAGGGGTTACTTTACACTGTAAGGGAACTCGATCAGTGAGACACCAAGAAGCCACATTTTGAGAGGTGGAATTGAGAGTCTATTGGAGAGCCTGTGACTGCAGGTAGACTCCTATCATGAAGACATGCAACCCAGAATCGAGCCTGAACCAAGCTTTCAAAGACAGAAAATCCCATGTTGGGGTAAATACTTAACAAAAGTGTTATATATATACAAAGCAACCCTCTAGATCAAGAAGGTCTAAACAATGTGACACATCTGCTATTCTCTGAAGCCCAGCTCTCCTGAATCTCCTGAACCTAAGCATCTGCAGTTCAAAGAATGGCTTGTCTCACCTCTAGGCCTGTGGAGCTGGGTGGAAAGCCCCCATCACCCAGCTGGGTGCCAAGATGGCTGTGAGGACAAGGTGATATTGCTTAGACCTGTCTCCTTATGCCAGGAGCTGGTGGCTCGTGCCTGGAATCCTAGCTACTCAGCAGGCTGAGATCTGAGGATTGCGGTTTGAAGCTAGACTGGGCAGGAAACACCATGAGACTCTTATCTCCAATTAACTATCAGAAAACCAGAGTTGGTGCTCAAAGTGGTAGAGTGCTATCCTGGAGCGAAAAAGCTTATAGGGACAGCACCCAGGCCCTGAGTTCAAGCCCCATGACCAAAAAAAGAAGTTTGAGAATTATTCCTGCAATATTGGGCAAATTAGTTAGCATTTCTAGGTCTCTGTTATGAAAGAATTAACTAGTAAATTAACTAATGATTTAGTTCGATAGTTAAATGTGCTGATAATGACACTTGTACTCAGGACTTCATGCTCTTACTTAGTTCTTTTGCTGAAGACTGGCACTCTACCACTTGAGCAAAAGGTCCACTGCTGTTTTTTGCTGGTCCATTGGAGAGACGAGTCTCTTGCTTTGTCTGCCCATGCTGGCTTTGAGTTGATATCCTCAGATCTCACCCTCATGAGTAGCTAGGATTATACGTGTGAGTCACCAGTGGCTGGTGCAAAGTTATTTCTTATAGAGAAGGAGACAGACCCTGTGTACCCGGTGCCTCAGCACAGGTGAGCATCACATGAAATTCGCATGCAGAGACTATAGCAGAGCCCCTCACTCATCCTCATTCATCTATGTGCCCAGAAGAAGATGTGGCATTCTTCACCTATTCCTCTACCTGGGCCTTCATCTCCCGGTTCCTGCCTTTTCCCTGTGTCCCTGTTTGTGGCTCATTTTTGCTTCCTAGGACTTTGTATCCAAATTCATGAGACTCTGTTATGTGCTTCTTATCTTGGCTATATGTTATAATTCCTTGGGTTAATTTCACATCAGTACAGACAGCTCTAAGCTGTACTGTATAGAGAATCATGGAGGAAATCAGCTAGAGGGGTCCATTGTCCACACAGGCCATCTGACCCTGAGTGGAAATTGCTTACACCATGAATACAGCCTATGGTTCGTGTTATAATCATAAATCCCTGCACTTGGAAGTTCCCTAGATACACAGAGTGGGCAATAGGACAGCAGAAGGGGTCAGCTAGCAGAGAGAAGAGTGGACTGCAGTTAAGTGTATACCAGGAACCACATCCTGAAAGAGCCTTCCCTGCCACCTAGATCAAAGCAGGGTAGAGACAAGGTCACTCAGCCAGCCCTGGAAGCTGAAGTACATCTAGGGGAAGGACATTCAGAGTAGAAGGAAATGTTTAATAAATGTGTCCAGCTCTCCGCCCACTGGCCACCATACTTTGCTAGATCTCACCTGACCATTAGAGCCTTTCTTCCTCTGGATTTTGTGTCTCCAGGTTCCTTCTTTGTGTCTGCCCAGGTCCATGTGTTTTTCTCACTGCTGATTGCTGCTCCCTTCCTGCTCCTGTTTCCTCTGTGTGTTTAAGGTTCTCATGTGGAGGCTCATGAACATATTTACACAAACAAGTAGACTAAAGGGTTCCAATGGTGCAACTCCCTTGAGCTACTAACAGGTTAAAATGAACACCAGGAAGCTAACGTGTGCTTTGTAATTAGGGTGATGGGGAACAGACTAGTGGAGAGAGGAAGGGTGAGCAAATGCAGTCATAATATTCAGTGTACACAGGTGAAAACAGAACCAGGTGACTTGAGGAGGGGGTGGATTTGTGAGAGAGGGAGGAATGATGGAAGGGGTGACAGTGGTCAAGATGCACTGCACTCATGAACTGACATGTTGAATTAAAACACATACTGAAAAATAAAATATTCAGGGCTGGGAATGTGGCCTAGTGGCAAGAGTGCTTGCCTCATATACATGAAGCCCTGGGTTCAATTCCCCAGCACCACATATATAAAAAATGGCCAGAAGTGGTGCTGTGGCTCAAGTGGCAGAGTGCTAGCCTTGAGCAAAATGAAGCCAGGGACAGTGCTCAGGCCCTGAGTCCAAGCCCCAGGACTGGGGAAAAAAAACAATAAAAATTAAAAAATACATATGCAGAAGTTCTTATATGGAGATGGTTAGGGACTCACTGGTGTTGTGTACATGAATGCAGTCACCCTGTGTGCCTTCAAGCTCCACCAATGGCAACACCATGCCAGAAGTGGTGTGAGATACAGGACATTTCAGTCACCACCCATCCCCAGGGCGCCCCTAGCAGTCCACCCTCTAGTCCTCTAGCCAGGAGCAGTTTGCTGTCTGCTGCTACAGTCTCTTTCTGTCTAGAGCGTTGTGTGATAGAATTATGGAGTATGCCATCTCTGAGGATCCTTCCTCCGACATTCACAATAGTTCTTCTGCACCACCTTCTTTCTCCTCAGTCTGGTCTTGCCCACCACCTTCACCTCTTTTCTGATTCTCTAAGTCACACTTGAGTCACACTTGAACTTCCAGCTTTTTTCTGGTTCATTGGGCACGTCTTCCTGGGCTAGCTTTGAACCTCTATCCTCAGATCTCAGCCTCCTAAGGAGCTAGGATTACAGGTGTATACCACCAGTGATGTCCTAACACCTTTTTATATAAGTAAGTATTATTTTGCATGAAAACATTGCTAGGGTTTCCATTATCTCCATGTTGAGAGTCAGTTATCTCCTCCTCATATTATATGTATCTCAGTATAAAAAGCCTTGAGTAATTGGGCTTGGATAACATAAGTAACCTAAACATAAGTAATATAAGTAAATATAAGAACACATTTCAATGCTCAGGCCCAGAATTCAAGTCCCACCACTGGCAAAAAAAGAAGAAAAAAAGAACACATTTGGTTTCTCAAAATTCTTAGTTATTCTTAAATAATTCTTAATTATTTAAAATATGAAATAATGGTGTCTGCATTATCATGTCACCCTGGTAGTTGAGATTTTCTTTTTGTGTTGTTGTCCCAGTAGTGGGCCTTGAACTCAGGGACTAGGCAAAAAGCTGGTACTCTACTGCTTGAGACACAGCTCAAATTCTGGCTTTTTTTGCTGCTTAGTTGGAGATAAGAGTGTTTTAGACATTTCTGCCCATGTTGGCTTCTAACTATGATTCTCAGAACTCAGCCTCCTGAGTACCTAGGATTATAGATGTGAGCCACTAATGGCCATCTTACTGGGTTCAGTTTGAATGTCTTTTGTTTGTTTGTTTGTTTGTTTTGGCCAGTCCTAGGCCTTGGACTCAGGGCCTGAGCACTGTCCCTGGCTTCTTTTTGCTCAAGGATAGCATTCTGCCACTTGAACCACAGCGCCACTTCTGGCCATTTTCTATATATGTGGTGCTGAGGAATCGAACCCAGGGCCTCATGTATCCGAGGCAGGCACTCTTGCCACTAGGCCATATCCCCAGCCCAGTTTGAATGTCTTTTGTCAAAAAGCTAAAAGAGGGCTGGGAATATGGCCTAGTGGTAGAGTCCTCGCCTTGTATACATGAAGCCCTGGGTTTGATTCCTCAGCACCATATATATAGAAAAAGCCAGACATGGTGCTATGGTTCAAGTGGTAGAGTGCTAGCCTTGAGCAAAAAGAAATCAGGGACAGTGCTCAGGCCCTGAGTCCAAGGCCTGGACTGGCAAAAGAAAAAAATGGCTAAAAGATAGCAAGTATTAGTAAACAAAGTGCAGAAAAAAGAAAGCCTTCTTGCATATCTTGATGGGAATTTTGGAAAACAGTGTGGTGGATCCTCAAAATAATTGCACTGGGGCTGGAAATATGGCCTAGTGGCAAGAGTGCTTGCCTCCTACACATGTATCCATGTATCGTGTATCCGAGGCAGGCACTCTTGCCACTAGGCCATATCCCCAGCCCAGTTTGAATGTCTTTTGTCAAAAAGCTAAAAGAGGGCTGGGAATATGGCCTAGTGGTAGAGTCCTTGCCTTGTATACATGAAGCCCTGGGTTCAATTCCCCAGCACCACATATATGGAAAATGGCCAGAAGGGGTGCTGTGCGGGAAGAAGCCAGGGAAGGTGCTGAGGCCCTGAGTCCAAGGCCCAGGACTGGCCACAAAATAAATAAATAAATAAATAAATGCACTGGACATTGTGGCACGTGTCTATAATCCTAGCTACTCAAGTGGCTGAGATCTTAGAACTGTGGTTCAAAGCCAGTCAAGACAGAAAAGACTATAAGAGTTTTGCCTTCAATTAATTGGCAAAATGTTTGAAGTAGAGCTGTGACTCACAGGATAGAGCACCAACTTTGAGCAAAAAAGTGCTGAGAAAGTGCCCAGACCCTGAGTTCAAGCCCCAGTACTGACAGGCAGACAGATAGGCAGGCACATGCATATGCACACACACATACACACGGTATGTAAACATTTATACTCAATATGACAACATGAGATTAAAAAGGAATTTTATATTCATCTAAGTCAGGTTTTGCTGAGTTCAGGTTTTGCTGTCTTATAATTTTTTTCTATAAATGTTTATCTTTATTTAACAGGTAATGAGCAGAGGGTTACACTTACAGAAATAAGGGAATTATTACATTTGTTTTTATACAATGTTAACCCATCTTTCATTTTCTCCTGCTTACCCCCCCTACTCCCCTCCCTCCCAAGTTGTAAGGTTGATATTCAACCTATTATTGAGTATCATTATTGTATTAGTTCATCCTTTAACCTACTGTTTCTGTGATTCTCTTTCCCTTCCCCTGTTCGAATAATCTTATATACAAGACACAAGGTAAAAAAAAAAAAAATGAGAGATGAAAGAAAAAATAAAAATAAAAAAAATCTATGTACAGGACATAATAAGAAACCCTTTGTTTCCATATCTTGGAATTCATGTTGGTACACTTCACTATATATGATACTATGTATTAAGCAATTGAGTTGTTGAGATCCCTTATTAAGAATATCATAGACATATTCTAGTTTTTACATATGAGGGAAACTATGCAACCTTTCTTTGGGTCTGGCTTCATTTGATAAGATTTTTTTTCCAGGTCTTTCCATTTCCTTATGAATGAGGTAATGTCGTTCTTTCTGATGGAAGCATAGAGCTCCATTATGTATAAATACCACATCTTCTTGATCCATTCATCTACTGAGGGGTATCTAGATTGATCCCATATTGCTATGGTAAATAATGCTGCAATGAACATGTTTGTGCTGGTAGCTTTATATGGCCTTGTTTGTGGACATTTTACTTAGCATTATCTTACGCGTTCATAAGGGCATAGCTATTGGGCTCTTGGGATCCTCTGCTGTGACTAGCCTAAACCTGTGCTAATTATTCCCTATACGGGAGACCATAGAGTCTGTGTTTCTTTGGGTCTGGCTCACTTCACTTAGTATAATTTTTTCCAAGTTCTTCCATTTCCTTGTGAATGGGGCAATGTCATTCTTTCTGATATAGGCATAAAATTCCATTGTGTGTATGTACCACATTTTCCTAATCCATTTGTCTACTGAGGGCCATCTGGTTTGGTTCCATATTTTAGCTATGACAAATTGAAGCCACTGGTTTTTGTAAATTAATTTTGTGCCCTGCTACTTTGCTGAAGTTTGGAACCATCTCAAGTAACTTGAAAGTGGAGTCTATGGGATTCTCTAGATATAGGATCATGTCATCTGCGAAGAGAGAGTTTTATTTCTTCTTGCCCTATTTGGATTCCCTTTATATTTACCTCTTACCTTATTGCTCTAGCTAGGAATTCTAGTACTGTATTGACATCCCTGTCTCATTCCTGATTTCTTTTAACTTTTCGTCATTAAGTATAATACTGGCTGTAGGCTTGTCATATACAATCTTAATTATATCTGTGCAAAGTACCATGGATTCCTAGTTTCTACAGAGCTTTTATCATAAAGGAGTGTTGGATTTTGTCAAATGTTTTTTCTGTATTTAGGAAGATTATCAAGTGGTTCTTGTCCTTGCTCCTAATGATATGTTGAATTACATTAATTGGTTTGCAAATATTGAACCAGCTTTGCATCCCTGTGGTGAATCCTGTTTGATCATGGTATATAATTTTTTGATGAGTTGTTGGAGTTGATTGGCCAGAATTTTATTGAGAAGTTTAGTATCAATGTTCATCAAGGAAATGGGTCTAGTTCTCTTTCTTTGATGAATCCCAGTCTGGGATGAGGAATATGCTGGCTTCATAGTATGAGTTTGGTAATGAGCTTACATTTTTTATTTCATTGAAGAGTTTGAGGTGTATTGGAATGTGTTCTTCTTAAAAGGCCTTATAGAATTCAGCTGTGAATCCATCTGGGCCAGGGCTTACTTGGATGGGAGGTCTCTTATTGCCATTTCTAGTCTGTTGCTTGATATGAATCTATTTAGTTGGTTTGAATCTTTTTTATTTAGTATGGGTATATCAATTTTTACAAGATATTCTTCCATTCCATATTGTTGAATTTGTTGGCCTAAATGTTAGCAAAGTATTCCCTTATAATGTTCTGGATCTTGCTTGTTGCTGTCATGACGGTCATGATGTGTCCATTCTCATCTCTGATTTTTTTATTGGCTCTGTTCTCTCCTTTTTTTTTTTTTTTTTTTGCTAAGTGTCAGTCATTTTTGTTAATTTTTTCAAAGCACCAAATCTTTGTTTTGTTTATTCTTCCTATGTTTTTATGCTAATTCATTTAACTCTAATTTAATTTTAATTATTTCTTCTGTCTATTGAGGTTTGGCTTGTTGCTCTTTGTCAAGGAGTACAAGGTGTATTACTAGATTGCTGAGTTGAAATTTCTCCAATTTGTTGATAGAGGCCCTCAGATCTATTAATTTTCCTCTGAGTACTGCCTTTGCTGTGTCCCAGAGGAGCTGGTGTTTTGTATGCTCCTTTTTGTTGAATTTCATGAATGTTTGAATTTCCAATCTGATTTCTTCAGGGACAACGGTGATTCAGTAATGTGTTGTTCAGCCTCCATGTGTTACCAGATTTTCTATTGTGGCTTTTGGTATTGAGCTCTAATTTGATTCCACTGTGGTCTGAGAGAATGCATGGAATGATTTCATTATTTCTGAATTGACATAGATATGCATTGTATCCTAAAATGTGATCTATTTTAGGGAGTGATCAATGTGCTGCTAAGAAGAAGGTATAGTCTGGTGTTGCTGATTGGAATATTCTGCAGATTCCTTTTATGTCTAGTTGGTCTATGCAAATTCTTTAGTTCTGAAGTTTCTCTATTAAGTTTTTGCCATGTTGATTTATCCAGAGGCCACAGTGGTGTGCTGCAATGGCGGCGGCTCTGGAGACAACAGCAGCAATGGTGGGGGCAGCAGCAGTGGACATGCGGAGCCAACTGAGTTATGCGTGTGTCATAGTGACCCATCTGTCCATCCATCATATACAGGGAACTCAAGAAACTAATCCCACCCCAAACTGATAAACCAACCAGTAAATGGGCAAAGAAGCTAAAGAGACATCTCAGAAAAAGTAAAACTGACAAATAAACACATGAAGAAATGTTCATTATTGAAGTAGAGTGGGGGTTCGCTACAATGAAACAGGTTCCCCCCCAAGGGAGGGGATTCCTGCTTCCCCCAAGAGTCCACCACACAGTCTCCAGCTACAAGATGACAAAAAGACAGATTTATTGGGGAAGTAAAAAATGAACAAAAAGTGAACCAACCGGCCTTGGTTGCTGTCGGGAGCCGAGCTAGCAGCTAAGCTCATCCTGACCTCTGGCTGTGCTGTTATCACAAGGAATGTGGTAAGATTCGGCTTAATTGACAGCCAGCTCTTACCAAGATGTTTTACTGTGTCCATAGGCGCCTGGTTTATGTTTACCATTCAGCCTTGTCTTGTTTTATTGCCTCCTGTTTTTTTTTTGTTTGTTTGTTTGTTTGTTTGTTTGTTTACATTTTCCAAGATTTTATTTTATTTTCTTCAAGACAAACTGACGTGAGGTACTCATTTTTGGCAAATATATTCCTAATATAGTTACTGATTAGTATACTCACATCCAACCGTCCTGGGTATGACTTTAAATCACATATTGCTGCAGTTTTTAAGATAACTTTAAATAGAAGCTTATTAAAGAATTTCTTTTTCAAACTTACTCTTCAAATTATGGAAAGATCACTGTAAAAGATTGGAAACATTTAAGGGTATAAAAAAAAAGAAACTACGATCACATATAACC
The DNA here is from genome assembly GCF_023159225.1 of Perognathus longimembris pacificus. Lineage (NCBI taxonomy): Eukaryota > Metazoa > Chordata > Mammalia > Rodentia > Heteromyidae > Perognathus > Perognathus longimembris. The sequence goes on from NC_063161.1 coordinate 64,832,833, forward strand.
ACTCTTACCATTAATGTTTTGCTGTTTTTTTCTTTCTTTACATATATATTATGACACCGCTCTATCTATACATATATATTTACAAGGCTGAGATCATATTGTACCTACATCTCTGCATCCTGCGTCTTCCCCAACATATAAGTAAACATACTAAATTAGTATTGTACCATTTTTCTGCACCAAAATTACTTCGATAGAAGCATTTAGTTGTATCCAGTTTTTAAGTAACATAAATACACTTAATATGTTTATTACCTCAACTCTGTCTGCACTATGATCATTCCTTAGAAAAAGTTTATTGCACCAGAGTATGAAATATTTAGTTTCTGACCATATTTTTCAGAAAGATTGTTTCCATTCCTACTAACAGCACTACCTGTCTCACTGGCTCCTTGCAATCAATGACTTTTATTTTTAAAAGTCACTTTATATGAAAAACAAAGGTTTCTGAGAAAAGGTTTTCCTGTTACAAAATAGTCAGATTCCTCTTACACTAAATACAATCTAAACACAGACTCTACATCCATACTTCCCTTTAAAACATTATTAGTTTAGTGTCAAAAATATGCATAAAGTAGCAAGTGATCAGATTCAGAATATCTTTCAAGTTGTTAACAATAACCAAATGAGTAAAGATATATCTTCATTCTATACCACAGGTACTTTAGGTCACAGAATTGTGATTGCTGAGTACAAACCTTTAGTACAAAGGTGAGAGAAAAAAACGAGTTGTAGATTAGTACTTTTTAATCCATTTTGCATGAGATGAAGACAAAGATCAAAGCTTATGCAAACAAAATGTCTCACTGGTCTAAGAGAGAGAGTAATGTGGAATCACCATGTATCAGAAATGGTTCTTGTCTAGAGATATGTAAAGAAGAGTAACCAGCTATGTTGCTGAGACAGCTTCAGAGAGGACTGTGGGGAAAAACTCTGATGTGTGACATCATCAAAGCCTTCCCTGTACAACAAAAGATGCTTACAGCAAAAATAAGAGTGTTCTGATCTTTGGAAAATTTTTATTCAGTTTAGATGAAAAACTACAAGACTTTACTTGCAGCTGATGAAAAGGGACAAAAAATGTTAAACCTATGTTATCATCTGATTGGCTAGTTAAAATTCTCTAAGATTCAAGTTAGTGACCTAGCTTTACTTTGTGTGGAATCTTAAAGCAAAAAGTATTCTAAACAAAACATGTCACGTGAGAGCACATGGCAAAAGATCTATGAAAATAATTAAAAAGCTGATGGAGGCTGTGGCAAACCTTTTAATTTTTTAGATTTCTAGCAGTTGGTCATTCGTGGACCTGGCAGCCAATCATTTTGTCTTGATGTTTCTGAGTTAAACAACTTTAACCTACAGCCATAAAGCAGGAATAAAGAAACCCTTTATACGTAAGTTGGAAAACAATGCAGACCCACTTCTCCAGTAGAATTTTAGTTGAATTAAATCATAAGAGAAAAAATGATCATTGACATATTGTACTTATTGCACTACATCTGCTGAGTAGAATTTCCATTCCAAGTGTTGTTTTCATCTTCACCATCATCTTGAGTCCTCAATCTATATATCTTCCCCTCCTTTTTAAAGTCTTCCCCTCGTTTCTCCAGCACTCTTTTTCTGACCGGTTCCCTTTTTTCTGATTTGCTAGACGATGCAGGGTTTAAAGGTTCGGGTGATGCTGCTCTTGCTGAAGTCCGTGCAGGAGGATTACTAAATAAGAAACTGCTAATCAATCTCCAGATGGCAAGGAATGGATAAAGTACTGTCCCCAATAATGTCCAAATATCTCCACTGGAAGAGTGTACAACAGATGTAGTCGGCCGTCCTGCTGGTAACAGTACCACTGAAGCACTTGGAGCAAGTTCCAAATCCAGTAATTTTCTTTTGTAATCTTCTTTGGTAAATTCCCTCCTGGGAAACATGGTTGCTAGTGAAAAATTACCATAAGTATTGCCAACAGGTTGTGCAGCAAACTGTCTTGCTTCTTCTAGTGGAGCATCAGAAGGAAATTGATTTGTAAAGGAAGACCCATCAGGCAGGCGGAATTGAATTCTTGCAACAGTGCTTTTTTCTCGTGCATAAGATTCCCTCTTCACTTCCATTTCTGCCTGTTTGGACAACAAGGCAGCGGCAGCTTTGGCAGCCTCTACTTCTTCCTTTGTCTTTGCAAAACGAGCAGCTCTCTCTGCACGATCCAATGCAATTTGCTGTTTTATACGCTCTCGAGCTGCTCTGTCTTCTGCCTTTTCTCTATTTCTTTCTTCTAACATTCTTTTTGTTAATTCTTCTTCTTGCTTTCTTTTATAATCCAACATTTCTTTTCCAGTTTTTCTTCTTTCAATTTCCTTCTTAATCTCTCTCTGTTCTTCTTCTTTCCTCTTCTCTTCTCTCCGATCTTCAAGCTTTTTTGTTAATCTTTCCACTCTGATGGTGAGGTCCTCAGCAGATCTCTGATTTGAACAACCACTATTCTCTTGAGAGGGAGTGGCATGGCTTGAACTTTCTCCTCCTGTTGCAGTATCTAATTTTGTATCAGGAGCAGTATGTGATGTTTCACAACCTTCTGCATTTCTTGACTGAGAATTTTCACAAGCGTTGTTAGGTTCAAATGAGGCAAATGAAGTGGACACTGGACTTTCTGACTGGCTGCCACTTGCCACTGATGTTTCACCTTTCAGTAAGTGCATCTGTTGGACTTTGTGAATTCTTGCAACAAGTTCATCTGCAGAAACACTTCCTGCTATTACTTCCAAAGGAATTCCACTGTCACCAATAAAGAAACTAGATGGAATACACACTACAGGATAGATTTGTGAAAATTGTAGACAGGCTTCACTTTTGGTATCAATTTTAATAGCAACAAAACTGTTTGAAGATGCTTCTGTTACTTTCTCATCTTCCCAACGTGCAGCCATTTGTGTAGATTGTTCATCATCACGTTCATATAAGACTGTCAACATATTGTCTAATGTCGACATTACATTTAAAGCCCTAGGCGAATTTTCTTTGGCGTAGGCCACGTGGCTACTGTATATGTTCTTGGTACATTGTGTATTGTATAAATGTCTACCTGACCTGTCACAAACACCACGAAGACCGAGCCGCTCCTCTTAGCCGACGCGATGGCGGCCGGAATGGCGCCCTGGAACCACAGCATGTTTCCGCTCGGCCTCAGGCGCTGGCTCGAAATGTCGTTGTCGCGATCCCGGAGCTGACCTCACCCACCCACTCCGTCGGGCTCGGCAGCCCTCGCAACCCTCGGCTGGTCCGGCCCCCCCCACCGCCTCCGACTCTTCACAAGCGCGCACTCGAGTCAGCGGTTCCCTGGGACACGCGCAACCGCGCGCTTGTCCAGGCGCGCCCCGCGTCACGTGACACGACTCGTCGCCGCCGGCTTGGCACCTCAGTGCTTCGCTTCCGTGGACAGAGGGTGCGTGTACACGAGTTATTGCCTCCTGTTATTTACCGACCTAAAAGCTTTCTTATTTTCTTAAACTTTGGTAACCCTATGCCATTCCCTGGTTCCCAAACTGCATAAAAGCTGGATGTTAAGAATAAACGGGGCTGCAGTATTCAGTTTCAATCTCAAGATGCAGACCTCCCGTACCCCATCTTTGCCTCTTGTCTTTTTTCTCTTGTCTTGTATTTTTCTTTTTCTTTAATCCTCGCCCCCCTCATTCAGGATTCCTTTTCACTGACGCCTGGCTTGGCAGGTGTGGCGTCTGAACAGGGACCTGAACGCCTGGGATGATGGCAGAGGACCCCCGCTCAGGTAAGGACGTCTGATCACTTGGGAAGGAAAGCGGGAGAGAGAGAGAGTATTGTTGGGAGTAAGAAATTATGGGGCTGGGGATATAGCCTAGTGGCAAGAGTGCCTGCCTCGGATACACGAGGCCCTAGGTTCGATTCCCCAGCACCACATATACAGAAAACGGCCAGAAGCGGCGCTGTGGCTCAAGTGGCAGAGTGCTAGCCTTGAGCGGGAAGAAGCCAGGAACTGTACAGTGCTCAGGCCCTGAGTCCAAGGCCCAGGACTGGCCAAAAAAAAAAAAAAAAAAGAAATTATGGGATAAAGTATAGGCTGCATGCTATACGTGCAGGCCCCCAAAGGCATGCTTAATGCCCGAGCAGTGAAAGTTGGCCAAGGTCACTTAGAACATTTTCTTTTACTTTATTGAGGAAGCATGCCCCCAGTTCCTGGAGGAAGGAACCAATAACTTAGAAACTTAGCAAAAAAAAAAAAGGAGAGAGAGAGAGATTTGGGAATATTATGATGGATATGGCCCTGATAAAACCCCATTGGATGCTGTTATTCTTTGGTATCTGGTCCGAGATTGCTTAGATCCTAGACACGAACAGATTATATTCATTCAGTCAATTGGAGAAACTGAACAGGGACCTGATGAGTGTTGCCCAGCTCCGGGAGCATATGCTGCTGCCCGGGAAGAGCTGAGAAAACTAACAAGACCTGAACCCACTGGGCTAGACATTAAGGAAGACTCAGATGGCTCAGACACTGAGGAGGAATTATGCAATGAGCCTACTAAAGATAGATTGACCCATGTTGAGAATATGTTGAAATCAGTTATAGCTCTATTATCACAGCTTCATCCAGAACAACAAACTCCTTTAAAGGGAGTCCTGGCAGACTTACAGCTCTCCTAGGTGCAGGCTACTCACAGGGGGGAGGAACCGGAGGCTAGGGAAATGCTAACACCACCGAGGTAACTTCTCCTGACAGTGCTTTATTTCCATCCACCACGAAAGATTTGAAAGCCCAACCAGGGTGAGTGACCATTAGCCTGGAGCTTACATTTTCCATAAAGCCACTGGGCTAGGTCAAGGAGATCAGCGATTGTGGGTGTTTGGAGACAACTGATCTCTAGTTCAGCTCCGCTGGTTACTCATCAAGTGGGGGACAGTCTAAATTGCTTCAGGAAAGCTGCTCAAGTTTGAGCCCAATCTTATATATTTGGAATATTTTGCAGGACTTACCTAACTTCTATGAGTGCTCAGGCAGACGAATTTCTCTCTGTCTCTTTTTCTGCCTCCCTCTAAACTCGGCCTGTGACATAGGATGTGTATTGATATTTGTTTAACATCTGCTTTAAAAGACTCAAAGATTGTAAGCTTTCTCTAGCATTGAGCACATGGTCAACAATAGGATTGGTTGGGGTGGAAGCCTGCCCATCCCCCAGGTGACAAGCATGCCAAATTCCTGGAGGATGGGCAGGGACTTGGAGTCCTGTGGCCTTGCATTTCAAAGGTGCCTTACAATTCAAATGCTGAAAGATGAAGGTGTCTTACTGTGAGCTCACTGTCTGTGTTCATACCCTGTCTCCCATAAGCTCCCCTTGGGAGCTAAACTGGTTTCTCAAAATGTGGCTTCTCAGATGATCTGAAAATTTTGGTTTGCTGAAAAGGTTTTTTTTTGTTTATTATCTAACCACGTGGTTCTAGAATATAGGCAAAATAATATCATTTGCCACTGGAATTCCAGAAAAACTTACATGGCCAATTAAAGAACAATTCTAAGTGCGCCCTAAAATGTGTGCACATTGTCTGTATGTGTATGTATCTGTCTATGTCTGTCTGTTGGTAAAACTTAAAAACAAAACAAAAAACAGGTTTCAAATCCAAACTGATCATGTTTGGGAGCAAACAAATGTGTCTAAGAGAAACTCCAAAAGGTTCTAATATACAGCACGTGGTATAAGTACAATGATGTAAAACCAGTGTGTTATTCTTTATGTCTGTCTATGCTGAGTCAAGTGTACATCTAATCCAGACAATTCTTTAGTATAGACTAAGATTTTGCTTCTCCGTTTGTTTTTTCTTTTTTCGCTGTGCTCTCATAAACTCTTTAAGATCAAAGGACCAGAGTCATTTTGAAATAATTGCACAGATGTGACTATTAACCTAAATTTCCCTGACCCAAAATTAACATTTTGCTTTATAGGATACAGGTTTACATGTGTGCTAGCTGAGTGGACCGTGGCAGTCTGTGGCTACAGAAAGCTGCCTCCACAGTAGGCTCCCAAACTGGGAGTTGTTTGTGACTCAGAAACTGCCCTGGCTGCTACAGAGAGCAGACTTGGTTGTCCTTCAATCTGTGTGGATTTTGTGACTAGAAAGATGGTTAAAGGCTCAAGCCTTCAAAAATCTGTTTAAAAATGCCCTTAACCATATAGCCTAGTGGCAAGAGTGCCTGCCTCAGATACACGAGGCCGTAGGTTCGATTCCCTAGCACCACATATACAGAAAATGGCCAGAAGCGGCGCTGTGGCTCAAGTGGCAGAGTGCTAGCCTTGAGCGGGAAGAAGCCAGGGACAGTGCTCAGGCCCTGAGTCCAAGGACCAGGACTGGCCAAAAAAAATGCCCTTAACCAGTCTGTGTAGAAATTTACAGGCAACAAGCAGGAAATGTGACAGCCTATCCAGGGAACTCTAATACAGCCTCATCCAGACACAAGCCATCTCTCCTGCTGGCCTGCTAATTGGGGATGGAAGACACAGCCGCTTCAGATCCACTGAAACTGAGACTTTTATTGTTATTCATTTGTTTTCTCTTTCACGTGCCAGTAAGGTAAGGTTAAATAATATGATTTGATTTAATAGCACATGGATCCCATTCAGTCTGCTGTTCTTTAAGTGTTACAGCAAAACTCTGGCAACTACTTGGTGGTCAATTCTTAGCAACTTACAGGTAAACTCTACTCCTTTTGATCTCCTGTTGCTTTATTTGGAAATAAAAAGGGCTTTTATGGCTAAGACTCCTTGGACAGTTCAAAGCCAGCCCAGGCAGAGAAAAATGAAAATCCCTCTTGGTCATATTTTGGGTGCTTATTATTTTACTAGTCAGAAATTACAGGTTAAGACTTCTAATTTGCATACTTTGTATGATTTTCAAAAATTTCTGGGAGATATTAATTGGCTTTGCCCTTATCTTAAATTATCCACAGCTGAATTAAAACCCTTATTTGATCTATTAAAGGGGGACCCTGACCCTACATCTCCCAGAGAAATGACAACTAAAGCAACTAAAGCCTTAAGCATAGTAAATTCTGCCATTTCGTCCCAACATATAAATGCTATTGATTACTCAGCCCCTTGGGAAGCTTATATTCTAATTACACCTCATTCTCCAACAGCGGTCCTCTGGCAGAAGGGACCTCTTTTATGGCTTTCCTTGCCTGCTACTCCTTCAAAAGTGTTAACTCCCTATTATATATTGGTAGCCACGTTAGTCCCATATGTGCCATGTGGAATCTTGTAAGTATCTTGGACAAGATCCATAGGTTATTTATATTCCCTATACTTTACAACAGCAAGAATGGCTTTATATTCATTGTGATTCCTGGGCCAATGCTTGGGACAATTTTATGGGCATAATTTCACATCATTCTCCCTCCAACAAATTACTTCACTTTGCCTCTTCTTACACCTTTATATTTCCTCAGATTGTATCTCTATCTCCTCTTTCTATGGCTGCCTTGGTGTTTACAGATGGATCCTCTAAAGGAACAGCAGCGCTTACTATTGATGGTGAAACTAAATCTTGGGACACTGGTCTTTCTTCTGCCCAGGAAGTTGAACTTCAAGCAGTTTTAGAGGCCCTTACACTTTTACCTACTAAAGCCTTTAATTTATATTCGGATAGTCATTATGTTATTCGAGCCCTTCAGGTCATTGAAACTGTCCCTTTTCTTGGTACAGCTAATTGCACTATCCAAACTCTTTTTTGCCAGATACAACTTCTTCTTCACTCTTGCACCTGTCCATGTTTTTTTGGATTTATACGTGCCCATACTAAGCTTCCTGGACCATTAAGTGAGGGCAATGCTATTACGGATGAGGCTACTCACATTTTTCTCACTCAAATTGACTTGGCAAAGCAATCACATGCTGCCCACCATCAAAACAGTCGTGCCTTACGTCAGCAATTTCATATTACTCGTGAGGCAGCTCGTCAAATTGTAAAAACTTGTCCCAGCTGTGCTACCTTCCTACCTGTGCCCTCCAATGGCATTAACCCCCGAGGCTTAGTGGCCAACCATGTTTGGCGAATGGATGTTACCCACATCCCCTCTTTTGGACGGATCTGCTTTGTCCATGTTACAATAGACACTTACTCTAATTTTATTATGGCTACTCCTCTTAGCGGGGAAGCTGGCAAACATTGTATCTCCCATGCCTTACACTGCTTTGCTACTATGGGACTTCCTAAACAAATTTAAACTGATATTGGTCCGGGATATGTTGGACGAGCTTTTCAAACTTTTTGCAAATCTTACCAAATTGTTCACTCTACAGGAATTCCCTATAATCCTCATGGTCAAGGAATTGTCGAACGGGCCAACGGTTTGTTAAAACACCAAATTTCTAAATTAAAAGGGGGGGAACTATATCCCTTCTCTCCTGTTAATATACTTTCTCATGCTTTATTCATACTAAATTTTTTAAATTTGGACTGCAATGGCCACTCTGCAGCACAGCAGTTTTGGGAAAAGAGAGAGCAAAGAGCTTTTGCCCAAGTTAAGTGGAAAGATCCTTTAACAAGTGTTGGCATTGGGTACTGACATGGGGTCGAGGACATGTCTGTGTTTTTTCACAGGATGAAAATGATGCCCGCTGGCTACCTGAGCATTGTGTTCGGATTGTGGAAACTCATCAGAACGGTACAAGCGCTGGCCCACTGGGCTTACGTGCCAGATCCACCGATTGTGCACCCTGCGACCTGGGATGGAGCTGAGGTGTTCGTCCATGTTAACAGATCAGCGTACGGTACAGCTCCAGACCCTTTGACCAACATGTTAAGATGGGAGATTTTGCAGCTCCTGGCATTGGAACCCCTTTATGTTTTACAACTGATTCCAACAGCTATATTCCAGGCTGTACTGTAATGCAATCCATAAATCATAGAATTTGGATTCCTGATAATAGTCTAGTATATAAGAATGACTTCATTGCCTACTGGGTTTCCTGTACATGCCAATTCTACCTTGTCCTTCATGATACCTCGCTGCATCAACTCTTCTCAAATTGTAGAATCCACGGGAGAACTGCACCCCATAAAGTGTAGACATGATCATCCTTTTATAACCAATATTTCAGGAACTAATTCTCAGCTGATAGACTGGTCCGGAGTGAATCTCACCAAGAAGTACAACCCAGGTCTGTGGTGGATTTATGGACACCCTCAACGTCATGTCTGGATGTTAGTGGCTTCCCTGAATAATATCTCCTGGCCCACTCTACTTCTTTAAAAAATATTATGAGTTGTGTATCACCCCCTTATGCTATTATGTATGGACCTTTTAATATTTCTATAGGAGCCATGTACTTCAATGTTACTTGCACTAACTGTTCTTTTACAAATTGCTTGTATAGTGGTCTTACTGATTCTGTAATTGTTATTAAGCAACCACCATTTGTTATGCTTCCTGTAAACTTATCTGAAGCTTGGTATGAAGAAACAGGTATTCAAGTGTTAAAACATTTAAAAGAGCTTATGCGCCCTAGACAATTTGTAGGGCTACTAATAGCAAGCATTGTAGCCTTTATTTCCTTAGCTCCCTATGCTGCAGCGGCCACTGTGGCTCTAACACAAAATGTGCAGACAGTTCACTATGTTAATCAGCTTGCTCATAATACCACGCAAGCCCTGCACTTTCAAGGCAGGATTGATGATAAAATAGAACAAAAATTAGAAGCATTGTATGAATCTGTGCTGTCACTGGGAGAACAAATTCGTGCCTTACAACCTTTGCAACAGGTGTGCTGTCATGCTGGGTTTGACTTTATTTGTGTGACCCTCCATAAGTATAATGGGTTGAGCTATTCTTGGGAACAAGTTGTAGCACATCTAAATGGTATTTGGCACCATAATAACTTGTCCTTAGATCTCTTTCAACTCCATAGACAAATAGCCGGACTAGAACAAGCTCCGCCTTTGGACTCTAAAGTGGCAGAAACTACAAAAGAATTGTTTGAACAACTTCAACAGTATGTCCCTTCCTTAACTAACGTTAAGGGGCTGCTAATGACATTGCTCGGCCCAGGGATACTTTTGCTGATGGCTTTCCTATACCTTCCTTGCATTGTACGCATATTGCAAAACTCTTTCATGAGTTTAGCCAGCCAGCTGCATAAGATCAAGCTCCAAGTAAATGAACTTTCCCCGAGAGGAACCGCAGCCAGAGACGGGTATGAGGCGGTACCAGCCTTGACCGACCTAAGACATGGGGCTTCAGCATTGCTCTGAAGTTGACCCTAAGACAGGAAAGGCAGGCTGGGGTACCCACCCCACCTAAGACAGGCGGGTTCGCTTCTTTTAATAAAAAGACGGGGGAACTGTCGGGAGCCGAGCTAGCAGCTAAGCTCATCCTGACCTCTGGCTGTGCTGTTATCACAAGGAATGCGATAAGATTTGGCTTAATTGACAGCCAGCACTTACCAAGATGTTACTGTGTCCATAGGCACCTGGTTTATGTTTACCATTCAGCCTTGTCTTGTTTTATTGCCTCCTGTTATTTACCGACCTAAAAGCTTTCTTATTTTCTTAAACTTTGGTAACCCTATGCCATTCCCTGGTTCCCAAACTGCATAAAAGCTGGATGTTAAGAATAAACGGGGCTGCAGTCTTCAGTTTCAATCTCAAGATGCAGACCTCCTGTACCCCATCTTTGCCTCTTGTCTTTTTTCTCTTGTCTTGTATTTTTCCTTTTCTTTAATCCTCGCCCCCCTCATTCAGGATTCCTTTTCACTGCCGGCTGGCTCGGCAGGGGTTGCAGCCCAGACTCAGGAGCCAAAACTGCGGACCACGTGTGCAGGATCAGGGCCCCGACTTGGGAGCTGGAACTGGCTGCATGTGTGCAGCCCAGACTCAGGAGCTGGAACTGCGCATACGTGTGGCCTTCCAGCCTGGTTATAAGGCAAACATCACAGACAAACTTGCCACGTGCAGGTGACCAGTGAAGATACAACACTTACAGAGCAGGCTAGGCCGCACGCAGGTGGCCAATAGAGTTAAAGTCTGTCTCATAATATCTGTTTGAACCAACCTATCATTCTAGTTAGAATTGGCCTATGGATTTGGCTGGGCTCACATGATGCAGGTGGATACGCCTACTCATAGAAGGGCACAGGTTCCCTTGAAGCTCCCAGGCCTCAGGTGGTCAATCTACATAACATCATAATAAAGAGGAGTTTCCCTGAATAGGGTGGGGGAGGGCTTAGTGGAGATGGAGTTGGCTTCTGCTCTAATCTAAGCTGGAGTCAACCTGAAGTTCCTCCACAGCTAATGATGGCACTGGACAGATCTGACCTCCCTATTACATTCCCCCAGTTTTTTTCTTGTACATAAAAATCAAATCATTGATTTTTCTTGGAGAGCTTAATCTTGCCTGGACTGTAACATGACTCCACCCAAAGGTTTCTGGGGAGAGCAAGGTTGATACAAGAGCCAGTCTGATGTGACTGCTGCTCTTAAGCTTGTACCCAGAAAGAACCTGGTTATCTATGAGGTCCATCCCCAGGACAGCTACAGGTGTTCTCACCTGTTTTAAATCTCCATCCAGTTACCTAGGTCACTGGCACACCTCCTCTGAGGTCATACCCTAGTTCATCTGGACACTCTAATACACTTGGATACACCTCCCACTCCAAGCATTTTCTGGGAGTGACTCTGTAGCCCGCCATGCATGTTTTTCTTAATAGAACTCCTCAACTCCAGTTAACTTAGAGGAGTGGAAAGGTTACCACAGGAAGAATGTCTCCCCAATATCTTAGCTTTACTACCCACTATCACAGATGACTGGCAAGCTCCTGCCCAGTAGATAGGCATGGGCATTTAGAAAGGCACGTTTACAAACTATTCTTTTAGGACCTCCCACCTTCGGTTAACTTTTGAAAATCCAAACGCAGGTGGCTCTGAGATCTGGCACTGTCTCTGCCATCCAAGCAGTGGCTTGCTGCCTCTGGATGCTCCATTTGTCCCAGGAGTAACTTTTCCACTCTGAGGTAAATGCACCTTTGGCATTTCTCTTGGTCCATCACTGGACTTGGACTCAGGGCTTGAGTGCTGTCCCTCAGCTCTCCAGCTCAAGACTAGCACTCTACCACTTTGAGCCTCAAAGCAGCTCACAACTCTGTTCCCAGCACTCTGCTGGCTGATTAGAGACAAGACTCTCACAGGGACCTTTTTCTGCCTGGGCTGGCTTCAAACCGCAGATTTCAGATCAGTGAGTCTTACAAGAGGCCACTTTACTCCAATTAAGGCAACAATGTAGTCCACACAGAAATAGTTTTTAAGTATGCTCTTACCTGGAACTTATTAAGGGCCAATGTTAGGAATCACCTGTCCTCTGTGGGTCTGTTGAAAACTGTTACAAAATGCCTATAGACAGACTGGAAATGCATTTTTGATTCCTAAGTCTTTTAAAAAAAACCTCCAAAAATTTGGTAATGCTCAAACTCGGAGTTTAAACTTAAACTTGCCCATTCTTACTCTTTATCAAAGTTACAAGAACATTACTAGTTCAAATGTTTCACAAATGTCCATTTTAGTGGGTCATCACCAGATTGCACCACCTTCCACTTGTCCTCCTCGGTCAGGTTAGCTGCTTTGACATGGGAGGTGTGGATCCAGGTCTAGGCCACCTACCTTGACAGCAGTAGGAGTGGTCAGGACTACAGTGTAGGGGCCTTTCCAGCAGGGCTCCAAGGACTCAGTCTTATGTCACCTTACCCACACCACCTGTCCTGGCACAAAAGGGTGTAAGGCTGGGGCATCTTTAGGCAGCTTCTCATGAGCGGCCTTGATCTGAGAGTAAAGTTCATTTTGGATTCTCTGAAGGGCCTGTAAGGACTGTAACAAATGTTGGTTAGACGATTCAGCTATGGCTTCAGAACCAAGCTTAGGGCATAGGGGAGGAGGCCTCCCAAACATTATCTCATAAGGTGTGATGCCCTTAAAGTATGGTGTACAGTGTACCAGCAGAAGGGCAAATGGTAGAAGGGCCATCCAGTTTTTGCCAGTCTCAAGGGTTAGTTTGGTTAAGGTCTCCTTTAGAGTTCTATTCATCCTCTCTATCTGACCTGAACTTTGGGGGTGATAGGCACAATGTAATTTCCAACTAATCCCCAATGACTTACCCAAAAGCTGGGTTACCTGAGAGATTAAATCAGGGCCATTGTCTGAGCCTATGGCCACTGGGAGTCCAAACCTGGGAATTATCTCCTCTAGCAGCTTCTTCATTACAATCTGTGCTGTGTCCCACTTGGTTGGGAAAGCTTCTGTCCATCCTGAAAAGGTGTCTACAAAAACTAGCAGGTACTTACATCCATACTTGCCTGTTTTTACCTCAGTAAAGTCTACCTCCCAATAGGCTCCTGGCACCGTTCCTCTCTCCCTCCTTCCTTTGATGGCTACTCCACCAGCAGCATTTGTCCTCTGGCATGGCACGCACTGGCTGGTAATATCCTCTAGCATTTTGTCCATTTCAGGTATATAGTAGAACCGGCAGATTAATTCCACTAGCTTGCTCTTTCCTAGATGGGTTCCCTGGTGTATTTGCTTAATGAGAGTCCGTCCTAATGCTCGTGGAAGAATAATTCTTCCACTGTGAATCTGTTTCCAGTTTCCCTTTTCACTTACATTGTGAAGAGACTGGAGAACCTTTTGATCTTCAGAAGAATACTGGGGCTCCTCTGGGAGGGCTGGCGTCTGGAGAAGGACTAATGCCATCAAGCCCCTATCTCTTGTAGCCACTTCCCGTGCAGCCTCATCCGCTCTCCAGTTCCCCTTTGCCTCCTCTGAGTTTCCCTTCTGATGTCCTTGGCAGTGCATTACAGCGACTGCCTTTGGCAACCATATGGCCTGAAGTAGGCCTAATATCTGTTCTTTGTTTTGGATGGTTTTGCCTTCTGCTGTCAGCAGCCCACATTCCTTGTAAATGGCCCCGTGTACATGTATAGTGGCAAATGCATACCTGCTGTCCATATAGATGTTGACCTTCTTGTCCTTTCCCAGCATCAGAGCTTGGGTTAGGGCAATGAGCTCAGCTTTTTGTGCTGAGGTGCTCACTGGTAACGGCTCAGCCCAGATGACCTGGTCCCCTTCCACGACCACTGCTCCCGCTAGCCTCACTCCGTCCATCACGTAGCTGCTCCCATCAGTGAACATGGTCTTTTTCACGTCTGGTAGTGGGTTGTATGTGAGGTCTGGTCGAATGCTGTGGACATGGGCCACAACCTCTGCACAGTCATGCAGCACTGTCTGATCAATATCTGGCAGCAGAGTGGCAGGGTTGAGGGCTGTGGAAGCTCAGAAAGTCACTTTAGGCTGGTTGAGCAACAGGGCCTGGTACTGTGTTAGCCTGGCATTGGACATCCACTGGTCCGGGGGGCTTCGCAACAAGTTCTCAATGGCATGGGGAGTAGTTACCACTAGGTCCTGCCCCAATGTTAGCTTGTTAGAGTCTTTGACTAGCTGAGCTATTGCTGCAATCACCCTAAGGCAGGTAGGCCATCCTGATGCAACAGGGTCCAATTTTTTAGATAAGTAGGCCACTGGCCAATACCAGGGTCCTAACTTCTGAGTTAGCACGCCTTTTCCCACTCCAGCCTTTTCATCCACAAATAGGTGGAAAGGTTTGTAGATATCCGGAATGGCCAGGGCTGGAGCTGAGACTAGCTACTTTTTAAGGGTGTGGAACGCCCGTTCCTCTTCTTCTGTCCATCTAATATTTTCTCCTGGCCCTTTGGTAATCTCATATAAGGGCCGTGCGACTTCAGCAAACCCCAAAATCCAGAGTCTACAGTACCCCACAGTTCCCAAGAATTCCCTTACTTGCCTCTTAGTCTTGGGAGTGGGGATCTGCATGATTGCTTGTTTCCTGGAGCTCAACAAGGTCCTGAGTCCCCCTTCAAGACCATACCCGAGATATGTGGCTTTCTTGGTGCACAGCTGGGCCTCCTTTGCTGAGACCCGGTAGCCAAGTTCCTGTAGTGCCTTTAGGAGCCCTTCAGTCGCTTGTAAGCAGATCTCCTCTGTTTCTGCAGCTATCAACAAATCATCCACATATTGTAGCAAGGAAACCTAGGGGAAAGACAGTCAGTACTCACAGAGGTCTGTGTGCAGTGCCTCATCAAAAATGGTGGGGGAGTTCTTGAACCCTTGAGGCAGCCTGGTCCAGGTCAGTTGTCCTTGATATCCATTCTCCGGATCTGCCCACTTGAAGGCAAATAGGGGCTGACTGGCCTTCCCCAGCGGGATGCTGAAGAAGGAGTCCTTCAGGTCTAGGACTGTATAAACCTGTTTCTTGGGGTCAAGCATGCTGAGCAGAGTATATGGGTTAGGTACAGTTGGGTGAATGTCTTCAAACCTCTTGTTTACTTCTCTCAAGTCTTGCACTGGCCTATAGTCGCCTGTCTCTGCCTTCTTTACAGGAAGAAGTGATGTATTCCAAGGCGACTGGCACGGGACCAGTATCCCCATTTGTAGGAGGTGGTTGATATGGACCCTGATCCCCTCTCTTGCTTCTGGGGCCATGGAGTACTGTCTCACTCTCACAGGTTCAGCAGAAGCCCTCAGCTGGACCAGAACTGGGCTCTGATGGACAGCCAGGCCTGGTGGGTTGGTTTCTGCCCACACTTGGGGAAAGCTCTCTTGGAGCTCCTTGAGGAGTTTGAGAGGGCAACTGTTTTCATTGGCCTGGTGCAGAACATATTCTTGGGCTATTGGCAGTGATAGCTCTAGGATCTGATTCTCTTGTGGGGGTTTCAAGTCAACTTTAATCTGCGTCGCCTCAAACTTGATTTGTGCTCCCAATTTGTGTAATAGGTCTCTCCCCAACAAGGGGTATGAACACTCAGGCATTACTAAAAAGGAATGGGTCACAGTTCCTTTGCCCAAGTCCACTTTTCGACTTGTAGTCCATTGATAACTTTTAGATCCCGTGCCCCCCCCCCCCCGTACTTTTGTCTTTTGGTTGGTCATCGGCCCTAAGGCCTGCTTTAAAACTAACATGTCTGCTCCAGTGTCCACTAAGAATCTGACTGGTTTTCCCTCCACTTTTAGGAGGCTCTGGGAGGGGAGAGCCCTGACTCTGTCAGTCATCCAAGGCCAGTGTTTTGGTTTCCCTTCTCTTTGGGCATTCTTCTCTCCAATGCCCTTTCCTCTTACAGTAGCTACACTGATCCTTCTCTAACTTCCACGCTCTTTCCCTACTTCTACTTCTCCATAGTCTTCTCTCACGGGGCTCAGAGCCTGTTTTCCTCTTCTGTTCCTCTTAGGAGATAGCAAAAATCTTAGCCAATTTCCTAACCTGTCTCTCTTCTGCAGAATCCCTGTTGTCAAAAACTCTGGTGGCAATCTCCACTAACTCTGACAAATTTTTTCCTTCAAACCCTTCAATTTTCTGAATCTTTCTTCTAATGTCTGGAGGTGCCTGTCCCACAAATGCTACATTAATTGCCTTTTTATTTTCCTGAGCCTCTGGATCTATAGGAGTATAAGTATGGTAAGCATCAAGAAGCCTTTCTAAATAGGCTGCTGGAGACTCATCCATTCCCTGTCTTACTTCCCCTACCTTAGACAAATTCATAGGGCACTTTCCAGCAGCCCAGAGACTGCCCAAATAGTCTGGCGATAAACTTTTAGCCGCTCCCTGTTCCAGTCCGGATTCTCAAGGGGGTCTTCTGATGGCCTGCCGTTGTTTCCTGGGACCAGCTTCTTGGCTTCCTGGAGAATCCTGTCTTTCTCCTCAGTGGTGAAGAGGATGTCCAGGAGTTGTTGAATATTGGCCCAGGTGGGTCAATGAGTCACAAAGAGAGTTTCTAACAAAGAGGTTAGTGCCTGAGGCTTCTTTGAGAAGGAAGGGTTCTGCTGTTTCCAATTTAATAGATCATTAGAAGCGAAGGGGACATGAACCTCATAAGGGTGAGCCTGACCCTCTTCAGGGGGTCCCACCTGTCTAAGTGGAAGTGCAGCAGGGGAGGAAGGGGATCCCTACTTTGGTGGGTTGAGGGGCGAGTCTCTCTCCTGTCCCTTCCCCCAGCCTCCCCATACAAAGAGCCAGAGCGCATACAGGATGGGCTCAAGAGGTCTTGATCTGACTCCCTGAGGGAGAGGTCAATCAGCACCCTATGGCGGACGCGCAGGGGGGGGGGGGTGTTGAGTGTGGTGTTAGCAAGCTATCCTCCTCCTCCAGCGGGAGAGGCAGCATGCCCTTAGGCTTTTTAAGAAGCAGCAGTGGCTGTGATTTCATAGCCAAAACTGTGGTGGAGGTATTCTCGGGAGGAAAAAGGGGTTTCAGCCACTCTGGAGGTTCCTCCATTAAATAGTGCCACGCTACGATGTAGGGAACCTGGTCCAGATATTCTCGGTCACTGACAATCATTGCCTGGGATTCATAAACAAGTGAGAGATTAAAGGTGCCTTCTGGGGGCCACCCAGTACCAAGGGTGGGCCATACCAGCTGGCAGAAAGTAGTCAGTTTTCCAGGGAAGACACAATCACCAGATAACTTTGCTCTCTTCTCAAAATCTTTAAAATGTTCTAAGACCAGGTTTAGGGGAAGTTTCTCAGAGGGAGCCACTTGCCGTCCCATATTTTCCTGTAAAACACATCTGATAGCAACAATAACCAAAAGCAAAATCAAGAGCAGACACAGGGAGAGGAGCAGTTCCTCGGGGTCATTCCATGCTTCCCTGTAGAGGAAAGTCAATCATAGCACTAGCAAGCAGGAGTAGGAGTGTGAACAGACACAGATATACAAGACCATGTGCAGAACAAGGAACAAGGTCAGAATTGCTGATCTTTTGACAAAATCCATACATGTCCACCCCAATGAGGACCTCCAGAAGGGAGTCAAGGCGTCCCTTGACAGCCCCAGCCTTTGAGAGCTCTGCTGCCTCCAGCTTCTCTCTGTCTTAGGCCTACAGATGGTGCACCCTCAGATTCAGATGGGCTCACTCGCAGCCCCACAGATGGCCTTTACGGCCAGCGCACTTTCCCGTGCACTCTTACAGACGGGCCCACTCAGCAGCCCCAGACAGCACACTCTCCAGCACCTTTACAGGTGGGGCCCACTCAGCTGCCCCTTTACGAATGGGCCCACTTTGGCGGCCCTAAAGACAGGCCCGCTCAGGCAGCCCTACAGACAGTGCCACTCAGGTGGCCCTAGACATACCTCATACCTCCAGAGGTTCCTTTTCTTCACCTGGGAGTCTTCCCCAACAAAATATTGTGGTTAAGGACTCTTCCCGGCCAATGCACCAATATGAAGTAGAGTGGGGGCTGCTGTAGGGAGTCTGCTTTAAGGTTGTTAAAGAATTTGCAGCTTAACAGCTTTAACACAAACAAACCAGTTCCTGAAACTTAAGCATGCTCAGGGTCATTTAGATTTTGATGTAGACAACAAAGGGGATCACACCTCAGAACAGAGCACTTTTCATTTAACCCTTCATTCCCCCCTAAACTTATGGACATGAAGCACAATCCTGTGGTTCAGGCCCAAAACTTAGCTCTAACAGTTTTCTTTCTGGGAGAGGTGTGTACTTGCTTCGCTGCACTATTAGCTGTATGGTGTTTACTGCAAATGAGTCCACCGGCTCCAGTCATTTTGATGGCGTGGGTGAAGAGAATCCAGGTTGCAACTCTGGCCACCCTAAGTGCGGTGGGAGTTGTCAACAGCAGGATGTGAGGTCCCTTTCAACATGGTTTCCTTGTCGGTGGAGCTTTACTCAGTTGGTAGTGGGTGTGGCTCAGGAGGAGGTCCAGTCTCATAAAGGGCCTTTAGCTTGGGCCAGATCTCTTGGTGGACCTGCAATAGGGCTCTGAGAGTGGATAAAAGCTCATAACAAATGTGATTGCAAGTTAGGAATTATGGGAGGGGATCCCAAACCTGATCCTAAGGCTACACATGAGCACATCCAGGCTTTACCTACAAAACCATCTCAGCGAGGGAATCAAGCAGTTAAAGATATTTACATGAGATTTTTCTGGTTAACATTTAGATGACATCACACAAGTTCCTTAGCCCTGCAGATGCAGGTACAGATAAACATAGTTTATACCATAGCCCCAATTCTGACCCTATTTATATTATGGCCAATTTGATTACATATCAACTTTATTTATAAGCTCTAATTTTAAAACATACTGATACCATTTGCTATATACTCAAACTTTTTAGGGATTGTCTTTTTTACTTTTAACATGCCAAAACCTTTTGATTTAAAGGAAACCTTTTTTTTCCCCATTTTTTAAAAGCCTTTTTTATATAGTTTTATAAGCTATGTCTTATAAAACTTAACATATTTTTATTTATATTAACATTTATTTTTTTATACCATCAGTGACTTACTTGAACATTCTGTGACAATTGACAATCCTTATTTTTTAAATCCACTTTTTATCCAGAGGAAACTATTTTTTTATCCCTTTCTCCAAGGCTTTCTATACTAACCTTCCTCTTTATATTTCCTGGGTCTTCTTTGCTGCTAGAGTTTTAAACTATCTACATTTCTGGTTTATCTCAACTACATCAAGGCAATTTACTGTGACTCCATCCACAGGCTGTTGGGGAAGACAAAGAGGGGGTGACGGACAGTCCAATGGGACTGCTGCTCCTAAGAAACCAGACCAGAGCCAACTATCATAAGCCAACTATTTTATATCTATATTCTATATCATGATTCAACTATTCTAGAGTGGATTTGTCCAGTTTTTAGTTCCTCCAGGTGCCTAAGGTTGGCCAGTGGCATCTGTAAGATCCACTACCAGGAGGGCTCCATGAAGATGCCCCCAGCAGTTTAAATCTCTGTCCAGTTACCTTGGTACCTGGCACACCTGATGGCAGTTACCTCCCTCTCTTCTGAGGTCACACCCTAATCCATCTGGACACATTTTAATACTCTTGGACACACCTCCGACCCCAGGCATTGCCTGGAAGTGACTCTCCAGCCTGTCATACATGCTTTGAATTTAGCATCAGGCCAGTCTGCTTGAAAATTTCTTACAATATCTAATTTTTTAATAGAGCTAGTTAACTCCAGTCAACTCAAGAATGTCCCCCCAAAAATTAAGTTTTAGCAGTTCCAAAGCACTTTCCAGCAGAAATCAGCTGCATGTGATAGAGTCCCATCTGAAGATGTAGATTTTACCAGATGACTGTTGACTCTCCTTGGTCCTCACTCAAATGCAATGGGCAGGGGCCATGGTGGTGTCAGGTAGCAGTGGCTCCCAGTGGTTCCAGTAGAATGTTACACCTTCTGCTGGGTTACCTGCAACTTTCTCCAAAGACTGGTTAGAGAAGCCTAACCTAAGTTAACCTAAAGTCTAACTTTAGTCAAATTTTTTAAGCACAATAGCTTTTGTAGGCAGGCACATTACTGAATATCAAGACAGCTTTAAGCAATGTCCTTTGGCCATATTTTTTAATAACTTTTAGTAATCAAGCAATTTTAATAAGGCTAAGATTATTATTATTATTATTATTTTAAGTCAACATAGAAGGCTTGGCTGGTAACCATTTTTCACAAGTGCAGTCTCTGTACACTTGTTACCTCTGTTTTCCATGTCTCTAGTTTATCTTGCCTTATCTTTCTAAAAACAACTCTGGTAAAGTGGGGGGGCTGATGGACGAAGATCATCCATCTTCTATAACTTCTTTTTTTTTTTTTTTGGCCAGTCCTGGGGCTTGGACTCAGGGCCTGAGCCCTGTCCCTGGCTTCTTTTTGCTCAAGGCTAGCACTCTGCCACTTGAGCCACAGCACCACTTCTGGCCATTTTCTGTATATGTGGTGCTGGGGAATCGAACCCAGGGCCTCATGTATATGAGGCAGGCACTCTTGCCACTAGGCCATATCCCCAGCCCCATCTTCTATAACTTCTTTAGGCTGACTCAGGGACGTTGACCTTACCTAGCCAGGAACCTATAACCTTAGTCTACTTTACCAAAGGGATGCAGGATCAGATGTCCATTAGGAGCTTTACTCCAAACTGGAAATTATATTTAACATTTTTAACTTTTAACTATATAGACTTTTTTTGGGCTACTGCAGTGTAGCCTTTTAACATTCTAGTTTGTAAAAGCTTTTTCCTGACTGGCTCGGAAACTGATCTCTGGTGGTCTAAAAAATGTCTACATTACCTTTGCAGGCCTAGATCTCAATAAAAACAATTTTAGATCCACAAGCTTTCTTTCCTGAACAAATATGCTAGCTCTGAATTCTCATTGCCAGTAAGAACTTTGAGTAGCTGTAGGGGTTTGGGATTTTAAACTATCCCCCCCATGAGACAATCTTATCACTACTATTTACTATTATAGATGGCTGGCAAGTTCCTGGCCAGTAATAGACATGGGCATTAGAAAGGCATGTTTACAAACTATTTTTTAGGACCTCCCGGCTCAGATTAACTTTTGAAAGGCCAAACAGGAGTGACTCTAGGATCTGACAGGTTCTCTGCCATCCAAGCAGGGGCTTACTGCCTCTGGATGTTCCATCACTTTTGTCCCAGGAGTGACTTTTTCATTCTGGTGTAAATGCACCTTTGGCATTTCTCTTGGTCCATCACTGGACTTGGACTCAGGGCCTGAGTGCTGTCCCTCAGCTCTCCAGCTCAAGACTAGCACCCTACCACTTTGAGCCTCAAAACAACTCACCACTCAGTTCCCAGCACTTCTGCTGGCCAACTGGACATGAAAACTCTCACCGGGACATTTCTCTGCCCGGGCTGGCCACAAATTGCAGATTTCAGATCAATGAGTCTTACAAGAGGCCACTTTACTCCAATTAAAAGCAACAAGGTGGTCCACACAGAAGTAGTTTTTAAGCATGCTCTTACCTGGAACTTATTAAGGGCCTATGTTAGATCTTGACAAACTTGTAGGAATCATTCGTCCTTCTCTGTGGGCCTGATGGAAATTGTTACCAAAAAACCTTCAAACAAACTGGAATAGCAATTAAACATTTATTTTGGTAGCCAAAAAACTTTTTTTTGACTTTGCAACAATCATTTAGGACATTTTTTTATTTTTAAATTTTATATCTAGAAATTTAATTTTTTTTAATTTAGTCTTTAACATTTACTTTCTAGCACTCTGGCTGTTTAAAAAAATTTTTTTTTATCTAGAAATGTATTTAAAGCCTTTAAAGTCAAGGCTTTTACATCTTTTCCTCAACCTTATTTGCATCCAAAAACTTTGAAACCCAGGGGGCATCCAGCCTCCTGGCTGCCTGCTTTAAAAGAGCCTTTTTTTTTCTCTTTAGTCCCAGCTACTGCATGAAGACCTTTAAACTCAAAAGACAATTTTTTCTTAATGCAAGAGTTACAGTTAATTACAATTACAAAATTAGAAATACTTATCCATTCAGCTTTCCAATAAACTAGTGAGAAACATAGGCTCGTTTTGCCATTTTTTTCTACATACAGAGAGTTAATGAGAGTTTACATACTTTAAAATACTTGCCTGATCATATGTAACTTAAGATAGTTAAGAGTCTTATTACATCACAGCATACACATAAAATTTAGTACCTGAATCATTAAACTAATACCCAAAACAGTTGTAACATACAAACACAAGAAATTTAGTCTCAGTATCTTTGCTTTTTTTTTTTTTTTAATACATCCGAATTGCAAAAACAGCACAGGAATCAAATCACATCAGGTAAATAAACTTTTTAACTTAGTACCTCTCAAAGGCAGTTTTAGAAATTCCAGTCAAATCATTTATTTTTACCACCAGGTTTTTAAAGTTCACCTGAAAACAAGAGACAAAAGAAAGGCCTCCATTGGCCTGTCCTACTGAATGGCCTATCTCTATCCCACTCCTCAGAGCTTGATGAACTGTCCTGGTGCAGGCTTGTCCTCTTTTACTCACCACATGGATTCCATCTAGGGCCTGTGCCACTGTGTGGGATGGCTAAGTTGCACCTTTGCCAGATCACCCCTCGTTCCTGTGGATAGGCACACAGGCCAGTCCTAGGTTTTTCCTGTCCTTTCCTATTGGTTTTTGACTGAGAAACCCAAGCAGTTTTTGTGGGTTTTTTTTTTTAGCAGTGATAAACCTTTACATCCAAATTTTTGACACTTAACCCTGATTTTTTTAATTAAAGAAACATTTTTTAACTATAGTTTTCCTTTATAACAATGCAATACTCCTTTAAAGCATTTGGTAATTCCCGAACTTGATGACCATTTGAATTTAAACTTAAACTCACTTAATTTTACATCATACTCATGAATATGTTCACATTTATACATGTACATACATATACATACATACATATTTAAAAGATCTTAAAGCACACAAAATGAACATCGGCCGTACATTTTTTAGTGGCAAGAGGTATTTTTGCCAATCTTACTCCTGCAACACCCAAATTATAAGACAAAGCTTTTAACAAATGATTTTAGCATTTTCCAGCTTTATTTTCCAGGGCTTGATAGTTTTAACAAAATATTTTTGTACACCAAATAATTTTCTGCTTAAGAAGGCTAGGTGGGGGGGTCCCCTCGAGTTCTTTTTGTGGACACTCACACTCTGATTGTGAGCTGTCGCCTGTACATTTTTCCAATAAGCTAAACATAAATCCAGAGGGCTAAAGGAACCTGTCCTATTTCATCCGTCACAGTCAGGAGACAGAGAAAACAGAGAAGAACAAGACCAATCCTGTACCAATACAGGCAATTTTTTTTTGCAACATAATTTTTTCTAGTTTTCGATTGGATTTACTTTTACTTCCTTTTTTTTTTTTAATTTACCATCATACCTAGTCTCCTCAGTACTCAATCTCATCCTAGGCCCTTTGTCTTTTAAGTTTACTTTCTCTTTTACATCAAAGTTTAATTAACCACATTATTTAGACAACTTAGAGCATTTGACATAAACTGAGGCAAACATGCAAAAGCGGCAAAAGTAAAAGCACTTTGACAAATCTGGAAAAGCAACGCTGCTAAGAAAAGGAAGGGAGGAAAATTTCACTGGGGACATAAAGAGAAAGAGAAGGAGTACTCCTGGAAGTCTTCTGTTTGCCACGTTTTCAGTTCAGTCCCCGTGCCTAGGAAGAGTTTCTCCGCCAGTGTGGAGGAGGTTAGACACATACATAGACCACAAACAAACACCTAAAGGAACTAAATATGTCATAAACAATCTACTAACTTATAAACTGATGGCGCCAACAAACACGGGACAAGATAACAAAACAGGTTATGCAGGTTTGAAACAAAAGAGAGTGTCAGACTCATGAACAACACAGAGACTACAGGGCTGCGTGGTGGTGGGGTCACTCCCCCGCCGCCTGCGGGTGGCTTGGGCTGACCCAGTGTCTGCCCCTGCAGGTGCTGGCAAGGGGGGGGGGGGGGTAAGAAGAGACGGACCCACGAGAGGGGCCCGGAGAATTTGTTATCTACCAACTCTCTCCAAGTGACTGTGTAAGAAATTAAAAACGTAGTCTTCTACTTTGAGAATTGTACTCAAGTCAAAAGTCCCTTCTGGTGGCCACCATAGATGAGCCACTCAGAAAAGCAGAGAGTCACCCACTTTCCTTTCTTGATCTCTACACTATTATTGTAAGTAACTTCCTTCCAGTGGACTAGGGTCAAGTCTAGGGGGCTAGATGGAGGTCCCCCAGATGAAACGTTACCCATAGCTCTGATCAGATGTTCAATCCAAGTAACTACAAACAACAAAACGAATACAATAATACGAACAGAACCAAACACACAGGCCTGAGAAAAAGAAAAATTACTAGTACGAGTACGAGTTGGAAATCTCCCAAGTTGGCCCACAACCTCCTGTTGATCCTGTAAGGGCGCAGAAGGAGTGGACCCAAGTTGGCCCCCAACCTCCTGCAAGGGTGCAGAAGGAGTGGACCCAAGTTGGCCCCCAACCTCCTGCAAGGGTGCAGAAGGACTGGACCCAAGTGCAAGGTGGGCGGGTTGGGCCTTGGTGAGGAGACCTTCCCTGTTGGTGTCGGCCTGAAAACGAACCGATTTGCGCCCTATAAGGCGGGGTTCCAGGGGTCCCCCTTCAAGGATGGAGGGTATGGGGCGTCCCCCATTCCCTCCAGAATTGCAAGCGCGTCCGCTTGACAATCCTTTTACGAGTTTCAAGTCGGATCAGCCGTCCTCAAGGAGAAGATAAAAGCAAAACAAAAAGACAAACAAACAAGACACAAACAAGACAAGACAACAACAGCGGTGTTTTCTTACCTTCGGGGTCTGGGGTCTCGGGAGTCTCTGGAGGTATCCCGGGCGAAACCCCAAATGTAATGCCCAAGTCGAGAGAAACCCACCAAGAAGACCACCTAGAGCCAGACGTTCCGAAATGCAAAAGCAAGGCTTTAATCAGGCAAGTTGCAACTCGGGCCTCGTCCCTTACACCGACGCAGCGGAGATAGGGAAGAAGCCCTGAGCTGGATTTTTACAGGGCTTATAAAGGCAAAAACTACGAAATTTACAGCAAGCAGGTGTTTGGGCAGAATTTGGGTATGGACCGAAGGCTGATTTGGCTTGGGGCTAGGGGCATTCTAGGACGGTCAAAGGTTATCAAAGGAGTTTCCTAGCTGTCCTTTTATCTTGTACTTTGTGCAGTCCTTCCCAAGGCCAGGCACAGCACACAGTAGCTTCTTTAACTTGTAGATAGCTTTGTTCTAGGAATTTACAAGTGCTGTAGGGAGTCTGCTTTAAGGTTGTTAAAGAATTTGCAGCTTAACAACTTTAGCACAAACAAACCAGTTCCTGAAACTTAAGCATGCTCAGGGTCATTTAGATTTTGATGTAGACAACAAAGGGGTTAACACCTCAGAACAGAGCACTTTTCATTTAACCCTTCAGTTATAAGGCAAACATCACAGACAAACTTGCCACATGCAGGTGACCAGTGAAGATACAATACTTATAGAGCAGGCTAGGCCGCACGCAGGTGGCCAATAGAGTTACAGTCTGTCTCATAATATCTGTTTGAACCAACCTATCATTCTAGTTAGAATTGGCCCATGGATTTGGCTGGGCTCACATGATGCAGGTGGATGCACCTACTCATAGAAGGGCACAGGTTCCCTTGAAGCTCCCAGGCCTCAGGTGGTCAATCTACATAACTTATCATAATAAAGGGGAGCTTCCCTGAATAGGGTGGGGGAGGGCTTAGTGGAGATGGAGTTGGCTTCTGCTCTTATCTGAGCTGGAGTCAACCTGATGTCCCTCCACAGTTAATGATGGTACTGGCCTCCCTATTACAATTATCCCTGGAAGTAAAGGAAATGCAAATAAAAACTACACTGAGGTACCACCTTACCCCAGTCAGAATGGCCTATATTCTGAATTCAGACAACAACAAATTCTGGAGGGAATATGGAGAAAGAGGAACCCTACTTCACTGCTAGTGGGAATGTAAACTAGTACAACCACTCTGGAAAGCCTAGTGGTTCCTCAAAAAACTACACATAGACATACCCCATGTCCCAGTCATACCACTCTTAGTCATGTACCCTGAGCAGCAGGATCCAGGATACGTATGACAAGGACACCTGCACTTCCATATTTATTGCTGCACTCTTCATAATAGCCAAGATATGGAAACAACTCAGATGCCCCATTACAGAGGGGTGGATCCAAAAAAATGTGTTATCTGTATACAATGGAATTTTACACAACCATTAGAAAGGATAAAATAATAGCATTCACAGGGAAATTGATGGAACTAGAACAAATAATGTTGAGCCAGGTAGCCAAGAGCAGAGAGACAAACAGCTTCTGGTATCCCTGATATATTGATGTTCAATTTAAAATGCAGCAAGATATAACAAATTAAACAGGATTCAAGATTCCAATACACAGTGAGACCAAAAGAGGACAGTTTGGGGAGAAAAGCACCAAATAGTAAGACCCAACCACTATTTCATATATACATAAATAAAACACAGACTGAAAAGAACTCCAAAGATAAGGAAACAAAGAACATTTGTCTTACAGTTTTTAGATCACTCTATACTCTCTACCTCACACATGGTGTATTCATGTGCACATCTGAGGGAAGCTGAGAGGAGGGCATAGAATGAGTGAAAAGTGGGTGAAAAAATACAGCAGAGGGGCCCAAAAGCTGCACTGGACATTGGTGAAAGTGAACTAAGCACCTCAAGGGTGGTGATGGAAGGGAGGGAATGAGAGAGAAATAGGGAACAGATGATACTAAGCAAAAGATCACCTGATCTAAAAGAAAAAGATAATTTTTGTAGATTAGAATGATGATGTTCATCATTGGGAAGGTTAAAATGTCTATTGTGGAATTTAGTTATTTAATCTCAATTTAAAAATATAAAAAGCTAGAAAAATGGTATCATTTTCAGTACTCCAAAGTCAGAAATTTAAGTTTGACACCAAGTTAGTTTGATTGTGAAAACTGTGAAGACACTTAGTCTCACATTCTTATTTCATAGCAGTAGATTCTTATGTATTCAAAGAACAAAATTTCCTTCAACTTTACTCAGGATACACAAATCTCTGAAGAGGCAAATTTCGTTGGAATATGAAAATTTGTCAGAATGTACTAAATTCACTGTCTACATAAGTATCCTCTGGATATATACATACTATCCAAATATGCAATTTATTCCAATTTGTAAAGTCATCAGAACATGAAATTACCATGTAAATATGAAGTTTCCTTCAAATTTGTAAATGCACTTGCATATGTAGCATAGTCTATATGTAAATTTCATCTGAATATAATGATTACCTGAATAAATGAACATCTGAATATATAAATGTGATCTGAGTGTGTAAATATTATCAGGATATGTAAATGATTCTAAATGTTTAAATATTATTCAATGAGGTGAATGTAATGAATGTGTAAATTAGCATAATTATGAACATGTCATATTAATATGTGAATATATCCTGAATATGAAAAATAACCTGAATAGGAAAGTGTGTTATTAATATGTAAATAAAATATGACCATGTAAATGTCAATGAATATGTAATCTCTGGTATATACATTTCTCTGAACATATAAGCAGAACAAATGTTTTATATTTTTATTTTTTTAAAGTTCCAGTCATCCAAATAACAACAGACTGAATAAAAGATGTGAACTTCACTATACAAATAGATTCATGAATTTTAATAGCCATAAAATAACTGAAGAATTTACTTCTCTGGCCAGGGACTTAGCCTAGGCACAGATATTCTGATGCCTTATTAGCATACTAATAGGCCAATGGGGAAATATCTCCATTAAAGAGTCTCCTGTGTTTGTTGGCCAAAGGAAGCCACTTTGTCATGAGACTCTCCTCCCCTGAATAGAGCTTCTTTGGGGAGACTTGTTTGCCCAGCTGCTGCAGGGAAAATTTTTTACAGTAAATAGGGAGGTCAATTGAGGAAATAGTGGCTAGGTGATAGAGTTTTGCCTTGACTGGTTTGATCCTTTGTTGTAGTAACATCTTTTGTGGTAGTGACATCCCTTGTAGTAGCAGCAACATCCCGCAACTTTTGTATTGCTATGGAGATCTTTCTGTATTAATTTTACTCTTGAAGTTGTGAATTGATTTCTAACCCTATATAAACCCTGGCCCTCCTAAAATAAAATGTGCATTGGTTCACTCGCCTCTGCATCCCCCATGTCCTGACTTCGGTTGCAGTTACCCGGGTCCAACAGCTGGCATCCAGATCCAGGGACCTGATAATTGATCCACAGGAGATTGTGGACCTGCATGTGAGCTCTTAAGAAAAGATAAAATATTACGGGGTTGTGGGACAAGCTAAATCTACTCCTTTATCTAATTTTTCCCACTGAAGTGCCAGCCTTTGAAGTCAGGCCCCACTTTACCACGTGAACCCCACTTTACCACGTGAACCTGAGATAAGCAGACCCAGGACAAGCCCATTAGGGCCCAGTTGGTCTAGAACTCTAACCACTGGGAATCCTTAACTCTAACCACCCCTAGAATCAAACCCTGAGCCAATCAGATTTGTACCTGTATCCTAATCTTGCTTGCTTGAACACCTGATTGTTGTAACTTTGTTCTTTGCCTTTATAAGCCCTGTGTAATCACAGCTCGAGGCTCCCTCCTAACCTCCACTGTTTCGGTGGGTAGGACGAGTCCCGAGTTGTAGCTTGCTTAAATAAAGCCTTGCCTTGCTTTTGCATTTCGGAATGTCTGAGTCTCGGTGGTCTTCTTGGTGGTGGTCTCACGACTTGGCACAACACCACCATGTACTGAAACATAACGGAGCTACAGTCTCACGTTAACAAATAGATGAGTGCATGCAGATAGTAGTGGAGTTCCCGGAGGAAGGCACCTTAGACTTGGAGGTTTGGGAACGAGTAAAGAATAATGTAGAAAAGGCATATCGGTGTGGTGACAAGGTTCCAGTTACGTTTTGGTCTGCTTGAGCACTAATGCGTGCAGCTCTGAATATGATGTCTCCTGATGCTATCATAACATCAGTAGCTGAGATAGAGGCTGACGTGGAGAAAGCCATGAAGTCCTATAATCTGCCAGTGGAGGCAAAAACTCAAATTGGACAGGAACTAAAAGAGATGGCTACACCTGAACAATCTCCTGTCAGTTCTGTTAAAAAAAATTAACATCAAATAAGCCTTCAGACTCTACATATGCTCCTTCAGAGAATAACGCTAATTTAGGCAGCTCAGCAGCCCAGTCATAGCGCTACAGACACTCTTTCGATCTTCCAGGGGCCGTCAGGAAGGTGAAGGTGAAAAACAAAAGATTGCTGCCACCCGGCCTGCTTTTACTTTTCTTATTCTGATTCCTGTGGTTCTGTTTCTTTCTCTTGCTATCAAGTTTTTCCTGTCATTCAACCCCCTCCAATTGGAGGTGTAGCTGAGCCCCCTCATTATCAAGATACATGTTTCATGAATATGTTTCTTGTGTCATTGTCCTTCTCTGATTAGTTGTGTTTTGTGTGGACTGCTATATAGGGGAAAAGCAAAGGCCTCTGGTGGGCAACCTTGGCAGGCTGATTGCTGGGAAATGGAAATTTCCACCAGGGAGGATCCTCCTGAGAATTTTTAGGGCCCTATGTGCTTTCCATCACTCTGGCTGGCAGCTTGTGGACGCTGGACATGCCATGATGAAAAGCCAGAACAACTCCATCTTGTAGAAAACCAAGCCCTCACTTTCCAGTAAAGGAACATGAAACAAACTGGGACAGAGTGACTGGATGGCTGAAATTGATTAAGGGTTGATCAGAGAAGAAAAACAAGTTCTGGAGTTTCTCCAGAACTCCCCCCACCCAGGTGTGGTTTCAAGTATCTAATTAAAACCCTGCAGCTGTGCATGTATCCCCCTTGCTACACCCTATGTCTTAAACCAATCAATTTTAAATGCATTGGTCCCTTGATCTGATGAATGACCCTTTCCAGATTCCTTCCCACCACCAAATGTGCCAAACATGTTTTGGAATTATTTTATAATTTTCCCGTGGTGTGTGTTGATTTGTTAAAAGATGCTATGATGTATGCTAAGTCCCTGCCTTCCCCAAAAAATGTACAAAACAGCTGGAAGCCCTAGGCTCAGGGCCTCTTAGCATCACCAGAGTGCTGAGTGCGTGGAGGACCGAGCTAGCTCACAATAAACGCCCTTTTTGCTACTTGCATTGGTCTTGGTCTCTGGTGGTCTCTCAGGGGTCCCGAATTCGTGCATTTCAACCCAAGGCATAAAGCCTCTATTTCTATGTCCTGTTTTGTCTTGACTAGTTTTGTCTTTGAGGTTGGTACCAGTTTTTAATATAAACTTTTGTTTCCCATGTTTCTGTTGTCCATTTACACATCTATGGGGAAAAGCATCAGAGTCTACAATGTGCTATCCCCTTCTACAAGAAGGTAGAAAAAGTGCAGGTTGCTAAGAGCCTGGTTCAAACAGCTGGCTAATCTTAGCCTGAGAGTAATTCCAAACTGTAAAATGCCCCTAGCTAAACTTGGGCTAAACACTAGAGTCAAGTGCTGGGTGGACTCAGTTACTCCAGAGGACCCCAACCCAGTTATCTTCAGCTGAAAAGTATTTAGTATGCTAAAATGTCTTGCTAAAACTAGCAGGCCCTGGTGAATGAGATTTTAAAAACGCTAAAATCATTCATTAAAGGTTTTATCTTAACTTTTGGTCATTGCAAGAGTAAGATTGGCAAAAATACCTTTTGCCACTAAAAAATGTATGGCCAATAGTTACGTTCTTTTACAAAAATACTTCTATATGGGAATATAAATGTGTTCAAGATTGAAACTGTATGATGAAAAAAATGGGTTAATTTAACTTTAAACTTCAAAAGGTCATCAAGTTTGGGCATTACCAAATGCCCAAAGGATTATTAAAGGATATTACTTTTAAAAAAAAAAAAGAGGAACTATAGTTAAAAATCTCTTTAATTCATGGTTAAAAATAAATAAACGAAGAAATAAAAAATAAGAACTTAGCATGGGCCCATGAGCCTATCCTCAGGAGTGAGGAGTAAACTTGTAATGCCCAAAGTTGTAAGACAACCTCCAAGAAGACCACCGAGAGCCAGACGTTCCGAAATGCAAAAGCAAGGCTTTATTCAGGCGGGCTGCAGCTCAGGCCTCGTCCTACACACTGTCGCAGCGGAGTTTAGGAGGAGAGCCCCGAGCTGAAATCTTACAGGGTTTATAAAGGCAAAAGCCACAAAGTTACAGCAACCAGGTGTTTACAGATCTGATTGGCTCTGGGATAGGGGCATTCCAGGGCGGTCAGAGAGTTTCCTGGCTGTCTGGGTTATGATGAGCTGTCCTGCTAGATGGAGTAATTGGCGGTCTGGGTTTGCTCACAGTGCCCGTTTATCTTGGGCTTGCATGGTCATTTCCCAGAATTTGTGCAGGCCCAAGGTCAGTTAGCACAAAGTGGAGCCTGACTTCAAGATAGTTTTGTTCAAGAAATTTACAGTTTAGCAGTTTTAGCCCAGACAAGTCAGTTCCTGGAATTCATGCATGCTCTGGGTCCCTCATAGTTTAATATAAACAGCAAAATGGCTACTGTCTGAAAATGGAGTTTACTTTAACTCTTCAAACTGACAAAGGTGCAGCTTAGCCAATCCAAGTGGTGGGACAGCCATAGGGGGCATCCATTCATAGTGGAAGAAAGCAAGCTGGCGAGGAGAAAGATGGCGCCGAGACAATAGGGAGGCACCCCGACTCGCACCAACTGAATAGCGAGCTGGGAACTCCAACACCCAACACTCCACCAAGAACCCAGCAAAACCAGCATCCAGAAGCAGTGGAGAAACGCAGGAAAACAAAAAGGAGCAAAAAAGAAGAACCGAAAACCTACACGGAGCCGGAGATTAATCGGGGCACCCTCCCCCCACCAGCCGGCCCTGGCCCAAACAGGGTCAGGCTGGGAAAGGGAAACCCGGCGATCGGCAGACAGGTTGCCAGGAGCGCAGAATCCATATAGCGGGAGACCCCACGGACACAAAGCAGGGTGCGGACCAAGACACACCCAGCAGCGACGAGAAGTTCGGGTCCACACCGGATTCGGACAAGGGAACCCAGCGCGGCAGAAAGAGGGAACGGGGGAGCCACCACGACACTTCGCCAACCCCTGAAGGGCCAACGGCGGTGCGGGACACGCACACAAAGCAGCAAAAGTGAGTCCCCCATAATCCCTTCCCCCAACGGGAGACCCAAGCCCGACAAAGACGATATATCTCCCTCCCTCCCCCTCCCCACTCCCGTGGGAACAAAGATTCCCCAAATCAGGCGGGAAGCTCCCAGCAGGCACTGGGAAGCCAGTCTAGCAGGGGAAGGGCGGAACAGCCCCAAGCCCCCAAAGGTTCCTGAACTGGCAGAACCGGCCCCGTCCCCTTCCCAACAGGGGCCAGGGACGGCCGGCAGGGCAAGCCCCACCCGAGGCGCCTAGACCTTGCGGACTCTTACAACTAAAATCACAGGCGCTGGTGGGCAATACCAGCCCAGCAGGGTCACCTGAGCCTGATCTCGTTCCCCCTCCTCGAAGCGGAGGCGAGGTCTGAGGGTGCCAAGCCACACCCGGACAGTCGATCCCACTGGGCCCCACACATACTGCTTCCCCCCCCCAACGGACTCGCGGGAGGGCGCAAGCACAACCCAACAACCCAGGGCTCGCTCTGGGAGGCAGACCCCACTTAAGTGCCTGTTGTAGGGGACTCACAGTGCACAGGAGGGCGGGGCCCCGGCGAAAGCGCCCGCTCTGATAGGCGTGCCCTGCACTGGTGGGCGGGGCCACAGCGACAGCACCTGCTGACGCAGACACGCCTACACAGAAGGGAGGGAAGAACTACACAGACTTCCAGATGCGCAAATCACAAAGAAACATAACTCAGTTCATCAAAGGACAAGCCAACTCGCCAGCTCCAAAAAGCAGCACGACTGGAGAGGAGATGGAGAATAAAAAAGCAAATGAGGACATGTTAACAGGAATGATCGAAACCGTCAGAAATGAAATCAGAAAACAATTCCAGGAGTTTAGAGCGGAAATCTGGAAGGACACCCAGGAAGCCAAGAAAGAAATGGAAGCAAAACTGGATACAATGCAAGCCTCGTTTAAAGAAATGGAAGCAAAAATGGATACAATGCAAGCCGCCTTTAAAGAAAATCTCCACACCCTGAGAATTGAAATGCATGAAAAAATAGATTTAAAATACAACTCTTTAAAGGAAGAAATTTCCACGATCAGAGCTGATATGACAACCATGAATAGCTCTCTGACATCCATAAACTCCGCAATTGAAACCATAACACAAAGAGTGGACCATATGGAATCCAGAATCTCTCGCCTGGACGATGAAGCAGCTGACAACAACCAGAAAATGACCACACTCCAAGAAAAGGTGAAGCTTCAGGGAAGATTACTCCAGGAACTAATGGACAAAGACAAGAGATATAATCTGCGTATAATTGGAATAGAAGAAGGAGCCGAATATCAGAGCAGAGGGCTTAATCATGTTCTCAATAAAGTTATTGCAGAAAACTTCCCCAATCTCACAGGGGACCCCATCCAGGTAACCGAAGCCTATAGGACACCTGGCAGGCCAGACCCCAGGAAAACCACCCCAAGGCACATAATATTCAAGACTACAGACCTCAAGATTAAAGAGCAAATTCTGAATTCAGCCAAAGCGAAGAAGGAAACTTTTTTCAATGGGAAGAGGATTCGAATAACATCCGACTTATCCACACAAACTTACCAAGCTCGAAGTGAGTGGAAGAACACCATCCAAGTACTTCAGAATAACAATTTACAACCTCGGATCAAATATCCAGCGAAACTGGAGTTCACATTCGAAGGGAGAACCAGATCTTTCCACACCAAAGAGGAGCTAAAGGAGTATGTGAATAAAAAACCAGCCCTACAGCGAATATTAAGAGGGGAAGCCCACCCAACAGAGATTGTAAAAGACACACAGACAGATTCAGAAAGAAACTTCAATAGCCAAAGTCCAGCAGAAACACAAGCTCACTAAAGACAAGAAGAAAAAAAAAAAAAAAAAAAACAGGAAAAAACAGCCCAACAAGAAAATGGAAGGAGAAAAAACACCCTTATCCTTGATCTCTTTAAATATAAATGGCTTAAACTCCCCGATCAAGAGGAGCAGACTGGCAGAATGGATCCGCAAGCAAAAAGTTGACATCTGTTGTCTACAAGAGACCCACCTTACAGCAAGGGACAAAAACAGGCTTCGAATGAAAGGATGGAGCAAGATCTACCAAGCAAATGCACCCACCAAAACGGCAGGTGTAGCCATCCTGATCTCAGACAAGCTGGATTTCTCTTTAAAGTCCACTCAAAAAGACAAAGAAGGACACTACATATTGATACAAGGAAAAATCCAGAATCAAGACATCACGGTGATAAATGTATACTCACCGAACAAAAGAGGCCCGACATATGTCAAGCAAATTCTCACAGAATTACAGAGCAAGATAGATGCAAACACAATCATAGTGGGTGACTTTAATACTCCTCTCTCTCCAAGAGACAGATCCAACACCCAGAGGATTAGTAAGGGAGCTGAGGACCTAAATAACACCATTGCCCAAATGGATCTAACAGACCTATATAGAACCTTCCACCCTACAGAGACCCAATACACCTTCTTTTCAGCAGCCCATGGATCATATTCCAAAATAGACCACGTCATAGCCCACACAAAGAACCTCAGCAAATACAAAAGAATTGACATCATCCCATGTATTATATCTGATCACAGTGGATTAAAGGTAACCCTCAACAACAAAGGATACCACAGAGCCTATACACACTCTTGGAGGCTAAACCCCACGCTGCTATCCAACACTTGGGCCACAGATCAAATTAAAGATGAAATCAACGAATTCATAAGCCACAATGACAAAGAAAACACATCACAAAGAAACCTATGGGACACAGCTAAGGCAGTACTGAGGGGCAAGATCATTGCACTCAGTACCCACATTAAAAGAATGGAAGCAGAGCAGGTGAATACCCTCACGATGAAACTAAAACAACTGGAGAAACAAGAAATGACAGAATCTAAAACGACTAGGAGGGGAGAGATTACAAAGATTAAAGAAGAGATAAATCTGATTGAAAATAGAAAGACCATTCAACAAATAAATAAGACTAAAAGCTGGTTCTTTGAGAAAATAAACAAAATTGACAGACCCCTTGCAAGACTCACAAAAAAAAGAAGAGAAGAGACTCATATACGTAAAATCAGGGACTCCACAGGAAAAATTACAACAAATACACACGATATTCAAACAATCATAAGGAGCTATTTCCAAAACCTCTACTCAACAAAAAACAATAATTTTACAGAAATGGATCAATTCTTAGAGAAGTACAAACTGCCCAAACCGAACCAAGAAGAAATAAATCAACTAAATAAACCAATAACTTACGGTGAGATACAGGAGGTAATCAAGAACCTCCCTACTAAGAAAAGCCCAGGCCCAGATGGATTCACCAATGAATTCTACAAAACCTTTAGTGAGGAGCTAATTCCAATACTCCTCAAACTCTTCCGCGAAATAGAAACGGAGGGAAAAATCCCGAACTCATTCTACGAAGCTAATATCATACTCATCCCCAAACCAGGCAAAGATCCAACAAAAAAAGAGAACTACAGACCAATATCACTAATGAACACAGATGCAAAGCTCCTCAATAAAATATTAGCTAACAGGATCCAGAAAGTGATCAAGAATATCATACATCATGACCAAGTAGGCTTCATCCCTCAGTCACAAGGATGGTTCAACATCCGTAAATCAATCAATGTAATTCACCACATAAACAGAACTAAAATCAAGAATCACATTGTTATCTCAGTCGATGCCCAAAAAGCCTTTGACAAAATACAACATCCATACCTATTAAAAGCTTTGGAGAGAACAGGAATAGATGGAACATTCCTCAAAACAATAAAAGCCATATACAACAGACCAACTGCTAATATCATATTAAATGGAGAGAAACTTAAATCATTCCCCCTAAACACAGGAACAAGACAAGGATGCCCACTCTCCCCACTTCTGTTCAACATAGTACTGGAATCCCTAGCCATAGCAATAAGGCAAGAGGAGGACATCAAAGGGATCCACATCGGCAAGGAAGAAATCAAGTTATCCCTATTCGCAGACGACATGATCTTATATCTCAAGGACCCAAAAAACTCAGTACCCAAACTCCTACATCTAATAAACCAATTTGGCAAAGTAGCAGGATACAAAATCAATCCACAAAAGTCAGCAGCTTTTCTGTACACCAGCAATAGACAAACAGAAAAGGAAATTATGGAAACGATTCCATTTACAGTAGCCAAAAAAAGAATAAAGTACCTAGGGATCAACTTAACCAAGGACGTGACGGACCTATTCAATGAAAACTACAAAAATCTAATAAGGGAAATCAAAGAAGACACAAGGAGATGGAAAGACCTCCCATGCTCATGGGTAGGCAGAATCAATATAGTGAAAATGGCCATACTGCCCAAATTGTTATACAAATTCAATGCAATACCTATCAAAATCCCAGCCACATTCTTCACTGAAATAGAGAAACCAATCCATAAGTTCATATGGAACAGCAAAAAACCTAGAATAGCCAAAGCAATTCTAGGCAAAAAACATAGTGCAGGAGGTATCACCATACCAGACTTCAAGCTCTACTACAAGGCCATCATAACAAAAACAGCATGGTATTGGTATAAAAACAGATCGGAAGACCAGTGGATTAGAATTGAAGACCCAGAAATAAAACCGCACTCTTACAGCCAACTGATATTCGACAAAGGAGCTAAAGACATACAATGGAATAAACATAGCCTCTTCAACTACTGGTGCTGGGAGAACTGGGCAGCCATATGCAGAAAACTCAAAGTAGACCCAAGCCTATCACCATGCACCAAGATCAACTCAAAATGGATCAAGGACCTCAACATCAGACCTGAATCCTTGAAACTACTGAAGGACAGAGTAGGAAAGACACTAGAACTTATAGGCACAGGAAGGAACTTCCTGAATAGAGTCCCAGGCGCACAACAAATAGGGGAAAGACTCAACAAATGGGACTACTACAAATTAAAAAGTTTCTGCACAGCTAAGGTCATAGCCACCAAAATAGAAAGACAGCCAACGATATGGGAAAGGATATTTACCAGCACAGCAACAGACAAAGGCCTGATATCTGTCATCTACAGAGAACTCAAAAAACTAAGCCCCTCCAAGCCCAATAAACCTATTAGGAAATGGGCAAAAGAGCTAAAGAGAGACTTCACAAGAGAAGATATAAAAATGGCAAAGAAACACATGAGGAAATGCTCAACATCCCTGCTAGTAAAGGAAATGCAAATAAAAACAACCCTGAGATACCACCTCACCCCAGTTAGAATGGCCTATACTCTGAACTCAGGAAACAACAAATGCTGGAGGGGCTGTGGGGAAAGAGGAACCCTTCTCCATTGTTGGTGGGAGTGCAAATTAGTACAGCCACTTTGGAGAACAGTATGGAGGTTTCTCAAAAAGCTCAATATAGACCTACCCTATGACCCAGCCATACCACTCCTAGGCATCTATCCTAAACAGCAAAACCCAAGATATCAAAAGGACATTTGTACTTCCATGTTTATCGCAGCACAATTCACAATAGCCAAAATTTGGAAACAACCCAGATGCCCCTCCACAGATGAATGGATCCAAAAAATATGGTACTTATACACAATGGAATACTACATAGCGATTAGGAATGGTGAAATATTGTTATTTGCAGGGAAATGGTCAGAACTCGAACAAATAATGTTGAGTGAGACAAGCCTAGAACACAGAAAACAAAGGGGCATGATCTCCCTGATATATGACTGTTAACAAAGGGAGATGGAGAGACAGTAGAGACCAAGTCTGTGAACACTGTATATGTGCTTGATACATTGTATACTGCATATGGGTCTACCTGACCTAGACAAGGGATGGGAAAACAGGTTGTAAGATATCACAAGAAATGTACACAATGCCCTACTATGTAACTGCACCCTCTTTGCACAGCACCTTGTAAAAAAAAAAAAATTTATGTTCAATTGATAATAAAAA
Organism: Perognathus longimembris pacificus; assembly: GCF_023159225.1. Taxonomy (NCBI): domain Eukaryota; kingdom Metazoa; phylum Chordata; class Mammalia; order Rodentia; family Heteromyidae; genus Perognathus; species Perognathus longimembris. The sequence continues at coordinate 64,871,432 of NC_063161.1, forward strand.
AAAAATAAAAAAAAAAATAAAAAATAGAAATAAAAAATTAAAAACAAAAAAAAAAAAAAAAAAAAAAAAGATGCAAAGGTCTATGTGAAGAACATATTAGAAGCCTAAAGAGTGTCTGAAAGGAAATGAGAGACACAAATCTTTGAGGGGAGCATGTTATTAGTTTGTGGTCGAAACTAAAGCAATAAAAGAATCCAAGTAAACTTTGCCACTCTTGAATGCGAGTGAATCAAATGGAATTGTGAGTGGGTTGATGGTGCCCAGAGAGATTACTGGACTGATTTTTCTCAAGAAAAAGATTACTACACCCATGCTTGGAATATCAGAACTCAATGCCAGTGAATTTAACAGGAAATGAATGTGACTACTCAACTATGTTACAACTTTTCCTTCTGGGATACTCTAATAAAAGAACTAACTTTATTTCATACCTACTAAGCGCTTTGCATGTTAGATTTCACACCAGCTTCATAATGCTCTGTGGGAGGTAACACCTTCTTCATTGCAGGTAAGGTATAATTTAAAGAAGTACTCTCTCCAAAACACATAGCCAATAGAAATACAGAGTTCAGCCAAAATGTCAAAGGAGAGGTGGTGAATATGACCAAAGAACTTTTTTATGCAAGTATGAAAATAGAATCTTGAAACCTCCTAAAATTGTGAAAAAGTTGGTGGGGGAGATAAAGGAATAGAATGGTGAGTTTGATCAAAGCACATTATATACATGTGTGGATATTTCACAATGGAACCTCTGTATAAGAAATATGTGCCAGTTGAAAACAAAACGTTGAACAACAACAAAACAACATTAAAAAGGGATCAGTCAACTGAGAGCACTTGGAAAGGATCAGAGTATAAGCTGTTCTGTTTTGCAGAAGAGAAAGGCCTGCTCTGTGATCACCCATTTGAAGATAAGGACGGTTTCTCCTAGCACCACCCTATCTCCATCCTGCTGGAATCTTCTTATCATCCCTTTCTGGATGTGCCTTAGGTTTCAAGTGTATTTTGGACTTGCTTACTTGTAATTGTGGCTATGTCGTAGGGTTCAGACAATTTGGCAATTTCAGGCTGTGTTATGTAATGGAATGGAGCCTGGGCTGGCTCCAGTTCAGATGCCACTTATTAACCATGAACATGATCAAGTTACATCACCCCTCTGGGTGCCAGGCTTTTGGCATCTGCTTGTGACTGAACCAAGTACCCCAAAAAATGTCCTGGCTCCAAGATTCAAGTCTTGTCAACTCAACTGTTTAAGATTGTGACTTCCATCAAATATATTAGAAATAACTTCTGATGGCTTAGCAATTTGTTTAAACAAGACTGCTAGTTCATGTATATAAATACATATATATATATTTAAGCACATATGTATGTGTTATGTAGTTATAAATATGTACTAACTCCAACACCCTGCTATCTGCAAGTGTAACCTGTAATAAAATGGTTTAAAGTGAAAAAAAAAAAAAAAAAAAAAAAAAAAAAGAAAGCAAGCTGGCACCAAGGCAGTTCATCAAGCTCTAAGGATTAGGATGGAGGTAAGCCCATTCTATAGGACAGGCCAATGGAGGCCTTTCTTTTGTTTTCAGGTGAACATTGGAAAACTGGTGGTAAAAATGAATGATTTGACTGATACTTCTAAAACTGCCCCTTAGGATGGATTAAAATTGGAATATCTAAAAGGAGAGTTAAAAGTTTATTTACCTGATATAATTTGATTTCTGTACAGTTTTGCAATTTGGATGTATTAAAAAGGCAAAGATGCTAAGTCTGGAACCTCGTGTTTATAATTCTGGGGCACACTGCTAAATATACTCTTGTTACAATTGTTTTGGGTATCAGTTTAATGATTCAGGTACTAAATTTTATAAGTGTAAACTGTGATGTAATAGTAAGACTATCTTAAGTTACATATAATTAGGTAAATATTTTAAAGTACATAAACTAATGGGGATAGAAGTACACAACTCTCATTAACCCTCTGTATATAGAAAAAAAAATGCCTCTTTTAAAACAGGCAGCCAGGAGGCAATGTGCCCTCTGGGCTTCAGTTTTTCCATGCAAATAAAGGCTGAGGTGAAAGCGTGAAAGCCCCCACTTTAAAAGGCTTTAGAATGCCTTTCTAGATAAGAAATTTGGAAGTGAAAACAAGCAGCCTAAAGCAATGGGTAGCACCTAGGCTCCAGATGTCTTCAAATACATCCAGGCTTGGTAAAAGACTTCAGAGATCAAAAATGGATCTCTAGATATGAGATTTGAAAAACAGACCTGTCCTAAATGGTTGTTTTAAGTTAGATATAAGAAAATTATGGCTACTGAGATGATTGTTTAATTGCTACTCCAGTTTGCCTTGCAGGTTTTCAATAAAATTATTTATTATTTGCTACAGCTGATAAAAATATTGTATCAGAATTGTTGCAAATTTTGCCTTTGCACTTGCAACAGTATGGTTTAATAATTGCCCCTGATAAAATTCATTTAAACAGAAGATCCTTTCAAGTATCTAGGATATTTAGTTAGAAGACAAGCAGTTACCCCCCAATTAATAAAAATTTGAACTGAAGAATTAAACACTTAGTCTATGGCCATACCACCCTGAACGTGCCCGATCTAGTCTGATCTCAGAAGAATTAAACACTTAATGATTTTCAAAAGTTTCTGGGAAACATTAACTGATCCCTACCTATGCTTTACATAATCTATTCTCCATTCTTCAATGAGATTTGGCTTTAAATAGCCCTCGTAAATTAACACATCTAACAATGATTGGTTTTATTATTATGCTAGGTCATGAAAGGGGCCTACAAATCAGCAGGCAAGACACATACTTCATTATCATCCCGATAGCTAAACAACAATTCGAATTTGCATTACAAACCTCTGATACCCTCCCTTTGGCCTTGAATGGCTTTACTGGAGAAATCCTATGCCATTTACCTTCTAGCCCTTTATGACAATCCTTTCAAAAACAAATTTATATTATTGATAATATTTTACTTTCTGAACCCATTCTAAATGCTCCTAATGTTTTTGTAGATGGTACTAAATATACCAAATGTACATTTTGGATAAAAGATAAATATCAAGTTTTCTCACTCCTCAGCAATTGGGACAACAAAATGAGTTACAGCTGTTATATATGCTTTACAGAATTTCTTAATACCTTTTAATTTAATCACTGCCTCTGCCTATGCAACACATGTATTATGCAATATATATTCTGCTGTTATTTCCAAAATAAAATCCCCACTAGATTCACTATTTAAACAATTACAAAGCCTGTTACACCAAAGACAGCACTCCCTGTATATAGTTCACGTTCGTGCTCATTCTTATTTGCCAGGTCCTATGGCATATGGTAATTCTCAAGTAGAAGCTTTGGTCTCTTTTGCTCCCACAAAAAAAAAAAAAAAAAATGCTATCCGTAAAATTTCATACTATCTTACATGAATTAAATATATGGATAGTACTGAGGGGTATGAGACTTCTATGAAAAGTCTTTATGAAGTAGCCTGATCTGTTATTGAGGAAGCAATATTTGTTCTTAATTTTTTTTTAAAAATTGCCTCTAGGAGATATAATGGCCAGAGCAGAACACCACTTCTTAGCCCCGCCTTTGTTAAACAAGCCACAGGCTGTCTGGACTTGATTGGGTATGGGGCTAGATTGTGTTCCGGGGGAGATAATAACCCAGGGGCGAGGGTATGCTTATGTCTCTACAGAAGACAGCTGATCTTTCTAGCACCTGCTCCAGTGGATCCAGCAACAAACACCCCCTGTGCATCAAGACCGGGGTGAGACATCTTCATTCAAGTGATAAGGCCATTCTAGTGGACAGGTGTGCACTGATAACCTATAAGGGCTACATCAGAGGTAAAGTATTTGGCCTATATTTCTAACCCTCCTTTATTGTATCCATACTTATGGACAGAAGCCCCTGTCCCTGTTTCTACATCTATTCATGATTTACTTTCTCCCCTTATGGGTCTGGTATTCCAGTCTTTCCTATGGAAGAGGAAGATCTTTTAACTTGTCTTATTATCAGTTCCCCCAGCCAGTTAGGAAAATATTTTTACAAAGTAGAATGTTAAAAGGCTACAGTGCTGTAACCCCAAGAAAAAGTGTTGTCAGCCTGAAAAAGTTACAGAAGATGGATGATCTTTGCCCATCAGCTCCCCTTAAGGATTGAGGGATTATAGTTATTTTTAAAAGATGAGGCAGGATAAACCAGAGGTATAGAAAGCAGTGCTAACAAGTGCACAAGAGTAGAGACTGTACTTGTGAGAGATGGCTATAGGCCAAACCTTCTACATTGGCCTAGAAAATCCTAGCCTTATGAAAAATGTCTGATTACTAAAAATTATTGCCCTGTTAAAATTATCCAAGTGCCATTGATTGCCTAAAGCTGTTTTGAAATTCAGTGGGGCACCAGCTTGCAAAAGCCAGTGTACTTAAAAAGAAACCAGGAAAATATTAGATTTTGCTCAAGTCAGGTGTTATAACCTAGCTTCTTTAACCAGTCTATGCAGAAAGTTGCAGGCAGCCCAGCAGGAGGTGTGGCATTCTATTGGAGCCATGGGGAGACACTGCTGCCTGCTGCCACCAGGGCCCCTGCTCATCCTATTTGGGTTAAGATGGAGGATGGCTTAACTGTCATCTGGAAGAATCTACATCTTCACAGTGTGCACCCCTACCGTGTCAAGATAGGATTGTGATTTTGACCCAGCACCACTCATTTTGGGTGCCTGTTCACATGAATCGTCCTTGGGCTGGAGGACCTGTACAAGGACTAGTAATGGACTTTTTCAAGCGGCTTTAGAAGAGGAGTTGTCGTGCAATTGGACTGATTATCGCAGGACTCGTCAGACTGATTGCCATTGCTACTACTGCAGCGATATCCGAAGCAGCATTGCAACAATCTGTACAAACTCATGACTTTATGGTGCATTGGCACCAGGACTCCCACAATTTATGGCAACATCAGCTGGAAGTAAATGCCCACCTTCAAAATGAGATAGAAGTCATCAAAGGAGGAATGTTCTGGCTTGGACAGAAATATCTGGCTTTGCACAAACGATTGTTTTTGACCTGTGATTGGAATTTTAGTCATGTCTGTGTAATACCTTACAAATATAATGCTTCTGAATGTGAATGGAATAATATACAAATGCTTATAGATGGAGCCATAGTAAATGGCTCTTTAAGTGAGCAAAGTTTATACTGGGAGGTTTTTGAAGCTTTTCAAAAGGAATTACCAAGTGCCTCTTCTATTGATGAGATTGCTCAGGGACTAGCCCAGACCTTAGAAGAATTAGACTCCAGGAGGTGGTGGAAAAGTATTTCACATAGTGTTGGAAGTGCTTTTATTGCCTTAATACTTATGTTATGTGTTTTTACCTTAGGATACTGTTCTATCATAGCAATAATGAAGTGTTTTGCTAACAATAGATCTTCTGATATTTTACTCACTGTCCTTGAGCTTACTAGAGAAGCAGCTGTAGAAAAATCATAAATAAAGGGGGAATTGTGGAAGAATAATTTCTCTGACCAGTGGGGGACTAAGCCTAGGCACAGATATTCTGATGCCTTATTAGCAAACTAATAGGCCAATGGGGAAACATCTCTATTAAAGAGTCTCCTGTGTTTGTTGGCCAAAGGAAGCCACTTTGTCATGAGACTCTCCTCCCCTGAATAGAGCTTCCTTGGGGAGACTTGTTTGCCCAGCTGCTGCAGGGAAAACTTTTTACAGTAAATAGGGAGGTCAATTGATGAAATAGTAGCTAGGTGGTAGTTAGAGTTTTGCTTTGACTGGTTTGATCCTTTGTTGTAGTGTTGACCCCTTTATTGTAGCAACATCCTTTGTAGTAGCAACATCCCTTGTAGTATCTGAGACATTCCGCAACTTTTGTATTGCTATGGATATCTTTCTGTATTAATATTACTCTTGAAGTTATGAATTGATTTCTAACCCTATATAAACCCTGGCCCTCCTAAAATAAAGTGTGCATTGGTCCACTCGCCTCTGCATCCCCTGTGTCCTGATTTCGGTTGCAGTTACCAAGGTACAACACTCATCCAATACTTCTTTTGAGAAAAAAGCCACATTCTACAACAAAATGGACTCAATTCTAATGAATCTGATTTTCTTTTTTTTGCCAGTCCTGAGGCTTGAACTCAGGGCCTGAGCACTGTTCCTGGCTTCTTTTTGCTCAAGTGTAGCACTCTACCACTTGAGCCACAGAGCCACCTCTGTATATGTGGTGCTGAGGAATCAAACCCAGGGCTTCATGTATACAAGGCAAGCACTCTTGCCACTAGGACATATTCCCAGCCCCCATGACTCTGGTTTTCAAGAGTTGTGGCTGTGGCTAGGAACGTGGCTCAGTGGTAGAGTGCTTGCCTAGCATGCATGAGGCCGTGGGTCCCATTCCTTAGTACCACATAAAAAAATAATAAAATATATTTTTAAAAACACAAAGGGGCTAATTGGAGGCAGTTGTCCTCCCCCACTCTCTCTTTTTAGTTGTGGCTGAGGATGAAGTTGTTAGAGACAGGCCATCTGGGTCTGGGTTGGTTTGAGACTCAGACAGTAACTATTTCCTAACCCTGGGTGTGTCATGAGGCTCTTATCTCTAATTAAATAGCAAAAAAAAATCCAGAAATAGAGTTGTAGTTTAAGTGATAGAGTGTCAGGCTTGAGGAGGAAAAATGAAGGGACATGTCCGCCCAGGCCTTGAGTTCAAGCCCTAGTACTGAAAACAAATAAATGTATAACTAAGTGAATCCTCTCAAAACAATGCTAAGAACACATAAGAAGTGCCCAGTGGTTGTTGTGGTCATTCTCTTGATAGGTTTTAGTTCGGTGGACTAAATACTCCTGTGGTTTGAAGAAAACATTCAAATAAAATAACCCACAGGTAAGTACTCTGTGCTATTTCATTTAATTCAGTTGTGATGTATCATTGCATATATAAACATGACTAAACCCAGTGCTCTCTGGGAGAAAAACACAGTAATTGATGTATGGCACAGACAACAGAAACCATTAAAGTGCTTGGGAAAATTAGGTGACATAAAAATAAAAAAGGAAAGAGGTGAGCCTGTAATCCTAGCTACTCAGGAGGCTGAGATCTGAGGATCAAGGTTCCAAGCCAATCTGGGCAGAAAAGTCTTACTGCCAACTGACCAGCAAAAGTGAAGGTGTGTATTGGGTGGTAGAGCACCAGCTTTGAGCAAAAAAGCTAAGCAAGCATGTGAGACCCTGAGTTCAAATCCAATACCAGCACAAAGAAAGGAAGGAAGAAGAGGAAGGAAGGAGAGAGGGAGAGAGAGGAGACAAGGAGGACAAAGAAGGAGGAGGAGGAGGAGGAGGAGGAGGAGGAGGAGGAGGAGGAGGAGGAGGAGGAGGAGGAGGAGGAGGAAGAGGAGGAGGAGGAGGAAGAGGAAGAAGAAGAAGAGGAGGAGGAGGAGCAGGAGGAGTAAAGTGTCCTTGGCACCTACCAGCCTGGTGAGTTTTCCAAAAATGCCATTTCCCTCACTGTATTTTCAAGCCCTTAATTATAACATAGGCCTGTGTTTTCATCTGTAAGTTATGGAGTCCAGATGGATTGTGATGTCTCTATCTGGAGGAAGCAGAGGGGGCCTGGGAGGTCCTGGGAGTTTCAATAACACCCAGTAGACATTTGAGAATTTGAATTTTAACTCCAAAGATGAGACATGTTTTCAAGCATTTCATTTGCAACACAATTTCTTCAGTACTGTATCAATACCTTTTATCTTTGTGTGTATGCATGTGTGTGTGCTAGTACATGGGTTTGCACAGGATGTCATGCTCATTCTTGGCTTTTTCTGTTCAAAGCTCTACCACTTGAGCCACACCTTCACTTCCAGCTTTTTCCTGGTTAGTAATTTGAGATAGGGATTTGTCTGCCCAGGGTGACTTTAAACTGAGATCTTCAGATCTCAGCCTCCTAAGTAGCTAGGAATATAGGTGTGAACCACCATGAATGGTTTTTATTACTTTTTTTAAAATGTGTGTGTCATTGGGATTGAACTAGGAGCCCAGGTATTGTCCCTGAGGTCTTTTGCTCAAGGCTAAAGTGCTCCACCACTTTGGAGTCATAACTCCACTTCTGGTTTTCTGGAAACTTTCACAGGTAACTGTTAGGCATTGTGAAGGTCAGCAGAGATCAGGGCCCCAGTAAGAGAGGAAAACACTTTTGCAAACTGGAATGCTAATGAGGCTGCACCATTTGTAGCCCAAGGAAAAATCTGTGCAGTTGTTAAAACTTAAATGTTGTATGCATTTTCCGGTTGGGAGTTTTTTTTTTTTTTAATGTTCCTAATGACATCTAATCCTGGCAACCCCTTGCTAAAATAAGCTAAGGCTTCAAGTATCTGGCTAGGCAGGGTCAACACCCCTAACTCAACTTGAAGAGGTTATATAAGATAGATCTTTGCCTGTGAACTCCCCTTAAGATCAAAGGACCAAAGTCATTTTGGGTAAAATGAGTAAGGATGGAGGAAAGGAAGAGGCACAAGAAAAAGTGGTAACAAGTGTAGAGACTGCACATATGAGAGATGGTTACAGGCCCAAGCCTTCTGTCTGCCCAGGAAACCCTAGTCTTAGTGGAGGAAATCTGGTTAATAAAAGTTGTCACACTGGTACATCGCTGTAGGCCACTGCCTAAAAAGCTGCCTTGAAAACCATTGGGGCCCCTAAATATTTTATTGACTGTCCCTGGGCCAAGCCTGCCATCCAAGCCAGCATACTAAGAGGAGGCAACCAGGAGAGCATTGGGAGATAGATAGAAGAAGAAACCCAAAAATGTATATGGAACAATAAAAGACACTGAATAGCAAAAACAATCCTTAGCAGAGAGAACAGTGCTGGAGAAATATCAATACCAAACTTCAAACTCTGTTACAAAGTGATAGTAATAAAAACAGCTTGATATTGGCACAAGAACAGGCCTGAGGACCAATGTGATACAACTAAAGACTCAGAGAAGGAAACAGGAGGATTTTATTGTTGTCGTTATGTTTAATGTACAAGGTGAATTTCCTATGGTATACCCCATGTGGTTACTGTATATGATTTTGGTACACTGGATATTGTATATATGTTTACCTGAACTAGGGAAGGGAAAGAAAAATGAGGGAGGGTGTGACAAATATGATAAGAAATGTACTCATTACCTTATTATATAACTGCAACCCTACTGTATATCACCTTGTCAATAAAATTTAATTTAAAAAAAGGAGAACTTGGGGCTGGGGATATAGCCTAGTGGCAAGAGTGCCTGCCTCGGATACACGAGGCCCTAGGTTCGATTCCCCAGCACCACATATACAGAAAACGGCCAGAAGCGGCGCTGTGGCTCAAGTGGCAGAGTGCTAGCCTTGAGCGGGAAGAAGCCAGAGACAGTGCTCAGGCCCTGAGTCCAAGGCCCAGGACTGGCCAAAAAAAAAAAGGAGAACTGGAGACCCAGAAATGAACCCGCAGACCTATGGCCACCTAATCTTTGAGAAGGGAGACTGCAGATCATCAGTGACCACAGAAGTAACAGCAGAGCTCCATGGGCCCCGGACCACACGCAGACCCGACTGAGCCAGACGGCATGCGGGATCGGCAGCGCAGGACCGAATGGCCGGGACCAGACAACAGCAAGGGAGCCGGGCGCTAGAGACGTGGAGAACCAGGGCCACCGCCGCCGCCACCAAATGATCGCCACACCCCAGCCTGGAAAAGGCCACAGCAGGGCGGGACACACACACACAATGGGGGACACACACACAATCCAGGCCTAGTGGGCGAGCCGCCCCTCAGCAGCAATACTCAATCTGAGAGGTGAGCTCTCTTGACCCACAGCAACTAGTGGGGAAATAATCAAAGAAGAGAAAAGTCTTCACGCCACTCTTAATCAGTGATCTGGGAACCCCCAATAGGGGCCCACAAGGGTCAGCACAATATAGCAGCAGAGCACAGTCCCACAGAGAAAGCCACAGAACCTATCCACCCCTAACTGTGGTGAGGGTAACCGCATTGGCAACAACCAAGACGGTCACACTCACCCTAATCTTTGAGAAGGGAGCCAAAAAGGTAAGATGGAAGAAAGATAGCCTCTTCAACAAATGGTGCAAGAGAACCTCTTTTGCACACTTGCTTTAAAGCAACTTGGTTAGGCTCTTGGACCTAATGGCCCCATATAGCCCTCTCACTGAGAAATCAATGATTTGATTTCCTGTACATAAAACATACAGTAGGGAAGGAAATAAGGAGACTAGGTTGAAGTAACATCACCTTGTCCTCACAGCCATCTTGGCACCCAGTTGGGTGATGGGGGCTTTCCACCCAGCTCCACAAGCCTAGAGGTGAGACAAGCCATTCTTTGAACTGCAGATGCTTAGCTCCAGGAGATCTGGGCTTCAGAGAATACATAGATGTGCTGTTAAACCCCAGGAAAGTTTTGCTCCAGAGAATGCTCACTTCAGGCTGTTTATGTCTTTACAAACTTGGTTCAGCAAGATTCTTGGGCTGCTGATCTTTGCGACAAGAGTCCATCTGCAGTTGCAGGCTCTCCAATAAAGACTCCCAATCTAGCTTCTCAAGATGTGGCTTTTCCATATCTCACTGATCAAGTTCCTGTACAACAATAAGAGTCTCATGGGCTTAACTGCCTGGCTGGCTTTTAACTGTGACCCTCAAATCTCAGCTTCCTGAGTGGTTAAGGTTATAGGAATGAGCCGCCACCACCCAACTTATTTTTTTTTAATGTGATGACTCAAAAACCTAAAATTACAGCAGATCCTCCAAGGAGACTCCATTGAGGTCAACTTGAGATTGTTTAGGCTACATGCCGTTTAGTGCTATGTTATGAGTTCTTGATTTATTTGTCCTGTAGCCATCCACACATCTGAATACTTTGTTTAAACCTTTATTGATCCTTCATAGAGTATATACCAAATATAAAGCTTTTCTGTAAATAGTAAAACCTGAGCATGGTACCAGTAAGCCAGATGCTGGTGGGTCAGAACTATAATCCTAGCTACTCAGGAAGCAGAGATCTTAAGATCATGGGTCAAAGCAAGCATGGACAGGAAAGGCCATAAGACTCTTATCTCCAATTAACCAGTAAAAAGCTATAAGTAGAGGTGTGGCTCTCGTGGCATCAGCCTTGGGCAGAAAAAGACAAGCTAAAGTGAAAGGTCCTGAGTTCAAGCCCCAGGACTAGCACAATGAATAACTAACTAAATAAATAAATGTTATCAGACGTTTTATTACATGAGAACAGCCTAAAGTCAAATGAAACTTGGGCTATATATTGACACCATAGGGCTTGTTCCAATCTTAGAAATCTATTGATAAACACAGGGAAAATGCAGAAGAGACTTGTAGTAAAAATGAAACTGAAGGGCAATGTTCAGTTACAGGGTTAAGAAGGAAAAGGATGTACTTACTGGGAGTCCTACTCTTACTGCACCTCTGTGAATCCAATATGAACTAACCATTGTCAAGTGCGAGCCTGTGTTAATGGGGTCCAGGTTTAGGTTCTGCTCTGCTTGGAGGTCATGCATCACAAGAGCTGCAGTTGAAACAGCACAGAATGGTATTATGGGGTAGAGAGCAAGACTGACATCTAGAATGTTCCTAAAGCCATAGAGAAAACTGCTAAGTGACCACTAGGTGTCATTTTTTCTTCATTTCAATGCTTTGTATGGATTAGATTTTTTTCTGAGCTCCCTGTGAAAGACATTTAGGACTCATATACCTAGAATAAGCTAACCTTTCCTGTGGGTTGTTTGATGAGAAATGCTTTCTCAAGGAATTTTGAGAAGATTCTTCTCTTGCAATATAAATTATTTTTATGTAAAGTTTTATCTATCAAATATATATAAATATATAGGCACTGTGGCTACATATTTATGCCTATAATTCTCACTTTTCAGGAGGCTGAGATCTGAGGATCATGGCTTGAAGACAGTCTGGGCAGACAAATCTGAGAGGCACTTATCTCCAATTAAACAGCAAAAAGCTTGAAGCAGAAATGTGGCTCAAGTGATAGAGCACCAACTTTGAGCCAAAAAGCCAAGCACCAGTCCTGGGGAAAAAAAAAAGTCCATACAGGATCACTTTTCTCCCCTCAAACAACAGTGACTTCCTGTAATACAGCTCACTGTGGGCACCACCAGGGCCCCCAGAACAATCTGTGCCAGGGAGGAACTGGGTTTTAAGAGTCACTGAGCTCTCCCACTCATTAGAGGGGTACCCCATCCAACCAGACCCTGGAGCAGGATCTGAGGCTGTAAGTATGGCTCATTTTGAGGAGCATCCTAGCTGAGAAAAACTATATTCTCAGCAAGAATAGAAAACTGTTTGGGGCCTGGGGTTTTTCTTTCCTTGTTCTGTTTTGTTGTTTTCTGGTTTGGGGGTTTCATTTGTTTTTGTTTTTGTTTTCAGGACCCTGGGACTCAAACTCCTCCTTGATGCTTTCACTCAGCAAGTCAGCAAAGTGTCAGGTACCAGGTACTGAGTTTGAATCTTGGTCTTGCAATGAGAAAGAGGAAGAAAAAGACTCCCAAACCTAGCTTGAAGAGTGGATAAAATTGCTCAACAACAGGGTTCAGGATCAGACTTAACAAAGTGGGTTTAGAGCCAGGGACCAGCAGTATACACTTGTAACCTTAGCTACTCAGGAGGCTGAGATCTGAAGATCATGGTTCAAAGCAAGCATAGACAAGAACAGTTGTGAAGCTCTTGTTTGTAATGAATCAGCAAAGTGCCAGAAGTAGATCTGTGGCACAAGTGAAGAATGCCAGCCTTGACTGTAAAAGCAAAGGGACAATGCAAGGCCCTGAGCAAGTGGGTTCACACATATACTGAGGATATGGGTGAGACTGGTAAAGATGAGGGGAAGAGAAGGAAGATGAGATAATCAAGATGCATTATGCTGCGCAACTCTGGTGGCTCACGGCTGTTATCCTTGCTACTCAGGAGCTTGAGATCTCACAGTGGCTGTTCAAAGCCAGCCCGGGCAGGAAAGGGTATATCTCCAAACAATCACCAGAAAGCTGGGAGTGGAGTGGTTACTTAAGTGGTAGAGCATTAGCCTTGAGAAAAAAAGGTCTGGGACAGTGCTCAAGGCCTGAGTTCAAGCCCCCAGATTGGCACCAAAACAAAACAGAAAAGCATTGTCCTTACAAACTGGTGTGCTGAATTGAAACCCCTTTGTATAAACACCTAAAGATAATCATAAAAAAGTGGTTTCAGAAGAAATGTTCATGTGGAAATCCAGGTCAAAAAAGAAGAACTCCCTGCAGACAAGCAGGGTGGAGAGCAGTGTGCACAAATCCTACACACACACACACACACACACACACACACACACACACACACACACACACACACACTGTGGCTCTGTATTTCTAGAAGCATCCACCAAACCCAAGCAGAGCAGCAACCCCTGGGAGACACTCCTGACTCATAAGATGCACCCCAGCAGCTGCCCAACCCCAGAGCACCACACCAGGCTGTGACCCAGGATGATTCCACAGACTGGCATCCAGAGGGGTTCATAGACAAACACACCTGGAGACCTGAGAGGAGAAAGCTGAGGACCGACGCCAGAGAGCCCAGCATCTCCTCACTGAGAAAGAAAAGCAGATGTTATTTCTCTTTAGCTCTCCTTTCTTCCTCAGTTATAAATATTTCTGTTGATGTTGTATTCTACCTTGTTTATTATTCTTAGTTTGTGTGAATGTATGTGTGTATGAGAGAGAGTGTGTGTGTATTGGCACTAGGACGTGAACTCAAAGCCTCATGCTCTCCCTTTGCTTTTTCCCTCAAGGCTGGAGCTCTGCCATTTGAGCCATGCCTCCACTTCTGGCTTTTTGCTGATTAATTGGAGATAAAAGCCTCAGTCTTTCCAGGCTGACTTTGAACCTTGATCCTCAAATCTCAGCCTACTGACTAGCCAGGATTACAGGTATAAACTGCAAGCTCCTAGAAGCAGTGGAAATTGGTTTCCCACATGTTTGATTTTTGGAGGCTAAAAAACAAAAATATTTATAAGAAAAATATTTGTAAGAAAAGATACAGAGGTATCTTCAACCCAAATGCAAGTTTCAAAAGTGTAGGAAATACTAACATATCACTTCAATTTTAATGTTTAAGCAAAAGTGTTAGCAATATAGAATATACCACAAAAGAGTCACTATCATTACTAAGACATCTATTGGGTATTTTATACAAGCATATTTTCATATTTCATATATTTTTATATAATTATACAATTATAATCTTATATAATTATAAAAATATATTTTATATACTTTAGATATAATATATTCTTTTTAATTCTATATTTCTGTGTTTTCCCATAGAATTGGAACTGATCTCCTTTAAGAGTTCATTGAAAATAAAGCATTAACAAACCATACATACAGTTTCTCTGAGCATGCAGATCTGGAAATCATCTTTAAATCTAATGTTTTTCATTTTCAATGCTGCCACAGGAATACCCATAAAAAGACCTAAAGTTTGTCTGGAGCTGGTAGCTCAGACCTATAATCCCAAATGCCTAGGACATAGTTTATCATCAGTGCAGGAAGAAGTTAGTTAGACTTCATCTCTACCAATGAACCAGGTATGATGGACTATGCTAGTGATCCTAGTTATGAAAGAGGTGAAAAATAGAAGAATCATGGTTCACATTGGTCTGGGAAAAAAGCATGAGACTACATTTGAAAAATCACTAGAGCCAAAAAGACTGGGGGTTGTAGATACCCTTAGTGTAGATGCTGCTTAGCAAGTGCGAGGCCTGGAACTGAGACCCTGCCACCATGAGAAGAGAAGAGAAGAGAAGAGAAGAGAAGAGAAGAGAAGAGAAGAGAAGAGAAGAGAAGAGAAGAGAAGAGAAGAGAAGAGAAGAGAAGAGAAGAGAAGAGAAGAGAAGAGAAGAGACAAACATACAAGGTCACACAGGACAGAACTTCCTTGAGGCTAGGAGGGTTGGGCCAGGGAGCAACAGACCACAGCTACCAAGCCTTGTATGAAATAGAATCATCTGCAGATTGTGTGTTTGTTTCAGTACTGGGACTTGAATCAGGGCCTCACACATCTGCTTGGCTTCTTCACTCCAGACTGGTGCTCTGCCACTTCAGCCATCAATCTTTTGGTGGTAAAGTGGAGATAAGAATCTTACATACTTTCTTCCCCAGGTTGGCTTTGATCTTTTCTGTGTTGCTAGGATTACAGGCGTGAGCCACCAATGCCTAGCTCATCCTGTGTAATCTTATAACAGAGGCCCCAATATTTGAGAAGAAAAGTGCAAAAGACAGATTTCCCAATATAACATGGAGTGGGAAATCAGACAATAATCGTCCCTCTGTAGCAAAATAAAGAACACAAGTTGTCTCTATACAGTATTTTTAGAACAATCAAAAGAAAATTGGCTAGCATTTTCGAGAAAACAAATGAACTAAGAAAATCCGTTCTCTTTTGCCCCTACAATTAGATGGTTGATCTATAAATAACAAGAACAAAAACATAACGTGATAAGAATATAGTCACAAAGTCGCCTAATATTATCTGTGACAGCTGAGAGAGAAAATAATGTCCTTCGACGCTACTAAAAATCACAAATAGAAAAGAAATTTCAATACTGGGGGCTGCCTCCAAGTCTGTTGTTAGGCATTATTGGGGTGCTGGCGTCTCACACCTGCTATCCTAGTTCCTCAGGAGGCTGAGATCTGAGGATCACCATTCAAAGCCAGCCCAGGCAGAAAGGGCTGTGAGATTTGTTGTAGGGAGTACAGCTGACTCCATCTTGATTAGGGAAACATGATAGCAATTGTTAAAATGAAATATTTCATTTCAACCTGACCACAAAATTCTGCTTCTGTAAATGGCTTGCTTAACTTGTTTGTTGCTTGCTCTACCCCCTGAGTCAACCCCCTACATCTATGCTACGCTTTTACCTTTATAAACCCCAGCTTGAGGACTGCTAGGGTTCCCAGTGTAGCTCCCGAGTTTGTGCTGCATGCTTGGCCAGTCAGTTTGCTTTTTGCTTCCCCAATAAATCCATCTTTTTACTTGAGACTGTCTCTGCATAGTGGACCTTTGGAGGGATGGGGAATCTCCTCCTTCAAACCCTGTAACAAGACTGTTATCTCCAATTAACCAATAAAAAAGTCAGAAGTGGAGCTGTGGCTTCAGAGATAGAGAACCGGCCTTGAGCACAAAAGCTCAAGAGGGCCCAGGCTCCAAGATCAAACCCCAGTTCCTGCACAAGAAGAAAAAAAAAAGGAAGGCATCTGGAGGTACCCCACAACTTGGGGTACATGTAGTAGAGAAGAGAGAGCTGCCTACCAGTGGCACATGCCACCGTGGGTGGCTCAAGGCCCCTGGGCACAGCGGGCACCTCTTAAGGAGCTCCAAGAGCCTGAAATCCTCCTCTTCCAAGGGTCAGGGAGAAGCAAGAACACCTCCCCTAGGGACCCAGTCAAAGTTTGTGATTGATAGAAAGGAAGCTATACCTGTATGAGGCTTGTGATTGGGATGTCTGCGTGTGTCTGGGTCTTGAACTCAGGGCCTTGCTCCCACTTGGCTTTTTCACTCAAGACTAGTTATGATCCTGCTTGAGCCACACTTGCACTTTGGACTATTTGCCGGTTAATTGGAAATGAGTTTCACAGACCTTCCAGACTGTACTGGCTTCAAACCTCCAACCTGGATCCTCAGATCTCAGCCTCCTGAGCAGCTAGAATTACAGGTGTGAGCCCCAGTGCCTGGCCACCCTGAGGGCTTTGTATGAATGATGCCATATGACCTTAAGTGCTGGTCATCCTGCTGTGAAGATGTTCACTGTATTTCTGTCCTTTCTACTTTCACACTCAGATGCAGAAGATAATACTAGGGAAACCTGGAAGTTCATAACAAAGTTTTTGAGAACTATCAAACTAAATACATTGCTCTGATCCTTAAACAAATAACAATTGGATAAGCAAACATCCCTTCTTTAGTTATGTTTCTGTAAGAGATAAAGTAATCCACTGCAACCTTCTAAAAAAAACAAAACAAAACAAAAAAGAAACCCTAAAGGACAGAAACAGCTAATAAGCCTCCCCAGTGATAAAGATATCTCTGTAAACACCAAGTTATTGCAACTAATGGTGCAGAAATCAGCAAAATGTTTATGGAAGTTTCCAATTAAGAGACTGGCAGAAAAGAGTCATGAAGTACTCTCTTGTGTTTCCCTCTTGGAAACTTTCCTTGTACAAGAAAGTTTTAGTTTAAAAGCTATTGTGAGCTAGGTGAGGCTGAGATCTGAGGATCACAGTACAAAGCCAGCCCTCGCAGGAAAGTCCATGAGATTCTTATCTCCAATTAGCCACCAGAAAACCTGAAGTGGTTCTATGGCTCACAGTGGTAGGGAGCTAACCTTGAGACAAAGCACTCAGGGACAGCTCCCAGGCCCCAAGTTCAAGTCCCAAACCCAGTAACAAAAAAAAAAAAAAAAAAAAGGCTGTTATGATATTGTAACCCTAGCTGTTCAGAAAGCTGAGATCTGAGAATTGCGGGTCCAAGGCATAAAAGTCCATAGGACTCTTACCTTCATTTAAACATTAAAAGAAAAACAAAAGGCATAGCAGAGCACCAGTTTTGAGTGAAGACACTAGGGCACTAGGAAATAGCAGCAAGACCCTGAGTTCAAGCACCAGTACTGGCACACACACACACACACACACACACACACACACACACACACACACCAATCAAACAACAATAAAATCAAAGAGGAGAGTGGCTGCCTTTGTTGCCCCCTTTGCCTTCTTCCCCTCAGTCCTTTGGTTTGTCTACTAACTTCGGCTCAGGCCTCTACCCCATCTATATTAGCCTTCCCTTAGCCAGTCTTATTAAGTGTTCTGAGGAATGAGGTTCACAGAGGGTTTGGGTGATTCCCTTCCTCTCCTGACAGAGGTATGCAAAGGTTGTTTCCATGGCAACTGGAGCCTGCCTGTCCTTTTCCTAGGAGTCAGATCTAGTCACCTCAATCTACTCTTGCAAAGGCTCTGGGTACTAGCCCCTGCTCACTGAGATGGATCTGGCAAGCACCTCTCAACCTGGCCTTCGGTGCTGGGTGCTTATGAATCCATTCATCATCAGGGAGCATGATTATGATCAATTCTTTCTCTTCTTTTTTTTTAATCTCATGGGGCTTGAATTTGGGTCCTGAGCAGTGTTCCTAAGCCATTTGTTGCTCAAAGTTGATGCTGTTTCATTTGAGCCACAACTCTACTTCAGCTTTTTGGTGGTTAATTGGAAATAAGAGTCTCATGGGCTGGCTTTGAACTTTGATCCTCAGATCTCAGCCTCCTGAGCAGCTAGGATTACAGGTGTGAGCCACCAGGATCAAGCATGCCATCAGATTCTGTAGCATGCAATCTATTGTTCAAAATTTATCATCAAGCCATGTGCTGGTAGCTTTTGCCTCAGGAGGCTGAGATCTGAGGATCATGGTTCAAAGCCAGCCTGGGAAGGAAAGTCTGTTAATCATCAGAAAACTATAAGTGGCACTGTGGCTCAAGTGGTATAGCACTAGCCTTGAGCTGAAGAGCTCAGGGACTACACCTAGGCACAGAGTTCAAGACCCACAACCAACAACAAAAATAACAACAAAAATCCTAAAAAGATGATTCTAATGATGGACAGCAACCAAGATAAAAGCTGTTGTCTTGTGTTGGTATTTCTTCTTCTACCGCTTCCTCTCCTCCTCCTCCTCCTCCTCCTCCTCCTCCTCCTCCTCCTCCTCCTCCTCCTCCTCCTCCTCCTTCTGTCCATTGTGGGGCTTAAACTCAGGGCATAGGCACTATCCCTGGGCTTCTTTTGTGCAAGGCTAGCACTCTACCACAGCACCCCTTCTGACTTTTTCTGTTTATGTGGTACTGGATAATCAAACCCAGAGCTTCATGAATGCTAGGCAAACACTCTACCACTAAGCCATGTTCCCAGCCACATCCTGTGTTATTTCTATGGCTCTTAAAACTTCTACTTTGGGCCAGGTGTAGGTGGCTCACATCTGTAATCCTAGCTACTCAGGAGGCTGAGATCTGAGAATCAAGGTTCAAAGCCAGCCCAGACAGGAAGGTTCATGAGACTCTTATTTCCAATTAGCCACCAAAAGGTGCAAGTGATAGGAAGCCAGCCTTATATGAAAAAGCCAAGTAAGAGACTGAGGCTCTGAGTTAAAGCCCTAGTAAAAAGAAAGAAGGGAGAGGAGGGAGGGAGGGAGGCAGGGAAGGAGGACGGAAGGAAGGGAGGACGGAAGGAAGGGAGGAAGAAAAGGAAGAAAGAAAAGGGAAGGAAGGAAGGAAGGAAGGAAGGAAGGAAGGGAGGGAGGGAGGGAGGGAGAGAGAAAGGAAGTGAAGCAGTGAGGGAAGAAGGAAGGAAGAGAGGAAGGAAGGAAGCAAGCAAAGGAGGGATGGAAGGAGGACAGATCTCTACCTTGGCTACCTTGGCTCACAGTCCAGCTAGAGACTGGAACATTCCCTCACATATATTCCCTGAGCAACTCCTAAACACTCAGCCATAAAAAGAAGAAAAGGGCTGACTGTCCGTTTCCCGTGCTGAAGAATTTTACAAATGCCTGTGGCCTCACCAAAATGAGCTGTCTGAATAAAGCAGAAAGGAGTGAGGAGAGCCTGCAGCCTGGCTGATTTCAGGGCCCTCCTCACAGAGGCTCCTGCTGGTATGGCCGGCCTCCTGGCCTTCTTCTTTGTGCCCACCACCCCACCCAGGAGCCCCAGTCAGGCCAGGATAGCAAAAGGTGCACGAATCCAGAAAAGGAAAGATCAGCTTTGCCTAGTTCATTCACTTTCATGTTAGTTTATTTTCAAAACAACTTTCTCCCTCATCCCTAATTACAGATGCATTCTAGTTCGTGGCAAAGTTCTGATTATTCCCAGAGGCACACTGGCTGGGGCAAAACACAAGACAGAATTTCCAACATACTGTCTTTTGAGTATCCTTGTTGCATTGGTTTGACCTTTATCCTTTGTACATCACCTTGACAGTAATTAAAAAACAAAACAAACAAACAACAAAAACCTAAGACAGGGCCTGGCACTGTTAGGGCTGACCTGAAAACTGGAGTAACTAAATATAAGTTTTATTGTTAAAATTGTAACAGCTTCTAAACCCTGGTGATGACTCCATTATAGAGGGCTGCACCCCAACCCATGAGACTAGTTTCTTGTAGTTTGAGATTTAAAAATGTAGGGAGCACTTGTTCCCCTCTCTACCTGGGTAGCAACCATGGTAACGGACAGTAAAAATGATCATAGTTGTAGACTATAGAAATAGGCATAATAGCAGTAGAAATGCCATAGTAACTGTCAGGTTGATTTACTTATGATTGAGTACTGGATTGTTTTAGCCCGCTCAAGCTTGCTTAGTGGTAATGGGAAAACATGGTCACAATTGTTAAAATAAAGTTGGTACTAGGTCAGCCTGACCGCAATATTCTGCTTCTGTAAATGGCTTGCTTAACCCATTTGTGACTTGCTCTACCCCATGCATTAACCCCCTGTATTTGACCACCTGCTGTCAATTCCTGATATTGAGGCCAGTTCCCGATATCAAAGCCAAAACAGATAATTGGAATGCTACATACCTAATAGAAATAGGACAAGACTTGCTTGCTAAATGCCATCCAATCAAGTATCTGCCAAGTTGGAAATACCCTGCCCCTATTGTAATCACAATAAAAACCCTGCCTATCTGAGGGTCGGGGTTCTCAATCCAGATCCACTGCATCAGTGACGGTTGGGAGTCCAGGTCGGAGCTTGCAATAAAGTTTCTCATGTGTTTGCATTGGTATCGGCTCCTTGGTGGTCTTTGGGGACCAGAAATCTAGGCATAACAGCACCAGCACTCACATCTGTAATCCTTGTGACTCAGGAGCTGAGATCTGAAGATTGTGGTTCGAAGGCAGCCTGGGCAGAAAACTCTGTGTGACTCTTATCTCCAATTAATGAGCAAAAGGCTGGAAGTGGAGCTGTGGCTCAAGTGGTATAGTATCAGCCTTGAATGAAAGAGCTAAGAGGCAGCACCCAGGCCCTGAGTTCAACCCCAGTACTGCCACACAACATAACCACCCCCCTCCAAAAAGCAGAGGGAGTGAGAAAAAACACAGAGTACACTCCACAGTATTTAACTTCACTTTATTGGACTGAAGCCCTAGTTTGGACATACTGGGCTTCCCACCACCCCCACCCCCTTTATACTTTCTTCTCCTTGAGAAGTAAATTTGATTTTGGAAGAACTAATTTTCCTCAGTGAGTGTAATTACAGGCAGTCTTTTAGTATATGTTTCTTGTTTTGAAGCTAGAAATTTATTGTATCAGACTTTCTTAAGAATGAGAATTTTAAGAAGAGGCATGCAAAAAAGGAGGGAGGGAGGAAGGGAGGGAGGGAGAGAATAAAAGAAAGCTGGATGTTGCTGGCTCATGCCTGTAATCGTAGCTACTCAGGATGCTAAGATCTGGGGATCCTATTTTAAAACCAGCCTGGTAGGAAAGCACGTGAGACTCTTACCTCCAATTAACCACCAGAGAACTGGAAGTGGTGCTGTGGCTCCAGTGGTAGATTAGCCTTGAGCAAAAAGATGCCAGGAATAGTGCTCAGGCCCTGAGTTTAAGCCCCATGACTGACAAAGAAGGAGGAGGAGGAAGACGAGGAGGAAGGATAGAGGAAGGAAGGAAAGAAAGAAGGAAGTAATATTTAAACTTAAATTTTATGAACTAGTTCATACCTTTTTTCTTTAAATTAGCTACAGTAGTTTATGTTGATTAAAATTAAAAGGAGTCTTTTACAGGTAAAAATTTGTAGATCAGAAGAACCTTTTATCCACTTTAGGTAATAAGAAAACATACCTTAGTACATAAAATACTTTAATTGAATTATGCAAGATTAATAGAACCATAGGAAATATGTTGGAGTAGTAAGGCAGGTAGAGTGTAAGAGATTTGGTTAAAAGACATTTAATTGCCTGGTGCATGGAATTTACTTTCTGTCTCTGAAAAAGTCACTCCCAAATGCTGGCCACTGACTGCATGGCCCAGAATAATCTGAAGAACAATAAAAGTTTCCAGTACCAGCCACAGATATTCCAATTCAGTAGTGATAATGTGGAATTAGGAGTGATTTTTTAAAATTATCTCTAGCTAGGGAATGTAGCTCAGTGATATAATGTATGAGGCTCCACATTCTATCCCCAGCACCCTAAAGAGAATACACAATAATTTTTTTTCTGTGTGCTAGTACTAGGACATACACAAAACTTGAACTTGGGACCTTGTGTGTTTGTGTGGCTTTTTCACTCAAGGCTTATGCTCTACAACTTGCACCACACCTCCACTTCTGGCTTTTTGCTGCTTAATTGGAGATGAGAGATTCTTGCATTAGCTTGCCCAGGTTGGTTTGAACCATGATCCTCAGATCTCCACCTCCTTACTGAATAGCTAGGATTACAGGTGTGAGCCACTGGTGCCCAGCACCATATTATATATTATGTATACAATATGTATAGTATATATAGCATCATCTATGATCTATTATATATTATACATATTATATATTGTATATTACATACCAGTAGTATACCAAAGACATAATATATAGTCAGAAAACACATCCATTAGGAAATGGGTATAACAGCATTACAATCAATTGGAAAATTTTCCTGAGAGTATTTTACTCCAAGTGCCAAAAGGCTACCGATAGAAGAAAAAGCCATATCTAGAAAGAGGGCATCCGAGTTTAGAAAGGGTTTAGATGAAGGCTAGTTGCTCACACCTGTAATCCTGGCTTCTCAGGAGGCTGAGCTCTGAGGATTGAGGTTCAAAGACAACCCAGACAGGAAAGTGTGAGATTCTTCTCTCCAACTACCTAGCAAAAGGCCAGAAGTGAAGATATGGCTCAAGTGGTAGAGAGACAGACTTGAGCAACAAAACCCAGAAAGAGTGTGAGGTCCTGAGTTGAAGGCCCCAGTACTGATACACACAAAAAGTAACAATGAAAAATAAATAAAAGAGGCAGGAAACCACAGAGAGAAAAATTGGACCAACCAAAATTTTTCCCTAATAAGCTATAAGGAGGAAGAAGAAAAAAGGTATTTTGTGTATATAACAAAGTGGATTTCCCAGCAGAATGGCTAGATCCATTCATGTATGCTGTGTGTCCATACTTAATTCAAGAGGAGAGAGAAAATTGCTGGGGAAAATGTATTCATGTGTCCAAACTCTACAAGCTGTTATCATGTGACGGTTCATTTTTGTGTGTCCACTTGACTGGGCTAAGGGATGTCCAGGTGGCTGTACCCATTATTTCTGGTGTATCTCTGAGAGTGCTTGTGGAAAGATAAGCATGTGAATCACTGGAGTGTGAATGGAAGCTCTGTCCCTTGCCTTGGGCAGGACTCATCCAGGCAATGAGAGGAAGCAGAAAGGTGGGAGAGGGAGGCAAATGTGCCCGCACCACTTCAATGGAACCCCACCTTCTACTGCTCTTTTGCCTCTGTTCTGAGACTTTCAGACTCCAGCAGGGTCTTACACAATTTTCTCCCTTGGCCTTAGGAGCATTTGGGGCTCCCAGATTTCAGGGGTTCTTACTTTGCAGTTGGGGTTTCTCAGTTTTCGTAATCAAGCAAGGTAACCCTCCATCGTAAATCTCTATCAATCTATCATCTATTAATTTTTTTATTTTTATAAAGGTGATGTACAGAGGGGTTGCACTACATAAACCAGGTAAAGAGTACTTTTTTGGACAATGTCACTGCTTCCCTCACTTTCTCCCAGTTTTTCCCTCCCACCCACAAGTTGTATAGTTCATTTTCAATTTGTTCACCCATTGTCTTTCCATTTCTGTACCTCCTCTTACCCCCCAAATATATCATCTAACTTATATTACCTAAAAACTATAATCTATCTCTCTATCATCTTTTTTAAAAAATTCATTTATTAAAGTTTTTTTTGACAAGGTGTTGTGCAAAAAGGGTACAGTTACATAGTAGGGCAGTGTGTACATTACTTGTGATATCTTACATCCTGTTTTTCTTTCCCTTCCCTAGGTCGGTAGACATATATACAATATACAATGTACAAAGAACATATACAATAGCCACGTGGCCTACACTGAAGAAAATTCGCCTAGGGCTTTAAATGTAATGTCGACAATAAACAATATGTCGACAATAGTCTTATATGAACGTACATACATAGCTTTTGAGCTATTGTGATCCACTGAGAGGTCAATTTTTGACCTTTATATGCTGAGTAGTTGTTTGGTTTTAGTTACATAGTGTAGGGTGGCTGACCCAAACCTGTGGGAAATACCATTTGACAAGAAGTTTTTGGTTTTGCAGACCTGGTCTCTACTATCTCCCCTTCACCCCACCTTAACAGTCATAAAGCAGGGAGATCATGCCCCTTTGTTTTCTGTGTTCTAGGCTTGTCTCACTCAACATTATGTGTTCAAGTTCTGACCATTTCCCTGCGAATGTCAATATTTCACCATTTCTAATCGCTATGTAGTATTCCATTGTGTATAAGTACCATATTTTTTAGATCCATTCATCTGTGGAGGGGCATCTGGGTTGTTTCCATATTTTGGCTATTGTGAATTGTGCAGTGATAAACATGGAAGTGCAGATGTCTTTTTGATATCTTGGGACCTGTTGTTCAGGATAGATGCCTCGGAGTGGTATGGCTGGGTCATAGGGTAGGTCTATGTTGAGCTTTTTGAGAAACCTCCATACTGTGGTCCAAAGTGGTTGTACTAATTTGCACTCCCACCAACAATGGAGGAGGGTTCCTCTTTCCCCACACCCCCTCCAGCATTTGTTGTTGCCTGAGTTCAGAGTATAGGCCATTCTAACTGGAGTGAGGTGGTATCTCAGGGTTGTTTTTATTTGCATTTCCTTTACTGCCAGGGATGTTAAACATTTCCTCATATGTTTCTTTGCCATTTTTATCTCTTCTCTTATGAAGTCTCTCTTTAGCTCCTTTGCCCATTTCCTAATTGGTTTACTGGGCTTGGAGGGGCTTAGTTTTTTGAGTTCTCTGTAGATGACAGATATTAGGCCTTTGTCTGTTGCTGTGCTGGTGAAGAGCCTTTGCCATATGGTTGGCTGTCTTTCTAGTTTGGTGGCTATGTCCTTAGCTGTGCAGAAACTTTTTAACTTGTAGTAGTCCCATTTGTCGAGTTTCTTCCCTATTTGTTGTGCCCCTGGGACTCTATTCAGGAAGTTCCTTCCTGTGCCTATAAGTTCTAGCATCTTTCCTACTCTATCCTTCAGTAGTTTCAAGGATTCAGGTCTGATATTGAAGTACTTGATCCATTTTGAGTTGATCTTGGTGCATGGTGATAGGCTTGGGTCTACCTTGAGTTTTCTGCATATGGCTGCCCAGTTATCCAGCACCAGTAGTTGAAGAGGCTCTGTTTATTCTATTGTATGTCTTTAGCTCCTTTGTCGAATATCAGGTAAGAGTGCGGTTTTATTTCTGGGTCTTCAATTCTATTCCACTGGTCTTCAGGTCTGTTTTTATACCAATACCAGGCTGTTTTTGTTATGATGGCTCTATAGTAGAGCTTGAAGTCTGGTATTGTGATACCTCCTGCACTACTTTTTTTTTGCCTAGAATTGCTTTGGCTATTCTAGGTCTTTTTCTGTTCCATATGAATTTATGGGTTGCTTTCTCTATTTCAGTGAAGAATGTAGCTGAGATTTTGATAGGGATTGCATTGAATTTGTATAACAATTTGGGCAATATGACCATTTTCACTATATTGATTCTGCCTACCCATGAGCATGGGAGGTCTTTCTATCTCCTTGTGTCTTCTTGGATTTCCTTTATTAGATTTTTATAGTTCTCATTAAATAGGTCCGTCATGTCTTTGGTTAGGTTGATCCCTAGGTACTTTATTCTTTTTTTGGCTACTGTAAAAGGAATTATTTCCATATTTCCTTTTCTGCTTGTATATTGCTGGTGTACAGAAAAGCTGCTGACTTTTGTGGATTGATTTTGTAGCCTGCTACTTTGCCAAAATGGTTTATTAGGTGTAGGAGTTTGGGGACTGAGTTTTTTGAGTCCTTCAGACATAAGATCATGTCATCTGCAAATAGGGATAACCTAATTTCTTCCTTGCCGATGTGGATCCCTTTGATGTCCTCCTCTTGTCTTATTGCTATGGCTAGGGAATCCAGCACTATATTGAAAAGAAGTGGGGAGAGTGGGCATCCTTGTCTTGTTCCTGAGTTTAGGGGAAATGATTTTAGTTTCTCCCCATTTAATACGATGTTAGCAGTTGGGCTGTTGTATATGGCTTTTATTGTTTTGAGGAATGTTCCATCTATTCCTGTTTTCTCCAGAGCTTTTAATAAGTATGGTTGTTGTATTTTGTCAAATGCTTTTTGGGCATCGACTGAGATAACAATGTGATTCTTGATTTTAGTTCTGTTGATGTGGTTAATCACATTGATTGATTTACAGATGTTGACCCATCCTTGTGACTGTGGGATGAAGCCTACTTGGTAATGATGTATAATTTTCTTGATCAGTTTCTGGATTCTGTTAGCTAATATTTTATTGAGGAGCTTTGCATCTGTGTTCATTAGTGATATTGGTCTGTAGTTCTCTTTTTTTTTTTTGGATCTTTGCCTAGTTTGGATTATGAGTATAATATTAGCTTCATAGAATGAGTTTGGGATTTCTCCCTCTGTTTCTATTTCATGGAAGAGTTTGAGGAGTATTGGTATTAGCTCCTCACTAAAGGTTTTATAGAATTTGTTGGTGAATCCATCTAGGCTTTGGCTTTTCTTAGTAGGGAGGCTCTTGATTACCCCCTGTATTTTGCTGTAAGTTATTGGTTTATTTAGTTGATTTATTTCTTCTTGGTTGAGTTTGGGGAGTTTATACTTCTCTAAGAATTGATCCATTTCTGTAAAATTATTGTTTTTTAGTGAGTAGAGGTTCTGGAAATAGTTCCTTATGATTGTTTGAATATCGTGTGTATTTGTTGTAATTTTTCTGGTGGAGTCCCTGATTTTACGTATATGAGTCTCTTCTCTTCTTTTTTTTGTAAGTCTTGCAAGGGGTCTGTCAATTTTGTTTATTTTCTCAAAGAACCAGCTTTTAGTCTTATTTATTTGTTGAATGGTCATTCTATTTTCAATTAGATTTGTCTCTTCTTTAATC
The DNA here is from genome assembly GCF_023159225.1 of Perognathus longimembris pacificus. Lineage (NCBI taxonomy): Eukaryota > Metazoa > Chordata > Mammalia > Rodentia > Heteromyidae > Perognathus > Perognathus longimembris. The sequence continues at coordinate 64,898,684 of NC_063161.1, forward strand.
TTTGTGATCTCTCTTCTCTTAGTCATTTTGGATTCGATCATTTCTTGTTTCTCCAGTTGTTTTAGTTTCATCATGAGGTTATTTACTTGCTCTGCTTCCATTCTTTTAACGTGAGTGCTGAGGGCAATGATATTGCCCCTCAGTACTGCTTTAGCTGTATCCCATAGGTTCCTTTGTGATGTATTTTCATTGTCATTGTGGCTTATGAATTCGTTAATTTCATCTTTAATTTGGTCTGTGGCCCAAGTGTTAGATAACAGTGAGGGGTTTAGCCTCCAAGAATGTGAATAGCCTCTGTGGTAACCATTGTTATTGAGGGTTACCTTTATTCCACTGTGGTCAGATATAACACATGGCATGACGTCGATACTTTTGTATTTGCTGAGGTTCTTTGTGGGGGCTATGACATGGTCTATTTTGGAGTATGATCCATGGGCTGCTGAGAAGAAGGTGTATTGGGTCTCTGTAGGGTGGAAGATTCTGTATAGATCTGTCAGATCCATTTGGGATATGGTGTTACTTAGGTCCTCAGACCCTTGCTAATTCTCTGGGTGTTGGATCTGTCTCTTGGAAAGAGTGGGGTATTAAAGTCACCCACTATGATTGTGTTTGGGTCTATCTTGTTCTGTAGTTCTGTGAGAATTTGCTTGACATATGTAGGGCCTCTTTTGTTCGGTGAGTATACATTTATCACCATGATGTCTTGATTCTGGATTTTTCCTTGTATTAAAATGTAGTGTCCTTCTTCGTCTTTTTGAGTTGATTTTAATGAGAAGTCCAGCTTGTCTGAGATCAGGATGGCTACTCCTGCCGTTTTGGTAGGTGCGTTTGCTTGGAAGATCTTGCTCCATCCTTTCATTCGGAGCCTGTTTTTATCCCTTGCTGTAAGATGGGTCTCTTGTAGACAACAGATGGCCACTTTTTGTTTGCGGATCCACTCTGCCAGTCTGCTCCTCTTTATCGGAGAGTTTATACCGTTTATATTAAAAGAGATCAAGGATAAGAGTGTTTTTTCCCCTTCCATTTTCCTGTTAGGCTGTTTTTCCTCTGTTTTTTTTTCCCCTTGTCTTTAGTGAGCTGTTCTTTCTGTTGGGTTATGGCTATTGTAGTTTCTTTCTGCTTCTGTCTGTGTGTCCTGTACAATTTCTGTTGGGTGGGGTTCCCCTCTTAGAATTCGCTGTAGGCATGGTTTTTTATTCACATACTCCTTTAGATCCTCTTTGCTATGGAAAGATCTGGTTTTTCCCTCGAATATGAACTCTAGCTTCGCTGAATATTTTATTCTGGGTTGGCAGTTGTTGGCCTGTAGAACTTGGATGGTGTTCTTCCATTCTCTTCACGCATGGTAGGTTTGTGTTGAGAGGTCTGCTGTTATTCGGATCCTTTTCCCATTGTAATAAATTTCTTTCTTCGCTTTGGCTGCATTCAAAATTTGCTCTTATTCTTGAGATCTGTAGTCTTGATTATTATGTGCCTGGGCGAGGATTTTCTAGGGTCTGGTCTGCCAGGTGTCCTATAGGCTTCAGTTACCTGGGTGAGGTCCCTTGTGAGATTGGGGACGTTTTCTGCAATCACTTTATTGAAAATATGTTGAAGTCCTCTGCTCTGGTATTCGGCTCCTTCTTCTATTCCAATTATGCGCAGATTATATCTCTTGTCTTTGTGCACTAGCTCCTGGATTAGTCTGCCCTGGAGCTTTACTGTTTCTTGGAGTGTGGTAATTTTCTGGTTCTTGTCAGCTGCATCACTGTCCAAGAGAGAGATTATGCTTCAATATGGTCAATTCTTTGTGCTGTGGATTCAAGTGTGGAGTTTATGGATGTCAGGGAGCTATTTATGGTTGCCAGATCAGCTCTGATCATGGAAATTTCTTCCTTTAAAGAGTTGTATTTTAAATCTATTTTTTTCGTGCATTTCTCTTCTCAGGATGTTAAGGTCTTCTTCAACGGAGGTTTTCACTGTATCCATTTTTGCTTCCGGTTCTTTCTTGGTTTCCTGAAAGTCCTCTAAGAATTCCATTCTAAACTCCTGGAATTATTTTGTGATTTTGTTCCTGAGGCTTTCCATCATTTCTGCTATTGTAGCCTCGGTTGCTTTTTTATTCTCCATCGCCTCTTCGGTGGTACTGCTTTTTGTAGCTGACAAGTTGGCTTGCCCTTTCATGTAGTTTGCAATATTTCTTTGTTATTTGCGCATCTGGGGATCTGTAGGTGGTTTCCTTGCGTTGGCTTTGTGCTGGTTCCCGCTGGTCCATCAGTGAGAGGCAATCCCGGCCGTTCTGTCTCGCAGCTCTGGTGTCTCTGTCGGTCTGCACTCCTGGGGTCTGTGGAGCTCCTGCCATCTGGACTCTGTGCTCCTGGCGTGACTTTTCGGCAGTTGGTTTGCTGGCGCTGGGTCCCCTTTCCCAGCCTGGCCCTGTTTGGGCCAGAGTCGGTGGGTGGGGGAGGGGTACCCCGGAGATTTTCCTGCTCTGTGCAGGCTACAGGCTCTTCTTTTTTTGTTCTTTTTCGTTTCCTGAATTCCTATGTTGCTTCTGGTTGTTGGGTTTGCTGGATTCTTGATGGGGTGTTGGGTGCTGGTATTCCCAGCTCACTATTCAGTTGGAGTGAGTTGGGGTGCCTCCCTACTGTGGTGGCGCCATCTTCCTTTCTCTCTCTATCATCTTGTCCTATCTATCTATATATCTATAATCAAATCTATATTATCTATCCCCATCATCTATCTTTTTTTGTTGTATGTTCTGGTCCTGGGGCTTGAACTCAGTGCCTGGGCACTATCCTTTCACTTTTTTGCTCAAGGCTAGAACTCTACTAATGGAGCCACAGCTCCACCTCTGGCTTTTTTGGTGGTTAATTGGAGATAAGAGTGTTAAGTACTTTCTTCCTAGGTTGGACTTGAACCTTGATCCTCAGAACTCAGCCTTCTGTGTAACTAGAACTATACATGTGATCTACCAAAGTCCAGATCTATCTATCTATCTATCTATCTATCTATCTATCTATCTATGTCATCTGCCTATCATGCAAGTCTAGTACTAGTCAGCTTTTTATTACTGTGATAAAAATATATATTATATATCTTGTATTTTGTACAAATATATACATATATAATATATCATTTAATGTATAAAAGTTTATAGACTTACATATTCTTATGTATAATTTGTTATTATTATATTTGTATGTAATATGTAATCTTATTTTAAAAATAGAGTAATTTAGGGGCTGCGATGTAACTTAGTGATAAAGCACTTGTTTAACATGAACAAAGCCCTAAGTTTGATTTCCCAGCAATGCCATAATAATTTTTAATTTAGCTCCTAGTTATTACAAAACAATATTTTATAGATTGTTACTTCTAAATCATGATTAGTCTTAGTATTGCAGTAATTTTTATTTTCTATAATCATATGAAAATTAATCTTCAACTTTATTGACAGGCAAGCTTTCTCACATGGGCTCTCTCTGACATTCTCTTTGGCTCTGACCTCTGTTCCTGGAAGTCACATGACTGCAAAGGGCTCCGATATAGATAAGAAATGGCCAATGGCCATTATGTCCATTATGTATACGAGGCACAAGTATTGAGCTACTTCAGCCCTATAATCCTTTCTGGTTCCTTCACTCTGGCCCTGGGCCCAGTCCCTGAGCTTTTTCACTGAAAGGTGGTGCTATGCCACTTGAGCCACAGCTTTACTTTTGGATTTTTTGCTGGTTAATTGGAGATAATTAGATTTGTCTGCCTGTACTGGTTTTTAACTGGGATCCTCAGATCTCAGCCTCCTGTGTAGGTAGAATTTCAAGCATGAGCCATTAGTGCCTGGCTTTGTTCATGTTCTTGATTCCTCTTCTGGAAGGCAAAGCAGGTAGCCATTCCACACTTGACAACTGTCTTGAGATGGCTTCCTTTCCCATTGCTAGACAAGGGTTCTCATGGCCCTTCCCAATCTTGGATATTTTCTTTAAAAATCTGACTTTGAGTGGGGCACCAGTGGCTCACACCTGTATTCCTAGCTACTGACAAGGCTAATATCTGACAATCATGGTTCAAAGGCAGCCCAGGCAGACAAATCTGAGATACTTGTAAGAGCAGCCACTTAATCAGTAAAAGGCAGGGGTGAATCTATAGCTCATGTGGGAGAGTGCCAGCCTGTGTGTGTGTGTGTGGTGGGGGGGAGGGGATGGAAATCTAAATGAAAGTGTGAAGCCCTGAGCAAAAAGACTGTCTGCAAATACATTCACATCTGAGATGTTAGAAGTGAGCACTTCCACAAGTAAATTTGGAGAGGGAAACAATTTGGCCCTTTGTATCACTCAGTGAGTGGAAAAGCAACCAAACTGGCATGCTCCATTTGCCTTCAGGAAATGCCCATGTCAGCATCTGAGAGCAGTTCTTATCATTCGTAGGAAAAGCAAGGACACAGAAAGGTCAGTACTTTCTATCTTGAACAAAATGGCAACACAGAACAGGTATTCCTGTGATCTCTGCTCACCTGCCACTGAATTACGGTTAGACTCATCCTGCCTTTTGCAACCTACACACACAGACACTGCTACCAGAAAAGACGATTCTGCTACAATTATAGGTTCTCAGGCTGTCTGCCTTTGGTAGATTTCAAAATAGCACAGCTGACTGCTTCAAGTCAGAAAACAAACAACAACAAAAAATCCCTAGTCCTCAACTCCCAAGTCACACAAACGTAACCTGTGTCTACTGAATCTAGCACCTGTTATCTGGTCTTTTCATGTCATTCTTGGCTGCCCTCAGCTGCCAGCTGTCAGATAGTGAGGGATTAAGGTAACTCACTGGGGGACTAAGACAAGAACCTCATTTCTAGTTTGGACTTGGACAGTGTGGATGTGAATAGAGCAAAGCAATGATGGCTCACACCTGCCATCCTAGCTACTCAGGAGGCTGAGATCTGAAGATCGTGGTTTGAAGCTAGCCTGGGCAGGAAAATTGGAGACTTTTATCTTCAATTAACTACCAGAAAACCAGAAGTAGAGTTGTGGTTCAAGTGGCAGAACTCTAGCCTTAAGCAAAAAAGCTCAATGAGAGTGACCAGCCCTAGGTTCAAGCTCCAGGACCAGCACACAAAAAATGTATAATTAATTAATAATATTATTTAAGAACTGGGATGTAGCTCAATCAGTGGCAAAGTGCTTGCCTAGCAAGTGCAACATCCTGGGTTCGATCCCCAATACCAAAAAAGAGAAAAATATTATTTAAAATGTGTTATTTTAAGGTTGTCAATTACTAATTACTATAATTATTTAACATTATAAATAACTGGCTAAATAAAGTATTATCTATATACGTTATTATTATTTTAACGACTTATACTTTATTCATTCAAGTATAATTCCTACTAACCTTTTGGTTATTTTTTTCCTAGTGTTAGTCTGTTGTGTGTGCTTTATTATTATTTCAGTTTATTTTTAATCTACAAATGGTTGTCATGGGTGATACAATATAGTATGTTCATTTATGCGTACAGGGCATTTTGGTCAGTCATCCTGTCCACTGCTCTTCTTCATCCCTTCTTCTTCCATCTTCCATCAACCTGTCCACTTCCTTTTTCACTCTAAAACATTCAGGTTCTTTTTTCTTTTTGTGCTAATACTGGGGCCTGAACTCAGGCCTGGGTGCTGTCCCTTAGCTTTTTCACTCAATGCTAATGCTCTTTTACTTAGGCCACAGCTCCACTCCTGGGAATTGCTGATTAACAAGATAAGGATCTCTCACACTTCCCTGACAGGGCTGACTTTGAGCCTCAATTCTCAGCCTCCTGACTGGCTTGGATTATAGGACTAAGCCACCAGCACCCAGTTAGAAATGGTCCTTGAAGGTGTGATTTAGTTAAAACCAAGTCATTACTATGGGCCTTAATCCTGAAGATCATGAAAAGACAGAAGTCAGCCATCCACCAGCTAAAAAGGGATGTGGCAGACACAAACCCTGTGGGCAACCTGACCTTGGGCTTGAGCTGCATGAACTAGGAGAAAATAAGTTCCTGTTGTCTAAGTTATTTGGTGAGGGAAAGCCCTAGAAACTGACTCAGGGACCTTGAAAAAGTTACTCCATCTTGGGAACATTACTTAATTTCTAGACATGCTGTACTACATCATGCACTTGGCTCAGAGGAAAATATGAGAGTGCTAAAACAAAAAAAGCAGTTAAGAATTTATAGGACTCAGGATGTAGTTCACCAGTTCAGTGTTTGTCTAGTCTGTGCAAGACCCTGGGTTTGAACCCCAGCATGCAAAAAGAGAGAGGGGAAAAAAAGAATCTCAGGGCAACTGGGCAGCTGTGGTTCATGCCTATAGTTCTAGCTACTCAGGAGGCTGAGATCTGAGGGTCACAGTTCAAAGCCAGCCTGGGCAGAAAAGTGTACTAGGCTCTTATATCCAATTAACTGCTAGATAACAGGAAATGGTGCTATGGCTCAAAGAGGTGGAGGACTAGTCTTGAGCAAAAGAGCTCCAGGACAGCGCCCAGGCTGATCAAGCCCTACAACTTACAAAAAAAGAAAGAAAAAGAGAGAGAGAGAGAGAAAGAAAGAAAGAAAGAAAGAAAGAAAGAAAGAAAGAAAGAAAGAAAGAAAGAAAGAAAGAAAGAAAGAAAGAAAGAGAAAGAGAGAAAGAAAAGAAATAATCTCATGGCAGCTGGGCAGCTGTCATCCATGCCTATAATCCTAGCTACTCAAGTTGCTGAGATCTAAAGTTTGAGGTTTGAAGCCAGTCCAGTCAGGAAAGTCTGTGAGACTCTACTCTCCAATTAACCAGCAAAAGGCTGCCAGAAGTGGAGCTGTGGCTCAAATGGTAGGAGTGCCAACCTTGGATATTAAAAGCCCAAGGGACAGTGCCCAGACCCTGAGTTCAAGCCTACGACCAGGACAAGAGCTTTTGTCCAGACACTGAGTGAGATGCAGAGAGCAGAGCAAAAGCAAGGAAGGACACAGACGAAAAGCAGTCACCCAGCCAAGTAATCACACCTGTAATCCTAGCTTCTCATAAGGCTGAGGTCTGAGGATTGAAGTTTGAAGCCAGCCCTTGAAGAAAGTGAGACTTCTAAGAACCCAGGCCCAGTACTGATGCACGTGCACACATGGATGCGTATGCACACACATGCACAAACAGAAGAATTAAAGCATTTTATCTTCCCTGAAAGAAAAGAATGGAACAAAATGTTTTCACTGTGAGGCAAAGCAAAAGTTGGTAGGATATGTAATTGTGGATGAAGACTGAGTTTATCCTGAAATCATGTTTCTTTATGACATTGTTTGGTTTGATGGTATATTTTGTCAGATCACTGATAAGTTTAGAATGTACTAGTTTAAACATGTAATTTTCATTACATATTAATCAAGCATCATTATATTAATTACATGGCCCTGTTCTACTTCATTCCTTCCGTAATCAACTAGAATGAAGAGGATATGATTATAGGGTTGATGAAAAAAAGACCAAAAAAAAGAGATGGAAGATCAACAGCCAGATCACTGAGTCTTGAAAGAATTTATATTTATTATAATTATGAGAACAAAGTCAAGGCATATTTTATCATTGTGTTTTGTTGCTTAGTTGTGTTTCATTTCTGTATAATAGTTTTAAATATGAAGTAGTTGTACATAGGGATTTCAACTGAACAAGTCAGATTCCTTTGTGCATTTGCTTAGTACACTAGTGAGAGTGGCCACCGAGAAAAAGGAAGATCCTGCCTTCTTGTGACATTCGTAAGATGCTGAGATGTCTGATCAAAAGGTCAAAAGACGTGATTTCATCATCATATTAAGAAGGAAAAAGGAGCTGAGCCAGGCACTGGTGGCTCACACCTGTAATCCTAGCTACTCAGGAGGCTGAGGCCTGAGAATCCTGGTTTGAAGTCAACCTGAGCAGGAGACACTTAATCTGCAATTAGCCAGTTCATGAGACACTTAATCTGCAATTAGCCAGTAAAAAGGCAGAAGTGGAATTGTGGTTCAAGTGGTTGAGCACCAGCCTTGATCAAAAAAGCTAAGCTAAGGAACAGTGTCCAGGTTCTGAGTTCAAGCCCCAGTATACACACACCCACACACACACACACACACACACACACACTTTCTTTGCCTCCTCCTGAGGGTTAATCTTATAAGGATCAGTTACTTTTGTGTTGTCCTGTTTTAGACATCAAGGCTATGTTCATTTGCCTCCCAAGGCTATATTTATTTATAGAATGAAAGAGTAATAAGTGTGACCATAACACTTTTCTGAGTAAGTCATGCAATCACAGGGAAGCTCTGAGGACCCAATGCCATGTTAGAAGAGCACACTTATTGGGAAGCAGGCAAGAAAGGGAGGGGGGAGGAGGAGGAGAATGGAAGATGAAGGAGAGGAGGAAGAGAGAAGGGGGAGAGGGAGAGAGAAGGAGGAAGTGGTGAAGGAGAAGGAGGAGGAGAGTAAAGAGGGTGGGAAGGAGGAGGAGGAAAGGGAGAAGGGAAGAGAGGAAGGGGGAAGAGTGAGGAGGTAGAGGAAGAAATCACTTTCCCTGAAGCAGAGACTCTCAGACCACAGGCATTCAAGTCATCAGAGACTTTGTACTTTTTTTTTTAATGTTTGTGTGCAGTCCTGGGGCTTGAATTCAGGGGTCCTGGACACTGTTCCTGAGCTTTTGTGCTCAAGGCTAGTGCTCTACTACTTATGGCTTTTGGGTAGTTAACTAGAGATAAAAGCCTCATAGACATTCCTGCCACAGCTAGTTTGAGCTGTGATCCTCAGATCTCAGGTCCTGAGTAGCTAGGATTATAGTGTGATCCACCAGTGCTGAAGGAGACTATATTTTTACCCTATCTCTCCCACCTTACCCCACCCCATCCCTCACAGAAGGACTGTGCCCAGACTCTGAGTTCAAGCCCTAGGACTGGCACACATGCATGCACACATGCACACACACAGAGGAATGGAAAAGGCTGCTGTATGATGATGCATTTCTAGAGACTGATTTACTTCTTGTGCCTTTTCCCTGAAAGGAGTTACAGCAGGGAACCTGTTCTGCAGAAAGCAGGAGCTGTATTTACCAGGAAGGCAAGAAATGTACTGAAATGGACTGAACATACATGAACCACATTTACACAAATGTACAATCTCAATAAACCTTACAATAAATTGTGACTTAGGTATTGTTTTTGCCTTATTTTAGAGAGGAGACACTGAAGTTTCAGACAGCTATTTTTTTATTTTTTTATTTTTTGGTGCTGGTCCTCAGGCTTTAACTCAGGGCCTGGACACTGTCCCTGAGCTTTTTAGTTCAAGTCTTACACTTTACCATTTGAACCACAGCACCACTTCTGGCTTTTCTGATGGTTAATGGAAGAGTCTCGAAGGCTTTCCTGCTTGGGCTGGCTTTGAAATGAGATCCTTAGATCTCAATCTCCTGAGTAGCTAAGATGACAAGTGTGAGCCACTGACTCCTGGCAACAAGTGAATATTTTAGTGGTGTGCTCCATGCTACTCAGTGCGTAAGTTGTAGATCTGCCTAGCATCCACTCCTCTTTTCTGTTTGCCTAGCACACAGCTAAGACTTGGCAGAGAAGAAAGATTCTAACTAGGCCTCCAGAGAAGGGGATTCCAATCACACCTAGTGTGGGAACTCAGCATGGATCTGTGAGTTAAACTGCAGCAGAAGGGTTCCCAGGCTTGAAGTAGAAGATAAGGCAGGGAGGTAATTAGAGACTAGACTGAATGAGTTTTAAAAGGTTAGCTATAAGCCCTGCCGAGTGGCCCACACCTGTAATCCTAGGTACTGAGCTCTGAGGATCACAGTTCAAAGCCAACCTGGGTAGACAAATAGGAGACTCTTAACTCCAATTAACTAGCAAAAAGCCAGAATGCAGGTGTGGCCCAAGTGCTAGAGCACCAGCCTAGAGTAAAATGAGAGCACAATAACCTGAATTCAAGCCCCAGTAGTGGCATGTGCATGTGTGTGTACGGGCACACACACACACAATCATCCAGCTAATTTAACTCTTACTGTACAGGAGGCCTGAGAGGGTGAAATGTATCACAATGTTGGACTCTGGATGTCTCCAATTTCTGGCAAGAGAGTGAAAGTATGACATGTCATCAATCAAAAAACAAAACCAGGACTGGCAGAAAAGAAAAAAAAACTGAATGTGAGCTCAGCCACTGCCATTAGTTCCAGTCAACAATAATTATTCTCATAGGGTTTACTGAACTCCATTTTATTATTTTACGCTAGTACTAGGACGTGAACCTGGGACACATTTTGTTCAAGGCTGGTGCTCTACGATTTGACCCACACCTCCATTTCTGGCTTTTTGCTGGCTAATTGAAGAAAAGGATCTTCTGGAATTGTCTGCCTGGGCTGGTTTTGGACCAGGATCCTCAGAGCTCAAACCTTTTGGGTAGCTAGGATTACAGGTATGAGCCACCAGTACCTGTTTACATACCCCTCCCCCCATTATTTTATTTTATTTGTGTGCCAGTATTGAGGCCTGAACTCAGGGCCTTAGCTTTTTCACTCAAGGCTGTCACACTTCCACTAACAGTTTTTTTGTTGGCTATATCTATATATATAAGGGTCTCGTGGACTTTCATGCCCAGGCTGGCTTTGAACCCCCATTCTCAGCCTCCTGAGTAGCTGGGATTACGAGCCTGAGCGACCAGAGTCCAACAGAAGCTTCTCCCTTTTAGTTGGGCATTCAAACAACGACTGCACAACGTCCTTAGCAAGGTTTTTCCTCTTTTTGGAGATTCCATCTGATTTGCCTGAGAGGCTTGAGTGGTGTGATTTTTTTTTTTCTTTTTGCCAGTCCTGGGCCTTGCACTCAGGGCCTGAGCATGGTCCCTGGCTTCTTTTTGCTCAAGGCTAGTACTCTGCCACTTGAGCCACAGCGCCACCTCTGGCGGAATCGAACCCAGGGCTTCATGTATACGAGGCGAGCACTCTACCACTAGGCCACATTCCCAGCCCTGATGATAATTAATTTTTTTTTTTAATGTAAAAGCACAAGTGGCACGCGGCTGGTAGCAGCAGGTTAGATCCTCCGGTCTATAATGGCCTTCCCAACTTTTCCTGACTTTCCCTCGGATTCTGGGGTTGGGGCGGGCGGCTCCCGGGGCCGAGGGCAGCCCTGCCCCGCAGCCCCACCCCGCAGCCCGGCTTCCGCGGCCCGCGACGCCACGGGCTCTCGCCTCAGGGGTGCGCGTGTGACCGTCTCACTTCTAATCCGAAGGGGGTAAGGACGACAAAAGTTTACAAGTTGACCTTCCAGGGACTCCTCGCTCGGGGGCCGCTGTCTCCGTGACGGCGGGGAAAACAACTTTTTCCCTCCCTTTCTCCTTCTTCTCCTTCCCCCCGCCCCCCCACAACACCCAGGTCCAGCCCCGTCCGGCTCAGCCAGGAATGTGTCCCAGAAGTTGGAGTCTTGGAGTGGCTGGGCGCGGTCCAATCATCGGGGCGCAGTCGTGACGATCCCGCCCTCGAAGCGCTCTGGTTGGCTCGTTCCCGCGGAGGCGGGGCGGCGCGAGGGCGGCACCTGGGCAGTGACGTCAGCTCCTGGCGCGGGCTCGGGGCGCGGCAAGGGCTCAGGACTCGGCGCGGGGCTGGCGGGGCGGGGCCGCCGTGGTCTCGGCCTGTGCGAGTGCGGGCGCGGGCTAGGGACGCCGGAGGAGGCGACCCCGAAGTTTGGGAACTCGAGCTGGGGGCGGTGGCCCCTCCCAGGTGAGGCCCGGCGCGGGAGCGGAGGGCGCGACCATGGTCAGGCTGGCGGGCTCCTTGCGTGCGGGATGTATGTGAGGTGTGTGTGTGTGTGTGTGTGTGTGTGTGGTGTGTGAACTGTTTGGTGTCCGTATGGGGTGTGTGCAGTGTGAGGTGTGAGGAAGATGTGTGTAGTGTGTGTGTGAGGTATGTGTGAGGTGTGTGTTGTGTGTGAGGTATGTTGTGCGGGGCATTTGAGGTGTGTGGTGTGTGTGCAGTGTGTTAGGTGTGTGATGTGTGCGCAGTGTGTGTAGTGTGCACACGGTGCGTGGTGTATGTGATGTGTGTTGTATCAGATGTGTGTGAGATATGTGTCTGTGTGTTGTGTGTTTGCTGTGTGAGATGTGTCTGGAGTGTGTAGTGTATGGAATGTGTGTCTTCTGTTTGTCAGATGTGTGTTGTGTCTTTGTGTGTTGTGTATGTTGTGTCTTATGTGTGTTGCGTGTGTTGTGTTGTGTATGTTGTGTATGTGTCTTGTGTGTGGTGTGTGTATATGTGTGGTATGTGGTGTGTAGTTTGTAACCAAGGTGAGGTGGGGCCGTGGGCCCATGGCTGTGTTTAGATCCTCCCCCCCATAACCCTAGGACTCCTATCCTGAGACATGTATGGGGTGGGATGCAAAAGTGGGAAAGGTTGAAAATGTATCTCCCTCCCCCAAAAGACTCAAGAAAATGGAGCTTTCTGGGGGGAAGTGTGATTTTTTTGTTTCCCAGTTTTCCTAAAGGAATGAAACAGTTGCCCTTGTTAATGTATTACTAAAAGTGAAAAAAAAAGTATTTTATACATATATGTATAAGTATATACACACATATATTTGTGTATATCATTTATATGAATTTAATAATATATTTGTACATTTATACAAACTAATTTTAATCACATTAATATGTCATATTCATAAATACTTAATATATTTATAACTAAACACATATATTTATATTTAATAGTTACATGTATACCTAAATATAAATAGTACATATGTATTATAATTATCATATATTTATAAGTAAATATATTTAAAAATTTATATATACTATATTGATATATAAATATATAATAAATAAGTAAATATGTATCAATATGATTAATATAAAGATATATATGTTTATATAAACATTCATTTATGATTATACATATGAATAAAATACATTTCACATATGTTTATACATATATTTCAAGGTATTTGCATTTCCCCAATGGCTTGCTAATTAATATATTGCTTAAATGAAAGAGTATCAATATGAGTCTTTTGTATATAGATGAATGTTAAATATCCTAATGGAATATATATGTGAAGTATATATCTATATATCAGTCCGTTTTTCCTATGGCCTGTTAATATATTGCTTATCTGAAAAAATCAATGTGATTTTTATGTTTATATATCATCATGAAATGCCTCATGGGTAGTACAGCTGTATGGGAGAAGTTTGCTCACAAGCTAGGGGTAGGGCTGACCCTACCCCTAGAAATGTGGCACACTTCTAAAATGCCAATGTGGGTTCCCTGGTAATGGTCCCCTGGCTGTCAGCTTGTGCTTCCAAGGCTTTGGGCAGGCTGCTGCTGATCTTCAGATCTGTTTTCTGTAGCTGCTGGAGAAGGGATGTTTTCAAGGATCCTTTTACAGAAGGGAGTTCAGGGAAATGTGGGGGTAGGTGTGGCACACAACCTCTTAATTATAGGGACCAAACTAACCCATGGTTTTCTTTCAGTAAGAACTGGAGAGCAGTGGGAACAGAATTTGATTTGAAAGTGAAGGGGTAGAAGGGGAGGGGAGCAGAGCCAGATGCTGCTGGTGGCTCACATCTACAATCTTAGCTGCTCAGGAGGCTGAAATCTTGAGGACCACAGTTCAAAACCATTAAATAACAACTCAGACAGTTGATGAGACTGTCATCTACAATTAGCCAGCAAAAAGCTGTGTGGCTTAAGTAGTCTGAGTGCTAGCCTTGAGCAAAAATGCTAATTTCCAGGTACTGAGTTCAAGACATACACACACACACACAAATTCAAGACACACACACACACACACGAATGGCCAGTACTCCTGAATCAAGTTTCCCCTGGTTCTCAAGATAGCTGCTCTGCAAGGAGATTCCACTGTTGTCAGGTTTGAAGGAAATGGGTGTAGATTTCACAGTGAGTTGAAAACTTCATCCCAGGCTGTGACCATTAGGCTATTTCCAGGAGATGGGAAAAGAAAGAAATCACAAGAAAGTCAGGAAGTGTGGGGGAAGAGAACTTTGTAGATAGATTCTCTTATTGTTCTAGTCAGATAACTGATTTCAGAGCAGGAGGAACTGTGTGTTTTGTTTGGCTATTGTCTGTGGAACACCTGGTTCTGTATTGTTTTAGTTCCTGAAAAAAAAGTAGCTCAGGGTTTTGGAAAAGGGAAGATGAGATTTACTAGAAAGACCAGAACATTTCAGTTTTGACTTATGGTTTGAATGAAGATACAGATTGCAAATAGTTCTGTAGTAATGGTGAGTTAAGAATTTTTCTTTTTAAGTTCCATGAGGAGGTAAAATGTACTCAGTTTTGCAGTGTATTTTGTGTGTGTGCATGCATGGACATGTGTGCCAGTATTGGGCTCTTTTGCTCAGGGTTTACTCTCTACCACTTGAACCATAGTTTCACTTCTGGCTTTTTGCTGGTTACTGGAGATTAGGGTCTCATAGACTTCTCTCTGAGCTGGCTTTGAACTTGAGTCCTCATATCTCAGCCTCCTGAGTAGCTAGGATTATAGATGTAGCACCTGGCTTTGCAGTGTACTTTTTCAGTAGGAGAGAGATACAGAATTTCTGTATGTATCCTGACAGGGAGTTTCTGTAGGCTGAGAGCTCTCCATGGCTTGGAAAACAGTTAAGCAAAAAGTACATTAGGATGTTATTATTATTGCTTTTGTTTTGATCAGGAAAGCAGATGTGTGAATATTTGGTAACAGGTCAAATTTCTATTTTCAGTGGCAAGACTGAAAAGCTGGGTTTTGGTGGCTCACTCCTACAATCCTAGCTATACTCGAGAGGTTGAGATCTGAGGATCACAGTTCATTGCCAGCCCTGGTAGGAAAGTCCATGAGACTCTTATCTCCAGTTAATCAGCAATAAACTAGAAGTGGAGCTCAAGTGGTAAGAGTGCTAGTCTTGAGTAAAAAAGCCAAGGGAGTGAAGCCCTGAGTTCAAGTGCCAGTACTGGCATACACACAAACACAAAGACTATTCACAGATAAGTGACTGAATTCTTCAGTTAAGTGAGGTAGCTCTTGGGAAGAACTAGCTGGAACCACTGTGAATGTGTTACCTCTTTCATAGCATGAATGTAATATTTTACTGTAACAGGAGCTGGCTCACTGTAGTTCTTTTTTTGGCTGTCCCCCTTCTCTGTCGGTGGAACTTTGTGTAAATGTCATCTGATTACTAGAGAAGTGTATTAATTTCTTTGTTTTTATTTATTTATTTATTTGGTGCCAGTCCTGAGGCTTGAACTCAGGGCCCTGGGCTCTATCCCTGGGCTTTTGTGCTTACACTAGTGCTCCACTTGAACTACATCTCCACTTTCAGCTTTTTTGGTAGTTAATTGGAGGTAAAAGTCTCATAGATGTTCCTTCTTGGGCTGGCTTTGAACGGTGATCCTCAGATCAGAGCATCCTAAGTAGCTAGGATTGATTACAGGTGTGAACTTCTGGCTTCTGGCATGTATTAATTTCCTATGTTTATTGAGTTTATTTAAACTTTGAAAGTCTATTTGGAAGTTCTAGCAGTGTTGCTCAGCTGCTCATATCTCTATTTTATTTTATTTTTTTTTGGTGACAGTACTGGGATTTGAACCAGGATTTGAACTCATGCTTGCTTGTTTTTTTTTTCCCACTTAAAACAGGTGCTGTACCACATGAGCCATAGCTGTACTTCTGTCATTTTGCTGGTTAATTATAAGAACCTCTTGTATTTATCTGCCCAAGTTGGCTTTGAACTTCCATCCTCAGACCTTAGCCTTCCTGAGTGGCTAGGATTATAGGCATGAGCCACTAGCAGTTGACGGGCCTACTTTCTTCACATAGTCAGTCACTTGACAGTGTCTTGCAGTAGCAGATACTGTCCTTATGCCGATTACCATTTTCTAAAGATACCAATTGTTTGTTTGAACTGAAATTTGAACATGTTCTCCTTCTTCTTGTGAATGATTGGAGGGTCAAATGAGCCTATTAATTTTCCTCTGAACAAACTCAGTGATGAGTCAGGGGAAGTGCCTGGCTGAACCCAAGAGCAGAGGAGAGAATGTGTGAAATCACCTGAGTCTCAATGTTTTTCTTTAGATCAGCTGCTTGGCATTATTTTTTAATTAAAAAAGATGTTTTTTCATCTTCCACCTCTATCAGCGTGTGATTTTATACCACTGAGAAAGCTTCTAAACATAGACTTACCAGAATATACACAAGTCTGTTTTCCAGCTTTAGATGAAAAAGTCAAGAATCTTCTTAGAAAAATGTATTGGCTAAGGCATATGGGTAAAGTAGACTAGTCAGGTGCCAGTGGTTGACACCTGTAATCCTAGCTACTCAGAAGGCTAAAATTTGCAGTTCAGTACCAGCCTGGTCAGGAAAGTTCTAAGATGCTTATCTCCATTTAACTACCACAAAGCAGAATGTGGAGGCATGGTTCAAATGGTAGAGTGCCAGCTGTGGGTGAGAGTGCCATGTCCTGAGTTCAAGTTCTAGAATTAAATAGGGATGACCAGAATTTGTTGTCCATATAGGCCATATGGTATAGGCTAATTAAATCTGAGAAAATAATAGTTGCTGGATTGTTATGGGGATGAAATATGGAAGTCCTGCACTCGTTTCCCTGGCAGATCATCCATAGGAGTTGATGATGGATAGGGTTATGCACTGCACATTTGGCAAAGAGTTTCTAGCTGGGGAAGAAGTCCTCTTGGAGATGTGAGGATGGATAAAACTTGTCTTTCCTTTGCTGTACTCAGTACAGAGGTAAGTGTGCTTTACACATAATCATAATGAAAAGCAGAGTTTATATTACTATTTTGCTGTTAAAAAGACCAAAAAGAACATATGAAGTTGCACAGATGTTTATTATATATATTTTTTTAAAGAAAAAAGACACCACGTTTACAATTATGGTTTATGTTTGTCAGTACATGGAAACTGCTACATGGAATGACACATGGAATGTGCAATTAGAATGTGAGGGGGCTTTGTTATTATTTGTGTGTATGTTCATTAGTCTTAGGGTTTGAACTCAGGGCCAGGGCATATCCCTCAGTTTTTGTGCTAATGGCTAACACTCTAGCAATTGAGCCACAGCTCCACTTGAGCTTTTTGGTGGTTAATTGGATATGAGACTCTATTCCTTCTCTGCTCATGCTAGCTTTGTACTTCAACCCTATGATCTCAGCTTCCTGAATAGCTAAGATTACAGGTATGAGCCACTGGTGCCTGGCTTATTGCTCTCTTTTTTCCTTTACTGAGATTAAGTAACTACATAAATTTAATAGTACACAGCTTAACCTTCTCAATGATGGACATCGTCATTCTAGTCTACAAAGCTTATGAACTCTATGAACATTAACAATAAAACAATTTCTTCTAGGTCGGGTGATACATACATTCTTTCCTTTTGCGTAGTATCATCTGTTCCCTCTTTTTCTCTCATTCCCTCCCTCCCACCACCACCCATGAGTTGCTTAGTTTGCTTTCATCAATGTCCATTGCAGCTGTTGGGCCCCTCTGCTGTATTTTTTTCACCTGCTTTCCACTCATTCTGTTCCCCCCTCCCAGCTTCCCTCAGATGTGCACATGTATATACCATATATGAGGTAAAGAATATAGAGTCCTCTAAGCACTATGAAACAAATTAAGAAGAGATCCTTGGTTTCCTTATCTTTGGAGTTCTTTTCAGTCTGTATATTATTTTATGTACATGTGAAGAGGTGCTTGGTGCTTTTCTCCCAAGACTTTCCTCCTTTGGTCTCACTGTGTATTGGTATCTTGAGTCCTGTTTGCTCTGTCATATCTTCTTGTGTTTTAAATCTAACATCTGCATATCAGGGAGACTATGCACTGGTTGTCTCTCTGTTCTTGGTTCATCTCTCTCAGCATGATTTGTTCTAGTTCCATCCATTTCCCTGTGAATGCCATTATTTTATTATTTCTAACAGCTGTGTAGAATTCCATTGTATACAGATACTACATTTTCTGGATCCATTACTCCGTAGTGGGGCATCTGGGATGTTTCCATATCTTGGCTATTGTGAATGCTGTCATGCATTACTCTTGAAATATAAAAATATTAGTTTCAGAAACATTAATCTGTTGGGCCTTTTGGAGGTAGTTGGGAGGATAGTGGTAGAAACTAGATTAGAGCTAATAGAGAAAGGCTGAGTGGGATCCCACTGGAAGTGGTGGGATTTGAATGGGCTTTTGATGGGGAAGGGATTTTGTGGAGGAGGTATATGGGTGAAATGTGCTTACTTGAGTTTGGAACAAAATGAAGTCTGGACTGAAACTGGGTTCAGGTTAAGGTGGACAGATTGGTATTGTTCAGGAAGGTAAGATACAACAGGGCTGGATCTTACATGTTTCTAAGGAGAGACACCAGGCACTAGTGGCTCATGCCTATAATCCTATCTACTCAGGAGGCTGGGATATGAGGATCATAGTTTGAAGCCAGGCTGGGCAGAAAAATCCGTGAGACTCTTATCTCCAATAAACTACCAAAAAAAGCCAGAAGTGGATCTGTGCCTCCAGTGATAAAGCACTAGCCTTGAGCAAATGAAGATCAGGGACATCGCCCAGGCTCTGAGCTCAAACACAGGACCAGGACTGACACACACACGCGCCACTGGTGGCTCATGCCTTTAATTCTTAGCTCAGGAGGCTGAGATCTGAGGATACTGGTTTAGCAAACCAATTTGAAATACTCTTATCTCCAATTAACTAGCAAAAAGTGGATCGGATGGCAGAGTGCCTATATGGAATGAAAAAGTCATGATGGTGCCCAGGCCTTGAGTTCAAACCCTGGTACCAGCACATACACACACACACACACACACACTGAAATAACATTTAGAAATAGTCAGACAAAAGTTGTTAGTGTAGGTATTATGTAGGTATTAGAGCACAAAGCATGAGTTAACCAGAGATAGTGACAAAAGGACAGAACAGACCCAATGGAAGACAACTGCATTACACACTACAGCAGATTCCTGAGTTGGTAAGGTCAAGAATCTGCCTGGAACAAGGCACCAGGCTCAAACTTGCAATCCTAATTACTGAGGAGACTGGGGTCTGAGGATCACAGTTCAAAGTCAGCTCAGGCAGGAAAGTCTATGAGACTCTTATCTCCTATTAACCACCAAAAAAGCCAGAAGTAGAGCTACAGCTCAAGTGGTAGTGTGCAAGCCTTCAGCAAAAAAGCTCAGGGACAACATCCAAGCCCTGGGCTCAAGCCCTGGGACTGGCACACACAAATGCACACACACATACACACACACACAAATCTGGGGTGGGGTCTAGCTGTCAGGTCATTTCATGAGCTTGGAGAGCAGTTGGGTGACACAAGAGATCTGGAATTTAAACAGCAAAAATTGAAGATTACTACATGAGGCAGTGGCCAGTTCGTTCAACTTTTTAGGGAGTTACCAAGTGTGGTTCTGTAGCTTAGATCGAAGACAGGAAGGAGCCAAAATCAAGCAGGAACTACTTGTGAGGAGCCACAGGCACAAAGTGTGGGTGGAAGGCAGCTGCTTTGGCTTGAAATCCATAAAGAACCCTTCTTCATCTGGGGTGGAAGAAAGCCCTTGGGCAAAATGGGAGAAATGCCATGGGAAGGGACTGTAGTTTACTGCAGGGAGGGGCTGCATTTTCTAGTTCAGCGGGAACCACTGGAAGGAAATCTATAGACAGTCACTCCTGGCTCCTCAGAGGCTGGCTTTAGCGGCAGAGGAAAAATTTGAAATAATGACAGGAATCTCCCATCTAAACAATCCAAAGTGACATATTTTTGCCAGGTCATGTCTGCAGGTACAGAGTTAAATTAACTGAAGTGGAAAGTAGTTAGTGGGATAGAAAAGAAGAAAGTCTGAAATTAGACATAGAGAAACTTGACCGTTTGCAGGAGGAATTTTTAGACAACCAGACTTAATAGTTGACAGACTAGCTTCTGGAGGGGAGATGGGTGCTGAGTGGTGACAGACCTCTTTGGTGTCATAGTCAGGACTGGATTGAAATAGAATCACAAGGGAACATTAAATACTGCCCTTACAAGGCTGTCATTAGTATTCATTTTAATTGCTTATTCCCAGCAGTATCTGTAGTTGGAAAGACATACCAGGGTCCTGGCGCTGGTAGCTCACACCTGTAGTCCTCACTACTCAGGAAGCTGAGATCTGAGACTAACAGTTCAAAGACAGTGTGGGCAGCAGGAAAGTCCATAGATTTTGGGGGGGGGGGGGCAGTCCTGGGCCTTGAACTCAGGGCCTGAGCACTGTCCATGGCTTCTTTTGTTCAAGGTTAGCACTCCACCACTTGAGCCACAGTGCCACTTCTGGCTTTTTCTGTGTATGTGGTGCTAAGGAATTGAATTCAGGGCTTCATGTATGCCAGGCAAGCACTCTACCACTGGGCCATATTCCCAGTTCCCCATAACTCTTGATCCCCAATTAACTACCAAAAAAAAAAAAAAGCTGGAAATGGAGCCCATACTTATTGGCGTTTGAACTCAGGACCTTGCATTCTCACTTGGCTTTTTTGTTCAAGAAGAGTGCCACTTGAGGCACAGCTCCATTTTTGGCTTTTTGGTGGTTTGTTGGTGATAAGAATCTCATGGACTTTTTTTTTTTGCCCTGGCTGGCTTTGAACTGCCATCCTCAGATCTAAGCATCCTGAGTAGCTAGGAGCATAGGTATGAGCCAGCAGCATCCAGCTAGCCCAGTGGTTTTCATTGGAGATGATTTTGACCTTTAGAACCCATGTGACATTGTCAGGAGACTTTTTTCCATGTTTCAACCTGGAATTTGGAGTCCGGCAGTATCTGATAGAGTCTAGGAATCCCATCATTTTCGTGTGTATAGGAGAGCCATACCCACTGCTAAAACCCTCTCCCTGCCCTGCAACAGAGTTATTTGGCTCAAAAAGTCCTTAGTGCTTAGAAACCTGATTTGTAGGGTCTTCATGACCCTACAAAGACTACCAGACTGGCTTGGAGAGAACCCTAAAAGACTTTATTTCAGTCACATCTGTGATTGATCTGAGGAAACACCTCTTGCTTGTTCCATTACTACCCTGTTGCAATGATGACACATACACTGGAAAGTTTTTCTGTTGCATTCTATGCTAACATAAGCTGGCAGGGTTTATCAGGGCTGTAAAAACAAGTATTAATTTTTAGGATGTTTCTAGTAAACCTGCTTGATTAACCAGTTTGTTCTGTGAAGATAATTTTGATGTGCACGTTTAAAACCTCTGATGGAAAAGGGTTGGGTTAATGAATTCCCAAAGTATGTTTTGCTGTGTGGGACCTGAGAATTGTTTGTTTTTTCATCAAGAAGCCTGATGTTTTTCTAGACCTGGTTGTCAAATAGAGCAGCTCTCTTTGAAGACTAAGCTACCTGCCAACTGAAGTGAATGGAGTGCTTTGGCATTTCCATCTATTGTTTATTGTGCATTTAAACTTGAGATTGTTATTTAAATTTTCTTCTTTTTAAATATGCTGATACTGGGGCCTAAATGCAACTCAGGGCCTCTTGCTGTCCCTGGGCTTTTGTCTTTTTGCTCAAGGTTAATGCTCTACCACTTGAGCCTGGGCTCCACTTTTGGCTTTTTCTGGTTAATTGGACTTTCCCGCTCTGGCTGCCTCTGAATCACAATCCTCGGATCTCAGCCTCCTTAGTAGCTAGGATTACAGGTGTGAGACACAAGGGCCCAGCTCACTGCAGCTTTTGTAGATGCCTCTCACCTCAACATTATTGGGCTAAATATTATTTGCATCCCAGTTCATTAGGAGGAAACAATCACTTAGTGAAAGTGTCATTAAAACTCAGAGTTTCCTACTAGAGGGCTGACCTGCTCTAGTTAGGGACAATCTATCTTTGTAATTTGTGCTTGTAATTGTTGTATGCAACTATTAGGCAGAGGGTAGCATCCACCCCTTTTAAGTTTCAGAGATCCCAACCTAGTTCATTGTTAGCACTGTGACTTTGATCCTTATATAGCCTGAGCCCTGGTTTTCACACCTGCAAAATGAAATAGTAACTTCTGCCTAGTGAATCTTAGAAAGATTGACTTGTGGAGCCCTAGTGCTCTCCCCTGTAATCCTAGCTACTGATGAGGTTTAGATTTAAAGATCACATTTAGAAGCCAGTCCAGGCAGGAAAGTCTGCCAGGCTCTTATCACCCAGTAACCAGCAAAAAGCCAGAAGTGAAGCTGTGTGGCTCGAGTGGTAGAGTGCTAGCCTTGACAGAAGAAGCTAAGCAACTGCATGAAGCCCTGTGTTCAAACCCCAGTATCAGTAAATATAAACAAAATTTTAAAAAATAATAGGTAAATGTTCTTGGACTTTTCTTTCCAGGCCTACTTACTTTCCTCTTTAGTAGGTTTCTTTTGAGAATGAGCCACTTGCTTCTCTGAAATCCATCTGCATAGAATTATCCTCTTAGCTAAAATAGAACATGTTGTGTCTTTCTGTTCTCTGAAGGGAAGTGACCTGGTCATCCTCTACACATTGTTGGAACTTTTAATGTCATTCATGGACTTTTTGATATCCATGCTTTATAAACATTGAGGTTATAAAATAGCCTTAAAATCTTGCAGAAAAGGCAAAGTTGTCTTTGGGTACTAGTGGCTTCCACCAGTAATCCTAGCTACTCCAGAGGCTGAGATCTGAGGATTGGGGTTCAAAGCCAGCTCAGGCAGACAAATACAAGAGATTCTTATCTCCATTTAACCTGCTAAAAGCAGAAATGGAAGTGTAGCTCAAGTACCAGCCTTGAGTAAAAAAGCAAAGTGAAAGTGGGAGGTCCTGAGTTCAAGCTCTAGTACTTGCACAAACACATACAAAATACAAAGTTGCTAGGCAATTCAGAAGAGAAATGCTGCTAAGTAAATTTTTATTTACCATACCATTTAAAAGTTAGATTTGGATGGTGATTATACTACACCTTGTTAACTACATAAAAATAACTCCACTAATATTAAAATTGTCCTGCCAAATGCACTTAACACAAATTGCCATTTAACTAGTGCTGAATATGTACTCAAAACTTACCATTTTAGTAAGTTCAGCCAAATACTATAAATATTATTAGAATTATAACCCAACAAAGTAATCTTTTTGCAATCTTCTTTAAAACACGTTTTAGACCTTTTTATTTATTTATTTTTTGCTTATTTACTTAGTGTTGGTACTGACCCTTGAACTCAGGTCCATGGTATTCTCACTTGGCTTTCTTGTTCAAGGTTAGTACCACTGGAGCCTTAGCTCCCTTTCTAGTTTTTTGATGGTTATTTGGAGATCAAAGTCTCACTAACTTTTCCTGTCTCAGGCTGCCTTGGATCTTGATGTACTGAGTAGTTAGAATGACAGGCATGAGCACCAGCACCTGTCCACTTCAGATCACTTTGGGAACTAGCCCTTTGAATCCAAGCCTGGATAGATACGGCATACAGTAAGTTCAGCCAGGTGTGACTTGAGTAATTATCTCTTATTAGCACTCCTACAATCTGTAATACTTCCACTTGAGGCTGAGCCATGAAAATCCCCATTTAATTGCTTTGGGTTGGTTGTAATCTTTCCCTTGTGGAAAGAGAATGCCAACTTGGCATGAATAAAATCCTCCAAGTGCTTCAAATAAGAGTAGACAAACCCTATAAGTCAGCTGGGTTCCAGTGACTCATGCCTGTCATCCTAGCTACCCAGGAGGCTGATGTCTGAGAATCACAGTTCAAAGCCAGCTCGGTCAGAAAACTTGGAGAAACTCTTATCTTCAACAAACTACTCAAAAAAGCCAGAAGTGGCTCTGTGGCTCAAGTGGTAAGGTGCTAGCCTTGAGCACAAAGAGGCTCAGGGACTGCCCAAGCCTGAGTTTAAACCTCAGAACCGCCCAAAAAAAAAAAAAAAAACAGCAACAACAAAAAACCTAAAATTCAAACCGGAGCTCAAAGCCCTAAGTTCAAGCTCCAGTACTGGCACAAAAAGAAGTAAAAGAAAGTTTATATCCAAATTAATACTGAAGGCAGATATTGCATCCCCTTTGATTAGTTATTAAGCACGAGCTCTCCAGCTTCTTGAAAGCATATGAGATTCTTGGAGAATATTTACAATAAATGTGATATAGCGGGGTCTAGCTCCTGTATTTATTCAGTGGCTGACCCAAAATTGAGTAATTCTCTCCAAACATGAATCACTGCATGTTCAGAATACCAATCCCATGTGTACATGAATCCCATTATTTTCAGATTTTATTCTTTTTCTTTCTTTTTTGGTGCTGGGTCCTGGGGCTTGAGCTCAGGGTCATGTTTCTGTCCCTTAGCTTTTTTGCTCAAGGTTGGCACTCTACCACTTTAGCCATAGCTCCGTGTGTGTGTGTGTGTGTGTGTGTGTGTGTATGTGTGTGTGTTTTCTTCTGATTAATTGGAGAGAAGACTCTAGTGAACTTTCCTGCCCAGGCTGTTTTTGAACCTCAGTCCTCATATCTCAACCTCCTGAGTAGAAGGATTATAGGATTGAGCCACTAGGCTTTGGCTCTTCTCCATCTTTCTGAAGGGGCCATATGTATGTATTTCCAGGCGTGCTGGGATTAGTGTGGAATACCTCTGGTAGAGTTGTTGCCAGCAGTGCCTTTCCATGGTGACTCACATCTGCAAAGGAGGAGACTGCTTCCTCCCTAGGAAGTATGGTGCTTGCAGAAAAAAATGCTGTTGTTAGGAGAGAAACTGTGAGTGTGCTATTACCAGGTACCAATAGTATCAAGCCCCAGGTGGGCTTGAACTCAGGGCCTTGTGCTCTTGCTAGGCTTTTTCTGCTCAAGATTGGTGTGCTGCTGCTTGAACTCTCAGCTTTTTGGTTTTTTATTGGAGATAGGATTCTCTTAACTTTGCCTGGGCTGACCTCAAACTGTGATCTTCCTGAGTAGCTAGGATTACAGGCGTGAGCCACCAGTGCTGCACAGAGCTTTTGCTTTTTTTTTTTTTTTAAAGCTAGTGTAACCCAACACTGGTGAGCAACAGGTTGTAGCTGTTAAGGGCAGACTCTGGAACCAGGCAAACTTCCATCATTCGGATGTGATGCAAATGCTGGACCTCAGCTGAGCATCATGAGTAAGTGCTCAAAATCATTATTATTGAATGCCAAGAGTTAGGAGTTATAAAAAGCACCTTCCCCCATTCCCAGTACCCAGTGTTCAAATTTTGAACCTGAGCTCAACCATAGCAGTTGAGATCAGAACTTAAAGCCTAACAGGATGCTTCAATAGGAAGTCAGACTCTGACCCGGTGTACGGCCTGGCTAGAATCCCAAGCTGTGGGTGGGGTATTGAAGCAGCTGCAGGTCATGCTTGCACAAGGACCTGGTGCACATTAACCCTGTGGAAGGCGCCTGTATTTAAGGTCCCAATCTTCTCAGTAAGTTACACCAAGTGTATCATCTGCACGCTCACAGGTTAGCTAAGAATTTATATGAATCCTGGTGCTGGTGGCTTATACCTGTAATCCTAGCTACTCAGGAGGCTGAGATCTGAGAATCGTGGATCAAAGCCAGCCTGCACAGGAAAGTCTGTGAGACTTTTATCTCTAATTAATGACTAGAAAGCCAGAAGTGGTGCTGTGGCTCAAAGAGGTAGAGTTCTAGTCTTGAGCAAAAAAGCTCAGGGACAAAGCCCAGTCCCTGAGTTCTATGACCAATTAAATAAATATATAAATAAATCTGTTTAAAGAGGCAGTTTGTCAGCAACTCTTGCTGAGTGACTTGTCTTGCATGGAACTGATAGGCTGAAATGCCATTGTTTCCTATAGAACTGAATTTGATCCTCAGGGTTGTGTCATGACACTCATCTATTTACATGGCATGCATACATTTATAGTTGGATAAATGGCATAAAATATTAACCCATCTGCTTTAGATGAGAGGTTTATTAAGATTCCTAAGCACTGGAGATAATGTCTACCTTGGTGTAATTAGAAAACAAAATGTAATCTGGCTGCTGGGGCTCATGCCTGTAATCCCAGCTACTCAGGAAGCTGGGACCTGAGGTTTGAGGCTTGAAGCCAGCCCAAGCAGGAAAGTCTGATTCTTATCTCCAATTAATCACCAAAAAGCTGGAAGGGGAGCTGTGGCTCCAGTGGCAAAGGACCAGTCTTGAGCAATAAGGCCAAATAAAAGCACAGGCCCGGAATTGAAGGCCCAACAACAAAAACAACAACAAAAACCCCTGCAAGGGGCTTGTGGGTAAGCACAGGCTGTGCTGGTACTAATGGAAAGTTGAGTTAGTATGGGTGTCTGGAGGCCAGATCTCCTTTGTGCTGGTGTGCTCCCATGGGAGGTGTGAGGATGAAATGACCAGAGGCCTGCAGATTATCCTGTTAGGAACCGTTAGGGCTGCTGATAGGGACATTTGTCTGCTTGCCAAACAGGATAGGCTGATCTCTGGGGTTCCTGAGGACTGCCCACAAATGGGGCTTTGGGCTGGAGTAGGGCAGGGCCTAAGAATCAGGACTTACCCAGATGCTTCCTGAAGTATCCACACCAGGGGCCCAGCTGTGCCCTCCAGACTCTTTCAGCAAAGAGCACCAATGACTTTGTAAAGCTCTCCTTGGCTCAGTTATGAAAATAATTGTATTTAGGCTGGGGGTGGAGAAATAGGGAGGGAGAGAGAGACAGGGAGAAGGTGAAAGACAAAGAGGAAAAGAGGAAGAGAAAGGTATGAGAGAGAGATGGAAGGAGGAAGGGAGAGACAAAGAGGGATGATGGGAAGAGGGCACATGTCAGAGAGAGAACAGTGGCTTCTTTCTGAGGAGAGCTAGAAGGCTCTGGAGATAACTCAAAATCTTTTTCTTCTTCCTCTATGTAAAGATGTTGCTAGGACTATATATAGATTATTCATTTTTTTGGTTTATGGTTGGGTGCTAAATAGCTGTGATTATTATATACAAAAATAAGTTTGCTATAGTTTTTTTCTTGATGTCAAAGTTTATCCTTGCTTTGCTCTTTTTGGCAGATACTGTGTTTTTCTTTGGAACACATAAATCAGGATTGAAGGCAAATTACATATATATACATATATATACACACATATATATTATATGTGTGTGTATGTTTTGATACTTAGGCTTGAATTCAGCCTCATGCTCTCATTTGTCTTTTTTTGCTCAAGGCTGGGGCTCTACCATTTGATCCACGCATCCACTTTTGGCTTCTTGCTGGTTCATTAGAAATAAGTTTCTTTGGACTTTTCTAGGTGGGCTGGCTTGGAACCACGATCAAGCTTCCCAAGTAGCTCAGATTACAGATGTGAGCCACTATGCTTAGCTAGAAGGCAAAACATATTGTGACCCAAGTCAGCCCTCTTTCTCTAAGGAAGAGGGCACTTGGTTGTGATATGGCCCTCAGATAGATGATTCAGAATTAAATATACTATTGAAGTAGAGTAAAAGCTCCCACTTTTTATTAGTTACTTAATCTTATTGGCAATTGAATTTTACTGTCTTAATCAAGTTGTGCACCATTTTACATAAAATTGTAGCTTATCTTTTTCCCTCTGGCATTTTATGTCATTGTACACTTATGCCAATTATGTAGTTTATTTATATAATTTTACATAAAATCATAGGTTGAAAGAGATTGCATTTTTTTTTGGCCAGTCCTGGGCCTTGGACTCAGGGCCTGAGCACTGTCCCTGGCTTCTTCCCGCTCAAGGCTAGCACTCTGCCACTTGAGCCACAGCGCCGCTTCTGGCCGTTTTCTGTATATGTGGTGCTGGGGAATCGAACCTAGGGCCTCGTGTATCCGAGGCAGGCACTCTTGCCACTAGGCTATATCCCCAGCCTGAGAGATTGCATTTTTAACACTTGTCAGTGTTAATTTTAGATACAATGTTTGGAACTCAAACTGAAGTTTGTGTAGAATGAGTACAGAATATTCTGGAATTAGCAACTAGCCCAGTGCTAAAGCTGCTTCCTGAATTGATCTGTTGCTTTTTTCTGACATTGTTTGTGCTGGCTTTGAGCAGTGTTTCATTTCGTAGGCTGATCTCAAAGTCTGTTGGCCCCTGCTAGTGAGTGACCCAGGAGCTGAGATCCGGAGGACAGTTTTTCCAAGCCAGCCTAGATAGAAAAGTTGATGAATCCTTATCTCCAGTTAATCAGCAAAACTCAGGAACAGTGCTATGGCTGTGATCGAGCACCATCCTTGAGTGAAAAAGCCAAGCAAGAGTGTGAGGCCTTAAGGACCTCAAGTCCCATTACTGGTATGTGTACCCGTGTACGCGGCACACACACACACACACACACACACAAAAAAAAAAAAAAAAAAAAAGAAAAGAAAAGAAAAGAATACGCAGTTACCTATATTTGTTCCAGAAAATAGCTTTGGTATGTGCACGATCCGACCCCTCACTGCCCCAGCCAGTACCAACTTGCCTTAGTAAGTATAGACTGTGAAAATGTTTATCTTGTACAGAACAGAAGCCTCAGGGAGCGTGTGTAAAGTGCATGATGCAGTCAAGTTAGGAAGCTATGTTATATTGTAGCCTCCTCAGCATCACTAGAGGCAAAAGGGAAAATTAATTTAACCCAGACATGCTATTAACTAGTTTTTTCTGGATAGAACTCATAACCATCTCAAGTGATTTTGTTTCTTGATCGGTGATTGGTGATATTCCATGGAGGGAGGTTTCCAGAAGGAAGGAGGCCTCTGCCTGGGCCTTGGATAAAATGTTCTTTTTTTTTTTTCTTCCTCCTCCTCCTCCTCCTCCTCCTCCTCCTCCTCCTCCTCCTCCTCCTCCTCCTCCTCCTCCTCCTCCTCCTCCTCCTCCTCTTCCTCCTCCTCCTCCTCTTCCCCCCCATTTCTTTCTTTTTTTTTTTTCTTTTTTTGGTCAGTTGGTCATGGGGCTTGAACTCTGGGCCTTGGCACTGTCCTTGAGCTTCTTTTTGCTCAAGGCTAGAGCTCTACCACAAGCGCCACAGTGCCACTTCCATTTTTTTTTCTAAGTTTATTGGAGATAAGAGTCTCATAGGCTTTCCTGCTCATGCTGGCTACCAACCCCAATCCTCATATCTCAGCCTTCTGAATAACTAGGATTAGAGTAGTGAGCTACTAGCACCCAGCAGTACTCTCCTGTATGTCAGTACTGGTACTTGAACACAGAGTCTAGGTGTTGTTTCTTAGCTTTTTCACTTGAGGCTGGTGCTTTACTACTTGAGCCACACCTCTGCTTCCAGCTTTTTGCTAGTTCATTGTAGATGAAGAGTCTGACAGACTTTCCTACTTGGCTGGATTCCTGTTATGATCTTCTCACTGGATGTTGCTCAGTGGCAAAGCACAATATCCTGGGTTTGATCCCCAGTATGATAAAAGAAAAGACTTCAAAAAAAAATAGTGTTCAAAACACAAATAAAAGGGAGATCCTCAGATCTCAGCCTCTTGAGAAGCTGGGATTACAGGTTTGAGCCACTTTACCCAGTTCTGGATACTGTGGCTTTGATGTTAATGCTGAAAAGAATTTGAGGACACGTTGAGATACCAAAGAAGTTTATTAGTAAAGCAAAGTGAAGGAAAGACAGAAAGACAGCACACCAAGACCTGATAGAGCACACCTGATAATGTTCACTGAGCGCTTTAACACCATGGGTGTATATGGTGAAGAGGAGGCTGGGGTTTGGCTCAAATCTTAGGAAAACTGTTCTTTTTTATCTCCTATCTGGCACATTTAATCACTCTGGTTACTTTTTTTTTTTTTTGGCTGGTCCCAGAGCCTGAACTCAGGGCCTGAGCACTGTCCCTGAGCTTCTGTGCTCACGGCTAATGTTCTACTACTTGAGCCTCAGCTCCACTTTGTGGTTAAGAGTCTCATGGAGTTTCCTACCCAGGCTGGCTTCGAACTGTAATCCACAGATCCCAGCCTCCTGAGTAGCTGGGATTGCAGGCCTGAACCACCGGGGCTGGCTCTTGTTACAGGTTTATCAGTTGGGCTCAGAGACTTTAACTTTTTCTTTTTTGCCAGTCCTGGGGCTTGAACTCAGGGCCTGGGCACTGTCCCTGAGCTTCTTTGTGCTCGAGACTAGTGCTCTACCACTTGAGCCACAGCACCACTTCTGCTCAGAGACTTTAAGAATGAGCTACTCATTAAACATTGATCATGGATGCTTGGAAATCTCTTCAAAGAAAAGATGGATTTTGCACATACTCCAAGATGGGCCCATCCTTGAGATAAATAAAACTTTGAAAAATGTTTTGTGCCATAGGAGAAATTTTCCCAAGTGCCCCCTCCTCCCAAGTGTCTTTAAGTATTCCATGCTTAATTCCCAAAGCATGCTAATTACTTCGGCAAGTGAGGATGGTCAGAGAGAGACAGAGCTGGTATTTTACTGTGGCTTATGAGGGAGTATAAAGCTTAAAGCAAATAGCGTTTATGTGTTTCTAGAGCTACTCATTAATTCAGGGTTTGTATCTGAATTCCTGGCTGCTGTTGCTCATCCCTCATTTTCCCTGGTCTGTCATACCTTAATTTAATTTATTTTTCTCTGGGATGCCTGGGGATGGAGCCTAGGATGTCTCAGATGCTAGGCAGGTGCTCTACTCTTTGAACTATATCTCTATCCCGTAACAGGATTTTTTCTTTGTGTGCACGCGCACACATGTACACACACATGCTTGAACTTAGGGCTTTGTGCTCTTGTTTTTTCACTCAAAGCTGGCACTCTACCACTGAACCGCACCTCCACTTCTAACTTTTGGCAGGTTAATTGGGCATAAGAGTCTAATGAATTTAAATGCCTGCCTGTGCTGGCTTTGCACTTTGATCCTCAGATCTCAGCCTCCCGAGTAACTGGGATTACAGATGTGAGCATCAGTACCTGGCTGGAAACAGTGATTTTTAAGCATTACCAAATATGCATGAAATTCTCTTCAGTGTTGAAGAATAATAGTCATGTGAGATTAGTTTATTTACAAATAGCCTAACCTATTAACTGTAAGATTTTCTCACATGTCCTGAGGCCTGATTTATCCTGGGCTTGGGAGAAAGCCAGCCCTACAGGAAAGCACCCAAGCCCCCTGGGTCACAGAATATCCGTAGGCATTAGGAAGCGGGGTTATGGATATAAGTTATGGCGGAATTATAAGCTTTTTCTCCTGCAGACATGAACATTAAGTAGTGAAAGTATGCATATATGTTACACCAATGTGGAATAAACCCTGCTATTTCCATAGGAAAAATAGTGAGAATTGAGCTAAGTTCATATTGTCTATAGGACATTCTCACCTAACATAGGAACTTGCTCTTCCTTCACCCTCAAAATGCTAGTGAGTCACTCTACCATTTGAGCCACAGCTCCACTTCTGGCCTTTTGTTGGTTAATTGGAAATAAGAATCTCATGGACTTTCCTGCCTTGGTTGGCTTTGAACTGAGATCCTCAGATCTCCTGAGTAACTAGGATTATAGGTATGAGCCATCAGCGCTTGACATTCTTTTTTCTCTGCCTGCCTGTCTGCCTGCCTCCCCTCCCCTCTCTTTCTTTCTCCCCTCCCCTCCCCTCTCCTCCCCTCCCTTTTCCTCTCCTTTCCTTCTTGTGTGTGTGTGTGTGTGTGTGTGTGTTTTGTTTTGTTTTGTTTTTGCCAATCCTGGGGCTTGGACTCAGGGCCTTGAGCACTGTCCCTGGCTTCTTTTTGCTCAAGGCTAGCACTCTACCACTTGAGTCACAGGGCCACTTCCGGCCTTTTCTGTTTATGTGGTGCTGAGGAATTGAACCTAGGGCTTCATGCATCTAGGCAAGCACTGTACCACCAAGCCACATTCCCAGCTGAGCCTTACACTCTTGCTTGCCTTTTTAAAATCACTCAAGGCTGATGTTCTGTTTTTCTGGTTGAGCCACATTTCCACTTCTGGCATTGTGCTTGTGATGGTTAATTGGAGTTGTGTCACAGACTTTTTCTGCCCAGGCTGGCTTTGAACTGTGATCCTCAGATCTCATCCTCCTGAGTGGCTAAGATTACAGGCATGAGCCACCAGCACCTAAACACCCACAGATCTTCCTGGATAATGCTAAACTGGTGTGGCCTACAGAAGTGTTCTCTGCCCTTTCATCTGTAATACTACTCCCTTGGAACCAAAGAGTGAGATACTCTGCCACAAATGCATTCATCCATTCACCCATTGAATGATTGATAGTTTTGGCTCAGAGCCTTGCTCATGCTAGGCAAATGCTCTACCATGTAGCTCTTCCCCCAGCCTCATAATGTGTTTTAGAGCTCTGAGCACTAAAACACATGTTCTGGGATTGGACCTTGTCATATGCTGTTTCACAGAAGTTTAACTTGTTGCTGAAATTCAGAAATGGCCCTTGGTGGTTATATTCCCAGAGATCTTAGATTCCTCTGTGCAGCAATGCCTTTTATCCTCTCACATCTATCTCTTTGTGTCCTTTTTCACCCAAAGGTCTTACTATTTTTTTGTGCCAGTTCTGGGGTTTGAACTCAGGGCCCGGGTGCTGTCTCTGTGCTTTTGTGCTCAAGGCTAGCTCTCTACCACTTTGAGCTATAGCTCTACTTCTGGCCTTTTGGTACTCAGTTAGAGATAAGAGTTTCATGGACTTTCTTGCCTGGGCTGGCTTTGAACTGTGATCTTCATATCAGCCTACTGAGTAGCTAGGTGTGAGCACCTGGCATGCAAATAATATTTAAAGCTATCAATGATTAAAAAATTGCTGTTGAAATTACAGATTATTTTCAGTGTTTATTATATAGACTCTTATACATTGTTTTTTGCCTTAGTTTATTATATTCAGTGTAATGTATTTTGATGGGCTAATATCCCCTCTAAAATTTGTTTATTTAAGGCTACTAGCAAGGTTTTTAGAAAATTATTTTTATTTTTTGGTGCTAGTTCTGGGACTGGAACTTAGAGGCCTGGGCATGGTCCTTTAGCTCTTTTGCTTCAAAGATGGTGCTCTACTACTTGAGCCATATCCTCCAGTTTTGGCATTTTGCTGGTTAATTGGAGATGAGTCTCCTGGACTGTCTTACCCCAGCTGGCATTGAACTGTGATCCTCACTTCTCAGCTTCCTGAGACTACAAGTGAATTAGGATTACAAGTGTGGTTCATTAGTACCCAGCATATGTTTGTGTATATATATGTATATGTGTATGTATACATCTATCTATCTATATATACACACACATCTATTATATGTATACATATATGTAATGAAATTCTTTGCAGCCATCATAAAATATGAAATGATGTCACTTGCAGGGCTATGGATGTATTTGGAAAATATCATATTGAGCAAAGTAAGGCAGTCCAAGAAAGACAATGGGTGCATGTTTTCTATCATATATGAATCTTAAACCAAAAATTTAATCTCCCATGTAAACATACACAGAGGCATGTACATATATACATTATATAGTTACTATAGAATAGTATACATGGGAGTGAATATCCAGAATAAACCTTTCTAACAATTAACAGACTGTTTAGCAAAATCAGTATCAGGAAGCTGAAACAAGATTGTAGGGGGAGGGGTGAGTGGGAGCGGGTGAATGAATGAAAAAGGGACGCCGAACAAACACAGCCAGAATACTCCGTGTACATTTGCGAGAAAGGAAGCTGGAAATGTCATAGATCTCTTCCTCTAGCGCTCTCTCTCTCGCTCTCTCTCTCTCTCTCTCTCTCTCTCTCTCTCTCTCTCTCTCTCTCTCTCTTTGGTGCTGCTACTGGAGCTTGAACTCAGGGCGTCATGCTCTCCCTTTGGCCGTTTCTTCAAAGCTAGTGCTCTACTACATGAGCCATACCTCAATTTCTTGCATTTTGTAGGTTTGTTGAAGATAGTCTCTCCTGTTTGTCTGCCTGCGCTGGTTTTGAACTATGATTCTCACATCTCAGACTCTGGAGTAACCAGAATTTCAGGTATAACCAGTACCTGGCTAAGATGTAAGTTTAGAAGAGGTCATTTGTACATTTTATTGCATTTTTAAAATTTTTTGAGCTGGTCCCGGAGCTTGAACTCAGGGCTTGGGTGCTGTACTTGAGCTTTCTTGCTCAACACTAGTGTTCTACTACTGGAGACACAGTGTAACTTTTGTACCTTTTAAATATTATGACACAGATGTATTTTTGTTGGTGGTGTTTTATTCAGAGAAAAAAACCTTGATCTTCCAGATCTCAGCATCCTGCTTAGCTAGGATTATGAGGTGAGCCACGGGCTTAGAATAGTTTGAACAAAGCTGCCTGCTGGGTCTTAGTAAGCATCCACCTGGGGTTTTAGTGGAGCTTAATTCCCTTTGCTGTTTTGCTCAAGACTGTAGCTCTGCCACTTGAACTACAGCTCCATTACTGATTCTTCACTTGCTAATTGGAGGTAAGTGTCTCTTGGGTTTGTCTGCCCAGCCTGGCACGAAGCTGAGATCCTCAGATCTCAGCTAGGATTACATGCAATGGACCACTAGCGCCTGGATCCTTAGGAATTTTTAGAGACAGTCATTAAAAGAGAAACATGACAGGGAGGGGACTAATGATGACTAAAAGGATTTCTGGGGGACATCCAGTGTCCAGATAGGATGAGATAGCAGACGTTTGAAGTACAGCCAACCTTTTTCTCTAGTTGTGCTTGGTAAAAATGAAACAAGAGGGTGAAGCCATGAGTTCAAGCTCCAGTACTGACACAAAAAATGTAAGGAAAACATGCAACCATTGACTTTCTTTTATCCCTTTCCCCCAAACTCAGCACATGAGAATTCATGAAAGTTGTGTGTGTGTATATGTGTGCTAAATGCCATCCCTGACACATAATAAACTCTTAATCAAAGAATAAACTTCTTTTTTTCCTGCTATGAATGCTGCTTCTGAAGCCAAGATTAGCCCTGGTTGTATGGGACTCTGCAGTTTGAGAACTATAGAAGATTGGTTATCAGACAGCAGGGCTAGTGTTTGATTAGCAGTATCATTATGAACAAAAATTACATTCATTAATAGCACAGAGGGCTGGAAATATGGCCTAGTGGTAAAGTGCTTGCCTCACATACATGAAGCCCTGGGTTCGATTCCTCAGCACCACATACACAGAAAAAGCCAGAAATGGCTCTGTGGCTCAAGTGTAGAGTGCTAGCCTTGAGCAAAAAGAAGCCAGGGATAATGCTCAGGCCCTGAGTTCAAACCACAGGACTGGCAAAATAAATAAGTAAAATAAAATAAAAATATTTTTTTAAATAGCACAGAAAATAACGATGTTCTCAGATATTAACATTGCTGGCTCTGACATTTTCAGTAAGAGCAAGGTGACTGCATCTGCTTCCTTATTTTGGAAAATTTATTTCTACTTTGTGATACAATAATTTTAAGCTGTGTTTGTAAGTTCAGTTATTTTCATACTTTTTCTTTGTTTTTTGGTGCCAGTATTGGAACTTGAAACAGAACCACATGCTTTCGCTGGGCCTTTTTTGCTCAAGGCTGACAGTCTATCGCTTGAGCCACAGCTCCTCTTCTGGCTCCTTGCTGGTTAATTGGAGGTAAGAGTCTCAGATTCTCCTGCTCATTCTGGCTTTAAACTGCCATCTTCAGATCTCAGCCTCCTGAGTAGCTAGGATTACAGATGTGAACCATTGGCCTCTAGCTGCCTTCTTGTTGTAAGAAAAACAGCCAGAACCTCAAGAAATCACCTTGTTCCTGTTCTGCTCCAGTAACAAAGTCACAACAATTCTCCAGAACTCCTTTATGATCAAAGACTGAGCTAATAATAGTCAACCAGGCCGCACCTATGAGTATTAACTCTGCATGCCTTTCTCACCACATGCCCTGGATTCTCTGTATGTCTCCTGAAGATGGCTGGCAATGGACTGAGTACACCTTCCCACAACTGCCGTAAATCTCCTTTCTCTACCCTTTGCCTTGTGTTGTTATTTGGTATATAAAGTCAGACCTAACTTGATATTACTGGACTTTGGGCCTGGGGTCTGAAAACTGGATTTTAATATTACTGATTATTTGGTTTGGCTGAATGCAAGTGTGTGAACTCAGACACAGGCTGTCCCTGGTTGGAATGCAGACTGGACAAAATGGCAGACTTCATCTCTACAGTCATGGTGGTCCTTGCCTGTCATCTTAGCTATGCAGAGGTTGAGATTGAATAGACTACAGTTCCAGCCCAGCCTAGACTAAAAAGAGTTAATGAGACCATCTCAACAGAAAATCAGGATATGGTGAAACATTCCAGTCATCCCAGCCATTGAGGGAGCCAAAATAAGGGGACATTAATCCAAACTGGACCAAGTAAAAAAGAGACCACATCTCTACCATCACTGTAGTATCAGGCCTGACGCTTGACTCAAGTAATACAATGCCTGCCTCATAAACTCGAAGCCCCATACCATCGAATATTGAAAACATCTCATATTTTTCACATAAGTTAAGCACACTCACTTTTCCCTCCTATTCTTCCTCTTCTTCCTTTCTTGTTTTCTTGCTTTCTTTCTAATGCCCCCCCCAACTAAACTATTCTTTATTCTCCTAATAATGAATATTCTGATATTTTCAATGATTTGTTATTTAAGAATTCTCGGATGACTACATTGGAGCACTTTTTTGCTTTTAAAAAAAAAATCCAGTTATTTGCTTTTGTGAATGATAGCATGAGTGAATTCCTGAGCAGTTGCCTGCTGAAGATTATAGGCATGAACCACCAGTCCTTGGCTCTAGTTAATACTTTTTTTTTGCATCAGTTTTAGTACAGTTAGTAAATTTTACACTACAGTCAATGTTTTTCACTTTAAGTTTTAAGCGTGGTATATGAAGTTTGTACCAGCCCCTAATGTTTTCGTATAAGGCTTTTGAAGTTTGATTTGTTTATTTTATAGTAGTAATGATTGCACCCAGGACCTCTGGAGTGCTGGACAAGCACTTTGCCACTGAGCTGCACTTCCAGCTTTCAAGTGCAGACAGCATTTCCAGTATTTGTCATAAACAATGACTTATCAGCCAGGCTTCATGGGAGGCTGAGAGCTGAGGATTGTGGTTTGAAGCCACCCCAGGCGGGAAAGTCCATGAGACTCTTCTCCAATTAATCACAAAAAGCTGAAGTGGAGCTGTGGCTCAAGTGGTAGAGTACCAGCCTTGAGCACAAAAGCTGAGGGACAGCACCTAGGCCCTGAGTTCAAACCCTAGTACTAGTGCACACCCACACAAAAGTTGCCTAAAAACTGAGCTGTGTTCATTCCTCTCTTCCACATTCTATAACTTATAGCACAAAACTAGGCAGATTTTTTTTGTTTGTTTGTTTGTTTGTTTTTGGCCAGTCCTGGGCCTTGGACTCAGGGCCTGAGCACTGTCCCTGGCTTCTTCCCGCTCAAGGCTAGCACTCTGCCACTTGAGCCACAGCGCCGCTTCTGGCCATTTTCTGTATATGTGGTGCTGGGGAATCGAACCTAGGGCCTCGTGTATCCGAGGCAGGCACTCTTGCCACTAGGCTATATCCCCAGCCCAGATTTTTTTTTACCTAAAACTTTATGACAGACTTTAATCATGTCAGTTGTTTCAATCTAAGAGTAACACTATGTTTCAAAGAGTAACACTATGTGTTTGTTTATTTTTTGTGGCCCTAGGGCTTGAACTCAGGGCCTTCAGCTTTCACCCTGAACTTCTGTTGCTCTAATTACTTGAACCACAGCACCATTTCTGTCTTTTTCTCAGTAGTTTATTGGAGATAAGAGTCTCATGGGCTTTTCTGCCCAGGGTGCTTTAAACCAGGATCCTCAGATCTCAGCCTTGGAATAGCTAGGATTACAGGCATGAGCCACCAGTCCCTGGCTAAGTAGCACTATTTAAATTCCTGCCTGGCACCAGTGGTGGCTCATGCTTGTAATCCTAGCTAAACTGAGGGTAAGATCTAAGGTGTGAGGTTCTAGAAGCCATTCCTGGAACTCAGTCATGTAAGAGTCTATCTACATTTAACCAGTGTAAAGCCAGAAGTAGAGCTGTGGCTCAAGTGTAGAGTGCCAGCATTGAATAATAAAGCTCAGGGACAGCGGGAGACTCTTGAGTTTGACCCCCAGTACCTGCACAAATGAATAGATGAATAACGGATGAATGAAACCACATAGGCCTTTTTGATAGGATGTCAACAGATATCCCCAACCTAAGACTCTGGAACCCCAGGTGAACCCCACTGTTTTGAGTTTAAAAAGTGGTTCACTGGAAATGGAGGCATGATTCAGGTGGTGGAGTGCCAGCCTTGATGGGAAATGGCTTTGTTAAGGAATTGGGGCCCTCAGTATTGTCAGGTCATTCATTCAATCACATTTACAATGTGGGGCCTTTGCACTATGGGATCATTATCCCCCAACAATACCCCAACCTTAAAGAGGGTGAAGAATGACTGGACTCATCCATCCTCGAGTTTGCAAAATGCTAGTATATAATATAATTTCTTCAGTCTTTTTAAACAATTTTTTTTCCTGTCGGTCATGGGGCTTGAACTCTGGGCCTGGGTACTGTTCCTGAGCTCTTCAGCTCAAGACTAGTGCTTTACCACTTGAGCCACAGTGCCACTTCCAGTTTTTGAGTGGTTAATTGGAGATAAGAGTCTCATGGAGTTTCCTGCCCCGGCTGGGACTGGCTTTGAACCACAATCATCAGATCTCAGCCTCTTGAGTAGCCAGGATTACAGGCGTGAGCCACCAGTGCCCAGCATTTTCTTGTGATTTTTAATGTGTTACTGTAGGATATATATATGTATATGTGTATATATATATATATATATATAGTGTGTGTGTGTGTGTGTGTGTGTGTGTGTGTGTGTGTTAGACTATGCAAGCATTTGGAAACTAAGCAGAAATGATAAATGTCTTCTCCATCTTATAAGGACTTAGAGAAGTTGCTTATTTAATGAGTGGAAGGATTTTCTTGGAATTTGAAACCTGAGTTTGTGGGAAGGATGTTTACATTAGTAAAGGGACACAAATACAGACTTTTTTTCTTCTATAATTTCTATATAGGAGATGCTTGTAAGTAAAAAAAAAAAAAGCTCTGTGTGTGTGTGTATTTTTAAGGAATGTTTGTCTGGGTTTGGGTTTTTTTTAATGGTTTACTTTTCAGTTTAACATGTGATCTTGTTTTTTAGATTAAACTTGTCAGGAGCCTTTTTGAATGTGGCTGACTCTGGCGAGCTAGTATTTATAGCTCAGGTCTGTTTCGGAGGAAGTGACTAAAAGTCTCTTGTATTTGATCAAAACTCTTTAACAAAGAACATCTCTGACTCCTTTAAATAAGTCCTATGATGAAAACTCAAAAAAAAAAAACCCAAACCAACCCAACTTAGGGTTCATGTTCAATAAATGTTTTTATGTATTCAGTACTGGTTGGGTAAAATAATGAGAGCTCTGTTCTAAGGGAGGACTCCAGTAATCTTAAGTTAGCATGGATTCCTCTGGGGCAAGTTCAGGCAGTTCATTTACTTTCCTGTCATGAGTGTGTGTGTGTGTGTGTGTGTGTGTGTGTGTGTGTGTACACTTTTCTTACATTTTACAGAACATCAAGGTAGGCATGTATTTTCTTTTTCACTTCTCTCTTTAAAATGTTCTCATTTCTATCTAAAGAACCCTATGTTTGTCCAGAAAAGAGGTAGGTAGGGGCTGGGAATATGGCCTAGTGGCAAGGGTGCTTGCCCTGTATACATGAAGCCCTGGGTTTGATTCCCCAGCACCACATATATAGAAAATTGCGAGAAGTGGCACTGTGGCTCAAGTGGCAGAGTGCTAGCTAGCCTTGAGCAAAAAGAAGCCAGGGACAGTACTCAGGCCCTGAGTCCAAGGCCCAGGACTGGCCAACAAAAAAAAAAAAAGAAAAAGAAAAGAGGTAGGTAGAGGTTGGAGCAGGGTGTGGGAAGTGACTGACTTATAAAGATGCCATGTGTCTTGTTCCCTGCTAGAGCCTCCTAGGATTTCCCATCAGGCTCAGTCCACTTTGTGTTGCTGTAACTGAATACTGAATACTTGAGCCTGGGTAAATTATAAATAAAAGAAGTTGGAGGTTTAGCAGCATGGTGCCAGCCTGGGCTCATGGTGGTTGCCTCGTGACACATGCCATGTGGATTCTAATCTGTGGATTCCACCAGTTTCAGACTTGGAAATATTTAGGGAAAACCTATACCAGAATTGAACATGTACAGACTTTTCCTTATCATTTTCCCCTAAATGATGCCATGTGACTGCTATTTATATAACACTCCTGGTAGGTAATCTAGAGATAAGGGAGGAATATGAAAGTTAGAAGTAAATACTATGCTATTTTGTATTAGAACCTGAACAACACCTAAACCAATTCCTTTATAGATACTGAGGGAAAAAGCCCTAGTTAATTCACAAACATTCATAAAGCAACTGTCACTTTGTTTATAAAAATTAATGATGATGACCTGGGTACCGATGGTTCATGCTTTTAATCCCAGCTACTCAGGAGGTTGAGATCTGAGGATAGTGGTTCAGAACCAACCTGGGCAGAGCCTTCTATGAGACTCTTCTTTCCAGTTAATCAGCAAAAAGCCAGAAGTGGGGGTGTGGTTCAAGTGGTAGAGCACCAGCCTTGAGGAAAAAAGCCACATGAGAATGCAAGGCCTTGAGTTCAAGTCCCAGAACTGGTACATACATAGAAATTTAATGAGGAAGGTTTTAATAGAAAATCAATTTTGATATGTGAGGTTGTCTAGTAGCAGATAGGGCAGGAGGCAGTGCTGGATGACATCAGGAAGAGCACAGGAGAAGAAAGGTAATAGGTAGCACAAAGTCCTTAATACACATATGCTTATTTTTAGTTTGATACCCTTTGCTTATTCAGTAACTTGCCATCTATTGTATGTGCATGTATGCTTTAATTTAAAATTCATTTTTTTCTTCCTTCCCTTCTTCCCTCTTTCCCTTCCTTCCTCCCTTTTCCCCTTCTTTCTTCCCTCTTTCTCTCCCTTCCTCCCTCCTGCCCTTCCTCTTTCTTTTTAATGCTGGTCCTGGGCCTTGAACTCAAGGCCTAGATACTGTCCCTTAACTTTTTTCTTTTTTTTTTTTTCTGCTCAAGACTGATGTTTTACCACTTGAGCCACACCTCTACTTCCAGCCTTTTTCTGGCTAATTGGAGATAAAAGTCTCACATGCTTTGTTGCCCAGGCTGGCTTCGAACCATGATCTTCACATCTCAGCCTTCTGAGTAGCTAGCATTACAGGTGGTAAGCCTCTAGAGCCTGAGTTTAGTTTTAATTTGTTACTTTTTGCTGCCTTTTCAATATTGAAGAACTTGTATGGATCAGTTTGCTAAGGATGTACAAGATCTGAGAAGTTGAACACCATTTAGTGTTGAGCTTGCTTTTTAAGAACATAAGTAACATTCTCCTCACCATCATTCATTTCTGCCATCTTTAAACCTGCACTTTCCTGGCTACTGATTATGCCGCTGGCAAGTGATGATCCAGCTCCCTCTTTCAAAGTTGGAAATTCTAAAAAACATCCTGACTAACACAGGTTGCCCAAGAGGGTTTGGACGTGTTGTGGCAGCCAGTGAACAAGTCTTTGGCACTGAGAAGACAAACACAGGCCTGGTAGCATATCAAAGGCATCAAATTCTTTCTTCTTCTGATGTTCATTGCTCTTAACTTCTGATGCCATTACAGCCAAATCTAGGCCAGGAAGAGCTAGCTGACCCTTCAGTGGCCCAGCTGTCAGATGTGGGCACACAAGCCTGTCTACTGCCATTCTGTCCCCATTTCTCTTGCTCACTCTGGTTTTGAACCGTGATCCCTAGATCTCAGCCCCCTGAGTAGCTAGGATTATAGGCATGAGCTACTGGTACCCAACTCGTGTGTGTGTGTGTGTGTGTGTGTGTGTGTGTGTGTACATCTGTATTGGGGCCTGGTCTCAGGTCCTCATGCTCTTTTTTAACTTTTTCACTCAAGGCTGGCACTCTACCATTTGAGCCACAGCTCTACTTTGGATTTTTGCTGATTAACTAGAGATAATCCTGACCTAGCTGGCTTTGTACTATGATCCTCAGATCTCAGCTTCCTGAGCAGCTAGGATTCATGCTTGATGCTCAGTCTTGATGCTCAACTCTTGATGCTCAGTCATTTCTGTTTATTGACCTCTCAACAGATGATAAACATTTGATGAATTTGATTCAATATTTGATCCTCAAATACTTTATTTATGTAAATGATTATCATTCTCCAGACAGTGCTGTAACACCTATCTGCACAGTAACTTTGTAAATGAGGAGTGATAGTGGGTTTGTTTGTGTGTCTGTGTGCACGCGTGCACACATGCATGCACTGGTATTGGGGCTTGAACTCAAAACTTCCATTCTCCTTTGGCTTTTTTTGCTCAATGCTGGTACTCTACCACTTGAGCCGTACTTCTACTCCCTGCTTTTTTCTGGCTAACTGGAGATAAGAGTCTCATGGACTCTCCTGCCTGTGCTGGCTTTGAATTGTGATCCTCATATCTCAGCCTCCCCAGTATCTAGTATTACAGGTGTGAGTGACACTAGTACTTGGCACTTTTTCAGATAAGAGTCTCATGGACTCTCCTGCCTGTGCTGGCTTTGAATTGTGATCCTCATATCTCAGCCTCCCCAGTATCTAGTATTACAGGTGTGAGTGACACTAGTACTTGGCACTTTTTCAATTTCTTAGGAAATTTAGTCATTGCCTTTAATATTTTTCCTCTGTAAGAGATGTATACTAGAGTGTAACTTTATACATACTTAGCAAATAATTAAGTGTATTTATATCTATGTATACTCGGGCATTCCAGTGTTGACTTTAACTGGGCTAGAGGTGTTTTTCCTCTCAAGTCACTATGTATTTATACATTTAATTAAGAGACTTTAATATGTCTTTAATGGCTTATAGGCATGAGGTCTGAAACTTTTTAGGAAAGAGTCTCCAAGGGGTTTGGATGTACTTATTCAATCTGTGGTGTTTTTAAATTATAATTTAGTTTATTACTAATAATTTTATTTCTTTTCCTCCATGTGCTTGAAGATAAAAGAATCTATGTATCCTTATTAAAATACAAAGACAACCCAGTGCTATTGTCTGAGCTTTAGGGTTTGTTTTTTTTTAATTGTAAGTCATCTTATACTTGAAAAATAGAAAAATGTTCACATTACTCATGTCGAGTTTTTACAGATCCAATAGTCTTATTTTCATGTTGACTGAAGTTAGTCATTAAATACTTATTTGAAATAGTGACACTTGGAGGCTTTTAATGTGACCTTATTTATTTTTCTCAGAAAGGAGTTAATCAAACTTATATATCTCACTTTTTAAAAGTATTTAATTTTAGGGCTGGGGATATGGCCTAGTGGCGAGAGAGCTTGCCTCGTATACATGAGGCCCTGGGTTCGATTCCCCAGCACCACATATATAGAAAATGGCCAGAAGTGGCACTGTGGCTCAAATGGCAGAGTGCTAGCCTTGAGCAAAAAGGAAGCCAGGGACAGTGCTCAGGCCCTGAGTCCAAGGCCCAGGACTGGCCAAAAAAAAAAAAAAGGTATTTAATTTTAGCTTTAATTATATATCCTGCATCACCAAT
Source organism: Perognathus longimembris pacificus (assembly GCF_023159225.1). Taxonomy (NCBI): domain Eukaryota; kingdom Metazoa; phylum Chordata; class Mammalia; order Rodentia; family Heteromyidae; genus Perognathus; species Perognathus longimembris. The sequence continues at coordinate 64,942,234 of NC_063161.1, forward strand.
CAACAAACCCCTGGCATTCCAAACTCTTGTCATGTTGTTTAGTGTAGATATGTCCACTATCATGATACTTTACTATTAAATTAAAAAAAAATTGTGAAGGTGCCATACAGAGTAGTTATAGTTACATAAGTCAGGTAATGAGTACATTTCAGCTTCCCTATGGCTCAACAATCCCACTCCTGAGCATTATTCAATAGACCACAAAATGGGCCACACTAAAGCTAACAGCACAACTATGTTCATTGCAGCATTGTTTACCATAGCCAAGATATGGAATCAACCCAGCTGCCTCTCAGTGGACGAATGGATCAAGAAAATGTGACACACAAACACACACACACACACACACACACACACACACACACACACACACTGAACTTCTACTACTCCATCAGAAAGAATGATATTATACTATTTGTAAGGAAATGGAGAGATTTGGGAAAAAATCATATTTATGAAGTAAGCTAGACTCAAGGAAACGTAAGTTGCATGGTTTCCCTCATTTGTAGTCATTAGAATGTGCCTCTAAGTCTACAAATAATCACACTAAATGGTAAAAAACAAAAAGTACACTTGGACATGATAAATAATACAGGATTCTAGACATTCACACAGTGAGAGGAGGATATTCTTAGGAGAGGATCACAAAGGCTCAATAGCTATGTGCATGTGATCATATAAAATGATGTTTATTGAAATGCATTTCAAGAATCAGAAACAAGTCTTTTTTATGTTTTGGATTTTTTTTCTCCTTTGTCACTGTTTTTCTGTTTTGTAACTTTGATCTTGTATGTAGATTTACCTGTTTTGGGGAGGATAAGGGAGGAGCATAGAAATGATGGGATGAAGGGCAAACAAATGCAGCAGTGATACTCACTAGACACTGTACTGAAAATGAACTAAACAACTTGGGAGCAGGAGGGAAAAACTAGGAGAAACAAGGGGAGGGGTGACATTCATTGTCCAAAAAGAAATGTACTCATTTCAGTCCGTGCCTTTATCATAGCATTTTGGTACTCTTATTTGGTTTTCTTGCTGACAGTTGGTGTTCTACCACTGGAACCACAGCCCTGGCCCAGCATTTACTAGCTAATTAGAGATGGAGTTTCTTGGATTTCTCTGCCTAGGCTTGCTTTGAACTGTGATTCTCCAGGCCTCAGCCCCGAGTAGCTATGATTAACAGACATGAGCCAGATGTGCTCAGCTTTTAATAGTTTTAAAATCCATAATTCTGGCAGTAGCTCATCTCAGTGTATCCTAAGAGTGTGAGGCTGGGTCCCTTGGGCGTGTGCTGTGTGTCTTTTGCATACCTTAGTGCTCTCCTGGGAAAATCCCAGCTCAGAGTTACTTCAATCAAGAAAAAACTCATAACTAGGAAGTTGCAATTTATAGCCATTATAGCAAGATCCATTTATCCTCGCTGACGATAATATGTGCTATCTCTAGAAATTCTGGAAGTGTCTAGATTGAAATAACCTTGACAAGCTTCTCTTATTATAAAGGTGATGTACAGAGAGGTTGTAGTTACATAAGTCAGGTAAGGAGTACATTTCTTTTTGGACACTGTTACCCCTTCCCTCACTCTCTGGCTTTTTACCTCCTGTCCCCACCGACAAGTTGTATAGTTTATTTTAAACATAGTATCTAGTGAGCACCACTGCTGCAGTTGTTCACCCTTTATCCCTTTGTTTCTGTGCCCCTTTTACCCCCAAAGACAGATAAATGAACAAACAAGACAAAAATAAAACAACAAAGAAAAAATATCTTGTTTCCACTTTCTGGAGTTCATTTCTATAAATATTATTTTATAAGAATGTTTCTTTTTAATTTTACTCCTTTCCCTTTGTAGTAATACTTATGAGCTTGGCTTTACATCCTTGGGTCATCTGACACTGTACTATTTAGAGAGTTTTAGATGAAAAGGTCATCAGCTGTTTTTCTGTGCTATTCTGAGCATTTTGTACTATATTTATTTTGGATCTAACTCTTCTTGCTCTTGGTTTCTGATTAGCTGGCCCTGTTCTTGGCTTTGGCCGCTGGGAATCTTTCAACAGTTGTACACATGGGTGATAGTGCCATTAAATAAATATGAGCTCAGCCTTGGGGGAGAAGCTAAGATGGCACAGCAGAGAACAACCTATGAGGCTGGGATTCCTGAGACAAGGAGGTCCACTTCCTGTCCCTGGACATAGGGGTGGAGGAGGATTTCCTCTGGAGGAGGGCAGCCCCACAAAGGGAAATGTGACTTCTGAAGCCTTCTCAAAGCTTTCAGATGATTTTGTTGAAATATAAATTGTCTTATTCTTTTTAACTTTTAGTCATTACAAAATGTATTTTTTGCTTAGCGATTTCAGGTGTGAGAAAAGTTCTTTTCTACTGAAGTCGTTTGCTTCCTTTCTGTTGTTGTTGAAAGCACCACCTTGCAGGACACACAGTCATGTAGAACTAAGAAAAAGGTTTATTGCCAGCAGAGAGGATAACAAAGCTAATCCTTTCACCAGGGGGAGAGAAAAAGCACTTGTCCTTATCTAAGAAGTTTTATAATCTAAAGGGGCTAGGATGGGGTTTCATGTGGGATGTGAGAGCAGAGGATTCCATTATGGTTGGCTCAGATTATGGCAGCTACTTGAAGAGTAGATAAGGGGGCCTGCTGTAACCATTTATGTCTGTGACTGACCAAATGGAATGTTACTTCAAGGTTATAGGGAGGGCTGGTCATCAGCTGCCTGTACCAAAAGGGCCCCTTTGTTGGCCAGTCTGGGAAAGGAGCATGTTAGCCTAACACTTGTGATGATAGTTTTTCTAAAAAGTTCTTGCTTTGGCCCTGTGACTTGGCCCTTGTTAATTATCTTTTTGTGGGGGGGTTAATTGGCGGTCAGAGTCTCATAGGCTTTCCTGCCCTGGCTGACTTTGAACTGCAATCCTTAGCCTTCTGAGTAGCTGGGATTATACAGGCATGCGCCACCAACCCCCAGTTTAGTTACATCCTTTTCTTGATGTGCTTTAATTAAGACATCCTATAGAACCCTGAATTTGAGTTACATCCTGTTAATTAAGCCATATCTCTTTGCAGATTGTGAACCTGAGCTCAACCAATGGGAGCAGAGGGGCAGGGCCTGCTGGGTTAGGGATAAAATGGGAACAGCGTGCCTGATCTATGCTTGCTTCACCCATCTTTGGCTGATGGCATGCCTTTTTTCAAAAGTAGACTGCCTTGCTGAGTTCCTTTTTAATTGCTGTCCCTATTCCTACATGACACCCCATCATCCTCAGCTATTTCTTACAGGGTGTTTGTGGTTGTTTCAGGAGAACTCACCATATGAGAAACAACTGAAAATGATAGAAATGCCAAAAATCTCAAGAAAAACTCAGACAAATTCAGGCCAGCACAAAATGAAGTTCATTAGGAATTTAGGCAAACAAGTATGATATTCTGAGTAGGGTTTATATGCTAAACCAGACAAAGATAGAATATGGCTAACTGTAATGTGTCGATTGGTTTGGAGATAGAGTGCTTTCCTAATATGCACAAGGCTGTGGATTTGGTTTCCAGCTCTGCAAAAACTTACTATATTAGGCTGGGAATGTGGCTTAGTGGTGTTATGCCCATGTTGCGAGGAGACCACCAAGAAGACCACCGAGAGCCAGACGTTCCAAAATGCAAAAGCAAGGCTTTATTCAGGCGAGCTGCAACTCCGGCCTCGTCCACCCCCCCCCCCCCCCCGACACAGCGGAGGTTAGGAGGAAAGCCACAAGCAGAGTTTTACATGGGTATTTAAAGGAAAAAATCACAAAGTTACATAAACCAGGTGCAGGCAGGATTGGGGTATGAGGACAAATCTGACTGACTCGGGGCTAGGGGTTCTTTAAAATTGGTCTGACGACATTCCAGGGTGGTCAAAGTATCTGGGACATTCCGGAACTGGTTGGGCCATCCGGGAAATGGGTTTTTATGGCCAGTTGGTTTATTCTTAGCTTAACACAAACAACAAGATGGTTGCAGTTTCAAGATGGAGTCATCCTAGTCTTTCATTCCCCCCTGGACTTATGGACATGAAGCACAATCCTGTGTTTCAGGTCGTAATCTAAATTCCAATAGCTTTTACAGTGGGACCATGACCTCACGACTCCAGTAAGAGCAATAATAGTGGCCAGGGGAGTTACAGTAGCTCAGGCTAGAGGCCTGGGAAGATATATAAATTCTGGTGCCCACTATTCTATCATCCCCAAGCTGCTGGGCCACCCATAGGTACGGTTTATGGGTGTCTAGGCTCTCTCCCTAGCTATCAAAGCACCAACCATACATAGCAGGCCTAGCAAGGTAAAGTTCACCAAGTCCCTCTTTTGGTACATGGCCTCTGTTGTGGCTAATCCACCACCGGGGTGGAATGTCCTCTCTCACTGCAAATGAGTCCACCAGCTCCAGTCTCTTCGGGGGCGTGGGTGAAGAGAATCCAGGTCACAGCTCTGTCCACCCTGAGTGCAGTGGGAGTTGTCAGCAGCAGGATGTAGGGTCCCTTCCAATGTGGTTCTTTTGGTGGACCTGCTATAGGGCTCTGAGGGGGGATAAAAGCTCATAACAAATGCGATTGCAAGTTAGGAATTATGGGAGGGGATCCCAAATCTGATCCTAAGGCTACACATGAGCAAATCCAGGCTTTACCTACAAAACCATCTCAGCGAGGGAATCAAGCAGTTAAAGATATATGAGATCTTTCTGGTTAACATTTAGATGACATCACACAAGTCCCTTAGCCCAGCAGATGCAGGTACAGATAGTTTCACACCGAACCCCCAATTCTGACCCTCTTTACCTATTTATATTATAGCCAATTTGATTATATACCAACTTTACTCATAAGCTCTAATTTTAATACATACTGATATCATTTGTTACATACTCAAACTTTCTAGGGATTGTCATTCTTACTTTTAACATGCCAAAACATTTTAATCTAAAGAAAACATTTTTGCTTCCCTAATTCTCTTTCTAAAGTCTTTTCATATACAGTTTAAAATGTAACATATCCCCACTCACACCATCTTTTACTTTCTCACGCCAGCAGTGACTTACTGGAACATTCTGTGACACTTGACTTTTTAAATCCCTTTCTTATTCTCCAAGGCTTACTTAACTTTCCTCTTTACAGTTTCTGGGGCTTCTTTGCTGCTAGAGTTTTAAATTGTCTACATTTTCTTTTCCTCTGGTTTGTAGAATCCGGTTTATCTCAACTACATCAAGGCAATTTACTGTGACTCTACCCACAGGCTGTTGGGGAAAACAAAGGTGGGGCAAGGGTCAGCCTGATGGGGACTGCTGCTCCTAAAAAGCCAGACCAGAGCCAACTATCATGAGTTCAGATATTTAAAACCAACATAGAAGGCTTGGCCTGTAACCATTTCTCACAAGTGCAGTTTCTGTACACTGTTACCTCTGTTTTCCATGCCCCTAGTTTATCCTGTCTCATCTTCCCAAAAACAACTCTGGTCCCTTGGTCCTAAAGGGGGGCTGATGGGCGAAGATCATCCATGTTCTGTAACTTCTTCAGGCTGACTCAGGGGCATTGGCCTTACCTAGCCAGGAACCTATAACCTTAGTCTACTTTACCAAGGGGTTGCCAGGGTCAGCTGTCCATTGGGAGATTTACTCCAAACTGAAAATTACATTCAACATTTAACTTAACTATACAGACTTTTTGGGCTACCACAGTGTAGCCTTTTAACATTCTAGTTTGTAAAAGCTTTTTCCTGACTGGCTGGGGAACTGATCTCTAATGACTTATAAAGAATGCCTACATTACCTTTGCAGGCCTTTAACAGATCTCAATAAGGACACAATCTCAGGTCTACAAGCTTTCTTTCCTGAAAAGATGTACTAGCTCAAAATTCACTGCCAATTAGGGCTTTGAGCAGATGCAGGGGGTTGGGATTTTTAAACTATCCCCTATTTAACAAACTTAGTTTTACTACCCACTACCACAGATGACTGGCAAGTTCCTGTCCAGTTACAAAGTAGATAGACATGGGCAATAAAAGGCATGCTTACGAACTATTCTTCTAGGACCTCCCGGCTCTGATTACCTTTTGAAAGGCCAAACAGGAGTGACTCTAGGATCTGACAGGTTCTCTGTCATCCAAGCAGTGGCTTACTGCCTCTGGATGCGCAGTCTGTCCCAGGAGTACTTTTCCATGCTGGTATAAATGCACCTTTGGCATTTCTCTTGGTCCATCACTGGACTTGGACTCAGGGCCTGAGTGCTGTCCCTCAGCTCTCCAGCTCAAGACTAGCACCCTACCACTTTGAGCCTTAAAGCGACTCACGACTCTGTTCCCAGCACTTCTGCTGGTCAGCTGGACACGAAGACTCCCACAGGGACCTTTCTCTGCCCGGGCTGGCTTCAAACCGCAGATTTCAGATCAATGAGTCTTACAAGAGGCCACTTTACTCCAATTAAAAGCAACAAGGTGGTCCACACAGAAATAGTTTTTAAGCATACTCTTACCTGGAACTTATTAAGGGCCAATGTTACATCTTGACAAACTTGTAGGGGTCATCTGCCCTTCTCTGTGGGCCTGCTGGAAATTGTTACAAAAAAACCTACAGAGAAACTGGAATGGCAATTAAACATTTTGGTAGCTATAATTCTCCTTTTCTCACTGTGCAATAATCATTTAGGACAATTTTACTTCCAGATTTCTTATCTAGAAATGCATTCTTGTTTTGTAAGGCCTTTTACTAACCTCACTAACACTTTAGCTCTTATCTGCATTGGAAAACTCTGAAGCTTACAGGCACTCTGAAACCAGTACTGCCCTTTGCCTTTGGGCTGCCTGTTTTAAAAGAGCCTTTTTTCTTTTTTTTTTTTTTTTTCTTCAGTCCCAGTTACCGCATGGCATGAAGACTTTGGACTCAAATGACAATTTTTCCTTAATGCAAGAATTACAATTACAAAATTAGAAATACTTATCCATTCAGCTTTCCAATAAATTAGTGAGAAATGTTAGCCCATTTTGCCATTTCTTCCTACATACAGAGAGTTAATGAGAGTTTACTTCTATACTTGCCTTATTATATGTAACTTAAGATAGTGTCTTACTATTATATCACATAAAATTCAGTACCTGAATCATTAAACTGATATCCAAAACAATTATAACAAAAGTACTTTTAACTGTTCACCAGAATTACAAACAAGAAATCCAGTCTCAGCATCTTCCAAATTGCAAAAATAGCACAAGAATCAAATCACATCAGATAAATATACTTTTTAACCATTTAAAAAACTTTTCCAATACTTAGTACCTCAAGGGGCAGTTTCAAAAATTCCAGCCAAATCATTCATTTTTACCACCAGGTTTCCAAAGATCACCTGAAAACAAAAGAGACAAAAGAGAGGCCTCCATTGGCCTGTCCTACTGAACAGCCTATCTCCATCCTACTCCTCAGAGCTTGATGAACTGTCTTGGTGCTGGCTTGTCCTCTTCCATCATTAATGGACACCCCATTATGGCTGTTCCACCATGTGGATTCCCTCCAGAGCCTGTGCCACCACGTGTTCTGGCTAAGCTGCACCATTGCCAGATCACCCCTCACTCCTGAGGATAGGCACACAGGCCCATCTTAGGTCTTTTTTTTTTTTTTGTCCTTTCCTATTTGTCTCTGACTGAGAAACCCAAGCAGTTTGTTTTTCTTTTTTTTTAACAGTGATAAACCTTTACATCAAAATTTCTGACACTTAACCCTGGTTTTTTAATTAAAGAAACAATTTTTTAATTCTAGTTCCTTTCTAAAACAACATAATAATCCTTTAAAGCATTTGGTAACGCCCGAACTTGATGACCATTTGGATTTTAAACTTAAACTCACTCAATTTTACATCATGCTAACAGTCTTGTACATGTTCACTCTCACACATGCACACACACATACACACACATATTCAAAAGATCTTAAAGCACGCAAAATAAACATCAGCTGTACATTTTCCAGTGGCAGGAGGTATTTTTGCCAATCTTACTCCTGCAACACCCAAATTTTAAGACAAAGCTTTTAACAAATGATTTTTAGCATTCTCCAGCCTCATTTTCCAGGGCTTGATAATTTCTGCAAAACATTTTAGCATACCGAATAATTTTCTGCTGAAGAAGGCTGGGTGGGGGTCACCCAGAGTTCTTTTTGTGGACACTCACACTCTTGATTGTGAGCTGTCGCCTGTACATCTTTCCAATGAGCTAAACATAAATCCAAGGTGGTAGAGGGAGTCTATCCCATTTCATCTGTCACAGTCAGGAGATACACAAAACAAAGAACAACAGTCCAGACCAGCCCTATAATAATACAAGCAATTTGTTTTTCCTTTTTCTGCAACACAATCTTTTCTAGTATCTGATTGGATTTACTATTACTTTCTTTCCTAATTCACCACCAGACCTAGTCTCCTCAGTACTCAATCTTGTCCTAGGCCCTTCTGCTTTCAATTTCACTTTCTCTTTTTCATCAAAGTCCAATTAACCACATCATTCAGACTAGTCCATAAAATAACAAGAGGTAAAACAATTCCAATAAAACAGAAAAGACAATACATACAGGAACTAAATATTCCATAAACAATCTACTAATTTATAAACTGATGGTGCCAACAAACACAGGATAAGGTAACAAAATAGGCTATGCAGGTTTGACACAAAAGAGACTGTCAGAATCACAAATAACACAGAGACAGCACTGCATGGTGGGGTCACTCCCCACCATCTGCAGGTGGCTTGGGCTGACTGTTTAGGATGGGGGGAGGGGGGTCCTTCCAGTGGGCTAGGGTCAAGTCTAGGGGGCTAGATGATACATTACCCATGGCTCTGGTCAGGTGTTCAATCCAGACAGCTACAAAAAACACAATTACAACAACAGAAAAGGTACCAAACACACAGGCCTGAGGAAAAAAAAACAAGTTACAAGTTACTAGTACGAGTTGGAGATCTCCCAAGTCGGCCCTCAACCTCCTGCGAGGGTGCAGAAGGAGTGGACCCAAGTTCAAGGTGAGTGGGTTGATCCTCGGTGAGGAGACCCTCCTGGTCAGTGCCAGCTAGAAACCGGACCGATTTGCGCCCTACAAGTATCAAGGCAGGTTTCCGGCGGTCCCCCTTCAAGGGTGGAGGGTCTGGGATGTCTCCCAATTCCTCCAGGGTTGTCTTATGAGCATGTCTGCTCCGACAATCCCTAAAAAAATTAGAACAACCTAGAACGGCCGTCTTCAAGAGAAAATGAAAGTAAAAAAACACACACATAGACAAAGGACAGGACAAGACAAATTAACAATGCTGTTTCTCACCTTCGGAGTCTGGGGTCTCAGGGGGTCTCTGGGGCTATACCGGACGAGTCCCCAAAATGTTATGCCCATGTCGTGAGGAGACCACCAAGAAGACCACTGAGAGCCAGACGTTCCAAAATGCAAAAGCAAGGCTTTATTCAGGTGAGCTGCAACTCCGGCCTCGTCCTACCTCCCCCCACCCCCCACAGCGGAGGTTAGGAGGAAAGCCACAAGCAGAGTTTTACATGGGTATTTAAAGGAAAAAAATCACAAAGTTACATAAACCAGGTGCAGGCAGGATTGGGGTATGAGGACAAATCTGATTGACATGAGCCAGGTGCAGGGTTGGGGTGTGAGGACAAATCTGATTGACTCGGGGCTAGGGGTTCTTTAAAATTGGTCTGACGACATTCCAGGGTGGTCAAAATATCTGGGACATTCCCGAACTGGTTGGGCCATCCGGGAAATGGGTTTTTATGGCCAGTTGGTTTATTCTTAGCTTAACACAAACAACAAGATGGTTGCAGTTTCAAGATGGAGTCGTCCTAGTCTTTCAGTGGTAGAGTGTTTGTCTAGCATGCATGAAGCCTTGAGTTTGATTCCTCATTCCCACATAAACAGAAAAAGCCAGAAGTGGCCATGTGGCTCAAGTGGTAGAGTGCTAGCCTTGAGCAAAAGCAGCTCAGGGACAGTGCCCAGGCCCTGGGTTCAAGTTCCAGGATATATTCTCTCTCTCTCTCTCTCTCTCTCTCTCTCTCTCTGCTAATGCCTGTAATACTAGCCACTCTGGAAGCTGAGATCTGAGGACTGCTGCTGTTTGAAACCAGTCTGGGTAGGCTTCTAATCTCTAATCAGGCAACTCCTAATCTCCAACTAACTAGCAAAAAGCCAGAAGTGGAGCTGTGGCTCCAGTGGTAGAGCACCATCCTTGAACAAAAAAACACCTCAGGGACAGCACTTATGCTCTGAGTTCAAGCCCCAGGACTGGCATGCTTGTACATGTGGGTGCAAACACACACACACACACACACACACAACCAACAGTCTAAGCATCAATGGCTGGAACAAAATGTGAGCCAGTGGTAACCCAAATCCATTTTTGTTTATTATTGTCTTGTGGAAGTTTTGGTCTGTAAAATCACTATGAATTCTGAACATTTTTCCTAGGGAAAATACAGTATTCTTTTCATGCCAAGCTCTGATCACAGCATTTTAAAAATCAGCTGATCAATATATAGCATTGTTTTATATGTGTTTAATAGTTGAAACATTAACAGTGAACTTTAGGTTCAACTTAAATACACGCCTAAACAAAGCTTGTTCTTAAGTCTCCTCACACCTCTTGCCAAGCCAAACCATTTGGCCCTCTGATTGGAAAGGAAATCTTTCACAGGAAGCACAAGAATGTGAAAAATGTTTCATGGGACACCCCATGGAGAGGAAGAGGAGGTGGAGCTCAGGTTACCTTGTTCTGTCTTAGCTGGAAATATTCCCCAGCCTGAGATCACTGATTTCCCTGCGGGGCTGTGTCCACAGGTGACTAGGAAAGCAAGTAGAGCCTGATTTTGTGGTTGCGAATTTACTGTAGTTCACATTCGCAGACTATGTAAGATGAAATGGAAATTGTTTCCTAGAGAGACTTATTCATCTAGGCTAATAATCTCATGGGGAATTTCTCCTTTGCCTTTTGTACTTTCTGTGCTGAAGGGTGGCTCATTTACAAAGCTTTATCTGATGAGTTTTTTTTTCTCTTCTGGAAGCAGGACATAGTTCTATTGTTGGAACATGGTGGGGGGGGGACAGCAGGAAAAGACTGATTCTAGGCATGAAATATAAAACCCACCCTCAGTTTAAAATTGGATATTACCTTGCATGCTGTGTGAGCTCTTACACTTGGGGGTTCATAATCTGAAGTCTGATATTTTGAAACAAATCCTGACTGACTATTGGAGTAAAAGCCTTAGTATTCTCTAGAAAAATTTTTTTTTCATTTGATTTAGTTTTCTTACCGTTTCCAAAGAGGATTTTAGCTGCTATTGAAGTGCTCGAGTTCGGATCCCCTGAAAGACCTCCAGAGACAAGACCAATGCTAGCAGCAAAAAAGGCGTTTATTTCGAGCTAGCTCAGTCCTCTATGCACTCAGCACTCTGGTGATGCTAAGAGGCCCTGAGCCTAGGGCTTCCAGCTGTTTTATACATTCTTTGGGGAAGGCAGGGACTTAGCATACATCATAGCATCTTTCAACAAATCAATACACACCGTGGGAAAATTAGCAAGGGGGATATGTGCACCACTGCAGGGTTTTGATTAGATATTGGAAATTGCACTCACAGTTGGATACTGGAAATCCCTCTCGCAAATACTGGAAATCACACTCACGATTAGATACTGAAAATCACACTCACAATTACTGGAAATCACACTCACAGTTGGATATGGTCTTTACCAGGAAGCAAGGGGTGAAGGGTAGGACTTACGGTAAGGTCAGTCAGGTACAGAATGTGGTCTTAGTACAATATGGAGTTACTTTGGCACTTCACCCTGGCTCTACATTTTTACCCCTTCTCTTAGGTACCTTGGGAGCCAATCATGGCTCCCTTTTGTCCATTTCAATGGCTTGCATGTCTGGGGGCTGGTATTGAGATAAGGCATGGGCCAATAGTTAGGGCCCAAAGTAGTAGAACCAAAGGGCCTATCAACACAGCTGTCAGGAGAGTTGCCCATGGTGACCAGGAGAACATAATACTCTTGAGCTATGAATGTGCACCTTCTGTGCTTTAAATCTAGAAAAAAAAAATTTGCTCACATTTTGCCAGTCTGGTTCAGTCACACATTTCCTTAGTAGTTTTCGGGGGGGGGGGGGGATGTTTTTTTCCTTGGCTTTTTCCCTCAGGGCTTTACCACTTGAGTGACACTTCCACTTCCAACTCTGCTGGTTAATTTGAGGTGAGTGTCATGGACTTTTCTGTCCAGGCTGACCAGGAACCATGATCCTCAGATCTCAGCCTCCTGAATAGTTAGGATTACAAGTATGAGCCTCCATGTTCTACCTGAGTTTACTGAGACTGAATACCCAAATGTTTGCTTGATAAATTGCCACCCCTGATATATATCATGGTGTTGCTATGGATGCTGGACCATTAAATATTAACTATTAACATTAAATATTCCACAATTAAATAATTTGAAATATTTAATATACTGGTTAAGTCCAGACCTGGCCAGATAAATGGCTGGGCCTGATATGTGCTTCAAAGTTGAGTCACTCACTTGAAGGAATGTGTTTAGTTTTCAGTCTTGAGATTATAAATTCCAAAATATACTGGTTAATGAGATTAACCTGCTACTGGCAATTATAGTGATGTGAGGAGAGCCTCAAGATGACAGAAAACAATCATCTGAAATTTTCATGAGCACTTCCAGTCCATGCTCATTTATTTCACCAAGCAGAGAACCTGTTCATATGCTTACACGGAAATAAACTTGGAAATTACTGAAATGTTTCTATTTTTAAATATTTTGTTTTACTTTAATTACCCAAAATTTGCCTTCTTATAAGGGCTTGCAAGGTCCATTGCTCAAGTCAGGGACAGGTTCATGCTTATCATGAAGTTATACAATACTGAAGAATAAGCACAAGTATGTTAGAAATCTTACTAAATAATTGTGCTTCTTAAGGGCATTGGTGACTCACACTTGCCATCCTAGCTACTCAGGAGGCTGAGCTGTTCAACCTGGGCAGAAATGTCTGTGAGGCTCTTGTTTCCAACTAACCAGCAAAAGTAGAGCTGTGGCTTAAGAGCAGCCCTGAATGAAGAAACCAAAGTGGGAGCACAGGACACTCAATTCAAGCCCCAGGACTGGCACCATAAAATAAAAAAAAAAAAGAAAAGAAAAAATAGAACGGAGCTTCTTATTCATTGTAGACGATATTTATGTATTCATTTATTCCTTCATTTTATTAGTTTGTTCAGCTTGCTTGCTCACTGGACCTAACTGGACCTCCACCACTTGAGCCACGCCTCCAGCCTGACTTTTCGATAGGCATTTTAGAGATTGCATCTCATTGGACTTTTCTGGTTAGGTTGGATTCAAACTGTGATCTTCAGGATCTCAGCCTTCTGAGTAGCTGTGATTATATAGGCTTGACCCACCGACACCTAAGGGTATCAACATCTTCTAAAATTCTTTTAAATTTGTACGTGGAAATACACAGGTATGCTGGGTGCAGTGTGGTAATCTGATACGTGTGTATGTATGAAATGATCAAATCATTGTCATATCCTTAAGCATTTATCATTTCTTTGTGTTGAAGGCCTTTTAACTCTTGTCTTCTGGGAAGCTGTACTCAGAGGGGTGGATATGTGCAAGACTGCTTTTAAAGAACCTCAGCCTGTGGCTTTGAACATACAGTGTATTGCTCAAAGGGTCCTGTTCTTTGATCCTCTCTGCCTTGATCCTCTTTCCTGGACCTTGTGGTATACCTTGTCTCCCACCCAAAGGTCACATCTTCATGCTGAAGTATTTAGCAGTTTAAAATCTTACACTAATCACATTTGTAACTCAAGGACCTTATATATGAAAGCTTTGAAAATCAGCTTCCACTGCTACATAGATTTTTCTTCTGCCTCCCTGCCCTCCTTCCTTCCTTTGTTTTCTTCCTGTCTCTCTTTTCTTTCATGTATGTGTGTATGCGTGTGTGTGCGTGAGCATGTGCGTACACACTAGTACTAGGGCTTGAACTCAGGGCCTGGACACTGTCCTTTAGCTTTTTCACTCGTCTGCTGCTCTGCCACTTGACTCAAACCTCCACCTCTAGCTTTTGGGTGCTTCGTGGAAATCAGAGTCTCTTAGACTTTCTGCCCAGGCTGGCTTTGAATGGCAATTCTTAGATCTCAGACTTCTGAGTAACTAAGATTATAGGTGTGAGTCAGCATACTGAATTGATTACTCTTTCTTTAGTACCCTGTGTGTATTCTTGCCCATAGGCCTTGATAGTCATATGTTTATATGGCTTTATCTCTTACAGAAGATACTCAAACCAGGTACTGTAATTCATACCTGTACTACAGCTACTCAAGAGGCTATGATCTGAGGGTCCTGGTTTGAATCTAATCCTAGCAGAAAAGTCCATGAAACTCTTATCTCCAATGAACCAGCTAAAAGCTGGAAGTGGAGATGTGACTGAAGTGATAGAGCACCAGCCTTGAGCAAAAAAGCTTAGCAGGAATATGAAGCCCCTGAGTTCAAGCCTCAATACTGGCAGAAAAAGAAATCATCACTGTTAGATGTCCCTGGGCAATATCCTTAGGAGACTTTCTGGTAGTGACAATAATCCGCCAGCACTCCCGTTAGCTCAGTTAACTCTGAGCCCTCCAAAGTTCAGTTATTTTTACACAGATCTTATGAATGAGGAAAGATGGGCATAGAGTGGTTAAGTGACATTCTCAGCCTGCACATCCCTCTTCTGTGGGCACCCGCTGTACTAATCAGCCGTGCTACCACTACACCTTAGAACAGCCTGGTCCCCTGGGAGCATTGGAGCTGCTGTCTCCTGTCTGACACTCAGCCATTTGAAGTAGCATGCCAAGTGACCTGAAATTTGGTCCCACTCAAACAAGCCCCAAGACTCAACGATGCCTGTCCCTGTTGGGGTAGGGCTGAATTGTTGCCTTCTGGATATGAGGGTTTGAGTCCGATAAAATAGGTTCAAATATGTAACAGATAAAACACATACAATGGGGTAAAAATGTCACAGGAAAGAATATCTTCCATGGTGACATTGTCCAAGAAGCCTTTGACTGACAACCTAACTTATGGACTTGTAACCCCTTTGTACAAACTACTTAATAATAATAGTTGTAACAATTCACCTATCAGTTGTGAGGATGGAAAGGAGAAAAAAATACCTTCCATTTGGTTGCCCTGTTCTTTTTAGCACTTTTTCTCCCCCTAGAGCTAAGGACTGAGCTCTGGGCTTTGTACTCTTCCACTGAGCTAACTCTCCAACCCCTGCCTTCTATGCAGAAACCCAGTACTACCTCAGATCTCCTGAGAATGAATTTCAGTTTGTCTCTCTTTTAGTTTGGTGCTGGTACTGGAACTTGAAGTCAAGGGCCTTACACTGTTCATTAGCTTTTTCACTTTTTCACTCTCACACTTGAGCCACATCTCCACTTCCAGATTTTTCTTGGTTAATTGGAAATAGGAATCTCAGTCTTTTCTGCTTGAGCTAGCTTCAAACTGCAATCTTCATATCTCAGCCTCCTGAATAGCTAGGATTACAACCATAGCCACCAGTGCCCAGCCATTTAGTCTTCTATATAATGTCCATACTTGTAACAGCTTGAGTCAAGATCTCATACAGGTGGGAATAATAAGATGTGAATAACAAGAACATATTTTATTTATTGAGAAACAAACCCATGTGGATTATGTAACAAGAGCTAATCAAAAGATTCAGATATCTGGAGATGTATGGTGTTGTGATTTGCAGCATCCTCGAGGCTCGATTGTGTTGCTCCTAGCAGTATGTCTCCTTACTGTATTTTGGTGCCATCTTGTCCTGGCCTTGTCGGATTGTTCTCTCCTCCGGAGGGAAGCGAGGACTTGCTGCCACAGCCAGCGGAAGGCCCACACAAAGTTCAGGCAGGATGGGGTGGGCATGTCGGCATCAGAGGTAGCCTCCTCCTCCTCCAGCTGTCTGGATGAATTGGAGGTCTCTGGAGTGCTCATGCTGTGGTTCTCAGTCTCTTGGCTCATCACCTGCTTAGAAAAGGAGACTGAGTCAAGTCCTATACACCTCTACTTTTTGTGAACTTCAACTTAAGTTGCTAAACATTGCCCAACTGTAAATATGAAGTTCTAATACCATATATACTTAAATACATTTTCTCTCCCCCTCCCCTCCCTTCCCCCTCCCCCCCTCTGTGAAGCTACTGGGCCTTGAACTCAGAGCTTAGGCACTGTCCCTTAGCTTTCTTACTCAAGGCTAGTACTCTGCCACTTAATCCATACCTCTGCTTCCAGCTTTTTGCCAGGACTGGCTTTGAACTACAATCCTCATATCTTAGTCTCCTGGATAGCTAGGATCACCAGTACTTGCTCCAACAGGTATTACAGGTCCATTGTCAAGCCTAATGTTGGAATATCTCTGTGCTCTCCACCTGAGTTCATGTTCCCTAAGTTGGAGGAATCTCTGGAAACTGGATGTCATCTACATTGTCTGGTAGAAACCCCTTGGACAAGCCTCAACAATATGACTGACCTGAGCTGTTTGTGGAGGGGTACTGCTGGCTGGGAGGAAATCTTCCTCCTGAGTAGATTCCAGAAACATGGACTCCTCTTCCTCCTTACCAGCTTTGTGATTTTCTAGAAATGTTTCAAGCTTGTATACGAGTCCATTGAGTTTTCCAAGAGTCAGTTTTGTGTTCTCTTCAGGCCACTTGTCGGCCCACCAGTGGCATCTCTGGAGATCCCTATTAGTTACGGGGTCAGTGTGGTCAAAGTCTGCCTCCATGTCCCAGGCCAGGGGAATGCTTAGCTGGCGAAACTGCCCTAGGTCATCCTGACTCTGATCTTGTCTCCTTAAGAGTCTCCTTATGCCCCTCATCTGCTGGGCCCCTTGGACAGGAGGAGGGAGGGAGTGGGCTGGAGAACCTGTACACGTCAGGTCTTTACATCTGGTTAGGTCCTCATAGGAAAAGGTGTTCTCCTGGGGGAAATAGCCCACAGAGAGGCTCAGGTTAGATGTGGAGTCAGAGACATAGTCTTCTGTGTCCGAATAGTCGCTGCTAGAGGGGGAGTTGGCCATGACATTCCAGAATAATCTCAGGTTTCCCTTGAGTTGGAACTTTAAAAGAAAATAAAACACAAACAACAACTAAAGTTAGGGAGAAGGAGAAAGTCATGGCCTTAAGAAACAACATGACTTACCTCTTTTTTCTGGTGTGTGTGTATGCATGTGCATGTATGCATGGGCTGGTATTGGGGCTTGAAATCAGGGCCTAAGCCCTCTCCCTAAGCTGTACCATAAATGCTGGTACTCTGCCAGTTGAACTGTACTGCACTTCTGGCTTTTTTTTTTTTTTTTGGTAGTTAGAGGTAAGAGTTTTATGGGCTTTCCTGCCTGGGCTGGCTTCAAACCACAATCCTCAGATCTCAGCCTCTTAACTAGCTAGGATTATAGGTGTGAGCCACCAGTTCCTGGCTGAAATCAGTTTTTAAAAAGAGAAATTTCCAGACTGTGTGTGTGTGTGTGTGTGTGTGTGTGTGTATGTGTGTATATCTGTGTATATATATCTACATACATCTATATATACAGCTATAGATATCTATATATACATCTATACAAATATAGAGAGATATCTATATAGGTATAGATATAGATGTATGTTTACATCTATATATAGAGAGCACCATTTTATAATTCTCTCTTACTAGACTCTATGGTTTGATACCTATTAATAACTATTAGTTTAGGTATTCATGATCATTAAATTAGTAAGATGATTTAATAATGTTAATAACCATTAGGTATAAGTATGTAGTAATTAACACATGCCCACAAAACTGTATGTGTCTCATTATATTCTTATATATACCAAATTGCTTTCTGGAAAGGCTATAGCCATTTAAATGCCTACCTTTCCACTATCTTTTTTTTTTTTTGGCCAGTCCTGGCACTTGAACTCAGGGCCTGAGCACTGTCCCTGGCTTCCTTTTGCTCAAGGCTAGCACTCTACCACTTGAACCACAGCGCCACTTCTGGCTTTTTCTATATATATATATATGGTGCTAAGGAATCAAACCCAGGGCTTCATGTATACAAGGCAAGCACTCTACCACTAGGTTATATTCCCAGCTACCTTCCCACTATCTAATGACATATTTGATCCAGCTTTTTGTTTGAAACCCACAGAAGTAGGAGTGGAAGAGCATGGGTACATGTACATGTGCACGTGCGTGCGTACACACATACACACACTCACACACTGAGGCCTCTCACCCCCCCTGCTTTGATGGCTGCCTACATAGGAAAATGCTCTTCAAACTCCTGAGGCATAAATGGGATGTTGGCAGTTCTGCAGACTCAAGTGTCAGGGACTCCAGGTCCAACTGCCTGACGTCTGTGTTCCAGGACTGTTGGTTTCCCCAGCAACAGAGCAGGCCAAGTCAAAGCCATGCATGTGGGGAGAAGACAGCAGGGTGACTGAAGAGGATTCTTGTGGCTTAAAGAAGGACCATGGCTCTTAATTTTCCCTTATTTTTAATTTTTTTTCATGTGCCTATATTGGGCTTTGAACTCATGGCCTTGTACTTTGGCTTGGCAATTTTGTTCAAGGTTGCTGCTGTACCACTGGAGCCACAGCTCAAGTCCTGTAAAGGCATAGAGGGTGCCTCATTGCCAGGTTAGGGGTGGGATGGCATCTGAGAAGACCTGGGCGAGATGGAGTGGAGGAGTGGAAGGGAGTGACCTAAGCACTTCCTGCTTCTTTCTTGCTGAACTTTCCTGCCCAGACTGGTTTCGAACTGAGATCCTCAGATTTCAGCCTCCTTAGTAACTTGGATTATAGGCATGAGCCTCTGACGACCAGCTATCTTTTGATTCTTACTTCTTGTTTTATTTTAAAAGAATTGTGATAGGAACATTTTTTCAAACCAAATTAAACAAGGGGTGGAGGAGTGGAAGGACAGTCGGGTAGGAATAGCCCACCATGGACAGATCAGGCACAGAAGGGATGGGTGTGGTCAGTGAGGCTGCTGAAGACCACTTGTATCTGCTTAGGCTAAGAGCCCCCCCCCTTCCCTGTTTTTGGTGTTGGGACTGGGACTTGAACTCAGGGTATAGGTGGGCAGGCTATCCCTTAGACTTTTTGCTCAGTCACATCTCTACTTCCTGTTCTTACTGGTGAATTGGAGTTTAGAGTCTTATAGAGACTTTCCTGCCCAGATTGGTTTCCAACTGAGATCCTCAGATCTCAGCCTCCTTTAATAGCTAGAATTACAGATGTGAGTCACTGATGCCTAGGTTTTTTTTTTATTCTAATTGCTTTTTATTTTAGAAGAATTATTGTGATAAGAACAGGTTTCCAAACCAAATTCTTAGCTGAAATAGGTGTGTTTATTTTGGGAGTGGGGTGGGTGAATTGTACAGTTTTCTTTGTTCTGTTTCCAGGTTCATTCCCAGATAGTGATACCATTATCAGAGTTGGTGTGTTCATTCAAGAGGCAGAGGAGGATGACATACCATGGTGGGTTTTTTAAAAATGCTTATACAGATAATTAAGAAATTAGACATCCAACTGTGATTGTATATGAAAATTCAGTCAACGTAACTTGTGTTTTGTTAGGACTCACCCCTTAAGCGAGACAGCGCCTTGCTGTGATGCCTGTTCATGGCGCCCCTGCACAATGGTGCTGGTCCTGTAGAACCTATCAGAATTTGAATGCTCTACTTCATTAATTTGGTTCTGAGTGCTCTCTCTCAAATCTTTTAGCTGAGTGGCTATCCTTTCATTGGACTCTTTTTCCTTATAATCTTATAAGGATGCTAAGCGAAATGAACTCCAAGTTATGGAAATAAGTGGCTTATCTTTGTTATTTTCAACATACCATGTAAAATTATGCCTTTTTCCTTTGTCTTTCTTCCCCATGGTTTTACAAATCCTGATGTCACTGTAACTGATTTTGGTACCCTGGGTATTGTATATATATATATATATATTTATCGGAACTAGGGAAGGGAAAGGAAATATCAAAATGGAGAGACAAAGAGTAGAAGGTGAACCAGTGCAACAGCAATACAAGACAATATGCTGTAAACCAACTGTATAACTCGGGGTGGGGGGCTGGGGAATGGGGAGAAAAATGAGGGAGGAGATAACAAGTTTGATAAGAAATGTACTCACTGCCTTACATATAAAACTGTAACCCCTCTGTACATCACTTTGACAATAAATAAACAAATTAAAAACAAAAAAAAAAAGGAATTTGAATGCTCTCCCAGGGTACCACTTCCGGAGGAGGCCACATTGCATATTTGTCCATCCTAGAACTTGTGCGCCCAGAGAGGAAATGCGCTGAAGAAATCTATTGGGAGCTTCATATGATGCCATGTGACATCTAATTTGCATTATGTTGAGAAGCCATAGGTAGAAGTTGTTGGAATACACAGTGTTTCTAGCACTATTTTTTTTTTTAATGTGCCAAACTGAGCCTTGAGTACGAGCCTCCAATTCTTGCTTAGATTATTTGCTCAAGGCTGCTACTCTACCACTTCAGTCCACTTCTGGCATTGTTCTGGTTAATTGTAGACATGAGACTAAGAAGGCTGAGATCTGAGGATCTTGATTTGAAGCCAGTCTGGGTAGGAAAGTTCATGAGATTCATCTCCATTTAACCAGCAAAAAGCCACAAGTAGAAAGTGTGATTCAAGTAATGTATCCAATGCCTAACATATGAAACTAACCTCTCTGTACATCAGTTTGATAATAAAAATTTGAAAAAAAAAAGTGTGATTCAAGTTGCAGAGAGCCATCCTTGATTAAAAAAAGCTAAGTGGTAGCACCCAGGCTCTGAGTTCAAGCTCTAGTACTAGCACCAAAAGAAAAAAAGAAAGAAAAAAGGTGGAAATGTATAAAGTTGATTATCTGAGAAAAATCTGAAAGGATTCAGAAGCAAACAAGCTGTCTTTCTACTGTGTTCCAGTGGAACATAGAAGAGGGCTAGGGGATGGCCTAGATTGTCTTCACTGTAGAAAAATCAGGAAGATAGTAAACTACGTGAAGGATGAGTGAAAAGTGAATGTGTTTCCATGTGAAACCGTAGTTTCTTTTCTTGATGATCCTCTTGTTTCCCCTTCTTGTGGATGTACCTGTGCTATCACTGTGTCTCCTCTGAGTACCCTGGATACTGTATATACTGGTATTAGAACTAGGGAAGTGAAAGGGAATATCAAAATCGAGAGACAAAGGATAAAAAGACAACTCCAAAAGCTAATCCTTGCAAAACCATTTAGTGTAAACCAACTGAAGAACTCATGGGGGGAGAGGTAAAAGGGTAGGGGGGAGGGAGAATGAGGGAGGAGGTAACAAATAGTACAAGAAATGTACCCATGGCCTAACACATGCAACTCTAACTCCTCTGTACATCACTTTGACAATAAATAATTATTATTAAAAAAAAAAAGAAAAGTGAATGTGTATAGGAACAGGGAACAGCAATGCCTATTAAAGCCAATAATGCCCCTTTTTTGGTGGGAGGATGGAGTACCCTCACTCCCATCCCTTTATTTGCTCCAAGCTGGCACTCTACCACTTCAACTTTTTGACATTTAATTGGAGGTACGTCTCATGATCCTTCCTTTCCTGGTCTGACTTTGAACTGTACTTCTCAGATCTTAGCCCCCTGAGTAGCTAGGATTACAGGGGTGAGCCACTAGGTTCAATTTGGTTTCATTAGGAAGAACTAGGAAAGAGAAGCAGAATAAAGCTTAGGATGGGAGTAGAGGATATGAGGGTTGGGGGTATGCACCTCTGTGCACATTGTCATCAGCCACCACAGAACCCACTGTTGACTGCTTCTAGCTAGAATATTCCACTCTTGCTTCTCCCACTTTAAATAATCATGATCTTCAGATCTCAGCCTCCCAAATAGTTAGGATAACAGGTGTGAGCCAACAATGCCAAATTTAAGATGATATTTTTATGAAGACTAAAGCTGGAAAATAGGTATAGGTATTGAGAATGTGCAGAGGATAGCAGGGAGCAAAATGCAATCCTGCACAACCAACGTGGTAACCTTGACTGACCAAATCTGTTTGCCACCCAGTTAAAGTAAGTCTGTTTTAACCTTAAAGAACAACAAGGATTCTCCTGAAATCCTTGAAGCCATGTGATTTTTTAATAATAATAATAATAATACATATGAAAAACTTTAACAAGGAGCTATGGGAATAGTTTTTTATATAGCCAGGGTCACATCATATGTGTCTTTCAAATCAGCATAGTTACATCTATGAGACTTACTCAGTTCCTGTGTTTCGTTATTGAAGAAGTTCAGAGAACTGGAGCTGTGCCTCAAGTAGTAGAACACCAGTTTTGATTGAAAAACCCGAGTGGGAGCAGGAAACTGAGTTCAAGTCCCTGTGTGGGCACACATATATATAAAAATAACTTTAAAGAAGATGTTGAGTGCCAAATGCTTGTGGCTCGCACTTGTAATCTTACCTTCTCAGGAGGCTGAGATCTGAGGACCACAGTTCAAAGCCAGCCTGGGCAGGAGAAAAAGTCAGAAGTAGAATGGTTCCTCAAATGGCAGAGTGCTAGCCTTGAGCACCAAAAACTCAGGGACAGCACCCAGGCCCTGAGTTCAAGCCCCAGGAATGGCACAAAAGAAGAAGAAGAGGAGGTTGAGATCTGAGCACTTAAAAGCCTTCTGGTTCTGGCTTTCTTCTATGGAGGTACCTACAGACTGCCAGATCAGATGTTCTTTAATCTCACATGCTTGCTGTTAATGGTCTGGAGACCTGACTGTAAGAGACTAATAGGAGGAGGCCCAGTTCTTGCTAGGCATGAGTCATCTGCTTAAAAGGAAAACTGGACATTTTATTAAGCAATTTCATTGTTGATTTAAAACAGCTACTCATGGATCCTTATATTCATTTAATGAATATATCCTCTTTCTTAGTAGCAAGGATTATAGGAGTGAGCCACCAACTCCTATATATATCCTCTATCTCTTAAGCGCCCTCTTCTAAGATCCTAGCTTAAGTCTATCCGTGAAAAAAAATCTGAGTAAATATTACTATAATTTGCTGATTACTTATAGTTTTGCCTTTGATTTGAGGACAGTTTCATGAGTTTCAATTGAGCACACTTCCAGTTCTGGCTCTTTACTGGTTAATTTTTTATAATAGTGTCTCAGATTTGTTTGCCTGGGATGGCTTTTAACCTTGAGCCTCAGATCTCAGCTTCCTGATTAAGCTAAGACTACAGATACGAGCTTCCTGGCACCCAGCTCAATGTTGCATTTTAGTTCTTTTTTTTTTTTTCTTGTTCTTCTTCCTTTATTTATGAAAGGACCAACATTTTATTTGGTAGGGGAGGGGACATGGAAAACATGAAGGAAAAAACACATTACAATGCCTGTGTGATTTAAACTCTGATGGGCAGTATTGGAGGTCATTGTTGGATCAGTCAGTAGGAATACAACTGCAATGTGGGAGCCATGGCCTCTTTGTAAGTGTTATGATAATGAAATGGAGAGGTATTAATCTTATAGAATTAGTGTGTAATATTCATTGAGACCATAAAAAGTAATGCTGAATGTTCCACTGATAAACATACATTGATGCCCAGGTAGAGCTCTTGGCAGGGTTTTCTAAGCCAGTTGCATGCAGAAAGATACTACAGTGCTGAAACATTGGGAAAGCTACCCTGTGAACAGAGTCTGCCCCAGGCTTCTTCTAAACAAGTCCTTGTCATGTCCAAGTTCCCCCTTTTATAACAACAATCAGCTGGGCACTAGTGGCTCACACCTGTCATCTCAGGAGGCTGAGATCTGAGGATCACAGTTTGAAGTCAGCTGGGGGAGAAAAGTCGATGAGACTCTTCTTCAGTTAACCTCCAAAAAAAGCCAGAAGTGAGCTAGGTATCAGTGGCTCACGCCTGTAATCCTAGATACTCAGGCGGCTAAGATCTGAGGATCATGATTCCAAGCCAGCTCAGACAGGAAAACCAGAAGTGGTGCTGTGGCTCAAAGTGGTAGAGTGCTAGCCTTGAGTGAAAGAGCTCAGGGATAGTGCCTAGTCTCTGTGTTTAAGCCCTATAACCAACAAAAAAAAGCCAGAAGTGGAGGTGTGGCTCAAGTTGTAGGGCACCACCTGTGACTGGGAGGCTCTGAGTTCAGTTCCCCCATACCAGCACACATAAAATATAGCACATGCTCTGTAGTGTTTTCACTTGCCATTTTGTTTTAGTTCTATTGTTCTTAGATAATTCCTCATTTCCACATAAGCCTATTTGACGTTCTACGTTTGATAGTCACAGTTTTCCAATGCTTTAGCCTGTCTGTTTATTTATCTGGTCATTCAGATGCTCTCTACTGCTCTGCCAAAGATAGGAAGGGTGCCTTCCTGTCCTCCTTTAGACTCTGCTAGGTTTCTGAAAGATGGAGGCATCTGTCAAGCTACAGGTTCTTAGCGTCTGTCATACTTGATTGATTGTACCAGTACTGACTAGCACTCAGAGCCTGAATGCTGTCCTATAGCTTTTCTTTTTTTTTTTTTTTAACTGAAGGCTGATGCTCTACTGCTTGAGCTATACCTCTGGCTTTTTACTTGTTAATTGGAGGTAGGGATTTCACAGACTTTTCCTGCCTGGGCTGTCTTTGAACCAAGATCCTCAGATCTCAGCCTCGTGAGTAGCTAGGATTTACAGGTGTGAGCTGCCTGGTGCCTGACTTTGTTGTTATTCCCACTGCTATAAACCTGTATTCACATGGAAAGACCAAGGCTCACATAGCCCTTTTGCTTAGTTGAAAAGAGTCTTCACACTGGGAATGTGGCTTAATGGTAGAGTGCTTGCCTAGCATTCATGAAGCCCTGGGTTTGATTCCTCAGCACCACATAAACAGAAAAAGGCAGAAGTGGCGCCATGGCTCTAGATGTAGAGTGCTAGCCTAGAGCAAAAAAAAAGCCAGGGACAGTGCTCAGGCCCTGAGTCCCAAGCCCCAGGACTGAGGGGCAGAGAGGGATGGGGGATTCTTCACTAAACTTTACTAGTAAGGTGAATAAATTTTTCTATTAAGCAAGAACTATATTTCTGTTTTCTTTTGTTTTCAGAAATGTCAGTGCTTTTTTGCTTCATTATAAAGCCAAATCTCTTCTCTCTTCCTGCCATCTCTTGAGTGAATGCTTTCTAAACTATGCATTCCCTCACACAGGGAGCCTTTTTTAGGGCTCACTTTCTGCCTTTTTCTTGAAGTAGGGGCTTTGAGCTCTTTCTTGGCTTTTCTGCTCAAGGCTGGTACTCTACTACTTGAGCCACAGCTCCACTTCTGGCTTTTTTGATGGTTAATTGGTGATAAGAATCTCATGGACTTTCATGCCTAGACTGGCTTCCACAGGATCCTCAGATCTCAGACTTCTAAGTAGGTAGGACTACAGGAGTGAGCTAACCAGCACCAGTTACAGGGAAATTCTTTGATGAGTCTTATTCTTTATGACTTCTGAGTTTTAAAATGTTTGCAGCCCTATTTCAAGCCCATTTCACCCATCAAGCTGAGAAGACAACTATTCACCACAATAAATGCAACAAAATTGGCTGGTTTTCATGCTAGCCCTTTTCTTCACAGAAAGATAGGGAAGGTTGCCTAACCTAAACAGGAGCTAGTCAGCTACCATGAAAAAAAGATTTTGGTGTTCCAACAACCCTGACCTACCACACATACTGCTGGAACATTCCCTGGCATTTATCCCATTCAACTGTGCTCTGAATGAGTCCTGACCACTTGAAATACATTTCTGTGGAGTCTTTTTTTACCTAAAATTTTTTGTGTCAGTGTTGAGGTTTGCTTGATCTAGGTAGGACCTTACCCTTGCTAGATAGGCGTTGTGTGTGTGTGTGTGTGTGTGTGTGTGTGTGTGTGTGTATACCATTGCTGGGGCTTGAACTCTTGGTTTGAGTGCTATCCTTTAGCTTTTTTTTAGATCACTCAAGGCTAATGCAATACCACTTGCACCACACTTCTAATTCTGCTTTATGCTGGTTAATTAGAAATAAGAATCTGGAAGGCTTGTCTGCCTAGGCTGGCTCCAAACTGAGATCCAAGAATTTTTCCCTCAATAATTGAATTTCTAAGACTTCCCTAAATTAATTTTTATTAATTTATTGGGATGGAAAACTGCTATTACTCAGGACACCTTCAAATAGAGCACTGCTTTGAAGTTTCCGCCTCCTAGTGAAGAAAGGATGTTCAGCTCGGGCATGTGTCCTGTGCTGTGGTGGTATGGTTAGTGAGATTTTCCTTCAGTAGTTGGTCACTGGTGGAAGTATGTGTGAGTTACACACAGAATCTGGAAACATTTGTTAATTTTCTAAGTAGTTTTGCCTACCCCAAACATCAACCTTACTGCCTTCTCTAGATTTAAGAAAGCATTGGGGTCTGGAACTTGGGCCTTACAGTTGGCTGCATAGACAGGCACTCTGTCACTTGAGTCACACCCTTTTTACTTTTTACTTATTTTTTAGGTAGGGTCTCATGTTTTGCCCAAGACTGCATGTGGGTTCCAGCCCCTCCAGCTTATTGTTTGAGATGAGGGTCTCACCAACTTTGCCTGTGCCTCAGTCCTACTGACCTCTACTTCCCAAGTAGCCAGGATTACAGATGTGATCTACCGTACCCAGCAAAGTCAAGGATTTGCACCAACTTGGTTGGCTTTTTATTATTTCTTTATTTTATAGTTTTAATGGATTACTTCATATATTTTTATCACAGTTTATTATGCATTTATATTAAACAGGATTTTACTCCCTTAAAAATCTCTCTGAGTCAGTGAGATTGCAGTTGTATGGGTCCTAGCAATTTTGAATTTTATTTGCAGTGTCATATACATTATTTAACTGGTATAGATAGACAGATACATATATACGCACATACAAGCCAAGTAAATGCGCATATTTCATTGCTTTTAACTTTATAAACAAATCTTACTCAATTTGCTACATACTTGTTTGTTTACTTTTATATACTGCTTTTGGTTTATTGTTTTTGGTTTCTGTCATTTTGCTCTGTGAATATATCAGTTTATTCATCCCCTCTTGTTTTGTTAGATATTTGTTCCCATGTTTTTTGTTGTTGTTTGGTTTTTGTGAAAGTACTGGGGCTCGAGTTAGATCCTTGTACTCGTTTTCTTAAATCAGTTGTGGGGCTTGAACTCAGGGTCTGGGTGCTGTTCTTAAGTTCTTTTGCTCAAGGCTAGACTCTACCACTTTGAGCCACAGCGCTGCATTCAGTTTTTGAGTGGTTAATTGGAGAGAAGAATCTCATGAGGACTTTTCTCCTCTGGCTGGCTTCAACCCATGATATTCAGATCTCAATCTTCTGAGTAGCTAAGAGTAGCTAAGTACCTGCTTACTTTTATTGTATACTAAAATTACTAAAAACCGAGTAATGTTTCTGAAGAATGATAGGACATTATTATATGGAATGCAGTTTTCTGGCATGAATGCACAATAATAAATTCTATAACTATAAACATATTTGTGAAAATAGATGGTGAATGAGGGCTGGCTGCTGTTTGGAAACAAAAGTCAAAGGTTTCTGAGACATGACTGCCTGCATTCTAGGTGTTCTCTGTACCATAGCACCTGCAAGTAGGAAGAATTTGGTTCAGATCTGTTGGGAGAATCTCCTTGAGTGCAGATGCCTGCAGTGCACCAGCCAATGTGGAAAATTAAATGGTGTGTGTGTGTGTGTGTGTGTGTGTGTGTGTGTGTGTGTGTGTTCTGCCAATGACCAAATTTTTGCAAGTATATTTTCCATTTATTTTATTTTGTTTGTGCTAGTACTGGGACTTGAACTCAGGGAATTCTCCTTTAGCTTTCTTGCTCAAGCCTAGAGCTCTACCAGTTGACTTACAGTTCTACTTCTGGCTGTTCGGTGGTTAATTGGAGATAAGAGTCTCTCACATCTGTCTTCTCAGGCTGGTTCTAAACCTTGATCCTTGTATGTTAGCTTCCTGAGCACCCTCTAGCATTTGGCTTCAATTTGTTGTTGTAAAATTATTTTTGATGACTTCAGAATGAATCTCCTCTTGGGATAAGCTCAGGGAAATAGAAGTTCACCATTATGGTATGAGTTTATAGACTTTTGTTAATAACTGGTATTTTTTGACAGTTATTTGCTGTGCCAACATAAAAATGTCAAACAGCCTTAGTTGTCATTTACAAAAAGGAGTAAAAATAAATAAATAGGAGTGGTTAATTTATTTGTTTACATATAGTTATCATGATTAAGAATTATAGATAACTGGCTTGTTTAGTGACAATGGTTATATAGAATGAACAAGGTCCTGGGTTTAGTCCCCAGCACCACACACAAAAAGGGAACAGACAGGTGCAAACAGTAAATCTCTTTTGCTACCCAGAACTCATTGTTGACTATGGAATTTGGGTACATGTAAGAAGGAATATGATTCCTACAACAGTTGGCAGTGTGGGGGTTTGTTAACTCACAAGTTGGCTCTATGAATAAAGTTGATGTAAAAACTAAAAAGTAAGGGTAATTTAGGTAGCAATGTGGGGAGCATTAAAAGTGCTCAGGACATAGTAGCCATTGTTGCATTACACTAGCTGGTGTGATGTACGTTCTGTATATCTGGTCATTTGGATACACAGATTGAACCAGCTTCATGTGGAAAATATTTTAAATAATTATGTCTTTACTATATATTAAAATATTAAAACATTAAAATTAAATATTAAATTATATAGTCTGTTCTGTATAATAACATCTCTACTGTACATACACATTCTTTTTTTTCTTGTCCTAGGTCCAGACATTCTTTTGAATATCTCAATTATTTTCACAACATTACATTGTATTAAGTATTATAAATCACCTAGAGAAGATTGAAAGGTATAGATTAGAGGCAAATAATGTCATTTTGTAGATAGTATGGACTTTGGAATTTTTATGGATTTTGGCATTCAAAGGGAATACTAAAACCAATACCCACTCCCATGCCAAGAGACTTCAAACCTCAATCCTCAGATCTTAGCCTCCTAAATAGTTAGGAATACAGGCATGAACTGCTGGTGCCTGTCTAGATAGAAGCCAGGGCATGGGCATGATGCATCTCTGGCAAATGCTTTACCACTGAACTACCTAGCCCTGTATTGACTTGATGCAACTTTGAGTACAAGAAGTGAGTCTTCCTTTATTAACCCACATAGATATAGATGTGGCATTATACTACAGGAGATGATTGACTCATCTTATGCATGTATTCAGCTCTTCCACTCTGCAGATCTCTTTTTTTGCCACTGCCAATTGGCATTGAATAAGCAAACCAAGCCTTGCTCTGGTGCTCACAACTAAAATCTTAGCTACTCAGGAGGCTGAGATATGTGGCCTATGATTTGAA
The DNA here is from genome assembly GCF_023159225.1 of Perognathus longimembris pacificus. Classification (NCBI taxonomy): domain Eukaryota; kingdom Metazoa; phylum Chordata; class Mammalia; order Rodentia; family Heteromyidae; genus Perognathus; species Perognathus longimembris. Next base: position 64,971,688 of record NC_063161.1, read on the forward strand.
ACCAGGCCAGGCAGACAAATCTATGAGACTGTCATCTCCAGTGGACCACCAGAAAGCAAGTAGAGATGTGGCTCAAGTGGTAGAGCGCAGTTTTGGGCAAAAAAAGCTATGGGAGAAGGTGAGGCCTCTGAGTTCAAGCCCCAGTATCAACCCTTACACATACACGCACACACACACACACGTACACATGCACACAGCAAATCCACTAGCATGCAGACATCATTTAAAGCCTGTAATGATATCATCATTATTTGTTTTTAGATCAAGGTTGGAATTTGCCCTCAACAAATAAGAAAATGATGAGTGATGCAAGTGATATGTTGGCCGCGGCGTTGGAGCAGATGGATGGTATTATAGCAGGTAACCTGTTTCTGCTAAAAACTGAGTCCTAACGTTTATCCTGGTCCTTAGCCTTTCACTGCTCTTTCCAATGTCTGTAGTTTTCAGTGGTTTTTATTTTTTTCTTCTCAGTCATGTGGCTTGAACTTAGCCTGGGCACTATTCTTGAGCTTTTTTGCCCAAAGCTAGCTAGCACTCTATCACTTGAGCCACAGCTCCATTTCAGGCTTTTTGGTGGTTAATTGGAGATAAGAATCTCATGGACCTTCATGCTTGGGTTGGCTTCAAACCTCAGATCTCAGCCTCCTGAGTAGCTAGGTTTACAGGAGTGAGCAACCAGAGCCCAGCTCCCAATGGTTTTTATCATTGTTCCTCTTCTTCAATTTCTACCAGAATTATTTTGAACCTTCATTTTTAAAATATCAGAGATTCCAATTCCTTCCTAGGTTTCTTTTTTATTTATTTTTGGCACTGGTATTATGGCTTGAACTCACAATCTTGATTAGCTTTCTTATTCAAGGCTGATGCTCTAACCACTGTGTATACCTCCCTTCCTCCTTTTAGCTGATTAACTAGAGATAAAAGATTCTTGGACTGTCCTGCCCCAGCCAGCTTTGAACCATGGTCCTCAAGTCTCAGTCTTCTGAATTGAGAGCCACCATCACCCACCCATCTTCCCTGTTCCTGTTTTGATTATTTCTGGTGACTAGATTGTTTTACCATTTCAGCTGTGGCATTTCATCTCTCTTGCACTGATTTTTTTTTTGTTTGTTTTTAAAACCAGGTTCTAAGGCCCTGGAATATTCCAATGGGCTTTTTGATTGCCAGTCTCCCACATCTCCGTTCATGGGAAGTTTGCGAGCCCTGCACCTAGTGGAAGATCTACGAGGACTGTTAGAGATGATGGAATCAGATGAGAAGGAAGGCTTGCGATGCCAGGTCCCAGATTCCACAGCAGAAACCCTGGTAGAATGGCTGCAGAGTCAGATGGTAGATCTGCATATTACTTGTCTTAACTATGAATCTTTAAAAACTTTTACTTTTATTATTATGATTGTATGTGCCTGTCTTGGGGCCTGAACTCCATGCTTGGGTGCTGTCCTTGAGCATTTTTGCTCAAGGCTAGCACCCTACCAGTTGAGCCACAGCTCCACTTCTGGCTTTTTGGTGGTTTGTTGGAGATAAGAGTTTCATGGACTTTTCTGCCTGGGTTAGCTTTGAAATGAGATCCTCAGGTCTGCCTCCTGAGTAGCTAATATCAGTAGTTCATGTCTATAATGTTAGCTACTCAGGATGTTGAGCTGAATATCAAAGTTGGAAGTCATCCCAGGCAAAAAGGTACAAAAGACTTATATATAACCAGCCAGCAAAAAGTTGGAAGTGCAGGTATAGTTCAAGTGGTAGAACACTAGCCTAGAGTAGAAAAGCTTTGGGAAAGCGAGAGGTATTGGGTTTAAACTCCAGTACAGGAAAAAGAAATGAAACAAAAATGAAATAAAAAATTAGAAGTAATATATAGTGTTGTTTGTTGTTGTTGTTTTTTAAGTGCCATTACTACTGGTTTGTTTTTGTGCACTCTTTTGGCTTTTTCACTCAAGACTGGTGCTCTACCACTTGAGCCATATTTTCAGTTTTAGCTTTTTACTGGTTAATTGAAGTTAAGAGTCTTCACTGTTCATGCTGCCTTTGAACCCTGATCTTTAGATCTAAGCCTCCTGAGTAATTTAGGATTATAAACCTGAGCCATCAGCACCTGACTATTCCTGTTTACTTTGTGGATGCCAGATTCTGCCTAGTAACATGGACTGATTTGTGCTGATTTCACAGGCAGATGCTTTAGCAGAAGTGATAGGAAGTTTCCTAGGAGAATTCATTGGCAGTTCTCAATTGGAAGTGGAGTGAGAGGATCCCCCCCCCCCCCCCCCATATCAGTGGAGGTTTCTGCTGGTCTTTTTCTTGAAGCGCCATCTAGTGGTTTGTATCATCAGGAATAGTTCTCCACTTAGGTTATAGGGTTGGGCTCTTTTCTTTTTCTTTTATTTTTTGTCAGTCACAGGACTTGAACTCAGGGCCTAAACTGTGATCCTGAGCTCTTTTGCTTAAGGTTGGCACTCTACCACTTTGAATCACAATGCCACTTCTGGTTTTCTGGTGGTTAATTGGAAATAAGTCTCACAGAGACTTTCTCTGCCCAGGCTGGCTTTGAACCTTAATCCTCATATTTCAGCCTCTTGAGTAGCTAGGATTATAGGCATGAGCCACCAACACCTGGCTGTTTTATTTTATATTTAATTTAATTGAAAAATTGTACCAGTACTGGGGCTTGAACTCAGAGCCTGGACATTGTCCTTTAGTATTTTTACTCCAGGCTGGTGTTCTACCACCTGAACTGTAACTCCACTTCCAGTGGTTGGGCTTTAAATGGTGATGTTGACCAAGTGGTCCTGTTTCTCTTCATCCAGCTCAGAAATTGATGCTGTTGTGCTGGGAATGTGGCTTAGCGGTAGAGTGTTTGCCTAGAATGCACAAAACCCTGGGTTCAATTCCTCAGCACCACATAAACAGAAAAAGCAGGAAATGGCGCTGTGGCTCAAGAACCCAGTGACAGTGCTCAGGCCCTGAGTCCAAGCCCCAGGACTGGCAAAAAATAAAAAAGGATGCTGTTTGCTAGGGGCTTGTGGCTCATACCTATCATCTCAGAATGCTGAAATCTAAAATTTGAGGAGGTTTTGATCATGAATTAACTGAGTAGACAAATTACTAAGCAGCAAAAAATGAAGGTTTGGCTCAAGTGGTAGAGTGCCAGACTTGGATAGAACAGTAAGTCAAAACATGAGTCCTTCCTTGAGTTCAACTCCTAGTACCAGCACAAAAATAAATGAATAGATAAATAAACAAATCTAAAAAGGAAGAGCACCAAATCCTAGCAAACACTTTTATATTGTACATGGGTGAACTGCCCAGATAACAAGGCAATTCTGGGAGAAAGAATCAACTAGTAACAAATCAGGCTGTGTCTAGACCGTAACCAGGACTCAAAATTCTGGAAGTGTGGACCCAGATTTCTAGTGTTATCTCTTAGTGCCTGTTAAAAATTTGTCTTAAGACCTTTATGTTTGTGGACCATGATTTCCAGCAGGCAACCTACGCCAATAAATGCCAAGTGCTTGTCAATGAGCCTGGCAGGAGGCCATACAGGAAGCCAGTCCTCAAGAGTAGATCTGCTAAAATGAATATTTAAATGATCCCTGTGTATTATGGGAAAGGGTTGATGATTTACGAGGGAATTGGGTTTGTAAATCGCCCACACTTACTTCCCTTCTTTTTTTGTGCATGTGCTTGTACTGAAACCGAATTTTTAGATCCCAGGCACCAAAGTCCAGGAGTCCAAAGTTAAGTCCAGCCCTTCTCCCTTGGTAAAGGGCAGAGAAAGGAGTCATGGCAGCACTTCAGTCCATAATCAGCCATCTTCAGAGGACAGAGAGTGTGTCAGGTTAAATAGGGAGAAATGGAGGCATGTGGTGAGAAAGGTATCAGAGTTCACACAGTCCCAGGTCACTGGTGCAGCCTGGTTGACCTTTAGCTTAGTCTTTGTCCTTGTAGGAATTCTGGAGAATTGTTGTCACATATTACTAGAGTAGAACAGGAACAAGGTGGTACCTTGTTTTCTCTGAGAAGGTAAGAAGAAGGTTTTGCCTGTGTACAGGACAGTTTGCTTTTTTGATACAGGATGCTTCCCAGTGGTTTTTTTCTTTCTTCCTTGGAATCCAAGGAGATTGCTAAGGGATTGCAGCAGAAAATAGCTCAGATCAAAGGGAGAACTCAGAGCCTCAAGCTTTTTGGTTAACTTCTTCTCTCTTGGCTGGTACCTGCCACTTGAGCCACATCTCCACTTTTGGCTTTTTGGCTGGGATTTGTTTGGCTCAGTCTGGCTCTGAACCTTTATCTTCATATCTCAACCATCCTAGAACCCAAGATTATAGGCACGAGCCACCAGTGCCCAAGTATAGTTCTGATTATGGAAAAATTATCTTGAAAGCAAACACTTCTGAGAAAATTAAATTCAGAAGCAGAAAACCCAGAATAGTCCATCATGAACACACACAGTCTGGGCTCAGAAAGAGCAGAATACCCCCTGGCTTGCTCTGCACTTGCCTCTAATGTATATTCTGATGTCTAGTCAGCTGATGTCTAGTCCTGGGTCTAGGTGAGCTTTCTGGGTCTGATGATTTGGGTTCCTTTCCTTTCTTTCCTCCTTCCTTCCTTCCTTCCTTCCTTCCTTCCTTCCTTCCTTCCTTCCTTCCTTCCTTCTTTCCTTCCTTCCTTTCTTCCTTTCTTCCTTTCTTCCTTCCTTCCAAGAGATAATGATGAGATTCTAGGGCTAAATAGAGAGCTTCAAAAGACATTGCTCCCTAGCCTGGAGTTCTTACTTGATCTTGAGAGTCGAAGTAGAAACTTAGGAAGGGAAATAAGTGAACAACTTGTGAGAATGTCCCTGCATTAGAGGCACTATTGTAATGCAAGGACACAGCAATTGGAAAAATTGCTCAAGAGGCAGCCAGAATGGCCATGGTCCCTGTATTAGCACCAAAAAAAAAAAAAAAAGTAAATTGATAAAATTATATCTAAATGCCTAATATACCTGCCTGTCTTACCTGTTTTAAGATAAATGAATTCTTCTACTTTTCATTATTAGTAGTGACAGTTTTGATGAATTTAATTTGGCCTTCTGGATTTAAAATTTGCAGATTGTTGCTAGACACTGGTGGCTCAGGTCTATAATCCTACTCAGGTGGCTAAGATCTGAGGATCACAGTTCAAAGCCAGCCTGAGTAGGGAAGTCCCTGAGAGTTCTGTCTACTAAAATTAACCACTAAAAAAGTAGAGCTGTGGTTCAAGTGGTAGAGCACTAGCTTGAGCAAAAAAGCTCATGGAGAGTGCCCAGAACCTGAGTCCTGAGTTCGAGACCCAGTATTGGCAAATTATATTGATTTATTTTTCCTTTCAGTCTTAGAGATCTTACCTTTATGATTTTTTTTTAGACAAATGGACACATACATAGGAATGGCGATGTGTACCAAGAAAGGCTAGCCCGCTTAGAAAATGACAAAGAATCCCTCGTTCTTCAGGCAAGTAATTTATGAATTACAAATTTGTAATTCCTTCCTTTCTTCCTCTCTTCCTTCCTTCTTTCCTTCCTTCTCTTCTCTCAGTTCCTCCTTGCTTCCTCCCTCTCCCCCTCCTTCCCTCCCTCCCTCCTTCCTTCCTTCTTCCCTTCTTCCCTCCCTCCCTCCCTTACTTCCTTCTGGTACTGAGATTTGAACTCAGCCTTGCACTGTCTAGGCAGGCACTCTACCACTTGAGCCATACCCCCATCTTTTTCATTGTCACTCATTCTTAATGGCATTTGGTTGGCCTTCCTAAAATAGGATAAAATTCTTAGTAAAGGTGCATCTGTACTAAATGTGTGTATATCTTATTTTCTTGCCTCAAAATAGTGTAACAGCTCTTTTCATAGCATTTACATCACAGCAGATAATGCAAGGACATAGGAGAAGATGCAGAAGTTCTGTACAAATGCTGTGCCATTTTTATATGATGAATTAAACATTCAATTTTGGTGCTATGAGGATACCCTGTTACCAACTCCACACGGACCCTATGGGATACTATAAAATCAGATGTTTACAACAGCTAGACTTCTTATAAAGGAATGGTGAGACCTGTGGTGAACAAGGATGAGCATGCCCCGTCCAGAGAGGGTGAGCTCCCCAAGGGTGTCGTCTCACAATCTGTTAATCACATCTCTACTTGATCTGACTTTAAATATATTCTAATATGTAAGAGAAATCCACATATAGTAATAGATTAGTATAAAATCTCAATAATATGTATTTCTGAATCTGAATATGTAGTTGATTTTCCAACTTTTCATGTGATACCCTAGGCCCAACACAACACCACAGCAAGTAGACTCCTGCTTGTCTTTTGTTTGCTTCCTTAGGATGTTTGAAATGATGGACAGATTTTTGTGTGTGTATGTGCCAATACTTGGGCTTGAACTCAGGGCCTTGTGCTCTTGTTTGCCTTTTTTATGCTAATCACTTAGAGACAAGAGTCTCTCAGGTTGCCTCAATCCTCAGATCTCAGCCTCCTGAGTGGCTAGGATTACAGGCATGAGAATAGCACTTGACCAGGACAGATATTTTTTGGTATTTTGATGCTTGTTTTGCTGGAGTTTCCTTCCTTCCTTCCTTCCTTCCTTCCTTCCTTCCTTCCTTCCTTCCTTCCTTCCTTCCTTCCTTCCTTCTTTCCTTCCTTCCTTCCTTCCTTCCTTTCTTCTTTCCTTCCTTCCTTCCTTCCTTCCTTCTCTCCTACCCTCCTTCCCACCTTTCTTCCTTCCCTCCCTTCCTTCCCTCCCTCCCTCCCTCCCTCCCTCCCTCCCTCCCTCCCTCCCTCCCTCCCTCCCTCCCTCCCTCCTCTCTGTCCTTCTCTTTCTCTCTCTTTTGTTTCCTTTTTTGGTACTAGTCCTGGGGTTTGAACTCAGGGCCTGGCACTGCTTTTGAGCTTTTTTGTTCAAGGCTACCACTCTGCTACTTGAGCCTTACCTCCTTTTCTTGCTTTTTCTTGGTTAATTAGAAATAAGATGGATTTGTCTACCTGGACTGGCTTTGAACCATGATCCTCGTATCTCAGCCTCCTGAGTAGTTAGAATTACAGGTGTGAGCCACTGTCACCCAGTGTGGTTATTGTTTTTGAGACAGGATCTTGAGGTCAGCCTCATTCATGATCCTACTCCTTTAGCCTCTTGAGTGCTTGGAATTACAGGTATGTGCTACCTACCTATAATGTTTTATTCTTTGTTTCTGTTTTGATGCTGGGAATTGAGCCCAGGGCCTTGCAAGTGTTCAGCCCATGTCCCAATACTGCACTATGACCCTGAAAGACCTTATGGAATTGGAATTCTTTGGGCTCTTTTCTTAGTTCTTCCCTTTCCCCTTACTCTTCTTAAGAAAGTATCTGGAAGAGTACAGGAGTGTGCTAAAGAGGGTGAAGTTGAAATTGATTGAAATATAATTTAAACCTTTATGGAGATGTAATAATGAAATTCCCAGGTTAACTAATATAAGCCATTTTTAAGTAACTTATTTGATACATAAGATAAAATATCTATTTAAAATAATGGGCTGGGAATATGGCCTAGTGGTAGAGCGCTCATATACATGTCTCATATACATGAAGCCCTGAGTTCAATTCCTCAGCACCATATATATATATAGAAAAGGCCAGAAGTGGCACTGTGGCTCAAGTGGTAGAGTGCTAACCTTGAGCAAAAAGAAGTAGGGACAGTGTTCAGGCCCCAGGACTGGCGCAAAAACAAGACAAACAAAATATTAATTTCCTTTCTTCTGTGAATCCCTAATACTATCTCCTACATCCCCAAATACACAATTTATATACATATTCCCTGTCATAAATGATCGGCCAGTAGAAATTTCTCCTAAATGGATAGGAATTCATATAAAGCATTGTAGAGGCCAGTAGCTCACTCGTGTAATATTAGCTACTCAGGAGGCTGAGATCTGAGGATTGTGGTTCAAAGCTACAGGAAAGTAGGTGAGATTCTTATCCCCACTTAACCAACCAAAAGCTAAAGTAGGGTGTGGCTTAGGACTAGCTTTGAGTGAAAAAGACAAACTAGAACATGAGGCCCTGAGTTCAAGCCCTAGTACTGGCACAAAGTAAAGAGCAATATAAAAGACGGGAATGTAGCCCTATGGTAGAACATTTGACCAGCACAAATGAGCCTCCGAATTAATTCCCGGTACTGCAGAATAATAAGAAAGAAGAGAAGGCTGGGAATATGGCCTAGTGGCAAGAGTGCTTGCTTCATATACATGAAGCCCTGGGTTCTATTCCCCAGCACCACATATATAGAAAATGGCCAGATGTGGTGCTGTGGTTCAAACAGTAAAGTGCTAGCCTTGAGCAAAAAGAAGCCAGGGACAGTGCTCAGGCCCTGAGTTCAAGTGCTAGGACTGGCCAAAAAAAAAAAAAAAAAAAAGATAGTGGAAAGGTAGGCATTTAAATGGCTATAACCTTTCCAGAAAGCAATTTGGTACATATAAGAATATAATGAGACACATAGAGTTTTGTGGACATGTGTTAATTACTACATATTTATACCTAATGGTTAGTAATTAATATTATTAAATCATCTTAATAATTTAATGATCATGAGTACCTAAACTAATAGTTATTAATAGATAGCAAACCAAAGAGTCTAGTAAGAGAGAATTATAAAATGCTGCTCTCTCTCTATAGATAGATAGATGTAAACATATATCTATATCTATACATATAGAGATATCTCTCCATATCTGTATATAGATGTATATAGAGATATATCTACATATATATATAGACAGATATATATGTAGATATGTATACACAGATATATAGATATACAAGGCCCAGGACTGGCAAAACAACAACAAAATTTAAAAAGGAAAAGAAAAAAAATAAAATCAACATCAAAATTGGAGAGCAGGGGCTGGGAATATGGCCTAGTGGCAAGAGTGTTTGCCTCATATACATAAAGCCCTGGGTTCGATTCCCCAGCACCACATATATAGAAAACGGCCAGAAGTGGTGCTGTGGCTCAAGTGGCAGAGTGCTAGCCTTGAGCAAAAAGAAGCCAGAGACAGTGCTCAGGCACTGAGTCTAAGGCCCAGGACTGGCAAAAAAAAAAAAAAAAAAAAAATGGAGAGCAAAGGACCGGTATGGTTTTATCAACTCTCACTTTTCTTCTCCTGCCCTGAGTGGTGAGATGGTGAGTTAGTGATACATTTAAGGAAGCGAAGTCTGCAAGAGGACTCAACTCCTTTTGAACTCATTGTGTTGTCTCACTTGGGATGCAGGTCAGTGTGCTGACAGACCAGGTGGAGGCCCAAGGAGAGAAGATTCGAGACTTGGAGTTTTGTCTTGAAGAACACCGAGAGAAGCTGAATGCCACTGAAGAAATGCTGCAGCAGGTACACATAGGAGCCAGTAGGGGCCAGCATGAAGTCAGCACAGGGTCAGCATGGGATCAACATGAGGGTCAGCATGGGTCAACATGGGGCCAGCACAGTCGGCATACCATTAGCATGGGTCAACATGGGCCAGGACAGTGTTAGCATGGGTCAACACTGGGCCAGGATGGAGTGCACAGGATCAACATGGGGGACAACATGGGGGGTCAGCATGGCATTAGCGTTGGTCAACATGAGGCCAGGATGAAGTGAGTACGAGTCAGCATGGAATCAGCACAGGATCAGAATGGACCCTCATGAGGCTCAGCCTGAAGTAAACATGACACTATTACAGGGTCAGCAAGGGATCAGCATAGCTCATCAGGGGAGTAGGCATGGGGTTAGCATAGGTGGAAACCGGTCCAGGATGGGATCAGCAAGGCCATCCTGGAGCCAGCACAAGGTCGGAATGAGTCAACATGGGCTAGGACAGGGTCAATATGGGGGGGGTCACCATACAGTCAAAGTGGGACTGGCATGGGGTACAGCCTGGGGTCAGCATGAGACTAGCACAAGGTCAGTGTGGGACTAACATGGGTCAGCCTAGGGTCAACATAGTGTCAGCACAGAATCAGAACAGGAAGACATGGAGTTTAGCCCTGAGTCATCATGGGACAGTACCTGATGCAGACCCAGGTCAACATGGGATCAGCACAGCTGCTTCCTGCTGACCTGCTTTACTTGATATGCTATACTACTACCTTGTCTTTACTTGGATACAGTTCATTTCTAAATTCCCTTAGATTGGGGCATTTTAAGCTATTTCATATCTAGATTGCAGGGTCTCAAAACACAAAGACATACACAGGCCCTGAGTTCAAGTCTTAGTATTAGAAAAAAAAATTTAAAAACACATAGATACAATGTAAAGTGCTTCTATAATCAAAATAAAATAAAATATGAATAGATTGTACGTTGGTTTTCTTTACCATTCAAATGGTGCTCCTAATTCAACTAAAAGAATATATTTTATGATCCAAGATTAATACCACATATGACTGTTGTTCTTGGGGAACACACATACATACACTATGCTCATAGATGAGAGGGCCTAAAATAAATAATCTATGAATGTGTACATATGGAGGAATTACTCTGCCAAGTCCTCTACTCATTTGCTTCATCTTCATTGTCATAAATCAAAAATTCCCATGTGGCCATTTAGAACAGAATCATTTTTTAATATGTCTCTAAATTTCTAATAGGAGCTTCTTAGTCGGACATCCTTGGAGACTCAGAAGTTGGATCTGATGGCTGAAATATCTAACTTGAAGTTAAAACTGACAGCAATGGAGAAGGACAGACTGGATTATGAAGACAGGTTCAGAGACACAGAGGTGAGTGACACTCAACTATGTTCTCTTTCACACACATATCCACTGGGGCACAACTGAAGTTCCTTTGCAGTATAAAGGGAAGGTAATTCTGTGTGTGCTCATCCTGCTTCGTGTGTGTGTGTGTGTGTGTGTGTGTGTGTGTGTGTGTGTGTGTGTGTGTGTGTGTTCTGGGGCTTGAATTCAGCTTGGGTGCTATCCCTTCACTTTTCTGCTTAAGGATGGAGCTCTACCACTTGAGCCACACCATCACTTTTGGCTTTTTGCTGTTAATTGGAAATAAGAGTCTGATGGATTTGCTTGCTTGGGTGACTTTGAACTGTTATCTTCATATCTTAGGCTCCTGAGTAGCTAGAACTGCAGGTGTGAGCCACCATTGTGTGACTCTCATCTTGCTTAGATTTGAGAATAAACTTTAGTTAGGGCTGAGGAGTGGCTCAGTAATAGAGCACTGTGTGCTTTGGATGCACAAAATCATGGGTTCCAAACTATACCCTCTCCTAAAAAATAATAATAAACCAATTTCATTGAATTATTGTCACTGCTACTGGAAATTTTGCTTTTGAAATAGTATTATGTTTTGGCTGTAGTTTGAACTTAGGGCCTCATATTTGTTAAGGCACTTAACCACTTGAGTTGTGCCTCCAGCTGCACATGTGTGTGTGTGTGCGTGTGTGTGTGTGTGTGTTCTGCAGGAAGTCGGGGCCCAGGCACTGTCCCTGAGCTCTCGAGGCTGGTACTCTACCACTTGAGCTAATTCCAGCTTTTTGGTAGAATGGGAGGTTAGTCTCAGTGACTTTCACATGCATGCTGGTTATGAACTGCACTTCTTAGATCTCAGCCTCCTGAGATTACAAGCATGAACCGTGGATGCCCAGTTCTTGGATATTAATTCCTAAAGTTGGGAAGAAAAATAGGCATTTCCAAAAGCCAGTGGGTTAAAGTTTTTAAACCTTTTAAAGATTCAAAACTTGGCTGTCCAGTACTTGCCAGTGGGAGATAGATGTCTGGACACTGCCCTCATGTGGTCAGAGCACAGGTGTTCGAAATTAAATTTCTGTGAGCATTCTTTGGAGTTCTCTTTGTACAGCTTAGGCAAGCATCTACCACTGAGCTGTGTCCCCAGCCAAGGAATTCTTACTTTAGGATTGAACTTCTAACAAGTTTATTGGAATAGCCTTTTTTTATTTCTTTTCTTATTTTTCCGTTTCTTCTTTTCTTTTCCTTTGGTGCCAGTACTGGGCCTTGAATTCAGGGCCTCACTCTCTCACTTTGTATTTTTGGTCAAGGATGGTGCTCTACCAGTTGAGCCATACTTCCACTTCTGGCCTTTTGGTAGTTGATTAGGAAATAAAGAGTCTTATGGACTGTGCTGCTTAGTCTGGCTTTGAATTGTGGTCCTCAGATCTTAGGCTCTTGAGTAGCAAGGATTACAGACGTGAGCCCCAAGCACCTGATGAGCCTCCCATTTTAGGACTTAGCCTCTTGAATCCATGGATCTTGTTTTTTCTAAGCCACTCCTTTAGGGCCTAGGAGTGGAGAATTTAAAGTCGTGTTTTAAATAGAAAAGCATTTCCATTCTTTTAGCTATGTACTACATACATTTCCACTGGTGAAATGAGAGCCTGACTCACAGGGTCTCACTCCAAGCAGTTCTGACTGAAGATCTCTTTTGGTACAGGTAATTATGTTGCCCTTTCCTAATAAGTTTCTTTGTTTCCTTTTGGACAGGAGCTGATGCAGGAGATCAGTGATTTGAGGAACAAAGTCAGTGAAATGGATACTGAACGACTTCAATATGAGAAAAAGCTTAAGTTGACCAAAGTAAGTTACTCACCAATAATTTTAAAAAAATTAAATAAATGTCTCCACTACTCATCTCTGGAAAATAATATCAATAAAATATATTCTAGTTAGTGTAAGATAAAGATATTTTGTAAGTCATTGAAGCTCTGGAACCTTCTAGAACTTAAATGCTACTGTTCTTAACTAATCTGCCAGGATACAACCTACCAATTTCTGAGTTATCTGACCTCCTTTGTAAACAGGTGCTATTTTCTTGGTGACTTAGCTTGTCTTTTTTTTCTATCTAGTTTTTCTTTTCCCTCCTCTGTCTCTCTCCCAGTCTTTAATGGCCAAACTTTCTAGCATGAAAATCAAGGTGGGTCAGCTGCAGTATGAAAAGCTGCGGATGGAACAAAAGTTGGAGTCATTAAAGGTGTAGTAGATTTTGGTGATGGCCCCAGGGCCTACTGTTTTCTGGCTTGTATTGTTTTGTTGTGGTACTGCAGTCTTCTTGTGGCATGTGAATTCATTGTGTATGTGTGTGTGTCATTGTGTGTGTGTGCGTGTGTGTGTGCCACCTCTTCATTAAAAGTACATCACACACTGATTAAAGAGGATGAAACCCCATCATATTTGTTTCAGAAATGTCTAGAATAATTAGTAAAATTACCAAACAGGTAAAATAAAAGTATTAGCTTGTAAATGAAGTTCAGTCCTCAAAGTCCTTGAGCCCCAAGCATCATAAGATAATTATAAGTACTCGCCGTGAAAGCATTGTATTTCTCAGACGGGTAGAAGATGCTTTGCTCCTTTGGGATTGTTGTTGTTGTAGTTGTGCTGGTAATGGGACTTGAATCCAGGGCCTGTGCTTTCAGTTGGCATTTTCACTCAAAGCAAGTGCTCTACCACTTGAGCCATAGCTCCATTTCCAGTTTGTTGGTAGTGGACTAGAGATAAGAGTCTCAGATTTATCTGCATGGGCAGATTCTCAGAATCTCAGCCTCCTGAGTAGCTAGGATTACAGGCTTGAGCATCATTGCCCAGCTTTCTTTGGGGATTTTTTAAGGTAAATGTGTACAGGAGTTAATTATACCTTGGCAGTGAATACACAAAGTACTGCTTAGAAGATGAGGCAACACTTCCTCCAATGTTTCTGAAAATTTTTGTACGTGCTTTCCATTCTTACTCTTTTAAGTAAACACATAGATCTAACTGCCCAGTACTGTGTGTAACAAATATTTGAATAAAGATAGAAAGTCAATTGGCTAACAAATACAGTAGCATTGAATAGCTGCATTTTCTGGACTTCAATACAGCCAACAAATTACAAAATTGCTGAAGCTAATTCTTTCCTATGGTGTTTTTTTTTGCTTTTGTTTTTTATTTTTATTTTTATTTTTTGGCCAGCCCTGGGGCTTGAACTCGGGCCTGGGTACAGTACCTGAGCCCCATTGTGCTAAAGACTAGCACTCCACCACTTGAGCCACAGTGCCACTTCTGGCTTTTTCTGAGTAGTTTATTTGAGATAAGAGTCTCACAGACTTACCTGCTTGGGCTGGCTTTGGACTGTGATCCTCAGATCTCAGCCTCCTGAGTAGCTAGGATTACAGGCATGAGCCACTGGTGCCCAGCTAATTCTTTCCTATAGTAAAACTGAAATTTAAAATATTAAAAAAAATAGCCCAGTGGATTCAAAAGCTTGTGTGTTTGTAAAAATACACATAAAAGAGACTTAAATACCTGCTACCTTTCTTTTTTGTTGTTCTTGTTTTTTTGTGTCACTTCTGGGTCTTGAACTCAGGATCTAGGTGCTATTGTTTTGCTTTTTTGCTCAAGGCTAGCACTCTACCACATGAGCTACAGCTCCACCTCTGCTGCTTACTTGGCAATCAAGTCTCTTGGACTTTCTTGCCTGGACTGGCTTCAAATATGATCCTAATACGTAAGCATCTTGGTAGCTAGGATTACAAATGTGAAACAATTATGCCATAATTACTATCAATTAGACTTACATTAATAGTCTCATGTCCTACTTATCACTGCCAACTGTACTTTCTGATATTTGTGGCTGAATTTGTGCAGATTTCTTTTGTTTTATTCTCATAATCTTAATAATTGTCTTAGGTGCTACTCTGGTCTGTAACTATCCCCTTTGATCCTAATATACTGTTTTTAAATAAATGCACAATTTCCAGGAAGAACTGGCATCTTTAAAAGAGCAACTGGAAGAAAAAGAATCTGAAGTACAAAGACTGCAAGAAAAATTGATGTGCAAGCTCAAAGGAGAAGGAATTGAAATTATTGACAGAGGTAAAAATATTTACTTACTTTATTAAAAGTACCGAAATGTAGAAGAAAAGTATAATGTTATTATCTGAGCAGATTCCCCCAGGCCAGGACCCAGGAAGCAGTCCAGGACTCTCCTGGAGAGTCAGCACTGGTGGCTTATGCTGTCATCCTAGCTACTCGGGTGGCTGAGATCTGAGAAGTAGAGCTGTGGCTCACGTGGTAGAGCCACTGACCTTGAGCAGAGAAGCTCAGGGGCTCTCCTGTTGGGGGTAGTCCAGCTCATTTTCCAGCAGTTGGAGAAAGGGAGCTCTGTATTTTCTTGGGTGTTTATTTTCGATTACTAAATTGTAAACTATTGTGACAGCAATATACTTGTTGAAGTTGGAATATAAGAAAATGTCAGAAGAATAACGAGCTGAAATGTAGCTTAGGCACAGAGCATTTGCTTATATGTGGGAGGCCCTAAGTTTGATACACACACATACCACAGACACACACAGTTAAAAAAAATTACCACGCTGCAAGACTATTTCCCTCTGAACTAAAGTCGAGACAGTGTAAAAGACTTAGAAACTTAATCTGCCCTTTTAAGAGAAGAGTCAGGTGTCAACGGGCAATGTCTTTAATACTAGCTCCTTAGGACTCTGAGATATAAAGATCACAGTTCAAGATCATCCAGGAAACACAAACCCATAAGACTCTTAATTCCAACTAACCAACAAAAATCTGGAAGTGGAACTTTGGCTCAAGTGGTTGAGTGCCAGCCTTGATCAAAAAAGCTAAGGGGCAACATCCCAGGCCCTGAGTTCAAGTCCCAGTGTTGGCACAAAAAAAAAAAAGAATAAACATTTAGAAATATAAAGACTCAGAAGTGATAACTCAGATTTAGCACTTCTGATTAATTGTGATATGTTTTTTCTAATCTGATACAAGGCATAATGTATTATGCTAACAGTCCCACAGTCGCAAAATAGTGCTTTATTCAGGAAATTAGAGCGCCTTCACTTTAGGTAACTGGAAATTAAGAATACAGTAAAAATAGTAATTGTTTTGTATGTGTACTAACTTCCAATACAATGGGTTTTCCTGTACAGATGAAAATTTTAAACAGAAGTTCAAAGAAAAAAGTAAGGTTTTTGGTGTATTTTCACCGGCCTTTACATTCACCAAAAGCTTTGTTCTTTGCATGTGTTGAAAAATTTTCTCTCACTAAACGTATATAAAGGTGCTTCATCTATAAGCCCTTCATTTCTTTTAACTACCAAATAGAGAACCAAATAGAGTGAATTGTGTTTTGAAGATAGCTCAGGCAGGAAAGTCCATGAGACTTATCTCCAACTGACCACCAAAAGGCCAGTAGAAAGTTATGGCTCAAGTAGTAGAGTGCCAGCCTTGAGTGAAAAAGCTAAGCCTCAGTACTGGCATGAAAAAATATTTTAACTGTACTGTAATTGAAAGGTCATTTTGAGTTTTTCTTTTATTTCTTAACCTTTTGAGGTCACTATTCATCTGTATTCAAAGCTTCATTGGCTATGTCCAGGTTGTATCCAGGTTACTCATGGAGCCTGGATTACTTAATGCCACACAAAGAAAAAACCTTCATGGGCTTTTCTCTAGAGGTTAAATTATTATTAAGTTAAAGACATTTTCTGGGAGAGAGATGGAGAGAATTGAAAGCCTTATGTCAGTGTTAAATGATGTGCTACTATTTTTTAATTACCTTTAGTAGTACATTTTTTTGATAGGCAAGTAATTTTGCTGAATTTTTTTTTTATTTGTCTTCTACTAGGGGTTCGAGTTCAGGACTTCGCACTCACTAATCAAGTGAGGTACCACTTGAGCCATGTCTCCAGCCCTTTTTACTTGGGTTATTTTTTAATAAGATCTCACTTTGCTGCTGCCCCAAACCCCATTACATCCTGGCCCTTGATCCTCCTATTTTATGCTTTGTGTTATAGCTGAATGACAGGCACTGTCTACCTTACCAGGATTTTGCTTGAGATGGGATGGTTGTTGTTTTTTTCCCCCTCCAAGTGTTTGCCTGGACTGGCCTTGGATATTCTCATTTTGGGATGAAATTTTCATCTTTCAAAATATTTAAGTTTTTATTATTCAAATAATACGGTTTTATATTTGAATAGTGAATTTTAAAGGAAATTCTATTTGGCATACTTTGGCCATTCTGTCTTGCTCCCTTTTAAGTAGTGTTAGAAATGAAGCTTATAGATGAAGCAAAGTACTTTGTATCCTTCTGTCTGGAGCCGAGCCAGCTTCTGAGCATGATAACTCATGTAAACACCACACATGTCAGGTTCTACCACATTTCTCCATCTTGGCAATACCAAGTGTCATTTGCTCTGCTTTGTAAACCATTCATAGCTTTCATTCCCTTCTCTATAGCTTCCTCTTTGAAAACTCCCTGCTCTGATTGTCAGAGCTCACATTTCATCCTCAGTGTTCTCATGAATATTTCATGGTTGCCTGCAGAGGGGGTGGTTGGTTATGTGATGGACTTCATTTGTTTTCTTCTTCTTCAGGATAAGACAGAAAATGTTCATCTTTTAGATTGTTCTTAAGAGTATTAAATGTACCCTTTTTCAAAAAAACAAAATGCCAGATGCTGGTGGCTCACAGCTGTAATTCTAGCTACTCAGGAGGCTGAGATCTGGGGATCACCAACCCAGGTAGAGAAATACAAGAAACTCTACCTCCATTTAACTAGCACAAAGCTGGAAGTGGAGGTGTGGTCCAAGTGGTAGAGAGCTAGCCTTGAGCAAAGAAGCCAAGGAAGAATGTAAGGTCCTGCGATCAAGCCCCAAAAGTGGCACACTTAATTAATTAACTTATTATATTATTAATATCTTTATCTTAAAAAACATGCTGGTTAGCTGAAGTGATCTGATTGGATGTTGGGTTATTTTTCAGATATTGAAGTACAAAAATTGAAAAAGGCCATGGAGTCTCTGATGGCAGCAAATGAAGAAAAGGTATGCAGCTTCACTGTTTGTCCTGACATTCCCTGTTGTCCAGGTACCCTAGTTGAAAAAAACATAGCTATAGCCACTGATACTAAGTGGTACCCTTTCTTCACCATGTATGCAGTTACACAAATGGCCCTTACGATTGTGATTCTGTGTATAGAAATCCTGACAGACAGTGCCAAGAGGCATTTAATAAAAATCTTTCTTTTCCTTTCCCTTTTTCCCTCTTTCCTTCTTTCTTTCCCTCCCTCCCTTTTTCTCTCTCTTCCTATGTGTTGGTAATAGGGCTTGAAATCAGGGCCTGGGCCCTCTCTCTCTTAGCTTTTTGCCGGCTAACTGGAGATGAGTCAAGTCTCGTGAACTTTTCAGTCCTCACTGGCTTTGAATTGTGACCCTCTGTTAGGTTTATAGGTGTGAGCCACTGGTGCCCAGCTCACATTTGGTATTTTGTACTGCTAAGAGCAGAGTGCCATTGTTCCTGTTAGGACAGTGTGCTGCTATTTTTTATTTATTTATTTATTTATTTTGCCATTCCTGGGCCTTGGACTCAGGGCCTGAGCACTGTCCCTGGCTTCTTTTTGCTCAAGGCTAGCACCCTGCCACTTGAGCCACAGTGCCACTTCTGGCCATTTTCTATATATGTGGTGCTGGGGAATCAAACCCAGGGCTTCATGTATATGAGGCAAGCACTCTTGCCACTAGGCCATATTCCCAGCCCAGTGTGCTGCTTTTTTGCTCCCTGATCATCCATATATGCTGCAGGTGGCCTCCTCCAGGTTTAGCTCCTATCCTCTGGACTGCCCTCCACTGTTCTCCCTTAATGAATATGACTGGGGGGGATTCCCCCAGAACAAAAGGCATTTCAAGGAAGTAAAATAACTATAAAATGCCAAAGAAATAGTTTGATCTTATTCATCATAACTTTCTCTTAATTCTTGCCTAGTCTCTCTTTTTAAGTCTCTGTATTTATTTTTTGCCTGTCATTTTTCTTCTTTCTCTTTTCCTTCTCTTTTTTTGAGCTAGTATTGAATCTTTTTTTTTTTTAATGCTAGTATTGAGTCTTGTACTTAGAGCCTCTTGTGCTCACTCAGCTGGTACTACAGAACTTGAGCCATGCTTCTCCACTTAGGCTTTTGATTTTCTGTACTTTTTTTTGTATTTGTTCTTTATGTCATGCAAATAAACTCATGACCTATTTACCCACCCAGTATGAGTATGTAGATTTATTTGTGCTAGTCTTTTCTACTGTTGAATAAAAAAATCAAATTGTGAAGATGCCTACTGTAGCTTTTAGTCAAACTAAAAGAAATCTCAGAAATTAATTTTGTCATAATTTATCATTCTCAAAAAGCAACAACAGCCAGGTACCTGTGGCTCATGCCTATAATCCCAGCTACTCAGGAGGCTGAGATCTGAGGAGCCTGGTTTGAAGGCAGCCAGGAGCAGACAGATCTGAGAGACTTATCTCCAATTAACCACCAAAAAATCAGAAATTGAGGTGGGCTTAAGTGTTAGAATGCCAGCTTTGAGCAGAAAAGGCTAAGCAGAATGTAAGGCCCTGAGTTCAAGCCCCAGTACTGGCAGGCATGCGCACACACACACACACACACACACACACACACACACTCTCCAGACTCAGTGTGAGAAAATCTAGGGAGACCATTTCTTACTATGTCACAGTGAAGGGCTTAGAAAATAATAAGGTCAAGGACAAAATATGAATCCCTAACTTTTTAGAATTCATGATGGGAAAAATGGGAATTGCATAAGTAGAATAAATAGGGCTGGAAATTTAGAGCATGCATATGGTTCTTCTTTTGATCCTTAGTACTCTCTTCCCTCAACAACAACAAAAGAGCTGCACTATCTGATCAAGGGGATGAAAAGTTCAAATACAAAGAGTGAACAGACAAGTGAAGGGAGGAGTAAAGAATGGAACAGTGAAGTTCCTTATAGAGGTTAAATTACAAAAAGGATGAAAAATATTCCTTCTAGATGGATAGTAAGTTGCTTGTCACTAATCAAAACATTAGTAGTGTTTTGAGGAGGAACAAGCCAGGATAGCTAATAAAGATGGAGGAAACAGGCTTTGCTTTCAGGATGTGATACACAAGTTCCAAATGAGAGTGAATAAATCTGACGTTCTTGCTTTTTTCTTTGGCTTTATATCTTACTGCTTTGTCTTGTTTTTGTTTCTTAAAGATGGCAGCTGAAGGATAGACTCTAAATTCAGAGGTACCTTTTCCCTATCTCTGATGTATGTAGGAAAAATATTAGAGATGTTAGCATTTTACTAAAGTGTAGAAGTATTCTTTGAGTAATGTAAATAATTGACATCTTCATATTCTTCTGTCATGCTACCTATACAATTTAACATTAAATGTGCTGATTTGTTTAATTCATAGGATAGAAAAATAGAAGATCTCAGACAGTGCCTAAACAAGTATAAGAAAATGCAAGACACAGTGGCATTCGTCCAAGGTAAAATAGGTAGAGTATAGCTCTAAAGATTTTCTTTCTTTACTTGATTTTAAGTGGCTGTGAATTAATACATTTGGCTTCAGTTTCATTTTTTTCTCTGTGTGTATGTGTGTGTGCGCACGCGCATGCATGCTTGTGTGCCAGTAGTGATGCTTGAACTCAGGGCCTTATACCCTTGCTTGACTTTCTTGCTCAAGGCTGATACTCTACCACTTGAATCAATCACCACTTTTGGCTTTTTGCTAGTTCATCAGAGATGAGAGTCTCACAGACTCTTCTTCCCAGGCTGGTTTCCAACTGCCATCCTCGGATCTTAGCCTCCTGAGTAGCTGGGATTACAGGTGTGAGCCATTAGGAAAAAGAAAAAAAGGTTCCAAACTCAGTCAGTATTTTGTTTTTGGGTTTTGAGAAGTCCTCCCCCCTCCCATTAAGTTCTCTCTCTCTCTCTTTTTTCTTTTCCTTTCTTTTTTTTTTTTTTGTGTGTCTGTCCTTGGCATGAACTCAGGGCCTGCATGCTGTCCCCTGAACTGCTTTTGTGCAAGGCTTAGTGCTCTACTCTACCACTTGAGCCAGAGATTCACTTACTGAACATAAGATTCTCATGGAATTTCCTGTCCAGGCTGCCTTCAAACCACAATCCTCAGATCTCAGCCTCCTGAGTAGCTAGGATTACAGGCATGAACCATGGGGGGAGCCTGGCTAAATCTTTCTTGAAGATGACTTGTACTCTCAGTGTGAGGGTGAGCATGGTAGACTGGCCCGGATGAGTTGCAGTCCTTGGACACCGGCCATGTTTCACAGCCTCTGTGCCCGGGCACTCTAGGTGGTTGCTGTCTCCACTAGCCCAGGCTGAGGGTAGGTGTTATGGGTGTCTGGTGAGGTTCCACTGCCCTCCTCCCTGCTCCTGGGCTCAGGGACAGGTCAGTCACTCATGGTGGACCTCCCTGTGGTCCCTTTTTGGATTCTTCTTGTGCAGCAGCTTTACTGTGGTGAGCAGCAGCTGCTGCATGGAGTCCCTTTAGTCACTGCTTCTCTGGAGCCCTCAGAGAATGGCTGTGGGTGCCCCTATTCCTGTTCTTTTCCAAGTCTGCAGGCTTTCAGATCTGAAGCTGGGATTTTCCTTCCAGTGGTAGTGGGTATGTGGATTTCAGGAGCAAAACTAAAATACCACTAGAAAAATCAGTGGCTGGTCAGAAATCCTCAGATCCACACCACTGGTCCTTTTAAGTAAGCTTTTTGTTTGCTTTCTCTTTTCGTTTAGAAACTTAAGATTTAGTACTACTGGTATGCTGGTGGCTTACACCTATAATGCTAGCTCACACCTATAATGCTAGCTATTTAAGAGGCTGAGAGTTGAGAAATGCTGAGAATTGAGGCTCTTATCTCCAATTAAAAAGCATAAAGCTCCTAACATATGAAACTGTAACCTCTCTGTACATCACTTTGACAATTAGAAAAAAAAAAAAGCATAAAGCTGGAAGTGGAGCTGTGGGTCAAGTGCTAAAGTGTCAGTCTTAAGTAAAAAAGTCCAGGGACAGGGACAGCACCCAGGTCCTGAGTTCAAGCCCCAGGACTGGCGGGGGGGGGGGGCCGGGGGGAACAAAACATGTGGTATTTATTGATTAAATTAAGTACTAAATTCTGACTGCTTCTAATTTGCCTCGGGTCCTCTCGAGCTGGATTTCCCTGCTAAAGCCATGTACCTTTAGCTGATCAGCAGAAGCTTTGCCATCATCTCAGAGTCCTCCCAATTAAGATCTTTAAACACGCATGTAATTTACCATTTAGCATGAGTTGGAGATGACCATTTTAAACATTCTTTCTTCTGCTATTAGAAAATGGCTCTCTGGTACTATGTTGTTGAGCTCTTGATCCTTTCATTTCTAAAAACGTAAAAAAAAAAATTCTCAAATTTAAGGCTTTGCTGGATGTGTTGTTTTTCTTTCTATTAAGACTTTTTTAAGCCAGTGCTGGTGGCTCATGCCTATAATCCTAACTACTCAGGATACTGAGATCTGAGGATCTTTGTTCAAAGTCAGCCTACGCAGGAAGGTTTGTGAAACTCTTATCTCCAATTAACCACAAAAGGCTGAAGGTTGAGCTGTGGCTATAGTGGTAGAGCACTATCCTTGAGCACAAAGGCTCAAAGACAATGCCCTGGCCCCAAATTTGAGTGCCAGGACAGACACACAAACACATAGACACACACGGTTGAGCTGTGGCTATAGTGGTAGAGCACTATCCTTGAGCACAAAGGCTCAAAGACAATGCCCTGGCCCCAAATTTGAGTGCCAGGACAGACACACACACACACACACACACACACACACACACACACTAAAATAAAGTCTGCTTTGAAATGACAGGAAAGGATCATTGAGATGATCAAATATTGTGTGTGTGTGTACATATGTGAGAGAATAAGTACTAGAGTTTAAATTTAGGGCCATGCCTTCTCACTTAGCTTTTTCACTTAAGGCTGGTGCTCTACCACTTGAACCATACCTCTTCTAGGTTTTTTCCAGTTTATTGGTGGTAAGATGCTCACAGATGTTTCTGCCTAGTTTGGCTTTGAGCCAGGATTCTCAGATCTCAGCCACAGGCCAAGCCAGCAGTGCTCAGCTGGTACTGGTTTTTCGTTTTCTTTTTGTATTTAAAAACTGAACTGTTTGGGGCTGGGAATATGGCCTAGTGGCAAGAGCACTTGCCTCGTATATGTGAAGCCCTGGGTTCGATTCCCCAGCACCACATATACAGAAAATGGCCAGAAGTGGCGCTGTGGCCCAAGTGGTAGAGTGCTTTCCTTGAGCAGAAAGAAGCCCTGAGTCCAAGGCCCATGACTAGCCAAAAAAAAAAAAAAAAAAAAACTGAGCTGTTTAAGCCTGGTACTTGCATATAAACAGACCTGAAGATCAATGGAATAGGGAAGAAGACCCAGAAATAAATACGCATACTTACAGTCAGCTGATATTTGACACAGGAGCTAAAGACATACAATGGAAAAAACATAGCCTCTTCAACTACTGGTGCTGGGAAAACTGGGCAGCCACATGCAGAAAACTCAAAGTGGACCCTAACCTATCACCATGCACCCATGTACCCAGATCAACTCAAAATGGATTAAAGACCTCAACATTAGACCTCAAACCCTGAAACTACTGAAGGACAGAGTAGGAGGGACACTAGAACTTATAGGCATACTCAGGAACTTCCTAAATAGAGTCCCAGGGGCACAACAGATAGGGGAGAGACTTGACAAATGGGACTACAAAATAAAAAGTTTCTGCACAACTAAAGACATAGCAACCAAACTAGAAAGACAGCCAACCATATGGGAAAGGATCTTCACCAGCACAGCAACAAAGGCCTAATATCCATCATCTACAGAGAACTCAAAAAACCAATCCCCTCCAATGGGCAATGGAGCTAAAGAGAGACTTCACAGGAGAAGAAATAAAAATGGCAAAGAAACACATGAGGAAATGTTCACATCCAGTAAAGGATGTTAGGATGGCCTGTACTCTGAACTTGGGCAACAACAAATGCTGGAGGGGATGCAGAGAAAGAGGACCCCTTCTCCACTGCGGGAGCATAGATCGTGTCTGTAAAATAGCAAACTTCTTTTCAAATGGTATTTCTACATGTTTTGGTCAGTGACTGTATGTCATGTCTCTAAAACCAAACAATTACCTAAGTAAACATAAAAATGTCTAGGATAGACCTATCAGAGGATCACAATAGCTCAACAGCTGTGTACATATGATTATATAAGATGAGGCTAAGCAAAATAAACTCCAAGAGATGGAAACAGGAGGAATTTATTGTTGTTGTTATATTTAATGTACTAGGTGAATTTCCTATAGTATATCCCCTGTGGTCACTGTATATGATTTTGGTACACTGGGTATTGTATATATGTTTATCTGAGCTAGGGAAGGGAAAAATTGAGGGAGGGTGTAACATATGACAAGAAATGTACTCACTACCTTATTATGTAACTGTACCCCCTCTGTACATCACCTTGACAATAAAATTTAAAAAGAAAAAGAGGAGCTGGGGATATGGCCTAGTGGCAAGAGTGCTTGCCTCGTATACATGAGGCCCTGGGTTCGATTCCCCAGCACCACATATACAGAAAATGGCCAGAAGTGGCGCTGTGGCTCAAGTGGCAGAGTGCTGTCCTTGAGCAAAAAGAAGCCAGGGACAGTGCTCAGGCCCTGAGTCCAAGCCCCAGGACTGGCCAAAAAAAAAAGAAAAAGAAAAATGAGCTGTTTAAATGACGACTGCTTGCTGTTATTTAGAATTAGTTTATTATAATGTGTTCCTCAGCTTCATTTTTTGTATGCTAATATTTGTAAGCCCCAGGTTTTGTTTTCTTGCTTTTTTTTTTCCCTTCAGTTATGGGGCTTGAACTCAGGACCTGGGTGCTTTCCCTAAGCTCTTTTGCTCAAGATTAGCACTCTGCCAATTTGAGTTACAACTCCACTTCGGGTTTTTTGTCTTGTCTTTTTTGGTACTGGGGATCAAATCTTTTTATTTTTTTGTGATACTAGCATTTGAATTTGGTCTTGCACTTGTTTGGTAGGTATTCCTCCACTTGAGCTACTCCTCCAGCCCTTTTTAACAATTGCTGTTAAGTTTTTTTCCCCAGACTATTCTTGTACTGTAATTCTCCCAATCTCTAGCTCCTGTGTAGATGGGATTTACAGGTAGAAGACACCTAACTGGGCCTGCATTTTAGCTATTTTTCAACTATCATCTCTCATTTTTGCCAGTACTAGCCTTGGACCATCATCCTCTTAATATGCTTCTTTTTTGTTTTCTTTTGTTTAACTTACATATCTTCTTAAGTGGGTGAAGGTCTGTATTACTAAAAACAAAATTATGAAAGTCATTGGAAGAAGTTTACTTAATGTCCTTCCAGTGTTGATATCAAATAATGACTTTGTTTACTGATACCACTGCTGAGTTCTAGTGTAGTCTGAACCCTGGGCCTTTGTCTGCTAATAGGTGAAGATGATTTTTTCTACATCTCATGTTGCTCTTTCTTGAGTGATAGCAAGAAAAGTTGACTGATTTTTCTTTTTTTGGTGGGGGGGACTAGTACTGGGGCTTGAACTAGGGGCCTGGATGCTGTCTCTTACCTTTTTTATAAAAGGCCAACACTCTACCACTTGAGCCACCCCTCCAATTCTAGCTTTTCTTGGTTAGTTGGAGATGTGAATCTCATGAACATTTCTCTCCTGGCTGACTTTGAACTACCATCTTCAGGTCTCAGCCTCCCAAGGAACTAGGATTGCAGGTAAATTAGTGGTGCCCGATAGAAATGCTCCTGTTTGGTGCTAGAGGTATATAGCTCAGTGGTGAATTGCATGTTTAGAGTACATGAAGTCTTAAGTTTGAAGACTAACACCATTAAAAGTAAAACATGCTAGGCACAGGCTTGTCATCCTAACTACTCAGGCAGCTGAGATCTGAGAATCACAGTTTGAAGCCAGCCCAGACAGGAAAGTCCATGAGACTCTTATCTCCAATTAATCACAAATGCCAGAAGCGGATCTGTGCTTAAGTGGTAGAGTACTTGCCTTGAGCAAAATGGGTTAGAAACAGTGCTCAAGCCCCTAGTTCAATCGTTAGTACAGGCGCACCCACATACGTGCCCACACAAACACCCACGATAAAACAATTGTCGACATTTAAGATTGTTATCTCCTTTCAAAAATGAAAATGCAGGGGCTGGGAATATGGCCTAGTGGCAAGAGTGCTTGCCTCGTATACATGAGGCCCTGGGTTCAATTCCTCAGCACCACATATACAGAAAATGGCCAGAAGTGGCGCTGTGGCTCAAGTGGCAGAGTGCTAGCCTTGAGCAAAATAAAAGCCAGGGACAGTGCTCAGGCCCTGAGTTGACGGCCCAGGACTGGCCAAAAACAAAACAAAAAACAAAAATGAAAATGCAGCCATAAATAATATATATCCTTTGAAACTAGCAAAATTGAGGGGAGCAGTAGTATTGAGAGGCATAGAGGAGAGCAATGGAAAATGTGACATTGGTGAAAATGTATTGTACTCATAAATTAGCATGTTGAGGTGAAATCCCTTTGTGCAGCTACTTAAAGATAATAAAAATATAATTTAAAAAAATGAAATATACGCTGAGTGCTAGTAGTTCATGCCTATAATCCTAGTTACTCAGGAGGCTGAGATCTGAGGCTTGCAGAAAAAAAGCCAGAAGTGGAGCTGTAGCTGAACTGGGAGTGCTAGCCTTGAGCAGAAGAGCTCAG
Source organism: Perognathus longimembris pacificus (assembly GCF_023159225.1). Taxonomy (NCBI): domain Eukaryota; kingdom Metazoa; phylum Chordata; class Mammalia; order Rodentia; family Heteromyidae; genus Perognathus; species Perognathus longimembris. The sequence goes on from NC_063161.1 coordinate 64,998,255, forward strand.
AGACACACCCAGGTCCTGAGTTCAAGTCCCAGGACTAGCAAATATATATATGAAAACTGCAGGTGCATTCTTTCTGCTTTGTCTTCTTCTAGGTAAAGATGGCGAATATGAAGATCTGCAACTCAACTCCAGCTCCATCTCCACCTTGATGGACACCCAGGGCTTTAGTGATCTGGAGAAGAGTCCTTCATCCACTCCAAGAATGGGGTCTCCCAGTCATGAGCCACTCAACACAAGTGCTTCAGAAGAGGTACTTGGAGATTTCATTCTTTACACTAGAAAGACATTTTCCAATGCAATTTTTCTTTCTTTTGTTTCCTTCCTTCCTTCCTTCCTTCCTTCCTTCCTTCCTTCCTTCCTTCCTTCCTTCATTTCTGTTGCCATTCCTGGGGCTTTAACTGAGGGCCTGAGCACTGTCCTGACCTTCTTCCAAGGGTTTACCACTTGAACCTTAGTTCTACTTCCAGCTTTTTTGGTGGTTAATTGGTAATAAGAGTCTCACAAACTTTCCTGCCCATGTTATGTTGGCTTTAAACTGTGATCTTCAGATCTCTGCCTTCTAAATGGAATTATAGACATGAGCCACCAGCACCTGGCAGTTCTGGCAATTTTTCGTATATTATAGATCTCTTTTCCTTTTCTTTTTGTATTTGGGTGTGTGATTTTTCCCTCTCTTTTTTAATAAATGCTTTAGACAATGACAAGATGGCTTATAAATTTCAAGGGAAAACTGCTAGCTAGTTATAGTAACATGTGCTTATACTCCCATGTAATCTGGAGGCTGAGACAGGACGATCCTCAGAGCCTGCAAGTATTAAATATGAGATTATAGACTATTTTTTAAATAGGGAATAGGTAAGATGCGGCTAAATTGAGATTGTATAAGTAAGTTTATTTTATTTTTTATTCCAGTACTGGGGCTTGAACTGAGGGCTTTGTGTTCTTGCTTGGCCTTTTCCCTAAAGACTATAGCTCTACTATTTGAGCCACAGCTCCGTTTCCAGAATTTTTCTAGTTATTGGTGATAAAAGTCTTATAGACTGGGGCTGGGGATATGGCCTAGTGGCAAGAGTGCTAGCCTTGTATGCATGAGGCCCTGGGTTCAATTCCCCAGCACCACATATACAGAAAATGGCCAGAAGTGGCACTGTGGCTCAAGTGGTAGAGTGCTAGTCTTGAGCAAAAAGAAGCCAGGGACAGTGCTCAGGCCCTGGGCCAAATAAATAAATCAATTAAATTTTTTTTTAAAGTCTTATAGACTTACCTGCCTGGGCTGGCTTCAAACTGTGATCCTCAGATCTCAGCCTCCTGAGTTGCCATGTGCCACCAGTGCCATGCAGTAAATTTATTTTACGTTCTTCTGATGGTGACTCTGAAAGATAGTTGAGGAAAGTTTTGCACTGGTTTCTCTAAAGCTTAGAGAAAAACAACCAGAGTGGAATGTACTATCTTACACCCATTTACTTTGCACGAAACTGGCACCAGGCATCTGTTATGCACTGACCCATAACTTTGTGGCTGGAATGCCAACATTATCTTGCTCATGAATCCGTCAGTGGGCAGGGCTGCACATTCCATCAGTCAGAGTGACATGAAGGCTGGGCTGGAAGCAGCTGCCTATCATCTAGGACCAACCACAGCTGCAGTCCTGACCTGAGTACAGGATGACTGTGAGGCTTTCTTATAGTCCTGTTATGAGCATCCCAAGGGGGATTGAGCAAATTCACATAACTTTTTATGACTGTTCAGAAATCACATACCATCTCTTCTGCTGTGGTCACAGTTTAACCTCTCCATGAACAAGTGACAAAAATCACATCATAAAAACATGTACTCAGGAGACTGAGATGTGATGAGGATCATGTTTCAAAGCCAGCCCAGGCAGGAAAGTCTATGAGACTCATCTCCATAAGTACCCAAAAGCCAGAAGTGGAGCCTCAGCCTTGTGAAGAAAAACCAAGGGATAGCTTCTAGGTCCTCAGTTCAAGTTCCAGAACTGGCTGGCATGCACGTGCACATGCACACACACACACACACACACACACACACACACACACACACACACACACACAATTCAGCAATTCTGTCTTTAACATCAGTAATGTCATTAATCTAGGATTCGTTATGGAATAAGGGATAATTTAGAGGGGAGAAAAAAATCCCCTACTTCTTAAAAAATATTATGTGGATGGCCAGACAGAGGTGGCTCTCATCTTTAACCCTAACTTCTGAAAAGGCTGAGACTTGGAGAATGGAGGTTCGATACCACCATGGGCAGAAAAGTCTGTGACACTCCATCTCCAGTTAGCCAGCAAAAAGTCAGGCTGGAAGCATGACTCAAGTAGTAGAGCATCAGCCTTTACCAAACAAGCTAAACAAGCGAAAGACCCTGAGTTCAAGCAAGCCCAGGTACTGGCCAAAAAAGAAAAAAAGGCAAGAAAATTGTTCTAAATCCAGATTTGGCCTTTTATCCTTAAACTGAAGTGTTATATATTAGATCTTGTTTATGTTTTATTACTTTGAGGTTTGTGTTTTGTTTGTTGGATTGATCTCTTTTTCACTTTTAATAATTGTATCACAGCTCCAAACCAGCATATTGCAAGTTTCAGTCCCTTCATTATTGCCAGCAAATGTGGATGTGGAAACTGCTGAATATTCAAAGTCACGTCCCAAACAAGAAACTTCATTGCAAGAGAAGTATGTCATTTACAGCCATTTAATAGAAATGTTCAAAAATGGAGACCAACCAGAAGCTAGGGGGTAATTGCGCTTAGTCACAACCCACAGTTTTTACCCAGAGGACAAAAGAAGACATGTCCCAAGGAGTCTTCCGTGAGTTGTATATTATTAAAAATCAAAGATGTGAGCAGGAAGTAACTAGAAGCTGGAGGAGTGGATATAATGATGTTAGGAGGAGCTTAAGGCAGTTGAGTTTCATTCCTTAGCTGGTGGGTGGCCTTGAAAGCAGGGCAAGCAGGACAGTTCCTGTCAGATGCCATGGGCGGTTTGGATGACTAAAGGATACAAAGAAAGACAGAGTGATTTCCCAATAGGAAAAGAGACATTTTCATTAGCTTGTCTCAAATTAATAGCCTAAACTGATCTTTAGGCCAAATAAAATATTTTAGCCAGGCATTGGTGGCTCATACCTCTAATCCTAACTATTCAAGATGCTTAGATCTAAGGATCTGTGTTGGAAGCTAGCCTGGGCAGAAATATGTGAGAGACCCTTATATCCAGTTAACCTCCAATAAGTCAGAAATGGAGCTATATATATAGCTCAAGTGGTAGAGCACCAACCAGCCTTGTGTGAAAAAACTAAGGGAGAGTGCATAGGCCCTGACTTCAAGCCTGACACACAAAAATAAACAAGTTAACTAATTAATTAATTAATGCATTAAAATTTTAGATAAGAATTTAGATTAAAATTTTAGAAAAAATTTGTGTAAGATATCACAAGAAATGTACTCACTACCTTATCATGTAACTGTACCCCCTTTGCACAACATCTTGCCAATAAAATTTAATTTTAAAAAATTTAGGAATAACTAGGTGCTGGTGTCTCATGCTTGCAATCCTAGCTACTCAGGAGGCTGAGATTAAAGGACCATAGTTGGAAGCCATCTTGGACAGGAAAGTCCATGAGGTTTTTATCTCCAATACCACCAAAAATCTGGAAGTTGACCTGTGGCTCAAGTGCTCAAGCCTTCTGCTCAAACCCAGTGAGGATGAGAGACCCTGGGTTTAAGCCCCAGTACTGGCGATAAATAAATAAATAAATAAATAAAATAAATGCACTAAGAAAACTATTCCTGGGGCTGGGGATATGGCCTAGTGGCAAAGAGTGCTTGCCTCGGATACATGAAGCCCTGGGTTCAATTCCCCAGCACCACATATATAGAAAACAGCCAGAAGTGGCGCTGTGGCTCAAGTGGCAGAGTGCTATCCTTGAGCAAAATGAAAGCCAGGGACAGTGCTCAGGCCCTGAATCCAAACCCCAAGACTGGCAAAAAAAAAGAAAAGAAAACTATTCCTGGGGCTGGGAATATGGCCTAGTGGCAAGAGGTGCCTCTTATACATGAAGCCCTGGGTTCGATTCTCCAGCACCACATATCTAGAAAACGGCCAGAAGTGGCGCTGTGGCTCAAGTGGCAGAGTGCTATCCTTGAGCAAAAAGAAGCCAGGGACAGTGCTCAGGCCCTGAGTCCAAGCCCCAGGACTGGCCAAAAAAGAAAAAGAAAACTATTCCTAATTTTTGTGTGTGCCATTCCTGGTGCTTGAATTCAGGGTCCAACTGGGCTTTTTCACTGTTAGCTGGTTCTCTAGCAGTTGAGCCACACCTACTTCCAGCTTTTTGCTGGTTAGTTGGAAATAAGGGTCTTATAGATTTTTCTGCCTGTACTGCCTTTGAACCATAATCCTTATATCTCAGCATCCTGAGATGTGAACTATCTGCACCTGGCAATTTTTTGTTTTGACAATTCTGTTCATAAACAGTTCTGTTCAATAGACAATTCCTGACAACAGTGGCACAATTTAGTAATTGTTCAACTTTACACTAGTGTTATTTTTAAACTCTTTTTTTGTTCATCATGGGGCTTGAACTCAGGGCCTGAGCTCCATTCTTGAGCTTTTCTGCTCAAGGCTAGCACTCTACCACTTTGAATTTGGGGTCTCACTGGGCTTTTTCACTGTAGGCTGGTTCTCTAGCAGTTGAGCCACACCTTCACTTCCTGTTTTCAGGTGGTTGATTGGAGATAAGGATCTCATGCACTTTCCTGCCTGGCCTGGCATTGAACCACAATCCTCAGATCTTGGCCTCCTGCATAGCTAGGATTACAGACATAAGCACCAGCTCACAGTCTGTTTTTTAACTTTTAGTACAGAATTTGCTAAAAGATACAAGATATCAGCACCTGGTTGCAATTTAGTCTTTGTGTCAGGTGATTTTGCTCGGCATGAGATTAACATGGGCCCTCTGAGTAGGGTTAAGGTCAGACAGATGAACGTCCTTTGTTTGGTAGGTTAGATCTACTTAGTTAAGCCGTTCTGGATTTAGAGGAATTTGAACTTGCTCTGGGCTTATGTGAACATAGCACATATGTACAGGTTTTTTTAATTTGTAATGTTAACAAATGCCTTTTATGACATTTTAGGGATGAAAAAGCAGTCCTTGGTGCTGCTGTTGAAATTGAGCTGTATGATAGCCTTTCGTAAGTTACATGATAAATGTCATGATCTAAGCTTAAGGAAAAAGATAACTGGTAATATGAACACTAAGCAATTCTAACAACCAGTGACTGAGACCATTAAATTTATGAATAAAATCTAAAGGAGCTTGTATGGTTGGGGAGGGGGGACTTGGACATTTATAAAGAAATACTAATTTACTTTTATCACATGCAAGGATATTTTACACACCATCAGAAGTTTATTGGTTCTCATTCGAAATTTGAGCTTTTTCTTTTTGGGGGGTGGGCAGTTTGAAACAGGGTCTCACAGTATCACCCAGTTTAGCCTCACACTTGCAATCTCCATGCAGTCATATTTCAGATGTGCCAATGTCTGACTTTTCATTATTATGGCTTAAAAGTATACTTATTTACTTATTTGTTTATCTATTGTTATGTGGTGCTAAGGATCAAACCCATTTCCTTAAGCCAGGCAAACACTCCACCTCTGAGCTATGTCTCAGTCCTTTAATTCTTTTTGTGTTTGTTTTTTGTTTTTTGCTCATGATACTAGAACTTGAACTTTGGGTCTTGCACTCTTGCTTGACTCTTTCGCTCAAGACTGGCATACTGCCATCTGAGCCACACTTCCACTTCTAGCTTTTTGCTGGTTAATTGGAGATGAAGAGTCTCATGGACTTTTCTGCCCCATCTGGCTTTGAACTGTGATCCTCATATCTCAGCCTCCTGAGTAGTTAGGATTAATTTTATCACCTGACTACTCTAATTCATTTTCGAACTGATTTCTGTTTTTTATTCCAGCAGGAAGGAGTATCAGAGAATGTTCTATTGCTGGAAAAGCTGAACTTGGTTTTGATACTTTAGTCTAGTAAATTGACCTAATAAGAATGTTAATCCAAGTTAAAGTTTAGATTTATCTAGGAAAGTTAAAAGTAATATGTCAGGGAAGTCAATTTTCACGGAGTAAGATTCTAAGATGAGGCTGGTCTTTTCTTTTTAACTGTTATTTTTAATTTATTTGGTAGTTAGGACTTCTACATATAAATACAGAAGAAAACTTTTGAGTTTGTGTTTTGGAGATGTAGCTAAAATGGTAGAATGCCTGCCTAGCAAGCACCACTGCCCTGAGATAAAAACTCGAGTATTACTACCCCGAAAAAAGTTTGTATATTTATACTATTCTTTATTCTTTTTTCTTTTTTTTTTTTTTTGGCCAGTCCTGGGGCTTGGACTCAGGATCTGAGCACTGTCCCTGGCTTCTTTTTGCTCAAGGCTAGCACTCTGCCGCTTAAGTCACAGCGCCACTTCTGGCCATTTTCTATATATGTGGTGCTGGGGAATTGAACCCAGGGCCTCCTGTATACGAGGCAAGCGCTCTTGCCACTAGGCCATATCCCCAGCCCTTATAAATATAAATATATATGTATATATATATATATATATATTTTTTTTTTTTGCTCAGCTCAGGGCCTATGTGCTATAGCTTAGCTTCCCCCCTCCCCCCACCCACCCAAGGCTGGTACTCTACAGCCACACCTCCACTCTGGCTTTTTAATTTCTTTGTGTGGGTTAGTTGGAAATAAGAGTCTTATGAACTTTTCTGTCCAGGCTGGCATCAAACCTGGACCCTCAGATCTCAATCTCCTGAGTAGCTAGTATGACAGGCAGTGAGTCATTGGCACTAGGCTACTGTTCAATTGTTTTGTTTCATTGGGTTTGTTTTTTTGTTTTGTTTTGTCAATTGTGGGACTCAGACTCAGGTCCTGGGTGCTGTCCCCAAGCATTTCTGCTCAAGGTTAGTTCTCTACCACTTTGAGCCACAGCGCCACTTCAGTTTTCTGGTAGTTAATTGGAGACAAGAGTCTCACAAAACTTTCCTGCCTGGGCTGGCTTTGAATCACAATCCTCAGATCTCAGCCTCCTGAATAGCTAGGATTGCAGGCGTGAGCCACTGGCACCCAGCCATCCTTGCTTTTTAAAGAAGTAAAGCACAGAAATGAGTGCCTGATTCTAGATTTTCCTTTATGATCAAAATTCAACCCACAAACAATTTTAATTTCTATTAAAGATGATCAACTTAGAAACAAAAGCATCAGAGCCACATATTATTAATTTTAATTATGATTGTTGCTATTTCTAGAACTTCAAATCTGCAAAAATCCAGCAGCCTGGGGAACCTGAAGAAAGAGATATCAGATGGGGTAAGTTTGGTAATTTTTATTTCCTGTTAACCTGAGGAGAAAAATATTTAGATATTTTCATTTTGTTTCTCCTATTTTCCAAGCAAACTCTTAGAAGAACTTTTGGTTTTGCTAATAGGAAGTCATAAGTATGATTATGAACCATCAAAAGTAGTAAATAAAACCAAAAATTGAGACTGAAACAAAACATTGTCTAAAATAAATGAAAGCATGTTTTTTGTTGTTTTATAGTTTAAAAATGATATCACCTTTTTTGTATTTATGGAAATGTATTGAACAAATTTCAATCTATAAAGGATTTCTATAAGTCTTAGGTATTGTTTTTAACAGGAAAAGGAGTCTACTCAGAAGCCTTCAGAGGTAATTTTTTAATTCATTTTATTTTTTTGTTTATTTGGTACCAAGGAATCAAACCCAGGGTTTCACGCATGCTAGGCAAGCACTCTACCACTAAACCACATTCCCAGTCCCCCCAGAGGTAATTTTTATACCCAAATTAATGTACCAAAGTGTTCTCAACTTACCATTGCATATAAATTGCCTAAATGTTTGTAGTACGCCACATGATGTGAAAGAATGCAGACACTGGGGTTGTCCACTGTCTGGGTCCAGGTCTGTGGAATGTCCAGCATAGATAGGTCCCCAGTGGACTGAAGACAAGTGGAGGTTGCTGCCTGTGCTGGCTTCCAGTGACTCAGGTGTGTAATCCTAGCTGTTCTGGAAGCCAGTCCATCTAGAAAAGTCCAGGAGACACCCTCTCCAGTTAATCAGCTAAAAGCTGGGCCAAAAGTGCAGCCTCAGCAGTAGAACACCAGCCAAGCAAGCAAAAGCTCAGCAAGTGGAGATCCTGAGTTCAAAAAAATCAATACACTGCAGTTGGACAGCCATGACTCAGGCCTATAATCTTAACTACTCAATAGGCTGAGATCTGAAGATTTTGGTTAAAGCCACCCTGGGGAGACAAATCTGAGAGACTCTTAATCTCTAACCAGCAAAAGGCTGGAAGTGGAGGTGTGGCTCAAGTGTTAGAGCGCTAACATTGAACATAAAAGCCAACCAAGAGCTTGATGGCCTGAAAGAAAAAGAAAAGTTAATGTTATATTCATTTTATCTCCATCAGTTATTAAAAAGCAATACGAAATCTGAGCTCATAATCAGGCCATTTGATAGTTTCTTTTTGTGTGTGCATGTGCATGGACTGTGTGGCTTAAACTCATGGGCACTGTCCCTTAGCTTTTTCCCTCAAGGTTATTGCTCTACTGTTTGAGCTATATCTCTGCTTTTGACTTTTTGCTGGTTAGTTGAGAATAAGAGTCTCATAGACTTCCCTGTCTCGGCTGGCTTCCAACCGTGATCCTTAGATCTCTGCCTCCTGAGTAGCTAGGATGATAGGCATGAGCCACTGGCACCCACCTATTTGATCTTAATGGCCATCCTAGACTTTCTTAGGCCTCACAAGAAGCCTTAAGTTGCCAGTAGTTTATTTTATATGTCCATCTGAAACAAACACATCAACCTTTCTAAAGATGTCCACCACACATGCTCCAGTTTTTTTTGCCCTGATTTTCAATCATTAACAATGTAAAGATGATAGCTGAGTAGTCAGGCTGTCTGGTATACTATCTTGATTCTCAGCTCTTAATGCCTGAGTCATTGTATACAGAAAGGGCAAAGCCAGCAGTGGAGATAGCTCTCAATAAGGTTCTGTTTGACTTGTCACTTCAATAAATGGATAAAAGATCTGAAATAAGTGTTCAGACAGAGATAATAGCAGCACTGTATTGTGCTGTCAATAAACTTGTAGTTACTGTGAGCATTAGATCATGTAGAGTAAAATATCGCCACCTTGCCAGTAGCTCATACCTGTAATCCTAGCTACTCAGGAGGCTGAGATCTGAGGATATCAGTTCAAAGTTAGCCTGGACAGAAAAATCCCCATGTGTCTCTTCTCGCCAATTAACCACTCAAAAACCAGAAGTGGAACAGTGGTTCTAAGTGGTAGAACACTATCCTTGAGCAAAAGAGCCAAGGTCAGTACGTAGGCCCTGATGAGTTCAAGCCCTACAACCAACAACAACAACAACAAAAAGCCACCTTAAAATGCCTATATATGTCTCTACCTTTTCTCCATATCTGCAAAAGGAAGAAACAGAAAGCAAAACATGTTAGAGAAATGACAACATGTGAAAGATGCTGATGGTTCACACCTATAATTGTAGCTACTCAGGAGGGTGAGATCTGAGGATTGTAATTCAAAGCCAGCCCAAGCAGAAAAATGCACAAGACTTAGCTGTAATTAGCAAAAAGCCAGAAGTAGAGATATGGTTCAAAGTGGTAGAGTGCCCATCTTGAGTAAAAAGAGCCAAGTGAGGGGCTAGGGATATGGCCTAGTGGCAAGAGTGCTTGCCTCGTATACATGAAGCCATGGGTTTGATTCCCCAGCACCACATATATAGAAAACGGCCAGAAGTGGTGTTGTGGCTCAAGTAGCAGAGTACTAGCCTTGAGCAAAAAGAAGCCAGGGACAGTGCTCAGGCCCTGAGTTCAAGCCCCACGACTGGCAAAAAAAAAAAAAAGAGCCAAGTGAGAACACAAGGATCTGAGTTCAGGCCCCAGAACCAGAAAAAAAAAAGGCAGGGGGGAGCAGATCATATAATATATGATCTAACATAGATTGTAATTCTTTTCTTACTTGCTTGCTTCCTTGCTTGCTTCCTTCCTTCCTTTCTATCTTGGGGCTTGAACTCAGGGCCTGGGGCTCTGTCTCTGCAGTTTTGTGCTTAAGGCTAGCACTTTACCACTTGGAGCCATAGTCTACTACCAGTTGTTTTGGAGATAAGAGTCTCATAGACTTTCCTGACTGGGCTAGCTGAGAACCATAATCTCAAATTCCTGAGTAGGTAGGATGGCAGGTGTGAGTCACTGGTGCCCAGCTTCAGTTATTCTTTGTTTTGTTTTTTGCCAGTTCTGGGGCTTGAACTCAGGGCCTGAGCACTGTCCCTGGCTTCTTTTTTTGCTCAAGGCTAGCACTCTACCACTTGAGCCACAGTGCTACTTCTGTTTTTTTCTGTATATGTAGTGCTGAGGAATCAAACCCAGGGCTTCATGTATATGAGGCAGGCACTAGGCCATATTCCCAGCCCGTTATTCTTTTAAATAAAATCATCTCTATGGCCCCTTGAGCCTGGCATAGCTTTGTGGTTATATATGTTAATGCACTGTTTCCTCATGACCCCCTCTCTCAGGAGAAAGCTCCAGGAGAAGGCCGTACATGTGGGACCCTCCCTCCCAAAGTTCCCTCCATGGATGACAACCCCTTTGGCACTCGAAAAGCAAGATCTTCTTTTGGCCGAGGCTTTTTCAAAATCAAAAGTAACAAGAGGACGGCAAGTGCTCCCAACCTGGGTAAGTGTGGCCATGATGCCTGTGGCTGGACTGCCTGGCATCAGCTAGGCTCAAGCTTAATTCTTTCTTCTGCCTTTTCCATGTGCTTCTCCTCAGAAATGAACAGAATGACTTTGGGGGAAAGTTAGCAAAAGATATTTCAGTGGGTGTTTTGTTTGGGCTTGGTTTTTGGGAGCCACTGTTGGGATTTTAACTCAGAACCCCAAGCTCTCACTTAGCTTCTTTTGTCATTCTCCCACTTGAGCCACACCTCCACTTCTAGCCCTTTGCTGGTTCATTGGAGATAAGAGTCTACCGGATTTTTCTGCCAGGGCTGGCCTCGAACTGTGATCCTCAGATTTTAGCCTCCTAGAAGGTAGGGTTACAAGTGTGAACCACCAGCACCTGGCTACTTAGCACTGTGAAGATGTATTGATTCTTATCCTTCTCTCTGTCCTGTGACCTCCACTTAAAACCTGGATACTTAGTAATTTCACTCTGGAAAGTTCCCTGTGCATTTTTGGTGGTCAGTTGTTTGTTGTGAACAGCTGTGGTGGAGTTGGTATGTAACGGTCAACATCATGCATGCTGCTTCTCCATGGGTGTTTCATCTGTGTTTCATTTTGTCATCCCCTGTGTTCTCCGTGGGGCTGCATGTGACTGTGTGTGTTGTTTGGATATCGGAAGATCGTGAACGTAGTGCCAGTGCACCTACCTTAGGTATCGTACCCCTGCATGCCAGCCTCACTAGTGCTGTGCTCCAGACCCAGCTCCTTCCCACTTTCAGCCTCTCTGATTGCTAGAAAGTGAGCTGGCAGCAATCAGAAAACATTGTTCTGTTTCATAGTATTCCATCTGCTGCTATCATAGACTTCTTAGAGCTTTCACTTCAAGCCTGAGTGCTGTTTTAAAGCCCTCGAAATGTCGAGGTATCTACAGGATATTGGGCAGATGTATTCTGTTTTTCATCCCAGCTCTTTCTTTAGCATACTTTTACAAACTAACTCCCCATCCTTGGAGCCCATCTCCACATGAATATTTTCCTCAATTCACAAAGGACCTGCATGTTGCCAGATGCTGTGATTCACGCCTGTAATTCTAGGTACTTAGAAGGCTGGGATCTGAGGACCGAAGTTCAAAGGCAACCTCAGCAGGAAAGTCTGTGAGGTTCTTATTTCCAGTTAATTAGCAAAAGGTCCAAATTGGAGGTGCTGCTGAAGTGATAGACTGCAAGACTTGAGGGGAAAAGCTAAGTGTCCAGGCACCAAAAAAAGTGCTAGCTAGGCGGGGAATTTTATAGAAGAAACTACAGAAGGTGGTTTTAATTCCCTTCTCCTAGGGAACCTTCTTCTGACCTTTAATAGCATTGAAGATGGTATTTAATGATGCCAGAGCTGTTACATGTTACAATCTAGGGAGTCAACCCGGAGTAATTTTAGGAGGAAGGAAGATAGAGCTTTCTCCTTTGTTGTGCCTGTCATACAGGGGGGAAAACAAGTCCTCAAAGAAAGATAGGATGCTTTTAAAATGAGGCTGCAACAGCAGGCTGCTGGCCCACACTGTACTGCTGGGTGTTCAGAAAGCTAAGATCGAGAATCCTGGAAGTCAGCTCAAGCAGGAGAGTCTGAGAGACTCTTATCTCCAACATCAACCAACAAAAAGCCAGAAGTAGATAGAGGTGTGATTCAAGTGGTAGAGCACCAGCCTTGAGCAAAATAGCCAAGTATAAAAGCAAGACCCCTAGTTTGAGATGCTAAGTTCAAGGCTTAGGATCAGCACACAGACCAAAAGTAAATAAACAGGGGCTGGGGATATGGCCTAGTGGCAAGAGTGCTTGCCTCGTATACATGAGGCCTTGGGTTCGATTCCCCAGCACCACATATATACAGAAAACGGCCAGAAGTGGCGCTGTGGCTCAAGTGGCAGAGTGCTAGCCTTGAGCAAAAAGAAGCCAGGGACAGTGCTCAGGCCCTGAGTCCAAGCCCCAGGACTGGCCAAAAAAAAAGTAAATAAACAGATAAATAAGTAGAATCAAATAAACTGAGTATAAACTAGACCATATTTTTGAAGACACTTGTGCCCATCTTGGTTCTAGGGTATGAATGAGTAGATTCCTGTGAATTTTTCTAATAGGTTCTGTCCCCTTACATAGATGTCCACCTGTCTTCTCATGCATACTGGGCTAGGTGACTTTCTTTGTGGCTGTACATTCTAGAATGAGCACTGGGTACGTAAAAAGGTCTAGCAAGACAATTATTGTCATGTGGTCTTCTCTGTCTTTCTAGAGAATTGTAGATAATGCTTTGAAGCAAACGCTGCTTAGTGTAACCTATAATCATAGCTCTGCTTCATAGAAAAGCCAACTTTTGCAATTTATATTTCTTGCTGAAACACTCTTGTGATTTTATTTTTGTTCATTTACATGTTTGTTTGCACTTTTTGTGTGTGTGCTAGTACTGGAACTTGAACTCAGAGCCTAGGCACTGTCCCTTAGCTTTTTTGCTCAAGTCTGGCACTCTTCCATTTTAGTCACACCTCCACATCAGGCTTTGGTTAATTGGAGTTAAGAGTCTCTCAGATTTGTCTTTCCCAGGCTGGGGGGGCAAACAAGTTTTACTTTATAAAATGAAAATTCAAGCAGCAGTCCTTGTGTTCTGTAGTGTACAATTATTTACTAAAGGAGAGAGAACTAAAGCAAGGATTGAAGTTCAAAGCCAGCCAATGCAGAAAAATGTGGTGACCATTATCTCCACAGAACCAATAAAAAGCCAGAAGTTTGGGGTAGCTCAAGTAGTAGAGTAACAACCTTGAGGGAAAAAGTGAAGGCCTCAGTTCAAGCCCCAGAACTGGCACAAAAACAAAACGATGACAAGCCTGAAGAGCACTGGTGGCTCACACTTGTAATCCTACCTACTCAGGAGGCTAAGAATTGAGGACTGTGGTTCAAAGCCAGCCTGGGCAGGAAAACTCATGAGACTCTCAGTTCTAGTTAACCACCAAAAAAGCTGGAAGTGGAGCTGTGGTTCAAAGTGGTAGAGTGCTAGCCTTGAGCACAAAAGCTTAGGAACAATGTCTGGGCCCCGAGTTTAAGCCTTAGGACCAGCATGCGTGCATGCGTGTGCGCGCACGCACACACACACACACAAAATTTGACAATTCTTTCATAATCTCAAATGGGAGGTTAAGTTAATTAACAAGAGAAAACTCAAGTAGGACATTTATATTCCATTTATCAAATTTACAGGGTACTATCTAACTCACAGATTTATATTATAAACCAACAGAATTCTTAACAGTTGCAAAAGCAAGAAGGTTACTATCTAATCATGTCCATGTCCATTCCATATTTTAAATTTCATCATCTTTTATTCTGTCTTTGGAATAGCTGAAACAGAAAAGGAGGCAGTAGAGCACTTAGATTTGGCTGGTGCGTCTTCTCGGCCCAGAGATTCACAGGGAACCAGCCCCTTCCTGCTGTCGCCACCTTCTCCATATTCCAGGAAGAAATCCCGAGGGATCATGAGACTTTTTGGAAAGTAAGTGCAGTAAGTCTCATATACTACTCAAATGGGAAGAGGAAATGGGCAGATAGGCACCAAATCAGAAAATTTTGTGTTCCTCTTTTGGAGATTCCCTAATTGATTGGGCTTCAAGTCAGTGTTTCAGTTCAAATGTTAAATTTTGTTGTTTTTTTTTTTCTGATACAGAATTAGTGACACATGATTGTGTCTGGAAAGAATAGTCACTAGCCAAGTACTAGTGGCTTATACCTGTAATCCTAGCTACTCAGGAGGCTAAGATCTGAAGATCATGGAGTTCAAACCTCAGGACCAACACACACATACACAAAGAATAGCACTGCCAGACATTTGAATATAGATATTATATCTGACATAAAAAGAGAAATAATTGAAATGTACCCACCAGTTAAAAATATTTTGATTAACTGTGAAGTCTAAAGTGTCTGTAACGTCTAAAGTGGCTCCATTTGTTATGTCTTCTTCAGACTTAAGAGAAGCCAATCAACTACCTTCAACCCAGATGACATGTCTGAGCCTGAGTTCAAAAGAGGAGGGACCCGGGCGACTGCAGGCCCCCGACTTGGGTGGTCTCGAGATTTGGGACAGTCCAACAGGTAAGAACAGCTGGGTGAGTGGAGTTTAGTATCTTTTGTTCATTTGTTTGTTTGATTGCTTGGTTGATTGTACAAATACTTGAACTCAGTGCTTGAACCCAAAGCCTATGCTCCCCCTTGGATTTATTGTTCAAAGCTGACATTCTGTTACTTGAGCCATACCTCCATGTCTTGCTTTTTGCTAGGTATTTGGAGGTGAGTCTCACTAGATTTTTCTGAGTAGCTGGGGTTACAGGCGTGAGCCACTAGCACCTGGCTTGGACTTGGTGTCTGAACACAGTGTCAAGGTCTTACAGACTACTGTTAGTGTTGGTCTTGTAGCTAGGTTAACTACTGGGTGCTGGTGAGTTCAAGTTCTAGTTCCAGCACAAAAAGAAAAAAAAAGTACATTTCTGGCTCAGTAGTGGATCTCTTCCCTAACCTGCATGAGATAGCATCTCCAGCAATGGAAACAACAGTAAAAGTAAAAGCACATTGCTTAGATTTCATTTCTCTCCTTTATCCCTTTCTACCAGCCATGTAGGCAGCCTTAACCAATAGCTATACCACAATCTTCTTGTCATAATGCTGATAGTTACTGCCTAACCACAAAAGGTTATTCTGAAGACTAACAGAGTTAATATGTGCTAAGTGAAATTTGGTCACCTTTAAGGCATTGAAGGGAAGGATATGCAACTAATTAACTGGTCTGGGATGTGGTTCGAGATTGTCCTGGGAATGCTCATCTTGGATATGGTTCGAGATTGTCCCAAGACAGCTCATCATGGGCGTATGCCTAGTCATTCCTGGAGTGGCCACTTCTTACATACATAAGTTCACTAATGAAGGCAAGGAAAAAAGGATGACCTGTATTCCTTATCACTGGTCTATGATGGAAAAAGATAGATGTGTCTCTGGATTCAACCATTACTATGTATCCAAGGGCTTGGAGAACATTGATTAAGGAAGCAGTTTCCTGACAATGCAAAAATGACTCAGTCATCAGCTCTTGCTAAAAGGCTATGCATTATACTATGTAATGTTTAACAAAAATAAAGAAATATCAGAAGCATTTCTTGTTTTTAATTATAATTTTATTGTTGTTATTAAGGTGTTGTACAGAGGGTTATATTTCCATAGATCAGGTAATTAGTACTATGCTTCTTGGACAATGTTGCCCCTTCTTTCACTTTCCCCCAGTTTCCCCTTCCCATCCCTGCCCACAAAGTGCATAGTTCATGTTTTACATGGTGTATGTTGAAAACCATGACTGCATTTATCAGAAGCATTTCTTTTGGGGAAAAAAATGATTTTACTGTCATTATAAAGGTGATATACAGAAGGGTTACAGTTATATGAGTCAGGTAATGAGTACATTTCTTTTTGGACAACCCCTTCCCTCAGTCTCTCCCAGTTTTTCCTTTCTATCCCCAATCACAAATTGTATAGTTCATTTTTAACATAGTGTTTATTGAGCATTACTGCTATAGTTGTTT
Source organism: Perognathus longimembris pacificus (assembly GCF_023159225.1). NCBI lineage: Eukaryota > Metazoa > Chordata > Mammalia > Rodentia > Heteromyidae > Perognathus > Perognathus longimembris. The sequence continues at coordinate 65,014,642 of NC_063161.1, forward strand.
ACCCTTTGTCCCTCCATTTCTGTGCCCCCTCTTATGCTCCCAAAAAGAGATAACAAATACAACAAAAAGAAAATAAAAGAAAAATAGCAATGAAGAAAAAAAAATATGTGCTAAGTATATGGCAAATAATAACCATTGCCTAAACATTAGAGGTTGAGTCTTTGAAAGCATATAGAGGTATGGTATCAGAATTCTTAGACCTATAAAGAGTAGACAATGTTTTATCTACTAAGACCATACCTTTGGTACATCCTATCAGTGTGTAGAGCTAGTTTGGAACAAACTGCCCTGAGGAAATGTGCAGTGCACTGAGGGAGGAGTTTGTACACAGAAATTACAAGGCACTCATGACCAGTCTTTTAAGATAATGAGTAGACTAGAAACCTTTTAAACACAGGTCCTGCAAACACAGGTCCTCCCACACTGGTAGGCCCTATTTACAGGCTCTGTAAGGAGGGAGCTTTGTGGCCTTCTTCAAACACCAAATAGTCTTATTTGCTCTATGTTGCCTTTAAATATATTAAAGACTTCTTTGTAGTATTTAAAAAGTAAAATTCTGGGAGCTTGTGGGTCATGATTGTAATCCCAGATACTCAGGAGACTGAGACTTGAGGACCCAATTTGAAGCCAGTGGGGGCAGAAGTATCTGTGAGACTCTTAAGTTAACCAGCAAAAATCCAGAAGCAGAGGTATGGGTCAAGTGGTAGAATGACAGCCTTGAGTGAAAAGGTGAAGAGAAAGTTCAAGGCCCTAAGTTCAAGCCCCAGTACTGGCATGTATACACACACACACGCACACGCACACGCACACGCACGCACGCGCACGCGCCTTTATGTTCATCTTCACACTTTTTTCAAACAGTTGACTAAGTAAAATGAAAGTAGGTATTTTGTTTTGATTTGAGGTGAAGGTGTCTTGTCTTCTTATCTTGTACTGGCTAGAGAGAAACCACAGTTCTGCCAAAGTTAGTTCAAATTAGATGAGTTTTTATTTTTTCAATAACACTTCAGTATTACCTGTTTGAGAGGGTAATCTTCAAACAACAGGGTTTCAGGATAATAACTTACAATGGTTCAACTTGGTGTTCTTCTGTAGAATATATTCTTTTATTGGGTATGGGGGTGGGTATTGGCTTCTGAGGCTTGAACTCAGGGCCTTGCACTTTCTTTTGGTCTTTATGCTCAAGTCTGGCACTCTACCATTTGGGCCACAGTTCTACTTCTAGCTGTTTTTGCTAGTGAATGAGGGATAACAGCTGTTCCAACTACATGGTTGGAACTGAATTCTTTCTCACACAGTTGTTGTTTCCCTATAGTAACTTGGATATGCCATTTGCCAAGTGGACCAAAGAACAAGTTTGTAACTGGCTGGTAGAACAAGGCCTGGGGTCTTATCTGAATCCTGGCAAGCACTGGATCACATCTGGCCAAACCCTTCTGCAGGCTTCCCCGCAGGATCTGGAGAAGGTAATCTTAAGAGAAGGCGAATACAAATGTAGGATTGTTTCATGCCCTAGAGAAGGGGATGTGTAGAGCCAAGATGACGACTCCTGATAAAGTTTAGGTTCAAGCTCCAAGACCAGAAGAAACCAAAAAAGTTTTGGTTTTCAAGTATTTCATGATTGTTTATTTCATCTCATAAACTTAAAAGGAAGGGCTTCACTGGGCACTGGTGGCTCACATCTGTAATCCTAGCTACTCAGGAGGCTGAGAGCTGAGGATCAAGGTTCAAAACCAGCCTGGGAAACAAGGTTCAAGAGACTCTTATCTCCAATTAAGGAATAGAAAACTAGAGATGGAGCTATGGCTCAAAGTGGTAGAACACTAGCCTGAGCAAAAGAGCTCAGGGATAGTGCCCAGGTCTTGAGTTCAAGCCCTATAACCAAAAACAATGCGGGGGGGAAGGGCAGTCTTGCTGATTTCCCCCCCCCCCCGGGACCCATGCTTTCAGCCACAATTTTTTTTTTTTTTTTTTTTTTTTTTTTGCCAGTCCTGGGCCCTGGACTCAGGGCCTGAGCACTGTCCCTGGCTTCTTCCCGCTCAAGGCTAGCACTCCGCCACTTGAGCCACAGCGCCGCTTCTGGCCGTTTTCTGTATATGTGGTGCTGGGGAATCGAACCTAGGGCCTCGTGTATCCGAGGCAGGCACTCTTGCCACTAGGCTATATCCCCAGCCCTTTTTTTTTTTTTTTCTTGGTGCTAATACTGGGTCTTGAACTCAGGCCCTGGGTGCTGTCCCATAGCTTTTCTTTTTTTTTTTTTTTTTTTTTTGCCAGTCCTGGGGCTTGGACTCAGGGCCTGAGCACTGTCCCTGGCTTCTTTTTGCTCAAGGCTAGCACTCTGCCACTTGAGCCACAGCGCCACTTCTGGCCATTTTCTGTATATGTGGTGCTGGGGAATCGAACCCAGGGCCTCATGTATATGAGGCAGGCACTCTTGCCACTAGGCCATATCCCCAGCCCTGTCCCATAGCTTTTCTACTCAAGGCTAATGCTCTACCACTTGAGCCACAGCTTCACTTGTGGCTTTTTGCTGGTTCATTAGAGATAAGTCTTTTGGATTTGTCTGCCCTTGCTAGCTTTGAAACACTGTCCTCAGGTTTCAGCCTTCTGAGCAGCTAGGATTATAGATGTAAGCCCCAGCACCTATCTTTGTCTTTATAATTCCTTTTAATTTTTGTAATTAAATGTTTCTTGATGGACCTTTAAGCCATAAATGTGGTTTGTATAATAATATATCTGTGATAATCTTAGGCTCACATGTCTCAAAACCTTTGGGTCACTGACTTTATTATCTATGTGCCATGTGTAATTCAGTTACACTTTGCAAAAGGAAAACAAGTCTTATATGCTGGGCACTGGTGAATCACACCTGTAATCCTAGTTACTCAAGAGGCTGAGATCTGAGGATCGAAGTTTGAAGCCAGCCCTAGGCAGGAAAGGCTGTTAGACTCTTATCTCCAACAAACTACTCAGAAATACTGGAAGTGGCGCTTGGCTCAAGTGGTAGAGTATTAGCCTTTAGCAAAAGAAGCTAAGTGACAGCTCCTGGGCCCTAAGTTCAGGCCCCATGACCAGCACACACGTGTGCATGTGTGCAACACACACACACACACAAAATGCCTCCTACATTTTGTGTCCCAAGTATGCAATACTTAGTTCTGGATAAGAGTAACATTTTTATTGCGTCAGCAGGGAATTTCTAACACACACTTATTGTGGTGGTGTTGACTCTTGAGGGTCCTCTTACTCAGCAACCTTTTACCAGCCTTGCTTGGTTAATATTCTTATATCTTAATATAGTACAGAATGTGATCTTGTATGTGTGTGTGTGTGTGTGTTTGTGTGTGTGCATGCCAATACTAGTGCTTGAACTCAGGACCTTTAACTCTCGCTTGGCTTTTTCCATGCAAGGCTGGTGCTCTATCACTTGACTCATACCTTCATTTCTGGCTTTTTGTCGGTTCATTGGAGGTAAGAGTTCCACGGACTTTTTTTTCTGCCATGGTTGGCTTAGACCCTGTGTCCTCATATCTCAGCTTCCTGATTAGTGACGGTTAAAGATGTGAGCTACTAATCCTCAGCGTCAGAATTTGTCTTTAATGATGCTTCATCTAGGGGGATCACATCTTTTGTCAGTGAACCCAGTGTATATGAACAAGAATAAAATTATTGGTCTTTCTGCTGATGGTTTCAGGAACTTGGAATTAAGCATTCACTTCATAGGAAGAAACTGCAACTGGCTTTGCAAGCCCTAGGTTCTGAAGAAGAAACAAACCATGGAAAGCTGGATTTCAACTGGGTTACTAGTAAGAGGTTTTTATGCTTACAAGTATAATAAATATTGCTCCTTTTTTTTTCTTTTCAGTCACCAAAACAAGTGTTCTGTGGCACTGATTTGTCTTTCAGGATGGCTCGATGATATTGGCCTTCCCCAGTACAAGACCCAGTTTGATGAAGGACGTGTGGACGGCCGGATGCTACATTACATGACTGTTGTGAGTTTCTGTTGGGATCTGGAGGAATAATACTTTCCTTTCTGAGAAGAATTTAAATAGGGTAATCACCTCCAGAGTTGGTGGCTCACTATAATCCTAGCTACTCAGGAAGCTAAGATCTGAGAACCATGGTTCATAGCCAGCCTGGACAGACAAGTCCAAAAGACTCTTAATATTCAATGAACTACCAAAAAAATGCAAGTGGAGCCATGGCTTAAGTATTAGAGTGCTAGCCTTGAGAGAAAAAGCTAGGAAACAGCACCCAGGCCTGAGTTCAAGCCCAAGTACTGGCACAAAAAATAGAAATAATCATAATTACAATATGTAAAGAGTAAGGGGAGAATATTTTCCTGTTAAGCCCACCTCAGATGGCTTGGAATTGCAACAGCTTTTGGATAACTGGAAACTTCGATTTAAGTTATACGAAACCCAATTTGAACTAAGCTATCCCAATTATTTTTATGTATAATCAACAAGATAAATATTGGAGAGAACATTCTCACAAGTGGGTTTTATGGAATGTGAATAATATCTCATAAAGATAGTTGCTTTTTCCTTAGGAGTTGCTGGAGGCTGAACGCAGGACCTCACACAGGCTACTCTACTACTTCAGTCCTGTCTGTAGACCTTTTTGATTTGTATTTTATTTTTGAGACAATGTCACACTGCTACCTTTGCCAAGGCTGGCTTCAAACTCACAAACTTCCTGCTGCTTTTTTTTTTCCTGCCGGTCCTGGGACTTGAACTCAGGGACTGGGCACTGTACCTACACATTTTTGCTCAAGGCCAGTGTTCTATCACTTTAGCCACAGCTCGACTTTTCAGTTTTTTTGGTGCTTGATTGGAAATCAGAGACTTGTGGCCTTTCCCGCCTTGACTGGCTTCGTACTATGATCCTCAGATCTCAGCCTCGTGAGTATCTGGGATTACAGGTGTGAGCCATCAATACTCAGCGGGCTGGGGATATAGCCTAGTGGCAAGAGTGCCTGCCTCAGATACACGAGGCTCTAGGTTCGATTCCCCAGCACCACATATACAGAAAACGGCCAGAAGTGGCGCTGTGGCTCAAGTGGCAGAGTGCTAGCCTTGAGCAAAAAGAAGCCAGGGACAGTGCTCAGGCCCTGAGTCCAAGGCCCAGGACTGGCCAAAAAAAAAAAAAAAAAAATACTCAGCCACCTCTGCCTCTTTAAGTAGCTGAAATTTAAAGTGTTAAACACCTTTCCTGGCTTCATTAAGATCTTTCAAAGACAGAATGTGGAGTTTTAAAACTCTTCTGGGGGCTGGGGATATAGCCTAGTGGCAAGAGTGCCTGCCTCGGATACACGAGGCCCTAGGTTCGATTCCCCAGCACCACATATACAGAAAACGGCCAGAAGTGGCGCTGTGGCTCAAGTGGCAGAGTGCTAGCCTTGAGAGGGAAGAAGCCAGGGACAGTGCTCAGGCCCTGAGTCCAAGGCCCAGGACTGGCAAAAAAAAAAAACTCTTCTGGGTTTCTGAATTAAGTGTAGAAGGGGCTACCTTTTTGACTTGGAGACTTTTCTTCTCCTTTCACTTCCTGGAAAACTCACAGAAACACTTCCCATCTTAGCCCTGTTGTAGCAGGCAGAAGTTACTAGGTGAAAGTTGTTGCACAGTATGGATGGCTCACACCTCTAATCCCAGCTCCTCGGGAAGCTGAGATATGAGGATTGTGATTCAAAGCCAGTTCAGGCAAAATATCTGAGGGACTCTAATTAACCAGCAAAAATCTGGAAGTGGAGATATAGCTCAACTGTTATGTTGCCAGCCTTGAGCGAAAAAGCTAACTAACTAGATGGATAAATGAATAGTTGGATAGATTTGTTTTTTTTTTCTATTATCATTGAACCAAAGCAAGAGCTTTGGCAGTAATATGGTGTGAGCTTGTATGAATAATAGTGTTTATAGTATGTTACCTATTAACTTCTATTAGTACGCAATTCCAAAAAAAGCCTTTGAGTTCGTTCTATTATTCTTTTTTAATCTATAAGTAGTTGTATGTGGCATTTTCTCAGTTTATGAGCACAATGCATTTTAGTCAGTGCCACTTCTTCCATTTTTTTCCTCCATCTCTCCCAACCCACCCATCCCCTCAAGTTCCCTGGTTCTGGTTTCACATATGGACATTCAGTATTATGATTATATTCACCATCATCTTTTCCATTTGCAGGGGAATGGAGAGACCTGGAAAAATTGTGTTAAATGGAGTAACTCAGGCTCAGAGAGACAAAGGACACATGTTTTATCACATATGTGAAAGTTAATCTGAATTATAAACATACATGAAAACAACTATGGGGCCATATGTGTCTATACACAAACACTTGACTGAAGGAAGGCATATTACGGGAGGAGTCCAGTGGTGGAGTCCTCTGAACTACTCACTGTTTAACAAATGAATACAAGGGAGCTGAAACAGGTTTTGTTGGAGGGTAGGGTAGGAAATGCTATTATTCTTTAATAGGAAACAAAGGAGTCTAGACACTGGATGATAGGAAGCCATAAAAGGCCTGACTATAGGCTGGTTAGAATCCATCAGTAACAGTTAAGCTACAAATTTAAGTGTGAGTCTGTTCTTGTAGAAATGGAACAGATTGAGCTTAAAATCATAAGGAGCATATGCATAGCTTTCAAGGCGTAAAGTAATGATAAATTGCCTTAGAAATTTTTGCCCTTTAAGTTCTAAATCACAAAGCTTTTTTCTGTGACTGGTACTAGGGCAGAACTCAGGGCCTCACAAGATCTTGCTTGCCTTTTTTGGCTGTAAGCTAGCACTCTTATCACTTGAGCCACAGCTCCACTTCTGGCTTTTTGCTGGTTCACTAGAGATAAGAGTCTCACAGACTTTCTTGCCCAGACTCGCTTTAAACCATGATCCTCAAATTTCAGCCTCCCAAGTAGCCAAGATTACAAGCACATGAACTACTAGTGCATGGCCCCTAAAACATCTTGCTTTAATGAGTTGTCCTAGATTGTATTGTGGACAACAACAAGGAAAGGTCTTACAAGAAGCCTGATCCAAAATATGAAGTGTATATCTCAGTAGCTTACTTAACTGTATGTGTGCGCGTGTGTGCGCCCACGTGCACACATGTGTAACTCATCCTGGGGCTTGAACTCGGGGCCTGAATGCTGTCTTTTAGCCTTATTACTCAAGGCTCTCTACCACTTGAGCTGCAGCTCTACTTTCAGCTTTTTTGCTGTTTTTGGAGATTAGAATCTCATGGACTTTGCTGCCTGGGCTGACTTCAAAACACAATCTTCAGATCTCAGCTTCCTGAGTAGCTAGGGTTACAGGTGTGAGCTGCTGGCACCCGGAATGTATTTTATTGTCTCTATTAAATTTCCCAGTTATAAAAAAAAGATATCACAGTTTTATAAGATGTTAATACTAGGGAAAGTTGGGTAAAAAGCATACAGAACTTTTCTACTACAGTATTGTGCAATTTTAAGTCTCAAATTATTTGAAAATAGTTTTTTAAAAAATACAGAAGCAATACCTGGGTGCTAGTGGCTCACGCTTGTAATAGTAGCTACTCAGGAGGCTGTGATCTAAGGATCCAGGTTCAAAACTAGCAGGCAGATAAATCTGACAGACTCTTATCTCCATTTAACCAGCAAAAACCCAGAAGTGAAGCTGTGGCTCAAGGGGGCAAGCCTTGAATGAAACATCAAGTGAGAGCATAGGGCTCTGAGTTCAAGCCCCAGTACACACGTGTGCATGCGCACACACACACACACACACACACACACACACACACACGAATAAAAATAATTTATTGTAAGATCTTAGTTTTAAGAAATAATTTAGAGAAAATTCAGGAAATTATGTTTTGCTTATTTTGTAACCTTAAGGATATAACATACTAACTTTTTTAATCTGAGAAATATTTTATATTAAATTAATTTTCTCCTCCACTTCCTCTATCTCACTTTCATAAGAATTGTGTTATCAGTAAGGTGTGCCTAAAGTAAGTGTTCTCTATTTTCGGGGTGTGTTTGGAAGTAGAGTGGTTCTTTTTTTTTTTTTTTTTTTTTTTTTGGCCAGTCCTGGGGCTTGAATTCAGAGCCTTGGCACTGTCCCTGTATTCAAGGCTAGCACTTTACCACTTGAGCCACAGTGCCATGTCTGGCCTTTTCTGTTTATGTAGTACTGAGGAATCGAACCAAGGGCTTCATGCGTGCTAGGCAAGCACTCTACCACTAAGCCACATTCCCAGCCCAGTGACTGGTTCTTATATTGACAGTGTGTGTGCCAAATTACCAGCTACTGAATGGTTGTTTCAGTGTGCCTGTCATGTTACAGACATCAATGTTGAAGGCATTGGGGCTGGGGATATGGCCTAATGGTAAAGTGTTTGCCTCGTATACATGAAGCCCAGGGTTCGATTCCTCAGCACCACATAAACAGAAGCCAGAAGTGGTGCAGTGGCTCAAGAGGCAGAGTGCTAGCCTTGAGCAACTAGAAGACAGGGACAGTGTTCAGGCCCTGAGTTCAAGCCCGAGGACTGGCCAAAAAATAAAAAATTAAAAAATGTTGAAGGCATTGACTGCTGACATGATATAGATAGATAGATAGATAGATAGATAGATATACACATATATGTATATAATTCCTTTTTTCCTCCCTTCTTTACTTTCTTTTGTGTCAGTACTAATGCTTAAACTCAGAGCCTTGCACTCTTGTTTAGCTTTTTTTGCTCATGGCAAAAAGTAGGAGCATTATGCTCTACTTGAGCCATAGCTCTTCTTTCAGCTTTTTGCTGGTTAACTGCAGATAAGAATCTCATAGACACTCCTGCCAATTCTGGCTTTGAATTTCAACCCTTAGATCTCAGCCTCCTGAGTAGATAGGATTACAGGTGTAGCCATTAGCACCTGGTCACAGATTATATGCTGTTGTGACCCAGTAAGTACTTTTCAATAGAATTTTAGGGCACTAAGATTCTGTTCTCCAGTCAGAGCCTCAGGTACAGAAGGAAAGAGCTGACAGTCATCATCATTGCGGCGAACAACATTAAAATTGGGGTCACACAAGGGATTTTGTTCATAATAGGAAAAGGAGTTGTCATTAAATAATACCTTTTAAATCACTGAGAAGTTCTTGAGGGTCTCTTGACTTGTCTGGTTTTATTTGGCCAGTACTGGGGTTTGAACTCATTGCCTAACTCTTGCCTAACTATTTTGCTCAGCTGGGGCTCTAGCACTTGAACAACACCACCAGCCTAGCTTTTTGCTGGTTAATTGGAAATAGTCTCATGGACTTTTCTGCCAGGTTAGCTTTGAACTTCAGTCCTCAGATGTCAGCTTCCTGAATAGCTAGGATTATAAGCATGAGCCACTGATGCCCTTTGAGAGGCATATGTTTTTAATGGTTGTTCATTCCAGTTTTCTGTAATTTCCCTAGGAAGATCTTTCTGGCATGGGCCAGTCCAATGAGCATTTCCTTCCGACCTCTTTTGCAGGATGACTTACTGTCTTTGAAAGTTGTGAGTGTCCTGCACCATCTCAGTATCAAGCGGGCAATCCAGGTCTTGAGGATCAATAACTTTGAGCCAAACTGTCTCCGGAGGCGGCCTTCTGATGAGGTAGTATGTCTGATAGGTGTTCATGCTTATGTGTGTGCACACATGACTTTGAGATCTGCAAGAGTGAGGCCTATTTCCTGTTGGGTTTTGCCATCAAAATCTCAGTTCCCATGCCCGTTTACTACTTGGTTTTGTTGTCCTGTGTCCTTTTGTTTCTTTCCCAGGATAGGTCTGCTTGTAACTGAAAACAACTAAAATGGTCTATATTCCTGCTACTTCATTTTCATGGGAGTATTTTTCTTGCCTCCTTACTTTTTTCAGTTGAATATCACTATCAAGACTTGGCTTTTCTTCTTCATACAAGTGTATAAAAAAGCATAAGGATGGACCACAGAGATGGAAAAGGCAGACAGAAGTTGCTCAAGTGGTAGAGTGCCCACTTTGATCAGAAAAGACAAGTGAAAGTACAAGGCTCTGAGTCTAGCACACACTAGATAAAAGGAAGGAAGCCAATGACTTATACTCAGGAGGCTGAGATCTGAGGATCATGGCTTGAAGTTCCTCAGGAGGCCATAACCTGAGGATTGCATTTCAAGTCTAGCCCAGGCAATAAAGTCCATGAGACTCCTGACTTTAATTAACCACCAAAAGCCAGAAGTGAAACTGTGACTCAAATGATAAAGTTCTAGCCTTGAGCACCAAAGCTCAGAGACAGGGCTCAAGCTTTGAGTTCAAGACCCCAGATTGGAACAACAACAACAACAACAACAACAAAAAGGCAGGGGAGCTTAAGATTTGAGTTAAATTCTGTCAAAGAGAACTCAGGGTGAGGATGGAAGGGGAAACTAAGAGAACATGAGGGAAGGGGTGACATTGTCCAAAAAGAAATGTACTCATTCCCTGAGTTATGTAACTGTAACCCCTTTGTACCTCATTTCTTTTTTTAACCAGTCCTGGGATTTGGACTCAGGGCCTGCACACTGTCCCTGGCCTCTTTGCTCAAGGCCACTCTACCACTTGAGCCACAGTGTCACTTCTGGCTTTTTCTACATATGTGGTGCTGAGGAATGGAGCTTCATGCATGCTAGTTAAGCACTCTACCACTAGGCCATATTCTCAGCCCTGTACATCACTTTCATAATAACATTTTTTTTAAAAAGAGAGAGAGAGAAGTAAGGCTGGGTGGTAGTGGTTCATGCATGTAAATTCTAGCTACTTAGGAGGCTAAGATCTGAGGCTCAAAGCCACCTAGACAGGAAAGTCTCAGACTCTTATCTCTAATTATCCACCAGAAATCTAGCTGGAAGTGGCGCTGTGGCTCCAAATGGTAGAGTGCTAGCCTTAAGTGAATAAGCTCAGGTATAGCTCCCAGGCCCTGAGTTAATAAGCCCCACGACCTACCTCCCCCTCTCCCCCCAAAAAAGAATTTTAATTAGAACTTTAATTCTATCCCAGCAAACATTTCATGGGCTATTCAGTGATGGTGTTCCAGGCCTCTTAGAGCACATGCACATGGCTAATACTGAAGCTGGTGGTATCTATTGTTACAGAATAGCATCTCCCCTCTGGAAGTGCAGCAGTGGACTAATCACCGAGTGATGGAATGGCTGCGTTCTGTGGACTTGGCAGAGTACGCCCCCAACCTCAGGGGCAGTGGTGTGCATGGCGGTCTCATGGTAATCTCATTTCCTTGTAAATTTACCCCCTTACTTTGTTTCCTGTAGCCTAACACATTAGGATATTACAAGTTGGGGATTCCTAATCTGAAATCTGAACAGTTTCTAAATCTGGAAATCTTGCCAGGTGCTGTAGTTCATGCCTATAATCATAGCCTACTCAGGAAGCTGAGATCTGAAGATCATAGTTTGAAGCCAGCCTGAGCAGGAAGGTCCATGATACTCTTATCTCTAACTTCAAAAAGATGGAAATAGAAGTGTGGCTCAAGTGATAGGGCCCCAGCTTTGAGCGTAAAAGACAAGAACACAAGGTCCTGAGTTTGATCTCCAGTATTCCCCTCTCAAATTCAAAAAAGGAAAGGAAGCAAAAACCAAAATTCATTGTACTTTAATGTTGCACTGTAAGGGGTACTCATTCTTTATTCCATTTGCCTGTCATAATCCTTAATTCACGTTTCCAAATCTTCTGCATTATTTCTAGTGACTTTTGCTTTCAGAGTATTTTTTATTTCTACTGTAGAAATAAAATTCTAGATCACATTCAAGCATAAATTAAAGATAAAAGCCTTACCTGCTGGGTGCTGGTTGGTGGCTCACACCTATAATCCTAGCTACTCAGGAGGCTGAGATCTGAAGAGCCGGGTCTGAAGCCAGATGGAGCAGGAAAGTCTATGAGATTCTAGTGAAATGCAAATGTACATAATCTAGGACAGCTTTTAACAATGTTTATTTTTCTCACAGGTTCTTGAACCCCGCTTCAATGTGGAAACTATGGCTCAGTTACTGAACATCCCTCCCAATAAGACCTTGTTGCGCAGACATCTAGCCACTCACTTCAACCTCCTAATTGGCTCAGAGGCTCAGCACCAGAAGCGAGACGCCATGGAGTTGCCAGATTACGTACTTTTGACCGCCACCGCCAAAGTGAAGGTTGATTCAGACTTGTCCCTTGTAATAGTTGTGGGACATTTGCAAAGGCTAAGTTGAGATATATATATATATATATATATATATATATATATATATATATATATATATATATATCTGTCTTTAAAAATAATTGCAAGGGCTGGGAATATGGCTTATTGATAGAGTGCTCGCCTTGCATACATGAAGCCCTGGGTTCGATTCCTCAACACCACATAAACAGAAAAGGCTGGAAGTAGAGCTTAGACTCAAGTGATAGAGTCTTAGCCTTGAGCAAAAACAAAAAAAAAGGAAGCCAGGGACAGTGCTTAGGCTCTGAGTCCAACCCCCAGGACTGGCAAAAAAAAAAATTTTTTTTAAGTAGAAATAATTAAGAGAGAACCCAACACTGGTGGCTCAAGCCTTTAAGCCCAGCTTCTGAGGAATCTGAGATCTGAGGATCAAGATTAGCAGCCAACCCAAGCAGTCAAATCCAAGTGACCCTTATCTTCAGTTGACCAGCAAAAAAGCCAGAGTGAAGCTGTGGCTCAAATAGTAGAGTGCCAGCCTTGAGCAAAAAAGCCAAGTGAAACTGCAAGGCTCTGAGTTTAAGCTCCAATACCAGCACACAAAAAAAAAAAGAAAAGAAATTTTCTCTCCCAAGAGTGGGATTCTTTTACCAGTCACTAAGTCTGTTATGGAAGTAGAATGGGCAAGTAAAATAGTTACAGCCTTACTCAAAGTGAGCAAGAACCATGTTCTTCTGCTGGTGTTATATAGAAAAGCTTGCTGTGTTTTAAGTCCTGTTGAAGGGACTTGGTGTATTTCACTTATTCTGCTAGTGAGAGTGGATAAATAGAATACAATTCATTTTCTGTAAGAGGGCAGAGTGAGGAATTGCCATTTTGTAGGGGTTTTCTAGATGGACAGGACCTGGTCCATTTGCTGATCCAGTGGACCAAAGTAAAATTCTGCAGGACAGTTTGTATGGTACCCCAAGTAGTCTGGAGCCATCATTGCTTCTCTCTGCTAGAGTTTTCATCTGAGAGGGAAGAATGAGGGGAAGAAAGGAGAACTGTTACATAGATAAAGATGGAAAATGATAGACATACATGGCAGGCAGCATGTAGTACATCATGCTTCTTTTTGTTCCCATAATGCCTTAGGCTGTCACTCAAATACTTCTTCCTATGGTACTTCAGGCTCTTGCTCATAATGGCCTTCCTTCTTTCCTTCCTTCTTTCCTTCCTTCCTTCCTTCCTCCCTGCCTCTGAGCCTCCCTCCCTCCCTTTCTTTGCTGGTCCCTGGCTTAACCTCTGGGCCTAGGCATTGTCCCTGAGCTCTTTTGCTCAAGGCCAGCACTCTACCACTTGAGCTACAGCACCACTTCCATCTTTTTCTGAGTAGTTTATTGGAGATAAGACTCTCATGGGCTTTCCTACCCTGGTTGGCTTCAAACTGCCTTAGTAATAGCTAGAATTGCAGGTGTGAGCTACCAGCACCTGGCCTTTGGTTTTCCCACAATGCCTTGGGCTCCTGCTCAAATGCTTCTTCTACCCACAATACCCCAGGTTGGTAGTGAGGTAATCCCTAGTACGTTATTGACCACAACCAATCTGGCTTCCATTCTTCTACCCTGTGTCAGGGACCAATGAGGGATCCAAGTTCCTGCATAATCCTCATCATCATTCGTGGCTCAGAATAGGAGGATAATTAATAAACAAAGGCTACTTCCCTGGAAACATCCTTGGACTCCAGCCCTGAGACCCCCCTCTATGGAGAATCTATACTTCCACTTTTAATAAACTTGCTATTTTACTATAAAAAGAAAAATTCATCCTCTGAGATTTCTGGCAAGGAATAATACGGTATTTGATGCACTGTTCACCTGGCTCTGGTGCCTTTTTTTTTAGTGTTGGTCCTGGGATTTGAACTCAGAACCTAGGTATTACTCCTGAATTTTTGTGCTGAAGACTAGCACTTTACCACTTGAGCCACAGTTCCACTTCGGGGTTTTTTGTTTGTTTTTTTTTGCAGGGGGCTGGGAAGGGGACATAGGTCATTAATTGGAGATAAAAGTTTCACAGACTTTCCTGCCCAGGTTGGCTTCCAACCACGATCATCAGTAACTCAGCATCCTGAGTAGTTAGGATTACAGATGTGAGCCACTGCAATAACCACAAGTTTACTTTTCTCTGAAGTGGGATGAGCAGTTAAATCAGACCTGTTCTTGGGCCTGTGTCCTATGAATCTTATCAAATGCCTGGTTCTCTTTGTTTGCATTTCAAGCCAAAAAAACTGACCTTCAGCAATTTTGGCAATCTGAGAAAGAAGAAGCAGGAAGATGGAGAAGAATATGTTTGTCCAATGGAGCTGGGACAGGCATCGGGTAGTACCTCTGACCAGGCCTGTAAACCTGGACTGGACCTGTGCTTGTACGACGAGGATGATTTAGACCGGCTAGAACAGGTAAGCGGGCACCACACCCTGCTTTTCAGCTGTGCACAGATGCTGGTGGGAAATGTTCACCTAACACCTATATTTTTTAACAGAAAAAACCTTGTTTCCATTTCACATAACATCTATTAACCAGGATATATGTTCTTCAAATGCCTACAAATAGATATGACCACTTGCTGTTGTTTACTTCATTCTACCTACCTATGGTCTTCATTCTGTTATCATGGCACATAATATATATTCGTGTTTGCTACCCACATTGTAGACATAAAGAAACAGCATAATTGTGTTCTATTGCTACTGTCCCATTCAGTGTCATTCACATTGTTTCTGCTTAGTTTTCATGAGATTATGGACATGAAGAGGTAAAGTGTGGTTTGCTCTTTGCAGATGGAAGATTCTGAAGGGACAGTAAGACAGATTGGTGCATTCTCTGAAGGCATCAACAATCTCACAGTAAGTTTGTAAGACACAGGTGAATGATTGGAAATGCAATTCTAAAGATATCTGCTAAAATCACTCCAAAGAACTATATGGCATAGGTTACTAGTGGGTCCTACCTATAATCCTATATACTTAAATGGCTAGCATTTGAGGATCCGAGTTCAAAGACAGCCAACAAAGGAAGTTCCATGTAACTTTTTTTTTCTTCGCCAGTCCTGGGGCTTGAACTCAGTGCCTGAGCACTGCCCCTGGCTTCTTTTTGCTCAAGGCTAGCACTCTGCCACTTGAGCCACAGTGCCACTTCTGGCTTTTTCTATATATGTGGTACTGAGGAATCGAGCCCAGGACTTCATGTATACGAGGCAAGCACTCTACCACTAGGCTATATTCCCAGCATCTCCATGTAACTTTTCTCTCCAGTTAAACACCAAAAAGCCAGAAGTGAATGTATGGGTCAAGTGGTAGATTGCCAGCCTTCACTAGAAAAAGCCAAGTAAGTACAAGAGGCCCTGAGTTCAAGCTTCAGTACTGGCACCAAAATCAACAAATGAATGAGTAAATACTTAAAAAAGAAAAAAGAACTGCACAAGACTACAGGTGGCTCACGCCTTTAATCCTAGCTACGTAGGTGGCTGAGATTTTGAGGATCATGATTTGACACCTGGACTGGAAAGTCTATGAGATTCTTATCTCCAGTTAATCAGCAAATAGCCAGATGTAGAGCTATAGCTCAAGTGATAGAGCACCAGGCCTTGAGTGACAAAGCCAAGCGAAAAGATGATGTATACGGAATTCAAGCCCAGCACTGACACCCATGAAAATAAGTAAATTACCCTAAAGAACTACATAGGGAGAGGCACCTGAAATCATAGCTCACACCTGAAATCCTAGCTACTCAGGAGGCTGAGATCTGAAGATCATAGTTCAAAGCTCCTCACCCTAGGAAACACACACACAGTCTTATTTCCAATTAACTGGCTATAAGACAGAAGTGGAGGTATGGCTCGAGTGGTGGAGTTACAGCCTTGAATAAGTAACACCAAGTGAAAGTGCAAAGGCCCTGAATTCAAGCCCCAGTACTGGCACATGAATGAATTCATGAGTGCATGAATGCTAACAGAACTGAAAAGAGAACTGCCTGGGTGTAGGAGGATGAGTGGTGCCGTTCCAAGCACAGTGTCTCAAATAACCTATCTGCTTCCTCCCAGCATATGCTGAAGGAAGATGACATGTTTAAGGACTTCACTGCCCGCTCCCCTAGTGCCAGCATTACTGATGAAGACTCCAATGTCTGACGTCACCCCAGAGCCACTTCATCTTTCCTCCACCTAAGCATTCAGATGCAGCATAGGCACCAAGCGACATATTGTATATTGTTCATGGTTCAAGCTTCGCATTTACAGGTGAAATGGAAAGCTGGGGACCCAGGCCTACTTTGCCATGAAAAATGAGACACAGGTGAATGGGAGTATAGTTGTTCTTATTCTACTTAATGTAAAAAAAAAATCTGTATCTGTGAAATATCCCATGTAAAGTTTTACATTTAAAGTGAGTGTTTCCACTCGCTGGCATGGAGGTGTAGGGGAGAAGACAAGAGGATGTGAATGACTATATTTACCTGCCAAATGACAGATGCTCTGCTTATCTCTTATTGACTTTTTATATATTTCTCTAAATGTATGTATATGTCCCGTACATAGAAACTAAGTCTTTTATTTTGTGACCTAGGAGGGTAATGAAAGGGTCATGTGGAAACAAAAGCGAAAGGCAGGGATCTAAACATTCATAAACCAGCAGCTCCGAGGAGGGCAGATGATCCCACAGCTGTGTGTGTTGTCGCAGCCATGGTCCTGCAGACTCAATGCACATGAAATCTATTTCTCTGATAACAGACTAAATTGATGAGTAGTTTGTAAGGGCTTTGGCCTCAATCTTGGATCCATTTGGTCTCTTCGTTGTTGTTTTGTACTAATACTGGGACTTGAACTCAGGCCTGGGCAGTATCCCTAAGCTTTTTCACTCAAGACTAGTACTCTATCATTTGAGCCACACCTCTGTTCCTGGCTTTTTGCTGGTTAATTGGAGGTAAGAGTCTCACAGACTTTCCTTCCTAGGCTGGCTTTGAACCTCAATCCTCAGATCTCAGTCTTCTGAGTAGCTAGGATTACAGGTGTAAGCCATCAGCACTGGAAGATCTATTTACTTTATAAGGAATAACTTGGGTGGCATTCATAGACCATCATTATGGATGCATCCAGAAGCATTCACAGCTTCCTTAAAAAAGTACACACACGGGTTGGGAAAATGGCCTCGTGGCAAGAGTGCTTGACTCGTTCGTATACATGAAGCCCTTGGTTCGATTCCCCAGCACCAAATATATAGAAAATGGCCAGAAGTGGCACTGTGGCTCAAGTGGCAGAGTGCTAGCCTTGAGCAAAAAGGAACCAGGGACAGTAGTGCTCAGGCCCTGAGTTCAAGGCCCAGGACTGGCCAAAAAAATTTTTTAAAAAACCAAAAGCACAAAAAGTACACACACACATCAAATAATTTCTAATAAAATCAGAAGCAAAACAAAAACCTTCATAGTAGTTTCTTATTTCCTCTTTGCTGACTAGATGACATTAAATACTAACAGTCTGCCTAACCATGTTGATTGTGCATTTCTAAAACTACCAATGAATGTGGCTTTTATTTCAGTCATAATTCAAAATTTCTGAGAATGAAAATTTAGTTGGATTTTTTTTGAGTGGGTACTGGTACTGGAGCTTGAACTCAGGGTCTGGTTGCTATCTTTTGCCTAAAGCTGACCACCTGAGCCATAGTTCTTCTTCTGGCTTTTTTTCATGGTTAATTGGAGATAAAAGTCTCATGGACTTTACTGCCTAAGTTGACTTCAAATTGTGATTGCATATCTCATTCTCCTGAGTTGATAGGATTACAAGTATGAGCCACTGGTACCCAATGAAAACTTAACTTGTTGGGGTGGGGGGGTTGGTTGGTTGTGGGGCTTGAACACTGGGCCTGGGCACTGTCCCTGAGCTCTTCAAGAGCTCAAGGCTAGCACTCGACCATTTGAGCCACAGTACCATACCGGTTTTCTAGCAGTTAATTGGAGATAAGAGTCTCATGGGCTTTCCTGTCTGGGCTAGCTTTGAACCACAGATTTAAAATCCTTAGATTTCAGCCTCCTGAGTTTACAGGCATGAGCCACCAGTGCTAGGCAAAATTTAAGTTTTATAATGGCTATTTTATTAGATAAAATATAGTTCATGTTTTTCTGTAACACAAGGCCAAATATTCTTTATAAAGAAAATTGAAATCTGCAGCCAAAAAAAAGTTACAATTGTGATTTTTAAGAGATATTAGGAGAAAATAGTGTATTTTTCATCTAGGGCTATTCACATTAGCCTATTGTGGAAAAGACTAAATTTTGGGGTATTGATGGGAAGTTAAGTTTATGCAGTGAACTTGACGATAAACTATTTGTGAATATCAGTGGATTATTATATTGTCAGCAGTTTACCAAAGTAAGGAATTTGTAACATTAGGTTGTTATTTATGGATAACTAAAACAAGTTTATGCTAACAATGATTTCCTTTGAAGTTTACCATTTATTAGATAATTCTTGGGTTCTTTTTTGGGGTTTACTTTTAATGCAAATATGTGTTACTACATGAAAAAAATGTATTCTTAGAACCTGGTCAAAAATACCAGGATACTGTTATACATGCCAAATATTTGTTATATTTTATGACAGTATGAATGGTTAATGAGATGTAATTAGGTTAAAAACATTGGCAATATCTTATTTACCACATATAATATATACTAGTGTTACCTTACAAAAAGAAATAAAGCCAGTTGATAATTGTTTCATGTTTTTAATTGTCATTATTTATTTTTGTTCACAATAACATAGCCAGGTCCTGGTGCTTCACGCCTGTAATCCTACGTATTCAGGAAGCTGAACTCTTAAGGATGGAGGTTTTAAGCCAGCCAGGATAGAAACATATGATAGAATCTTATCTGCAGTTTACTAGCAAAAAACAATGGAGTTGTGGCTAAAGAAGTGTGAAAAAAAGCTAAGTAGTAAACAAGAGTGTGAGGCCCTGATTTCAAGCCCCAGTTCTGGCACAAATTAAATAAAAGTAAATAAAAGAATAGGCTTGGCTAATAGCAATGCCCCTATGAACACATAAGATGATGCTAAGTGAAATGAACTCCATGTTATGGAAACGAGTATTATATCATTGTTGTAATTACTTTCAACACGCCATGTGAAACCATAGCTTCTTTTGTTCATGATCCTCTTGTATCCCTTCCTGTGGTTGTACTCGTGCGATCACTGTATCTCATATGAATACACTGGATACTGTATATACTGGTATTAGAACTAGGGAAGTGAAAGGGAATATCAAAATCGAGAGACAAAGGATAAAAAGACAAATGACTCCAAAAGCAATACTTGCAAACCATTTGGTGTAAACTAACTGAACAACTCATGGGGGAGAGGGGAAGGGGGAAGAGGGAAATGAGGGAGGAGGTAACAAACAGTACAAGAAATGTACCCAAGGGGCTGGGGATATAGCCTAGTGGCAAGAGTGCCTGCCTCGGATACACGAGGCCCTACGTTCGATTCCCCAGCACCACATATACAGAAAACGGCCAGAAGCGGCGCTGTGGCTCAGGTGGCAGAGTGCTAGCCTTGAGCGGGAAGAAGCCAGGGACAGTGCTCAGGCCCTGAGTTCAAGGCCCAGGACTGGCAAAAAAAAAAAAAAAAGAAAAGAAATGTACCCAAGGCCTAACAAATGAAACTCTCTGTACATCAATTTGACAATAAAATTTTTCTTTAAAAAAAGGAAACATGGTGAGAACAACACACACACACACACACACACAAAGAACAGGCTTGGTTTCTGTTCTAGAAAACAGTAATACCAACTCTGTAATTATAAAGTCCATGATTTAATTTGAGTTGGGTTCATAATGTATTGACAGAAAGAAAATCAAGGCCTTTACTGAGCTAAGGAATGAGGTATATTATGATAAAAAGGATATAAGAAAATCAAAAAATTATTCACAAATTTGATGAAATTAGTTGTAGAGGAAGGCACAAGGCTCTAACCTGGATGCTTTCTAAAAACAAAAATCCTGACATGCTATTCTGAACTAAATTTTGCCAGAAGGAGAAGGGATTACCAGAGATTAAAAGTTCAGTGAAGCTGGATGCTGGTGGTTCACCCTTGTAATGCTAATCAGAATCATGGTCCAAAGCCAGCCTGTGCAGTAAAGTCTGTGAGACTTTCATCTCCAGTTAACCAGCAAAAAGTTGGATTGGAGGTTTAATTCAAGTGGTAGGACATTAGCCTAGAGTGAAAAGGGTGAGAGTTCAAAGCCCTGAGTTCAAGCCTCAGTATGCACATATGCACACACACTACAATGAATGAGGCCTAGTGCTGAACAGCATATGTTTCATGTGAAATTTAATATATAACTTAAACCAGCAAGAATCTGTATGAACACCACACACCCAATTGTCAGAGTACCCTCGTGTTTATTTAGCTAAATGTCTATATGCTTAGCTCCACTGAGGGACCTGAGCAGTTAGCCAACTGGGATCATATTTAACAGATGGGAGCTGGTGGCAGAACTTTTTTTTCTGTAAAAGAAGCAATTCTCAATGATGTGCATGTCCTAGACATTTGAAAGTGGTGTTGACTGGGCCCTAAGCCATGGGGCAGAAAGCATCTCTCCCACTGGCCTTGAATGGCAGCGTTTGTGAGGGATCCAGTGAGGCCATTGTCCACGTAGCTCAGAAACTGAAGGAATACCTGGGCATCAAGTATCCACTGTGCAGCCTGTGCCCTGCTCGGAGTACGCTCAATGAGATCTTCTTACTCTCCTTCATTACCTTCTGCCAAGAAAAGGGGCTTGGAGAATGGGTCACCACCACCAAAATGACCAAGCACCAAGCCTTCCTGTTCAGAGCAGACTGGATTTGGACCTTTTGGGGACCTGATAAGCAAATAAAGCTTCAGATCGCAGTACAGACTCTACAGATTGGATCTTTTCCTCCCAAAGGACCAAAGCCTTGTGATTCCTCCAGTCCAGAGGCCTCCGTACAAGAGTCTTGGAAGAAAAGTAGGTTTGACAAACTGGAAGAGTTTTGTGATCTGATTAGAAAGGATTATCTGGGCCTGTTCATCCTATTTGGTATGTCAGGAAAACCCAAAGACATCCAGGCAGTGGTCCGGGACAGTGTCAGGAACTGGACAGTGAGGAACCAACTGCCAAGGTGGAAGGCTGTAGAACATTTTGTCCTAGAAACCAAAGACTGTGTCTCTATCAAAGAGCTTCTTAGAAGCTGCATAAGTAAGAAAGATGGGCTGAGAAGGGTGGGCAAAGTATACTTTAGCATCCTCTGAACTGGATATGTGTGTTGGATGTGGCTGGCTTTTATTTAAAGGGAGGAAAAGCTTTTTTTCTTTTAAGGAAACAAACTCATCTGTTAAATGAATCCAGCATGGAATTTCTTTTCATCCTCAAGTGACATACCTGAGTCAAGACATGCTCATGTCACAATGATGGAGAGAAAAATAAAATCTGGTTAATTGAATTTTAGGGGGAAAAGTTGAAGTTTCATGCATTTGTTCAATAGTAAGAATGGGAGAGAGAATAATAAAGTTGGATTTGCCACACAAAAAGTATATTTGTTAGAAATGGTCTAACAGACTAAAATGTATGCGAAGTGAGGCTGGGAATATGGCCTAGTGGCAAGAGTGCTTGCCTCATATACAAGAAGCCCTGGGTTCGATTCCCCAGCACCACATATATAGAAAATGGCCAGAAGTGGCGCTGTGGCTCAAGTGGCAGAGTGCAGGCCTTGAGCAAAAAGAAGCCAGGGACAGTGCTCAGGCCCTGAGTCCGAGGCCCAGGACTGGCAAAAAAAAAAAGTATGCAAAGTGGAGCTGAGGCTCAAGTGGTAGAACAGCTTTGAATGAAAAAGGAACAGAGCTGGAGAGGCCCTGAGTTCAAGCCCCAGTACTGGTACACGGGAAACAAAAAGAAATATTACCATTATTTTCTGGGCCCTGTTGAATGATAATTTCTATAATTCTAACCTGATATGAACAAGCTAACCGAGTCAATGATATGCCATAGGATATGCACACACAATTCACTGTATGCCTCAACTCTCAGATGATTGACGATATTAAGGGCACATGTCACCGCTTGGTATCTCATGCCTATAATCCTACCTACACAGGAAGTTGTGATCTGAGATTTCTGGTCCAATGCCAGCCCAGGCAAGAAAGTCTGAAAGACTCAATTTTCATTAAGCAAAAAAACAGACTGGAAGTATGGCTCAAATACTAGAGCACCAACTGTGTGCCACAAAGAGAAAGTTGCAAGCCCTGAATTCAACTCCTAATACAGGAAAAAATTACACATCCTAGAAAAGGTAACATCAAACTTTAAGCTCTGGTCTGCTTTAAGAAGCCATCCGTTTTTGTGTGTACGAGCCAAAAGTGGGGCTTGACCTCAAGGCCTGGGCTCAGTCCAGAGCTTTTTCACTCAAGGCTGGTGCTCAACCACCACTTGACCACACCTCTGCTAGAGGCGCTTTGGTAGTTAACTAACTGGAGGTAAGGGTCTCCTGGCCTTTCCTGCAGGGCTGGTTTTGAACCAGGATCTTCAGATCTCAGCTTCCTGAGTAGCAAGGAGGGTGGCAGGCCCGTGGACACCTGCTCTCCTGGGCTATCCAACGACCCGTGCCATTCTGACCACAACAGGAGCTGCAGAGAACGTGGGTTCTGGGCCGGCCGGCCACCCGGCCTGGCTCCGCCCATCACCCAACACCAGCCTTGGAGCGGCAACCTCATCCCAGTGGTGGGATAGGCGGTGCTCTTTCAACTGATTCTGCGTCTGTGTTTTTCCACTAGTCTTTCCATTCTTTTTTTTCTTGGGGCCTTTCAACACTCCCTATACTCAGACACACCAACTTCCGGCATCCTCACCAAGGCTGGGGCCCTTAGGCGCGCCGGCCAGGCGCGCCACTCGACACATTGGCCCGCCCCACGCTACTACACCCGTCAGGCCCCACCCCTCGTCACGCCTCCCGGCCCCGCCTCCTGGCCACCCGCAGCGCCGTTCCCCTCCGGCTTGCGGTCCTGGGATAATGGCGGCCGCCACCTTTCCTCAGTTCCTGCGCTTGCAGCGGCTGGCCAAGATCCTGCGCGCCTTCCCCACCGCCGGAAGCTCGGCTGCTTATACTGCGGTACCGCGCGCGCGTGAGTGTATGCCGCGACCCTGGGGAGGGGAGGGCGGGCTACCAGCCAGTGACGACCTCCGTGGGCCGGGCGGACCGCGACCGCCCGCGCGTGTCCGCCCTCTTGGCCGGCGCTGGGCCCGGGAGCCGCAGCGCCTCTTCCGGCGTCATGCTTGGTCTTGGGAGATGGAAGTCTCACGGACTTCCTGACCTAGCGGGCTTTGAACTGTAGCCCTCAGGATCACAGGCGGGAGCCCGGCGCCCGGCTCCACGAGCTTTGTATTTACGATGGCGGTTCCGTTTCCTGAGTTCTCTCTGACGTCTATTTCATTGAAACATTTTCAGCTCTGAACTTAAAGATGAGGTGGTTTCATTTCTATTTCCCTGAATATCTGAAATTGTAGGACTCCGAGGTAATGGTGAGTACTGGACAAGCCTTATAAAATGTTCTGTCAATACTGTGTTATCGTTTAGGTACAACCGAGAGAGCACCCAGGGGTGACAGGCAAACGAGAAGAAAGGTAAGTCATTCATGCAGCTTTTCTAAATTCTGTCGTAATGGTGTCTGGCATTCTTTTTTTCCCCTTTTTTTTGTGGTGCTGAGGACCAAACTCAGGGTCTTGCACTTGCTAGGCAAGTGCTCTTCCACTGAGCTAAATCCCCAACCCAGTGTCTAAAATTCTTAATACTGTGTATGCATACACATATATATGTACATTTGGATATTATTGACTTCCATCAAACAATAAATATATTTCAGAATAATACTGTTAGCAGTTCAGAAACAAAATAGAAGAATTTTGAAAGTCAAATTAAATAAAGCAGTTCTTACTGAAAGAAATCTAACATCAAAATGGATTTTTGCCATGCATCAGTGGCTCATGCCTCTAATTTTAGCTACTCAGGTTGCTGAGCACTGAAGATTGCAGTCAGAGCCAGCCCAGGCAGAAAAGTCAATGAGACTTACCTATAGCAAAAAAGCTGAGGTATCTCTCAAGTGCTCTCCTACAGCATGAGATTTGAGCAAAAATGGTAATGAGCAGTACCTAGGCCCTGAGCTCAAGCCCCAGTACCCAACACAAAGGAAAAAAAGCAGGGGGGTGAGGGTTGCAAAGGGGACTGAAGTAATGATATTTAGAGTTTGAGTGTTGTTTTTTTCACTTGAACAGCAAGCAGATGATTTGTTGGAAGTCAGATTTTATGTGTTATATAGTCTTGCTTTATACTTGTTGTAATTGTATCTTTTGCTTTAATGTTAAAGAATGTGAGCTGGTGGCTCACGCCTGTAATACCAGGTACTCAGGAGGTTGAGATCTGAGGATGGCAGTTGGAAGTCAGCCCAGGCAGGAAAGTCCATGAGAGTCTCATCTCCAATTAACAATCAGAAAACTGAAGGAAGAGCTGTGGCTCAAAGTGGTAGAGTGCTCTCCTTTAGCAAAAGCTCTCAGGGACAGTGAGTGCGTAGGCCCTGAAGTCAAGCCCCATAACCAAACAAACAAACAAAAAAAGTGGGCGGGGAATATGGCCTAGTGGTAGAGTGCTTGCCTCATATAGGAAGCCCTGGTTCAATTCCTCAGCACCACGTATATAGGAAAGGCCAGAAGGAGCACCGTGCCTCAAATGGCAGAGTGCTAGCCTTGAGCAAAAAAGAAGCCAGGGACAGTGCTCAGGCCCTGAGTCACAAGCCCCAAGACTGGCAAAAAAAAAATAATAATGATAACCAACAAAAAAAAGTAAAAGTATGTTTAACTTTCAAAATACATGTGTGTGTGTTTTGTGTTTATTAGGCCCTGCCTCCCAGGACGGAGAAGATGGCAGTTGACCAGGACTGGCCTAGTGTTTACCCCGTGGCAGCGCCATTCAAACCCTCTGTGGTGCCTCTTCCTATTCGAATGGGTTATCCAGTAAAAAAAGGTGTGCCACTGGCAAAGGAGGGAAATCTAGAACTCTTGAAGGTAAGATGAATTGCTAGTTCATTGATAGAACTGATACATGAATGAATTCTGAATTTGCCATGGTGAGGAAGATTCAAAGTATCCTAGAATAAAATTAAACAAGCACTGTTGGCTCACACCTGTAATCCTAGCTACTCAGGAGGCTGAGATCTGAGGATCACAGTTCAAAGCCAGCCCAGCAGACAAATGTAAAAGACTTACCTGCAATTAACCAGCAAAAAGCTGAACGTGGAAGCATGGCTCAAGTGGTATAGAGTACCAGCCTCTAGGGAAAGAGCCAAATTGAGAGTATAAGACTTTGAGTTCAAGACCTAGTACTTAAAGAACTTAATATCACTTTGACAATAAATAAGTAATTATTTAAAAAAAAGAACAACTAGTCCCATGACTTGCTTTGTATCCTTTTCTATCGTACATTCTCTATAGTTTTGTCTTTCATGTGAAACTAATTTAAATGAAATAGCCTAAGTTGAGAATTGAGTGGTGAAGATTATACTTTTTTTTCTTTTTGGTCAGTTGTGGGGTTTGCGCTCTGGGCCTAGGCACTGTCCCTGAGCTCTCCAGCTCTACCACTTGAGCCACAGCATCACTTCTGGTTTTCTGGTAGCTAATTGTAAATACGAGTCTCACAGACTTTCCTGCCTGGGATGGCTTTGAACCTCAATCCTCAGATCTCAGCCTCCTGAAATATAGGCGTGAGCCACCGGCTAGGTTATACTTTTAAAAGAAGAATTTTAAGTGGTTTCAAAAAAGCAGAATATTATATAAAACTATTGTTACAGTCTACTCACTGTAACTTCTTTAATGTTTAAAACAAAATAGGTTGCATTAACTTCCTGGATGATGTGTGTAATGATTTATGAACTATAGGGATTTTTTTTTTGTTTGGTAGCTGATGCTGAGGCTTGGACTCAGGGCCATGTACTCTTGTTTGGCTTTCTTACATTTACCACTTGATCTGTGCTTTCATCCTGGCTTTTTGCGGGTTATTTGTAGATACCATTTTATGGACTTTTTCTACCTGGGCTGGCTTTGGACCCCTGTCCTCTGGGTTTCAGCTTCAGAGTAACTAGGATTACAGACATAAGCCACTGGAGCCTATCGAGCTAAAGCTTTTTAAAGAAAATATAAATGCTGCTTCTGAGAATATATATTTTGGGTGGTATCTACAATTGGAAATTATCATAAAATGGAAAATGAGTTGTGTTTTTCCTAGATGTGCAAAAAACGTTAAAAAATGAGACAGCCAGTGATACATGCCTGTAATCCCAGCACATGGAGTCCTAAGACAGGTGGATCTATAATTTGGGACCAGTCCAACCTACAAAGCAGGACCCTGTTTCAAAAAATTTTTTTAAAAATCACAGAGAGAGAGAATTAGGATGGAAGGGTACTGTGCTCCTAGAGACAGAAATAAGTGAAATCTGGAAATTAGAACATTTCATGAAACACAGGCAAGCAAACATTGAAGAAGACAATTTTGCCAAATAAACCATAGCAGGTATGTAACAAGGTTGCCAGTTTTGAATGGGTATTACAATCTCTCTGTGCCTCCCATCCATTCCTGGTAATAGTCATCAAATAACATTATTAACTGAGCATGCTCATTAATACTGTTGTTTTTAATAACAATGTTATTGATATTAATTACTAGTTATCATTAATACCTATTGTCAAAACAATTGCATAATGATTAATAAGTGACAAATGTTATTGACATTAATATTAAGTATGTCTATATTAACTAGTAATATTGATATCAATAAACTATTTGTGTTAATTACTAATATTAAATGTTACTATCAATTATTATGTATTTGTTGAAAGGACTAAGTTTTCCTAAATTTTCTTACCCTTCAGTGTGTCATCACAATTGTATCCCTACCATCATTCAGTTATTTAGCTAAGTTTTGCTAGCTTTTATTCATTCATCCAAGTCATCAAAGTAGAAATAAATACCACTGCGAGAGATTTTATAGGCATTTGGGAAGATGGAACAGTGGCAATGTCCTATTGCTCTCGGTTTCCTGCAGGAGTCTGCATGGACACCTGGCTGTTCATGGCTGGAGACTGTAATAAAAACCATGTGGCCTTCCTAGCATGAGTGTCACAAGATACATGGTAAAAGTAAATGATTTGCACCAACTGGAGACAAACTAGAGAATCTTTATATTCATTACTACTGAACCTCTATTTTAAGGAATTAGTTTTTTCAATTGACAACATCTTGACATCGAATTACTATTGTAAAACAATTGTCGGATTTGGGGCTGGGAATATGGCCTAGTGGTAGAGTGCTTGCCTCCCATAAACGAAGCCCTGGGTTCGATTCCTTAGCACCACATATATAGAAAAAGCCAGAAGTGGCGCTGTGGTTCAAGTGGTAGAGTGCTAGCCTTGAGCAAAAGGAAGCCAGGGACAGTGCTCAGGCCCTGAGTTCAAGCCCAGGACTGGCAAAAAAAAGAATTGTCAGATTTTATTTGCTACATAAATAAACGCTGTGGGACCTACAATTTTGAAAATTAGCTTATTTATATTTTAGGACATTTAGCTAGCCAGGTGAGGTGGCCCATACCTGTAGTCCCAGCTATGAAGGAGACTGAGGCAGAAGTATCATGAGTTTGAGATCACTTTTGACAACATGTATCATATTTCAAAAAGCTACAGTTTATGTTTTTTTCTATTTCAGATCCCCAACTTCCTTCATTTGACTCCTGTAGCAATCAAGAAGCACTGTGATGCTCTTAAAGGCAAGTGACTTTGTATAAGTAATATAAACTTTATATTGACATTGAACACAAAATTGAGGATCTCTAGTCTGTTGACATTCAGCCTTCTAAGGCTTTGTCAGTTTCACCTTTTTTTTCAAAAGATTTTTAAGCTGTTCTCTTAGTGAATCATTAGATTTGAAATCTGCACAAATGTTTTGCTGACTGTTCTATGAGGCAGTATTAATATTAAACAAGTGAAGCCATAAGCCAGCTGGCGATGTGGTGCATGCCGGTAGCACCAGGTTGCAGGAGTCTGAGGCAGGTGGCCTGGGGATTGAAGGCCAGCAGCCCAGGCCTCACCTGGAGACCTTATCTCAGAAAGCCAAAAAAAGGGAAGAAAATGAAGGCATAATTCTTGCTTATGGATAAGTTAGGGACTTACTGTTGATTTATTGAAAGTCATACATAAGCACGAAGGCTCACTCCTGTAATCTTAGCTATTCATGAGGATTATGATCCAAAGACAGCCTAGGCAAAAAGTTAGCTAGACCATATCTCAACAAACAAACAAGCTTGGTATGGTGATGCCCGCGTGCCAAGTTCCAGGTCAACCTGAGCAGAAAATGAGATCCTCTTGGAAAGATTGTGAAAGTGAAAAGGCTGATGGCATAGAGGACATGGCAGATCACCTGCCTACGATGTGCAATGCTATAAATTCAAAACCCTGCTGCTGAGACATGAAAACACCAAAGTGTGTAGGGGACAAGGCTGAAGTGGTGGCTCACATCTGTAATCCTAGATTCTGATGAGGTAGAACACAAGAAAGTTTTAGTTCGAGGCCTGCTTAGGTAAAAAGTTGGTGAGAACCCCATCTCAACCAGTGAAAAGCTAGGGATGGTGTCACACCTATCCAGCTCTGTAGCAAGTGTAAATAATAGGATCACTGTCCTATTTTGGAAAAATAAAGCATAAAATATTGGAGAAGTGGCTCAAGTGGTTGAATACTTACCTAGTAAGCACAGGGCCCTGATTTCAAACCCTCGTACTGCCAAAAACAAGTAGTAAAAGAGCTTATAGTCTCCTATCTCTCTTCTATTCTTAAACTATTATTCTAATAGTTACTGCTAGAGAGAGAACTCATTCGTAGATGTTTACATTTCACATGCTGTGTGTATATACGAACAACAGAAGTAATCCATAGAATGATTGCACCTCCAGATCTATTGTTCTGGAATGTTTGGTTGGTTGGTTGGTTGGTTGGTTAGTTGGTTGGTTGGTTGGTTGGTTTTGTGCTGGTACTAGAGCTGGAATTCAAGGCCTTGTGCTCTCACTTCACTTTTTTGCTCATAGCTGGCATTCTACTACTTGAGCCTTGCTAGGTCTTATGCAGTTCTTTGCTGGTTAAAAGATGGAATCTGTTGGACTTTCCTGCCTGGGTTGACTTAGAACCATAATTCTCCAGGTCCCAGACTTCCTGAGTAGCTAGGATTACAGGTGTGAGTTATTGGTGCCTGTTGATCCCTAGGTATAGATTTTTATGTATTTTGATACAATTAGTATTGGACTGTATCTGGGATAAGCTTTTACCAGTTATTTCTGTGTCACAGCGGTAATCATCGCTCTAGTTTAATTCAAGAGTTAGAACCTTTGAATAAAGTCTCATGGATTCATGTGAACTGTTGTGAACTGTTACATTGAATCCCTTTGTACAATTTGTGCTAATAAAATTATCAAAAGTGGCCCTGCACAGTCACTCATGCCTGTATTTCTAGCTACTCAGGTGGCAGAGAGCTGAGATGGCAGGTCAGAGTAACCCCGACAGAAAAGTCCACGAAACTCTCTGTGCTCACCCAGCAAAAAAAAAACACTGGAATACAGGCATGGCTTAAGTGGGAGAGTACCAGCTGTGAGCCAGAAGCCCAGTGAGGGTGGGAGTTCAGGCCCTGGTACTGGCATATGCACACACAAATGTACACATACAAAGAAGAAGAGGAAAAAAACCCAAAATGGGTCAGTTCAGGTTTTCTATCTTACTTGCAAAGAAAAAAAACCTTAAATACAAGAAAGTTAGATAAGTTTCCCAACTTTTAACAGAGGTTAAACCAAGGTCTTCTGAATTGTAGGTCATTCTCAGATGAGTAGGGGCTACTGGAAGGCTATTAATGTTCTTTCCAGTTGGCTCTGTTATATTAGACGAATAATTGAGGTAGTTTAATGTCAAAATTGTAATTGCCGGAATGTTTCAGTGCAAAAGCAAAAAGCCCACTATCATTCTCTAAACTAGTCTGTTTATAATGTGCTTGGATTTGGGGGCACAGTATACTGGGATTAGTCCCAAGTGGGGGCTGAGACTGCATTTTAACCTAGTGGTCTTGCCTCTGATATTGTGTCTGTATGTGTATGTGCATGCACATGCACTAGTGCTAGGACTAGGAATATAGGCATTAACCACCAATGTCCAGCTCTGACTTGATAGTTATTTTCTGTTTTTATGGTTCTTTTTTTTTGCCAGTCCTGAGCCTTGAACTCAAGGCCTGAGCACTGTCCCTGGCTTCTTTTTCCTCAAGGCTAGCACTCTGCCACTTGAACCACAGCGCCACTTCTGGCTTTTTCTATATAGTGCTGAGGAATCGAACCCAGGGCTTCATGTATGGGAGGCAAGTACTCTACCACTAGGCTATAGTCCCATCCACTTAGGGTTCTTTTTTGAAAAAATTAATTGACATTATTGTCATTATAGAGGTGACATACAAGAAGATCACAGTTCTATGAGTCAGGTAATGAGTACATTTCCTTTGGCACAGTGTCTTCTGTTCCCTCACTCACAGTTCTCTCTCTTGTCTCTAGTCACAAGTTGTATAGTTTACTTTGATCAGTGTTTTGATGGTTCTTGATAGACTGTTAAGCCATAAATGTCAACTTCAACTCAGGGCCCTGTGTTCTCCTTTGGCCTTTTTGCTCAAGGTTGGTACTCTACCACTTGAGAAACACTAGTATTTTGGGCTTTTGCTGCTTCATTGGAGATAAGAATCTCACACATTTGTCTACCAAGGCTAGCTTTGGGCTAGCTTTGAACCATGATCTTTATCTCTCAGCCTCCTGAATAGGTTTACTGGTATGAGTCATTCCATGCCACACCATGTTGGTGTGGAGCCAGCTGCTCATGTCAAAAGGTTATGAGGTACCAGTGAGTCACACCTGTAGTCTTAGCTGCTCAGGAGGCTGACATCTGAGGATCACGATTCAAAGCCAGGCCTGGCAGGAAAATCCATCAGACTCTTGTCTCCAATTAACAAGCAGAAAACCAGAAGTGAGGCTGTGGCTCAAAGTGGTAGAGCAATAGCTAGCATTGAGCGAAAGAGCTTAGAAACTGCACATAGGCCGAGTTCAAGCCCTAGAACCAACACACCAAAAAAAAGTCCAAAGTTTACTGATTCCAAAGATGCTGCTTTCTCATTAAACTAGCTAGTTATAGATCTTCTAAATAGGATGGTTAGGGAAGAGTATGAGCTTTGCTTAATTTCTGAGCATTGATTTACTTCTCCATATCAAGGAATCTTCGTAACCCAGTGTCACATGTTACTGACTCTGGTTTTATTTTGTTTTATTTATTTATCTACTTTTTTGTACCAGTCGTGGAGCTTGAACTCAGGGCTGGATACTATCCCTGAGCTTTTTGCTCAAAGTTAGTGTTCTACCAGTTGAGTCGCAGCTCCACTTCTGATGGTTTGTTTTTTGAGTTTGTGTTTGTTTTTAATTGGAGAGTCTCATGAACTTTTCTGCCCTGGCTGGCTTTGAACCATGATCCTCAAATGTCAGCCTCCTGAGTAGCTAGGATTCCAGGCATGAGCCACTGGTACCCAGATCTGATGCTGGATTTACAGTAAAGACTAAAGCTTAACTTTATATTGAGCTAAATATAGTCCCTACTATTATAAAACAGTCCCTTTTGGGAAGGGGCCTTTCACTGTCCCTTGGCTGCTCACATGGGGGTACCCCACTTGTGCCTGTGGTCCTGCAGTGTGCTTCATTTCAGGACATGGGACTCCAGGAAGACCAGCTGCTGGCACTTTGGGGGCACTGGAAGCTCCTGTTCCTTCTGCCTGTGTGCACACGTGTGCACCCAAGTCCACACCCACATGTATTGCTACTGGGGCTTAAACCCAGGGCTTAGAACTTTCCATTCAAGGTTGGTGCTTTGCCGCCTGAGCTCCACCAGAGTCTTCAATTGCTCCACCTGTGCTAGCTTTAAACCACAATCCTCAGATGCCAACCTCCTGCATAGCTAGGATTATAATAGGCCCAAGCTTCCAGCACCCAGCTTTTCCACCTTTTGTTTAAATTTTGGTGTTGGGAGTTGAACCACCAAAGTACACTCCCAGCACCGTTGTTCCTTTTTAGCTGGGTGTGTATTTCGCTAAACCTGAGATATTCAGAATCTTTCTCTTGATGAAATTCTCTACTGAGGGTGTCCTTAAGAGAGAAAGTGATGAGGGTCATGTTATATATGTAAAATGCAAGAAAGCCTCCATGCTTTCATTTCATGTGACCTGAGAGTGGTCCACTCATTTGACATTGTCAAGTAGCATACATTACAACAAGAATTACTTGCCAAAATATAATTGCTATCTTTTTAATCCTCAGATTTCTGCACTGAGTGGCCAGCTGCACTAGATAGTGATGAGAAATGTGAGAAGCATTTTCCCATTGAGATTGACACAGTTGATTATGTGTCCTCAGGACCATCCATCCGGAACCCCAAAGCCAGAGTGGTAACATTAAGGGTAAGAGCTGTGGGTGTGTATGTACACACTCGTGTGTGCACTCTTTCTTAGATTTCTTTTGCTCAGGGTTGATGCACTACCACTTGAGCCACACCTCCTCTTCTGGCTTTTTGTTGGTTAATTAGAAATAAAAGTCTCTTGGATTTGTCTGCCCCAACAGGCTTCCAGATGGGATCCTCAGATCTCAGACTCCTGAGTAACTAGGATTACACTGGGCACTGGGCAGGACTTCCCTTTGAGAGTGTTGCTATTCTCTGTGTGTGAAGTTACCCTGAGGAAACTGAGTCTTGGGGAGGCTTAGCCCTGTTCTTGTTTACGTGCACTAACCACATCTGATTGGCATACGCATCAGTATCACAGTACCATCTCTTGAAGCATCAGTGTTATTTGGGGGAGATTATAGGAATAGCATAGCATGTATTCTTTGAAAAGTAACAACTTGGAAAAAAAAAAAAACGACGAGGACGCCTCAGAATTTGGTGGAAGAAGGTGGCACACAGTTGAAGTCGGGGTGCAGCCCTAGCTATGACTACAGTTTTGCAGTATCCATGCATCCACCAGGGGGCAGACAGGCACCACACAGCTGTTTCTTGAATCATGGAGTTTCTGACATAAACTGTAGTTTTGGAACATTAAGATGTTCATATGAATATGAGTATTAAACAGTTATTACAATAAGTTTTAGCATTGCTACCATGTTTTTAATGTGTTGCTAGGCACTGGTAGCCTCATGCTTATAATCCTACCTACTGTGGAGGCTGAGATCTGAGGATCATTTTGAAGCCAGCTCAGACAAGTACGTGACTTATCTCCAAGTAACCAACAAAAGTCAGAACTGGAGGTGTCTCTCAAGTGGTAGAGCACCAACCTGGAGCAGAGTCCCACCTAGTACTGGCAAGGGAAAAAAAATCCAATGTAGAGCTGAGTGTGGTGGAGCACACCTGTATAACCCCAGTCAGTGGTGGGGCAGACAGGAAGCCATGTTTCAGGCCACTCCTGGCCTCCCAGTCACTTCCAGGTCAGCCTGGTTACCTTGTCGCATCATGTAACTTTAAAGATTTTTCTTTTGTGCCAGAAATTGAGCTCAGGGTCTTGAATGCACTGAGTCTTTTAAAAAATTGTTAAGTCTGAGATTAGTTTTAACTTTTGAAAAATGTTGAGCTGAACTATTTTAAATGTTTTTATTCTTCTGAGATATCTGTATGTTTTAAAAGTAAATATCCCAGCCAGGTATGATGGCATACACCTGTATTCCACATTGCCAGTATGTTTGTTTTTGTTTATTTTTTTCTCTTCTTTCACCAGTATTGGAAGGTGAACTCAGAACATGTGATCTTGCTTATCTTTTTCAGTCAAGGCTGGCACTCAACCCTTTGAGGCATGCCTCCACTTTGGGCTTTTTGCTGATCAATTGGAGAGAAGAGTTGTGGATTTGTCCACCTCGGCTACCTTCCAACTGCAATCCTCAGACCTCAGCCTACTGAGTAGCTAGGATTACCAGTGTGCCACTGGTGCCCTATTCCTCTTGCCTTTAATTTGTTTTTCAGGTGGGATTTCACACCAACTTTGCCCTGGCTGGCTTCCAATCAGTATCTTCCTATCTTTCTCCTGAGTGGCTGGAATTACAAATGTGTACCGCCACACCCAGCCTTAATGCTGTTATGTTTTATCCCCTTATTTCTGTAATCCAGCTTTATTCATGGGGTTTAAGTCTGTTAGTGCATCTCAGATGCCGCTGGTTTCACTCACTTTAGAGAAATGCCAGTTCTTGCAGAAAAGGTACTAAGTTCATGTCTAATGTTTCTTCCTTTTCTGTAAGGAAGATCAACTTCATAATATATTCAAACCACTAACTGTATAGAGAATGGTTTGGAGAGTCTTTGTAGTAGGTTTAATATTAATACAGGTAGGTTAATACTGATACTTTTTTCACTAAATTACATGAAATTATTGTTTCAGTAATTTTTCCCTATTTTGTTTTAAGGTGAAACTTTCCAGTTTGAATATAGATGATCACGCAAAGAAGAAACTTATTAAACTTGTAGGAAACCGATATTGCAAGACCACAGATATACTTACTATCAAAACAGATAGGTAAGAAAAGAAGAAGTGGGGCAGAGTGATAGAGTGCCAGCCTTGAATGAGAATGCTAAATGCCTGAGTTCAAGCCCCAGTTTCGGCATATAAGACAATAATAATACTAGATTTTTTTAATTCTCCATTTGCTACGCACACTATTCTAAGAACAAAAATTTTAGTGGCTGACCTCTTTGGCAAATGTGCTTAGGTACTGAGTTTGTAGAACTTGACTTCCTTTTCCTTTTTCTTAAAGGTGCCCTTTAAAGAGACAGAATTATGATTATGCAATGTACCTGCTAACAGTTTTATACCATGAGTCTTGGGTAAGTGTATGTGTATGTTTAATACATTTAACCACTAAGAAAGCATGAAATGTCCCAGGGAGCTTGTGGCAGCAAAAGCAGCCATCTTGAGCTAGATTAATCACTCACAGAGCTGGCGTACCATCTGCCTAAAAGACCCTTACAATTGTTTCTCACTTTTCCTGGAAAACGTGTAGGTTTTTGTTTGATTAAAGGAATTTTTAAGTGAACACTCTTTTAGAGAATGTATGATTTGTCATGTTGCCATATTACCTTTGTGAAAGATACTACATACTGATTAAAATTTTGGTTAGAATGTAGCATAAGAGTTAAGTATTCAGATTGGTTAAGGTCAGTTCTGTGTTCAGTAGTATTAAGAGTGGCCCTGTGTGTGAACAGAATGGGTCATGGCATTGCTCTGTCTCTCAGCTTTTTCGCTCAAGGCTGGAGCTTTACCACTTGAGCTGTAGCTCTACTTCTAGATTTTTGCTGGTGAATTGTAGATAAGAGTTTTTTGGACTCATCTCCAGGTTAGCTTTGAAACATTCCTCACATCTCAGAATCCATCACATCCTATTATCCTCAGCTAGGATTTACAGGTGTGAGCCACTGGCGCCCAGCCTCAAAGGTTTAAGTACTACTTTTTAAATTTAATTAAATAATTAAATTAATATTACTTTTTAAATTAAAAAATCAGTTTGCATTCCAAATACATTTTTGTTGCTCACCTAGGCACAGAGTAGCATTTTATGTTAGGAACATTTTAAAGAAGAGAGCTAACTAGAGAGGCTCTCTTTGATGTACAGAGAACTTAGATTTAGCTAGGGAAGTTGATACAGGGTCTTTCTATGTAGCTAGCCTAGACTGGCCTTGCTCTGATGATCCTCCTGCTTCAGCTTCCTGATTGGTGGATTTATGTATATGTGCCACCATGCTGGGCTCTAGATTTGTGTTTTTGTGAATCTTAGAGCTACAACAATGTGGAAGTGGTTGTGAGACAAAGATGCGGTAGATAAGAATGACATGGATGTCAGTCAGGTGTGGAGGCTCTGGCCTGTAATCCTTGCCACTCAGTTGAGATCCCGAGGATCATGGTTCAAACCAACCCTGGTAGAAAACTGTAAAACTTCATTTCTGAAATAACTAGCAAAAAGCCAGGCTGGAGGTGTGGCTCAAGTGGTAGAGCACCAGCTGAGCAAACCAGTCTGAGCTACCATAAGGCTCCAAGTTCAAATCCCAGTATTGGCATTCACGCACACTCACACACACTCTGAAAAAGAAAACATTTCTTCTATTAGCCACTTAGTGAAAATACGATAAAACAAAAACAAAAACTTATTCCTGGGATTCAAACCTGAGGTCCTGTAATAGAGCTAAGAGCTATTCTTCAGACTGCTCAGGGCATCTTCATTGGTGTTAATAACAAGGCCATTTAACCCCAGGGATTTCAAATTATTTAGGAGCAAGGAGAAAGGTGGCATTGTCCAAATAGAAATGTACTGTTTACCTGACTTATATAACTGTAAGTAAGCCCTCTGTACATCACCTTTATAATAATAAAAGAAAATGTCTTGAATATTTAAGAACAAAAAGTACCTGGTCTTCAGTGGCTCACATCTGTACTCCTAGCTACTTGGAAGGCTGTGGTCCAGAGGATCACAGTTTGAAGCCAGCCTGGGCAAGAATGTTCATGAGACTCTTATCTCCACTTAACTGGATAAAAGCTGAGGAAGCCAGGTGGTGGCCCAAGTGGTAGAGCACCTAACCTTGAGTGAAATAGCTAAACACCTAAAAACAAGTACAACCAGGAAGGACTGTGTGTGTGCACACACGTGTGTGCATGCATGTATGCACGCATATGTGCCTTCCATACCCTGGTCCCAGGAGCAGCATCAGAGCAGCAGTTAACCTTCCTGTTGTGGATTTGCAACGTGCCCTGGGCATCAGGCAGTGATTCTCCCTTTGAACCAGCAGTGCAGTTGCATCAGCTTTGACTCCATAGCTGCTGTTTCTGAGTGTTAATCACAAGCAGTCAAAGCCAACAAGTTTCCATTCTTACCACGTTACCTATAAAATGAAACACCCCCTCTCCCTGAAAGGAAATGGCAACTATAAATGAACTCAGTGAAAGTTGACTGACTGGGTTCTTCCTGGGAAATCTGTGACTTAGGACCCAACCAACTGGTAATCTTGCTTCGTGCATGAAGTCTTCCATTCTACTGACTTGAGATCAGGACAGGAGCCCCATACCGCTGTCCCAGATGGACATAATTAAAGAATTCCTACATTAAAAGTAACTTGTAGGCCTTTCTAATAAACTAGCACCATCCGTGAGGAATCTTTAAAAGAATGTAGATGAGCCATGAAGGTTTGCAGAACAGAATTTTTATTGAATCAGAACTCTTTCTCCTTCACCAGCAGGAAATTCAAGCTTGATACTGGTATTACACCTGGCATCAAATCCAGTATCTAATCTGCTTAACACATGGCTACATTATTATTTTTGTGGAGGTTTTTTGTTTTTTGTTTTTTGGGTTTTTGTTGTTTTTTTTTTGCCAGTTATGGGGCTTGAACTCAGAGCCTGAGCACTGTTCCTGGCTTCCTTTTGCTCAAGGCTAGCACTCTACCACTTGAGCCACAGCGCCACTTCTGGCTTTTTTCTATGTATGTGGTGCTGATGAATTGAACCCAGGGCTTCATGTGTATAAGGTAAGCACTCTACCACTAGGCCATATCCCTAACCCCTATATTATTTTTTTTTTTTTTGGGCCAGTCCTGGGCCTTGGACTCAGGGCCTGAGCACTGTCCCTGGCTTCTTCCCGCTCAAGGCTAGCACTCTGCCACTTGAGCCACAGCGCCGCTTCTGGCCGTTTTCTGTATATGTGGTGCTGGGGAATCGAACCTAGGGCCTCGTGTATCCGAGGCAGGCACTCTTGCCACTAGGCTATATCCCCAGCCCCTCCCTATATTATTTTTAAGTGCTAGCCTCTGAGCATTTAATCCTCAAATAGTGTCTGTCCTTTGGCTTCTTAACTATTCCATGGGTCGCCTCTAAATAGCATTGAGAGGAAAGTAGTTGAGACAGGGCTGAAAAAGCGTTCATGGAATCTCCTGTATAGGAATGTTAACTGCTGTGAAATCGTCACAGTTCTACAAGCATCAAATCTAACTTGAGTGGGCAAACCCTTCTCAAAGCACAGGCTCCTGCTAGCCAGGCTTAGCGATGCCTCAGAACCCCAATATGTCAGCACTGAGAAGGCAATGAAAGATACACACTGAACTCTCAGGAGTCTACAGGATAAAGGTTAAGCTGGGTGTTGGCGAGTCATGCCTGTAATACCAGCTACTCAGGAGGCTATGATCTAAGGATTGTGATTCAAAGCCAGCCCGGGCAGAAAAAGTCCTGGAGACTCTTGGGTCCAGTTTACCAGCAAAAAGCTGGAAGTGGAGGGCTGGGAAACTGGCTTAGTGGTAGAGAGTTTACCTAGCATGCACAAAGCCCTGGGTTTGATTCCGCAACACCATGTAAACAGAAAAAGCTGGAAGTGGCGCTGTAGTTCAAGAGATAGAGTACTAGACTTGAGCAAAAAGAAACCAGGGACAGTGCTTAGGCCCTGAGTCCAAACCCCACGACTGGCAAAAAAAAAAAAAAAAAAAAAAAGAAGAAGAAGAAGAAATGGAGCTGGAAGTGGTAGAGCATCAGCCTTGAGTTTTTTATTCAGCACCCAGGCCTTGAGTTCAAGCCCTAGGACCAGCATGCGTGTATGCACACACACGCATACACACACACACACACACACACACACACACTCACACACTTAGAAGAAGTAGGCTTGGTATTTCAGTATCACATACTCTTAGTGTAGGAACCGATTGCATGCTAGTGTTTGGAACCCAGCAGTCAGATTCCAGCCCCAGGCCCTTAACATGGTAAAGTATAATCTCCCTCAGACATTGAACCTCCCAGCTCACATGAGTTCAGGACCAACATGGACATTGCTTAATTGTCAGTAAATGCCTAGCAGTATTGTTAATAATCCTAAAACTGAAGAGACTTTTTCCTTAGGACATGAAATTCATTTATTTTTTATGTCTGTATAGAGCTTTTATTTAATTTAGCAGTTTCTATAATGTCAGATCTATGCCCTACCATATTTAAACTTTCAGAACATGTACCTTCTCCCAGTGTGACATAATTGACAATAACCAAACTTCCTAAATGTTACATTTTGCCATATGATATTCTTTAAGTTACATCTTCTGCGAGTGACTAGGTTAGGAAATGTTTGAAAGAGCCTGGTACCAGTAGCTCACTCTGGTATTCCTAGCTACTCAGGAGGCTGAGGATCTGAGAATTGTGGTTCAAGGCCAGCCTGGGCAGGAAAGTCCATGAGGCTCTTTAACTCCAATTAATCACCAGAAGACCAGAAGTAGTGCTGTGGCTCAAAATGGTAGAGCACTAGTATTGAGCAAAAGAACTCAGGGTACCACTCAGGCCCTGAGTTTAAGCCCCATGACTGACAAAAACTAAAATAAGAATTTGAGGCCTTGAGTTGAAATTCTAGTACCAGCCCAAAACCAAAAGAAAAAAACAACTTTCCTATCAGATAAAAAAAGAACATAGGATTGGTTCTCAACTAGACATGTTATGTCTAAAACAAAAGCTAGGCCACTACCTCTAGCTGTAAATTCAGTTTGGAGGGCAACATGGCTCATGAACAAGAGTATAGACTCCTCACTTGGGATCAGGAATTTGGGGGGTCAGAGTAGGGACCCTTTAGTCACCCTTTACTGACTTCTCTAAAGGGCAAATAATTAGTCTGAGGACTCCAGGGTGTGTCTTCTGGCTGCTCTGGGCCTTACTGACTGGCCCCACTGTCCTGGTGGTTCTTTGTGCATGTTTCAGGTGGAGACCTAGACTCAGGGTGCTTTTGCTCCTTTGCTGGTGCTCTCACAACTGAGCCATGCCTCCAAACCCTGTCTTGTTCTTTTCTTTCCGGTAGTACTGGGAATCCAGTCCAGGTCCTGGCTGGTAGTACTGGGAATCCAGTCCAGGTCCTGGCTA
Organism: Perognathus longimembris pacificus; assembly: GCF_023159225.1. Lineage (NCBI taxonomy): Eukaryota > Metazoa > Chordata > Mammalia > Rodentia > Heteromyidae > Perognathus > Perognathus longimembris. The sequence continues at coordinate 65,054,835 of NC_063161.1, forward strand.
TACTAAGCAAGCAGTCTGCCCAAGCCACATCATTGGCTATTGTGTTTTTCTTGGTTCATGAGCTACTGTAGAAGGAGGGGCTGAGGATGAGTGGGGCCTTGGAGCAGCCTGAGCTTGTACTCAGTGGGATTCTTTTTAAGAGACAATACAGTATACCTTGCTTTGTGTTTATATTTTGTTTCTAAAGCAAGGTCTCATTCACTTTTCCTGGGCTGCCTCATGATCCCCATGTCTCCATCCTCCTGAGTTGCTGGAATGGTGGGCATGGCGCCACCATGCCTTGCCATGGATATGCCACTTGTAATGCCTTTAAGAGTCATTACTCAGATCAGGGGAGGCCTCTTCCCCAGTTCATAGTTCAGGAGATGATGGTAATGTGGAAAGAATGCACGTGATCTTCAGCATATCTTGACAAGTATACCAGCGTGTTGCTAACATTCTCACAGAATGTTACAGCTCCAGTTCAGTCACCATCTGAGTAGTCATATCAGTAAATCTGTGTATGCCTAGAATACCACGATTTTTTTTAAATCAAGACTAACAAAACATTCTTTGCCTTGTGGAAACAAAATAAAGATAATAATAAAACAATTCTAGAAGATATGAGGTCGTTATAACAAAACTGCCTATTGCATACAAATGTGCACATGGACTTGATATTTTAATTTCATTAAACTTTATTGGTAGCCAAGTGTGTGGCTCACACCTCTAATTCTAGAAGCCCAGGAAGTTGAGATCTGACAGTTGAGGTTTAGAGCCAGCCCAGGCAAAAAAGTCTGTGGACTCTTGGCTGAAACTAACCACCAAAAATCCGGAATCCATAGTTCAAGTGGTAGAGTGTCAGCCTTTTGTTAACCAGGTCACTTTTTAGCCATCTCACTCTTACAATCCTAGCAGTTCAGCAAGCTGAGAACTGAGGATCACCGTTTAAATCCAGCTCAGGCAGACAAATATCTCCAATTAACCAGCAAAAAGCTGGAAGTGGAACTGTAGCTCAAGTGGTAGATAACCAACCTAGAGCAAAGAAGCTAAGGGACAGTGACTTGGCCCTGAGTTCCAGCCCCGGTACAGGCAGAAAATAAAAACACAACAACAAATAACCACTGGCTTTGGATACTAGTTCTGAGAATTCAGAAGTACTCCCTTTTCCCTTCTTTTTTTTCTTTCAGAAAACTGAGGAATGGGAAAAAAGTAAGACAGAAGCAGACATAGATGAGTATGTATGGAATAATAGCTCCTCGGAAAAAAATGTCCTAGAGACACTGCGGCAAATTAGAGCTGCAGAGAAAGATGGGGAAGCAACAAGGGAAGAGCTGCTTGGCGCCAAGGAAGTCAAAGAGTACCAGAAGTGTGTTGTGAGCCTGAAGAATGACGGGGAGAATGAGGCCACCCTCTCCCAGTACAAAGAATCAGTGAAGAAACTATTAAATTTGACATGAAGAATGAAGCAGAAAATAGACATTGATTTATAAATTTTAGGACCCAGGTAATCAGTATCTAATGAAAAGATTTAAAAATCACAATTTTTTGTCAGCACTGAAGTTAATCCCACCCAGCCAGGTGCTGGTGCTCACACACAATCCTGCCTATTCAGGAGGCTGAGATCTAAAAGAAAAAATCCATTAGAATCTTCATTTCTAATTAGCAAAAGTCAGAAGTGGTGCTGTGGGTCAAGTGGTAGATGCTAGCACTGAGTGAAAAAGTTAAGGAACTGCTCCTAGGCCCTGAGTTCAAGTCCCAGTACTAGCACAAAAATGAAATAAAGTTATCCCTTCTGTGTTTATGTACAGTGACAGCAGTTATTTTAAAGTTTGCTATTCCATTGGAATAATTAGAATAATCAGAAGGTCACTTTGATTTCTCTGGCTCTGAAGTGTTTTGAATTTTATTTCTACAGAATACATTTAATGCTCATAAATTTCTGTCATACATTTTGTAACCTGCCACATTTCTTTTCTCATATATTGGTATTGCTTTTTATGCTAGCTCTAGCCTTGAGCAAAAAAAGCTCAGTGCCTGGGCCCTGAGTTCAAGCCCTAAAACAGGCACCAAAAAAAAAAAGAATTTAAATCTGGGCACAATGCATACACACCTGTGATCCTCTCTTTTCAGGAAGCATAAAGAGTAGGATCACAGTCCAGGCCAGCCTAGGCAAATGTGAAACCTTGTGTGGAAAAAAAGAAAAGAGCTGGGGGAATGGCTCAAGGGCTGGGTCACTGCACAGCAAGTACAGGGCTCTGAGTTCAAACCCTAGTACTGCCAAATACAAAAGAAATTTCAAATGTATATCTGGGAGCTGGTGTCTTGCACCTGTAATGCTAGCTACTCAGGAGGCTGACATCCTAGGGTCGAGGTTCAAAGTCTGATCAGACTAGGAGGGATGCAAGTGAAAGCAGAAACACGAGGGGGCAAGGCCCTGAGTTGAAGCCTCAGTACCAGCACACACATGCACATATATCAGCCAAGTGTGCATAGATGCTTGTAACCCCAGCACACACACGCACACATATCAACCAGGGATGATAGATGCTTGTAACCCAAGCACTAAAGAGGCCAAGTCTTGGGTTTGAGGCCAGCCTGGATTTGGTTTTTTGTTTTTTGCCAGTCCTGGGGCTTGAACTCAGGGCCTGAGCACTGTGCCTGGCTTCTTTTTGCTCAAGGCTAGCACTCTACCACTTGAGCCACAGCACCACTTCTGGCTTTTTCTATATATGTGGTGCTGAGGAATTGAACTTCATGTATATGATGGGAGCACTTTACCATAGGCCATATTCCCAGCCCCCAACCTGGATTGTATGCCAAGATCTGTCCGTGTATTTAGAGAAGGAATGTTTAAGGACACCGATGCTGGGCGGTCCTGAGCTGCATGCTACAGTAACAGAAGTACAAAATGTGGACCTGGCATGGTGGCTCACTCCAGTAATCCCAGCTTTTCCTGGGAAGGGAGCTGAGTGAGGATCATAGTTCAAAGACCGTCTGAGCAAAAATGTCCTTATGAGGCCCTGAGTTGAAGCCCTGATACTGACACACACACACAATTGGTATTGTAACTTTAATAACAAGCAGTGCTGTCATTAATTATATCCTTGTCTTTTAAAATTTGTTAATTGATCCAATATATACAATGAGCATTACCTTATTGATCCTGATAAATGAAAATTCTAGAAGATGCAAGCCTTATTGGTAAGTACAAATCTGTGTGCGTGTGCATGTGTGTTCTGTTCCCCAGGGTTGAACTCAGGGCCTCCCACTCTCACTGGGCTTCTTTGCCCAAGGCTGTTACTGTACCACCTTGAGCCATAGCTCCACCTCTGCTTTTTGCTGGTTAATTGGAAATGAAAGTCATGGACCTTTCTGTCTAGGCTGGCTTTGAACCTCAGTCCTCAGATCTCAGCCTCCTGAGTAGGATTACAGTTGTGAGCCACCAGTGCCTGGCTTAGTGCAATAATTTCTAACCTCAAATTCAAGAGTAGTGAGGCTCAGAAGTTAGAAGTTTTAGCATGTGACCAACTGCCCAAACCTGTGTTTCTAATTGTGAGTCACTTTAGTCCTCAACCACTTTTGGTTTTTGTGTATCATAATACTGGAGATGAGAATTTTATTAGAATAGTGTGACCTGTACAGTGTCAGGGATTTGATGGTTCCTAACTGGGTTCTGAGATTTTTGTGTACTGGTCCAGGGACTTGAACTCAGGGCCTGGGCTTATTTGCTCAAATCTGCCACAGCTCTGCTTCCAGCTTTTTGGTGGTTAATTGGAGACAGAAGTCTATGGACTCTTGCTCAGGCTGGTTTTGAACCCTGATCCTCAGTTCTCAGCCTCCTGAGTAGCTAGGATTATGGGTGTGAGCCACCAGTGCCCAGCTTGTTTCTTAATAAAATTTTAAATTGTATTCAGTTCTTTTTGGTCCCTTGGCCAGTGGAGATGTGGTTTCCAGCCCACTAATTTTTCCTTCTTTACTTGATTGGCTTGGGTGGCCTCTCTAAGCCAAGGTCATTTTGGAAGGGAAAAGCAGAGGCTGAGGAAGAGATGGAGTGTGGTGTGTCTTCATCAGTAAATGTTTTTCTCCAGTCATCTTCAAGGAAGGAGTAAAACTCCAAGCCTTGTGGAGAACTTCCTCTCTCGGAGCTCTAGTTTATTAGGAAAGATCTAAGCCATTTATATATTTTAAAGGGAGATTTTTAGCAAGGAGCTTGGTGGCTCACACCTGTAATCTTAGCTGCTCAGAGAGTGAGATCTGAGGATCATGGTTTTTGTTTTTGTTTTTGTTTTTGTTTTTTGGCCAGTCCTGGGCCTTGGACTCAGGGCCTGAGCACTGTTCCTGGCTTCTTCCCGCTCAAGGCTAGCACTCTGCCACTTGAGCCACAGCGCCGCTTCTGGCCGTTTTCTGTATATGTGGTGCTGGGGAATCGAACCTAGGGCCTCGTGTATCCGAGGCAGGCACTCTTGCCACTAGGCTATATCCCCAGCCCCTGAGGATCATGGTTTGAAGACAGCCCAGGTAGGAAAATCCTTGAGGCCATGTCCAATTAACCACCAAAAAGCTAGAAGTGGAGCTGTGGCTGATGTAGTAGAGCACCTGCCTTGAGCACAAAAGCCCAGGGACAGTCCTTAGGCCTCGAGTTCAAGCCTCAGTACTGGCCTGCACATAGACACACACACACACTCACACACTCACACACACACACACACCACTGATTAATTTTGTGCTGATTTAAATTTTAATATCCCCACTAATGCTTTTTTCCTCTAATGTATTAAGAAATAGATTGATAAAAATTGATGGTACTTAATGCTACGAATGAACACAAGGTGAACAGCCTGTTTGTGGTTGGTACTCCACCTCTAACAATTGTCCACTTCCTTTATGGTGAAAGAATCGATTTCATTCCCACACAGAAAAAGGAAATGAGCTGTCTTTTAAGCCCTGGACATCTGAGGAAACATGCTATTTTATTAATTTCATAATATGATGTATTCTTTATGGTTACTAGCTATCTCTTAGGGGTGGGAGGAAACTACCTAAAGTATAAGTCATTAGAGATTGGAATTCAAGCTTTTTGTATTTAAAGAGTCTAAAGGTAAGACTTAGGGAATAAACAGCCAGGCACAAGTAGCTCACACTTGTAGTCCTAGCTACTCAAGAGGCTGGGATCTGAGGATCACAACTTGAAGCCAGTGGGAGCAGAATAGCAGAGATTCTTCAATTAACTAGCAAAAAGCCAGAAGTAGAGGTATGGCCAAAATGCTCAAGGACAGTGCCCAGGCTCTGAGTCCAAACCTTAGACCTGTCACATACATACACACACGTGTGTGCTTGCAATTTGGATGGAACAGAGCTGTGCATGTAGCTTCGTTACTGGAATACTGTGTCCTGTGCAGGAGGTCATGGCTTTGATCTCCAGCATTAACTCCAGCCCCAGAGTTCCCTAGAGCTGCAGTAGCTGAGGTTGCATCCCAGCGCCACAGTCATGGAGCCTTAGAAGACTTATAAAGATGGATTGGAATTGAGAAGGGATTTAAGCACAGAAAGCAGCAAGCATTTGTTTCTGGATTAGTAACTGACAGTGCTCTTTTGCTCAAACAATTTTATCATTATGTGGCGATAATTGGAATTGGATAATTGGAATTGAATTCAGATAAACCTGATGCTGTAGCATTGGATTGCTTATGTAATTAATCCTGGTAGTGCTATTTATTTTTTGTGTGACTTGAATCAAGGTCTCCCTCAGTTTCCTCATCTGTCAAACAGTATTGTTAGTAATCACATAATTGTATTCATAGTAATTGTTAATAACAGTATACCTAATTTGCAGAGTTGTAAGTGTTATTAGCTAATGCACCTAAATTGCTTAGAACTTTTTTTTTTTTAATGCTGGTACTGGGGCTTGAACTGGAGGCCCTATGCTCTGCCTGGCTCTCAGTGCTGGCACTCTATCACTGGAGCCATACCTCCACTCTGGCTTTTTGGTGATTAATTGAAGGTAGCACTATTATCATTACTCTTAACTTCCAGGTATTATCATATGATTTCATTTCAATTCTATGACACTCCTAACTCTTGGCCTCATGGATTCATGGACTTTCCTGTCTGGGCTAGCTTTGAACCATGATCCTCAGATCTCCCCTTTGTGAGTAGCCAGTATTACAGGCGTGGGTCCTAGTGTCCTTAGCAGTAGTCAATAGCTTCCAAGGCTAGACTTCGGGAAGTTGGCAAAGAAACCACTACCTAGAAATAGGAATGTCAAGCAGATGACTGTGTTTAGCAAACACTGGCCTTCAGCATGGTAGGGTGGCATTCTGGGTCATATTTTGAATCCAAATTCCCCACTTTTTAAAAAAAGATTGGTGCCATCCTTGGACCAGAACCAGAGCTTGTAAACTAATTTGGCTCTTTCTACTCAAGGCTAGTGTTCTACCACTTGAGCCACACCTCCACTTCCAAATTCCACATCTCATATAAAGCAGAAAATCAAAGTGTCTATTTAACCTTGCTCCGGTGTTTTAAGATTTCTCCTCCAAGGGATGGTACTTTTTCCTGGGCCCTGATCCGGACTTCTCTGTCTTGGATTATATTGACCCTGTTGCTTGCCACAGCGTCCTGAGACCAGGATGACTACACAGAAGCAAAGAAAGAAGAGCAAGGCACACCAGACCAGGGGAGCCAGCCAGGACTTTGGAGGCACCTGGGCCCCCCAGGCCTGGTCCTCACTCTCAGAGATGTGGTTCCCACCATTAGAACCCTTTGTTCTGTTCACTGGTTGTTTGCTGATGTTGGATCGTGATGGAACAGGCATATGGGAAAGCTTTGTGTCTCTGGACACAAAGAAGGGCGAGATGGTCTTGTTATTGGGCTTGCTGACTGAGCCAGAACTTGGTGGTGACAGCGTATCTACCTTGGGGGTAATGGACTCCTTCAGAGAACTGAATTTGGCCCCAGAATCTGTGATGAGTTCCCAGGGACTACCAGTATCCTTTGTTTTTGCAACCAAACCTCGCTTTGTGGTTGCTGATGGAGTTTCTATTAATGGCAGCAAATAGCCTGTCTTGCTAGTTGGTTGGTGATGTAAATTTATAGTTTTTAAGATCCTTATTCTGTCCCTTTCATCCGATGAAGAACGGGTATTTAGATAGGTGGACGGTGACTGCTCGAAAACCAGCAAGTCTGGATCTTTACCTGAAAGATAAATAAAATATCACTCATTTGATTTTTGAGAGTTTTTGTGTATGTGTTTGTGTGTCAATCATTGGGGTTTGAACTTAGGGCCTAGGCACTGTCCCTGAGCTGCTTTTGCTCAAGGCTAGTGCTCTGTCACTTGAGTCACAGCTCCAGTTCCAGCTTTTTTGTAGTTTATTGGAGATAAGATTGTCACAAGCTTCCCTGCCGTGGCTAGCTTTGAACTGTGATCCTCAGATCTCCACCTTCTGAGTACTTGGTGTGAGCCACCAGTACTTGGCTTGTTTCCATTTTTAATACCAAGTAGCTTTAAGGCATAGTTTGGAGAAAAGTTGAGTTTTCAACATTTGAACTACGTTGAAAAGTGCCACTGTGAACGTCTACAGGGCGTGCACAGATTGAGGGCTGTATTCCATGCATCGGAACTCACCAGGAGATGCTGACTACCCCAGGAGAAGGCCTTCCATGTGCAGGTGCTGCCGAGCAATAGTGGATGTTTGTGTGAGAAATGGAGACATGGTGAGACGCTCTAGAGCATTTTTAAATAGAACAAAATAAGCCAGGGCACTAGTGGCTCATACCTGGAATCCTAGCTAGTCAGGAGGCTGAGATCTGAGGATCACTGCTCAAAGCCAGCCTAAGCAGGAAAGACTCTGTGAGATTCTTATCTCCTTTAGCTGAAAGTGGAGCTGTGACTCAAGTAGTAGAGCAAAAGAGCTCAGGGACAGCACCCAGGCCTTGATTTCAAGCACCAGGACTAGCAAAAATAAAAATATAACAATAATATGGGGCCTGAGTAGGAGACAAAATCCCTGAGGGTTCTGATCTGCTTTACTTTTTTTTGCTCTTTGTATACTATTCCCTCTGACTTTAGACATCTTTAAACAATGGCAGGATAAAACAGGAACTCTCCCATTGTCCCTGCTAGTGATCCCATATTCATTCTCTTTCTCTCTCTCTCTCTCCATTTCTTTACTGACTTTATCTCTGTCATCTTATTCCACTCTTCACCTTCCTGTTAAAATCTGATTCTTGTGCCTGGTGCTGATAGTTCATGCCTATAATCCCAGGAGGCTGAGCTCTGAGGATAGCTGCTCAAAGCCAGCCCAGGCAGAAAAGTCTGTGAGACTCTTATCTCCAATGAACCACCAAAAAGCTAGAAGTAGAAGTATAGTTCAAGTAGTAAGAGTATCAGCCTTGAGCAAAAAAGCCAAGCAAGGGGTTGGAGGCATGGATGGCTCAGGTTATAGGGTACCTACCTGCCAGTAAGCAAAAAGGGTCAGATGCTCAGGTTGAGCCTTGGTCTCCCACCAAAAAAACCAAAAAGGCTAAGCAAGAGCATGAGGTCCTGAGTTAAAACCCCAATACTGATACAAAATAGAGAAATATATATGTGTGTGTATGACATAGATATATATAGATACTTAAATAGGTGTGTATACTTACACATCTATGTGGATGTGTTTATATATAAATATACCTATATATCAATTTGAATTAAATAGCATATTTATAGATAAATATATATCTAAATAGATGTATATCTATCTATCCAATAGTTCTTTGAGTAGTTTTCTACCCTGTAGCCCTCAGAGCATTTTCTTAGATTAAAGCAACCCAGTTGATGGCATTTACTATGGTGCTTAACTATGTTAACTATGGTTAACTATGGTGCTTCCACATTAAGTATCTTTGTTCAGACAGGGTCTCTCTGTGTCCCCCAGGTTGGCCTTAAGCTCACAATCCCCTTCCCCTTGGCCTCCTGAGTGCTGGGATAAAGGCAGGAGCCATCACACTTGGCTTGATTCCCTAAATTCTGACAAAGTCATCCCCAAAGGATCCACAGCCTTTCACATGAATGCCTGGCCCACCCCTCTGGCTGGTTTCCATTTCAATTCCACATACTTCTCATGGTAGCAGGCAGATTTCCTCATGGTCCTGCAGGAAGACAGAAGCGGGTGACTGTTCTCCCCAGCAGACCTAACACTTAGGGACCCCTTCCTCTCCTTTCCTCCCTCCAAACTGGAGATCATTTGCCTTTGGATTGCTTCCATTCCAGCCAACAGCCCTTTGGCTTGTGCCCTTGAGAGTGAGATACAAGCTGGGTCCCAGGGACCCCCTCTAGGTTCCCTCTTGAAGGCTAGCTGTCCTGGGCTAGAATTCTGTTAGCTAAAATTGTCTGTCTCTCTGTGTCCTCAAGAGCACCCAGAGTGTGCCCCTGACTTTCCTGTCTCTTCTGCTTGTCTGTCTGCTTTTTGTCAACTTGCTGATTAGATTACTTAATAAAAAGCTTCACCAAGTTTTCTTACCCTGGTGACTTGACCAGAAATTCAACATCTTGGTCACACGATAAGTTAAGGGCTTAGCCTTGCATCACTCCCACTCTTCCTCCTATCCAGGAAGTATTCAGTGATCAATACATATGCTAATATAATTGCTAACAAAATTGCTACCGTTCTATAGGCACTGGAAAATGAGGCCCACCATCTAATGTGCTTTGCTAACAAAGACGTCTGAACATATTTTGTTCTTGGCTATCTAGGTCTTGGTTATCTGCTTGTTGGCAAAACTTTTTCTTGAGCTTTACCTTTTGTTTCGTTGGCGTTGCCTGGTTTTCTAGCACGTGGTTCTAGCCTGCAATGGGCAAAAATGTCTTTTGCACTGGAATTCCAGAAAATTTACAGCTCATTTCAGGCCTCTTCCAAGAAGCCTCCTCTCAAGAAACTGGCTCCCAGTAGGCCTTTGCGTGTGTGTGTGCGTGCGCATGCGCGGGCATGTGCACCAGTCATGGAGCTTGAACTCAGGGCCTCATGTTCTTGATTAGCTTTTGTGCTCAAGGCTGGTGCTCTGCCACTTGGGCAATAAAATATATAGATAGAGATCTATATTTATATAGATAATCTATAATAATCTCTACTTATGTAGGTCTATATTTAGTTGACTTTGAACCTCAATCCTCACTCAGCTCTCAGCCTCTAGAATACCTAGGCCTACCAAGTTCCCTGGCGAATCCTATCTAAATGACCCAGGCCTGTTGTTTTGGGGCCAGTGAGATGAGATGCTGACACATGTTCACAGTGGATTTCCTGGTTCCTGCCTTCCACCTTTGTAAAATACTTATAGGCAATGCCCACAGACTGTTAACATTTACTTTTTGCTTTACCCCTTTCCCTTTTGGGGAGCAGGATCTTTCTCTGTAGCCCAGACTGGCTGCAACCCAAAAATCCTTTAAACTGCAGACTTCCTGATGAATCTCGCTGTGATTATAGGCATGCACCACTACATCTGGCTTTATAATTTTTATTGGTGGTGGTGGTGGTGGTTGTGGACTTTGAACTCAGAGCCTAGATATTGTCCCTGAGCTTTTTTACTCAAGACTAGTTCTCTGCCACTTGAGCCACAGCTCCACTTCAGGATTTTTTGTAGTTAATTGGTGATAAGAATCTCACGGAACTTCCTTCCCCTGGCTTTGAACCAAAATTCTTAAATCTCAGTCTCCCGAGTAGCTAGTATTACAGGTATGAGCCACCAGTGCCTGGCCTTATAATCTTTTTGATTTTTCTAGTAATTTGCTCATTCAATTCAAGTCCCTACTTTAGATTTTGTTTAGGGCTCCTGAAACAAGATACTTAACTTCTTGCAGGATTTAGCATCTGGAATGAACTTCTTGTAACTGAATTTGCCAAACAAAGGGAATTTCCTTTCCATTTTTTCACACAGAGGGCACTGAAAGAATGACTTAGGGATTTATAGCTGCATGGCAGTTGCCAGTCACTTTCCAGGCTATCTGCCTCTACTAGAATATTATCAAAACCTTAAAATATCTTGAAATATAAGCAGGTGCTGGTGACCCATGCCCGTTATCCTAGCTACTCTGGAAGCGGAGATCTGGGATCATAGTTCAAAGTTAACTCAGCCAGAAAAGTCTAGGAGACTCTTATCTCCAATTACCCACCAGAAAAATGGAAGTGGAACTGTGATTCAAAGTGGTAAAGCATTAGTCTTGAGCAAAAACAGCTTAGGGACAGCACCCAGACCCTGAGTTCAAGCCTTAGGACCACCCCCTCCCCCCACACATACACTCTTGAAATACTGAGCCATTACCATCTGTTATGTTGTACAATATGGCGCTGGTTCCGGGTTCTAATATGCAGCTCTCTAGTGTTGGGCAGTAGATGTGGAGACAGTTGACGTTGTTATGAATTGGGTCATAGAAGAAGACTGCCAAATTACAGGACACTGGAAAAAAACAAAAACAGGCAGAGTACATCTGCAAGTGGTCTTGATTTCTACAAGTTTTTATTTGTTTGAGGGTCTGGCTATGTCACCCAGGTTGGCCTAAATCTCTTCTTTGCTCAGCCTCCCAAGTACTGGGACTACAGGCATATGCCACCACACTCAGCCCTACTACTAGTGTGATGAGTTGTAACTACCTTTCTTCCAGGACCACTGGGTTAACACTATATTGTAAAACTCCATTTAGACCTGTAACTGCACCCTCAGCGCTATCACTTTTCTTTTTCTTTGGCAGTACTGGGGTTTGAGGTCAGGGCCTTTGTGCTCACTAGGCTGGTGCTCTACTGCTTAGCCATGCCCTTAGTTCTCATACTACATTTTCTTGTAGGTATTGTGTTATGAAGACTAGAACTTGAACTCAGGGCCCCTCACTCTTGCTTGGCTTTTTCCATCCAAGGCTGGCATTTTACCTACCACTTGAGCCACAGCTCCACTTCCTGCTTTTTTGCTGGTCAATATGAGATAAAAGACTCATAGATTTTTCTACATGGGCTGACTCTGAACCTTGATTTTCAGATCTCAGCCTCCTGAGTAGCTAGGATTATAGGTGTGAGCCACCAGTGCCTGGCTTTGATAATATCTGTTTAAAAGGAGACATCTGACTTTCTCTAATCTTTAATACATTTCTTTCCACAAAAGATTCCTTGAATCATTATTTCGTAGTGTTATGTTTATGAAAACTTGAACTAAATACAAAAATTTCTGGGGTTCTGTATAGTAAGCCTACGTTGTTTCTTTGTAGTCTTGAGCAAGCATGGTTAAAAATAATAAATTTGAAAACAAATTTCTGTTTTCAATCATTGTAAGTTTTTCATGCACATTCTCACTTCTATTGATGTGGAAAAGCTCTCAGCCCCATGTTAGTATCAGATATGTTTAAATTGTTTGATCTAGATGCACAGTGGAGCCCCTGCCTGTAATTCTGGCTGCTCAGGACATCTGAGGATTATGGTTTAAAGCCAACTAAGGAAGGAAAGTCTATAAGCTTCTTATTTCCAATTAACCAGGAAAAATCCCGAAGTAGAGCTGTGGCTCAAGTGGTATAGCACCAGCTTTAAGAGAAAAAGCTCAGTGACAGTGCCCAAGCCCTGAGTTCAAGCCCTAGTACTGGCACACACACACACACACACACACACACACACACACACAAAATGGTATGATACTAATAACCTTTAAATGGTACCTTAAAAAGCTAATGATGATGAACATTTTTGAAATCCTATGTGGGGTTTTAAAAATATTTCCAACCCTGAAGGAGATATGTTTATTTAGCACTTAAAAAAAAACACAGAAAGAAAAATGAGGATTAGGATCCAAGCAGGCATTGAAGGCAGAGAAATTCATGAGAGTCTGAACTCCAATTAACCAGCAAAAAAATGGACTGGAGCTGTGGCTCAAGTAGTAGAGCACCAGCCCTGAGTACAAAAGCTCAGGGACATTCCTAGACCCTAAGTTCAAGCCCTAGGATGAGCACACACACACACACACACACACACACACAAAAATCCCAGTTTGAATCTAGTTAGGACACACAAATTCAAGACTCTTCTCTCTGGTTAACCAGCAAAAAGCTAGAAGTGGAGATGTGTCTTTAAGTGGTAGAAAAAACTAAGTGAGAGTCCAAGGCCCTAGTTTAAGCCCTAGTAGTGGCACAAAGAGTACGAGAGAGAAAGGAAGGGAGGGAGGGAGGAAGAAAGGAAGGAAGGGATTGTCTCCAGCATTCCAGATCCTATAGAATTATTCTGAAACATCCGTTTGCATACAGAGCTGCTGTGGGCACCCTGCAAAGGCAGTGTCGGCCTCTGCTCTCCCTCAGTCTCTTCCCTTTTCTCCCTTCTGTCCTCACGTCTCTCTCTATTCTCTGTCTCTCGGTCTCTCCTTCCCTCTCTCCCCGACGTGCCCTTACATCCTTTCTCCCTGGCCTCTGCGGCCCCTCCCTGGGCCTGGGTGCCCAGGTGCTCCCCAGCGCTCACCATCCTTCCGGAGACAGCAGCTCCGGCTGCACCTCTGGCCGGTGCTCTCCGAGTAATACCTCAGGAACTGGGCCCCCAGCTTCTGGGACTCCTCCAGGTCCACGAGGAGGCCTGGGAAGCGGCGAATCCAGCAGTCTCGGAAGAACAAGGTGGGCGAGCAGAGCGCGTGTGCAGCGGGCCCCGCGCGGAGCAGCAGCAGCACAGCCACCGCCCTGACCACCACCGTGGCCACCTGAATGGCGCCCGCACGCCCCCGCCACCATCGGGGTGCGGGACTTGGGGCAGCCTGCATATCTGTGGAACGTTTCTAGAGAGCCGCCTGGAGAAAGGAGGCCATTCTCTGAGCATATGTTCCTTTGCTCGCAATGGCTCCAAGGTGCTTTCAGCCTGGCTGCTTTCCGTGGGAACGCCTTCCACACGACCTCAGTGGCTTTCCCTCGGGCTCTTAAAGACTCTACCCAGCTTCTCTTCTTTCTCTGAAATAAAAAGTCACAGACACCTCTTCATAAAGCAAATAGAAAAACAAGAAGAAACCCTAGCCCAGAGTCTTTCTGAGAAAAACTATTTGGTCACCAGACATCTGATAAAGGAAGGATCTATTTCAGCAGAAACAAGACGTTGTTTTGTGGCTTGTTCTGCATTGTTTTAAAGGATCTAAGCACACCTAAAAATTAGTTCTTTGTTTCTTTGATTCTAAGTTCTCGTGTTTATGTTCACACTCTAGTTCATGTTTGCACCGTAGTTACATTTTTATTTTTAACTTGAAACAACTTGAAAGTAAAAATAAGAGAAACTGTGAAGTTTTAATTTTATGGAGATTGCTAAATCATTGATGGATTATAGATTCTGGTCACTTTTTTGTGTGTGGGGGGGGTGGGGTTTGAAAAGGCCTTAGCTTCTTTTGCTCAAGGGTAGTGCTCTATCACTTAAGCCACAGCTCCACGTCTGGCTTTTTTTTGGTAGTTTAATGGAGTTAAGGGTCTTAGGGACTTTACTGCCCAGGCTGGCTTTGAAGCACCATGCTTAGATCTCAGCCTCTTGAGTAGCTGGGATGACAGGCATTGAGACACCAGCACCTGGCTTTCTTCTGATCTTTTAGGCACATGAAAGAAATATTTGTTCCTTTTGTGTGATTTGTAATTCCTAGAAATTCTCACAGTCCATGCAGGGAAAGTGGAATGACCCACATCATTGCTTAACCTTTTGGCTGCCAAATGATTCTTAAATGAAAGTCATTGTTTCATAAGAATGAAGCTACAAGTTCCAGGGGCTGGGAATATGGCCTAGTGGCAAGAGAGCTTGCCTCCTACACACGAAGCTCTGGGTTCGATTCCCCAGCAACACATATATGGAAAATGGCCAGAAGGGGCGCTGTGGCTCAGGTGGCAGAGTGCTAGCCTTGAACGGGAAGAAGCCAGGGATGATGCTCAGGCCCTGAGTCCAAGGCCCAGGACAGGCCAAAAAAAAAAAAAAAAGAATGAAGCTACAAGTTCTGAAGTAAAAGCTTGCCTTCAAATATACCAAACAGAGCTGGGTGTTAGTGCTCACCCCTGCAATCCTAGCTACTCAAGAGGTTGAGATATGAGGGTGGCAGTTCAAAGCCAGTCCAGTCCAGGCAGGAAATTCTATGAGATTCTCCTCTCCAGTTAACTACCAAAAAGCCCAAGTGGAGCTGTGGCTCAAGTGGTAGAGTTCCAGCCTTGAGTGGAAAAGCTAAAAGAGAGTGTCTAGCCTCTGAGTTCAAGCCCCAGTATTGGCACACACAAAAAAGTTAGCATATAGCCATAAATAGCATAAATCCATAATGATTGTACTTTGTAATGTAGTTATGCTTTATAATTATTTCTAATAGGGCACTTTGAGAGGTTCAAAATGAGGTTACTTTCTTACATAATACTTCTCTACTGAAATAAGAGTATGGGGATGTAGATCAAGATTCATAGTTTGTGGTGTGGGAAGCAGGGTTGTTTTGTTTGTTTTTAATCCAGTACTGGAGCTTGAACTCAGGGTATAGGTACGGTCCTTTAGCTTTTCTGCTCAAGGCAAATTAACCAGCAGTTAACCAGCAATAACCTGGTTAATTGGAAATAAGAGTCTCACAGACTTTTCTGCCAGGATTGGCTTTGAAACAGGATCCTTAGGTCTCTGTCTCCTGAGGAGTTGGGATTTACAGGTGTGAACTACAGTGTGTTCTGTTATTTAGTCATTTGTGCAACAGTGATATGAAGTTCTTAAAGTGAATCATAGCTCCATGATCATTCCATAACAGGACACAGATTGATTCAATTTACCTTATTTCATAGAGAAGTATTTTCTTCAAGCCTATGCATAATATTTTAGGTCTTTTACAAAGAAAGGAATTTATAATGGCTCTGATTTTGCATTTCCAGCTTAACAGAAAATTTACTGTGCAAGGCATTTAGATGATATGATCTTTTTAGGTGTCCTCAGTCTTCAGTGATGTTACTGTTATGTCAAAGACAAGAAAAAAAGCTCTGCGGACCAGTGCCCGGGATTGTCAGACTGAGCCCAGTTTTCCAGGCCGGCCTTATCTAACTCCGATGTGATCACTGTGCCTTCATTGCTTTTCCAGGACACATCTTGCAATAAATGGGACTTTGTTTGGGGTCTATTTCAAAAGGCCAGAAAATACCAGTCTGAATACCAGCTGGGAAACAAAAGCATCCATTGGTTATAAATTCTAAAGAGGCCAAGGAGAGACTGAGAGCCTGCTCATCCTGGCTGCCCGGCGAGTCCTGTGCTGGTGCTAACCAAGCCCACACCACAGCCAACTGTTGACACTGGGTCTCCTGGCCAGGTCCTCTAGCCGACCACCTAATCCTTGATCCATGTGGTATTTCTGCAGAGTAGGCTACATCCTCGGCTCCTCACCTATCCTCATGGGTCTACACCTGTCCTTGCTCCCCCACCAATTTGTCGGGGACAGAGGGTAAGAGGCCACTGTGGAAATTAAGTCTTACTAGCAATGACTTAAAAAAATATTTTATTGATTTTTAAAAATTATCTTTAGTCATAAATAGAGTTTCCCATTCAACATATCAATTTATGAGTACATCTTTATTTTACATTATTATTTCTTAAATTATCTTTAGTCTTACAAGGGGGGTTTCTATTCAACATGTCAGTTTACCAGTACAATGTATCTTTATTTTTTTATTATTCTGTGTGTGTGTGTGTGTGTGTGTGTGTGTGTGTGTGTGTGCCTTTCCTGGGGCTGCAACACAGGGCCTCTTACTTTCACTTGGCTTTTTTTGTTCAAAGTTGGCACTGTAACCATTTGAGCCATACCTCCACTTCCAGCTTTTTGCTGGTTAATTGGAGATAAGAATCTCATGGTCTTTCTTGTCCGGGTTGGCTTTGAACCGTGATCTTCAGATCTCAGCCTCCTGAGTAGCTAGGATTATAGGTATGAGCCACCAGCACCCAGCTATTTTTTTAAGTTATCCTTAAGTAGTTGTACAAAGGGTTTTTAGTTAACAAATCAGCTTGTGAGTACAATGTACAATAAACAATGTGTTGAAAGTATTTTGTTTTAGTGTGACTTTTTCTTCTCTGGTTCTTTAATTCCTCCAAAAATAAGGCTAATGAACATGGCACAATGCCCTTTGACTTTGAAATAGGAGAAATGTATTTAAGATGGAAGATTTCATTTAATATCTTATCACCCAAAAGAAAGATGAAGTTTATTTTTTTAAAGGGAGAGGGGAGAGAGCAGATAGCTCAGTGTTAGAGCTAGTATTTAAATTTGACATGCATGAAGATCAAGATTTGAATTCCACTAATTAGAATAATACATAAATAACAAAAATACACAATTTTCTCCTAATTAAGCATATAGTTGGTTCTCAAATCGTGTTCTATTCTGCCACAAGGTTGTGTGTGTGTGTGTGTGTGTGTGTGTGTGTGTGTATGTATGTATGTAAGTGTGTGACCTCTGACTTAATCTCAGGATCTGGGGATTTCCCTTAGTTTTTCCACTTAAGATTGGTACACTACTACTTGAGACACAGCTCCACTTCTGGCTTTTTGCTTGCTAATTGGAGATGAGAGAGTCTCCTGCCCTGGCTGGTTTTGAACTGCAGTTCTCAGAGTTCAGCCTCCTGAGTAGGTAGGATTATAGGCCTGAGCCATGGGTGCTCAGCCCAATTTAAAGATGTTAATTGGTTTATATTTCAAATTGTAGAATAAGGGAACATCTCTTTCTGGTGTCCAGGATTAGGCAAGTAGAGGAATTTGGTTTCATAGGTCCAAGGTTTGCCAAAAGGAGACTACCATGCAGTTGTTCATGCCGAAAAGTTCATTTGGGGGTAACCAAACTGCTGGCCCCACTGTTGTATTCTGGGGAGTAAGACAATCCACCAAGCACTGTTAAAGGTGACAAATGAGTTTTATTAGTCAGTTTGCTACTGCCTTGCCCTGAGCTACCCCAGAGCTAGGAGCAGTTGCAGCCTCTAGGGAACGAGTTTCTTTCCTGTCTTCCTTTCCCCAGGCTTCTTCTGTCCACAGGCCTCTGAGGCCTCTTGTTCTCCACAGGCCTCTGTTCTCCATAGGCCTCTCACCTCTCTGAGGGACTCCACTTTCCACGTGGCTCTCCACAGGCCTCCGCTCCGCTGCTGTCTCCACTCTGCTCTGTCTCCACTCTGTCCCGGCTCCTTCCACCAGCTTGGCACTACTCTACTCCTCCAACAGGCACAAGGCTCTGGACTCCTCCACAGGCCTGGCTCAGCTCTGCTCGGCTCCGCTCTGTTTTGCTCCACTCTCTGTCTGCTCTCCTCAGGTCTCTGGTTCTCAGCAGGCCTCGGCTTTGCAGGCCTCTCCTCTCTTCCAGCCCACAGCTAGGCCGCTCCGGCCTCCATTCTCAGCAAGCCAGGACTCAGGCCTCCCTGCCCCACTCATCCAGACTCAGATGTCTGCAGGATGGCTGTCTGCAGGCCTGAGGTCTCAGGCCTCTCTGCTACACAGGCCCGGGCACTCCTCAGCTCCACGAGGAACCTCCTGGCACCTTGCTTTCTCCGCATCTTTTTCCCTCCTTTCTGGAAATCCTGCCCTCTTATATTCCCGGGCCACCTGCAGTGTGTGTGTGTGTGTGTGTGTGTGTGTGTGTGTGTGTGTGTGTGTGTGTGTGGTGGTTCTGGTCCCCTCAACATGGGAGAGGGATCCCCTTTTATGCTCCACAGTGGGGTGTAGCAATGACAACATGGGGCAGAGTTTCCCCTTCCCCCCAAGTTATTACATTTCCCACTGGTTGTAAGACCAATCAAATCATTGATTGGATTGCTTCTTTGGAGCAAATCCTAAACTCCCATCTCCCCATCCGACAGGTTTAGAGTTCAGCAAATCCAGCAGACGATAACAGGCTGCCTGTACAAAGGGCAAAGAATCTCTCCCCACAGTAACATGTTAAGAACAAGAACCATAACAAAGAGTCCTGTTGAACACATTACCACTTAGTCTTATCTTTAGGGGATCCTCTGAGTTTCTCTCAACAGTCCATCTTGCAGGTGCTATCTGGATATTGTCCCACTGCTTGTTTCACTTGAGAGTGATGGATCCAATGCTGTTTTCCTGCAACTTTTCTAAATAAACTCATTAAGGATACATTGCATAGACTTGGAAGGCGGAGGCCCCACTGGTTTTCAAGGGAGTTCTAGGCAGTGGCCCAGCCCAATTTACCAGGACAAATAACCACATATCTTATCTTGTCACCTTTTCCAAAAGATTATTCTGGTCTCTTGATCTAAAAGGGGGTTGATGGGCAAAGATCATTCATCTTCTATAACTTCTTCAAGCTGACTCAGGGGTGCTGACCCTACATAGGAATCTGTAACCTTAGCCTAATTTACCAAGGGGTTGCAAGACTAGAAATTAGATACAACACTTACCATTTAACATCCGCACAGACCTTTTTAGACTACAGTGTAGCCTGTTTAGCACTTTACAACTTTTTACACTGCCAGGATCAGCAAATGTCCAAACCAGGCCCCACAGCCTCTCTCTAGCCAGATTGCTAGAGGCTTGCAACCATAACAAGCCTGTGACTGGGCCCAGATGGAGGCTGGAACTTTTATTCCCCCAGAGATGTCCAAATGAAGGACAAAAACACAGATCCACATTTAAACTGGTAAAAACAAGACAAGACAACAACGGAAGGCTGAGTTGGGGCCTAGTGGGCCCCCAGCACATCTCTACTAGGATTCCGAGTCTGCCAGGTGGGCCTGCTACTCTCAAAGCAAGCTGTCCACCCTTGGAGGTAGTAGATGGGTTACTGAGTGCATCCACTCCCCATTATCTCCACTGTTCCAAACAGATAAACCCCAAAATACAGAAAACATTCAGACAAAAGACAAGACAGAGCCTTACTTCCAGGAGATTTCTGAGTGACTCTAAGGACATGAAGCAGACAATACCAAAAGATGGATCACAAACACTTAATGCACATGACTTTTTGAGGAGGCCTCACATGGCCTCTCAAGGAAGTCCCATATGGCTTCTCAAGGAAGCCCCAGAAGGTACAGTCAATGTCTTGTCCTGGCCTCAGACTCTGGAAGTAGTACCGCATCCAGCCTTCTGCTGAGTCCCCCAGATACAGACCTGACCAGATCAGACAGCTTCACAATGAAGCCCCACATGACTTCTCACAAAGAAGTCCCAGATGGCTCCTCAAGGGAGTCCCAGATGACTTCCCAAGGAAGTCCCAGGGCGTGGCAATGACAACATGGGGCCAGACTTCCCACCCCAGGTTATTACACCCACCAGATGGAAAGGTGTAGAGGGGGTGAACCAATCATTGGAGACTGATGACATAGGGCAAGGGTGGGAGGAGGCACGCCAGGGCAGATGCAGAAATGACCTCAGAGCCCGGCAGCCTCTCACAATCAGAAGGAGGTGTGGCCACAGCAGATGCAAAAGAAGTGACCTTAGAGTCTGGAAGACTCCCCACTGCCCCCAGGTCTATGCCAGTTACCTGGGTCATGGGTTGCTGGGCAGTGACTTCTAGGGAGGCCACATGTGGACCCAGGGAGAGCAAAGGGAAGGGGCCATTTTCCCCAGCAGACATAACATTAGGTAGGAAAGGGCAAAGAGAAACAGACACAGAACCAAAAGTGGACAGGGACTGTGGCTCCCACCTGTAATCCTAGCTACTCAGGAGGCTAAGATCAAAGTGTTATGCCCATGTCACGAGGAGACCACCAAGAAGACCACCGAGAGCCAGACGTTCCGAAATGCAAAAGCAAGGCTTTATTCAGGCAAGCTGCAACTTGGGCCTCGTCCTACCCACCGACACAGCGGAGGTTAGGAGGAAGGCCACAAGCAGAGTTTTACATGGGTATTTAAAGGAAAAAATCACAAAGTTACATAAACCAGGTGCAGGCAGGATTGGGGTGTGAGGACAAATCTGATTGACATGAGCCAGGTGCAGGGTTGGGGTGTGAGGACAAATCTGATTGACTCGGGGCTAGGGGGGTCCCTAAAATTGGTCTGACGACATTCCAGGGTGGTCAAAGTATCTGGAACGTTACTGAACTGGTTGGGCCATCCGGGAAATGGTTTTTTATGGCCAGTTGGTTTCGGGAAATGGGTTTTTATGGCCGGTTGGTTTATTCTTAGCTTAACACAAACAACAAGATGGTTGCAGTTTCAAGATGGAGTTGTCCTAGTCTTTCAAAAGCATGGTGGTTTGAAGCCAGCCAAGGCAGACAAATCTGACTCATCTCCAATGAAGCAGCAAAAAGCATAAGTGGAGATGTGAAGCAAGTGGTACAGCACCAGCCTCCAGTGAAAAAGCCAAGCAAGAGCTTGAAGCTTTGAGTTCAGGCCCTAGTACTGGCACAAAACAAACAAAATGCCAAAATTCAAAAGTACAGGATTCATCTCAGTTACTGTCTTGGAAATGTCAAAGCAAAAGGCTTTCTCATCCTATTGACCCCAAACCCAAAGTCCAGGGGTCCCCAGTTAGGTCTGGCTCCTTGCCTTCATATAACCGATAAAGACACATGATGAAGGGCAGAGAAATAGCTATTACATGGCAGCCATGGGAAGACAGCACTTCAGTCCCAGTGCCCAGGAGGGGGCCCCCGGGGGAGGAGGCCTGGTGCCCATGAGAAAGCCCGCACCCCATGGGGAGGAGTCCCTACACCCCATGGGGAGAAGGCCCACGGGGAGCCCTGCACTCCTGGGGAGGAGGCCCAGCTCCCATGAGAAAGCCCATATTCCATGGGGAGGACTCTCTGCACCCCATGGGGGGAAGGCCTAGTGTGGCCTTGCACTCCATGGAGGGGGGGGAAGGGGGAGAGGAGGGGTGTCCCTGCATCCCATGGGGAGGGAGCCCAGCGCCCATGAGGAGACCCTGCACCCTGCACCCACCAAACTTCCAGAGCAAAGTTGCCTAGAGTGGGGGGTTCCCTGGGTGAAAATGCAGGGTATGGCACAGCTCTGAGCCGGCTTGCTGCAGCACGGGCCTTTTATGGTAGCCCAGAGGTTGGCAGGGGAAGGGAGAAGAGGATGAGGGGGGGAAACAGGAGGAGGGAAAGGAGGAGGTGGGGGAGGAGCCTGGAGCTGAGAGCAGGGGATCCCAGGATCAAGGTTGTGCGAACTAGGATCTAGGTGGCAGGGGCACGGAGCCGAGGGGGCGGGGCTGGAAGGAGAGGAGCGGTCATGAGGCGGGGCTGGCATGCACGGGGCGGAGACGTGGGCGAGGCTTATGTGCGGAGAGCGGGGCTCGGCGGATAGGGCGGGGCTCGGCGGATAGGGCGGGGCTCGGCGCGAAGGGCGGGACTCGGGTGAGTAGAGCAGGGCTTCGGCGTGTGGGACTGGGGCTCTGGCGAGGAGGAGCGCGGCTTGGGCGTTTAGGGAGGGGCTTAGGCGCGAAGGACGGGCCTTCGGCGTGCAGGGCGGGGCTCGGGCGCGGAAGGCGGGACTGGAGCGCGGAGGGCGGGGCTCGGGTGCGGAGGGCGGGGCTTCGTCGGGTAGGACTGGGCTCCGGCGCTGGGTTGGGGCGAGGAGGGGCGGAGCTCGGCGCGCGGGGCGCGGGGCGCTTGGGTCCAGCCATGTCGGGCGAGGAGATGGTGCAGATCCGCCTGGAGGACCGCTGCTTCCGGGTGAGCAAGCGGAAGCTGATCGAGCAGAGCGACTACTTCCGCGCGCTGTACCGCTCGGGCATGCGGGAGGCCCTGGGCGCCGAGGCCGGGGGTCCCGAGGTGCAGCAGCTACGCGGCCTGAGCGCCCCCGGCCTGCGGCTGGTGCTGGAGTTCATCGACGCGGGCGGCGCCCGCGAGGGCTGGGTCCTGGGCCCGCGGGGCCTGGCGGGCGGAGGCCGGCTGGAGGACGCGGAGGAGGACGAGGCCGGGCTGCTGGCCGGGCTGGTGGAGGCCGCCTCCTTCTTGCAGGTCACTCCCCTGCTGCAGCGCCTGCTGTCCCACGTGCGCCTCAACAACTGCCTGGAGCTCTACCGCCTGGCCCAGGTCTACGGCCTATCCGACCTGCGCGACGCCTGCCTGGCCTTCATGGCCGTCCACTTCCACCAGGTGCTGTGCCAGCCTCAGTTTCCCCTCCTGGCCTCTCCCGCGCCCGCCCCGGGGAACGTCGGCCTGAAGCAGCGGCTGCGGGAGGCCCGGATGAAGGGGACCCCTGTCCTGGTGGCCTTGGGAGACTTCCTGGGGGGCCCCCTGGCCCCGCACCCCTACCAGGGAGAGATCCCGTCCATGCTCAGGTACGAGGAGACGACCGAGCGCTGGTTCCCCCTGGCCGGCAGCTTTCCCCCGGACCTGGTGAACGTGCGGGGGTACGGCGCCGCCATCCTGGACAACTACCTTTTCATCGTCGGGGGCTACCGGGTGAGCAGCCAGGAGATCGCCGCCGCGCACTCCTACAACCCCAGCACCAACGAGTGGCTGCCGGTGGCATCCATGAACCAGAAGAGGTGAGGCTGCGGGCTCCCTGTGGGAGTGGGGTGTGTGATGAGTGTGCCCGTGTACGTACCTGTCGTGTGTGTATGTGTGCGCGCGCGTGTGCACGCCAATACTGGGGCTTGAACTCAGGGCCTGGGCCTTCCACCACTTAGGCCACAGCGCCACTTCTGGTTTTCTGGTGGTTAATTGGTGTAAGAGTCTCATGGACTTTCCCGCCTGGGGCTGACTTTGAACCAGGATCCCCAGATCTCAGCCTCCCCGAGTAGCTAGGATTGTAGCTAGGATTATAGGCGTGAGCCACCAGCGCACTGTTGCCCCTGGAATGACCTGGAGAGCCCTTGACCCTGTCCTGAATTGGAATGACAACTTCCTTGTTTCTTTTCTGGTGCTCAAACTTCCCAGGCCAAACATTGTTTTTGGAGGGGAATGGGGCATTCTCCCCCAGATGCTGTTTGCTGGGGAGGTCTAGGAACTTGCCCTCGGGGAGGGCAGTGGTTGAGTGATTTCCTTGCAGGAATTGTATTTAGGAAAACCAGCTTCTTGGCCCCTTCTCCCCAGGGGAGGAGGAAGATGATGTGGCTTCTGAAAAAGAAACTTTAAAAGAAGGTGATGGCCCACCCTGTCATTTAACTACTCAGGAGGCTGAACGTTCCAAGGCTTGAGCCACTGCTCCAAGTCCAGCTTTTTTCTGATTGACTGGAGATAAGAATGTCTTGGGTTTGTCTGCCCCCACTGGTTTTGAATCACAATCCTCAGATCTCACCCCCTTCCCTGATTAGAGAAGAAAGCTCATGCATCACCAGGGCTTAGTGTATGAGAGTCTCAGAGTGCCTTCCTTCCCCTGGGCCTCCTCTTCCTTCTGTCTTTTACTTGATTTTTTTTCCTGTTTTTGTTACTGTTTTGTTTTGTTTTTGCCATAGTCTTGCATTAATCAAGGTGGCCTTGAAACACATAATGCTCCTGCCTCAGACTCCTGAAGAAGACTGAGATTATAAGTGTGTACCACTGTACTTACTTTAGTCAAGTGCCAAAGCACAAATGTGCCAAGCACAAAGCTCTGATGAGTTCAAATCATAGTACCACTAAAAGAAAAAGCAAAAATAAAATCAAACTTAGCTGAGCATCAGTGGTTCATGTCGATAATTCTAGCTACTCAGGAGATTGAGGTCTAGAGGATCAATATTCAAGGCCAGCCTGAGCAGAAAAATTTGCAGACTTCATTTTCAAGTAGCAAAAGTCATGTTAGAGGTTTGGTTCAAATGGTAGAGCACCAGCCTAGTAAACAAACCAAGCTACTGTGGGGCACTGAATTCAAACCCCTGTACCAGAATACACACACAAAAAGAGTAATGCCAACATCAAATAACATCAAATTGTTGCTTTTTTTTTCCTTTTTGGTGTCAATCCTGGGGTTTGAATTCAGGGTCTGAGCACTGTCCCTGAGCTCTTTTGCTCAAGGCTAGTGCTCTACCACTTGAGCCACATCTCTGCTTCTGGCTTTTTGGTAGTTTTCGTGGAGATAACGAGTCTCATGGATTTTTCCTCCCAGATTGGCTCTGAACTGTGATCCTCAGATATCAGCATCCTGACTAGCTAGGATGACAGGTGTGAGCCACTGGTGCCTGGCTGAAATCATTATTTTATGTGATTTTTAAATTTAATTGTCCCTCACATTTATTTAAAAATTTCTTCTGTTTATAGTTCTGAACATAGTATGAAGAAATCACCGTGGCAGTATTTCCTTCTTTATTGTGTGTGTATGTTTGTGTGTGTGTGTGTGTGTGTGTGTGTGTGTGTACGTGTGCCAGCAATGGAGCTTGAACTCAGATCCTCACACTCTCATTTGGCTTTTTCATTCAAGACTTGAGCTCTATAATTTAAGCCACACTTCTGGCTTTTTGTTGGTTAATTGCAGGTGAGAGTCTTTTAGATTTGTCTGCTGGGCTGGCTTTGAACTGTGATCCTCCTGAGTAGCTAGGTGAGAGACCGCTACTGGCAGCCACGATTCTGAAGTGCTGTGTGGCTCAGGTTATTGTCAGGAGTGGAGAAGCCCTCAGAACGCACAGCCCAGCCACTGCCTGCAGTGCTCAGATGCCACCTTCCCACCAGGAGAAATAGGCTTAGCCTGTCAGCTGCCCAGGAGGCTGAGATCTGAGGATTGAGGTTTGAAGCCAGCCCCAGCAGGAAAGTCCATGAGACTCTTATCTCCAGTTTATCATTAAAAAGCCAGAAGTGGAGCTGTGGCTCAAGTGGTAGAGCACCAGCCTTGAGCACAAAAAAGCTCAGATACAGCACCTAGGCCTGAGTTAGTCTCAGGACCAACACAAACACACACACACGCACACGCACATACACACACACATTTAAAAAGCCAACAAAATGATTTTTTTTGGTATTGATCTTACAATGTTTATGACTTGAGTACCCAGGGAGCAAATGCAGATTGAGAGCTGGTAAATGCTATTGCTGTTTCCAAGCTTCTTCTCCTCCACTTCAAGTCACACGTAGGTCGTCGCCCTGCTTAGGTTTTAAGGACCATTGGCAGCAGAGAAGGTGAGTGGTGTGTATGGCGGGGGAGGGGGAGCCACTGCCACCCCATTGGCAGGGAAAAAGCTACATGTCTGGTTGGGTTTAAAGAACACAGGGCTAGAGGAAAACATTGACATATAAACATTGTAGCACTTTTGAAAAATCTAAACCTTTTTTTTTGGTGCCACTCCTGGGGCTTTGAACAACTGTGGGCGCTGTCCCTGAGGTTTTTCACTCAAGGCTGGTGCTCTACCACTTGAGCCACAGCTCCACTGCTTCTGGCTTTTTGCCAGTTAATGGGAGATAAGAGTCTCAAGGACTTTTCTGCTCAAGCTGGCTTTGAACCTTGATTTCTGGCTCCTGGGTTGTTGGGTTGACTGGTGTGCACTCTGGTGCCCAGTTGCAGTTGGCTCCATGGGTGATGGTGTCACCTTCGTGGTCTGAGCTGACATGGTGGGCTCTATGTCTCCTTCAGATCTAACTTCAAGCTCGTGGCAGTCCATTCTAAGCTCTATGCCATCGGCGGGCAGGCTGCGTCCAACGTGGAGTGTTACAGTCCTGAGCAGGATGCGTGGAATTTTGTGGCACCCTTACCAAACCCTCTGGCAGAATTCTCGGCGTGTGAGTGTAAGGGGAAGATTTACGTCATTGGAGGATACACCACCAGAGGTGAGCTGGGCCCAAGGAGAGGCTGTGTGTGTGCCATCTGTACAGGATGGGGGTGTGTGTGTGCCAGCCCCGTGGGACAGGTGTGTATGTGCCAGCCATGTGGGACAGGTATGTGGGGGGCTGCTTGGCCCCCAGTGTCATTGGGTACATTGAATGGCGCTGGGGACTCACACCTGCAGTCTTGGCTTCCTGGGAGGCTGAGCTCTGAGGACTGCAGCTCAAAGCCAGCACAGGCAGGAAAGTGAAACTCTTTTTTTGGCCAGTCCTGGGCCTTGGACTCGGCCTGAGCACTGTCCCTGGCTTCTTCCCGCTCAAGGCTAGCACTCTGCCACTTGAGCCACAGCGCCGCTTCTGGCCGTTTTCTGTATATGTGGTGCTGGGGAATCGAACCTAGGGCCTCGTGCACCCGAGGCAGGCACTCTTGCCACTAGGCTATATCCCCAGCCCCGAAAGTGAAACTCTTATCTCCAAATTAACCCAGCAAAAAAGCTACAAGTGGGACTGGGAATATGGTCTAGTGGCAAGAGTGCTTGCTCACCTTGTATACATGAAGCCCTGGGTTCAATTCTTCAGCACCACATTTATAGAACAGGCCAGAAGTGGCGCTGTGGCTCAAGTGGCAGAGTGCTAGCCTTGAGCAAAAAGAAGCCAGAGACAGTGCTCAGGCCCTGAGTCCAAGCCCCAGGACTGGCAAAAAAAAAAAAAAAAGCCATAAGTGAAGGGGTGGCTCAAGTAGTACAGCACCAATCTTGAGTGAAAAAGAGACCTCAGCTCCTGAGTTCAAGTTCCATGGCGTGCATGCGTGTGCACACACACACACATACGAGTACTTCGAATACTTGGCATTGTATATAGGACCCTCATGTTTTCATGTTCTTTCCCTCCCTCCCCCCTCTCTTTCTCGTTCCCTCCTTTTTTTTTTTTTGCCAGTCCTGGGGCTTGACCTCGGCCTGGCCTCCGTCCCTGAGCTTCTTTGCTCAAGGCTAGCACTCTACCATTTGAGCCACATCTCTATTTCCAGCTTTGTTTGAGTGGTTTATTGGCGATAAGGGTCTCACCAAATTTCTGGGCAGGCTTTGAATGTCAATTCCCATATCTCAGTTTCCTAAGTAGCCAGGATTACAGGTGTGGGCCAGCGGTCTCAGGCTGTCCCGCTTTCTGTTCTTTTCTGACCTGGAGTCCCTGAGCCTGTAGGGCTTGGCTGTAGAATCCTGGTTGTTTCACAACTCTGGCTGAGTTCTGAGCTCCTAGTTTTTTTCTTCACTCTGGCCTCTATGTGTTTTGAGCTGCACAATCCACTGTGAATGTACCTTCTGCCCTGGGGCCACCCACTATGATTGTGGCCTGAATTCCTTGTGCCAAGGCCATGGTGATGAGCCAGCACATGAATGCATGCTTTCTGAGAGGCAAGGACAGGACTGCTCTGCAAACCCTGCAGAGCCGAACTCCTCTGGGTGCACCTGGCCTCAGCCCTTCTTAGAGCACTTCACAAGTCAGCTTCAGTGTGTGTGTGTGTGTGTGTGTGTGTGTGAGAGAGAGAGAGAGAGAGAGAGAGAGAGAGAGAGAGAGAGAGAGAGATACTAGGACTTGAACTCAGGATCTGGGCACTGTCCTTTAGCTTTCTCTTTCAAGGCTGGCACCCTATTACTTGAGTCACACCCTCACTTCCTACTTTTAGGTGGTTAATTGGAGATAAAAGCCTCCTAGATTTTCCTATCTAGGATGGCTTTGAACTGTGATCCTCAGATCTCAGCCTCCTGAGTAGGATTACAGGCTGAGTCACCAGCATCCAGCTTCATCCTAATTGATATAAACCAAGCCAGACAGCACATACACACAGTTATGACTGATAGTTGGATTACTGTCCTACTGACTTAAATGAGACTTAAGATTCACCAATGATCATTCATGATTTTTATGATAATTTTTGTGTGTATACTTGAACTCAGGGCCTGGTCACTGTCTCGTTTCTTTTCTTCTCATAGCTGGGGTACACTCTACAACTGGTGGCACATTTCCACCCACTTTTTGTTGGTTCCCTGGAGATAGGAGTCTTACAGACTTTTTTAGCCAGGCTGGCTTTGAAGCACGATCCTCCTATCTCAGCCTCCTTGGTATCTGGGATTACAGGCATGAGCCACCAGTTTGGCTAGCCAACCTCTCCCAAATGCCCTATGCTTCTCTGTGATCAAGAAGTTGAGGGACATGTGTACAGAGCACCAGTGTTCCAGTGGCAACCCAGTCACTGGGGATTGTTTTGTCTTTCAGACCGCAACTTGAATGTCCTGCAGTACTGCCCAGTGTCAGATGCATGGACACTCTTTGAGACGTGTGGCGTCCACGTTCGCAAGCAGCAGATGGTGTCTGTGGAGGAGACCATTTACATGGTGGGGGGCTGCCTCCATGAGTTTGGGCCAGGCCGGAGGAGCAGCCAGAGTGAGGACATGCTGACGGTGCAGGCCTACAACACGGTCACCCGGCAGTGGCTCTACCTCAAGGAGAACACATCTAAGTCAGGCCTGAACCTGACGTGTGCACTGCACAACGATGGCATCTATATCATGAGCAGGGACGTCACACTCTCCACCAGCCTGGAGCACCGGGTCTTCCTCAAGTATAACATCTTCTCCCACAGCTGGGAGGCCTTCCGCCGCTTCCCCGCCTTTGGACACAACCTGCTCCTCTCCTCGCTCTACCTCCCCAGTCAGGCCCAGACGTGATGCGCAGGGACCCATGGCAGACAGACACTCGACAGAGACACGGGTGGAATGATCCAGAGGCCAAGAGATCTACTTCAAGAGGGCAGGAGGAAGGCAGGAAGGCAGGAAGGCAGGAAGGAAGGGAAGGAAGGAAGGAAGGAAGGAAGGAAGGAAGGAAGGAAGGAAGGAAGGAAGGAAGGAAGGAAGGGAAAGAGGGAGGGAGGGAGGGAAGGAGGGAGGAAGGAAGGAAAGGGAAAAGAAAGGGAAGGGAAGGAAGCAAAAGAAGAAAGCGAAGAAAGGGAAGAAAGGAAAGGAATTGAAGAGAGCGAAGGAAGGAAAAAAGAAAGAGCAAAACCAGTGGTGCACTCCTTAGACTAGGGAAAAATATACCACACTAGCCTGTAGTTGTTGCTAGCTGTATGAAAAGGCTTACTTCGACAGATTGAATACATGTGGCAAAGAAGAGGCCATTATCTTTTTTTTAAGTTATTGATTAAAAAAAAAAATTTTTTTTTGTAGTGTCAATACTGAGACAAACTCAGGGCCTAGGTGCTGTCCCTTAATTTTTTTGCTCCAGGCTGGTGTTCTACCATTTGAACAACACCATCACTTCCTGGCTTTTTTTGCTAGTTAATTGGAGATAAGAATCTCATGGACTCTTCTGCTGGCTTCACCCTCTAATCCTCAGACCTCAGTTTCCTGAGTAGTTAGGATTGAGCATCAAGCCCCCCAGCTAAATTCATAATTTTACCATCTCATGATGCTTTTTCTTAGTCCAGTGACTGAAATTGAAGACACAGGGAGGGATCAGCGTTGGTGAGTGAGCGGCAGAGATGACTTTGAACTTGCTTCATTTAGGTTAAACTCTGGTGTCTTAAAAGGGAGGTTTCCTTTCTTTTGTTGTCAACTTAATGGACATTAATATCAACATCATGGTCCTCTAGCATTATACACACACACTGCCTGTGTTTATGATACATTCCCATGTTCAAATGCTTTATTTGCACACTTAGTTTTCAAGAAAGCTACATGAATGGGATTTCTCCATGAATCCACACAAGCATTCTGTCCTATTCAAACTTACACAAAAACATCCTCAATGATTTTGTTTTTCAACTTGGGAATGAAGAATAGAGACCCAAAAAACTTAGTATTTCAGATTTGGCAAGTCTTAAATAGGAAAGCAAGGAAAACTCACATAAGAAAAAACAATTTCCTTTAAGGGTTTTGTTTTTGTTTTTTGGGTTTTTTTTGTATGTGTTGGTACTGGGGTTTGAACTTAGGACCTAGTGTTCTTGCTTAGCTTTTAACTCAAGGCTGGTGCTATACTAGTTGAACAACAGCTCCACTTCTGGCTTTTGGGTGGTTAATGGAGATAAGAGTCTCATGGACTTTGCAGCCTCCAATTAGCTGTGAGCGTCAATCCTCAGATCTCAGCCTCTTAAGTAGCTAGGATTATAGGCATGAGCCACCAGCTCCCAGCATTCAAAGAATTACTTGTATTGACTGCATTTGACCTTTTTGTTTTCTTTTGAACAACTTTCCCACATTGAGATCAGTGTACTTTCTGATTTGATCTTAGCATTGCAATCCATGTTTGCATTTGTGGGCTAGGGTGTGGATGCTGTAAAATGCTTGTGCTCCAAAAAGAGGAAGAAGCGTGGGTTTCTGCCTTGGAGACTTGGCTAACACAGCAAAAACAAGAATTTCACCAAATCAGTTAACAAGGAGATAAC
Source organism: Perognathus longimembris pacificus (assembly GCF_023159225.1). Classification (NCBI taxonomy): domain Eukaryota; kingdom Metazoa; phylum Chordata; class Mammalia; order Rodentia; family Heteromyidae; genus Perognathus; species Perognathus longimembris. Next base: position 65,085,842 of record NC_063161.1, read on the forward strand.
ACTTCTACTAATCATAAATCAGTGTTCCTTAAAGACATGTGCATAAGCACACTTGCCACGCATGGTACCTGAAATTCAATCCCTGGCACTAAGAAACACCCCAAGCTGCCCACCGGTGGTTCACACCTGGAATCCCAGATCTGCAGGAGGCCAGGATTTGAAGCCACCCTGGGCAAGACAGTCTACCAATAAACTCACCTCCAGTAAACTACTCAAAAAAAGCTGGAAATGATGCTGTGGCTCAATTGGTAGAGCGCTAGCCTTGGACAAAACAAGCTCAGAGATATCACCCAGACCCTGAGTTCAAGCCCCAGGACTGGTATCACAAAGAAACACACAAAACCAAAAGAACTAACCATCATATTCATACTTGTTTCTTTTTGTTGTTTTTTTTTAAATAATGGTACTGAGTCTTGAACTCAGGGCCATATGCTTTTGTTTGGCTTTTTCGCTCAAGGCTGGTACTTTACCACTTGAGCCATGCTTCCACTTCTGGCTTTCTCCCCTTTTTAAAAAAGGGTTTTCTGGTTAACATCTGAAAGCCGATATATTTTTTTCCTGCAATGTAGATTGTCTGAACATTAAAGTACTGAGAAAGTTATGGATGTTATTAAGAAAAGCAAAGAAGGCGTAAGATTACATATGAAGCCAAAGAGAATTTAAGTGTTTCCTTGTGTGTGTACGTGTTTGTGCCAGTAATGGGACTTGAACTCATTACCTGAGCACTCTCACTTGGCTTTTTCACTTAAGGCTGGTGGTTCTCTATCACTTGAGCCACAGCTGCACTTCTGCTTTTGCTGGTTAACTGGAGATAAAGAGTCTCATGGATTTGTTTGCCTGGGCCAGCCTTGAGATACAATCCTCAGATCTCAGCTGCCTGTGTGGCTAGGATTTCAAGAGTGAGCCACTGGATGCCCATTTAAGATGGCCAATATTGAAGAACAGAGGGCCTGGAAATTGCTTTCATGGGTTTGGCTGGTGCTTTGTCAAGTGGTTCTGAGGTTTATTCTTGGTGAAGAAAAAGAATTTGGGATCTGGAGTATTATGTCATTAAAAATTATCTTTAGAATGGACCTTATAATATTTTCCTTTGTAATAGTCATTTTTAGGAAAAACAACAATGTGTAGATAGAGTTCTGTTTTGTCAGGGCTGGTACTTTCTTGTTTATAAAGGTGTGGCTTGTGCTCATGGCCACCATGATGATGCACTGAAATGGAATGGCTTAGATGAAGTACTGCAAGAGCTCTCCTGTGTTGATTCCTAAAATGACAAGAGACTTGCTTCAAGTACAGTACGTTTGGATCATTGTGCTGTATGTAAGATTTTTTTTATTTTACTTTTTTTTTTTTTAACCAGGTTTGGGGCTTGAACTTGGCCTGGGTGCTTTTCCCTTAGCTCTTTTGTTCAAGGTTGGTGTCTAACACTTGAGCCATAGCTCCACTTCTGGCTTTGTATGGTTAATGGAGGATAATAATTACCTGCCTAGAGTGACTTTGAACCATGATTCTCAGGTCTCATTCTCCTGAGCAGTTAGGATTACAGGCATCATGGCTTTCAATTTCCCTGTACTACAGAAAAGCTAAAACTGGTGTACCATGCTGGCTGTGAGACAGTAATACCAAGTAGGGGCAGTTGCTAGATGTTATTTTTGTGTATTGGTGGGATATAAACTCAGGATCCCAGGCCCTCCTTGGAAGGCACTCTACCACTTGAGCTATGGGCCTTGTCCTCAAGTACTCATTTCTTTTCAGTTTGGATGGCCCCGTGCCTGAGAGCCCATGCATGGGCCTGACCTTAGATACAGGATGTGATGACCTCACCTTAGCATTTGCCATTGTATAGATAGCCAGGGCCCCACCTGCTCCCAGCTGCCTCCCTAGCATCCCCACAGCTGGCCAAGGGGTACCCAGCCCACCAAGGCTGGGGCCATCCATGAGTGAAGGACCACAATGTCCTGAGTGTGAGAAAAATCCATGGAGGTATGGCTAAGGGTGGCAAAGGAGTTTTATTTACAAAGGAGCTTTATTTAGAACCCAGAACCAGAACAGCCCTCTACCTCCAAATACTGGCTTGCAACTACCTTGTCCTGGGCTAACTACCCAGAACCCAGAGCTCAGAGCAGCCTTGGCCTCTAAACTTCCAAGGAAGTGAGCTGCTTTCTGTTCCTTCCACGGGCCTTGCCTTTCCTCAAGCCTCAAGCCTTTCTGCAGGCCTCTCGTTCTGCAGGTCCAGTCACTGCACCTCCTGTCTTTCTCCCTCCTCTCCCAGGAACCCACCCCCTGCCCTCTGCAGTGGGAGTGTGTTGTAACCTCAACATGGGGTAGGATCCCCTTTGACACTCTGCTCCCCCAGTGAAGCATGGCAATGATACCAGACAGGGCAGGACTTCTGCTCCTCATATTCTCACATTCCCCACTGGTTTTATGTCCAATCAAATCCTTGATTTTTATACCCTCTTTGGGGGCCAAATCCTAAGCTCCATTCCCCTCCTGCCCCATCTAACAGGAAAGGTGCGGCAAATCCAGCAGATAATAACAGGCCACTCATACAGTACAAAGGTGTGTGCAGAAAAGTTCTCTCCACAGTAACATTAAGAACAAAGTGGTAACCATAACAAAGAATCGTGTTCCTGTTGAACACATTAACACTTGGTAAGTCTTATCTTTAGGGGATCTTCTGAGTGTCTCTCAACGTATTCCTGTTGAACAGGAATCTTTAGGGGATCCTCTGAGTGTCTCTCAACAGTCCATCTTGTGGCCATCTCGATATTGTCCCACTGCCTGTTTCTCTTGAGAGTGATGGATCTAATGTTGTTTTCCTGCAACCTTAATAGCTGACCGCGTAGTTAGCATACTGAGTAAGGTCCTTGCCATTTGGGTTCCAGTTCAGGAGGATGATGCCTTTTTACCCATACCAGCTGTCCAGGAAAGAGAGTGGGTGGAGTTTCCTCAGGAGGCCGGTGGGCCTTGGCCCCCAAAGGATAGACATGTAAAAGAACACATTGCAAAACCTACAGTGACTGTACAAGATTATAGTTAGACATTTCTGTTAGTATAGCTTCCCCAAGTTTAGGAACCAAAGGGGGTGGTGTACCACAAGTTATTTCAAAGTGAGTGAGTTCTTTAACATAAGGGGTGAATCTTGCTTGAAGGAGAGCAAAGGGGAGGAGGCTTACCCAGTCATGGCCAATCTCTGTAATTTAAAGTTTCCTTTAAGGTCCTATTCATTCTTTCTACTTATCCCGAACAATATAACTTCCAATTTACTCCTAGGGCCTTAGCTAATAATTGAGTAGCTTGGGCCATGAAGGCCGGGATTGTCAGATTCCCACTGCTAAGGGTAAGCTAAATTGAATTATTTCATGGAGTAATTTTTTTTACTATTACCTGAGCGGTTTCGGTTTGTGTCAGGAATGCCTCAACCCAGCCTGAAAAAGTATCCAGTAGTACTAACATACCGATACTCATACTTTCTAGGCTTTACCTCCGTGAAGTACACTGCCCAAAATTCACCAGGTGGGGTCCCTCGCACACGCACCCACATGTTCTATCCTTCCAGCATTTACCCCACTGGTTCTCAAGACAGTTTAAGACAGTGGCCAGGAGCAATTTAGATATAGACACAGAAGGCTTGAACCTGTGACCATTTTTCGCAAGTGCAGTCTCCACACTTGCTACTACTGTTTTTCGTGCCTCTTCCTTTAATCTTGATGACTAGTAGCTCTAGAGGCCTCACCGGTTTTTGGGTGGCCTCCCAAGCTGACTGATCAGCTCTGTTGTTTCCTTGAACCTCAGGGGTCTCTACTTTCTTTAACGCCTGTCTAGTACTCTGAACCTCAGCCTGGAACTTGGAGACTTTTTCCTCCTTTTCTCCTGAGCTTGCTTTCATTATCCCAACCACTTTCTCAAACCTGCAAGCATCCTGGCAGGGGCACAGAAGAGGTTCTTTGATTGTCCAACTGCTGTTGCAGCCTGCTCATAGCCTGCTGCTCCTCACAGCACCTTTGCTTGTTCTTCAGCTCCTCTTCTGAGTTCTCAATGGTGCTATTGAGAGATTTCTTCAGTGCCTCCACCTGTTCCATTGGGATGTGTTGCTTCTGCTTCAGTGCCTGGAGCTCCTGCTGCAGCTGCTGCTCCTGCAGTGCCGGCTCTGCCCCAGGCAGCGGGAACAGGTGGTCCAGGCGCAGGTTCATGGGTACTGGTGTGGGGGCTCCTTGCACAGGCAGCGCTGTGGCTACGTCCATCACTTTGCCCTTCTTGTTCTTGAACTGCTGTGGTTTCTGTGCGTGCTGCTGCTTCTACTCCTGGTGGTTCATGGCCAGCATCTTTAGCTGCTGCTTGATGTGCTCATGCACCTGAGCTTCGTGCTGCTGTGACAGCTGTTCATGTTGCCACTGGAACTCGGCGATGAGGATCTGCCACTGGATCTGCTGCTTCTGCATTAGACTTTGTGGGGCGAGGATCTCAGCACTCTGTTTGGCCTTTTCCTCTAGTAGCATCTCTTTCTCATTCTTCACTTGCATATTTTTGTGACAGATCTTTTAACTGTTTAGCTCTTCTGTTTTTCTGCTTAATGCTCTTTCCATTTCCCAGGCATTCCTCATTAGAGCATTGTCCTTTAATTCCTTCTGAAGAGTGACCATTTCCTTCTTGAGCCTGTTGTTTTCGTGCTCATTTTTCTTGGCTCTGACACGGCAACTCTGTGTCTGCTCCGCTAACTGCTCTTCCAGTTCAACAAAGTTGGGTTTTAGTCCCTCAAGCTCCTTTTCATATTTCTCAGGAACACAGTCTCCATGTGGCAAATGTGCTTACCTAACCTGTCATTTTCCAACATTCTCCTCCTTGGACATTCACTTTTCCAATGTCCATTTTGCTTGCAACAAGCACATTGGTCTCATCCTAGAGGTTCCCTATTTGTAAATGAATTATAGTGAGTATTTCTTGATCCTTGCCTAGTGCTGCTACTAAAATGAACCACCTTTTTAAACTGTTTTTCCTCTAGGGTATCTCTGTTATCAAATACCTGCTAGGCAACAGCTTCCAGCTCAGATAACACCTTCTCCTAAAACCTCCTAACCTTTGAAGCTTTTTTTGAGGCTATCTGGGGCCGACTGGGCAATGAAGGCCATACTTAGGACTCCAATTCTCTGGGGCCTCAGGATCTATAGATGTATAGGTCCTATAGGCCTCCAAGAGCCACTCCAAAAAAAAGTAGCAGGGGACTCATTGGGGAGCTGTACAGTCTCACTCACCTTAGATAAATTAATTGGCTTCCTAGCCACTGCCCGTATCCCAGTGAACAGAGTCTGGCAATAATTGGTAAGTGCCTCCTTACCTGGATGGCTGTTGTAGTCCCAATTTGGGCGAGTCAGGAGGAGACTCGTTCCAAGTGGACTGGGTCATCAGTGGAGGAGCCATTTGGTCCAAGGACCACCTTTACGACATTACACCAGATGCACTCCCTTTCTTCCAAGGTAAAAAGCACATGCAGAAGCTGCTGACAGTCATCCCAGGTGGGCTGGTGTGTAAAGAATACAGACTCCAATAATGAGATGAGCCCCTAGGGTTTTTCAGAGAAAGACAGATTTTGCTGTTTCCAAGTCTACAGATCACTAGTTGTAAAGGAAACATACACTAGAAAGGGGACTGGCTCATGGTCTCCCCATAGGTTGGTGCCTGTCTCAAGGGTAGTAAGGGGACTATACCACTTTTACCACCTCAGGCTGGTACAAAGAACCACTTCTGGTATGGAGGGCGGGCTTATCATTGGAGGCTCTCATGGCACAGAATAAGGGGGAGTGTGCACCAGTAGGTCCTCTTCCAGGGAATCATGCAACACTGGGGGAAAAGATTTTTCAGTTACAGCTTTGCTTACAAGAACTTTAGGAAATTGTTTGCCCATTCTAGAAGGAAGGAGTAAGTGAGGGTGTATAAAGGACACAGAATTAGTAACAAACATAGACAAGTAGCCACAGGCACTTAATGCACATGTCTCACATCTCCCAGTGACCTCTCCAGAAAGCCACAGATGAACTCTTGAGGAGATCCCAGATGACCTCTGAAGGAGGTCTCAGATGACTTCTAAAGGAGGCCCCAGATGACCTTTCTAGGAAGCCCCAGGATAAGTCCCAGGAGGCATAGGCAACCTCTCACCCCAGCCTCAGACTCAAGTGCTGTATCCAGCCTTCCACTGAGTCTCCCCAGCTGCAGGCCTACAAGCCTGACCAGACTCACCTCTGGAGGGTTTGCGAATGATTCCTGTCCACGTTGGTCCTTAGAAAACATGCTCCAGGGAGCCTCAGGGCTGAGAAATGTCGTCCTCTGAGGGCCGAGGCACTCACCTACGAGGAGTGCTTCCCAGGGTCCAAGGCTTGATGTTGTCCAGATCAATTATCTCACTGGGACCTCCAAATTAATGACCTGAGTGTGAGCACATCCATGGAGGCATGGCTAAAGAGGGCAAAGGAGTTTTATTATTTACGACCCAGAACCCAAACAGCCTCCACCTCCAAAACTGGCCTGCACCTACCTTGTCCTGGGCTAACTACCCAGAACCCAGCAGCCTTGACCTCCTAACCTCCAAGCCTCTCAGAGAGTGAGCTTCTTTCTATTCATCCTTCCTGCAGGCTTTGCCTCTCTGCAGGCCTAGCCACAGGCCTCAAACCTTTCTGCAGGCCTGAGGCCTCTCCACAGGCCTCTTGGCAGGCTGCTCTGAAGTCCTGGACTCAGGCCTCTCTGGGACTGCAGGAACCTCCGGCTACTCCTGGTGTCTCTCTCCCTCCTCTCCCCAGAACCCCACCCTATTATGTCCTCCCCCTCATTCCCTGGCTGTGGGAGGGCATTTCATGACCTCAACATGGGGCAGGAGGAGGGCTCCCCTTGATGCTCTGCTCCCACAGCAGCTAGGTGTGGCAGTGATGCCACCTTAGGACATGACTTCCGCTCCTCAGGTTCTCGCAGGACAAGGAGCAACTCCAGGACAGCCCACCCAGTGCAGGCTCCCAGCTGGGTCCTGTGGCCTCCCCATGGGCAGGACAGCCATCTGTTCCATGTTCCCTGCACTCTATGGATGGCAGTTCCCGTGTTCCCTGCACTCCCCATGCTCCCCATGTTCTTCACGCGCCCCATGGACAGCAGTCCCCATGCTCCCTGAGGACCTAGCTCAGGACACAGCTCTTCAAGGCAGCTGGGCGCTATGCCAGGCTCATGCCTGGAATCCTAGCTACTTAGCAGGCTGAAAGCTGAGGACTGGTTCCAAGCCAGCCAAGAGAGACCAAGCCAAGCGACTGCTGTCTCCCATAATTAACCAGCAAACAACTGCAGGTGCAGTGTACACACACACATACACATATACACACACATAGATATATATACACATACACATATACATACACATAGATACACACATAGATACATACACATATATACATACACACGTACACATACACACATACATCCTATACCATATATAATACTTCATGCTATAATGTATAGTATATACTATACCATATATTGTATATACTTACACTCCATATACTATATATTTACATATACTATAGTATACTTATGCTGTATTTATACTATATAGTAGTATATTACTTTATTAAAATAATATAGTTATACTATATATAACATACAAAATATGCATGTTATATATATGGTACATATATGCTATAGTATGTCAATATATACTATATAATGTATAGTAATATGCATATTACTATATATAATATGTTATAATCTGCCTCTCTGTGTGTGTGTTGTGTGTCTAAGAGAGTTAGTACAAGGAAGTAGTTATACTTTTTTTTCTTTGGTTGTGGGGCTTAAACTCTGGGCCTGGGCACTGTTCCCAAGCTCTTCAGCTCTAGGCCAATGCTCTACCACTTGAGCCACAGCACCACTTCCAATTTTCTGGTGGCTAATTGGAGATCAGAGTCTCACAGACTTTCCTCCCCCAAGCTGGCTTTGAACCTTGGTCCTCAGAGCTCAGCCTCCTGAGTAGCTAGGATTATAGGTGTGGACCACTGGCAGCAGCCAAGCTTCCTATTTTTGAGTGTGCTGGCATGTTGCAGAGGAAGGAGGCAGCTAGGAGGAGGCACAGGCAGCCCAGTGGGCTCTGTGTGGCTGAGGTTTGAGCAGTGTTACCTTGTTAGAAGGTTGGAAAATCCATGTTTTCAACAAAAGCTCTTGAAGTCTCTTCCAAAGACTTTTGAAGGAACAAATGACACATAAAATAAAAGAAACATGTGGAGACTGGGCCCTGGCTTCTGGTGCTGTCTGCAGCCTCTCCTGTGGTGCAGGCCTGCCTTCTTTCCCAGGGCTGTGGGTTGATGGAGTTCCTTACCCAAGCTCTGCAGCACTGCTACAGAGCTCTTGTTAGGATTGTCACCGCCTAGTCAAGAGCTGAGGAAGTGGACCTGGGCCAGTGGCTCATGCCTGCAATCCCAACCTGCTCAAGAGGCTGAGGTCTGAAGATTGTGGTTCAAAGCCAGCCTGGGCATTTGTGCTCGAGGCTGGCGCTCTGCCACTTGAGCCACAGCTTCACTTCCAGGTTTTGTGGTTCATTAGAGATCAGAGTCTCAAGGACTTTCTGGCTCAGGGCTGGCTTCACACTGTGATCCTAAGTAGCTGGAATTAAAGGCGTGAGCCACCATCCTGGCTCTGGGCTTGAACAAATTCTTTTTCTTTAAAAACAACACCCCACCTCCATCATTTTATTTTGGTTCTCTTGGCCTGTGTGAGGTCTTGTTGACCAGTGTAGTGCATCACCTGGGTTCAAACTGCTGTCAATGACTTCATACCTTGCGTTATTGGCGCTGGTCATCAGCAGTGCCCTTCATGACATGTATAAAGTCCCACCAGCTGCCTGTGGTTCAAACCCAGACCACAAGCCTGCTGCCTGAACTGACCTGCTCCCAGCCACTTCAAGAGGTCCCAGCCTGTATACCCACAGGCCCTCCTGTGGCTAAGGATGGCACTGTCAGCCTTTTTGTTTTGCTTTGCTTTGCTTTGGTTGTTTTGATACTCAGGGCCTGGAGCCCTTGCTTAGGTTTTTAGCTCAAGTCTGGCACTCATCTACTTGAGCCACACCTCCACTTCTGGCTTTTTGCTGTTAGTTGGTGATGAGTTTCTTGGGTTTCTCTGCCCAGACTGGGTTTGAATTCTGATCTTCAGCTCTCAGCCGCCTGTGTAGTGAGGATTACAGGTGTGAGCCACCACACCAAGCAGCTCTGTCATTCTTGGGGGTGAGGGGTGGGAGGGGCTCAATAGGCCCAAAGGAACACAGGCTAGTGCACCCCTTTGAGGCTAGTGCTGATACATTCCTTTAATTTATGAATATGTGTTTCAGCTCTCAACAGCCACCAGAAAAATAGTGCTTTAATGATCACCCCATACTCAGGATTCGGTGGTAGCTACAGGTTTGTGTGTCTCAGTGATCACAGTCAGCTAGATTAAGTCCTACAAATTCTCATTCGGATAAGAACAGAAGAAATGAAGTATTAAAGTGTTTACTGCTCGTAGAGCTTATCTTAGGTCAGATAATGGACACCATAGTTAACATGAGGAATACAACATGCCTGAGGGTGCACACCTGTAATCCTGGAACGTGGGAGGCTGCGGTAGGCAGACTGTGGGTTGGAGGCCAGTGTGGGCTATTTTGTCTGAAAGAATTCTCTAAAGTAATAATAGTAATAAATGGAGGCTTCTGGAATGTTTTAACCACTTAAATTCTTTTTTTTTTTTTTGGTCTTTTCAAGCAAGTGAATACCTTATTAACATGGTAAGGTTACTTTGTTTTTCAAACACAGTAGGGTTTTTTAAAAAAAATTTTATTGTCCAACTGATGTATAGCGAGGTTACAGTTTCATACATTAGGCATTGGATACATTTCTTGTACTGTTTGTTATCTCTTCCCTCATTCCCCCCTCCCCCTCCCCCCTCTCCCTTTCCCCCCATGAGTTGTTCAGTTGATTTTTGCAAGTATTGCTTTTGTAGTCATTTGTCTTTTTACCCTGTGTCTCTCAATTTTGGTATTCCCTTTCAGTTTCCTAGTTCTAATACCAGTATACACGGTTTCCAATGTACTCAGATAAGATACAGAGATAGTGATGGTACAACCACAGGAAGGGGATACATAGTAGGGTTTTGACCTCAGACATTTGTCAGGTCTGCTATTGAAATGAACAGCTAGACCTGGACAATACACAGACCTCGCAGATGCCTCCTCTCTGTCCACTGAACGCTCACTGCAGACCCCTCCATTCTTCTTTCCCGCCCACCAAAGGCCTTCACAAACCTCTAACTTCATGCCCAGACACCCCGAAAATGCACAAGGGTATTATAATCAACTTGTATGAACATCAGGGTCTCATCTTGGTCATCCAAGTCAAATAGAGCCAAGTCAGGTCGTCTAAACAAATTCACCAAACAGGTTCAGATAGTGTGTCATATAAAATTTTAAAATTGAACAAAATAACATCTCTCCTCCTTTGGTCTCACACAGAAACTAAAGTCCCCAAATGCAAACAATGCCATCTCTTGTCCCTTCTCCTGCTTATCAGTCCCAGCCAGGTCTGGCCCATCCACATTCCCAGTTGAAGTCTGGTCCCTTCAGCAGTGCTGCATGGAGTCTTCCAGAAGTAATGCAGCTCCTTCTGCACCTCAAAAGCTTATGTATCACACACAGATGCAAAGTTCCAGGGAGCTATCATATCACACAAGAAAGATCAAAGCACCTCAGAATTTACAAACCACCAAAGCCCAGAACACACGTGACTTTGCTTGCAAGAGCTTACAATCCAGGCCCTAATTGTGCGCAAGGCAGCGTTTTCCAAATAAAAGTTATTTCCCCAAACAAAACATCCAACCACCAGAACTCCTATTGAGGTCATCAACCACAGACCATAGCAGAAACATAGTGTAAGTGAGAACAGAATGCAGACAGAGAAAAAAGGGAAAAAAAACAAAGGCTCTCTGGTTCCAGCTCCTCCAGGTGCTGCCAGCCAATCTCCATCATGCAACCAGTATCCATTGGCTGGAAACGGCGCTCGCCCGGCTCACGACAACATGCTCTTCTCTATCCGCGACACCAGCACCACCAGCATCTTGACCATCTTTGCCATCTACTGTGCCTTCTCACTGGCCTTGTCCCTCCTGGCAGCCTGGGCGCTGTCGCCTGCACCCTGCTGCAGGTGGTTCAGGGCGCTCTCCTCCACGGCCTCCATCTGCGTCCGCTTAACCATTTAAGTGTGTGTGTGTGTGTCTGTGTGTCTGTGTGTACATGTGTGTATGTGTACATGTGTTTGTGTGGTACCTTGCATACATGTATGTGCATACATGTGTCTGTGTGTATGTCTCTCTGTGTGATGTGTGTCTGTGTGTAGATGTATGTCTGTGTGTACACGTGTGTACGTGTGTGTACACGTGTGTACGTGTGTGTACTGGGGTTTGAACTCAGGGCCTCATACTCTCATTAGCTTTTATTCTGCTCAAAGCCAATGCTCTACCACTTGAGCCACGTCTAGCTTTTTGGTGGTTAATCAGAGATAAGAGCCTCCTGGACTTTCCCGCCCAGGCTGGCTTCACACAGCCATCCTCAGACCTCAGCCTCCTGAACGGCTAGGATTACAGGCGTGAGCCAGGGAGCTCAGCACCATTGTCAGTCCTTATTTACAGCTTCTTTCAGAAAGGCCTTGTAGTCTCCCAGAAGCATGGTTAGTGATGTTGGGGTTCTGTGGGACCCTGCCCTTCCTCCCCACCCCCCTCAGCGTAGGATATGGAATCCTATTTTGCAAGGTACCCTAGAGGGAGATTAAATATCAGCTGAGGGGCCCTTGGCTCCAGTGGCTCCAGCTGCCCCAGCTTTGTGTGTTAATGAGGCTTTCAGCACCCCAAGCCCCTTGTCCCCAGCACCACCTGGTCAGTGAGTTAGTCCTGCCTCAATCTGACTCACACTGTTTCCTGAGGCAGCTTAGTCACAGGCCGGGGCCAGACACTCTGTGGAGCACAAATTCTGTGTTGAATTAGGCTAGTATTCATGGGCACTCTGTCTACATGCATGGGCATCCGGGAGTGGACCACCATGGCCAAGGTAACACAGAGGCCCTTCGGAAGCGGGCTTACATTTTGTTGGGGAAATTTGTAGCAGCCCCAAGGGAACTGGCAGCCATCTCATGGTGAGGGGCTCTGTGGGGTGCTGCCTAGCCCTGCTTCTGACTGAGGGGCTCTGTGAGGTGCTGCTCCTACCCCAGGCACAGCTGGGTGGCCTCCCGGCTGGGTGGCCTCCCAGTGCTTCAGGGGTTATGCACAATGATTGCCTGATGCTTTTTGTTTCTTTTGGATTTTATTGGTGTATGTGCTGGTACTAGGACTTGAATTTGGGGGCCTCATGCTCTTTCTTATTATTATTAGCTTTTTGGGGGGCTCAAGGCTGGCACTCTCCCACTTGAGCCAGAGCTCTACTTCCAGTTTGTTGTTGTTTTTTTTTTGCTGGTCCTGGGCTTGAACTCTGGGCCTGGGCACTGTCACTGAACTTTTGGCATCAAGGTTGGCATTCTTCTGCTTGAGTCACAGCTCTACTTCTGGCTTTTTGGTTAAAGAGTCTCATAGACTTTTTTGCCTGGGCTGGCTTTGAATTGTACTCTCAGATCTCAGCCTCCTGAGTAGCCAGGATGACAGGCGTGAGCCACAAGCTCCAACCAAGAAGAACTTCTTTGTCGTCATTTGTGATCTCCGTCCCTCCCCCAGAATATGTAGAAATGTGTGTTTTTTTTAGGGATCTTGTGTTAAATGTTTTAAGGCAAATATTCCCAGGCTCAACAAGCAGATGTGCTAGCCCCTGTGATGGGGTGCATGCCGCCCAAATGTGGGGTTCCATGGGGGACATGACCCTGTCCTTCTGCTGTGATTCTGGTTACACACACAGTGGGTCCCACGTGTACCTGAATCACATTGCAGGGAAACACGAGAGTCCTGGGAGAGAAGGTACAGGCTTGAAGCACAGAGGGCCCCTGGTTCTAATGTGCTCAGGAGATGGAACTTTCTGAAATTTCAAAGAGAAAATTCAAAGCTAGGTGCTGGTGGCTCAGGCCTGAGGATCAAGATTCAAAGCTAGCCTGGATAGTAAAGTTTGTGAGACTCTTCTCTCCAATAAACCACCAAGAACAAACAAACAAAACTTAGAACTGGAGTTGTGGTTCAAGTGATAGAGCCCAGCCTTGGACAGAAAAGCTCAGGGACAATACACAGGCTCTGAGTTCAAGTCCAAGGACTGGCACAAAAAGAGAAGGAAAAAAAAAAGAAAATAGGCAATAGATGTGGAGGATTCGCTCCAGGGGTGTTTGGTGGTGAGCATCCCACAGTGCTCTACCCAGCATGCCATGGGACAGGCCTGAGGACTGGAATGTCCTTGTTTTCCTGTTGCTTTCTTCATTGAAGATGCCTCTGTGATCCTGTGGGTTTTTTTTTTGTTGTTGTTGTTGTTGTTCTTGTTGTTGTTTGTGGGGTTCAAATTCCCCGTCCCCCTGCTTCACCCAGGGAGATGCCAAATCCCAAATTGTGAAAGACACTCAGCTCCACTTCTCCCGCCTGCAGGAGGGTGGAGTGTGTCTTTATGGACTAAGCTGAGTTGAGAAAGGATGCCGAAACCTCCCCCCGTCCCCCTATTTCGGGGAGCCGGTTTGGATGTTCCACCAGTCTCAAAGAACTTTAATCAGGGAGGGGTTTATATAGCAGTAATGGCAGGCAGGAAGAGGAGGGACTACTGAATATTAGCGATTGGCCAATGGGACTGTCCCTCAGGTGATGTTACAGAACTTCCTCTATGGGTGGAGACCACAGCCCCCCAAGGATCGGGCCTCGGGGATCTCTGCCACCATGATGGCACGCACGTGCTCGCCCCCAGGGGTGGGGGTTTCTCTTCCGGTTGAAGCTGGAAAGAGGCGGGAGGGGCTAAAGCTAGCTCTCCCCTCTTAAAGGCACAGCCATCCCCGACATCTGCCCCTTTTTGTTTTTTAAATGAGCAGGGGATGCTGTAATCATATGGCATATATAGGCATGAGGCAAATGCTGACATAAAATATATATGTGTGGGGCCCCTTCACAAAAGGATTGAGGGGGACATCCATTTGGCTCAGTCCAGAGAAGTTGGAGTCCTTAGCCTGTTTCTGCACCATTCAAGATAATGCGGGCATCATTCCTCTTTTCTGGCAGTGAGGTAAAAGCAGGTTGAAGCTTTGGCATCTCTAGTAGTTCACAGTAGCTGATAACTTAACACATATGGTTAGTAAAACATTCTTTTTTTTTTTTTTTAATAAGCATTGAGGCAAAGGTGCTAAACCTTTGCGCTTACTTTTTAAAATATTTTTATCATGAAACATTGAGGTTGAGTGTCAAAACCTTCAGCTCCGGGGCTGGAAATATGGCCTAGTGGTAAAGTGTTCACCTTGTATACATGAAGCCCTGGGTTTGATTCCCCAGCACCACATATATAGAAAATGGCCAGAAGTGGCGCTGTGGCTCAAGTGTCAGAGTGCTAGCCTTGAGCAAAAAGAAGCCAGGGACAGTGCTCAGGCCCTGAGTCCAAGGCCCAGGACTGGCAAAAAACAAACAAACAAACAACAAAACCTTCAGCTCCTATTTCCCCCCAATGGGACTCCCTAACAGCAGGGTGAAAGGCAAAAGGGAGAAACAGTGTAATTCCCTATTTCAGTCCCTGTGCAAAGCCGTGGGCAATATCGCCATGGCAAAAAAATCGTGCCACGAGAGACGCTCAAGAAGAGTCTAGAAAGCAGACAGGGAAAGGAAACTGGCTGTCTCCTACCGCTATCGCCATTGTGTGCAGACAGGCTTTCTATATTCTCTTAGAAGAGCAGAAGAAATCCAGTATGGTCCTTGTTTTCCTAGAGAAAGCAACAAGACCTTTCTCCAGAGCAAGTGCTCTGGGTTTAGTTTTCCAATCTGGAAAGGCACATACAATGCTCCATCCCACACTGATTTGGGATGATTTAAAAATTTTTTAAAGATATTTCTTAAGATATTTAATATAAGCATAACTATTCTTAATTACTCATGGGGGCTGCTCCCCCTCTTTTTTTTTTTTTTTTTTTTTAAATTATGACACAGGCGGGCACCAGGCAGGGAGTATGGGTGAAGGTCTTTTCTTCTGGAGCTACTTCCTGCTGAAAGGGGGCGATGTAATCAAGGGCCCTTGGTCAGCCTGGCACCGTCCAGTGTGGCTGGCAAAAGCTCCCATCATTACCACGAGGATGGTCACTAGGGCCAGAGGGTGCCATGGTCTCCTCTGGCCAACTCCTGCATCTTGGGCTTACCCAGAAGTTTCTAGGGCTGGGGCCTCCAGGGTTCAGGTCTGTGTTAGGGTGATGGCTATGAAGGGCAAGTTCCCAGGTGGTGATCTCAGCAAGAGATATTATTCTGTTAAAAGAGACTTTTGAAAGGTCAAGCATGACTAATAAGTTTATAGGGCTAGTTAACATGAATGGCAGAGAACATACCCTGGGCATAAGCCAGGAAAGTTCCATTTGGAGCATAAACCCAATTGTGAAATGAACAGGTAAGGAGGAATGACTGAAAGAAGTGTTTAGTGACAGAGAACCAGTTTGACGTAGCCAGTCAGAGGCAAAAATAAATACATATATACAACTGGCAGAAAAAAGGAAAATGGACAGGTATTATTTCTCCTGATTTCCCGGCTCTGATTAGTTTTGAAAGGGCGAGACAAAGCAACTCCGTTTAGGATATGACACCATTCTCCTCTCACTCCACTCCACATTCCTGTCTCCTGGACTGGCTGAGTGTTGGGCTTGTTAGCCTCTTCCGGCTCGGGTACCTACTTCTTTCTTTCCACCCTCCCTTTCTCGCCCTCTCCCCTAGTCATCCGACCAGCAGATAAGCTAGAGTGTAATGGGGGAGTCAGCGCTGACCTGTCGTGCACGTGGCCTGGCTGCAGATGTGTGCCCGCCTCCTTACCACTAGAAGTCTGACGTACACATGCAACGGGGCTAGCTTCTTAGAGCAAACTAACTTTATTGAGACAAGGACAAGGGGAGATGATTCCGAGGGAGGGGTTTGGCCAGGATGTCGATAGGCTGAAAGGTATCACCTGACCCCCAAGGGCTAACGTCACTTGAGCGCACCGAGCCAGGGCGGGGTTGGTAGGCGCCGGGCTGGCTAGCGTGTTTTGGGGGCTGTTTGCCCAACCGGTTTCTCTGGATTCTGATCCAGAGAAGGTAGCAGGGCCGCATTCCCCAGGGCTGGGGGAGGGGCATCAAGCCCCTTCCATCAAGGGGAAAGATGGATCCCAACAGCTGAGTCCCAGGAGTTCCAGCGCTTGTTGCTGGGATGGTATGCTCCCATCCACATTTACGGTTTTGAACTCGGGGACTGAGCACTGTCCCTGAGTACTTCTTCTCGAGGCCAGTGCTCTACCACTTGAGCCATGGTGCTCTTTTTAGCCTTTTGCTGGTTCTCTTAAGCCAAGCTCTCAATCTGGCTCTTCGCTGGTTAACTGGGAGGTGAAGTTTTAGAGAGATTTTCTTTTGCCCGGGCTGGCTTTGAACTGCATCCAAGGAGTTTTAGATGTAAAAGCCCTTTTTATTCCCAATGGAGCAACAGGAGAACAACAGAAATAATCCATCTGTAACCTATTGAGAACTGACCAAAAATCATTTGTTAAAGGTTTTGTTGTAACTCTTAGAGAACATGAGATCTATGTGCCATCAATGTGAATCACACCATTTGATCTTACCGGCAGGTGAAAGAGAACATAGATAAATGATAATACAAATCTCAGCTTTAGCAGTGACTGTGTCTTTTATCCCAAATTAGCATGTTCCACGCCATGCAATGGAGTCAGGCATGAGAGATCTGGGCAAGGCTGCAGTGGCATCTCTGGATAGACTGTCACATCTCTTGCTGGCTTGTCTGTAAAATTTCTACACAGACTGGTTAAAATATTTAAAATCCAGCATCTCCTGGTTGGTTGTTTTGAGCTCTGGTCTAAGCAGGGTAAAAGGATTTTCTTAGTCACAAAAGCCACATGGCTAGCTCTGTGGCCACCAACATAACTATGATGTTTTAACCTGGATTAACTGTTAGGATAGGACTATTATGAACCCAACTCTAATCTTGGGAGAAGATCGTTAGTAGTAAAACCAGGCAGTTTGGGAATAGACTGTGGTGGCTTTTTGCCACAGTCCATGCAGCTAATACACACATTGGACCTGTATTCTAGGAAGCAAAATGTTAATTTTGGGTTAGGAAAATTTAGGTTAATAGTCACATTTGTATGAAACGATTCTGATTTCTTTTTTTTTTTTTTTTGGCCAGTCCTGGGTCTTGGACTCAGGGCCTGAGCACTGTCCCTGGCTTCTTCTTGCTCAAGGCTAGCACTCTGCCACTTGAGCCACAGCGCCACTTCTGGCCATTTTCTGTATATGTGGTGCTGGGGAATCGAACCTAGGCCCTCATGTATACGAGGCAAGCACTTTTGCCACTAGGCCATATCCCCAGCCCCGATTCTGATTTCTTGATCTTTAGAGTTTATGAGAGCACAGGAGAGAAAAATGGGAAAGTAAAATCTTAATTTATACCAAAGAATTGTCAGGACTAGATGTACACTTGACTTTTAACACACTGGATATAAAGAATAACACGCTGGTTTTATAACATTGTACTTATACCACATGCTGTATATTTGAACCTTTTGGAGTTTCTCTCAGACACATTTGCTTGCACCTGAACATGACCGGTTTGGGATAAAAACCTATTTTTGTTTTGCTTTTAAGTTTTACCAACAGACAGACATACAGACAATGTATATGAACTTTGAGTGCTCTTAAAATTGCTTTTCTGATTGGCCATTTAAGTTTTCTGGAATTCCAGTGGCAAATGGTATTATTTTGCCCATAATAGAACCACGTGTTTTATAAAAAAAACAAAAAGAAACCTCTCCTAGTCATTGAATCCCAAGACAACTCTGTGGCTCCCAACAGCTGTGGTGCCTTTGATCTAGAAAAATGTTAGCACTCTGGTTGTTTAAATTTCCATTCTAGGAGTGTACTTTTAGGCCTTTGTCTCAGTCTTATTTGCATCCGAAAGACTCTAAACTCAAATGACAATTTTTTTTTAATGTAGGAATCATAATTATAAATTTAGACATTTATCCATTTAGCTTTCCAATAAGTTGGTGAGAATCATTAGCTTGCTTTGCCATATTTTTCTACATACAGGGCTAACGAGAATTTACTTTTATCCCCACAGGTTAATTGTACATACTTTAACATACTTGCTTGATTACATGTAACTTAAGATGGGAGTCTTGCTTATTGCATCACCGTATTTACATAGAATTTGGTACCGAGTCATTAGACTGACATCCAAAATAACTGTGATAAAAGTACTTTGAACTGGTAATTATAGGAAATCCAATCAAATTACTTATTGCTGCATCAGAACCATTCATTTGCCCTTTTTTAATATCTCCAATTACTCTGTTTTTGTCGGAAATCTGGGGCTTCTTCCTGTTCTCTCTGCCTGTGAGCTGTAACTTTGACACAGAGAGAAAACATGCAGGAGCCACACAGGGCCACAGTGGGGGGTCGGTCTCACAGACCAGCAGCAGGCACTAGCCCCGCCCAGCTGCAGTGAAAGTAGCTGGAGGTCTGCCTGCCTCTGCACTCAGCGCCGCCCACCGCTGCAGCGGGCCTCAGAAGCAGAGAGGAAAGGGAGGGGGCCAGCACGGGGGCAAACTGCCCCGAGCGCCCCACGTGGCCAGTGGTCTCTGCCCGCCATGTCCCAAGCACCGCCACGGAACTCGAGCCATCCACCCCAGGCCCCAAGCACGCAGTCGCCGCCGCTGCCATGTCTCTGGAGCCCAGCACACGCCGCCACTCATGAACACGAGCGGGGCCCCTGGCCCGAGGCAGCGCGAATCCCAATCACTCTCTGCGCATGCCCCGCAACCGGTTCCCAGATCGGGGACCTGGAAACGCCAGGTGGGCGGGGTCTCTCGGGCAGGACAGCGGCATCTGCTTTGGACACCACAGCACACAGTTGCCGCCGCCACCATGGGCGCCACCATCCCCAGCCTGTTGCAGTACCTGGATCGTCTGCTTGTCTTTTGTACCCTCTGTGATTTCTACCATGCAGGTACCACGACGGATTTCCCGTGGGATGGGCAAAGCTGTGCTGTCCCGCCCCGCCCGGTGCCGTCGGCCCTTGGCCTGAACATCCCAAAAGTCCAATCCGGTATTTTGGAGCATGAACTGTAATATCTTAACAGTTGGTTCACTCCACTGGCTATGCGTTTGCCCCATCTGGATGGGCACTCCTTCCCCTGAACACAATTACTCAGAGTAGCCTGTGGGGTTATTGAACCCCAAAATCGCCAGCCATGCGTTCATTTGCCCAACATTGGGCGCCAGAATGTGGGGGCTCAAATTCCCCGTCCCCCCGCTTCACCCAGGGAGATGCCAAATCCCAAATTGTGAAAGACACTCGGCTCCACTTCTCCCCCCTGCAGGAGGGTGGAGCATGTCCTTATGGACTAAGCTGAGTTGAGAAAGGATGCCGAAACCTGCCCCTGTCCCCCTATTTCGGGGAGCCGGTTTGGATGTTCCACCAGTCTCACAGAACTTTAATCAGGGAGGGGTTTATATAGCAGTAATGGCAGGCAGGAAGAGGAGGGACTACTGAATATTAGCGATTGGCTAATGGGGCTGTCCCTCAGGTGATGTCACAGAACTTCCTCTATGGGTGGAGACCACAGTCCCCCAAGGATCGGGCCTCTGGGGTCTCTGCCGCTATGATGGCACGCACGTGCTCGCCCCCAGGAGTGGTGGGGTCTTCTCTTCTGGTTCAAGCTGGAAAGAGGTGGGACGGGCTAAACCCAGCTGTCCCCTCTTAAAGGCACTGCCATCTCCGACAGTTGTTGTTTTTGCTGTCCTGGGACTTGATCTCAGGGCCTGGGCTCTGTCGCTGAGCCTCTCTGTGTTCAAAGCTAGCAGTCTACCACTTGAGCCACAGTGCCACTTCAGGCTTTTTCTATTTATGTGGTACTGAGGGATTGAATCCAGGGCTTCCTTCATGCTAGGCAAGCACTCTACCACTAGGCCACATTCCCCGTCCTGATCCTGTTTTTTTGTTTTGTTTTGTTATTTGGTCTGTCATGACACTTGAACTCAAGGCCTGGGCACTGTCCCTGAGCTTTTCTGCTCAAGGCTAGCAGCACTTGATCACTTGAGCCACAGTGCCACATTCATCTTTTAACAGGTTAATTGGAGGTAACTAAAACTCTCACAGACTTTCCTGCTTGGGCTGGCTTTGAACCTCAATCCTCAGATCTCAGCTTCCTGAGTAGGTAGGATTACAGGCGTGAACCACCAGCAGTGTCTGCCTGGCTGACTGTATATACTTCTAGCCAACTTGTTGTATTTAACCACATTAGTACAACACTTTATTTGAGGTATTTTTTTGTATTAACTCTCTGTATTTGCTATCTACTGCTATATTATAAATCACCTCACAATTTAAGCAGCTTAATAAACAAATATTTCTTATTTACATAGTGTGGGAGAGTCAGGAATATGAGAGCAATCTGGCCAGACACTCATGGCCCAGACTCCTGTGCGGGTTCAATTAATATGTTTCTGTTGTCTGGACACTTGCATGGGTGGAGTGACATTTCTGGTCTCACTCAGGAGGCTTTGGCTTTCTACCCGCTGGGGTTTTTCAAAAGCTGACTCATGGCCCGGTGCTTTTCCCCCAGGATGGGTGATCTGAGAAAGAACTAGACAGCAACCTCAGGTCAGCAGGGTACTCTAGTGAAAGCCTGTAATCCTAGCCAATAAGGAGACTGAAATAGGAGGATCTGGGTTTGCACTGTGGCTCATGCTAGTATTCCTAGCTAATCAGGAGATAGATGTGAGGATCATGGTTCAAGGTCAGCTGGGGCAGGGAAAGTCTGTGAGACTCCCATCTCCAATGCACTACCCCAAAAGCCAGAAATGGAGCTGTGGCTCAAGAGAGCTAGTCTTGAGTACAAATAGGCTCAGGGACAGCTAGGCCCTGAGTTCAAGCCCCAGGACTGAAACAACAAAAAGTGGATCTCAGAAGGAAGGGTGCCCCGCCCACACTTGTGTGGGACAGCGGGCTGGGCCAGCACCAGCTTACCCACTGTGCTTCCAGAGATTGATTTTGGTCCCATGGCCTTTATCCCCAGGCCTCTCTCGAGGCTCCTAGTGGGCCTCCAATTTTGCACCAGTTTCTTCCTGGTGGCAGAGCGGGAAGCATGGGTTTTGGCCTCATGGGGTCATTGCTGTGTGGCCATGTCTGCGGATGGCACAGGGCGGCTCCAGAGGCTTGTGGAGCTTTCCTGGTGCCCGTCGTGTTGGTGTTCCGCTTGTATTAAGCCAGGGTGCTGCAGCGCTGGCAGGCCTGGCTGCTGGGCCGTGGGAAGCCCGATCAGCGATCTCATCCTGTCCTGGCTGTGAGAAGCGATCAGTGGTGTTGTCCTGGCCTGGCTGGCTGGAGCTGAGCTGGGCTGCTGTCCGCGTTCCACGCACAATCGTGTGGGGCTATGAAGCAGGGTTCATTTGTGGCATGGATGAGCCTGGGGCTCAGGGACTGCACACTGGCCCCCAGGTGGTCCTGCTTGTGCCAGGCTGAGCCTGGCGCCTGAGGAGCTGGGTTGAGGAACGCTCTGCTAGGCCCGGGGCTGACAGAACGCGGGGCTGGGGGCCCAGCCTTGAAATATGCCACGCAGGCTCCACTCAGGACTTGCAGGAGTAGGGGTTCAAATGTTTTAGGATCCCCACTTTCACGTTGCTTGTTTTTAAGCTTAAAGCCTGGGAGGCGCAGTGGGCCTGGGCGCTGTGGGCCTGGGCCATGCTGAGGGTCTGGGCAGTGCCGTGGGCCTGGGCAGTGCAGCGGGCCTGGGCGGTGCCGTGGATTGGGTGGCACCATGGGCCTGGGCACTGTGGCCATTTCAACAAAGGCCATAGTCTGAGAAGAAAAAACTCAACTGGTCAACCTGGAGTCACAGGTCACATGGCTTGAGTATTGTTGCCAAAAGAAAAGGGAAAGAGAATCTTGGCAGGCAAAGCAAAGCAAACCAATAAAATAGATGTCCACTCAGGTGATAATTTTATAGGGTTTGGAGAGGTTAATGGAAGCAGTCTTTGCCATTTTGAGATCTTTTAGGCAAAATTCTGCTTGGGATATGGCAGGTCATTTTTATTACAGTGTGCCTGGCTGGAACAGTCTGTTCCCATTAGAAGAAACCAAAACCTTCCCTGAATTCTTTGCACATATTTTCCCTGGGCCATTTTGGGCTGAATTAAGAAATCTTTCTAGGAAGAGGTAACATTGATCAAGATGCATTGTACTCACAAACTGCCATGTTGACTTGAAACCCCTTTGTGCAACTAAAGAGAATAATTTGATTATTATTAAAATAAATAAATCAAGTATATTAAATAGATTAAATATCTATTAAATAAATTGAATATTAACTAAGTTAGATATTTATTAAAATGAAGAAATTTTAACATAATTTAAAAAATCTAATAAAACAGCACAATCCCTTAAGCCAAAACAGAAATAAAGAAAATATCTGGCTCTCAGGAGTTTTTCTTATTGCATGATTGCTCTCTCTATATGAATAGATTATTCACATATACAGATATTCACAGATTATTAATATATAGATATATAGATTGTAGAATATAGATTACTCATGTATAATCTTCATATACCAATTACTAATATAGATTATTCTTATATAGTCTAGTTATATATAGAGAACAATAATAAATAGATTTATATGTATAGGATATATTGAGATCTTTAAAATATATTGAATATATTGTTACTTTTAAGCTAGATAATCAAAACTGCATCTAATAATCTAACAAAATTTTGGACTATCCCCAAGACTGTAAAAATAGTATCTGAAAAAATAAATGACAATACTTTGTACAACCACTTAAAGATAATAATTATAGCTGGGTGCCAGTGGCTCATGCCTGTAATCCTATATACTGTGGAGATTGAGATCTGAGGATTGTGGCTCCAAGCCAGCCTGGGTAGGAAAGTCCTTGACACTCTTATCTCCAATTAAACACTAAAAACCTGGAAGTGAAGGTGCGGCTCAAGTGGTAGAGCACTAGCCTTGAGCAAATAAAATGAAATAGCAAGATAACAATTATAAAATCAAAATAAGTCATTTTTGGAAGAAATTTATTGTCCTATTCCACCCCATGCTTCTTTCCATTTTAATTTTGTTTCCTGGTCCTGGGGCTTTAACTCTGGGCCTGTGCACTATTCCTGTGCTTATTGCACTCAAGGCTAGTGCTCTACCACTTGAGCTACAGCTCTACTTCCAGCTTTTCATTGTAAACTGGAGGTCAGAGTGTCACAGACATTTTCTATTTGTGCTGGCTTTGAACCCTCAGATCCTCAGATCTCAGCCTCCTGAGTAGTTAGGATTACAGGTGTGAGCTATCAGTGCCTAGCTCCATTCCATGTTTGAACAGTTCCTTTCTAGGAAAAAGATATCTGAGATAATCCAGCAGTTTTCAGCAGAGAGAAACTTCAGTTCTTTCCTGAAGGCTCCTGTGGAGACTCGGGGTCAGACTTCTCCAGTTCTGTTGGGGGGCGGGAGGGGAGTGATTTATAACCTGTAGCTTCTAGAGTCAGCTTCTCAGCAGTTCTGAGAGGAAAAGCACATCCAAATGTGTTTTTCTAAGCTTTTCCTTTTGCGGATCAAATGGTGATCATCCTCACCCTGCACCCATCTAAAACAACACCCAGAGTTCCGTCTTGAAGGGAAAAACCAGAATTAAACGTTTGTATATTGTCAGAGTAACTAAATCAAGACTCTGGCATCATACTAGATTTCCCAGAACTTCTTACACCCCAAAGAAGACATTATGTCAAACAGATAGAGTAGTTTCAGATTTCTCAAGAAAAGGAAAGTTACTATAATATTTATAAGGGCAATCAGGACAAATTCAATGATTTTCCCCAAAATCATCAGTTCTGACTTAACCACAAGAGTGTTTTTGAGTAAATAATGGAGAGTTAGTGTGAATTTTTGGTGTTTGGAAAATGTATTAGCAAAATTGGCCTTGGGAGGATTAACTGCCTCTGGAAGTCATTTTATTATTCATTCATTCATTGATTCATTCATTCATTTATTATTTGTGTATAACAATGCTGGGTGGGTGGGGGGGGGGCTGGGGATATGGCCTAGTGGCAAGAAAGCTTGCCTCGTATACATGAGGCCCTGGGTTCAATTCCCCAGCACCACATATACAGAAAATGGCCAGAAATGGCGCTGTGGCTCAAGTGGCAGAGTGCTAGCCTTGAGCAAAAAGAAGCCAGGGACAGTGCTCAGGCCCTGAATCCAAGCCCCAGGACTGGCAAAAAACAAACAAACAAACAAAAAATACAATGCTGGGGTCCGAACTAGGCCTGGGTGCTCTCCCTGAAATTTTTTTGCTCAAGTTGGTGCTCTATCACTTGAACCACAGCTACACTTCAGGGTTTTTTGTTTGTTTGTTTGTTTTTTGCTGTTTTACTGGAGATAAGGGTCTCATGGCCTTTTCTGCCTAGACTGGCTTTGAACCACGATCCTCATATCTCAGCCTCCTGAGTAGTTAGGATTCTAGGCGTGGGCCACAGGTGCCCAGCTTGGAAGACTTCTAAATTGCTGTTCTGCAGAGAAGTGTAGCAACGCAGTATGGATGTAACAAGAAAAAGACATGTACTAGCTTTGTTCCTCGCAGTCTCATCAGCCAATGTATGTGTTTCAGTCCTTCCTTGTAATGGAAATCAAAGCATCACATCTGAAAGGTTGCCAAAATGAGGGCTTGGGAATGTGGCCCCAGATCATAGCTCTGTTCTTGGTATTTAGCAAGTTTATCTATTATGTAGCTTAGAATATCTGTAGAATTATGCTACCCAGTGGCAGCTGGGAAAACAAGAGAAAGTGGAAGATAAGTGTTGGGTCAAACGGGAGGATGTTAGGAGGAAACAGGGCTTCTAATAAGGCAGAAATGGCTCAAGTGGGGTGATCTGTGGGCTGATGATGGAGACTATACAGTCAGCTAACAGTAACCAACCTGCATAGGAAGGGATTGTTTTTCCTGTGGGGCATCCGTGGATGCTGACACAGGAGTATCAGGGTTTGAAGCTAGCCTGGACAGACAAATAGATGAGACTGTTGATTCCAAATAACCTGCAAAATGCCAGAAGTTAAGGTGTGACTCAAGTGGTACAGCACCGGCCTTGAGCACAAAAGCCAAGTGACTGAGGCCTTGAGTTCAAGCCCCAGTCCTGGCACACACCAAGAAAGGTCCACAGATCCAGCACCCAGCACTGCCCTAGTGCATCCTCAGGGCGCTGCAGTGCTGCTCACCAGCATCAGGACCTGCACTGAAAAACAACTAAACCCACGCACTAATACCCATGCTTTAAGAATGTTTATTATGATGGATTTCATGTGAAATATGGCAGGCGGGTCATTAATCCCTTTAAAGTACAATTTAATGCCATGCTTTGTGACAGGAAGTGAGCAAGATAATAAAAAAAACCCTTTACCACTTAAAACCACAGTTAATATTTTTATGGCTTAGTTGGCCTGACAAAGTATTTTCTGTGAGTCATCACTTCAAGTGAGGACCTGGGGAATTATTAAGGCCCTAAGAGCTGCCTCAAGCCCATTCTGGAAGGTTCTAGAAACTTGAACTGCTCCGGCAACACCTTTAAGTACAGAGAGAAGCACTGTGAAATATCTTCCTATGCCCCATAGCTTAGGAAGCCATGTGATCAGGTGCATTTATTTAAAACTTTTTAATTGTGTATGTGCGTGCTTGAACCCAGGGCCTGAACTCAAGGCTGCACTCTAGCTTTTTCTCTTACTCTAGTACTTGAGCCACAGCTCCATTTCTTCTTCTTCTCTCCCTCCTCCTCCTCCTCCCTTTCCTCCTCTTCCCCCTCCTCCTCCCTCCCCTCCTCCATCTTCTCTTTCTTTTTTGGTGCCAATTCTGGGACTTGAACTCAGGGTTTGGGTGCTGTCTCTGAGCTTCTTTTGCTCAAGGCTAGTACTCTACCACTTAAACTAGTGTCACGTCCAGCTTTTTTGGTAGTTTGGGGGTTTTTTTGGTAGTGGAGATGACAGTAGACTTCCCTGCCCAGGCTGGCTTAGAACCATGATCCTCAGATCTCAGCCTCCTGAGTGCCACCAGTGCCCAGCTACATAATTATTAAATGATGAGTGGATCTATATTCCTTGAAATAAAGAAAAAAGAAATTCCTCTCAAATAACCAATTATAAGGTTTAGCTCAGGTGAATAGAAAATATTCCTGCCTGTGAGAATTTGAAACACTGCTGAAGATATCAGCATAAGAAATGAGATTTGGAGCTTATAAGAAAAGAGACATCTAGATTGTGTATTAATTACAATGGCAGTTGGGTGCTGGTGGCTCATGCCTATAATCCTAGCCACTTAGGAGGCTAAGATCTGAGGATCACATGTCAAAGCCAGGCAGAACAGGAAAGTTTGTGAGACTCTTTTCTCCAATGAACCAGCAAAAATTCAGAAATGGAGCTGTGGTTCCAGTGATGGGGCACCAGCCTTGAACAAAAAAGCTAAGGGACAGTGTCCAGGCCCTGAGTGCCAAGCCACCTGTGCCCAGCAAAAAAATCATTCTTGCCAAATGCCAGTGACTCACACTTGTAATCTAAACTACTCAGGTGGCTGAGATCTGAAGATCATGGCTCGAAGCCAACCCAGGCAGAGAAGTCCTGTGAGACTCTTAACCACCAAAAGGCCAGAAGTGGCGCTGTGGCTCAAGTGGTAGAGTGCTAGCCTTGAGCAAAAAAGCTCAGGAACAGTGCCCAGGCCTGAGTTCAAGCCCCCACTAGCACATACACACAAAAGTCTTGAGAGCATTTGCCTGGGGAAGAATAACACACTGCATGAGATATGCCTGCCTTTTCTTGAAGAGTCATGTGGTGTCTGAGGGCTGGGATAGGAGATTTCTCCTGGATCTCATGGTATTTGTGGGTGGCCTGGCTTCAGAGGCCAGAGAGTTTGAGTTCAGTTCAGATGGGTCATGCAAAAGCAAGGTCCTTCCTAGCATGTTGCAGGGCAAGGAGTTTCCTTCTACCTCAGTTGCGATGTGTGATGTGTTATTAAGAACAGAAAGGGCAGCTGGGAATGTGGCTTAGTGGTAGAGTGCTTGACTAGCATGCATGAAGCCCCGGGCTCAATTCCTCAGCACCACATATACAGAAAAGGCTACTGTGGCTCAAGTGGTACAGTGCTAGCCTAGAGCACAAAGAAACTCAGGAACAGAGCCCAGGCCTGAGTTCAAGCCCCAGGACTGGCAAACAAAACAAAACAAAACAGATAAGGACAAGGCTCTGGTGGCTCATCCTTATAATCCCAGCCATTCAGGAGGCTGAGAGTTGAGGATTATGGTTTGAAGCCAGCCTAGGCAAACAAATCTGAGACTGTTGTCTCCACTTAACCAACAATAAAACCAGAAGTAGAGTAGTGGTTCAAGTGGTAGAATGTAAGGCGCTGAGTTCAAGTCTCAGTATTTGCATTTGGAGGCGGGGGGTGTGGGGGAGCGTACATGCATGTGTGAACGCACACACACACACACACACACACATACACACACACGGACACAGATCAGCTCCAGATGTCTCATTCCTGACACTCTAGGCCTTCACGCAGTCTAGGACTGGCACATTTGGCTGACTCCTTGATGAGCTGGTGGGGCTGCAGAGCCGTGAGCCCTGATCACAAATCCTTGTTTGATTCCAGGCCAGAATTCCAAACAGCAAGTCTTTCATGACAGAGAAACCTCAACTGGACCCACTAGACAAGCCACACAGCCACATGTGTCAACAGAACTGATAACCAGACTGGGCGACGTGGCTTCCTGTCCCTGTGGCCCTGCCAGCAGCAACTCTCCAAGTCCCAATTAACACTCAGCCATGCTGGGGCCGGTGGCTCGAGTGGAGAGTTTGCTTACCACATAGTTAACAGGCAAATACAACTTAATCACAAGGAAAACAGCTTTTATGAGATCAGGTTGAAGTCCCTCTTTGGTCCTATTAAACCATCTTGGAAGCCAAAATCCAAAGTTCCCTCCGATTTTGCCCCTGCTGGAAGAGAAGCCTGCAGGAGCAGGTAGAGAGAGCTGTCATGCTGATTATTGTTCTGTGTTGGCACTAGGGCTTGAACTTAGGACCTCATGCTCTTGCTTGGCTTTTTGTGCTCGAGACTGGAACTCTACCACATAAACCATACCTCTACTTCTGGCTTTGGCTAGTTAACTAAAGATAAGAGTCTCATGGACTTTTCTGCTCGGGCTGGCCTTAAACCATTATCCTTAAATTTCAGCCTCCAAAGAACTGGCTTAAGCCACTAGCTCCTGCCTGGGAACATGGATTTTATTCTCTGGCATTGGTAAGCTGTTGAAAGTTTCTGGGTAGAGAATTCTTTGATGAGATATTTGTTTTAGGAAAAATAATTTGAGGGCATTGGGCATTAATAACTATGGGTTATTATTAGATGCTTACATGATACTTTGTTTAAGGTTCTGAGTCATTTTTTCCTTAGGCTCTTGCATTTTCCCAATTACCATCCACTATCCTTTAATAGTTCATTTCCTATTCTTGTTTATAAAGGTCCTAAAAAAAACTCTAAAAATACTATTTCATATATTTTTTTTATTTGTGAAGGGTCTGCTATATTTCCACTTGTAGAGACCCCAAGTTAAGACGTCATCTGCCTTCTCTATGGGGTGACTCTCTGCAAATACTCCATTTGGAAGTTTTTGCTCTTCTCTCTTCATCCACAGGGCCAGAGTCTGGCTCATCTGTTCTTCCCAGGCACTGGAACATTCAGCTGTGGTTGAAAAGAAATCCAGCCCCTGGATATCTTCAGATCTTAGAATCTACATTGAGGGAAACAAAGCTGGAGCAAAGGAAGTAGCTTTGGGAAGAGTCACTGTGGCCACTGGCAAAGGTGGCTGTACCATTGCCTTCACCACCATGTTGGTTCTGTGGGGTCATGTGAACTCTGCTTCTGGCTTCCTTGTCAAACCTTATTCCCAACTGATGGCTTGAGCTGGGTTCTGAAGACCTCCATTAATTCTGTAGCCACCTATCACTTATTATATTAATTTTCACTTGAAGTCAGAGTTGCTTTCTGTTGTACCTAAGGAACTTGGCCAATGGTATAAAACAGCAGCTGTATATGGTCAGGGAAATCTGTGTTTGGGGTGAAAAGCTGTGATAAAAACAAAAGTAGTGCTGGCACTGGTGGTTCACACCTTTAATCCTAACTGCTCAGGAGGCTGAGATCTGAGGATCCTGATTAGAAGCCAACCTGGGCAGATACATCTGAGAGACTCTTATCTGCCATTAACCACTCAAAAGCAGGAAATGGGGGTGCAGCTCAAGTGGTCAGAGCACCAGCCTTGTGCAAAAATGCTAAGCAAGAGTGTGAGGCCTTGAGTTCAAGTCCCACTACTGGTGAGTGCATGCACAAATGCACGTGCACATATGTGCATGTGTATACACACACACACACACACACACATCCTAAGATGGTAAGAAAATAGTTAAAATAGGTTGAATAGCTGGTGGACGAACCTGCACTGATTGCTCTCTCATGTCTAAGACTGTGGGCAATTTCAGATAAAATGGAGACATACTAAATTTCTTGCTGTAGTGCAGTGGGAGGGAGCAGGGGCACCAGGAGGTCCAGATGGTGATTCTCTTCTCACATAATATCAGAGCCCACTTTAATATATGGGAAAAATGACATTCAAGAGTGTATTTCCTCCATTAAGACCTTAGTGAACACATTGCTGAATTCACTTTGCAAGTGCTTTGACTGGGCACCCATGGCTCACACCTGTGATCACAGCAACTCGGGAGGCTGAGATCTGAGGATTGCACTTCAAAGCCAGACTGGGCTGAAAAATCCAGGAGGCTCTTTATCTCCAACCAACCAGCAAACAGTCAGAAGTAGAAATTTAGCTCAACTAGTGGAGTCCTAGACTTGAGTGGAAAAGCCAAGCAAGACCCTAAATTCAAGTTCCAGTACATGTATGCATGTGCACACATACATACATGCACACAAACATGAATATGTGTTTTTTAATAGGTCAGGAATGCTAGTGGAAAATTCATATTTGATGCTAGTGGAGCTCCTATATTTCAATGAGAATGAGAGGAACGCAGAATGCCAGCAACGCTGTAACCACTACGCCACAGTGCGCACAGCCACGGTGCCACAGTGCTCACAGTCTCTACGCCACAGTGCACACAGCCACAGTGCCAGAGTGCACACAGCCTCTACACCACAGTGCATTCAGCCATGGCACCACAGTGCACACAGCCACGGTGCCTCAGTGCACACAGCCACGGTGCCAGAGTGCACATGGCCTCTATGCCACAGTGCACACAGCCACACGTGGTTCCTCATTGCCTAGTGGATTAACTGATGATGAGGCCAGACACAGATGGGCAGACCACAGTTATTCTGCCTGCTTTACACAGCAACAAAACCTCCATTAGGAGAGTGAATAGTTACTCAACGTGGCCACTGTGATCAAGACCCCCTCCCAAATCTAATTGTCAACTCATAGTTCATAGCTCCCAGAATGAAGAAGAGGCTGGTGATCTCGATGATAGAGATTACAAAGAAAAAATATGCTGTGACCCTAGCTACCCAGGAGACTGAGATAGTAGGACTGATGTTCAAAACTAGCCTGAGCAGGAAAGTTTGAGAGAAACTTGTATCTCTAATTAACCACCTCACAAGGCAGAAGTGGAGCTGTGGCTCAAGTGGTAGAGTACTAGCCTTGAGCAAATACAGAACCTAGGCCCTGAGTTCAAGCCACGGTACTGGTATCCTCTTAAAGGAAACTGTGGCCATTTTGTTGGATGTTAGGGTTTGGAAAATGTTTGGCAAAAGCTTATGCGTTGGATTACAGGGGTGAGCCACTGCATCCAGCTTCCTTGTTGGTTTTTGCACTTCCTTGTTCCCTCCCCATGTTCCTGGGATACTTTTCAGGCTCACACCCCAGAAAAGGACATTTCCTCACTGCTACTTAAAGCTTGACTTTGAGCTGGCCATGCCAAGACGCTCCCAGGCTTCTGAGGCTAAACAATACATGTAGAATGCTTATATCTTCTTCTTATCTGTGGCTACATTTCCTATCCTATGCCATCTTCTCTCAATGTCATCCTGTTTGTCTGTGTGTGTCAGTCCTGGGACTTGAACTCAGGGCCCAAGCACTGTTGCTCAAGGCAAGTACTCTTCCACTTGAGTCACAGCTCCACTTCCAGCTTTTTCATGGTTAATTGGAGATAAGAGTTTCAGACTTTCCTGTGTGGCCTGGCTTTGAACTGACATCCTCGGATGCCAACCTCTTTAGTAGCTAGGATTATAGTCATGAGCCACTGGTGCCCAGCTCTCTCAATGTAATCCTCAGCACAGATTTGACATTGTAAACCATCCCCCTTGATTTACAGGATAGAGACAGCTGGGTAAAAAGTTCCAAATCCTTTCTAGGAAACAGGTGGAATTAGAGTGGTATTCTGTATTTACTAAAAAGTTCAAAATGGGCTGGGAATATGGCCTAGTGGCAAGAGTGCTTGCCTCCTACACATGAAGCTCTCGGTTCAATTCCCAGCACCACATATATGGAAAATGGCCAGAAGGGGCACTGTGGCTCAGGTGGCAGAGTGCCAGCCTTGAGCAAAAAGAAGCCAGGGACAGTGCTCAGGCCCTGAGTCCAAGGCCCAGGACTGGCCAAAAAAAAAAAAAAAAAAAAAAAAAGTTCAAAATGTTCTTTACATACCCCCTGTGGGTAAATGAGCAAGGTGGTCTCCAGTGCAGGTGTCAAGTGTGTGAGGTATAAATTATGTGAAACTGGTTTTTAAGAAACCATTCTATTCCCAAATACTTCAAATGGTCGGAACCTATTTCCTTGAACTCTGAGAATATGGAACCCAACCTTCATCTCATTTCTGTTCTCACCCCATTTCCTTCCTGTTAGGTCTGCCCAGGAGAACAGCCCCTCCCTTGTTCCTCTTCACTTGCCTGAAACCAGTAATCACTTGGCTGTCAATCACCTGACTGTGAGTCAGCAGAGGAACCCAGACTTTGAGATCACTTCCCTCACCACTGAGGTCACTTCCTGAACTGCCTTGGTCATGCCTCTGGGACAGTGAGAGATTCCCCAGACCCTGAGATCATTTCTGCATCTGCTGTGGTCCTGCCTCCTGCCTTTCCCTATATAATCTGGCTCAACACAGTCCCCTCTTCTTTTTCTCTTTTTCCTTTCCCTTTATCCCTGCACACCTCCATCTTGTGTGGCCAGCAGTTTGCTCTCCCCTACAGTAAAGTCTTTTCTGCCTGAACCATGTGGCAATTTCCTTTTGGCAAACCTTACATCTGGTGCTGAAAGCCCAGGAGGGGATCCTGTCAGGAGTCACTGGATCCCTTCCTCTCTCTGAGGGTCATTCCACCTCCTTGACTGCCCCTCCTCAGACCATACTTCAGAACATGGAGGAACCTCACCTCAGACTTCTTGCCTTTACCCCTGATGGCTATGCATCCACCACACTGTTTCCCCTCTTCCCTCTCCTCTATGCTGGTGAGTGACTACTGTGTGAGCCCTCTTCTCTGTCTAGACATGGCACCATGTCAGAGGGTTCCTATGTATGTCTCTGTGGCTGGTAATTTCCTGTTTTGGGGACACCTAAATCTTGGAATCTGACCCTCATTCTAGGAGAGGCACTGGGAATGGAGAGGGACATTGCTCATTCCATACTTCTTAACACTTACCAGATTCCTCCCCTTCTGTGTCCTATGGGACCATAGTCCTCTAGGTACTATGGGACCAACCCCTCTACAGCCTACACAACCATGCTCCTCTATGTCCTACACAGCCACGCCCCTCTGTCTTACAGGACCATGCTCTTCTAAGTCCTACAGTCCTAGGCCCCTGTATGTCATATGTGACCACGCCCTGTTACACCCTTCTATGTTCTTTGGATACCTCCCCCCCTCCATGTCCTCACCAGATTCCTTGCCTAAGTTTCTGGTTCCAGTAGGGTGCTACCAGTCACAGGAGAGTCAGGACACTTTCTTGGGATGACTCCCTCGCTCTTTGGATATTCTCCTACTCAAGTCAAAATGCCCTATAGGTTAGAAAATGGGTCTCAGTGGTCCAATCTTTTGGCTTGTGCCCTCAGAGTGTAATGCAAGCTGGGTCCTGGGGAATACCTCTAGGTTCCCTCTCAAAGACTAGCCATTCTGGGCTTGAAGCCAGATCTAAAACAAAACAAAACAAAACTTATCTGCTTAAAAATTTGGACTCAGTATCAATTGGACAATTGCAAAATTAAAAAAACAACTGCTTAGAAACCTGGCCTTAGTACCAATTGGATAATTACAGACACTGACCTAAATACAGTACTTTTGACCTCACAATATTGTGAGATTTGGACAATTTCTTTCAAGGCAGTAGTAAATGGCCAGCTTTTCCATACATTTAGGTTTTCGTTGCCTGTCCTCTGTCTGTATAAGCAAACTCCCTCTGTCGACCTTCACCTCTGCCTCCTAGCTATCTACTCTAGAAAGGTAACTTTCCTTGTCTTGTAGTTCAATCTCTCTCTCTCTCTCTCGATCTCTCTCTGTGTCACACACACACAGACACACACAGACACACACACACACACACACACACACACACACACACACGACCTCCAGACTGGACATCATTTTAAACTGTCTGTTTCTCTGTCTTTCCTTGAGAGTACCCATACTCTGTTAGAGTGTGCCCTACTTTCTGCTTATTTGTGTGCTTGTCTGCTTGCTTGCTTGCTTACGCAATAAATCCCTGTCAAGTTTTCTTACCAGCATGACTTGTTCAGAAATTCATCATCTTGGCCAGGTGGTGGGTGAAGGGTTTAGCTTCACCTAACCCCTTACCAGTACACCAAGGTTACTACTCCTCTACCTATCCAGGAAGTTTTCAATGATCAATTCATATGCTAATGTACCTTGCTAACAAAGTTGCTGCCTTTCCTCACAGTCACTGGAAAGTGAAGCCTACCATCTAATGTGCTTTGCTAGCAAAGATGTCTGAACATATTCTGTTCTTGGTTATCTATGTTTTGGTAAGGAATTCTGTTTGTTGTCAAAAATCTTGTGTTTTGAGTTTTGTTTTTGTTGCCAGTCCTGGGGCGTGGACTCAGGGCCTGAGCACTGTCCGTGGCTTCTTTTTGCTCAAGGCTAGCACTCTGCCACTTGAGCCACAGCGCCACTTCTGGACATTTTCTGTATATGTGGTGCTGGGGAATCGAACCCAGGGCTTCATGTATATGAGGTGAGCACTTTACCACTAGGCCATATTCCCAGCCCCGTGTTTTGAGTTTTGCCTCGTATTTTGTTTGGTGTTGCCTGTTTTTTTTCTAGCATTGACCACTTGGTTCTTCACATAATGAGCAAAAATGTATTTTGTCACTGGAAGTCCAGAAAATTTATGGCTGATTTTTTTTTGTTTTAAACCTAAGCACACCTTAAAATTTGTACACAAGTGTGTGAGTATGAACATGTTCAAAACAAAATAATTTAATGCATAAAATCTGTGATCATAGTGTAAAAAATTTTTTTCTACCAAAATAAGGTACTTCTGTTAAGGGGTTAAAAATGTTACAGGGTTGGAGGGAGGGGAACCCCCGTCCCTCCAAGAGTCTACCACTCAGAGACAGTCTCAAGCAAAAAGATGGATTTACTGGGGAAGCATAAAGTGAACTGACCAGCCAGGGACTCAGCACACACTTTAGAGCTGAACTACAATAGTGAAAAGTGGGCTGACCGGCCAGGGACACAGACTCAGGCGCTAACATTGTGACCTCAAGCAGTCCTCAAATTGGGGTTTATAAAGGTAAAAACGTAGCACAGATGTAGGGGCTTGACGAAGGGGGTAGAGCACACAATAAGTTCACTGATGTAGGAGGTCGACCTAGGAGGTACAGCACACAACAAAGCAAGTGTGGCACTGATGTAGGAAGTTGACACAGGGGGTAGAGCAAATAACAAACAAGTTAAGCAAGCCATTTACAGAAGCAGAATTTTGGGTTAAGGTTGACCTAATAATCAAGATGGAGTCAGCTCTATTCCCCCCAACATTTCCTACCATGTTTCCCTAATCAAGATGGAGTAAGCTCCACAAAACTTCTGCTTTAAATATTGATATTTTTGGTACTGATATTTCCTAAAATTATTTGCTTTTTGGCTTCAATTGTAACTACTTAACTGGCTCCATAGACCAAAAGAAAAACTGAGCAGGTTTAAATTTAACGTCAAACGTTATCAGATTTGGGTTTTACCAAAATATTTCAAAGGATTATTATATTGTATTAAAAAGCTTTTCCTAAGGGTTATTTTAAGTATAAATTAAAGCAAAGGAAGTGTAAAGCAAAAAAAGGAGGTTAGTAGACAGTGGCTTTGGAGAGGGAATTAAAAATGGCTTCCTTCGGATAAAAAACATTTTGGGAAGTAATAATTGTCCTAAATACTTTCTTTAAAGTGGAGAAAGGAAGATGAAGACTACCAAAGTTCTCTTAAGTATTTGTGTATGTCAAGGTCTTTCAAATACACACTTGTTTAACACACATGTTGTTTTTCCCTGTTTACTGTGTTTCTCAGTATGTAAGCCACCTTGGATGCAGAGCTGACAATAGTTTCAATCTTAGTATTCTAAAGTTTTATATTCAGTTAAAACTTAACTAAATCATTTAATCAGTTGCTGTTTCAAAACTCAACAGCAGACGGTTTTTTAAAATTTAATTTATTTATTAATTGAACACAAATTTTTTTGACAAGGTATTTTGCAAAAAAGGTACAGTTACATAGTAGGGCAGTGTGTACATTTCTTGTGATATCTTACGCCCTGTTTTTCTATCCCTTCTCTAGGTCAGGTAGACATATATACAATATACAATGTATCAAGAACATTTACAGTAGCCACGTGGCCAAGCCCAAGAAAATTCGCCTAGGGCTTTAAATGTAATGTCGATATTAGACAATATGTTGACAGTAGTCTTATATGAACGTACATACATAGCTTTTGAGCTATTGTATTCCACTGAGAGGTCGATTTTTTACCTTTATATGTTGAGTAGTTGTTTGGTTTTAGTTACACACTGTTAGGTCGCTGCCCCAATCCTGTGGGAAATACCATTTGACAAGCAGCTTTTGGTTTCACAGACCTGGTCTCTACTGTCTCTCCGTCTCCCTTTCTTAACAGTCATATATCAGGGAGATCATGCCCCTTTGTTTTCTGTGTTCTAGGCTTGTCTCGCTCAACATTATGTGTTCAAGTTCTGACCATTTCCCTGCAAATAACAATATTTCACCATTCCTAATCGCTATGTAGTATTCCATTGTGTATAGGTACCATATTTTTTGGATCCATTCATTTGTGGAGGGGCATCTGGGTTGTTTCCATATTTTGGCTATTGTGAATTGTGCCACGATAAACATGGAAGTACAAATGTCTTTTTGATATCTTGGGACTTGCTGTTTAGGATAGATGCCTAGGAGTGGTATGGCTGGGTCATAGGGTAGGTCTATATTGAGCTATTTGAGAAACCTCCATACTGTTCTCCCAAGTGGTTGTACTAATTTGCACCCCCACCAA
The DNA here is from genome assembly GCF_023159225.1 of Perognathus longimembris pacificus. Lineage (NCBI taxonomy): Eukaryota > Metazoa > Chordata > Mammalia > Rodentia > Heteromyidae > Perognathus > Perognathus longimembris. The sequence goes on from NC_063161.1 coordinate 65,122,610, forward strand.
CAATGGAGAAGGGTTCCTCTTTCCCCACACCCCCTCCAGCATTTGTTGTTGCCTGAGTTCAGAGTATAGGCCATTGTAACTGGGGTGAGGTGGTATCTCAGGGTTGTTTTTATTTGCATTTCCCTTACTACCAGGGATGTTGAACATTTCCTCATATGTTTCTTTGCCATTTTTATTTCTTCTCTTGTGAAGTCTCTCTTTAGCTCCTTTGCCCATTTCCTAATTGGTTTATTGGGCTTGGAGGGGCTTAGTTTTTTGAGTTCTAGGTAGATGACAGATATTAGGCCTTTGTCTGTTGCTGTGCTGGTAAAGATCCTTTCCCATATGGTTGGCCGTCTTTCTGTTTTGGTGGCTATGTCTTTAGCTGTGCAGAAACTTTTTAACTTGTAGTAGTCCCATTTGTCGAGTCTCTCCCCTATTTGTTGTGCCCCTGGGACTCTAGGTCAGGAAGTTCCTTCCTGTGCCTATAAGTTCTAGCGACTTTCCTACTCTGTCCTTCAGTAGTTTCAAGGATTCAGGTCTGATATTGAAGTACTTGATCCATTTTGAGTTGATCTTGGTGCATGGTGATAGGCTTGGGTCTACTTTGAGTTTTCTGCATATGGCTGCCCAGTTCTTCCAGCACCAGTAGTTGAAGAGGCTATGTTTATTCCATTGTATGTCTTTAGCTCCTTTGTCAAATATCAGCTGACTGTAAGAGTGCGGTTTTATTTCTGGATCTTCAATTCTAATCCATTAGTCTTCTGATCTGTTTTTATACCAATACCAGGCTGTTTTTGTTATGATGGCCCTGTAGTAGAGCTTGAAGTCTGGTATTGTGATACCTCCTGCACTGCTTTTTTGTGCCTGGAATTGCTTTGGCTATTCTAGGTCTTTTGCTGTTCCATATGAATTTATGGATTGCTTTCTCTACTTCAGTGAAGAATGTGACTGGGATTTTGATAGGGATTGCATTGAATTTGTATAACAATTTGGGCAATATGGCCATTTTCACTATATTGATTTTGCCTACCCATGAGCATGGGAGGTCTTTCCATCTCCTTGTGTCTTCTTTGATTTCTCTTTTTAGATTTTTATAGTTTTCATTAAATAGGTCCGTCACATCCTTGGTTAAGTTGATCCCTAGGTACTTTATTCTTTTTTTGGCTACTGTAAATGGAATTGTTTCCATAATTTCTTTTTCTGTTTGTATATTGCTGGTGTACAGAAAAGCTGCTGACTTTTGTGGATTGATTTTGTATCCTGCTACTTTGCCAAAATGGTTTATTAGGTGTAGGAGTTTGGGGACTGAGTTTTTTGGGTCCTTCAGATATAAGATAAAGTCATCTGTGAATAGGGATAACTTGATTTCTTCCTTGCCGATGTGGATCTCTTTGATGTCCTCCTCTTGCCTTATTGCTATGGCTAGGGATTCCAGCACTATGTTGAAAAGAAGTGGGGAGAGTGGGCATCCTTGTCTTGTTCCTGAGTTTAGGGGGAATGATTTAAGTTTCTCTCCATTTAATATGATGTTAGCAGTTGGTCTGTTGTATATGGCTTTTATTGTTTTGAGGAATGTTCCATCTCCAGAGCTTTTAATAAGTATGGATGTTGTATTTTGTCAAAGGCTTTTTGGGCATCAACTGAGATAACAATGTGATTCTTGATTTTAGTACTGTTTTTGTGGTGAATTACGTTGATTGATTTACGGATGTTGAACCATCCTTGTTACTGTGGGATGAAGCCTACTTTGTCATGATGTATGATTTTCTTGATCAGTTTCTTGATCCTGTTAGCTAATATTTTATTGAGGAGCTTTGCGTCTGTGTTCATTAGTGATATTGGTCTGTAGTTCTCTTTTTTTGTTGGGTCTTTGCCTGGTTTGGGAATGAGTATGATATTAGCTTCATAGAATGAGTTTGGGATTTCTCCCTCTGTTTCTATTTTGCGGAAGAGTTTGAGGAGTATTGGTATTAGCTCCTCACTAAAGGTTTTGTAGAATTCGTTGGTGAATCCACTGGGCCTGGGCTTTTCTTTGTTGGGAGGTTCTTGATTACCTCCTGTATCTCACTGTAAGTTATTGGTTTATTTAGTTGATTTATTTCTTCTTGGTTCAGTTTGGGCAGTTTATACTTCTCTAAGAATTGATCCATTTCTGTAAAATTATTGTTTTTTAGTGAGTAGAGGTTCTGGAAATAGTTCCTTATGTTTGTTTGAATATCATGTGTACTTGTTGTAGAGTCCCTGATTTTACGTATATGAGTCTCTTCTTTCTTTGTAAGTCTTGCGAGGGGTCTATCAATTTTATTTATTTTCTCAAAGAACGAGCTTTTCGTCTTATTTATTTGTTGAATGGTCTTTCTATTTTCAATCAGATTTATCTCTTCTTTAATCTTTGTGATCTCTCTCCTCCTAGTCATTTTAGATTCGGTCATTTCTTGTTTCTCCAGTTGTTTTAGTTTCATCGTGAGGTTATTCACCTGCTCTGCTTCCATTCTTTTAATGTGAGTGCTGAGGGCAATGATCTTGCCCCTCAGTACTGCCTTAGCTGTGTCCCATAGGTTTCTTTGTGATGTATTTTCATTGTCATGTGGCTTATGAATTTATTGATTTCATCTTTAATTTGGTCTGTGGCCCATGTGTTGGATATCACTGTGGGGTTTAGCATCCAAGAATGTGTATAGCCTCTGTGGTAACCGTTGTTACTGAGGGTTACCTTTAAACCACTGTGATCAGATATAATACATGGGATGACGTCAATAATTCTGTATTTGCTGAGGTTCTTTGTGTGGGCTATGACATGATCTATTTTGGAGTATGATCCATAGGCTGCTGAGGAGAAGGTGTATTGGGTCTCTGTAGGGTGGAAGATTCTGTATAGATCTGTCAGATCCATTTGGGATATGGTGTTACTTAGGTCCTCAGCCCCCTTGCTAATCCTCTGGGTGTTGGATCTGTCTCTTGGAGAGAGTGGGGTATTAAAGTCTCCCACTATGATTGTGTTTGCTTCTATCTTGTTCTGTAATTCTGTGAGAATTTGCTTGACATATGTGGGGCCTCTTTTGTTCAGTGAGTATACATTTATCACCGTGATGTCTTGATTCTGGATTTTTCCTTGTATTAAAATGTAGTGTCCTGGGCTGGGGATATGGCCTAGTGGCAAGAGTGCTTGCCCCGTATACATGAGGCCCTGGGTTCAATTCCCCAGCACCACATATATAGAAAATGGCCAGAAGTGGCTCTGTGGCTCAAGTGGCAGAGTGCTAGCCTTGAGCAAAAAGAAGCCAGGGACAGTGCTTAGGCCCTGAGTTCAAGGCCCAGGACTGGCCAAAAAAAAAAAAATGTAGTGTCCTTCTTCGTCTTTTTGAGTTGATTTTAATGAAATGTCCAGATTATCTGAGATCAGGATGGTTACACCTGCCGTTTTGGTAGCTGCATTTGCTTGGAAGATCTTGCTCCATCCTTTCATTTGGAGCCTGTTTTTGTCCCTTGCTGTAAGGTGGGTCTCTTGTAGACAACAGATGCCAACTTTTTGTTTTTGGATCCATTCTGCCAGTCTGCTCCTCTTTATTGGAGAGTTTATACCATTTATATTCAAAGAGACCAAGGATAAGAGTGTTTTTTCTCCTTCCATTTTCTTGTTGGGCTGTTTTTTCCTCTTTTTTTTTTATTCTTGTCTTTAGTGAGCTGCTCTTTCTGTTTCTGTTTCTGTCTGTGTGTCCTGTACAATCTCTGTTGGGTGGGATTCCCCTCTTAGAATTCGCTGTAGGGCTGGTTTTTATTCACATACTCCTTTAGATCCTCTTTGCTATGGAAAGATCTCGTTTTCCCTTCGAATGTGAACTCCAATTTCACTGGATATTTAATCCTAGCTTGCATATTGTTGGCCTGTAGAACTTGGATGGTGTTCTTCCACTCACTTCGAGCTTGGTAGGTTTGTGTGGAGAGGTCTGCTGTTATTCGGATCCTCTTCCCATTGAAAAAAGTTTCCTTCTTTGCTTTGGCTGAATTCAGAATTTGCTCTTTATTCTTGAGATCTGAAGTCTTGAATATTATGTGCCTTGCGGTGGCGTTTCTGGGGTCTGGCCTGCCAGGTGTCCTATAGGCTTCGGTTACCTGGATGGGGTCCCTTGTGAGATTGGGAAGTTTTCTGCAATAATTTTATTGAAAATATGATGAAGCCCTCTGCTCTGGTATTGGGCTCCTTCTTCTATTCCAATTATGCGCAGATTATATCTCTTGTCTTTGTCCATTAGTTCCTGGATTAGTCTGCCCTGAAGCTTCACCGTTTCTTGGAGTGTGGTAATTTTCTGGTTGTTGTTGGCTGCTTCATCGTCCAAGAGAGAGATTCGGGATTCCATATGGTCAATTCTTTGTGCTGTGGATTCAATTGCGGAGTATATGGATGTCAGAGAGCTATTTATGGTTGTCAGATCAGCTCTGATCGTGGAAATTTCTTCCTTTAAAGAGTTGTATTTTAAATCTATTTATTCATGCATTTCACTTCTCAGGATGTTAAGGTCTTCTTTAACGGAGGTTTGCATTGTATCCATTTTTGCTTCCATTTCTTTCTTGGCTTCCTGGATGTCCTTCAAGACTCCCACTCTAAACTCCTGGAATTGTTTTCTGATTTTGTTTCTGATGCTTTCCATCATTTCTGTTAAGATGGCCTCATTTGCTTTTTTATTCTCCATCTCCTCAATTTTGGTATTCCCTTTCAATTTCCTACTTCCAATACCAGTATACACGGTTTCCAATATACTCAGATAAGATTACCGAGATACTGTAGGTATAACCACAGGAAGGTGATACAAGAACATCATCAATAATAGAAGCTACAGATACACATGGGACGTTGAAAGTAGTTACAACTGTGATATAACAATTGTTTCCATAACATGGAGTTCATTTCACTTAGCATCATCTTATGTGTTCATAAAGGTATAGCTATTGGGCTCTTGTGATGTTCTGCTATGACTTGCCTAAACCTGTATTAATTATTCCAAATAAGCGAGACCATAGAGTCCATGTTTCTTTGGGTCTGGCTCACTTCACTTAGTATAATTTTTTCCAAGTCCTTCTATTTCCTTACAAATGGGGCAATGTCATTCTTTCTGATAGAGGCATAAAATTCCATTGTGTATATGTACCACATTTTCCTGATCCATTCTTCTACTGAGGGGCATCTGGGTTGGTTCCAGATTCTCGCTATGACAAATTGTGCTGTGAAGAACATTGTTGTGCTGGTGGCATTACTGTGATTTTGTTTGTGGTCTTTTGGATAAATACCCCAAAGTGGGGCTGCTGGGTCATAGGGGAGTTCTATATTTAGCCTTCTGAGGAATCTCCATACTGCTTGCCAGAGTGGCTGAACCAGTTTACATTCCCACCAACAATGAAGTAGGGTTCCCTTTTGGCCACATCCCCTCCAACAATTGTTATTGTTAGTTTTCTTGATATATGACTTTCTTACTGGGGTGAGATGGAATCTCAATGTTGTTTTGATTTGCATTTCCTTTATGGCCAGTGATGTAGAGCACTTTTTCATATGTCTCTTGGCCATTCTCATTTCCTCATCAGAGAAGTCTCTTTGTAAGTCTTTAGCCCACTTGATGAGGGGGCTATTGGTTCTTTGCGGTTTTGTTTTGGAAGAAGGTAATTTTTTTAGTTCTGCATATATTTTAGCTATGAGGCCTTTGTCCGTTGAATGGCCAGTAAAGATCTTCTCCCAGTTTGTGGGCTTTCTGTTTATCTTGCGATCTATGTCCTTTGCCATGCAGAAGCTCTGCAGTTTGATGCAGTCCCATTTGTCCAACCTTTCTTTGATTTGTAGCCTTTCTGGGTCATTGTTAAGGAAGTTCCGTCCTGTGCCAAGGAGCCCAAGTGTTTCTCCTACGCCTTCCTTTAGTGTTTTCATGGTGTCTGTTTTGATTTCGAGGTCTTTAATCCATTTGGAATTGATTTTGGTGTAGGGTGATATATAAGGATCTAGTTTTAGTTTGTTGCATGTGTTGAGCCAGTTTTGCCAGCACCATTTGTTAAAGAGGCTACCTTTCTTCCAAACTATTGTTTTAGATCCTTTATCAAAGATTAAGTAGGCGTAGTTCTGTGGGTTCATTTCTGGGTCTTCAATTCTGTTCCATTGGTCTTCAGGCCTGTTCCAGTGCCAATACCACGCTGCTTTTATTACTATAGCTTTAAAATACAGCTTGAAGTTGGGTATTGTAATTCCTCCAGCACTGTTCTTTCTGCTTAGGATTATTTTTGCTATTCTAGGTCTTTTATTGTTCCATATGAATTTCTGGATTGCTTCCTCTATTTCATTAAAAAATGGTGTTGGGATATTAATGGGTATTGCATTGAATTTGTAGATAGCCTTTGGCAATATTGCCATTTTTATTTTATTAATCCTCCCAATCCAGGAGTATGGGAGTTTTTTCCATTTCTTTAGTTCTGACATAACTTCATTTTTCAAGCTTTTAACGTTCTCATTAAAGAGGTCTTTCACTTCTTTGGTTAAGGTTATTCCTAGGTATTTTATGGTTTTGGGGGCTATTGCAAAAGGAGTTGCTTTCCTGATATCAGCCTCGGTCTTCGGGTCGTTAGCATAGAGAAAGGCCGTTGATTTTTGAGGGTTTATTTTATATCCTGCAACTTTGCCAAAGTTTTGGATCAGCTCTAGTAGCTTGGGTGTAGAGTCTATGGGATTCTTTAGGTAAAGGATCATGTCATCTGCAAAGAGAGAAAGTTTAACTTCATCTTTTCCTATATGGATCCCCTTTCTTTTTTCTTCTTGCCTAATTGCTCTGGCCAGGAATTCTAGTACTATGTTGAAGAGCAGGGGAGAGAGTGGACATCCCTGCCTTGTTCCTGATTTTAAAGGAAATGGCTTTAGTTTTTCACCATTTAGAGTTATGCTTGCTGTTTGTTTGTCATAAACTGCCTTGATTATATTCAGGAATGTTTCCCGGAATCCCAGTTTTTCCAGGGCTTTTAGCATAAATGGGTGCTGGATTTTATCGAACGCTTTTTCCCGCATCCAGAGATAAAACCATGTGGTTCTTTACCTTGCTCTGGTTGATGTGGTGGATTACATTAATTGACTTGCATATATTAAACCAACTTTGCATCCCTGGGATGGATCCAGTTTGATCTTGGTGTATGATTTTTTTGATGACCTGTTGAAGTCGATTGGCCAGAATTTTGTTGAGAATTTTTGCATCTATGTTCATCAGGGAGATCGGTCTATAGTCCTCTTTCCGTGATGAGTCCCTGCCTGGTTTTGGGATGAGGGTTATACTGGCTTCATAGAATGAGTCTGGTTGTGAACGTTCTTTCGATTTCATTGAAGAGTTTGAGAAATATTGGTGTGACTTCTGTTTTGAAGGCCTTGTAGAATTCTGCAGTGAACCCGTCTGGACCTGGGCTTTTCTTGGATGGGAGATCATTTATTGCCATTTCTATTTCAATACTGGATATGGGTCTGTTTAGAAGGTTTAAATCTTCATGGTTGAGTATGGGGATATGAATTTTTTCTAGGAAATCATCCATTTCTTCCAAGTTCTCGAATTTGTTGGCATAAAGGTTTGCAAAATAGTCCCTTATTATTTTCTGAATTTTGGTTATTTCTGTGGTGATGTTACCTGTTTCATCTGTTATCTTGTTTATTTGAGTGTGCGGCCTTCGTTTTTGGGTCAGGTTTGCCAGGGGTCTGTCTATCTTGTTGATTTTTTCAAAGAACCAACTCTTTGTTTTGTTGATTCTTTCGATGGTTTTTTTTTTGTCTCCAATTGATTTAATTCTGATTTGATTTTAATTATTTGCTTCCGTCTATTGACTTGGGGTTTGGCTTCTTGTTTTCTCTCAAGGAAATTAAGGTGCTTCCTTAAATTATTGAATTGCTGTTTCTCCAGTTTGTTGATGTATGCACTCAGAGATATAAATTTTCCTCTGAGTACTGCCTTTGCTGTGTCCCAAAGGAGCTGGTACTATGTGTCCTCAACTTGGCTGAATTCCATAAACATTTGAATTTCCGTTTTAATTTCTTCAATGATCCACTGATGGTTCAGCAGTATGTTGTTTAGTCTCCATGAATTGTAGGATTTTCTGTGGTGGCTGTTTGAGTTGAGCTCTAATTTTATTCCATTATGGTCTGAGAGAATGCAGGGAATGGTTTTGATACTTCTGAATTTGTACAGATTTTCTTTGTGCCCTAAGATGTGATCTATTTTGGAGAATGTTCCATGTGCTGCGGAGAAGAATGCGTATTCTGTTGTTGCTGGGTGGAATATTCTGTAGATGTAGGTTAAGTCTACTTGGTCTATATGATTATTTAGTTCTGTGGTTTCTTTGTTCAGTTTTTGGCATATTGATATGTCCAGAGGTGATAGTGGAGTGTTAATGTTCCCAACTATCAATGTGTTTGGGTCTATGATTGTTTTTAGAGTCAGTAGTGTTTGTTTGATGAAGTTGGGTGCTCCTGCATTTGGTGTGTAGATATTTAGAATGGTTATATCTTCCTGTAGGAGAGATCCCTTTATTAGTATGTAGTAACCTTCTTTGTCTCTTCTTACCTTTTTTAATTTGAAGTCAATTTTGTCTGATACTAGGATTGCAACTCCAGCCTGCTATGGGGGCCATTTGCTTGATAGATTTGATTCCAGCCTTTCACTTTTAGAAGATGTTTACTTTTGCTGGATAGATGTGTCTCTTGGAGGCAGCAGAGAGATGGATCTTGGTTTTTGATCCAACTTATGAGCCTATGTCGTTTGATTGGAGAATTAAGTCCATTAATGTTGAGCATTAGGATTGAGAGATGATCGTTTGTTCCTTTCAATAGCACTATCTTATTTAAAGCTGTATCTTCCCATTTCTTGATCTGATGTTTACTATTTAGGGTTCATTTCTCTGTCTGTATTGGGATCTTGATTATTTTCCCTGTATAGTACATCTTTGAAGATTTTCTGGAAAGCTGGTTTGGTGGAGATATATTGTTGCAGTTTTTCCTTACTGTGGAAGACTTTTATTTGACCTTCGGCTATGAATGAGAGTTTAGCTGGGTACAGTATTCTTTGTTGATAGTTTATTTAGGGTTTTGTATACCTCATTCCAGGCTCTCCTTGCTTTCATGGTCTCTGCTGAGATGTCTGGGGTAATTCTGATTGCTTTTCCTTTATATGTGATTGTTTTCTTTTCCCTAACAGCTTTAAGGATTCTTTCCTTGTACTCTACTGATCCTGTTTTGATCACAATGTGTCGGTGGGATGTCCTATTCTGGTCTGGTCGATTTGGGGTTATAAATGCTTCTTGTATCTGTATAGGCCTTTCCTTCTGGATATTTGGGAAGTTCTCAGCTAATATTCTGTTAAATAGGTTGCCTATCCCATTAACCTCTTTCTCCAAGTTTTCCTCAATACCTACTATTCTTAAATTGGGTTTCCTAATCGTGTCTTCAATCTCCTGTAGCGATCTGTTTTGTTGATTGGACTGGATTTGTATTGATTTTTTATCTTTCTCCATAGAATCTAAGGAATCTTCAGCTCCTGAAATTCGATCCTCTGCTTCAGTTAGTCGGGACTGTAAGCTAGCTAATTGATTTCGAATCTCTTTTCCTTCTGACTGGTCTTTCCTGATGATTTCCATGTCATTTCTTAGGTCATGTATGGACTTCTTTACTGCATTAACTTCATTACTTTGGTTTTGAGTGTTGTCTTTCAAATCTTCTTTTTTTTTTTTTTTTTTTTGGCTTGGACTCAGGGCCTGAGCACTGTCCCTGGCTTCTTTTTGCTCAAGGCTAGCACTCTGCCACTTGAGCCACAGTGCCACTTCTGGCCATTTTCTGTATATGTGGTGCTGGGGAATTGAACCCAGGGCCTCATGTATACGAGGCAAGCACTCTTGCCACTAGGCCATATCCCCAGCCCCTGTCTCTCAAATCTTTAAACTGGTTAGCTATCTTTTCATTTGACTCTTGAAGTTCATTTATCTTTCTATTTGTGGATGCCATGAAATTTTCCATTAATTTTTGCTTTGCCTCCTCACGCTGTAGCATAATTGACTGAGGAGATTCAAACTTTTCATTTATCATGTTTATCAGCAGACTTTGTAGAGCATTTTGGGGGTTCTTTTCTATGTCTTTGATTGACTGCTCTGCTTCCTGCTTGTTTTGAATGGGGGATAAGACTTCATTGTTTGCCATATTTCTTGTGTTCCTTCTGCCCATTTGGATTGGGAATGCCAGACTACCAGTACCTGTGAGCACCATTTAAGACCCAAAGCAGAGCTTACCAAGCACTATTGTGTAAATGTTAGAAGTTCACAATTAAATACACATACCTTCTATACCTGTGTAAAAAATTAGATTTGGTGTTCCTAAAGAATACAATTTCAATATAACAACCAATCCTGCTCCCTGTACTCAGTAGTTACTTATTTACTGTCACTACCCTAGGAGCAATTCTTGTTCTTATATTAAGTTCCTTTTGGACTGGCTTTCTCTATGAACCCCTTTGTTTCACTCGAATTAAGCGGGGATACCCTTTATCCAATAACGAGCAGTCAATGGGATCTGGAGGACCTAGTAGTAAGTCAGGAGGTTAAGTCAGAGGTAATAAAGAAACTAGAGTAAAATGTATGGGAGGGAGTGATGGTTTTGGTTTAGTTTCAGTGATGTGGAAATGTGAAGGAGAGTAGAATCAGTAGAGACAACAAGGTTAAAATGATAGAGAGTGGAGAGTTAGCAGTAAAGAGTGGAGATGTTATTCATGGGAAAGTAATTTTTGAAGAAGAAGAGTACATATAGAGAAATAATGAGAGAATACTGGAAGACAGATGCACATAACCGAAGAAAGTTATTTAAGAAAAAAATAAAATAAAAAGGAAAAACAAAAAAAAACCAGCAAAAGAAAAAAGAAAAAGAAAAGATCAACAACAAAACAACAAAAAAAAGATGGCACCAACAGGTGAAAATGGGAAAGAAAAACAAACCAATGATATTTCAGAAATGAAAATATAAGAAAAAATAAAAATGAAAGCTTAAAAAACTTTTGAGACAAAATAAACAAAAGAAAAAAGAAAAAAAGTCTTCCTTGTTTGTATGGGCTTTCTACAGTTTCTGGTTTCCTTGCGATGGTCTGCAGTCTATTCTGACACTTGGCTGGTTTGGCATGCCTTCAGTTTGCAGGGGGTGGATCTGTTCTGACCTTCACCCTTGTTGGTGCAATCCTGGGTCTCTGTGGTTCGCACAGCTTGCGGGTAGGCCTTGGGCGTCCTCTTTAGGTGGGGATGTGAGTGGTCTAGGCAGCCATGGCTCCTCCTTTCTGCTGTTGGGCTGCTGCCTTTATCGCCTGGCTTTGAATAGGCTGCGGACTCAGCAGGGTGGGGCGCCTCTGGCCTGTTTTACCGAGTTGAGAGTCACTTGCCTTGGGGAGTTTTCTCCCTCCTGGGTGGGGCGGCCTTCTGGGCAGAGCTGGGTATGGAATTCAGCTCTGTTTTGGGCTGGGAATTGGGCTTCTAAACGGGTCCATTTATCTGTCTCAGGAAGTTTGTTCTCCCGTGTGGCTGTTCCATGCCACCGATAGCTGCTCGCTGCTTCTGCTTTTTAATTTTGGAATTCCAGCGGGCAGGGCAGCCACCTCTAGCCAAGCCGGGGCCCAGGATATGCCTCCCACCTGGGCAGGGGGGCGTTCTCCTGGGTGGAGCTGGCTTTCACTAATTGGTCCCTCTTGCCCTTCTCAAAAATGGCCACTTTGTCCTCGCTTTCCCCAGGCGGGCTTTAGCTCCAGTCTGTTCTGCCCCTTTGCTAGTGTCAAAGATGGCACTTTGCTCTCACGGTTGGGGGAGGAGCTGCTCTTTGGGCAGGAGTGAGACTGTCTTTCATGGGAGTACTCACGCTTTCTCTGCGATTTCAGCCCGTCCGTGCTCAGCCTGCGATCTGTAAGTATGCTGCCATCTGGAGAATTTCTCCCTGGTCTCCATTGAGCTGCGCGGGGTGCACAGCACGGTGCTGTTGCCCGCACTGGCGTGGCATTGGGACTCCGCCCAGAGCTCGAATCTGTGTTTTCAGACCAGCTAAGTTGATTCTTCCTTCCTGCCTTAATCCCTGTACTGTTAGAACTTATTTGAGCTGTCTATCTAGTGGTAAAAGTTTCTCTGGGGTGGGAAAACTGCGCTGTTGGAGGGAGCTCAGCTAGGGAGCTGTTGCTTCTCTGCCATCTTCTCCGGGACCCTCACATTTTTTTTTCTTATTACTCAGCCCCTGCCTTGTAAGATTTCTTTCAGACTTTATCCAAGGACACAGACACATGTTCACCACCAAGGAACAATCACTGCTGCCTTCTCCTGGACCTGACAATGACTCTGCCTTCTACCCCTAGTGTCAATACCACTTGCCAGCAGGAAGTAGCCAAAGAGAATCAGAGCCCATTTATAACTATCAAAAGGCTGGAATGTTAGGTCTACCCAGGAGAACAACCCCTCCCCCATTCCTCTTCATTTGTCTGAAACCAGTAATCACTTGTCTATCACTTGACTGTGAGTCAGCAAAGGATCCCTGACTCTGAGGTCACTTCCTCATCTGCTTAATTTCCTGAACCGCCCTGGTCAGGCCTGCCTTGGACAGTGCGAGATTCCCCAGGTTCTGAGATCACTTTTGCATCTGTTGTGGTCTTGCCTCCCACCTTTCCCTATATAATCTGGCTCAACACAGTGGCCTTTTCTTTTTCCCTTTTTCCTTCCTCCCTCTCTCTCCACACCTCCATCTTATGGAGATCAGCAGTTTGCTTTTCTGCCTGAACCATTTGGTGGTTTCCTTTCAGCAAACTTTCCCAGAGTGACATTTTCTTTTCTTTTTTTGTGTGCCAATATGGGAGTTTATACTCAGGGCCTCATGCTCTTGATTGGCTCTTTGGCTCAAGGCTGGTGTTCTGCCATTTTAGCCATATCCCTTCTGCTGGATTTTTGCTGGTTAATTGGAATTTCATGGACTTTTCTTCTTGGGCTGGACTGAAACATTGATGCTCAGAGCTCAGTCTCCGGAGTGGCTGGGGTTATATGTGTGAGCCACCACACCTGGTGTTCAATAGTTCCCAATTGTCCTACGAGGATAAGTTCTATAACTCATCATGGATGCGTGATGCTGAGAGGAGCCTATACATACATACACACACTCAAACTCTCACATACATACTCACATGGACTCTCTCACACACACTTTAGGCTTTCTCCATCTTTAAGTAAGCGCTTCTCACCGTGTGAGCTTTAAGAGCAAAACTCACCTGAATTTCTTGTTGCCTTTTCACAGTTTCACAGCTAGCGGATTTGTTTTTATTGTCACTCTTAGCAGCATCATTGTGTGATTCCTCTTTGCCTGGCCATACATTCTCCTCTTTCTCTATGAAAGCACTTTGCTTCTTCCCTTTGGCAGACATCACTATGTTGTGCTTTGATGAAGTAAAACAAGGGTTGGCCACATTGTGGGTATAGCCATCAACCTGACAACCTCCACAGTGAGCGAGTGACAGGCAGCAGAGGATGTGCCCTGGGGCACACTGCACAGAGGGGCCATCACCTGACAGAAAGATTCCATCACACTTTATAAAACAGCCTTCACATACAACTTAGAAATTATTTATTTTGGGAATTTTCCATTGGATAGATTTGAACCATGGTTGGCTGAGAGTAACATGAGCCACAGTAAGTGGAACTGGGGATACAAGGTAATGTGGTGTGCTTGCACCTGAGAGCAGGGGGTGGCCCTTCCCTGAGGGGGAGCCATGAAAGCCTGCCTGGGAACCAACAGAGGTGTGCGGCCATGATGGGCATCCAAAGCATCCACAGGGCGCTTGTGCAGGTGTGTGGAGCCTTCTGATTGGCTTTGGGGACTGCCACGCCCTCAGGTTGTCCAATGACCTTGAGCATCCCGCTGCTCTCTCCCAGAGTTGCCTGCATCACTGCGTGTGCCGGGCGGCACCACCTAAGCCACCTCCTGTTCTAGCAGGAGGGGTTTCTAGGGGTTTATCCTGTCCATCGTGTCCTCCAATAACTCTCGGCCATTTCACTCATTCTCCGACACCAAAGAGACAAAGAAGTGGATCTGGTGTGGCAGGGTTTTCATCATCATTGGCCTTCATTGCAAGAGGCTTGACTGCAAAGGCTGGCCCTGACCTTCCGTGGCCCTCTACGGGCCTCGGTGGCCCTCCGCGGCCCTCCGGTCCAGCCCCACGGCGCAGCAGGGTCTCAGCAGCCTGAGCTACACTTTCCCAAGTGAGCTAGGAAACCCCTCACCCAGCACAGACACAAGCAGAGCCCTAGAAACCCCAGAGAAGGCTCCATTCCTCTCTCTTATTAGAGAAAACAATGCTGTGCTGGAGAGGCAGAAACATGATCTGGGCCACAGACCCTGAATTCTAGACGCCACCAGTCAGTCAGGAAAGCTATGCTTTTCAGGATGGAGAGTTTTCTTTTTGTTTGTTTTTTGTGCCTATCTGGGACTTGAACTCGGCCTTAAACTGCCCTTTGGCTTTCTTCACTCGATGCCAGTGCTTTACCACTTGCGCCACACCTGGTATTTTTGCTGGTTAATTGGAGTTAAAAGTCTCATGGACTTTCCTGCCCTGTCTGGCTTCAAAGCAGAATGCTCAGATTTCAGCCTCTAGAGTAGCATAAGCCTCTCTGATGCCCAGCTAAGGAGTTTATAAATTAAATTAAATTATTTAATTTATCTTTTAAAACATTGTGAAGCCTGAATTTAGAAGAAATTTCTTCTTCTGAAACTTCTAGACTTTCTTATGATTTTTTTTTTTTTGCTAGTCCTGGGCCTTGAACTCAGAGCCTGAGCACTGTCCCTGGCTTCTTTTTGCTCAAGTCTAGTACTCTGCCACTTGAGCCACAGTGCCACTTCTGGCCATTTTCTATATATGTGGTGCTGGGGAATGGAAGCCAGGGCTTTATGTATATGAGGCAAGCACTCTTGCCACTAGGCCACATTCCCAGCCCCTTATGATTTTTTTAAAATTAAGATCATTTTCTGTAGAAATAGTGAAGGTTGCCAGCCCCTTCTGAGCAGTTGGGGTATGGGGACAGACAACCTAGCCTTCCTGCCGTCCAGCACTGTAAGAAGAAGAGATACCTGTGGGTGTCTCACAGTTTTGGTAAATGCAACAGCTCCTCACTCAAATGCCAGTGTAACCAATGGTTTGCTTGGCTGGGTGTTTGGTTTATACATAAACATGAGTGGGAAGAGACCAACATATTTTTTTAAAGTACAAATTTTATTTTTATTACTCCTACTTTGTTTTCTGTTTCAAAGGCCTGGCCATGGACATGGGTAGAGCAGCTGTCTTCAGCCCAGCTGGAAGGCCTTAGATTTTTGAACTTGTAGTTCTTAAAAGGGGCTGTGTGTTGAACATTCAAGTGTTGTTTATACCTTCTCTCTATTTAATTTTCCCTGAAGCTCCTGGGAAAGCGGAGTCCAAGACCACCTCAGCTCAGACGGATGGAAACGTTGGGTTTGAGGAATTGGCATGGAGTGATTCAGAGCAAGTCACATCAGGGGGAGCGGAGCTATTTCTTAGTCCATTTCACAGGACTGGAATAGAATGTCACAGCCCTGTGCATTTACAAGCCATACAGGTTTGTTCAGCTCATACTTCTGAAAGCTGGGATGCTTGTATAATGCATCTGCTTGGGGCCTTCTTGGGTGAAAACATGGGGGAAGGCCAGGCACGGAGACCGCCAATTGCCAGCCTGGGCTGCTTCTACCAATGAAGCCATTAATCTCATCACTGGGGTGTGGGGAGAGGGAGAGGGGCTCACCCCTAAACACCACAAACAGGAATTTAGGAATTGAACTTCCAGTACATAAACTTTTGGGATGCATTCCGAACATAGTAAACTGTTGCCTTCTAGGTGCTCCTGATGTTCTTTTAAAAATGTGTGCTAGTACCAGGACTTGAACTCAGGGCCTGGGCACTATCCTTTAGCGTTTTCCCTCAAGGCTGGCACCCTGCCACTTGAGCCACACCTCCACTTTCAGCTTTTTGCTGGTTAAATGGAGATAAGAGTCTATGGAGTTTTCTACCTAGGATGATTTTGAACCATGATCTTCAGATCTCAGCCTCCTGTGTAGCTGGGATCCTAAGTGTGAGTCACCAGTGCGGCTGCCATGTGCCCTTAGAATTCAGAGAACATTGAGATTTGGGCTATGTGTTCTTCTGGTTCTCTTTCTGGAGCCTGAATTACCTCCCTGAGTCATAGAGCTTTATCCAGGATGATTCAAATTTTTACTGTGACCTCCTTGAAATAAGAGTGGTGCAATCTAAGACTCTTAATATAAATAAGATCACTTGTCCTGATGCACTTGGTAGATTAAAAAAATGTTTATTTACCACACTCCATGGATCTTCCCAAGGGGGAAGAAACCCCAACAACACCAACATCTCTTCCTAAGGTCATTTAAACTTTCTAGAAATATTAGACATACACGCCTAACTCTCTAGTCCCTAAGGTAGACTTGAGATTAAAGTGTGAAACATAGCCAGGTGCTGGTAGCTCATGTCTGTAATCCCTGTTCTCAGGAGGCTGAGATCTGATGATCAAGATTTGAAGGCAGCATAGGCAAACAAATCTGAGAGACTCCTATCTCCAGTTAACTAGCAAAAAGCTGGAAGTGGAAGTGTGGCTCAAGAGTTAGTGTCAGCCTTGAGTAAAAATGCCAAGCAAAAGTGTGAGGCCCCAAGTTCAAGTCCCAATGTAAAGAGGCAAGATGTGTTTAGGAGACATTAAATTGTCTCCCTTGTCTCTTCATTTATTTTTTTATGCCAGAAATGTTCTCAAATTAAAATCCTTTGTGCTTTTGAATGACAGTGGTCAGGCAGTACCCAAACATGATTTATGAAGATATATTGGAACCAAATGGAATAGTGGTATAATCTCTTAAAAGTTTTATTTTTCAAAAATGAATTTATAATTCATCTAAGAGAATAAAGAATCAAGTTTTCTTTGGTATAATATGGGTACTTATTAGTAATTCTGTCCTATTTTCTCCCCTCTCCCCTCCATTCCCCTTCCATACACACTAATGAGATGAAAACTGGGGAGATTTGGCTAGAAAGAGTGTAAACCTGAGTAAGTCACCAAGTGGAGAAATGGCCTGAGTGGTGAGAAGGTAATGACAGCCATGTTTTTATGGAGTGGCTGTGGTTTGGGTGTGGTTGGGAGAGAGTCAGTCATTCAATGCCCCTATTTGGTGTGAATGTCTCTTAAATTTGTTTCTAGGAAAAACAGATGAGAAAAAAAAAGGATGGAACTAAAAATAACAGGAAGAAGAAAGGGATGAGAAGGATCAAAAGAACATGAGAGGAGAGGGATGTAGAAAGTATAAAGTGGCTCTTCTCCCTGGGGTAAAAACATCTTTCTGAGTGGCAGTGACTCCTACCTGCAATCCTAGCTACTCAGGAGGTTGAGATCTGAGGATAATGGTTCAAAGTCAGCCTGGGCAGGAAAGTCCCTGAGACTCTTAGTTCCAGTTAATCACCAAAAAGCTGGAAGTGGAGCTGTGGCTCAAGGGGTAGAGTGCTAGCCTTGAACAAAAAAGCTCAGGGATAGTGCCCAGTCCCTGAGTTCAAGGCCCAGCATTATGCATGCACACATGCATTTGCACCTGTGCGCATGCGCGCGTGTGTGTGCGCGCACACACACACATACACACATATCTATCCTCTTAGCAACTTCTGAAAAATGAAATACAGTCTTTCTGACTGCAAGTGTTGTGCTGGATAGCAGATCTCTAGGACTTCTTATCTGGGCTAAAGGATACATGAAGTGTGGATCACTCTGCCAGCTGTGTGGAGCCTTCTGATTGCCTCTGGGGACTGCCTTGGCCCACAGGCTGTCCAATGACCCTGAGAGTAAGGTAGCTCCCTTCTAGAGTCACAGTATTAATCCTGCACACGAAAGACAGTGCCCTTGGTGGGACCACTCCTGTCTAGCAGAAGCTCTGCTTGTCTTCTTCTTCTTCTTCAATAAATCTTGGCCATTTTATTGCTCCTTGTGTCCATAGACTCATTCTTTGATACCATCTCGATAAAGGATCAGATCCAGCTGTTTCAGTTTTTCAGTATTGGGGGGGGGGGGGAGAAGGAAGGGGAGGAGCAGGAGGAGGAGGAACAGGAGGAGGAGGAGCAGGAGGAGGAGGAGGAGGAGGAGGACAGGGAAGAAGCAGAGGAGGAGGAGGAGGAGGAGGACAGGGAAGAAGCAGAGGAGGAGGAGGAGGAGGAGGAGGACAGGGAAGAAGCAGAGGAGGAGGAGGAGGAGGAGGACAGGGAAGAAGCAGAGGAGGAGGAGGAGGAGGAGGACAGGGAAGAAGCAGAGGAGGAGGAGGAGGAGGAGGACAGGGAAGAAGCAGAGGAGGAGGAAGAGGAGGAGATCCATCCTTTATGAGGAAAGATAGAATTCACAATGCCCATTTGCTTGAAAGTGTCACTGGTACTAGTCACACCTGTAATCCTAGCTACTCAAGATGCTGAGATGAGGATAGTGGTTTGAAGCCAGCCCTGGTAGAAAAGTCCATGAACTTCTTATCTCCAATTTACTAGCAAAACAGTCAGAAGTGGAGTTATGGCTTAAGTGCTGAAGCACTAGCTTTGAGCATGAAAGCTCAGGGACAGTGCATAGGCTCTGAGTTCAGGCACCAGAACTAGCACTAAAAAAAAAGGCACTGGTAAGCTGTGGTGTGTGGTTATTTTTTAATTGCCAAACACATAGAAGTCTTTGTCAGTAATGTATCATATTGTGAGAAAGGATAAATGTTGTATTTTCCATATTTACTCAAGAAAATGCTTGCAGGAGAGAACGTTTTTATTTGCTGTATTTATCTCTTCTCAGTCTGAGTATCAGAGCTGTCTACCTTACTTCTCATTTAATAAAAAGAAATTTCAGGAGAAAAAAGAAATTTCAGTGACATGGAACCTCTGCTTCACTATCTTCCTCTCAGAAAGCAGCAGGGATGGCTTCTTGTGTGGAGAAGGACCTCACTTCCTAGCAATTCATGATTCATTCTATGAGTTGCTTCTGTTTATTTTGTCTCAAGCTCATCCCTGCTTTTTTTTTTTTTTTAAAGAAAAATTGGTGTAAAGAAGAGGAAATGTGAGATGGCAACAGGAGGAAGATTTGGGGATATAGTCAAGATGATAAGAATTTAGGAAAACAAAAATGCATCTGGATCTAGGCAGGGAAAGCGATTGTCCAAAATACAAAAAAAAACCCAAAGGATAAAGACATTAAAATGAGAACCAAATGGAGGAACAAGTTGTGAAAACTTGTGTAGAACTGGGTCTGGATCCAGTTCAAACTGACCCGGAGCTCTTCTGGTTCCAGACCCTTACCTTGTGTGAGATGTGGTGAAACCACAGGCTGCAGTTCGATGGCTAGTGGCCACTGGCCCAGGGGAGCACCCTGCCAAGGGAGAGGGGGCACACCAGTGCTGGCCAGACTCTGGTCTGAAGTGCTCTGTGGGAAAGAAGATCAGCTGTGAGGGAGATAAGTGATGGATAGATACCAAATCCCAGGGTGTAAGTGACAGATAGATGCCAGCTCTGAGGGATGAATGGCAGGCAGATGTCAGCTGTGAGGAAGGGGAGGTGATGGTGTATAAAAGTGTGTGAAAGTATATGTGAGTGTGTGAGATGTGGGAGGGTGTGTGTGAGAACATATGTGAGGGTGTATAAGACTGAAAGTGTGTGTAAGACTGAGTGTGAGAGTGCATGAGAGTGGCTGTGTGAGTGTGATGAGAGTGTACAAGAACATGTGTAAGCAACTTTATGATAGTGTGTGTGTTGAGAGAGTATGAGAGTATAAGAGACTGTGTGAGAGACTTTGTGTGTGTAGTGTGATTGGGCTCAGTTGATTACTCTCTTCTATCATTTGTCTCTGCTCTAGCAGGGGCTGGTGTTATGATTGTTCTCATTTCTGAACTCTAAACTTTGGTTCTGGAGTTCTGCACATCCTTCACCATTTGGGTTAAAGAGGAAAAGCTTCCAAGAAATATGAGAAGGGCTTCAACATGTATGAACGAGGTTAAAAATTATACATAGCCTCCATTCTTATGAACAGTCACTTCTTTACAAGAAGTTCCCAAGAAAACAAAATGGAAGGTAAAACAAACACCTTGTGCTCACTTTTACTTATTTATGCCTTTTTAATTATAATTAAATTTTTTTTCTTTTTGTGTGTATGTGTGCCAGTACTGGGGCTTGAACTCAGAGCCTGGGTTCTGTCTCTTAGATTTTTCACTCAAAGCTAGTACTCTTTCACATGAGCCACTGCTCTATAGCTCTATTTCTGGCTTTTCTTCCTAGCTAACTGGAGATAAGAGGCTCACAGACTTTCTTGCCTGAGCCCAAGTCAAACTGCCATCCTCAGGCCTCAGATCCTCCTGAGTAGCTCTGATCACACAATGTGAGCCACCAGGGCCCGGCTCCAGCACAGTGCTTTTTCTGAAAGATCAGCATGTGACATGTGGAGGATTGGGGAGGGGATGGTCCACAACAAATCCTCAAGGCAGTGGTCTCCACAGACATCTGGACTTTGGTGTGATTATTCTCTCAAAAGGAAACTTTTACATCTCTGATTTTTCTTCTCAGTGCGTGTCATAAAAACCTCTTTTCTTTCTATTTAAAATTATTATCATTATTTATTACTTTTTGTGCCAGTACTGGGGCTTGAACTGAAGGCTTTGTGCTCTTGTTTGGGTTTCCACTCAAGGCTATCACTCTACCACTTTGAGCCACAGCTCCACTTTCATTTTTTGGGGTGGTTAATTGGTGATAGGAGCCTCATGGGCTTTCTTGCCTGGGCTGGTTTTAACTGCAATCCTCAGATCTTAGCCTTCTGAGTAGCTAGGATTATAGGTGTAAGCCACCAGTGCCCAAATCAAATATCTCCTTTTGAAATTAAATTTTGGTAAAATAGGACCTCAACTAAGTATACATTCCAGTAAAAATAAAAGTGACTATCAGTAAATGGGTATTCAAGAGTGGTTTTTTCAGGTAGATTTTGATTCCTGTGAAAACTGAGTAAATAAACTGTATGTTATGTTTGAAGACCTAATAACCTGGTAAGATTAAAAATATCCAGAATTGCAGGGCATTGGTGGCTCATGTCTGTAATCCCAGCTACTCAGGAGGCTGAAATCTGAGGATCTCAGTTCAAAGCAAACCTGGGTAGGAAAATCCATGTGACTCTTACCTCCAATTAACTACCAAAAGGCTGGAAATGTAGCTGATTCTCAAGTGGTAGAGCATTCGCCTTGAGAAAAAAGTTCAAGGGCAGCATCCAGGCTCAAGTCGCAGGACCGGCGCGCACACACACACACACACACACACACACATACACACACACAGAAGTGGAGCTGTGGTCCAAGTGGTAGAGTGCCAGCCTTGAGTAAAAAGGCCAAAGGCCAAAGGAGAGGTATGAGATCCTGGGTTCAAGCCCCAGTACTGGCACAGAAATGAAAAATTTAAAAATCCAGAGCTTATTTTCTTGGCACAATATTAATTGGATTTATTTATTTACTTTTTATTTAGAGGAACTCAATAAGTAGTTCAGGTTGCCTCTACTTCCTGATTGCTGAGATTAGTTATATGCTACCATACCTATCTGGATTTAATCTCTCTCTCTCTCTCTCTCTCTCTCTCTCTCTCTCTCTCTCCCTCTCTCCCCCTCCCTCCATCCCTCCCTCCCTTCCTTCCTTCCTTCCATCACTGGGACTTAAACTCAGGGTCTTGCACTTTTGGTTGGCTTGAGCCACATCACCACTTTGACCTTTTTGCTGGTTAATTGTGGGTAAGAATCTCATGCACTAACTTGTTTTTGTTGTTGATGTTGGTGGTGTTGTTTTGTTTTGCTTTGGGTTTTTTTTTATCATTTGGGGGGCAAAAAGAGGTGGAGAAGATGAGGAGGAGGGTGAACAAATGCAATCATGTGATTCAGTAGACACTATGTAGAAAATGAACTGTATAACTTGTGCACAGGGATGGGAAGGGAAACTAGGGTGAAATGAAGGAGGAGTGACATTGTTAAAAAAAAAAGAAATCTACTCATTACCTGACTTATGAAATGAAAAGTCCTCTGTACAATTAAATAATAACAATAAAATTATATTAAAATAATATAGTCAATAAGTATAAATGAGAAACATTAAAAAAATTAAAAATCTCAGAGGCAGTGTCCAAACCCTAAATTCAAGCCCCAGGACCAGCATGTTTGAAGTGATGTATGTGAACTATGTTCATTTCAGGGTCAAATACAAAAATCTCAAGCCAATTTCTTTATTAAAATGATTATTTTGTAAACAAGCATAAGTAAACTAATCATATATACATATTCACATATTTATACATATGTGCACACATATACATTTATAAGATTAGTTTATTTATTTGTTTATATTGGACTTAGTTTATATATGTATAGAATAGATAGGTAGATAGACAGATGGATAATGTCATGGACTTTCCTGTTTGGGGCTGGCTTTGAATCTTGATTCTCATATCTTAACCTCCTGAGTAGCTGGGATTGCAGGTCTAAGCCACTGTGCCCGGCTTTGGTTTCCTTTTAGGCAGCCCTGTTTCCTCTAATATTATGGGCCATGTTATTACTCGTGTGGTTTTTCAGAAAGAAATGACAGACTTGGACCAAAAAACAAATATTGTTTCAGTGAAAGTGACAGAAAGGAAAATAACAGACCCTCACCATTGTCCACCGTGATCAGACAGGGAAGTAGACTGTGTGCCATTGCTGACAGTGTAGGCCAAAATTTTGAGAAGATGTGTGGCCACGTTGGAATTTGGTACAGATCTTGTGGACTTTTCTGGAACTAGATTTGTTTTAGGGGAAAATTAGAGAGTGGATGAATGCCATCTATGATTCTTGATCTCAACTGTATCTCCAGGCCTGAATTTTAACCTAGCCTAGTGTGACAGAATGTAAAATGACAGCTTGACTGAAATATTATGAAATAAGGGGAGAAAAAGTACAACTTAATGATAGAGAATTTGCCTAGCAATTTTCTGGTTCACCTTACAAAATGGAAACAGTAAGTGCTATAGTTCGTGATCTTTTCTAAAGCGTGGAGGAGCAATATTACAAACACAATTTTACAATTTTGCAAGCTTGATGCAAAGACTTGAGATCATAGAATACAAAAATGATAAAAAAAAATACTACTAATAAAGCTGAGTGCAGGTGCTCCTGTCTGTAATCCTAGCACTCAGGAGGCTGAGGTATGAAGATCTGAGTTTGAAGCCAGCCCAGGCAGGAAAATCTGTGAGACTCTTATTTCTAATTAATTACCAGAAAAGCTGGAAGTAGTAGTGTAGCTCAATAGGTAGATTGCTGGCCTTGACCAGAAAAAACAAGCAAGCATGTAAGACCCCACGTGCAGGCCTTAGTACTGGCATGCGCGTGTGTGTGCACGCACACACACTCTCACACACACACACATGCATTAACAAAAACTTACATGTATCAAAGACAGGCTTCAATTCCTAGAAGAGTTGATGTGGTCTTAGAGTGTATAATGTTTTCCTGAAACTATTTAAGTTTCCAGGAAAGAGTCTTCTCTTGTTGGAAAGACTTTGTACTGATTAATGTGGGTTGTGACACAGTTAATTCACTGTGTTAAGATTTAATCTTTCTTTTTTTCTCATTTAACAAGTCAGGACAAACCCAAATGGCAAATTAGTCAGAATTTTTATTATGATAACAAATTTTGCGTCCAAAGCTCCCTTTTCTCCCATCTATGTCACTCTGGTTTTGAGGCTTTGCTTGTTTCCAAATAAAACAATAGGGTTTGTTTAATTAATTAAGCATAGAAATACTAATATTAAGAAATTTAGCTTCCTTGTGGAAAGCTTTCAAAACCTGAAGAATATGGAGAACTTAATTACATTGAACTAGGAGAAAAAACATCAAGACCCTTTTTTCCTTTCTCCTGCAATCAAGAATCTGTCAAATTTGGACAACCGTAATTGTCTTTGAGTGAAAGTAGTTGATGAAGCGCAAGGCCAGGCCCTCCTCGAAGGCTTCCTTCATGGAATTAATTAGGAATTAATAAGGAATTAGGAATTAATTAGGAATTAATATCGATCTAGCTTACTTATTTTTTTCTGGAGCCATTTTTTTTAAGTTTTTATTATAAAACTGATGTACAGAGAGGTTACAGTTTCATACGTTAGGCATTGGATACATTTCTTGTACTGTTTGTTACCTTGTCCCTCATACCCCCCTCCCCCCTCCCCCTTCCCCCCCTGAGGTGTTCAGTTCACTTATACCAAACAGTTTTGCAAGTATTGCTTTTGTTGTTGTTTCTCTTATTTTACCCTTTGTCTCTCAATTTTGGTATTCCCTTTGAATTTCCTAATTCTAATACCAGTACACACTGTTTCCCATACACTCAGATAAGATTACAGAGATAGTGTAGGTACAATCACAAGAAGGTGATACACGAACATCATCAATAGTAGAAACTACAGATACACATGGGATGTTGAAAGTAGTTACAACTGTGATATAACAATCATTTCCATAAAATGGAGTTCATTTCACTTAGCATCATCTTATGTGATCATAATGGTATAGCTATTGGGCTCTTGTGATCCTCTGCTGTGACTTGCCTAAACCTGTGCTAATTATTCCCAATAAGGGAGACCATAGAGTCCATGTTTCTTTGGGTCTGGCTCACTTCACTTAGTATAATTTTTTCCAAGTCCTTCCATTTCCTTACAAATGGGGCAATGTCATTCTTTCTGATAGAGGCATAAAATTCCACTGTGTATATGTACCCCATTTTCCTGATCCATTCGTCTACGGAGGGGCATCTGGGTTGGTTCCAGATTCTCGCTATGACAAATTGCGCTGCAATGAACATTGTTGTGCTGGTGGCTTTACTGTGATTTTGTTTGTGGTTTTTTGGATAAATACCCAAAAGTGGGGTTGCTGGGTCATAGGAGAGTTCTATATTTAGCCTTCTGAGGAATCCTGGAGCCATTTTTTACTTTGACAAAAGTTGTATGTTTTGTTTGTTTGTTTTTTGATTAGTTTTGTTGGGCTCAGTGATTTCTTCTTTTTTCTTGTCTTTCTTTCTTCTTTCTTCTCCTCCTTTACCTCCCCCTCCCCCTTCTTTCTTCTCCTTCCTCCTTCTCCTCCTTCTTCATGCTTGAACTCAGGGCCTTGGCACTGTTTCTGTTTCTGAGTTTTTCCCTCTCATATCATTTTACCAATTGAGCCACAGGCTCCACTTGCGGCTTTTTGCTGGTTAAGTGGGAGATAAGAGTTTCACAGACACTGCTTCTGTGACTGGCTTCAAACCATGAACTTCAGATCTCAGCCTCCTGAATAGCTTAGCATGGTAGGCATGAGCCACCAGTATCTGGCTATTATTTTTAATGCTGGTGTAAGGTGATATTTTATAGTGATATTTGTTTTCATGTGTCTATCGATCATCTGTGTATCTTCTTTTGAGAAATGTCAGTTTAAGAGCTCTACATATTCTTTAATCTTTTTTTTTTTTTTGGTTACAGCTTTGGAAGAATTCTCTATAGATTCTGCTCAATAACCACACACTATAGTATGCAGTTTATATGACTTGCCTAACATTTTTTCTATTATGAAGGAATGGGAAAGAGCCTTTCTGTTTTGTGGAATTTGTCCTTTTCATTTTTACTTATTATTTGCAGAGCTCAGACTAGAACATAGGGCCTCATGTACATGACATAGTGCTCCACCAGTGAGCATTTCAGTCCACAAGAGGTTTTTCTTTTTGTCTTTTCTTTTCCTTCCTTCCTTCCTCCCTCCCTCCCTCCCTCCCTTCCTCCCTTCCTTCTTTCTCTCTTTTCATTTTGGTGCTATTATGACCTGAGAGTGAGAAAATTCATCGCGGCACAGTTAAAGGTGACAATGAGTTTTATTAGTGAGTCTGCGACTACATTGCCCCGGAACTAGGAGCAGCTACAGCCTCCAAGGGGGCGAGCTCTTCTTACCCTTTCTTCGTTTCCACAGGCCTCCACTCTCCCCAGACCTCTCCTCCGGCCTCGAGGCTCTGCTCTCAGTAGGCCTCCTCTTTCCCAGGCCTCATGGTTCTCTCCACTCTGCAGGCCTGGATAAGGGCCCCTCCTCAGGCATGGGCTCAGATCTCTTGGCCCTTCCTCTCTCCCAGTCTCTTTTCTGACCGAAGACCCCCCCTTTATATCCGGACCTGGACTCCCAGTGGGAGGGCAGGGGTGACCTCAGCAGGGGACCCCCTTTGACAGTCACTCCCCAGCAGGGGCTGGGGGGCAGTGACAGCACGGTGCTGGACTTCCTGTCCCGCAGGTTAGCATAGTGCCAGGACTGGGGTTTGAACTCAAGGTCTCACACTCTCTTTTGTTATAGCTCAAGACTGGCATCTTACCACATGAGCCACATCTCACCTTTGGCTTTTTGGTGGTTAAGTGCAGATAAGAGTCTCATGGACTTGCCTTCCCAAACTGGTTTTGAACTATGATCCTCAGATCTCAGCTTCCTTAGTCTAGGATTACAGATGTGAGACACTGTGCCCAGCTGGAATTGTTATGTTACAAATAAAAGACAACTAGAAATAAAATTCAAGCTGGGTGCTGGTGGCTCACACCTATAATCCAGCTATTCAGGAGGCTGAGATCTGAGGATTGCAGTTACAAGCCAACCCAGGCAGGAAAGTCTGTGAGATTCTTGTCTCCAATTAACCACCAAAAATGCTGGATGTGGAGCTATGGTTCAAGGGGTAGAGTGCCATCCTCAAGTGAAAAAGCTAAGGTACAGCACCTAGGCCCTGAGTTCCCAGTACTGGCACAGGGAAAAAATAATTGCAAGGGAAAAGAGCCACAGATCAAAATCTGATTACAAATTAAAAAGAAACCCACAAATAAAACAAGATAAAAAATAATAATAAAAACTTAGTATGGTTTGGGATAGGAGATCCTGTCTCCAAACAAACAAAAAACCTTAAAAAATAAATGAAATAACTATACATAAAAATACAGTTAAAATAATTTTTCCTTTTTCTTATTTTCTCGTACCATTCTTGGAACTTTAAGTCAGAGCCTGGACGCTGTCCCTGAGCTTTTTTTGTTCAAGTCTTATGCTCTACCACTTGAGCCATAGCTCTAGTTCTATCTTTTTGGTAGTTAATTGGAGATAAGAGTCTCACAGACTTTCCTGCCAGGGCTGACTTTGAATTGCAAGCCTCAGATCTCAACCTCTTAAGTAGCTAGGATTTCAAGTGTGAGCCTCTGGCACTTGGCTGTATTTAGCTTTTAAAATACCCCTATGAGTGATTTATTATCTTCAATTTTTAGAAAAAAAATCTTATCAGGTATTACACAACTAATAAGTAATAGGATCTTGGCTCCAGTTCCACACACACACACACACACACACATACACACACGCACATACACATGCATACACACACAGTTTCCTTTTTAGTCAGGTCTTTCTTGGATTCTCGGGCTCTAATATCACAGCAGAATTTCACTAGGAAGCCCAGGCTGGCCTCAAATTTGCAAGCCTCCTGCCTCAGCCTCCTGAAGTAACCTGGAGTAATAGGCTTGCACACCACAAGCAGCTCAAAAAATTTAAAAATTAATTTAACAAGTAATACAGAGAGTCATTGTAAGACCCCTTTATAATGTTGTCTCTGTGTGAGTTTATTAAATCTGCCCATGCAGTCAGGATTTAATTCTTCCCACTAGGAGTGTGTTTGAATGTATTCATAGGCCAAAGTTATATACATTGGTGGATATATACAGATCACCTGTATGCACATACAGGTGCGTCAATATCATGTATACCACATGTTATATATGATTATACGTTAGCATGCTCTGTAATAATATGCATGCATAGGGAAGAATTCTTTTGAGGTGGAGAAACTTCAAAGAGCTCATCTGAGGAAACATGCCAGCAGCTGCACACTTGAAAAGTGATGGAATTCCCCAACAAGCACAGGAGAGATCTCAAAAGGGCAGAGATTTGTCTTTTCTTTTCCACGAACCCATTTTTTTTTTTTGGACAATGACATAATGTTTCTTTGGGGGGGGGTTGCTTCAAATAAACTCAGTTAGACTTAATAAATGCAGGCATTTAGATTTAATAAATACATTCAATTAGATATTTTTCTGAAAATTAAATACATCCTTCTGTCCCCTCCCTCTTTTGTAGTGTCAATCTTGGGGCTTGAACTTGGGGCCAAGTGCTGTCCCTGAGCTTTCGCACTCAAGGTTCACCCTCTATCACTTGAGCTACTTCTAGCCTTTTGATGATTAATTGGTATCAAAAGTGTCACAGACTTTCTTTCCAAGGCTGGCTTTGAACCGTGATCCTCAGATTGCAACCTTCTTAGTAACTAGGATTACAAGCACCAGCCTGCATATCTTCATTTGTGATCAGTAAGTCATTGCTGTTTTCTTCATAGTTAGGCATAAAAAGACTCCACTCTTATAAGTAAAATTTGGGAGTGATGTTCTTCTATTTCATGTACTTTTGTACATGTGTTTGTGTTGGAGTCAAACCCATATTCTCCTATATGCTGGCCAGGCAACCGCTCTACCACAGAGCTACACATTCAGCTCCAGAGCTGAAAAACCGACTCCAACTTTCAGTTTATTTTAGAGAAAAAGAAAAGGAAACAATATATCAAAAATCAAAATAATCACCAGGCACCTGTGGCTCAGGCCTGTCTTCCTAGCTCCTTGGGAGGCTGAGATCTACAGCTCAAGCTTCTAAAGCTAGCCTAGGCCAACAGAAATGAGAGACACTTACCTCCAATTAACTGGAAAAATCCAGAAGTGAAGGTGTGGCTCAAGTGATCCAATGTCAGCCTTAAGCGAAGAAGATAATCTTAGAATGTGAGGCCTTGAGTTCAAGTCCCAGCACACGCGCATGTACAGACACACACAATCAATCAAATAACAACTAAATTCAGTTGGGGAAAGAAATGAAATGACTTGGAAGATCTTTAGAAGACCCTCAGAGAGGTGGTCCAGATTAAATGAAGTCCTGGAATTTCACTTTGTTACTGATATTCTAAACTTCGTAAGTTTGGTCCATTCCTAAAGTGAAGACATTTGTGTTTTTGGCTCATGGTAGTGGATGCGTTTGGTACTGTGAACCACTAACTGGCATGTTTTGGTGATTCACAAAATGAACAGCCCATTTACCAGTGGCCCACACCTGTAATCCTAGCTACTCAGAATGCTGAGATCTGAGGGGCTCTGTTCAAAACCAGCCTGGGTAGGAAAGTCCATGAGACTCAGGGACTGTGCCCAGGCCTTGAGTTCAAGCCCCAGGATGGGCACAAAAACAAACAAATGAATAAATGAAAAATAGTCCATCCCAAAATGCTACATTGGAACTTTTGCCACAAGCCCTTATAAATATTTTCAGGTATTCTAGAATCATAGAAAAATTCCAGAGATTTCTTCATTTTCTTAGAAATAACACTTAAGCTCCGAGAAAAGTGGAGTAGATTTCTTATAGCATCCTAGAATGAAAGGTAAAACACATTTCTTCACAAACACATTTGTCCACAAGCATGACCTTGGTATCATTTTTGTCATGAACCATCATTTCCCAGGTCGACAATAATTCCCTCTTTTTATGTTCCAGAAAGGGAGAAGTGAGCCCCAAGGGCTTGGGTTCTGGGTGCTTGTTTCCATCATGCAACTGTGTGACTGCTCATCCAAGAGTATTATGCTCAAGAGACTGAAAAAACAAGTCAGCTCTGTCAACATGGCCAGTGTGTGTGCATGTGCCTGTGTGCTGTGTGTGTGCATGTCTGTGTGTCTGAGGTGGGAGGGAATGCCTCTTCTGTCCATCTGTACAGCCCTGTCTACAATCTTTGCTTCCAGATTCCATGGAACAGACTTAGCACCCCGGCTCTCATTGAAATGTTCATCCTTGTCAGGCACTGGTGGCTCATGCCTATAATCCCGCTTAGGAAGCTGAGATCTGAGGACAGAGATTCAAGGCCAGACTAGGCAAGAGAGTCTGTGAGACTCTTATCTCCAATTAACCAGCAAAAAGGCGGAAGTGGAGCTGTGGCTCAAGTGGTAGAAATGGTAGCGTGTTAGCCCTGAGCAAAAAGCTCAAGGACAGTGCCCAGGCCCCTGATTTCAAGTCCCAGGCCTCTCTCTCTCTCTCTCTCTCTCTCTCTCTCTCTCTCTCACACACACACACACACACACACACACACAATCATTTAGTCTGTGTGTCATTTAGGGTATGCCATTCAATTTTACCCTGTTGAATGTGTGTCCAAATGTTTCTCATCTTCTCTTTCCTCCTCCTGTCTTCCTTTCTTCATTCCCCTCCCCTCCTCCCTTCCTCTCTCATTCCCTTCCTCCCTTTCCTTCCTTTCCCTCCCCTCCTTCCTCTCTTCTTCCCTTTGCTTCCCCTCCCCTCCTTTACTCCCTCTCCTTCATCTCCTCCTTCACCTTCCCTTCCCCCTCCCTTTTCCTCCTTTTCTTCCCTTCACTCCTTCCCCTCTCCACCCTCCTCCTTCCCCTCCCCTCCATCTCCTCTTCTCCTCCCCTTCCTCCTTTCCTTCCCCCTCCCTTCCTTCTCCCGTCCCTCCTTGCCTCTTTCCTCTCCCTCCGTTCCTCTTTCCTTTCCTTGAGTTTCTTCCTCTCCCTGACTTTTCCTCTGTCCTCACCTCCCTCTCCTCTCTGTCTTGTTTTAGCGGTTGAGTTTGGGGCTGAAGCCTCGTGGGAAGTCCTCAGCTCTCAGGACATGGGCGACTGAGGCTGGATAATTTGGTTTTCAATCATCTTCCACCTGTTTGTCCTGGAGGGTCACCGAGTTACTTTGGAGGCGCAGGCCGGCGTGGGGGACCATGGGATAGGACGCGGAGGTACAGGCCCAGGGGATGAGCCTCGGAGGTGCATCCTATCTGTCCATCCTATCTTTGAAGGCAATGGAGGTTTGATTTCCACGATTAAGGTTGGATGTTCCTCTTTTCTTTTGTCTGAGACTGGAGCTTGAGTTCCCTATCTGAGGCTTGCTCTCACTCACTGGCCCATGCTCTGCCACCTGAGCCATACCTACAAACTTCCTCTGGGTACCTTTTAACTTGGCCTTATCAAAGGCAGGAAAGAATTTCTCACCTCTGAATTCTAATTTGTTATAGGTAAAGAATTTTAACACCTATGAGGTGATAGTTATAGCAAGTAATATGGCCTACTCTAGTCACTAAATTATATAGTAAATCTCCTTCCTTCCTTTGTTTCTTCTTTCCTCCCTCCCTCTCTCCCTCCTTCCCCTCTCTTTCTTTCTTCATCTCTTTTCCTCTCTCCTCTCTTTTCTTTCTTATGCTAGTACTAGGGCCTGAACTTAGAGCCTCATGTTCTTGCTTGGCTTTTTCACTCAAGGCTGAGGTTCTACCACTTGAACCACAGCTCCACTTCTGACATTTTTCTGGTTAATTGGAGATGAGAGGTTCATGGACTTTTCTGCCTGGACTTGAACTATGATCCTCAGATCTCAGCCTCTTAAGTAGCTAGGATTATCAGCATGAGCCACAAGCACCTGGCAAACTCATTACTTTGTCCAACTGATATAGGTCAGTCAAGAAGCCTGTGAGATCCTGGGGTGAGTTCAGGCTGCTAGTGAGGAATGCCACGGGCTGGTGGCATAAAGAACATGCTTTCATTGCCTGTGATGATGGAGGCTTTGAGTCCAAGTCTCTGCAGGTGGCAGCGTGCTGCTTCACTGACAGCCATTGCACAGTGGTGCCCTCGGGCAGATCTAAGGGCGAGAGCAAGAGCAGGCCTTTCTCTTCCATATTATTGTTCCTTTTCTAAGGGCACTGATCCCATGGGTGGGAGGCCCTACCCTCATGACCTAATAACTCCCAAAGCCACCTCACACCATTACTTTGGAGATAAGGATTTCCACATATGACCCCCTCCCTGCCCCCTGGGATCAAAGCCTCACTGTGTAGCCCAGGCTGGCTTCAAACAATCTGCTCTAACCCCATGAGTGCAGGGACTACAGACTCACATGCTCACACCTAGGGTTATGTGTGTATTTTATTTTCCAGGGGCTCTAGAAAACATATCACACAGTAATATATGTATTCTCAGTATTTAATAAGTATAATTAGGTTATGAAAGAGAAACCTACACCAGTAAAAGAAACAAAGCTTTCTGATTGAAGGAAAATTGGTGAGCTATGATCCGTGTATTCTCTTAGTGTTCTTGGCCTCGTGTGTGTGTGTGTGTGTGTGTGTGTGTGTGTGTGTTTTGTGTGCCTGTCCTGGGGCTTGAACTCAGGGCCCGGATACTGTTCCTGAGCATTTTTGCTCAAGGCTAGTGCTCTATCACTTGAGCCACAGCTCTGCTTCCAGCTTTTGGGGGGTTGTTTAATTGGAGATAAGAGTTTTATGGAGTACTTCAGTTAACTTTGAATTGCAGTCTTCAGATCTTAGTCTCATAAGTAGCTAGGATTACAGGTGTGAGCCACCACCGGTGCTTGGCTTTCTTGTCTTTAAAGGATTTGTTCAAGCTGAGTGCTGGTTACTCACACCTGTATTCCTAGATACTCAGGAGGCTGAACTCTGAGGGTCATGTTGCAAACCCTGCACAGAAAGTCCATGAGACTCTTATCTCCAATTAACCACCAAAAATCCAGAGGTGGGCTGTGGCTCAAGTGGTAGAGCACTAGCCTTGAGCAAAAACACTCAAGCTCAGTGCCCAGGCCCCGAGTTCAAACCCCAGAACTGGCATATGCACACACAAACACACTCCAATTTGTGTGTGATTAAAAGAAGCAGGAGTCTATTTTTCCTTAGAATTTTCCATCTGCAATGATAAATTTGCAATAGAATGGAATGAAGGCAGACTGCAGCCATCTAGGGAGAAGGAAGAGCTGCATCTGGCCTGGCACTGGTAGCTCACATCTGTAATTACAGCTACCCAGGAGGATGAGATTTGAGAACCACAGTTCATTTTCTAATAGACTCTCACATTTATGCCCAGGTTGGCCTAGACCATGATCCTGCTATCTTGTTCATGCTTCCCATGTAGTTGAGATGGTAAGTGAGCACCATCACACATAGCTTTGTATTAGCTGACGTGGGCATGTGTGTGTGTGTGTGTGTGTGTGTGTGTGTTTGTGTGTGTGTGTGTGTGTGTGTGTGTCTTGAGAACTTTCCACCTGAACTGGCCCTCCTGATCATTTAGCCTCCCAAGCAGCTAGGATTACAGCCATGAACCACTGTGTCTGGCATGACATCCGTGTGTGTGTGTGTGTGTGTGTGTGTGTGTGTGTGTGTGTGTGTATGTGTGTGTGTGTATAGGCCCTGGGCACTGTCCCTAAGATTTTTTGCTTAAGCCTGGAACTCTACCACTTAAGCCACAGCTCCACTTCTGGCTTTTTGCTAGTTAATTGGAGATAAGAGTCTCATGGAGTTTCCTTCCTGGGCTGGCTTTCAACCTTGATCCTCAGATCTCAGCCTCCTGAGGAGCTAGGATTACAGGTGTGAGCCTCAGATGCCTGGCTATGACACCCCCCCCCTTTTTTTTAACTCCTTTGCTGAAGTCTATTGAGAGGATTACCTTTATAGAAACAGAAAGTCAGACAGAATTAGTGTTTGTGGTCAGACAATTGAGTAGGAATAGTTGGATAAGAACAGTGAACAATTGAACCCAATGGGTCACCATAGAAAATAATCAGTGCTTTATGCATATTAATTAATTTAAGCCAGACACCAGTAGCTCACGCCTATAATCTTACCTACTGAGGAGGTTGGGAGCTGAGGATCATGGTTCAAAATCATCCTGGGCAGGAAAGTCCATGAGGCTCTCCAATCAAGTCCCCTGAAGCCAGACGTGGAACTGTGGCTCAAGTGGTAGAGTGCCAGCCTTGAGCAAAATAAGCTAGGGGACAGTGTCCAGGTTCTGGGTTCAAATCCTAGTACTAGCACACAGACACAAATACACAAACACAGACACACACACAGACACACAAATCACAAGCAAGTAGGCACTCACTTCATCGTGGGAAGTCGCTGTCATTTTATTTTTAGTTTTCTGTAGGCTCTCCCTAGCCGTCCCACTCCCAGCCCTCACCTTCGGTGTCTCTCAGGCGCTTCTTTGGACATTTGAAACAGAGAAACACTGAACCTTCTTCTCCTGCACACTAAAACACCTTTGTCTGGAACCACACATGTGGAGTTTTTTTAACAGCTCACCCATATGAAAACACAGGGCCCTCTTTGTGCGTCTCCTGCTCCCCGGCCGGCCTGGGCCCTGGATTTACGATGTGCCCCACAATTTCCATCTTCTCAGGGGGCCTGGTTTCTCCCCACATTTGAAGAAGAAATGATCAAGGGATTTGTGCTGGAGTAAATTTATTCTCCCTTGAATTAGGGGAAGCTTCGCAGAGCACCACAGCATGGGAAGTACAAATGCTGTTCATGGCTCCCTTTGCAGGCAGACCAACAGACCAACAGAAAGACACCAGGCCTGAAGCATAAATGAATGCCATATGTTTGTACCACTAGGCTTCTCATGAGGCTCTTTATCTCTAATGAACCAGCAAAAGGCCAGAAGCAGAGCTGTGGCTCAAGTAGTACAACACCCAGCCTTGACTGGAAAAGCCAACCGAAAGTGTGAGTTCCTGAGTTGAAGTCTCTAAGTCACACACACATACACACACACACACACACACACACACACACACACACACACACACACACACGATCTCATGACTGCTTTGAACATCCCACCTTACCCCCCCACCCCACTCCCGCATGCTTGTCTTGGAGCATGAACTAGGGCCTGGATGCTGTTCCTGAGCTTTTGTGCTCAGTGCTGACACACTACCACTTGAACCGCTGCTCCATATCTGATATTTTGCTGGTTAACTGGAGGTAAGACTCTCTCAGATTTTGACTGCCCAGGCTGGCTTTGAACCATGATCCTCAGATCTCAGCCTCTTGAGTAGCAAGGATTACAGGTATGAGCCACCGCATTGGGCCTTAGTATCCATTTTGATGAATTTGAATAAGGATTTTTCTTGATCCTTTTCTACTGGCATATTCCTTATTCTAGTACTAGCAAGAGAGCCTCCCCTACTCCCTGAAAATATTTCTGGAAACTGTATAATGTGGAGTCATTCAGAGTCACTTATCCAGAGTTGAGCTCCTATATGTAATTCTCATTTGGCTCACAAATGGCTTCCAGTGGACAGGCTGCCTTCTAGGCCGCTGAATGTCTGGGGACAATTATGTCCTGCTCCAAGAAGCCTTCTCCAATTACCCCAATGCACCTTATAAAATTTCCATTTTCTAGGTGTCTGGAGCATTAAGAAAGTTTGTGAAGCTAAATCTTCTTATGCACAATAGATGTATTATGCCCATTTCATTCTGTCTGTCCCTGCTGTCACCTCTCCATCACACCAGGACTCTCCCCCTCCCCCATTCAAGCATTAGTTTAGTAATAATTTCAGCTGTTGATCAGTGATAGATTATTCTTGTTTTAAAAAATCTTTGCACTGGTACTGGGGCTTGAACTCAGAGCCTCACACTCTTGCATAGCTTTGTCCACTTAAGACTCTTCTACTAGAACTACAACTCCAGTTCTGGCACTTTGGTCGTTAATTGGAGATAAGAGTTTCATGGACTTCGCTGCCCAGGCTGGCTTTAAATCATGATCCTCAGATCACTGCCTCCTAAGTAGCTGGGATTACAGACATGCGCTACTGTGCCCAACAGCTTTATTTTCACGTTAGGCCTCTGAGATGTGCTAGGAAAGGTCATGGTGCTCCATCTCTCTGACCCTGATTGCTTAATCATGGTGCTACTCATGTAGCTATGGGGTCTTGGCTATCTTATGCCTGGGCATTAACGAGAACTGGCAAGGACAGAGGGCCTCTGAGTCAGAGATGGAGAACAAGGACTAGAATGACCCCAGGAAGACTGGGGGGAAAGCCCAAGGGCCAGGTAGGACATCAAGTAGGATGAGAAAGAACACAGAACTGGCACACAGGACAGAACCAAGCCAGTGGGCATGCAGGGGCTGGAAAAGGCTGGGTTCAGGATGCGAAATGGTGTGGGGTGCCAGGGTTAGTTAGGAAAACTTGGCAAGAATCAGAAGGCAAGCTGGGCACTGGTGGCTAACACCTGTAGTCTTAGCCACTCAAGAAGCTGAGATCTGTGGATTGAAATTCAAAGTCAGCTGGGGCAGGAAAGTCCCTGAGACTCTTATCTCCAATTAACTACCAGAAAACTGGAAGTGGAGCTGAGGCTCAAATAGCAGCCTTGAGCAAAAAGAAGTGGAGGGATAGCTCCAGGGCCTCAAGTTTGTTTCAGGGCACACACACACACACACACACACACAATGTCTGGAAGCCAATATAACACAACTACCTGTGCCAAGAATCTGCGCACACATGCTTCCAACCAAGGCACTATATGGTATGCAAGCCACCTGGAGCTGTAGGGGGACAGCCTGTGAGCCTGGGACACCATGGCTCCGATGCAGTCAGAGCCAAGGAAGGCCCTGGGGTTGGCTCAAAGTCTTCCTGGCCCTCTTTCTACAACCTACACAGCCACTTTCATTTTCTCATTTTTGTCGGTCTTGGGGCTTGAACTCTGGGCCTGGGTGCTGTCCCTGAGCTCTTCAGCTCAAGGCTAGTGCTCTACCACTTGAGCCACAGTGAAACTTCCAGTTTTCTGGAGGTTAACCGGCAATAAGAGTCCCATAGACTTTCCTGACAGCCTGGTTTTGAACCATGATTCTCAGATCTCAGTCTCTGGAATGGCTAGGATTACAGGTGTGAGCCATCAGCACCCAGCCTATGCAGCTATTTTAGCCTAAAAATTCTGAAATTAATAGACCAGGAAGTCTGGAATGAACAGCGCTAGGCAGAGACTGCCTTCACATGGTGGTGCTCCAGGATCGGGTTATAAAGGCAAACACCACATGGTCAAGCCTGCCACATGCAGGTGGCCAATGAGGTTACAACACTTACAGAGCATGCCAGGCCACGCGCAGGTGGCCAATGGAGTTACAGTCTGCCTCATAGTAACTGTTTGAACCAACCTATCATTTTAGTTAGACTTGGCACACGGATTTGGCGGGGCTCACATGATGCAGGCGGATACGCCTGCTCATGGGAGGGCACAGGTTTAACCTTGAGCATTCTACAATGCAGGTAGTCAAGCAGTTTACACAATCTTATCACAGCAAGGGGGACCTTCCCTGGATTCCCAGCAGACAGGGCACACTCCCAACCCTGAGGCTCAGGGGCAGGGGAGATCTTAGTGAAGATGGGGTCAGCTTCTGCTTTCATTAATCTGAGATGGAGTCAATCTGACAACCCTCAACAGCCAATGATGGCGCTGGTCAGATCTGACCTTCATATTACAATAATCAACCTGATTTCTTTCCCTCCATTTATCCAACGGTTTACTATTGAGCTCCTTTTGTATACAAGGCCTCTCCTGTTCACTAGAAGAATTAAAATGACCCTTCTAATCAACCCTGGACTTTTTTGGGGGGGAGGGCGGTCGGTTGTGGGGCCTGATCTCTCGAGAGTCCTGGGCACTCTCCCTGAGCTCTTCAGCTCAAGGCTAGTGCTCTACCTTGAGCCACAGTACCACTTCCCTGGACGTTTTTTTAATGTCAATACTAGGACTCATACTCAGGGCCTGGGTACTCTTCTTTTGCTTTTTTATTCAAGGCTAGTACTCTACCACTTGATCCACAACTCTACTTCTGGCTTTTTGCTGGTGAAATGGAGATAAGAGTCTTGTCTGGGCTGGCTTTGAATTGTGATCCTCAGATCTCAACCTCTTGAGGAGCTTGGATTATAGGCGTGACCCAGCAGCCCTGTCCAGCTTCATGTATTAACTTGAGATCTGGACCAGGCAAGAATGTATGCAAATGCACACGTGCTTGCATTCCTGGGCTGATCCTAGGAGACAGCTGTTAGGATGCTGTTTTATATGAGAACATGAATGTTCTCAAGGTCGTACAAGGTCAGGGCTCCAGTCTAGCCCTGGCCACTCCCAGTACTGATATCTTTGCATCCTGAAAAGAGAGAAGTTAAATTTCTGAGATCAAGTTGGAATCTTTTATTTTTGTTATTGTAAAGGTGATATACAGAGGGGTCACCATTACATAGGAGTTCGAGTCTTTAGAATTAAAAAAAACAGAGAGGGAAGATGGCGCCGTCACAGTAAGGAGGTACCCCAACTCACTCCAACTGAATAGCGAGCTGGGAACTCCAGCACCCAACACCCCATTAAGAACCCAGCAAACCCAACAACCAGAAGCAACGGAGAAACACAGGAAAAAAAAAAAGCCTATAACCTACACAGAGCCAGAAAATCTCCGGGGTACCCTCCCCCCACCCGCCGACCCTGGCCCAAACAGGGCCAGGCTGGAAAAGGGGACCCAGCACCGGCAAGCGGGGCCACAGACCTTCAGCCACCAGAGAAGCAACAGTCGAAAAGTCACGCCAGGAGTTCCACGGACTCCAGACGGAGCGCAGACCAACTGAGACAGACGGTGGCACGGGACCGAGTGGCCGGGCAGCAGCGCGGACCAAGCAGCCGGGAACTGGGCAGCACAGACGTGGAGTGCTGGGACCGCCACCACCAAACGACCGATCGCCACACCCCA
Source organism: Perognathus longimembris pacificus (assembly GCF_023159225.1). Lineage (NCBI taxonomy): Eukaryota > Metazoa > Chordata > Mammalia > Rodentia > Heteromyidae > Perognathus > Perognathus longimembris. The sequence goes on from NC_063161.1 coordinate 65,161,291, forward strand.
GCACCCAGCCCTGAAAAGCCCACAGCAACGCGGGACACACACACAATCCAGGACCAGTAAGTTCCCCATTACCGCCCCCCACCCCCCAAACGGGAGACCAGCCCTGTTGTGCCAAGTTGCAAGACCACCCCCAAGAAGACCACCGAGATTCAGACACTCCGAAATGCAAAAGCAAGGCAAGGGTTTATTGAACGAGCTGCCAACTCGGGCCTCGTCCTACCCACCGACACAGCGGAGGTTAGGAGGAAGCCCCGAGCTGTGATTACACAGGGCTTATAAAGGCAAAGAACAAGGTTACAACAATCAGCTGTGCAAGCAAGATTAGAACACAGGTACAAATCTGATTGGCTCAGGGTTCGATTCTAAAATGGGGTTCACGTGGTGGGGCCTGACTTCAAAGTCTGGCACCTCATTTCCCCCTTTTTCTTTTTGGTACCTTGGGAGCCAATCATGGCTCCATTCTGTCCATTTCAATGGCTTGCATGTCTAGGGGATGATATAGAGGTAAGGCATGGGCCAGTAGGGCCCAATGTAGTAAACAAATGGCCTGTCACCATTTCTTACAAGAATATTCTCTGTACCTCTTGCATGTCTCTAGTTTATCCTGCCTCATCTTCCCAAAAACAACTCTGGTCCCTTGATTTTAAAGGGGGGCTGATGGGTGAAGATCATCCATCTTCTGTAACTTCTTCAGGCTGACTCAGGGGCGTAGACCTTACCTAGCCAGGAACCTATAACCTTAGTCTCAGTCTAACTTTCTTTTCTTGAGGCGAAGGCAAAGCGGCTGAGTTGGGTGCTTGGAGACCTCCCATGTTCCATCACGGTAGTTGTCATCCAGGGCAAAGGGGTCAGCTGGCCTGGCGTGGAAGCAATGAACCCAAGTGGCGATGCCGTCTAGGGTTCCTTCCACCGTGGTTCTTAGGATTTCAGTCCCCTGGTCTGAATAAATGGGGGGTAGGGACAGAAGCAGAATCATATCTTTTAGAGTCCAATTCATTTTCTCTACCTGTCCTGCACTCTGGGGTCTATAAACACAATGCAATTTCCAATCTGTCCCCAGTGCTGCAGCTATTCCCTGACTTACTTTTGAGACGAAAGCCTGTCCGTTGTCTGACCCAATGGTGGATGGGAAGCCATACCTGGGTAGGATTTCTTCCAGGATCTTCTTAGCCACTACATTCGCAGTCTCATGCTTTGTTGGATAGGCTTCAACCCATCCTGAAAAGGTGTCTACAAAACCTAGCAAATATTCTGTGAAATCTACTTCCCAATACACACCTGGCCTATTCCCACAGAGGCGAGCTCCTTTAGTAATCTGTTGATTGGGGGCATTGGCAAGCTGACAGGCCTTTAACAGATCTCAATAAGGACACAATCTCAGGTCTACAAGCTTTCTTTACTAAACAGATGTATGAGCTTAAAATTCTCACTGCCAGTCAGGGCTTTGAGTAAATGCGGGGGGTGAGATTTTAATCTATCCTCTCATTTGACAAACTTACCCTTACTAACCACTATCACAGATGACTGGTAAATTCCTGCCCAGTAGACAGACATGGGCATTGGAAAGGCATGCTTATGAACTATTCTTCTAGGACTTCCCGGCTTTAACTTTTGAAAGGCCAACAGTAGTGACTCTAGGATCTGACACCATCTCTGCCATCCAAGCAGTGGCTTACTGCCTCTGGATGCTCCATCACTTTTGTCCCAGGAGGAGTGACTTTCGACTTGGACTCAGGGCCTGAGTGCTGTCCCTCAGCTCTCCAGCTCAAGACTAGCACCGTACCACTTTTGAGCTCCACACTACTCCATTCCCAGCACTCTGCTGGCTGATTAGAGACAAGCCTCTCACAGGGACCTTTCTTTGCCCGGGCTGGCTTCGAACCGCAGATTCAGATCAATGAGTCTTATAAGGGGCCACTTTACTCCAATTATAAGCAACAAGGTGGTCCACACAGAAGTAGTTTTTAAGCATGCTCTCTTACCTGGAACTTATTAAGGGTCAGTATTAGATCTTGACAAACTTGTAGGAATCACCTGTGCTTCTCTGTGGGCCTGCTGGAAACTGTTACAAAAAAACCTACAAAGAAGCTGGAATGGCAATTAAACATTTTGGTAGCCATAATTCTCCTTTTCTCACTTTGCAATACAAAAACAAAACAATTAATACAAAAGGAGGAAAACACACAGGCCTAAGAAAAGTTACGAGTTGGAGATCTCCCAAGCTGGCCCACAACCTCCTACAAGGGTGCAGAAGGAATGGACCCGAGTTGGCCCACAACCTCCTGTAAGAAGGAGTGGACCCGAGTTGGCCCACAACCTCCTGCAAGGGTGCAGAAGGAGTGGACCCGAGTTACGAGTTGGAGATCTCCCAAGTTGGCCCACAACCTCCTGCCAGGGTATGGGAGGAGTGGACCCAAGTTGGCCCACAACCTCCTGCCAGATAAGCAGAAGGAGCAGACCCAAGTACAAGGTGGGCGGGTTGAGTCTCGTTTAGGAGGTCCTCCTGGTCAGTTCCGGCCAAAAACCAAACTGACTCGCGCCCTACAAGCAAAAGCAAAACAGACAAATTACAGGACAAGACAAATGAACAGTGCTGTTTTCTTACCTTCGGAGTCTGGGATCTCGGGGTCTCTGGGGCTATCCCGGACGAAACCCCAAATGTTGTGCCAAGTTGCAAGACCACCCCCAAGAAGACCACCGAGATTCAGACACTCCGAAATGCAAAAGCAAGGCAAGGGTTTATTGAACGAGCTGCCAACTCGGGCCTCGTCCTACCCACCGACACAGCGGAGGTTAGGAGGAAGCCCCGAGCTGTGATTACACAGGGCTTATAAAGGCAAAGAACAAGGTTACAACAATCAGCTGTGCAAGCAAGATTAGAACACAGGTACAAATCTGATTGGCTCAGGGTTCGATTCTAAAATGGGGTTCACGTGGTGGGGCCTGACTTCAAAGTCTGGCACCTCACCCTAGCAGAGACCCAAAACCTACAAAGAAGCTAGAGCTCCCTCCCTACCCCTAGGGAACAAAGGAGCCACACCAAGGCATCCCCCCCAAACCCCCAGCAGAGGAGCCAGAATCTGGCCACACTGGCCCCGCCCCCTCCCCAGCAGGGGCCGGGGGGGTCTGGTAGGCAGAATCAATATAGTGAAAATGGCCATATTGCCCAAATTGTTATACAAATTCAATGCAATCTCTATCAAAATCCCAGTTACATTCTTCACTGAAATAGAGAAAGCAATCCATAAATTCATATGGAACAGCAAAAGACTTGGAATAGCCAAAGCAATTCTAGGCAAAAAAAAAGCAGTGTAGGAGGTATCACAATACCAGACTTCAAGCTCTACTATAGAGCCATCATAACAAAAATAGCCTGGTATTGGTATAAAAACAGACCGGAAGACCAATGGATTAGAATTGAAGATCCAGAAATAAAACCGCACTCTTACAGTCAGCTGATATTCGACAAAGGAGCTAAAGACATACAATGGAATAAACATAGCCTCTTTAACTATTGGTGCTGGGAGAACTGGGCAGCCATATGCAGAAAACTCAAAGTAGACCCAAGCCTATCACCATGCACCAAGATCAACTCAAAATGGATCAAAGACCTCAATATCAGACCTGAATCCTTGAAACTACTGAAGGACAGAGTAGGAAAGATGCTAGAACTTATAGGCACAGGAAGGAACTTCCTGACCTAGAGTCCCAGGGGCACAACAAATAGGGGAGAGACTATACAAAATAAAAAGGTTCTGCACAGCTAAGGACATAGCCACCAAAATAGAAAGACAGCCAACCATATGGGAAAGGATCTTTACCAGTACAGCAACAAAGGCCTAATATCTGTCATCTACAGAGAACTCAAAAAACTAAGCCCCTCCAAGCCCAGTAAACCAATTAGGAAATGAGCAAAGGAGCTAAAGAGAGACTTCACAAGAGAAGAGATAAAAATGGCAAAGAAACATATGAGGAAATGTTCAACATCCCTGGTAGTAAGGGAAATGCAAATAAAAACAACCCTGAGATACCACCTCACTCCAGTTAGAATGGCCTATACTCTGAACTCAGGCAACAACAAATGCTGGAGGGGGTGCGGGGAAAGAGGAACCCTTCTCCATTGTTGGTGGGGGTGCAAATTAGTACAACCACTTTGGTGAACAGTATGGAGGTTTCTCAAAAAGCTCAATATAGACCTACCCTATGACCCAGCCATACCACTTCTAGGCATCTATCCTGAACAGCAGGTCCCAAGATATCAAAAAGACATTTGCACTTCCATGTTTATTGCTGCACAATTCACAATAGCCAAAATATGGAAACAACCCAGAAGCCATTCCACAGATGAATGGATCCAAAAAATATGGTACCTATACACAATGGAATACTACATAGCGATTAGGAATGGTGAAATATTGTTATTCGCAGGGAAATGGTGAGAACTTGAACAAATAATGTTGAGCAAGACAAGCCTAGAACATAGAATACAAAGGGGGCATGATCTCCCTGATATATGACTGTTAAGATGGGGTGACAGGGAGACAGTAGAGACCAGGTCTGTGAAACCAAAAACCTCTTGTCAAATGGTATTTCCCACAGGTTTGGGTCAGTGACCCTACATTGTGTAACTAAGACCAAACAACTACTCAACATATAAAGGTCAAAAATCGACCTCTCAGTGGAATACAATAGCTCAAAAACTATGTATGTACGTTCATATAAGACTATTGTTGACATACTGTCTATTGTAGACATTAAATTTAAAGACCTAGGTGAATTTTCTTTGGCGCAGGCCATGTGGCTACTGTATATGTTCTTGGTACATTGTGTATTGTATATATGTCTACCTGACCTAGGGAAGGGAAAGAAAAACACGGTGTAAGATATCACAAGAAATGTACATACTGCCCTACTATATAACTGTACCCCTTTTGCACAACACCTTGTCAAAAAAATTTTGTTTAATAAATAAATAAATTAAAAAAACAAACAAAAAAAAGAATTAAAAATATACAAACCAATTAGCTGATTTAGGAATTGGAGAATACACTTTGACTTTCAGCAAGTAGGACTCTTCTAAGAGCCCTGTCTCCTCTGATGGCTGGCTTTGCTTTCATAGCCATCCAGATTTTCTTTCTTAGGTGCTTAGGCTTTATGGCTTGTTACTGGGCACAAGGCTGGGGGTCGGGGCAAAGGTTTCAAGCCAGCCAAGGAAGATGGTTTCAGGACATAAGATCAAGTTTTAGGAATGGCAAAGTTGTCAGGCACAGGTAGTTCATGCCTGTAATTCTAGCTACTCGCAAGGCTAAAACATGAGAATCATGGTTCCAAGCTAGCTCAAGCAGGAAAGTTTGTGAAACTTTTATCCCCAATCCACCACCAGAAAGCTTGAAGTGGAGTTGTGGCTCAAATGGTAGAGCACCAGCCTTGAGCAAAACAACAACAACAACAAAAAAAACCTCAGGGACAGCATCTGAATTCAAGCCCTAGGATTGAAGAAGATAATTTGTATTTGCATTAAGTGTGAATCCACCTGAGCTTGAGTGGAGTTCTGAACTGGATCTGGGAGAAAGCATTGTCATCAATCAGGAGCTCACTTCTTTCACTGTGGTCCTTATTTGATCTTTTATTAAAGAAAATTCTTCCAAAAATATTAATTTAAAAATTAATGTCAACACTTTCTGACATTCCATCTGTGAATGTTGAAGAAGCAACAAAGTTTTAGAGTTTCTTAATAATCTTAGTAAATATTATTTGAACTTTACTTCAAGCCAAAACAAGTTTCATGGAAGAAAAAAATCCTTTCTTTAGCCATAGGCCATAAATTTGTCCAGGAGGACCTGGAACTAAGAAACTCAGCAAGCTAAATACTAAGTGGGCATTCATGCCAATGAACAACATGACTTTCAAAGATATTGACTTTTAGTCCTCTAAAATAAGAAATCTTTCAAGAAAATTGTCTGTTTTTGCTAAATAGCTCTTTTTCTTCTGCAATGTAATATACCATATAAATGTGTTCCTTTCCTCCTTCCTTCCTTCTCTCCCTTCCTCCCTCTTTTCCTTCCTTCCTCTTTCCCTCTTCCCTATGTCCTTCCCTCCTTTCCCTCCCTCCATCTCTCTTCCTCTCTTTCTTTCTTCCTTTCTCTTTCTTCTTCCTTCCTTCCAATGTCTCTTCACATTTGGTGGGAAGAAGAAATAAATGGTAAGCTATTACTTCTCTCTAAAGCTAAACGTTTCCCAAGTTGAAGGGTTTTAAAGGTGTGTGTGTGTGTGTGTGTGTGTGTGTGTGTGTGTGTGTAGAGGCGGAGGTATTGGTTAAGCTTTATCTTGTTTCCTATAAATGGAACTTTTGCTTTTAATTCTCTCTGTCTCTGTCTCTCTGTCTCTCTCTCTGTCTCTCTCTCTGTCTCTCTCTCTGTCTCTGTCTCTCTCCCTCTCTCTGCCAATACTAGGGCTTAAGCCTTGCACTCCCCTTTGGCTTTTCCACTTAAGGCTGGTGCTCTACCACTTGAGCCATACCTCCACATCTCAGCCTCCTGAGAAAGCTGGGATTACAGGCATAAGCCACCAGTGCCTAGCTGTCTCTTCATTTCTTCAGAATATCTACCAAGGGGTTGAAGCAGGAAAGAGGGTTCCAGAAGGTTCTTTCCCACAAGGAAGTATGTAAGTACTTGCACTTAGTAATGGCTTGAGTCAGTGGAAGGGAAGGGACAATATTAAAAAATAAACAACAGCAACAAAATAACAAAACTAAACAAGGAAAGGTGAGGAAGAAAAAGGCACAAAGGGAAACATGGTGGGGAGGGGGTCCCCCAAGGGTAGAAACTGGCTCAAAATAGAGGAGAATGGACATTCCAAAGAAATGGCTAATGTTTTTTCTCAACTCCAGGCCCCAGAGTAAAGGAACCCAAGAAACAAAGGTGGAGGTGGTGAAATGAAGTTAGCTCAAAGAAGAAGAAAACAACTGATTTGTTTTCTCTGGTGGCACAGTGAAGCCTGGATGGCTCCTTGCTGGGGTTTGTTCTGACTTCTGTTCCCACCTGGCTGACCTTGGCCAAGACAGAGATCCTTGAGTGACATCCTGCTCTGAGTAGGGGAGTTTCTTCATTCCTCATGCATTGGATGGCCCTGAGCATCAAATTGATTACCCAGTTCATTCTTTCCATTCAGGAATTAATGAGAGCCAGTGTAAGTCGGAAGCAAGTGGCTCACACCTGCTGGAGAGGCTGAGATCTAAGAATCCTGGTTTGAAGCCAGACCAGGCAGACAAATGAAAGACACACTCATCTCCAGTGAACCAGCAAAAAGATGGAAGTGGAGGTGTGGCTCAAGTGTGTAGGATGCCATGAGCAGAAAAAGCTAAGCAAGATTTTGAGGCTCAGAGTTGACGTTCCAGTACTAGTATATAAACAATGTTTTCTCCAATTTGATTAAATGAAGTAGAAAACAAGAGGTGAGTCAATGGTTCAAAGAAGTTTGCAAGAGTCAAAAATAGTTAATATAAATAACTTGGATAGGAAGGAATACAATCATCATAAAAGCATCTCTGTATTTATTATAATATTGTGTGTGTGTGTGTGTGTGTGTGTGTGTGTGTGTGTGTGTGTGTGTGCTGGTCCTGGGGCTTGAACTCAGGGCCTAAGTGCTGTCCCTTAGCTTTTTCACTAAACGCTAGTGTTCCACCACTTGAGCTGCAGCTCCACCTTTGCCTTCTTCTTGTTAATTGGAGATAACAGTCTCATTGGCTTTCTTACATGAGCTGGCTTTAGACCATGGTCCTCACATTCTCAGCCTCCTGAGTAGCTAGGATTACAGGTGCTGGCATTACAAAGCCTTACATGTACTTTCTTTTTTTTTTTTTGGCCAGCCCTGGGCCTTGGACTCAGGGCCTGAGCACTGTCCCTGGCTTCTTCCCGCTCAAGGCTAGCATTCTGCCACCTGAGCCACAGCGCCCCTTCTGGCCGTTTTCCATATACGTGGTGCTGGGGAATCGAACCGAGAGTTTCATGTGTAGGAGGCAAGCACTCTTGCCACTAGGCCATATTCCCAGCCCTTACATGTGCTTTTTAAAAGCAGCACTTCCATTGAGTTAGAGAACTTCAGAGCTTATGCCATTGGATTGGGGTGGTTGGAGGGAGGAAGGACCTCCAAGTTTCAAGGCTGGTTAAGCATGTAAAGAACACGGCGGTTGCTGGGTGAACGAGCAGAAAAAACACAGGTTTACAATGTGTTAATCCCACATAGAGACCCTACACAGATGCAGCCCTGATTAAATTAGGGTGGAAATTTTTAGTCTCCTTAATTCCCTGTGGCTTATTAGTGCAAGAAACCATTGAAAGCATGTACTTTGCAGATGTGTTACCACTGGAACTAAGGTGTACTTGCATGTGTGTGTGATGAGTATGTAAAATCTACTTATAAAATATTAATAACGTGTGTGTGTGTGTGTGTGTGTGTGTGTGTGTGTGTATGCCAGCTTGAACTCAGGATCTGGGTGCTGTCCCTGAGCTTTTTTTGCTCAAGGTTAGTGCTCTACCATGTGAGCCACAGAGGCAATTCTGGCTTTTTGGTGGTAAATTGAAAACAAGAGTCTCATGGACTTTGCTGCCAGGCTGGCTTCAAATTGTGATCCTCAGATCTCAGCCTCCTGAGTTGCTTGGATTACAGGTGTGGGCCATTAGTGCTGGGGATAGCCACTGAGATTTAAAAAGCAGCAGGAGATTCAATTTATATTTCCTACAGATCAGTCTGAGCTAGGTATGAAGTAGATTAGAGAATATAAAGAACATGTTCACTACCATTACGCAAAACACTTGCATATAAAAAAGGGAAATGAGTACATAGGTGGCTCTTTTTTCCACTGTTAAATATATATATATATATGTATATATATATATTCTGACAGAGGCTTGTAAAGAAAAATAAATCATATTTAATTCCTTCCTATATCTTTCTGTGGCCCCAGCAGGCCCTTCTTTCCAGCACGACTGTCCCCTCTACTGCCACCTAGTGGCCACTCCCAGTTAATCCGTAGAATTGGAGAGAGCCAAAAATCATTTACGGATGTAAACTGAAATTATTCTCCTAAATAATCTTAAAATGCCTAGTGGATACTGCAAGTGGTTGAAAATAAGCCTTGGTGTCTACTTACATCTCTTTCATGTGGCTTATATGGGAAGAAAAAAGAAAACACAACTTTGGAAACTTTGGAAATTTTATATTATATGAATGGTGTTATTCACCAAAATATTCTCTTGGTTGTACTTCTCTTGTAATAAACTTGCATCTTTAATAATAATGAAAAGGCCAGGTGCTGGTTTCTCAGGCCTGTAATCCTAGCTACTCAGGAGGCTGAAATCTGAGGATCAAAGTTTGAAGCCAGCCTGGGCAGGAAAGTCTATGAGACTCTTATCTCCAATTAACCACCAGACAACTAGCAGTGGAGCTGTGGCTCAAAGTGGTAGAGTGCTAGCCTTGAACAACAAAAGTTCAGGGACCACATCCAGGCCCAGAGTTTAAACCCCACAGCCAAGGAAAAAAACAAAAACAGAACAAGAAGAAAAAGAGAAGACAAGCCTCTTCCACAAATAACCTGGGAAACATCAGGCAGCAGGCAGACTAGGTGGGAATTTCATGATCCTGGAGAGTCAGCATACTGCAAAGCCAAATGCTCTATGAGGGGCCAGCACCCCCAGGCTGGGCTGCTGCTGCCTGGACTGGGATGGTGGCAGAAAGGATGGTGGCTCTGTTCACAGAACTTGGGGCTCCCAGTCTCTGAGGTTGGAAGATACCCAAGGGCTTTCCCTATTTCAGCTTGCAGCTGGTGAATTCCCAATATCCATGAAAAATCCCTGGTGTCTCTCTATGTGATTGCAAGATTGATTTCAACCCCAGGTCAGTAGCTCACACCTTGCAATCCCAGCTACTCAGGAGGCTGAGATCTGAAGAGTGCAGTTCAAAGCCAGCCAGAGCAGGAAAATCTGTGAGACTTTTTTTTTTTTTTTTTTTTTTGCGGGGGGCAGTCCTGGGACTTGAACTTAGGGTCAGGTGCTGTCCCTAAGCTTCTTTTACTCAAGGCTAGTGCTCTACCACTTGAACCACAGCACCACTTCCGGCTGTTCTCTGTTTATGTGGTACTGAGGAATCGAACCCAGGGCTTCATGCATGCTAGGCAAGCACTCTACCACTAAGCCACCTCAGTGAGATTCTTATCTCCAATTAATCACCAAAATAAGTTGGAAGTAGACCTGTGTCTCAAATGGTTGAGATAAAAAGCCAAGCTAGCGTGCAAAGCCCTGAGTTTAAGCACTTGTATTGGCATGTTTAAGCCAGGCAGTGTTGGCTCATGCCTGTAATCCTAGTTGTTCAGGAGACTGAGATCTGAGGATTTGAAGCTAGACTGGGCAAAAAAGTGTTGATGAAATTCTTTTCTCTAATTAACCATCAAAAAAAAAAAAAAAGGCCAGAAGTAGCCAGGCGCTGCTGACTTACACCTGTAGTCCTAGCTATTAGGAGGCTGAGATCTGAGGATGGCAGTTTGATAGGCAGAAAAGTCCCTGAGACTCTTATCGCCAATTAACCACTTAAAAATCAGAAGTGATGCTGTGGTTCAAGTGGTAGAGCACTAGCCTTGACCAAAGAAGCTCAGGTACAGCACCCAGGCCCTGAGTTCAAGACCCAGTTCAGAGAGATATCACCATTTTGAGTATTTAATTCTCATTTTCCAGCATGGAAAATAGGAATCTTTTTTCTCTTTTTCTATTTCTCCCTTCTTGAACCTTGTTGTACTAAAACAAATCCTTATCAACTCTCTTTAAAAAAACAACAGCTAGTAGTTCTACAAAGCTTATGGAATAACTATTGAACCTTTCTTTTGGTTCTTTCCAAATTTAACATTGATTAATGCTGATAATAGGCTGTTAGTTATTGATGTAAGCTAGGAATTGGGCTACGGCCATCCCTTAATGATAAACTCAGTCATTTCAAGGTTGCATTGTGGTGAGATCTGGTTGGAGATGATTTGATGAATTAGAAGATGGGTGGAAAGAAAACTTTGTGGAGCCATTGGTCCTTGAGCTGTGATTTAAAGAGGAGAAACTTGTGGTTTGGTTGTTGTCGCATAGATTAAGGGGGAAGAATAAGCAAAGGCTTCCAGCCAGGAGAGGAAGCATCAGGAGAAGAAAGCACATGACAATGATTTTTGCTGCTCTTGAGGGTGAAGGCTAAGTTAGAGAGGGAGATGAAAACATTGAAGAGAGCTAGGCACTGGAGGCTCCACCTATAATCCTCCCTACTTGGGAGGCTGAGTTCTGAGGATGGCGGTTTGAGGCCATATTGGCAGAAAATTCTGTGAGACTCTTAACTCCATAACTAGTCAAAAGCTAAAAATAGAGGTGTGGCTCAAGTGGTAGTGTACCAATCTTGAGTGAAAAAGCTGAAGGAGAGAAAAAGCCTTAAGTTCAAATCCCAATGCTAGCACACACACACACACACACACACACATACACACAAACACACCATATATATATACATATACATATATATTTCTACTGAGATATGATTTTACTGGCTGGCAATAGTCATATGAAAGATGCAAACACATATGCAGAAATGTTATTGTGGTTGCCATTATAGTGACACTAACCTACATTATATCTATAGAAAACAATAAAAATCAAAAGATTATAGAAACAAGAATTTGCATGAGGCAATAATTAAGAATAATTTGCTTATGCAAATTAGCCTTAATTTGTATTATGCTGTGTGAAATGCAAGGGAGTGACATTTCCTTTGAGTGATGAGTGAAGGCTTTCTGGGGATCCCATCCTTCCCAGCCCATGAGAAGCAGATTCTGCCTTCGTGAAGGTGGACCTTCCAAGAAAAATACCAATTAGCTGGAGGCTGGTGGCTCATGCCTCTAATTCCAGTGACTCAGGAGCTGAGATATGAGGATCACAGTTCAAAGCCAGCATGGACAGAATTCCAAGAGATTCTTATCTCTGATTAACCAGAAAAATCCTGGTAGTGGAGGTGTGACTCAAGAGGTAGAGCACCAGCCTTGAGTGAAAAAGCCAAATGAGAGCATGAGGCTCTGAGTTTGAGCCCCCCAGTACTGGGACACACCCACACCCACACACACACACACACACACACACACACAGAAAGAAAATATATTTTTGAATGGTAGGTTGTTTCTGGGCTAACTCTCAAAGAAATTTATTAATGTTTGGAAATGTACAGCGAAGAAAATCCAGATAAAATAATCAAGTGTGAATTCAGAGTAGCATCTAGAAAGATCAGACTGGATCAGGCTAGAAAGATTCAGCGTTGTAATCATGATGTGTCCAGGATGGCTACTTGGGCTTTCATCTGTTTCTCCTCTGTGTGTGTGTGTGTGTGTGTGTGTGTGTGTGTGTGCGTGCGCACGCACATGTGCACATGCATGCATACTGGTACTGGGGCTTGAACTCAGGGTCTCGCACTCTCACTTGGCTTTTTCTGCTCAAGGCTGACTATCAACTTGGGCCACTTTTCTGCTGGTTAATTGATGATTAGAATCTTTTCTGCCCAGGTTGGCCTTGAACTACGATCCTCAGATCTCTGCCTCTTGAGTTGTGGGGATTACAGGCATAAGCCACCAGTGCAGGCCTTCACATCATTCACAAAATAAACAAGTCCCTGAAATGCCAGTCCAGAGACAGAATGCCTTGGAGACAATGGGTGAGCCAACCATGGCTGCTGGTGAGCCATGGGCCATGGGTGCACACCAGATTGCTGGGGGGAATCTGAAACCTTGCCTCCTTTCTAACTCCTCCAGGGAGGGAGGAAATGGCGCTGTGGAGGCCGAAGGCTCACGCAGAAAAGCAGAGAGCCTTTCCCAGGAAGGGCAGGCAGGCAGGTGCTGGAAGCCCTGAATGTGGGAATTTTGGAGCAGGTTGAGAGGTAAGTGGAGGGGATTTCATCTCCAGGGTGGTCTTACTTTTCCCTACAGAAAGTGGTTCTCTGTATAGCTTTACATTCTGCCTGCCAGCACAGCTGCGCCCCGCCCTGCTGGCAACAGCTGCTCCTGCATGGCACAGCCGACACCTGGGCTCTGTGTGTGTGTGTGTGTGTGTGTGTGTGTGTGTGTGTGCGCATGTGTAAGAGAGACAGAGACTGAGAGACAGATAAATACATATATAGAAAGAGAAATAGAGACAGGACAGAAACAGAGACAGAGACAAAGAGAGACAGAGACACAGAGAAAGAGATAAACAGAAAGAGAAGTAGAGGCAGGGATAGAAACAGAGACAGAGGCAGAGAGACAAAGAGATACACAGATAGACACAGAGAGACAAAGAGAAGAGACACAGAGAGACACAGAGAAATAGAGACAGGGACAAAAACAGAGACAGAGAGACAGAGAGACACAGACCAAGAGAAGAGACACAGAGAAAGAGGTAGAGAAACAGGAATAGAGAAGGGACAGAAACACAGAGACAGAGAGACAAAGAGATACAGAGACAGAGACAGAGAAGAGACACAGAGGGACAGAGATGTAGAGAGAGAAAGGACACACAAAAGAAATAGAGAGAGAGCAAAACAAAGAGGCAGAGAGAGACGCGAAGATAAGGAAACAGTCAAAGAGACAGAGAGGGATGAGGGATAGGCGAAGGAGAGAATTTTAAGAACTTGGTGGAATCTAAGACCATGGGTCACTTCAGGAGACACCCCACAAGTGGCGAGGATAGGCTGAAGCAAAATAGGATACCCAAAGCTTTGATTTTCTTGAATTCATTGAAAAAATATTGCCTAAAAGATGTGTGTGTGTGTGTGTGTGTGTGTGTGTGTGTGTGTGTGGTGTGCATGCTGGTATTGGGACTTGAACTCAGGGCCTCTGACTCTAGCTTGGCTTTTTCGCTCAAGGCCGGCATTGGCATTCTTCCAATGGAGCCCCAGCTCCACTTCCAGCATTTTCACTCATCAGCTGGACATAAGAGTCTCATGACTTCCTGCCCAGGCTGGCTTAGAGCCATCATCCTCACCCTCCGGCTCCCCATAGCCAGGATTACAGGTGTGAGCTACTGGTGCCCGGCTTTATACTTTACATGGATGCTGGGGCTTCTTCTAAAACTCAGGATGAGTGAGGGGAAGAGAAATGAGAATGCAGAATTACTGACTCTGGTGTGGCATGGGTTGTTATTAATTGGCAGAACGTGGAACCTAGTGGGGCCTTTCCAATGGTTTCTCTGTGACAGCCCATGCGCTGTGCCTGCCACGTCCCTGATGTCATGAAAGATAAATTAATTACTTCAGTTTTTCAGATCCTAAAGCACAGTGTTTTGGGCGAGGAGCCAGAGATGCCATGAAGAACAACCCACTTTTCAGGAGGGACATTTTGTACTTATTCTCATTTGCAAATGTCTTTGAGGTTGGAAGTCAATGTGAGAAAGGTCTTTGGGAGATGTTTGAAGTTGAATGAAAAGGCAATCTGAAGCCAGGTGCTGGTGGCTCACACCTATAATGCTCGCTACTCATAAGTCTGACATCGGAGCATTGGGGTTTGAAGCCAGCCTGACCAGGAAAGTCTGTAGGACTCTTATCTCCAATAAACTACTCAGAAAAAGTCAGAAATAGAGCTGTGTCTCAAGTGTTAGAGCGCTGGCCTTGAGCAAAAGAAGCTCAGGAGTCTGGCCTAGTGGTAGAGTGCTTGCCTAGCATGCACAAAGCTCTAGGTTTGATTCCTCAGCACCACATAAACAGAAAAAGCCAGAAGTGGCGCTGTGGCTCAAGTGGTAGAGTGCTAGCCTTGAGCAAAAAGAGCCAAGGACAGTGCCCAGGACCTGAGTTCAAGCCCCAGGACCAGCAAAAATAAATAAAAAGAAGCAGCAGCAGCTGAGGGACAGCACCTCAGCCCTGAGTTTAAGCCCTACAGCCAACAACAAGACGCAATTTGAAAATATCTCCCTTATTTGTTTACACATACACATGAGCATGTTAATGTGCATACACACACACACACACACACACACACACACAGAGCCATACTTAGGTTCTCTTCTGTCACAATAGCTGTGTGTTCTGTGCCATGTATTCAGAAGGAAAAAACTTGATCTTTGAATTTCTCTGAGAGCCTTGTAGATTCAACGTAGACCCTTGTTTCTTGGATTTTTGAGGCTGTAAAATATCCCCCAAACCAGAGGCTGAAGCACAAAAGGAAAAGTGAATAGTTAATGGCTCCAGGCAGACAGGAACAAGCTTCCTCTGCATTGAAGAGGAAAATGGCCTCAGGCAGAATCTGGACCCTCAACAAGTTGTCTTCTGCCTCCTGCAGTGCCAGCATAGTGATGCTTTTCCTTTAATTAACCCAGAAATGGGAAAGACTTTTCAACTTGGCTCAACAAGAACCTGCCACTCAGAGGGGCACGGTGGCCCCCCTGCTGTCCTGGCTACTCAGCAGGCCAGGATCTGAGGATCATGGTCTGAAGCCATTTTTGCCAGTCCTAGGACTTGCAGTCTGGGCCTGGGTGCTGTCCCTTAGCCTCTTTGTACTCAAGGCCAGTGCTCTACCACTTGAGCCACAGCACCACTCCTGGCTTTTTCTGAATATTTTATTGGAGAGAAGAGTCTCATGGACTTTCCTGCCTGGGATGGATTTGAATTGTGATCCTCGGGCCTGAACCATCCATGCCAGGCTTCCATAAAACAATATTGAGTTTAACTTTCATCAAAAATAATGTCAGTGTCAATTCTGACTCATCACTTAATGCTGCTTTGGATACTTTACCTGTGTTCTCAGCAATGATCTACAGTGTGTTTGTTTTGTAATGATGGCAGAGTGTGGCACAAAGACTATGGCTTCCAGGGGCTGGGAATATGGCCTAGTGTCAAGAGTGCTTGCCTGTATACATGAAGCCCTGTCAATTCCTCAGCACCACATATATAGAAAAGGCCATAAGAGGCCCTGTGGCTCAAGTGGCAGAGTGCTAACCTTGAGTAAAAAGAAGCCAGGGACAGTGCTCAGGCCTTGAATCCAAGCACCAGGCCTGGCAAAAAAAGAAAAGAAAAGAAAAGACTATGGCTTCCCTACAGCTTTGTTTTGGGGAATGGCTGAGCACTCCATAAATATACTCAGTATCTCACTGAACACTGGACTTCCATCAGAACAAAATTGGAGTGGTACTTTATTTTTTCTCTTGACAATAGTGGGATTTGAACTCAGGGTCTCATGCTTGCTCTGCTATTTAACACATGCTTCTAGACCTTCATGATTTTTTTTCAGGTAGTCTCTTTCTCTCTCTCTCTCTCTCTCTCTCTCTCTCTCTCTCTCTCTCTCTCTCTCTCTCTCTTTCTCTCTCTCTGGTCCTAGATCTTGAACTCAGGGCCTTGGAGCTGTCTTTGAGCATTTTGCGCAAGGTTAGTGTTCTACCACTTGAGCCACATTTCTATTTCTGGTTTTTATTGTTGTTGGTTAATTGGAGATAAGAGTCTCACAAACTTTCCTGCCTGGGCTACTTTGAACCATGATGCAGATCTCCGCCTCCTGAGTAGCTAGGATTACAGGCATGTGTTATCTGTGCCTGGCTGGACATAATATATTTTAAATAATTGCTAACTAAAAGCTAATGTAGGAATGTTGGAAGCTGTACCGTTATAAATGCCTAAGGACTATATTCAAAAAAAGTTTTAAATAGTCAGTTATGCTGTGTTCCCTCTAGTAGAAAAATCTCAAGAATAGAATACACCCTCTGAGTCATAGTGTATTAGGTTGTATTTTATTAGGCATTCTTTACAAATTTAAAATACTGCTATTTTTACATGCACAGGGGAAATCAGTTTGGATAATTATCTTTAGGCATTCATTAAAATCAACCACAAAATAGAGACACTTCTTTGTGTCATTTATCAGTACTTGATATGTAGATCTAAAGTGCATTATGTTACAAAAATATAGAAATCCAGCAGCACCAAGATACCTTTACAAAATAAATACATCAGTTGACAAAATAAATTATGGTAAATGTGATAATAATAATTGGATTAGCCTTGGCAAAAATAAAATATTCACAATGGCCAATGTGCAGTTTCATGGAGCAGTAATGGAGATGACAGTTTTATTCTAACACATTTACAGTATTTACAGATAATAAATATTTCTAATACTTTCCATATGTTTACTATTACAAAATCCTGTAATTCGTCCTTGGAAGTTTTCTGCTGAAAATCTCAATAAGTCCTGTGAGGAGAAGGAAAGGGAAGAAGAGGAAAAAACAGGTTAATTTTCCTTCGAAATGGGAAGACACAAAATAAAAATCATATTGCTGTGTGTGGTGGCTCAGGCCTGTAATCCCAGCCACTCAAGCAGCTGAGCTGTGAGCATCATGGTTCGAAGCCAGATCAGGCAGGCAGATCTGGGAGACTCTTATGTCCCGTTAAGCCACCTAGAAGCTGGAAGTAGAGGTGTGGCTGAAATGATAGGGGAAAAAGCCTAAAGGACACTGTGCAGGCTTTGAGTTCAAGTCCCAGTACTGACTCAAGAAACAAAATAACTCAGTAAGTTACTCACTGTGATTGTACTAAATGGCATTAAAATGGGAAGAGACAGTGTTTTGAACAATTGCTTTCTCAAAAAGGAAGAAAAAGGAAATAAATTATTGGACCAGGAAAACATATTTTAATTGTTTTTCACCTTGTCTAGATACAAACAAATAAATAAATAAATATGCATACATACATACATATACATATATAAACATATGTATATATACACACAAATACACACACATATATTTCCTTTGCTGCTGATACTGGGGTTTGAGCTCAGGGCCTCACTCTGTTGGCTTAGCTTCTCCATTAAAAGCTAGCACTCTACCACTTGAGCCACACTTCCACTTCCACTTGCATATTTTTGCTGGTTAACTGGCGATAAGTCTCTTGCATTTGCCTGCCCTGGTTGGCTTCAAACCTTGATCCTTTAATATCTGCCTCGTGAGGAGTTAGGATGGTAGGCAGAAGCTGCCAGGGTTGGTCTAGAAGTTTTTTTTTTTTTTTTACTACTTGGTCTATGAACTAAGGATAATCAACCACTTAAGTGTAAATAAAACAAGTTTTATTTCTACTGCATTCCTCTGGAAAAATTATGTCAGCTTGCTAATGGACAAATAGATACATGAGAAAACCTTAATATTTCTCAAATCAATACTTAAAAATATTCAGAAATGATTCATTTTTCACGAGCTGGTGAAAACCAGAGTTAAATCTAATTAAAAATTAAATCATATTTAGAACATATGTTTAAAAATAACTTAATGTGCCAGTCACAGTGGCTCATGCCTGTGATCCTAGCTACTGGGGAGGCAGAGACGAGCCAAGAGAATGACATTTTGAGTCCAAACTGGCCAAAAAGTTCTCAAGACCCCTGTCTTAACGATAAAAAGCTGAGCAGGGTGGTACAAACTGTCGTACCAGATACATGGAGGTGTAAAGTAGGAAGATCTCAGTTTAGACTCACTAGGCAAAAGATGAAAGACCTTACCTACCAAATAACTAAAGAAAACCCAGACTGAGGGTGTGGCTCAAAGGATAGAGTCAGGAGTGATGAACTGAATTCAAAATCCACTTCCAAACAACAAATAAATCAAACAAACAAACCTCAAAACCTTATTATTATTATTTTTTTTTTTTTGCCAATCCTGGGACTTGAACTCAGAGCCTGGGCATTGTCCCTGAGCCTCTTTGTGCTCAAGGCTAGTGCTCTACCACTTGAGCCACAGTGCCACTTCTGGCTTTTTTTCTGAGTAGTTTATTAGAAAGAAGAGTCTCATGGACTTTCCTGCCCAGGCTGGCTTTGAACTGCAATCCTCAGATCTCAGCCTCCTGAGTAGCTAAAATTACAGGAGTGAGCCGGCAATGCCTGGCGAAACGTAATGTTTTAAAATAAAAATAATTTGAAATTGAAATTCAGTGATGTGTGGCTGGCTCAGAAGATGCTTTTCTGCAGTGTTTGTAGGTCATATCCAAGCATCGTAAAAAATGAGCTTTGGTTCAAGTGGTAGAGAGCCAGTCTTGAGTGAAAAAGCTAAGGGACAGTGCCCAGGCCCTGAGTTCAAGCCCCAGTCTCTGTGCACGTGCGTGTGCACACACACACAGGACTCTCATAGTCTTTTCTGCCTGGACCTGCTTCAAACCACAATCCCAGATCTCAGCCTTGTGAATAGCTGGGATTCCAGGTGTGAGCCACTTGCTCCCGGGTAGTCTTCACTTTTGTCTGCTTTTAAGTTACACAGCAGTTGATGGAG
Source organism: Perognathus longimembris pacificus (assembly GCF_023159225.1). Lineage (NCBI taxonomy): Eukaryota > Metazoa > Chordata > Mammalia > Rodentia > Heteromyidae > Perognathus > Perognathus longimembris. Next base: position 65,180,568 of record NC_063161.1, read on the forward strand.
ACTCCAAAGGAAAAGAATGATTTTGATTTGTCCCAGGCAAGACAGAGCTGAGACTAGAAAGCCGGTACTCACCTTGAATGGAGCCCCAGCCAGGCGGCTGAGGGGTCAGCATGGTGAGCCACATCTACCTTGCTGCTGGTGTCTCCCAGGTCCCTCAAGGCAGATCGAGTTCTTCTCTTCTTCTTCTCCTGCTCTTTGCGCTTGCCGGGTTTGGCTTTCTTCTTTTTCCCCGAGGTCTTGAGGGGCTGCTCCTTGTATGGTTCCACCTTGTTCGTTTCCTGAGTCAGATACCTGCCCTCCTCACTGGCTCCGAGTTGGACTGGATGGTTCTTGGTGTTTGGGGGGGGCTTGGAGTTGGGGGACACCTCTGAAGTAGCTCTGATTTCGGCGGTGTGAATCTCAGCGATGAGATGGTGGAGGAAGAAGCGGCGTCGAAGGTCCTGGATGGACTTGCCCTTGTCATGAAGAAGCTGGTGCTCCGACACGGCCCGCTTGCTGTGACAAGGAGAGCCCCATCAGCACTCCATGCCCGGGTGTGGACAGAGGGGCTGCCGCCCCTACCCTCGGGGTGCCCAGGGGCAGAGGAGGAAGAGGGCCAACCTTTTAAGGCTGTTTTTCCAGTGTAAACTGCCATGGTTTCCTGGGTATCAGTGGCTCACCCCTGCAATCCCAGCAACCCAGGAGGCTGAGATCTCCTCTCAATTCTTTTAGTTTGAGATTAGGTACATTGTCTTTATTGAATATTGAGGATTGCAGTTCAAAGCCTCCTGGGCAGAAAAGTCTGTGAGACTCATATCCAATTAACCAGCAAAAAGCCAGAAGTGGAGCTGTGGTTCAAGTGGTAAAGTGTTAGCTTTGAGCAGAAAAAGCCCAATGAGATTACTAGAAAGAAATCTAGCAGGATCCTGGTTTACATGAGGTGGGAGGAACTTCTCTTTGTTTCTGAGGGAGCCACACGTGAAAATTCACATATGATTGGCAATATGATTCTGGGAATGTTTAATAATCTGCAAACTAGAGGCTTGAATACAATGTAGTTACCCTCTAACAGCATTCTTTGAAGGCTAGAGCTATGTAATTGCCTGTTTCATAAGCAATGAAATTTAATAAATACCTTTTAACAAAATGTGACATTTAAAAAAAACAAAGCAAAACTCTTTTGGGCCAGTGCTGGAGCTTGAGCTCTCACTTAGCTTTTGTGCTCAATTCAAGTGCTCTATCACTTGAGCAACAGCTCCACTTCCAGCTTTTTGGTGGTTAATTGGAGATAAGTCTCACACACTTTCCTGCTTTGTCTGACTTCAAACCTCAATCTTCAGAATTCAGCCTTTTGAGCAGCTAGGATTAAAGATGTGAGCCACAAGCACCTGGCTTAAAAAAATTCTTCAGCAATAATAATTGATATGAGAGGATTTTCATTTTTTTCTCAGCTCTTGGCCTGTGCCCTCCATATCTACATTTCTGTCTCGCTCTTATTAAACAGTCCATTCTAGCTCACCACAGAGACATGAGCACTGGTCCTCTCCCTGAGCTACCATATCTTCTCAAATCAAGAGACATGCTTTCCCATGGTGACTCTCGTGGGAATGAAACAGTCATTAATTCGATCCTCGTGCTTTGTTACAAGCAGATAGGACACAACTTTCTTCAATTTAAAAGGAGTACATCTTGAGGCCAGCACTGGGGGTTCATGCCTGTCATCCTAGCTACTCAGGAGGCTAAGATCTGAGGATCACTGTTTGAGGCCAGCCCAGGTAGCAAGTGCAGGAGACTTCTCTCTAATTAATCACCAAAAAGCCAAAAGTGGAGGTGAGGCTCAAGTGGTAGAACTCCAGACTTGATTGAAAAAGCTAAAGGATAGTACCCAGGCCATGGTCAAGTCACAATTGTACCGGCACAATAAGAAAATTAAATAAAATAGCATAGTATGTCTCTTACAAGACACAAAACTTCTCACCTGCCTTTTTGAAAAAATTGTTAGCATACTGGAAAACATAAAGACTTTTGAAGCAAAATATGAAATATTGTTAAGCCACGCTATTTAACATTCTTTTACATTTTTAAAAATAGTTACACAAAGAGGTTATAATTCCACAAGGTTTAGTATTTTTAAGACTTCTGTCTTTAAAGTGATGTGTGTGTGTTCGTGTATGTGCACATGAGTGTGAGTGTGAGTGCTGGTACTAGGCCTTAAACTCAGGGCTTAGGCATTGTGCCTTTTTCGCCCAAGGCTAGCACTGTACCATTTGAACCACAGCTCAGCTTCTGATTTTTTGGTGGCTAATTGAAATAAGAGTTTCGTGGAGGGCTGGGATGTAGCTCAGTGGCAAAGCGCTTGCCTAGCAAGTGCAACGTCCTGGGTTCGATCCCCAGTACCAAAAAAGAAAACACAAAAAAATACAGTTAAAAAAAAAACACCCAACCAAGAGTTTTGTGGACTTTTCTGCCCAGGCTGGCTTTGATCTGTGATTCTCAGATCTCAGTCTCCTGAGTAGCTAGGATGATGGCATAAGCCACAGGTGTCCCAGCCCATCTTTAAATACTGTGAAGCATGAATATTGGATTGGGCAACTGCATGGGAGGGTCAGGAATACAATCCTGTCTTTCTCATCAACGAGGAAAGAAGGGCCATAAAATATTCTCTTTATTTCCATAACAAGGCATGAATTGACATAGGATAAATCATGGGCATGTACAAACTTGATACACCTTAGAGGTGAGTAATCAATTCAAAATTAAGGGGGGTTTCAATTAGACAACTCTCTAAGTTGTAAATAGAGTATAAAAAATATTTGGGTTTTCAACTCAACTGCAAACATGAAAAGTAGCCCAGTCTCTCACCTGGCATTTATGACATACCTGGGCCCTAACTTAGAAAAAGAAATATGGCATTCTGTCGGATGCCACTTGATTATTGTTTGAAAAGAAACAATAGCAAACACTGAAGGAGAACATTTCATACAAATAATCCTAAATTCAGGCAAATTATAGTTGTTATTTTTTAAAAATAAAAATTCCATGGACACCCGGGACTCCCTCTAGTCATCCTGCTACTCAGGAGGCTGAGATCTGAGGATTGCCATTCAAGGCCAGCCTGGGCAGACAAACCTGAGAGACTCATCTCCAATTAAGCAGCAAAAAGCTGGAGGTGGTAGAGTGTCAGCCTTGAGCAGGGGGAGCAAAGCTACCGGACAGTGCTCAGTTCCTGAGTTGAAGCCCCGATATTGACAGGCTTAGCGTGCAACCATCCCCCCCACCCCCACTTAGTTAGTTACCAGAGTGGGAAAAAGAGATTACATTTCTAAGGAACTATCAAGGAACAGAAAGAATAAAGAGTCATGGAAATTTCTCTTCCGGCACAGGAAAGAACAGCCTGAGTGTTGATACAAAACTCCCACGACAAGACTCAGTCTGAGCAAGCTTGGGATACATGAAGGAGACAGGGTTAGGGTGTTAAGAGTTGAGATGACTCACTCAGAGGCCCTTCCAATTTACATGACTCAGTTGAAAGTTACGCTTTTCATTAAGTGGGAGAGACCCAGGCTGGCTTTCAAGCCAGCCAGTCAATGATGCTTTTTGCCTCAGTCTGCTGGGGTTCCCTCTGACTTAAACCCAGGGCTAGCTACCTGTTTGCCAAGCCTTATTCATTTGCCCAAATTCATTCAGAGACCTCATTTTCTTTCCAGTCTCCAACTCGGTCAAAGCTCTACACCCAGGAAATAAAATCTTTTGGACTAAGAAAAAATTCACAACTTGTACTGGCCCCCTTTATATGGCATAGACAGTACAATTTCAATACTGTGTCTCCTTAAAAAAGAAGTACCTTCTGACTCATGCCTGTAATCTACCTGTAATCATAGCTGCTCAGGAGGCTGAGATCTGAAGATTCCAGCACAAAGCCAGCCAGCCAGGAAAGTCTGTGAGATTCCTATATTCAAAGAACAACCAAAAAGCTGGAAGTGAAGGTGTGGCTCAAGTGGTAGAGTGCCAGCATTGAGTGGAAATAGCTAAAGGAGAGTATGAGACTCCAAGTTCAAGTCCCAGTACACACACACACACACACACACACACACACACACACACACACACAGCTAGCCTGATTTCATGTAACAGTAAGTGAATGTTTTGTCTGTTGCTCAGAATTTACTGTTACTTGGCAGAGAGACAAAAATAATGCTTTTGTTTGTTTTCTTTAAGCTCCCTTTGGCTGTGATAATTTGATGAAATCTCTTCATCTGCTGATGAGTGTGTTGCATGAAGTGGCAGGGCTGGAATGGGTGATCTATTAGCATGAATGAGGAGGGTGCTTTGTGGTGATTTATAACCATCTGTTGAGTGTTTAACTACAATATTATATTTCACTCACAATCAAAACTAGAGCAGGGCCCCTGGCTGCTAAATGAGTTTCTAATGTGGGTGGGTTATTTTATTTTTTGCAAGGTACAACAAAGAGTTTTTAAAAAGTAGCCATCAGGACAAACTTAGAATCATTTTTATATGCTAGAATTGTGGATTTAATCATGGCTTACTTACTATTTCTCAAAAGAGGAAAAAAGCATTTCTCCTGTACCCTCTGAAAAAATTGGCGGTACTTCAAGATAGTACTTCTTAGCCAAATAAATATAGAATCTAAGTGTGCTTTTAAAATTTCAGTCTTCATTCATAATTCTATTTTTGTGTTAAATAATCAAATGTAATACTAGTCACAAAATAAAGAAAGAAGTCTGAGAACAGCTTACAAAAATACGTGAGTATAAACATTGATTTGAAGAATACAATGACCCTTTATCTTTTAGTATAATCTTCTAGACAATTTGCCTTAGGAGCTTTATAATAGATTTCCATTTGAGTACCAAAGTTCAGACATGTCTCAAATAATTTTATTTAAGGAGTTTCTCCTCTAAGAATAATAATATTAAATCAGGGCAATTTTTAAAAAGTGTGTTTTTTTCTATTCTCCTGAGAATTTAGAAGAAAACATCATGAACCCAATTGTGAATATTCGATATTTTTACTTATATTATTAAGTGGAAAAGTTCTCCTTAAACTAACTTTTTCTTTCTTTCTTTCTTTCTTTCTTTCTTTCTTTCTTTCTTTCTTCCTTCCTTCCTTCCTTCTTTCCTTTCTTTCTCTCTTCCTTTCCTTTCCTTTCCTTCCCTCCCTCCCTTCCACCTTCCTACCCTCTCTCCCTGTCTCCCTGTCTTTCTTCCCCCCTCTTTCTCTCTTTGTGTGTGCCAGCATTGGGACGTGAACTCATGGCATGGGTGCTGTCCCGTAGCTTTTTCACTCAAGGCTGGCACTCTACCACTTTAAACCGCAGCTCCACTTCTGGCTTTTTGGTTTTGATAGGAAATAAGAGTCTCACAGACTTTTCTGCCTGGAGTTGGCTTTGAACCTTGATCTTCAAATCTCAGCCTCCTGAGTAGCTAGGATTACAGGTGTGAGCCACTGGAGCCCAATGGTTCTTTGCTCTTAAAGCTTATGCTTTTCCTGAGTCCTGAGTCTGCTGGTCTCACACAGGTCAATGAACTGCCAGGGCCTACAACTCATGAAGACAGTTTCTCCAGTCTCTTCTCATTTTTTCAATTATTACACCCTAGTAATATTCCCTGATGTGCTTGGATATATGATCTTCTCAAAGTCAATTTATCCTTCAAAGAACCACCAATGCAGAAAGTAAGTAAGCCCAAGCGTTCAGTCTACCGGGCAAATACTTGGTGCCTGTTAGCCATCACTCCAAGCAAGTTCGTGCACCCACAGTTTGCTGTGGGGCCAAGCGCCCTGACCTTTTTTAATCTGTTCCATAGCCAAAGTTCTTCCTACATTTTATATAATATGCTTTAGTTATATAATATAGTCCAGTTTATATACTTCAAACAAATTATGTCATTCATAATAAAATTAGATGTCAAGCCTTTGCTCTTGCCACCCAAACAGCCCGCTATGGCGCAGTAAGATAGCCACGTGCAAAGACCTCAGTTCTCCGGAGTTTTTCACCTTCTTTTGCATTCCCACAGCTTTCTGGGGGAGGGGGCCTCGGCAGCCCCGCCATTCCCTGCAGCCAGCCCATCTTTCCCCAAAGGAGATTGAGATGGAGAAGAAGGAGGCCGCCCTTCGTGCGGGCGCACGGCGGCTCTGTGTCCCGCCGGTCTTCCTCCCTGTTCTCCATCTGGGTCTCCCGGGCTCGGCTGCCCGGTCCGCTGAGCAGCCAGCAGCCCACGGGCAGCTCCCCGCGGGGGAGCGAGTACTCACAGCCGGCGGCCGAACCCCTCTACCGCGCGCCCGCAGGCCGGGACGGAGGAGTAGCTGAGCAGGAACACCGCCACGCTCCAGCGCTGCACCAGCGTCCGCAGCATCGTCGCCCTTCTCCCTCGGACCTGGAACAGAACGCGCGGGGACCCCGACCGTCAGTGCCGGACGCCCGGTCTCCCCGCCGCCACCACGCCCTCCGCTCCCCGCTGTAGTCCCGGCCCCCATCGCCTCTCCACTGCCACCGGCATCTCCCGGTCCACGGGGAGGAAGAGTGGGAGAAAACATAGGGCGCCCCCCGACAGCTCCGGCATCTCCCGGTCCACGGGGAGGAAGAATGGGAAAAAACACAGGGCGCCCCCCGACAGCTCCGGCATCTCCCGGTCCACGGAGAGGAAGAGTGGGAGAAAACTCAGGGCTTCCCCCCGACAGCTACGGCGCGCACTTACTCGGGGCTCGGCTATTCCAATCGTGCTTCTCACAAGCCACAAAAAAATAAAAAATAAGAGGGGATCCCCAAAACAAAAGAAAAAATGAAAAAGAAACAGGAGAGGGGCCTCCGCGGCTCTCGGGTCCGCGTCCCCCGCGCGCCCCCACGGCCCCGCGTCCGCGCTCCTCCCGCGTGGGTTTCGTGGTACCGACCCCGCGGTCCGCGTCCCTATCGGGACTGCGTCCACAGCACACGCCCGGCCCGGTACCTGGGGCGGCGAGGGATCCGGAAGACGACTCCGCCGAGGACGGGGCTCTGGTGGGGCGGCGGGCGATGCGGGCTCTGTCCGGTCCTGGGAGGGGGGCTGGCTGGGTGCGGGGCTGGACGGGCGCCCGTCTCGCGGGAGTCCGGCACAGAGGGCTGGAGCGATTCCGGCTCCCGGCGGCGCGGGACCGGCGGGAGGGACCCCTGCTTTCCCGGCGGCGCCGGGCAGCGCCGGGCGGGACGAGCGCCGAGGATCTCCAGGCACCCGGGCGGCTCGGCGCGGGGCCCGAGCGATCCCTCTTCCCGGGCGCCGAGGGCAGCGGACTCCGCGCGGGCCACCTCCGAAGTGACCCCGGTCCCCAGGCACGGCCGGGTAGGTCGGAGCCGTCCGCTCCCCCGGCTCTCGGGGCGCTCCGGGGTCCCGTACCGACCCGGCAGGTTGGGCGGCGGAGGAGAGGTTCACACGCTCCCTGCCGGACCTGCGCCCGAGTGAGCAGCCGCACCAAGGTGGCGCCCGAGGAGCGCGGGGCGCGGGCGGGCGGCGCGGGCGGGGGGCGCGGGCGGGCGGGGCGGGCGCGGCCGGGAGGGGGGGCGCGGCGATCCGCGGGCCGGGGGCGCCCTCGCCGCCTACCCTAGGCTCCACCCTGCGCTGCCAGCCAGCCGCGCGGCACTGCCGCCGGCCCGGGACCCGCGTTCTGGGTGGACCCGTCGCCGTCCCCCGAGCCCCGGCCCGCTCCGGAGCCCGCGAGGGGCGGCGATCGCCGAGGGCCGGCCGGGAGGAGGCCGAGGAGCCCCCGCCGAGGAGCCGAGCGCCTAGGAGCCGCGGCGGAGACCGCGCGGGCGGACCGTACCCGCCAGCACCCGCGATCGGGGCAACCAGGACCCCGCGACCGGGGCCGCCAGCGACCCCAAGACCGGGGTCGCCCACGGCCCCACGATCGGAACCACGACAGACCCATGATCGGGTCACCAGAGACTCCACGATCGGGCAGCCCACAGCCCCTCGATCGGGGCCATGAGAGACCCCAAGACGGGGCTAGCCAGTGACTCCACGATCGTGGCAGCCAGCTAGCCCATGGCCTCGCCGTGACCTCATGATCTGTCCCGGGAGCCAGGCCCAGACTCGCGTGGACGACCTGAACGCTCGGATTCTTTCCTCCCAGGCTCTTGCCTGGAAAGATCTGAGTCTAGGAGCGCTCGCCAGGACTGGGCCGATCTCTCCCCAGGGGCCAGCAGGACGTAGACTTCAGGTGGAGAGGGCATTTCTGGCGTTAGTAGTTCATTATATAAAAATGTGTGTGTGTGTGTGTGTGTGTGTGTGTGTGCGCACACACAATATGGCATGTGTGTGGGAGAGTATTGGGGCTTGAAGTCAGGGCCTTGCACTTTCACTCAAGGCTGGTGCTCTACTATTCGAACCACACACCTCATCTCCACTTCCAACTTTGTTTTTGTTTTTGTTTTTCTGATTATTTGGAGATAAAGAATCTCGGGGATTTTTCTGCCCCCGCTGGTTTAGAGCTTGGAGCCTCAGATCTCAGCCTCCTGAGTAGCTAAGGTGACAGGTGTGTCTCGTGGCACCCGGCTCATTCTCACTGCCTCACATCTGGGCTTCCATGAGTCCAGCTCAGGTCACAGGCCCGGTTCTGGGTTGTGTCTGCGTATAGGGTGCTGCCCCCTTGCTCTACATTAGCGACCTGAATGCAGCTATCCTCTCTCCTCCATCCTGCCTGTCTCCCAAAGCCCGCAGTTAACAGAGTTTGCATCTTGTCGGATGGAGGCAAGGGAACAAAGGCGTTGCTTCCCAACGCCTGGGGGGCTGGGGCGGAGAAAGACTGCTCTCCTCTCCAGTGAGCACGGCCAGGGCACATGGATTGGAGGGTGCCGGCCCCCAGGAAGAAACGGGAAGTCCCAGGGTGTCTGGCTTCTAGAAAACACTACTTGTAGGCTTGCTACTCTCCATAAGATTTGAGATGATTAGGCAGCCTGACGTTTATCAAGCCTGGCTAATGTTCCACTTTTTAACCAGGCTGAGCTAAATAGCGCCCTCTTAACGACCTGCCCAGCTCATTTGCCCCCATTGTCCCAAAGTGCCACCCATTCTCAGAAGTATGCTCCCTCCCCCCTCTCTCTGTCTCCCCCCCCCCCCCACCTCAGTTGATAATTTTAAACTCCATACTCTAAAACACTTGGCTTCCTCCCACAAGAAAAAAATATCTGGGAATTTCCACAGGTTCCCTTGAACATCCCCAAACTTCTCAATGTTATGTCTACTTGCATGGTGCCATCTGCTGCTAGCAGCACTCAGCACTGGTGGCTCACACCTGTAATCCCAGCTACTCAGGGGTATGAGGTCTGAGGACCAAAGTTCGAAGCCAGCCCAGGCAGGAAAATCCATGAGACTCTTATCTCCAACCAAGCACCCAAAAGCTAGAAGTGGAGCTGTGACTCAAATAGTAGCACACCAGCCTTAAGCAAAGAAGCTATGAGACAACTCTCAAAGGCCTGAGTTCAAGCCCCAGTAGTGCCGCACAAACACACACACACAAACACACACTTTCAACCTCTACCGTGCGTGCTTTGGTTTATAATAGACTTTAAAAAATAAGACTCAGAAACTTAAATGTAACCATTAGATCTGAAGCAAGGAAATTTTTGAATTAAAGAGTAAATCACAAGCCATTTCATACCTGCAAAGTTGTTTGACATGAAAATGATAATATTTGATCACACACAAATACAAAGGTAATTTACCAAGTTTTAAACTATTCAGGCCTGAAAAAAAAACCCAGCCCTACCCTTGCTAGGAGTTAAAATAAAACTCAAATTCAAATATTAAGTCATTTATGTTGTAAATAAATTAATGCTTTCAGAATACCTGCATTAGAAATTAAAGACTGGAGCTGGGTGCTGTTGTCTCACACCTGTAATCCTATCTACTCAGGAGGCTGAACTCTGGGGATCATGGTTCAAAGTCAGCCTGGGCAGGAAAGTCCATGCAACTCTTATCTCCAATTAACCACCAGAAAACTGCCAGTGAAACTGTGGCTCAAAGTGGTAGATCACTAGCACTAGCGTTGAGTGAAGGCGCTCAGGGACAGTGCCCAGGCCCCCAGTTCAAGCTCCACAACTGACAAAAAAGAAAGAAAGAAAGAAAAAAGACTGGTATAATAGACTGCTTTTACTTATGTTACTTTTTCTATTGATTAAGCAATAGATTGTTTTCATTTATGTTACTACTAATTAACACTTTTCTGCATCAATGGCAAAATATCCATATGTATATACTTTATATATCTTAGAATGTATCATACATGTATATCTTAGAATATCTTCTAATAATATATAAAGACTATGGTAAACACTATAATAATAAAAAAATTTGGAAAAGATTCTCTTCCACAAAAAAATATAGACACAAGAAAACTAAATAGTCCTTGTCTACTAGGAATCTTAAATTTTCTTATAATTTATTACTTTACCTTTTCCTTGACTTAGTTTTTCTCTCTGCTCTTGTGGTTGCAGAAAGAACTCAGCAGTCTCTTCCAGGAGGAATCTTTGATAATTCTTCCAAAAAGAAAGAAAGAATTTAAGTCTTCAACAAATTAAAAAGATACTTTTTGTAAGGAGCCTTTCCATGTGTTTTTTCTTCTCTGTTCCTGATTAAGGATGCTGATTAGCAAGCAGCACCTCTCCTGCAGTGCTGGAGGCCCTGACTATTTGGCTCAATTAGAAGGATGTTCTGCCAGGCACTGGTGGCTCTTGCCTGGATCACTAACTACACAGGAGGCTGAGATCTGAAGACCACAGTTCAAAGCTAGCCTGGGCAGAAAAGTTCAAGAGATTCTTATCATTAATAAACTACCAGAGAATCCAGAAGTAAAGCCATGGCTCCAATGTTAAAGCACTAGCCTGGAGCCAAAAATCATAAGGACAGCACCCAGACCCTGAGTTCAAGCCCTGAGACTCACACACACACACACACAGAGCCCATACCCCCTCACCCCAGCAAGCAAACATTATAAATAAAAACTAACAAATAAACAACATAAAATAAACATCCATTATAAACAAACTCTCTACAGCTCTGTTTGTTTGTTTGTTGTTATTGTTGTTACTGGTACTATGACTTGAATTCATTGTCTTGAGCTCTGGCTTTACTTCTCCCCACAAGGCTGGTGCTCTACCACTTGAGCTACAGCTCCACTTCCAGGATTTTGCTAGTTCACTGGAGACAAGAGTCTCATGTACTGTTCTGTCAGGCTGGCTTCAAACCTCAATCCTCAGGTCTCAGTCTCTTAAGTAACTAGGATGACAGGCGTGAACCATGAGCTCTTGACTGAACTTTTGGTGGAAACTAGATTTGAGGAGAGCAAGTGTGAAAGCTTTGAGGCCTTTTCTGGGAGAACAATGAGATCAAGTGGGTTGTGTTCTTATAGGGCCCTTATCTCCAGGGACACACTTGGGTGCCCCAGGAAGGAGGCAACTTGTCCTCCCAGGGGTGTTAAGTCGAACGGACATCAGAGATGGGGACCTCTTGCATTCTCCTCAGTTTCCCTCCTGAGACTTGCAGCACTCCAATTTCCATTTGGATTCCTTTTGCCCTGAGTGATAGAATTGAGAGGACTTGTGGTTTCATTCCATTCTGATAGGTTTGAATGATGAACAGGCATCCTACTGTGCTAGTAGTGTCTCCCCTCTTCTAGAGAGAGTTCAGTGTCTGAGTATGGGCCAAGAAAACCTTCAGGTACAGCGTGATCTATCTGCAGGGGACCAGCACACAGGCTGCACAGTCCTGAGATGGCCTTTGTTCTTCCCTTTTCCTTCCATACCAAAGTGAGATGAGCCCAGGAGTGAAGCAGAGAGTGGGGTGAATTCCTAGGGTGAGGGGAAGAGGGGAAGGAAGACAGCACATCAATGACTTTTTGTGTATTTGTTTTGGTCCTGAGGCTTGAACTCAGGGTGTTGGTACTATCCCTGAGCTTTTTTGGCTCAAGGCTCTACCACTTGAGCCACATCTCTACTTTTGGATTTTTGGTGTTTAATTGGAGAGAAGAGTCTCATGGACTTACCTGCCTGGGGTTGGTTTTGAACCACAATCTTTCAATCTTAGCCTCTTGAGTACCTAGGATTGTAGGTGTGAGCCACCAGCATTGGGCTTATATTTCAGTATTGAGAGAGTCATTCCTCTTGGGTCAAACTGAAAATAACTAAAAACTATAAACTTTTCCCTGCTGGATTACTTTAAAAAAATCACTCTTTTTCACTCAAAACTCCTATGCATTGTCTTGTCCCTGAGGAAGTTAATGGTGATCCTTGAACATTAATTGTGGTACTGAAAAGACTTTAGTCACATTCCAGCTAAAAATAAATTGGAGGCAGAGTAGGTGGCCTGGATTCATAATTGCTTACATCTGCATTCTATTTCTGTGCATTTCACTTGATTCTCAGTGAATACATCCTGTTATCAAAGGCAGAGTTCCTACTCTAGTGGGAGAGTTTTTCTTCATGATGACCCATAGACTTGTCATTGGACTGCTGTGCATCTCTGCTGTGTGTGTGTGTGTGTGTGTGTGTGTGTGTGCACGCACGCATGCATGCACGCATGCATGCATGCTTTCGGGGGTCCTAGGCCTTGAACTCAGGGCCTGAGTGCTGTCCCTAAGCTGCTTCTTGCTCAAGGCTAGCGCTCTATCACTTTGAGCTACAGTACCACTTCTGGTTTTCTGGAGATAAGAGTCTCACAGAATTTCATGATTGGTTGAACCAGTATCCTTAGATCTCAGCCTCCTGAGTAGCAGCTTAGGCCACCAGCATGCAGTTTGGGGATTTTATTTTAGTAGTTACAGCTGAAATAACATTCTGGACTAATATGCTGAGATAATCAATGGCACACATTGGAAAAGGCAAAGCCCTGTTACAAATGACTTGCTTGCCCCTTATTTAAAACGTATTTAGGCCAGGCACCAGTGGTTCATGCCTGTAGTCTTAGCTACTCAGGAGGCTGAGATCTGAGGGTCATGATTTGAAGCCACCTGGGCAGGAAAATCCAAAAGGCTTTTATCTCTAATTAACTTCCAAAAAACTAGAACTGTGATTTGAGAAGTAAAGCACTATCATTGATCAAAAAAGCTTAGGGACAGTGCCCAGGCCCTGAGTTCAAGCCCCAGAATTGGCACAAGAAAAAAAAAAAAAAGAAACACACAAAAAAATAAAACCCTGCAGGTAATGATCAAACCTTCAATATTCTCAGTCATCATGATGAAACAATTAAGGAATACTATATGATGTATTTATTACCATTATTTAATCCAACAAATGTTTGCCAAGATTCTATTGTTTGTCTGGCAATGTTCTATATGGGAAATAAAAGAAAAAAACAGTCTTGTGTTTAAGTAGTTGAGCAATCTAGAAAGAGAAATGAAGCAAGCACATGCAAGACAAGCAAGAAGTCATTTCAGAGCTCACAGTTTGGAGGAGAGCAAAATCCGGGATGTGTGGGTGAAGGTGAAGAAAAACTGACCATGCTGGGCACTGTGGTTCATGCCTCTAATCCTGGCTATTCAGGAGGCTGAGATCTGAGGATCCTGGCTCCAAGCCAGCCCAGAGAGTAAAGTCTGTCAGACTCTTATGTCTAATTAACCAGCCCCCCACCCCCTACAAAAAAAAAAAAAGCCAGAAGTGGAGCTGTGGATCAAATGGTAGAATGCCAGCTCTGAGTGAAAATCAAAGGTACCTGAGCTAAGTGCTCAGGTCCCAAGTTCAAGCCTCAGTGCTGAGATGCAACAGTAGGTGCTTTTCCCATCCTCCTAACAAGTGCTCTGAGGTCAGGTGTTTGTTGGCATTGTTTCAGTCCCTAGCTCTGTGGTGCCTTGGAGAATTGAGATCATTGTTTCCTTTATCTCTCCCCCATCCTTGCAGGGTTAATTTCTTCCTTGTGTTTTTTATAAAGTCAGTATAGCCTTAGGTCTCATATTGACATTCAAGGCAAGATAAAAAGCGAAAGATTCTTTTTTTTTTTTAATCTAGTAAGAAAAATCTCTCCCAGGGGGCTTATTCCCAAGACTTTTTGTTTTCCCCTGGGCCAGAGCTTGCTATCTCACCCAGCTGCAAGGACATCTGCCCTGTCAGCAGAAGCTTCTGGAATCTACCACAGGAGGCCCAGCACCCTGGGGATTGGGAGTGGCTTTGGAGTAAAGGACAGCCCTGGCCACATATGCCTGATTGGGGATAGCGTCCAGGGCATGCTGATGTCCAACACAGAGAGTTTCACGGACTTGCCTGCCTGGCCTGGCTTTGAACCACCATCCTCAGATCTCAGCTCCTGAGTAGCTTAGATAACAGGTGTGACCCACCAGTGCCCAGCCTCAGTCAGTACTTTAAATATGGATGTTTGGGCCAAGAGAAAGAGTGGAAGTCCACCAAAATCCCCAAGAAACCATCTTGAGTTCATGTTCTGCATAGTTAAGGTCAGAACCACCTTAGAACAAATATAAAACTTGAATAGAAAACATAGAAGTGTGATTGTTATTCATTCCCACTAAGACTCTAGCACTGGCAGACTTCCTTCAGACTGGTCCCTATCCACCTCTCTATCTCTCTCAATCTCCTTCCCATCCTCTCCCTCTTCCTCCTCCTTCCCTCTCCTCCTTTGCTTCTTTGTCATCTTCTTCTTTCTGTCTCTGTCTTTTAGTCTCTCTATGTCTCTCAGTTTGTGTCTTTCTGTCTCTGGACCTCCCTGTCTCTTTCAATATTTCTCATTCTTTGTCCATTTCTGTGTCTGTCTCTTTCTTAGGAGTGACTTGAAAATGCAGGAACTCTCAGCCACCTGGAGGCCCAGAACTGCATATGTCTGCCTGAAGGCATAGATCTGATCAGGGTTCATAAAGCTAACAGTGATCTGCAGTGATTATGAAGCTCAAAGTGCTTTTCAGTCTCGAGATATGCAAACTTTCAGCCAGTTAAGGGCTGGGAGACTCCACAACAGAAGTGTGCAGTGAGTTTCAAATGTGCTCCATTGAGAAATAGAATTTGGTTGACATTGCAAGTATTTTTGTTGGTGGTGGTGGTAGTGGTGGGGCTTGAACTCAGGGCCTGAATGCTGTTTCTGAGCTTTTTCACTCAAGGTTAGTGCACTACCACTTTGAACCAAAGTGCCACTTCCACAAGTATTTTGTTTAAATATACATGAATTCTACATTGCTTGAATGTATTAAGAGGATCTGTGGTTGTTCATAAATGTGGTTTAAGTAGAGATTAAATGAAGGATCTTTCCTGTCATGCATTCAGGAGCTATGCTACTTTTTTGTGTATGTGTGTGCGCTGGTTCTGGGGCTTGAACTCAGTGCCTGGGCATTGTCCTTGAGTTTCTTTTGTTCAAGGCTAACACTAGGACTTGAGCCACACCTCTACTCTGGCTTTAAAAACAACAACAACAACAACAAAAACAAAATGGTAGTAGTTAATTGAAGATAAGAGTCTCAATGACTTTCCTGTCTGGGATGACTTTGCACTGTGTCCTCAAATCTCACCTTCCTGAGTAGCTAGGATTACAGACATGAGCCACTGGCACTTGGCTGTAGCTATGCTAGTTTTAAATACTCTAGTATAAGACCCTGAATTTTCCCTCTGAAATTTAACCTAAGCATTCTGTCTGTCTGTCTGTCTGTCTATCTATCTATCTACCTATCTATCTGACTTATTATTAATAGCACAAGTAGGTTTATCATGAAAATTCCATAAGTATATATAATGTATTTTGCTCAACTTTACCTCATCTGTTATGTTCCATGAGCCTTCCATTTTGAATTTTAAAAATAAAAGAGAATCAGACAGCTGGGTGCCAGTGGCTCATGCCTGTAATCCTAGCTACTCAGGATGCTGAGATATGAAGATTGTGGTTCGAAGCCAGCCCTGGCAGGAAACTCCATGACTCTTATCTACGATTAAGCACTCAAAAAACAGAAGTAGAGCTGTGGCTCAAGTGGTAGAGTGATAGTCTTGAGGAAAAGAAGCTCAGGGACAGCCCAGGGCCTGAGTTCAAGCCCCGAGATTGCCAGAGAGTTGGGGAAAGAGAAAGAGGGGGAGAGAGAGAGAAAGGAGAGAGAATCAGACAAGTTCTGGTGGATTACTCATTAAACATCAATTAGATTCTAATTAAATACCAAAAAGCCAAAAGTAGAGCTGTGGCTCAAGTGGTAGAGTGCCAGCTTGGGGTGGGGAAAGCTAAGAGAAGATGCCTAGGCCTTCAGCTCAAGTCTCATTCACTGATGCCATCTTCTCACCTTTTAAAACTTAAGAATCAAGGGGTCCTAGCCTCCCCTCCTATGATGGGATCCATGTGTATGTCCTGCCCACTGCTCCCAGAAGCAGGCTCGGCCACAGGATACCCTTTTCCAGACTAACCTGAATCTCAGGGTAGCCTCAAAAATCCCCTCAAACATGCTACAGCTTTCCAGAAGTACGTCCTGAAAAATAACCCTCTGACTCCAAGCCAGCGATCACACTTGTCTGTTTCATCGTTTGTGTCCTACACTTAGCACTGTCTCAGTATTCTTCATGTATGACAGATACACTGTGGGAATCACTAACACCCCCCCCCCATTTTCTCTCTTTCTCTCTTTGGGTACCAGTACCATGACTTGACCTCGGGGCCTGGGCACTGTCCATTAGAGTTCTCACTCAAAACTGGCACTCTACCACTTGAGCTACAGCTCCACTTTCAGCTTTTTGCTGGTTAATTGAAGATAAGAGTCTCATATATGTGACTCAAAGCTGGCTTTGAGTCAACGTCCTCAGATCTTAGCCTCCTTGAGTGGCTGGGATTACAGGCATGAGCCGCCCTGCTGGTACATCTAGTATGGGCCTCATTTAGGGAGAGTTTATCTCTTTATAACTATCTGTCTGTCTGTCCTCTGTGTGTCTGTCTGCCCATCTGTCTGTCTTTCTCTCTATAGGTAGAGACACACTTTCTCTACACATACACACACACCTCACACACACTTTTTTCTTCTTTCTTCTTTTGAACCACTCAATAGTATTTTTGCTGAACTCCAGAGAACAAATTCAGAAAGGACCTTATTTTTTTTAGAGCATTTAATACATTCGGTTTTATCTAGAAAATTGGTAAACTACTCATAGAGTAAAGGAGATGAAAATTGAGATTATTAGGTAATGTGTCCCAACTCTCTTTTCCTTAGCTGTATTGGCTGGCTATTTGTAGGGTTTGGAGGGGCTGACATGGAGTCCTTTCCTGTAGACATATTGGATAGGAGTCAGCTTCTGAGAGGGTACTGTGGATTGGATGACTTTAAGTCAGACAAGGAAACACCCCTTGCTCACCTCTGTTGGTGTGGGGTGGGAAGAGGGTCTCACCTGCAACCAGCCCTTGGGTGCAGGCCTTTCTTTGTAACCCTGAACATGAGTGCTTTGGACCTGCTCTGCCCCCACAACGTGAATCCCTTAGGAATGCACAGACACTGGTCCCCATCATGTGCGCATGCCTAAGCTCACACCTGGTGAAGATGTCCTAGGCTAGGAGCGGGAAGGCAGGGCTTGAACTCACACTGTGAGTTTTGAACACAGAAGGGCTCAGAGCTCTCAGATTCAGAGGAGGGGACAATGGAGATTCGAGCGACTTTCTGCATGTGGGGAGGACTTGGCCCTCCTCAGGAGGAGTGTAGGGAGTTGGGAAGCAGAAGGTTGCATGTAAGGTGTTCAGGCTTGTAGGATGAATAAGCTCAGAGACTTATCAACATGTCTTCCAGATCTAGAACTACTCCCATGTGTGCAAGAGCTCACATGTGGCCATGATGACATGTCACTAGTTGTGTGGATTTCCTAGAGCCTGAGGGATCTGAGACTTCAGAAAGAAGATGGAGCTCAGGCATCAGAGACAGAGAAATGGACAAGACACAGAGGGCATGCACAGGCATGCACTCATGGATGGGGCACAGAGGGCATGCACAAGCACACACCCATGGACAGGGCACAGACAGAGAGAGTGTAGAGGCACACATCCATGGACAAGGCACAGACAGAGGGAGTGCACAAGCACACACCTATGGATGGGGCACAGACAGAGGGTGTGCACAGCCACCCATGGACAGGGCACAGCCAGAGGGTGTGCACAGGCACACATCCATGGATGAGGCACAGAGGGAGTACACAGGTACACACCCACGGATGGGGCACAAACAGAGGGAATGCAGAGGCACACAGCCATGATCAGGGCACAGAGGGCATGCACAGGCACACACCCAGTGAAAGAAAGAAAGAAAATAGAAAAGAAATGCTTAGCTACATGGCAAGCTGGATTAGAATACAGATTATTGTCTAGATTATTGACAAAATATATTTAAGACTCAATATTTGATGAGATAAACACGAGCGTTTCCTAACTCCTCGCCTCACAAACACTTACCTCATATATATTTGACCTCATTCCCTCTCCAAACTAGATTACTAATGGAAAGCTCACGGTGGCAGGGGAGAGATCTGTAACCATCACCTTCAGAAGCAAAAGCAAGCCAAGCACTGCGGCTAGTTGTTCTAGATGTCTGAATGACATGCATTGGTCAAGAAAAAAAAATCAGTTCAGAGCTTTCCAATTAACTCAGAAAAGTGTAAGAGGATGAACAGGAAGGTCAGTGACAAATTGAGACCATGCTCAGAAGATCCACCTTCAAATGACACGCTTCTCTGGGAGTTGACACTGAAAAATTCTTCTTTGTTTTCCTTTGGGCTGGTACTGGGGCTTGAACTCAGGGTCTTTTCCATTCAAGGCTAGCACTCTACATTTTTTTTTTTTACAGTCTCTACAGAGTAAAGTTTGCTTGTTTCTAGATAGTGAAATAACATCTCATTTATCCTTGGAAAGGTAAAAGATTCCATTTTAACATGCTAGGATAGAAAAAGAAAGGTTAGTGACTAGAGATGGAGTTGAACAAGCTTCCTAGGGTATTTGTTAATAGCAATAATAATATTTTGTTATAAAAGAAAATATTAGATCCATAGAAAATTTTATTTCTCTTTTTCTTTTTCTTTTTTTTTTTTTTTTGGCCAGGCTTGAACTCAGGCCTAGACGTTATCCCTGAGGTTTTTTGGCTCAAGGCTAGCACTCTGCTACTTGAGCCCCTTCCAGCTTTTTGATGATTGATTGGTGTTAAGAGTCTTGTGGACTTTTCTGCTTGGGCTGACTTCAAACTGATGCTTGGATCTCAGCCTCCTGTGCTACTAGGATTACAAGCATGAGCACCAGAGCCCAGTTTATCTTCCTAATTTCTACAGCTCCTGGAGAGTAGAGAAAAACTTGCTTCTTCCTAGATAGTAGGACACATCTCATTATCCTCAGACAGGTAAAAAAAGAAAAAGAAAAATAAGCAGATAGAGATGGATTCAAATTGAAAAATATCAGACTGCATAGTAAGCTTTATTTTTCTGTGTTTTGTAATTAATGTTACAAAAATATTTCATTTTTGTTACATTATTTGCTAAGGATTATTTTCCTGGTCTGTATGTGTAAATCTTGGGTGGTATCTTTCAGGATAATCCTTTTTTACCTTAAAAATTGTTATTATAAGGTGATATATGGGGGGGGGGGTTACAATTACATTAAGTCAAGTAATGAGCATATTTCCTTTTTGACAATGTCACCCTTTCCCTCACTCTCTCCCAGTTTTTTCCCTCCTGTTCAGAAACGTTCCTAAACCAACCGCATCAGAATTGAATTGAAAACCAGCAACACTTGGATCAGATCCTTTGTCTCTATGATCTCAAAGAAAGAAGTCCACGGACAAAGAGGGAGGAGCAAAATGGCAAAGATTTATTGAAGAAAAAGAAAAATCTAGACAGAAGGGTGTCAGAGGAGGGGACCACCTGGGGCGCGGGGTGCGGGGTTAGTAAGTCAACTCTGGGAGAGAGCTATGCAACTCTCAAAAGCATTGGACAGCCTGTAGGCCATATCAGTCCCCAGGGCCAATCAGGAGGCTCCATACAGCCTGCCCTGTATGTTTTAGTCCCTTTGATTGGATTTTCATTATGGCGCCCACCTCTGAGGTCTAATCAGCCATTTGTTCACATGCAGGTCTTCCAAGGACAATGCAATGAGGGGATGCCCAGAGGCCTGCATGTGACACTGCTCCAGGCCCTGGTGATGGGATGTCCAGGGACTTGCACACAGGGCTGCTCGGGGCCATGGTGATGGGATGTCCAAGAGTCTGTACATGGGACTGCTCAGGCCCTGGTGATGAGATGTTCAGGATCCTGCACACAGGGCTACTCAGGGCCATGGTGATGGGGTGTCCAGGAGTCTGCACACTGGACTGCTCAGGCCCTGATGATGGGGTGTCCAGGAGTCTGCACACTGGACTGCTCAGGCCCTGATGATGGGGTGTCCAGGGACCTGCACACAGGGCTGCTCAGGGCCATGGTGATGGGATGTCCAGAGACCTGCACATGAGACCACTCAGGGCCATGGTGATTGGATGTCCAGAGACCTGCACACCAGACCACTCAGGGCCATGGTGAGGGGTACAGAACCTTGGTGAGAGGGGGCCTTTGTCCTGATAGTTGACACAGGCTGTGTGCTCTCCAAATTTTCAAAGGGACTTATAAGAAACACACATCTATGTACACACATACATATTAAAGTGCATATGTGTGTATATATGCTTGTGTATGTGTACCTATCTTTTTACCTATTTATCATCTATCATATAGAGTGTGTATGTATGTAGTAAAATATGTCTATTATGTATCATCCATCCACCCATGTACCTCTAATCCACACCCACACCCCACATCTCTTTAACTATCTATCATCTATATATCATCACCTATATATGTATGTATCTACTATCATCTATCTGTCATCTATCATCTATGTGTCATCATCTATGTATGTATTTATGTATGTATCAACTATCATCTGTCTGTCATCTATCTATCATCTATCTATCCAGCATCTATCTATTCTATCTCTTCCTCTCCCTCAGAATATCTTGCAAATTAAAGTTTCAGAAAATCCATTTAAAATGATACTCTTCCAAGTAGAAGTGATCATGCTATAAGATTTGCAGGAGAACCCATCCATTTCCAGCTGAGTGGAGGGGGAAAATGGACTCGCACAAAGGTAGAAGGATGCTTCTAGTAAGGGTAGAGAGGGAAGGAGAGAGAGAGAAGGAGGAAGGGAAGAGGGAGGGAGAGAGAAAGAGAGAACAAGCAGAGGTGTGGGGGCAAGTTTTGTAGAAATCATCTCCAGGAAACAAGTCTGTCTTTCCTTGAGGGGCAGGAGATGAGTACATGAATCATGAATCCTTTGTGTAATTTTCTCATTCCTCAGAGTGGAACAACAGCCCCTCTCTCCTGGGCCTCTACATCAGTCTCTCTTCTTGGTTCTATACTGATGAAACATGGAGAAAGAAATGACAGGTGGAGATGTTATCTAGGAAGAAAAAGATTACTATGTTTAGATTGACTGGTTTCCTGGAGGAAAGGCCAGGGTTTCTAATATCTTTGACATGCGGGCCATACAGTCTCCTGTGTCTTTCAGACCACAGATAGCGGGTGAATGCGTTCTCCAGCCTTCTTTGAAGCCTTCAGTGGGTGCTTTCAGCAGTTTCTGATTTGGGAATCTAATGTTGCTCTAAATCTACACCCATTGTGCAATCATCCAGCCAGTCCTTCTTTGAATCCCTCTACCCTGACCTTGTGAGCTCCTGCATTTGATGGCACCTTATCCTGAGAAGCAGAGACATGGCCCAGGCCTGTTCCAGACTCTACTTAGACCTGCTCTTTATCTAAGTCAGCAGGCTGAAGGTTGGTAAAACAGACACATAAACCCAAGAACCTGTTTTACTTAATTTATTTAATTAATTTATTTGTGCCAGTACTGGGGCTTGAACTCAGGTCTCTGTGCTCTTGATTGGCTTTTCTGCTCAAGGCTAGGACTCTACTACTTAAGCCATATTTCCACTTCTAGTTTTCTTTGGCGGAGGGTGTGTTATGAGGCTTGAACTCAGGGCCTTGGCACTGTCCTTGAGCCTCTTTGCGCTTAAGGCTAGTGTTCTACCACTTGAGCCACAGCACTACTTCCAGCTTTTGAGTGGCTAATTGAAAATAAAAGTCTCACAAGGACTTTTCTGCCAGGCTGGCTTTGAACCACGAGTAGCTAGGGTTGCAGGTGCGAGCCACCAATGCCCAGCCCATAAGCCTGCTTTGGGAACACATGTTCAAATGTATTTACAATACTCTTACTTCCCTCCTCACATTTTTAATATTTTGCAGCTAGGTCTAAGCAGTTTTTTCACTTTGTAGTACATTAGAAAAGGGGTAAGGCCATAATGGGATGAGGTTTTAATTTTATCTTTGCTATTATTATTATTTTGCGAAGGGACTGGGGCTTGAACTCAGGGCCTTGCTTGGCTTTTTTGCTCAAGGCTGGTGCTCTATCACATGAGACACACCTCCAATTCTGGCTTTTTTTGGTTAGAGATAAGAGTCTCTCAGATTTGTCTTCTTGGGTTGGCTTTGAACTGTGATTCTCAGATCTCAGCCTCCTGAGTAGCTAAGGATTACAGGCCTGTGCCACCAGAGCCTGGCTTAAAAGGCCAAGGTTTTAAGCCAAAGATTATGAACTCTCAAGGTGAACTTTAGTTATTTTGACATGAAGATGCTAGATATCTCAGGGGAGAAGAGAGCCCTTCTTGCACGTGGAGTTGTGCCTGTGATGTCCTCTTCCTCCACGTGGAGTCGTGCCTGTGTTGTCCCCTTCCTCTGCATGGAGTCGTGCCTGTGATGTCCTGGTGGGTTCGGAGGACCAGAGGCCTCTGGGAGCTGTGAGGACACTTGCTGCTTGTCCACAGGAGGAGGCCTGAATCAGCAGGGGACTGTGGAAGGCAACAGGGCTCCTAAAGCTCTTATGATTTCTACTGCAGTATAAAAACCTTCTCTTCCGGACACTCAAACAGTTATTTATTTATTTATTTATTTAATTTATTAATTGAACACAAACTTTTTTGACAAGGTGTTGTGCAAAAAGGGTAAGTTACATAGTAGGGCAGTGTGTACATTTCTTGTGATATCTTACGCCCTGTTTTTCTTTCCCTTCTCTAGGTCAGGTAGACATATATACAATATACAATGTATCAAGAACATATACAGTAGCCACGTGGCCAAGCCCAAGAAAATTTGCCTAGGGCTTTAAATGTAATGTCAATATTAGACAATATGTCTTATATGATCATACATACATAGCTTTTGAGCTATTGTATTCCACTGAGAGGTCGATTTTTGACCTTTATATGTTGAGTAGTTGTTTGGTTTTAGTTACATACTGTTGGGTCGCTGCCCCAATCCTGTGGGAAATACCATTTGACAAGCAGTTTTTGGTTTCACAGACCTGGTTTCTACTGTCTCTCCGTCTCCCTTTCTTTTTTTTTTTTTTTTTTTGGCCAGTCCTGGGCCTTGGACTCAGGGCCTGAGCACTGTCCCTGGCTTCTTCCCGCTCAAGGCTAGCACTCTGCCACTTGAGCCACAGCGCCGCTTCTGGCCGTTTTCTGTATATGTGGTGCTGGGGAATCGAACCTAGGGCCTCGTGTATCTGAGGCAGGCACTCTTGCCACTAGGCCATATCCCCAGCCCTCCGTCTCCCTTTCTTAACAGTCATATATCAGGGAGATCATGCCCCTTTGTTTTCTGTGTTCTAGGCTTGTCTCGCTCAACATTATTTGTTAGAATTCTGACCATTTCCCTGCAAATAACAACATTTCATCATTCCTAATCACTATGTAGTATTCCATTGTGTAAAGGTACCATATTTTTTGGATCCATTCATTTGTGGAGGGGCATCTGGGTTGTTTCCATATTTTGACTATTGTGAATTGTGCCACGATAAACATGGAAGTACAAATGTCTTTTTGATATCTTGGGACTTGCTGTTTAGGATAGATGCCTAGGAGTGGTATGGCTGGGTCATAGGGTAGGTCTATATTGAGCTTTTTGAGAAACCTCCATACTGTTCTCCAAAGTGGTTGTACTAATTTGCACTCCCACCAACAATGGAGAAGGGTTCCTCTTTCCCCACACCCCCTCCAGCATTTGTTGTTGCCTGAGTTCAGAGTATAGGCCATTGTAACTGGGGTGAGGTAGTATCTCAGGGTTGTTTTTATTTGCATTTCCTTTACTACCAGGGATGTTGAACATTTCCTCATATGTTTCTTTGCCATTTTTTTTCTTCTCTTGTGAAGTCTCTCTTTAGCTCCTTTACCCATTTCCTAATTGGTTTATTGGGCTTGGAGGGGCTTAGTTTTTTGTTGTTGTTGTTTTTTTTTGCCAGTCCTGGGCCTTGGACTCAGGGCCTGAGCACTGTCTCTGGCTTCTTTTTGCTCAAGGCTAGCACTCTGTCACTTGAGTCACAGAGCCACTTCTGGCCATTTTCTATATATGTGGTGCTGGGGAATTGAACCCAGGGCTTCATGTATACGAGGCAAGCACTCTTGCCACTAGGCTATATCCCCTGCCCCGAGGGGGCTTAGTTTTTTGAGTTTTCTGTAGATGACAGATATTAGGCCTTTGTCTGTTACTGTGCTGGTAAAGATCCTTTCTCATATGGTTGGCTGTCTTTCTGTTTTGGTGGCTATGTCTTTAGCTGTGCAGAAACTTTTTAACTTGTAGTAGTCCCATTTGTCGAGTCTCTCCCCTATTTGTTGTGCCCCTGGGACTCTATTCAGGAAGTTCCTTCCTGTGCCTATAAGTTCTAGCGTCTTTCCTACTCTGTCCTTCAGTAGTTTCAAGGATTCAGGTCTGATATTGAGGTCCTTGATCCATTTTGAGTTGATCTTGGTGCATGGTGATAGGCTTGGGTCTACTTTGAGTTTTCTGCATATGGCTGCCCAGTTCTTCCAGCACCAGTAGTTGAAGAGGCTATGTTTATTCCATTGTATGTCTTTAGCTCCTTTGTCGAATATCAGCTGACTGTAAGAGTGCGGTTTTATTTCTGGATCTTCAATTCTAATCCATTGGTCTTCCGATCTGTCAAACAGTTTTTGTAAAATAAGGATTAGTGAATATTTGTGTCCTCATTCATGAAGCCTCTAGAAGTGATTAGCAAAGTGATTTCTGTCTAATATCAGTACACGCCCATTGTCTAATTACTTGTGTTAAGCATTAAGGCTTCTCAGGGGGAAAAAAGTAACCTTTACTAATAATTTTTATACCAGAATGTAAAACATTAGCGAACGTGTCATTGCATCTTAATTTTATTTAGTTTAATTAATTATTAGCAAAATTTTCCATTGTTGAAACATTATTTTTATTGCCAGCTAAAATTACTATTTTGGTTTGCATCACAAACTCATAAATGGTTTGGCAAAATATGAAAACATCTCAAAATTTCCCTTGAGATTTACTGATACATATTGGAAATTTTTTTTATTCCACTGGGTGAACCATGGAGAATTTGGCTCTTTTATTAATTCTTACCTCAGCAGATATTTTTTGAGGGACAAGGATAATTGCCATAACAGAAATGATTTTTTTTCCATTCTATAAGGAGCTGTTTCTAGTGTTCTGAGTTATTTCAGTTTTGCAAAATACATACAAAATAGAACTGGAGATAATTTTTGAGATTCAAACATAGTACACTAGCTAATGATAATATAAATACTTCCTTCCTCAGCAGCTTGTGCTGTAAGAGGAAATGGCAATTAAAAATTAAAAATGGTTTTCTTGTAGTTGTGCAGTTTTAAGTAAAACTGGAAGGCTAAGCTAGGAACTGGCATTCATGCCTGTAATCCTGACTACTTAGGAGGCTGAGATCTGAAGATTACAGTTCAAAGCCAGACATAGGACAGACAAATTTGAGAGACTTTTATCCTTAATTAATCAGCAAAAAGATCCAGAAGTGGAGCTGTCGCTCAAGTGGTACAGCACCAGTGTTGAGCTGAATGCAAGTGTGAGCTCCTGAGTTCAAGCCCCAGTACTTACACAAACAAAACATGGCCAAACAAAGAAGACATGCTATCTAAATAAAACCAGTTTCAAGATATAGACAAAGAGACTAATTTTGGTAGGTTATTCTAAGACTAATTGTGTGAATTGACAGTTCCAATGACCTCAAACCCTCAGGATTATTAGGGATCCTTCCTTCTACCACATCCTTCCTTCAGTCTACCACCATTGGTATGAACTGATACTAGCCAGAGATTGAAATAAAAAAGGCAATTTCATTTTTACACTATTTCATATTAAGGAAGAAATTGGCATCATAAAACCCAAATAATATTTGCACTGTCCTGTACTGCTGTATCATTTAATCTGAAGATCTACCACAAGTTGAAAGATTAAAGATCATTTTCAGTGAGCAAAGGAAATGACTTATTTTATACCTAACAATTAAGCTTCTGTAAGTGCACAGATTGACATATCTTATTTGGTTTATACCAAACAAAGGCAACACAAAATAGTTGAAAAGGATTGAGAGGATAGATTTTTGCCAAGGTAAGTATAATCCTAAGCAAACCCCGTCTTTTCTAAGTACACATAACACAAGCAAGCTCATACCCTCATTTCCAGACAGGGATTACATTGTTAATACTGTTAAAAAAAAAAAAAGAAAGTCTTGATAGTCATGTCAGAGGAATCATTAATACAAAGAAAGCAAAAACAGAGATGCCTTTTATGGACATGTTGATGATTTTTTTGCTGGCTAACTGGAAATGGAAACACCTGTAAAATAAGCACAGGCATGCATTTTTCTTAGACATGTGCAGCTATGGCTGATGAATCAAGTCATGTCCAGCAAGCCCACAGCAGGCAATTTTGGCTACCTGTGCTATCATCCTGTGATTAACAGGCACAGAACCATAGAACAGTGAAAGCTGGACACTGGTGGCTCATATCCCAGGAACTCAGGAGGCTGAAAGCTGAGCACCTTAGCTCAGATAAACATGAGAGACTTGTCTCCAATTAGCCAGCAAAAAACTGGAAGTGGGGCTGGGGATATAGCCTAGTGGCAAGAGTGCCTGCCTCAGATACACGAGGCCCTAGGTTCGATTCCCCAGCACCACATATACAGAAAACGGCCAGAAGCGGCGCTGTGGCTCAAGTGGCAGAGTGCTAGCCTTGAGCGGGAAGAAGCCAGGGATGGTGCTGGGGCCCTGAGTCCAAGGCCCAGGACTGGCCAAAAAAAAAACCAAAAAACAAAACTGGAAGTGGCTCTGTGATTCAGGTGGTAGAGGACGAGCCTTGAATGGAAAAGCTAAGGGATAGCACTCTTGTCCCAAATTCAAGACCCAGTACTGATACAAAAAACAAAACCAACACAATAGAATCATAAAGCTTACCTCACAGAAGAGCACTGGCTATACCTAGTCTCTTATCATAAGTCTTTAGATGAGTAGAAGAAGTAAAATGCCTTGTCAAGTTTCAAATAATTTGAGATAACCAGTATTTAGGATATATCCTCCTGTACTGTAGCTGCCGTGCCCACCCTACTCTCCTCCACCTGGCCACCTCCCAGCCATCCAGCCCGTCCAGCTGAACTCTGTGTCTGAAACTATGTGTGACCCCAGTGAATCATCCTCCCTGGCCGAGGACTTCCTGGGCCCCATTTGGAAGGTGGTTCATTTCCCGCAGAATCTGGACTCATTTCCACTCTTGTTTTGACTTGGAAAAGTGGTAGAGCCTTGGGAGACTCTGTCGTTTCTCCTTTCCTTCCCTTAGCTTAGAGATGGCGATGCCAAGAAGATCAGGCAAAGCAGCATGCAGAAGAGAAGCCATGTGGCAGATAAGGGAGGTGCCCCAGCCAACAGCTGCAGCCAACTATGAGACTAGTACATGAGGCCAAATAAGAGAGCCCAGCCCCTGGCCCATTCACCAACTGACCTCAACAGCATGAGTGAGCTCAGTTCTTACCACGGCATGCAAACACCAGCAGTCCACTCTCAGAAGTGAGTGAAGCCGGCTCCTGATCCACGGACTGGTGGAAAAGTAAAAATGTAAAAATTGTAGGTTTTAAACTTAGGAAGGGACTATGTATGAAAAATAGAAAGTAGATCCACCCCCAAAGCAGAGGAAAATAACAGAAGAGAGACAGACAGACAGACAGACAGACAGACAGAAAGACAGACACCAGGGATCTCATGGAAAAGTGAGGAGCAGAAACACAGAAGCTGTCCCTTAGGAAATGGAAGGGAAGCTGTTGCTGCTGCTCAGACCTATAATCATAGCTATTCAGGAGGTTGAGACCTAAGGTAACTCTTATCTCTAATTAATTAACCAGCAGCAAAAAAGCCAGAAATGGAGGTGTGGCTCAAGTCATAGAGTACCAACCAGGAGAGAAAAAGGCAAGCGAGAGTCAGAGGCTCTGAATTTAAGTCCCAGTAGTGGCATGAAAAAAAAAAAAAGAAAAAAGGAAAAGGAAAAGAAAAGGTAATGGAGAGATAAGCCAGGTATGGTGATGGTATGCACAGGAGGAGCATAAGTTCAAGGCCAGTCTGAGATACATAGCAAGATTTGTCTGTTTCAAATAAACCAAAAGAAAAAAATTAAAGAAGGAAGGAAGGACCAGGGAGGGAAGGAGGGAAGGAAAAAGAAAGGAAGGGAAAAAATAGTTTGTGCCTCCTTCCTCCTCTTCTTCCTCCCTTTCTTCTTCCTCATTCTCCTTCTTTTGGTGCAGGTACTTGGACTTGAATTCAAGGCCTCGTGCTCTCATTTGGCATTTTAGCTCAAAGCTGATGTTCTGCCACTTGAATCACGCCTCCACTCTGGCTTTTTGCTAGTGAAGTGGAGTTAAGAGCCTCTTGGGTTTGTCTTCTGGGTTTACATGGAGTTGTGATCCTCAGATCTCAGCCCCCTGCGTGGCTAGGATTACTGGAGTGAGCGCCACTGGCCACAGGCTTTGTCCCACTTCCTTGTTTGACAGGGGTTACAATAAAAATTTATAAGGAGTTAAGTTCAGATGTTGCAAGTAAATTAAGTAGGATTTGATGTTTGCTGAAGTCTGGTATTATAGCCAGGGTATATATTCATTGGATATTGATAACATTAAACTGGAGAGACTGGAGAGAAGTTGATTTAGGAAGAAGCACTTAAGATGACATATGGACTTTGATGATGAATCCAAAAGTCTGGAACTGGGAGTCCTGGTCTAGATAACAGATAGCGTGTTGGAGCTTTGGGTCCTTTCTTTTCTCTACCAAAGAAAGAAGTACAAGCAGGAAAAGTGGGAAGAGAAGGAAAGTTTATTTGCCAGTGAGAGTAAGATGCCAAAGAAGTTGCTGATTGGTTACTGGATGTGCTGATTGATGACTGCAGGTTGGTACAAGCCCCCTCTAGGACCTCTGTCTTGGAGGGCCACCTGTGCCGCTTGCTTTCCTTGTCCACTTGCATTCTTGGCAAAGAGGAAGAAGATAAGGAAAAGGAGATGAAGGAGGAGATGAAGTAGTAGAAGATGGAGGAGGAGTAGATGGAGGTGGAGGAGGAAGAGAGATGGAGGAAGAGATGGAGGAGGAGATGAAGGGAGAGATGGAAGAGGAGATGGAAGAGAGGAGATGAAAGAAGATGAGAAGGAGAAGCTGGAGAAGAAGGGGAAGAAGAGAGTAGATGATGGGAGAGATGGAGGAGAAGGAGGAGGAAGAAGAGATGGAGAAGGAGGAGGAAGAAGAGATGGAAGAGGAAGAAAAGGAGGAAAAGATATAGGATGAAGAGGAGATAGTGGAGGAGGAATTGGATGAGGAGGAAGAAGAGGAGGAAAAAAATAGAGGAGGAGAAGGAAGAGGAAGTAAAGATGGAGGAAGAGATGGGGAGGAGAAGATGGAAGAGGAGGCAATGGAGGTAGAGAATATGGAGCAGGAGATGGGAAAGGAGGAAGAGGAGAGGAAGGAGGAGGAAGAATAAGACCAGAGAAAATGAAGGCAGAGATGGAGGAGGAGAAAGAGAGAAGGAGATGGAGGAGAGGAGATGGAAAAAGAGAAAGAAATGGAGAAGGTAGAAAAGAAGATGGTGAGGGAGGAAAAGATGGCAAAGGAGGAAGAGGAGGTGGAGCAGAAAGAGGAGGGGAGCACAGACTTCTTCATGCAAGAGAGTGAGAAAGGAGGGAGAAGGTAACAAGTTTGATAAGAAATATACTCACTGGGGCTGGGAACGATTCTGTAGCACTACATATACAGAAAAAGCCAGAAGTGGTACTGTGGCTCAATGGGTAGAGTGCTAGCCTTGAGCAAAAGGAAGCCAGAGACAGTGCTCAGGCCCTGAGTTCAAGCCCCAGAACTGACACAAAAAAGAAAAAGAAATAAAAAATAAAGGTTTATCTTCTGAAACATCTTCTAGGGTCAAAAGGAGAGACACAGTAGGGTTCAATTGATAGAAAGTACCTTTACTTTTTGCCTTTTTCCAGTCAGATTCTGTACTTATTCTTCCTCCAAAGAAAAATGATTATGTATCTTATGTATCACATCAGCTAAACATATATAATTTTCTTGGGAATTTGAGAAGATGGAGTGTGGGAGTCATATCACTAAGGAATAGCCCCATTAGCTAAATGTTTCCAAGTCACTCATTGGGCTACTGATTGCTGTGTCTTGTTCTCTCAGGATTCCTCCCCCTGGCACTTTCTTATCTGGGACAGCAGAGTTTCCTGTTCTCTCTGGGTCTCTCTCAGCCCCGAGACCCAAGGGTTCAGGCTGACCTGGCATGGGATATTACTAAATGGAAAAAAAAAAAGAGATTTTCCCCTATTCTGGTACATACTGAAATGGGATTCTAGAAGGCCAGGTGTAAAGAGAATAAATCTAAGAACATTCAGATTGATCTTAGGCTGGATCACTAAGGAAGTAGATAACAAAGTTGTTTGGCACTGGTGGCTCATGCCTGTAATCTTAGCTACTCAGGAGGCTAAGATACGATCATCACTGAATGAAGCTATCCCAGGCAGGAAAACCCATGAGACTCTTACGTCTAATTAACCACCAAAAAATCAGAAGTGGGGCTGTGGCTCAAGTGGTAGAGTGTTAGCTTTGAGCAAAAAAGCTCAGGGACAGAGCCCAGGCTCTGAGTTCAAGCCCCAGGACTGGCACATACACACACACACACACACACACACACACACACACACACACACACACCAGGTTTGACTAAGAGCATTGCTGAATTATCTCTAACTAATCCAGCCCACCCTATTTCCTTTAATTAAAATATTTTCCAATTCTAAGAAGCACTATAAATCAACACAAGGGACTTTTTGCCCTTTGGATTTTAACTTTGAAACCAGGAAAATTAACTAAAAAATATTCTTCCGTGTGTGTGTGTGTGTGTGTGTGTGTGTGTGTGTGTGTGTGTATGCACACAGACTGGCAATGATATTATGGCTTGAACTCAGGGCCCTTAGCTTTTCTGTTCAAGGCTGTCACTCTACCACTTGAGCCATAACTCCACTTCTGACTTTTGCTGGTCAATTGGAGGTAAGAGTCTCACAGACTTTCCTTCCCCATCTGTGCTGGCTTCAAACCTTGATCATCCTCAGATTTCAGTCTCCTGATTAGCTAGAATTATCGGCGTGAGCCAATGGTGCTTGGCAGAGGCTAGCACTCTATCACTTGAGCCACAGCACCACTTCTGGTTTTCTGGTGGTTACTTGAAAATAAGAGTCACACAGGCTTTCCTGCCTGGGCTAACTTTGAACCATGGTCCTCAGATCTCAGCCTCCTGAGTAGCTAGGAATACAGGTGTGAACCACCAGCACCCACTAGCATTTCTTTTTAAGGAACCTACATAGGAAGAAGTTTTAATAAATCTTGAAGGAGACTCAATCCAGCAATTCACATTTACTCCTAGTACCTGTGTTAAAATGAGCAACTTAAGCTACTTTAGAGGCAGAGATTTGAGGACTGAGGTTTGGATAGGAAAGTTCATGAGATTCTTATCTCCAGTTAACCAGCAAAAATCCAGAAGTGGAGCTGTGGCTCAAGTGGTAGAGGGTAAGGCCTTTAGTTCAAGCCCCAGGACCGGCACAAATATAAATAAATAAAAGAATAACTTGCTTCTGTCAGTGAAATCACTTAGAAAATAAACAAGAGATTTATATGACTCTTTCTTTGACTGAATGACCAATTGTCTACAAAAACAAGCTTGAACATGGAGCAAGAAGAATTATAATAGTGTAGGCCACATCCTGAGAGGAAAAGGGGTTTATGGGGGAGAAGAGAGGGTGGCTAGCCATGAGGGGAGTTGGGGTGATGACTGGCCCACTGAAGCAGGTAATCATATGTCCTGGTGCCCTTCACAGTCCTGGGCTGAGGAAGTACAGCCTGGGTCAGAAGCTTAAAAGAAAATATCATGAGAAAGAAATGCAGTAGAATCTGGTGTAAAGGCGCCTATTCTTTGGGGGAGGTGAAAGAAGGAAGATAAAAATTCAAAGTGGAGAGTCAAGTGGCTCATACCTACAATCCTAGCTACTAAAAAGGCTGAGATCTGAGTATCATGGTTCAAAGCCAGCCTGGGCAGGACAGTACAAAAAACCAGAAGTGGTGCTGTGGCTCGAAGTGGTTGAACACCAGCCTGAGCAAAAAGAAGCTAAGGGACAGTGCCCCGGCCCTGACTTCAAGCCCTAGGACCAGCACAAAATTAAAAAACATTGAAAGTGTAAGAGATTTAGTTTGAATTAGCACTCCATGGTGTTGCTTGTTATTTGAGGGTCCCTGCCTAATTCCTAATGTCTTAAGTGTCATGCACAGCTGCCTTATTGTTGGATAAGCCTTGTTGTTATTTAGTTATAGTCCTTCTACCCCCACAAAGGATTGGAACAATTTGCTACTGAAGGCACAGACATCATTAACTCCTCAAACCATTGATAGAAGAAAAGGCAAGAAAGAACTTAAATATTGAAAGAGAGAGAAGGAAGGGAAGAGAATTGTGTCAAAAAGAAAAAGTTAACGAAAGTTATTACAGCTCTGATTTTTTGTGTGTGTGCCAATACTGGGGCTCGAACTCAGGGCCTGGGCACTCTCCCGCAGCTTTTTCTTCAACAGTAGTGTAAGGTCTTCCCTGGAAGGGCTCAATGCAGATGTCTCCCCCACCCCACCTGCTTAAATCTCTGCCCAGCTACCTAGGTAACTGGCACACCTGGAGGCAGTTACTTCCCCCTTCTCTGAGGTCACATCCAATTCACCTGGACACGCCTCTTGCCCCTGCTCTAGATAAGGCATCCTTGGGGTGACTCTCTTGCTCACCACAGGAGCCATGGACTTGGCAGCAGGCCAACAGTTTGCCAAATAAAAGTTCTCGCTCTGCCTGAATACACAGGTGTTCTCACCATCGGCTACTCACTTAATAAACCTTCTCCATGGTGTGGTGCACTCTTGCCGTCCCTCACCTGTGGTGCCATGCGCTCTTGCCATCTCTCAGCTGTGGTGCTGTGGGCTCTTGCTGTCCCTTCGGGCTCTGCCGTCTCCTGCAAAGAGCATGAGGAGATTGGTGGAGGCTGAGTGCCCGGGTGCAGCCACGGGTGGGAGGCAAACAGGAGGACATTGGAGAGGAAGAAGGTGAAGAAGGCTGGGCAGGAAGAAGGGCAGAGTCCAAAAGGGGGTCCGACACATCAGGCTGCAAAGGGGGCTCCGTGCTCTCAGAAATGGGGTGTTCCTGTGCCAGGAGGATGGGCAGAAAGCCAAGTTACTCCAGAGAGCAAAGAAAGCCTGAGTATGGACTACCTCTGACCATTTACCATTGCAGCGCAAAAACGGTCTCAATCTCTGAGAAGGATGTAATCTAAAGTCCCATCTTCAGGCCTTTGGGAGCAATTGTCAAGTTGCCCTTTACAGCTAGTAGCTGCCTGAGCCCAGCCTCACTTTTTTGGGACAGGGTTTTGTATGTAGCCCAGGCTGCCCTCAAACTGGAGAGCCTCCTGCCTTGGGCTGTGATTACAGGCATTCCCTACCGGGCTCCCTTTGTTGTAGTTAATTAAAACAAATTTCAGATAACCTTTAATGAAATTGTAAAGCCAGTATGGTAAAAGGTGTTTTCCTTGGCTCGCATTTTCAAAGGAATGCTTAAAATTTGCCTTAATTTACTTATATTTGAAGGTCACAGAATATCCATGCTGATTCTGTTTGTGGTCTTCAAGCTTTGACTTACATGTTAGGACATAGCAAGGGAAAGTGGACTTTAAAACTAAATTTAAAAGTTGACACTGATGTTGGTTGGTGGTGGCTCACACCTGTAATCCTAGCTGCTCAGGAGGCTGAGATCTGAGGATCACAGTTCAAAGTCAGTTTGGGCAGGAAAGTCTATGAGGTTCTTATCTACAATTAACCAGCAAAATGCTAGAAGTAGAGTTGTGGTTCACATGGTAGAGCACCAGCCTTGAGTGAAAAAGCTCAGGATTCCTGAAATCTTGAGTTCAAGTCCCATGACTGGCACAACAAAACCAAACAAAATAAAAGTTTTCCACTTCGACTTTTATTTCTTGTATGTTTTAAAGTTGGGTGAGGTCTTTTTCTTCCTAGGTTAAATATTCATATTTCTCATAGCTTTCTATTGTACGATCCAGTGTAATTCTTTAAACCAAGCAAGATCTCTTTGAGTATGTACAAATTTAATGTTTGACATCACAAACACAAGGTGAAATTTTATTTCTACTTTTCTATGTTAAACGCTTCT
Source organism: Perognathus longimembris pacificus (assembly GCF_023159225.1). Classification (NCBI taxonomy): domain Eukaryota; kingdom Metazoa; phylum Chordata; class Mammalia; order Rodentia; family Heteromyidae; genus Perognathus; species Perognathus longimembris. The sequence goes on from NC_063161.1 coordinate 65,215,162, forward strand.
GTCCTAAGATGTGAGAATGCAGTTATCACACACACAGCACACACACACACCACATGCTCACACATGTACCCACATATATTACACATATTACATATATTACACACATAAATTGTAATTATAAATTATTATAAATGAATCTAACATATGCAAATTATATAGTATATAGTACATATATAATTTTTTAGAACTCAAGTCTGCAGGTTTTCCAAGTAGTACACAATGGATCAAACACTTGTTGAATTGGGTTTTCAAGATGAAACCCCACACCTGACAGGAGAACAATGAAATCATAAAGACTGAGATAATGTTTAGAGTTACTCATGTCCCTAAACCCTCAGTGCATCCTGTCCCTTGACCACTAACTTCTGACGGCTTTAGAGAAAGGTAACCAGTTCTCATAACAACTAAGTTACAGTCTGCAGCTGAAATGCAGAGGCCAGAGGAGGCTCTGTGTACGACTGCTGTACAGATGATCGTATGAAATAGTAACCTATGAAACGAATCCCAAGAAAAGGAAATGAGACACGCTGTAGTTGCCATTGTTGCTGGTTTTGTTTTCTTTTCTTTTTGTCTTGTTTGCTGTTTATATTTGGGCGGTAGGGAGGGTACAAAAAAGCAAAAAAGGTGGAACATGGATGAACAAATACAACAGTGAGGCCCATTAGACACTTTGTGGGTAGGAGCAGGAGGGAAAGCCTGGGAGAGAGCAATGGAAGGGGAGACATGGTTCAAAAGAAATGTGCTGATTGTACCTTATTCATGTAACTGTAACCCCTTTGTATATCAATTTTATGAAAACAACAACAACAAACTCTTGGGGAATCACCATGCTTAACTCACATGATTTGAAAATTTAAATACAATTTTGAATGGTATAAGATCTGAGCACTAAAGGAAGAGGAACCCAACAAACAATAGATGAATAGAGAAAATCCTCCTGCGGTCTGGTTTTAGTTACTGAACCTACCCTCATCTCCCAGAGCCCTGAAATTGGCAGCAGAAGTGAGAGCAGAGGTTCCTGAGTTGGAACATCCTTGTTTTATGCCATATACTTTAATACATGGCTGGTTGTTTTTCTGCTTAGAACTGGCTGGCAAATTTTATAGTCTAATCAGCTTCTCCTTCAATATAAATACAAGCTTGTCTAAACTCTCCAAGTATTGTTGTCTGGCTCTGCCTCTTTCTCTTTCCTTTCTCTTTCCTTCTCTTTCCCATTTTCCTTCCTTCCTCTCCTCTCCTTTCTCCTCCCTCCCTTCCCCTGCCCTGCCCTCCTCTCTTCTATGGCAAAGGTTTTCCTAGTTGTAGCGTGCTTCTCAATGGCCACCACAATGTTGGTTTGGTTGAGCCTCTTTAGGGAGCCAGCAATTACCAAGGGGAGACACCCACAAAAGAGGGGCAGGGCTGGCAAACCCCTGTCCTACTTCTGATAGCAGGTTGCAGGCATGAGGAGAATGCAAAGGAAAGAGATGAACTACACCTATCACCTTATTTATCTAAAGCAAGCAACTTCCTCTATAATAAATGACTTTCTCTTTAAATTATAAAAGGAGAGTCCTCAAATGAGTTTGCCTTCCTTTCAATAAAAGTATTGTAGTCCAGGTGCTGGTGGTGCACACCTGTAATCCTGGCAACTCGTGGCTGAGATCTGAGGATCTCCAATGGAAGACAACTTGGGCAAGAAACTCTGTGAGACTCTTTTTTTTTTTTTTCATTCACAAAGCCAGAGGATGGGGCTGGGGATGTGGCCTAGTGGCAAGAAGGTTTGACTCGTAGTCATGAAGCCCTGGGTTCAATTCCCCAGCACCACATATATAGAAAACGGCCAGAAGGGGTGCTGTGACTCAAGTGGCAGAGTGCTAGCCTTGAGCAAAAAGAAATCAGGGACAGTGCTCAGACCCTAAGTCCAAGCCCCAGGACTGGCAACAAAAAACAAAAACAAAGCCAGAGGAAGAGCTATGGCTCAAATGGCAGAACACCAGCCGTGAGTGAAAAAGGCAAGTCAGAGTATGAGACTTTGAGTTCAAGTCCCAGTGCTGGCACACACAAAAGAAACTCTCTTTAATTAAACTAATACACGTGAAGAAAGATTACTGGAACATTTTTGTTTCCAAATTCATCTGCCTGCCTTTCTTATGATGCATAAGATACATTAAGAAGCCTGCAATATTTGTCCAAACTGTCTCTGCTGGGATGTCCCATGACTCAAGGTATTACAGGAGCTGTTTTTTTTTAGACAACTGATTCTATCTATCTATCTATCTATCTATCTATCTATCTATCTATCTATCTATTTATCTATCTATCTATATCATGATGAGTACATATGAACAAACATTTTAGAGCCTTTCTTCACATTTATTAGCATGACACACCTGTACTCAACCATCTGCATACCATTAATGTACTCAGAGTTTTATGCAAGATAGATGTATTCATTGTCTTCTTTGTATTCTACATTTTCAGAATATTTCACAATGAGCATTTATGAAATATATACTTCACGCTCAGAAATTATATATTCCTTAATTTTAGTTGTCCTACATATATCTATGTCCTTTTAAACAAACTTCTCTAACTACTCAGGAGGCTGAGGTCTGAGTATCAAGGTTGAAAGTCAGCTTAGGAAGAAAAGTCCAATGCGACTCTTATCTTCAATTAACCAGCAAAAAGCTGGAAGTAGAGGTATGGCTCAAGTGGTAGGGAACCAGTCTTGAGTAAAAAAGCTAAGGAAGAGGGCGAGACTCTGAGGTCAAGCCCAAGGATGGACATACACACACACACACACACACACAAACACACACACACACACATACCACAAAGAAATTTCTACCTTTAGTAGAAAACAATATTCAATTTCTCAGTATTATTTAGACATGTTTTATATATAGATGTATAAAAGTAAAATGTAAGTATATCTATGCACCATGCACTCTTCATTCCTATCAAACTGTTAAATGTCTTTCAAGAATGATTTGATATTTTAAGAAAAAAACAAAACAACAACAAAAACTGGGGGAATTCCAGAATAACTTCTCCTGTGGCTGTCTGCAATGAGCATACAGACTTGTGTAAACCAGCCAGTATCAAGTTAAAAGAATATCAGATCAATGTTTAGAAAAATCAAAACATATGATCATTAGATTTGTCTAGGTCAGAATTAACTCCATCTTTCAAATTGTATGGGAATCGTGTTTAACATCTGCAGAACAAAGCAGATACATTTAATTCACCACAGCCTCTAGTTTATGGTTCAAAATGGGCCTCTCAGATCTATTATATTTGGGCTAACAGGCAAAGGATGTGAGTTAGAAAAACAGAGAAACTAGAAATATTAATTTTTCTCATCCAAGATAATCATCCTCCTTGGGTTTCAGTGTGTGTAATTCAGGGATGATTCTGGAAGAAAAGTGGAATTCTGTCCATTTTCTACTTACAAAGATTGGCCGGGTTCCTTAAATGCATTTGGAACTCAGTAATTAGACACTCACAAAAATTTCCCATAGTAATCAGGTTATTTGTGATGACCAGATTCCTAAGCCATGATACAAAACTCCATTAACTTCCTGTCACACAAACTATGATGTGATAAGTCTGTCATCTATCTATCCATCTATCTGCTTTTCTTTTTTGTATCTGTATTCAATGTATGAAAATTGGAATAGAATAGTGTGTGTGAGTGTGTGTGTGTGTGTGTGCTGGTATTGAGACTTGAACTCAGGGCCTCACACTCCTATTTGGCTTTTTGTTCAAGGCCTGATCCATACCTATACTTCTGGTTTTTTGCTAGTTCATTGGAAACAAGAATCTCATGGACTTTCCTGCTCTGGCTGGATTTGAACTTCCATTCTCAGATCTCAGCCTCCTGGGTAGCTAGTGTGGGCCATTGGCACCCATCCGAAAATCATTTTTCTAAATCTGACTTTTCAATGTCACAGTGTTTTGAAGGGTGTAATATGTCCCATCCTTTTGAAGATTCAATTTTACTCAAAGATTATTTTTTATATTCAAATAAGGCATTTATACTATAAAAGAACCGATTGGCTGGGTGCTGGTAACTCCTGTCTATAATCCTAGTGAGTCAGGAGGCTGAGATCTAAGGATCGCAGTTTGAAGCTAGCCCAGGAAGGAAAGTTCATGAGACTCTTATCTCCAATGAACTACTCAGAAAAAAACTGGAAGTGGTGCTGTGGCTCAGTGGTAGAACCCTAACTTTGTGCAAAAGGAGCTCAAGGGCAGCGCCCAGACCCTGAGTTCAAGCCCCAGTACCAGCACAAATGAATAAGTGAATACATAAATAGAAATAAAAGAAAGTGAAGTTAATGTAACATTTTAGGATTTATTTTTTAGTTCAACCTGCTTGGGGCTCTGACCCCTGGCTTTGGGGTGTCACTTGATAGCTCAGTTTGTGTTGGGTGCTGAACGGGGGCCCCTGGCTTTGGGGTTATCACTTGATTAGTTCAGTCTGTGTGGGATGTTGAATGGTGGAGGAGAATTGGAAGAAGCAAGTCCAAAAGGAGACATTTTTGAGGTTTTCCGAGGGTCTGTTCTGCTTAGAATCACAGGCAAGCCCGCCTTTCCCTAGAGTTGTAACTTGGGGAAAGATTTATTCCAGGAAACCAAAATACAAGGAGGAGGATGGCAAAACAAAACAAAACTGAACAATGATTTTAAAAGCTTAGCGCTTACTAACCAAGAATAATTAGCTACAAGAGGAAGCTACCAGATGGCTCAGCCATTATTAAAACCCATCTGGGAGCCGTGTTTTCAATTGGAGAGTTTATTTGTCCTTATGTCAGCTGTTCCTATTCCAGCTTCAGAACAAACAGAAAAAAAAACAAAAAACAAAAAAACCAGCTTCCTTTTTGCTCTGAGCCCCATGTCATCTTTACATTGCCAATCAAAAAATTTTAATTGTGTGTGTGTGTGTGTGTGTGTGTGTGTGTGCCAGTACTAGGACTTGAGCTCAGTTCAGTGGGGCACGCCGGCCTGGATGCCTTGCATCATTAAGAGGTGGTTCTAGCTGGCCCGGCCTGTTTTCCCAGCCCTAGGGCCTCGTGGATAGCCCCGCATGCCTTGCGGGATCCTCGGAACCAGAAAGGCAGTTCTAGCTGGCCCTGCCTCCCAGCCTTGGGACCACATGTAGCCAAGATGGCACCTGGTGGTGAGCCCGGAGGTGGTCCTGTGGGCTGCCCTTAGGGTGGTCCCTTGGCTCTCTGCCCATGCTGGACAGCTCAGGCGTTCATTCACAGCCCCTACATAGGTGCATGTACCCCTCCCCTTCCGCAGCTCTCTGACCCATTTAAAAGCAGCTCATTTCCGCCATTAAAGAGAGTCTTAGCGCTGACTTGGCTCCAGGACTGTCTGTTTGTCCCCCGACAAAAGGGGGGCTGGGGTGGCAGTCTGTCTGCCCTTTTTCCCTCTTCTTGGCTCATCTGGTTGGGGCGTGTTTCCCGTCTCTTCCGCAGGACAGGAGAGCGCAGAAGGCTAAAAACCCCAACAAGTTCTTCTTTGGCTTTTTCACTCAAGGCTACTTAGTGCTGTGTCACTTGAACCACAGGTCCAGCTCTGGCTTTTTGTTGGTTAATTGGAGAAGAGAGTCTCATCAACTTTCCTACTCCGCTGGCTTCAAGCTGTGATCCTCAGATCTCAGCCTCCTGAGTAGTTAGGATTACTGGTGTGATCCACTGATGCCTGGCTTTCTCTTCTTTCTTAAAATTTATAGACCCATCCCAAAGCAACCTGGCAAACTCACATGATCTTGGGTGTTCAGGAGGTACCCTTCCAAGTAACTAATTGCCTTTTCTCTCTCTCTCTCTCTCTCTCTCTCTCACACACACACACACACACTGGCAACTCCTAACTTTATGAGTGACTCATGAGGAAGAAGAGTGCTCAGTATCAGCCACCTTGGATAAGGTGTTCTGGAGGGAGGGAGATATCTTTGTGTAGGGCTTCCATCCACCTTCTCCATGTTGTTGTTGGACTGATAAATGAGACAAACTGATTAATGAGAGACACTTGGATAATGAAAAGAAATGAAATAAGACCTGGAAAAATAATGCTAGGCAAAGTAAGTCAGGCCCAGAGAGAGAAAGACTTCACATTTTCCTTCATGTGTAGAAGCTAGAATTAGCTCATAAACCTTTAAGTGAATGCATTGAGTAGTACGCAACTGTACAGGAATGTATCCAGTGAAATATGGTAGATTCAAGGGAGAGCTCAAATAGTGTAATTCCTTAGAAAGGCAAAGGCAAAGTTCATAAAAAATAAACACCAGGAAATGGGTACTTGAAAGGGGTAGGTGGGGCCAAGGGGAAAGGGGTAGACAAATGAAGAGGGGAAAATGCAGACAAGAATTCCAATTTATATCCTACAAAATTAAGATGAGTGAGGAGAGGAGGGTGGGTTGGGAGGGATGGTTGAGAATGTTGAAAGAGGGTGACGTTGATCAAAATGCATTATATTCATAAACTCGTTTGTTAAATGGCAACTCTTTTGCACAACTAAAGATAGTTTAAAAAAATTTTTTTAAAGAACCTTGGCTAGTGGAAGGTTAATTCCCTTCTACATCTTGCGTCTCTTATTCTTTGCACAGAGGGACCTGGCCAGCACTTCTGTGGAAGCACCGGGCCTTCCAGGGACAATCGTGTGAGTGTCCTGGGATGACGCCATGAAGTGAATGCCCCCATCTTAGATGAGTATTCTCTATTTTTTAAAAATTTATTTGTTTATTAGTACTGGTCCTGAGGCTCAAATTTAGGGCCTGGGCTCTGTCCTTGAGGTTTTGTGCTCAAGGCTAGTGCTCCACCAGTTCTACTTCTGGATTTTGGCTAGTTTATCGGAGATAAAAGTCTCATACTCTTTCCAGCCTGGGCTGGCTTTGAATTGTGTTCCTCAGATCTCAGCCTCTGAGCAGCTAGGATGACCGGCATGAGTCACTAGCACCCGTCTTCTTGGGTTTTGAGAAAGTGTTTTAGCTTGCAGCACAACTTAGTCTTAGACTATGGAAAAGAATTAAGTAGTTTGTGTGGTACCTGGGCAATGGTATATTTGGAAATAAAATTAATCTAGGAAAATTGAGCTGCCTTTCCCACTGGGTATGCCTTCTACCTTGACAGGCTAATTCCTAATGGCAGAGTCCGATCTCTTAGTGTGTGTGTGTGTGTGTGTGTGTGTGTGTGTGCGCACACACACACGTGTCCTGTTGTTGTTTTCATAGAAGCACTACAGTCATGGCAATTTTCCTGTATTGAATTAGAGTTGTGCTTTTGTTCTTTCTGAGTTGCCTTTGATCTGGTTGTCACCTGCGGGGATTATGCTGAGCACCTGCAATGCTTAGAGCAACAGTCTCCGGGTTGTTACCTGCACTGGCGATGCTCCGCCCACTCTTCCTGGGACATAAATGTGGGCTTAGCACAGATCCATACTCTCACATTTGCTTCAAAACATAGTCATCATGGCATGGCACACGCTAAGCCTGTCCTGAGCAGCATGGTAATTTGAGCTACAGCTGCCAGTTAGGGCTAAATCTTACCAGATGACATGAGAGGGGAAAAAAATGCCTTCAAATAAATAGACCCAAGCTCAGGAGCCTTGCTGAGAAGAAGGGATTACTTAAGAAGTGTTATTTATGGCTTCAAAATACTAACAATGGTACTAGTGTCATCTCTTCTGCAAACATGGCATCCCTTTAGTTCATCTCTTCAGTGAATTCATACTCAGAAAATGTTTGCAACAAGAATAGGCCACTGCTTTGTTTTTTCTGATAGGAAAGCAGGAATTTTATTGAAAGCAAAAGTAGAGAATACAGACTCTCTGTAGAGAGGGGTCCCAGAGCTGGGAGTCTAGTGGAGTCCTTTCAGAGGGTAATTATTGGAGAGTAGAGATCCTCCATAGCTCTCTTGCACTTTGGGCTGATTGCTTGATGGCTTGTAATAGGTACCTTTCTGCCCACCTCATGGGTTTAATGGAACCCAGGGTATTATTGGTAGAAGAAGCATTTGAGTGGGAACCCGAATTTTATGGTAAGAAGTGCTTGAGCAAGCACCCAATGCATTATGGGAAGAAGTACAATGATGGGCCAAATGCTATCTCTCATGTGTTATGTCTGCCATTTTTTTTATCCCTATCTACCTGACCTAGGAGATGGGCTAGTTCCTAAGACAGTAACATTGCCTGCCATATCAGGAAATGAAGAATAAGCAGAACTTCTGTTTGGGAAATAATTTGGTGGATTTGGGTGTAAACACCAAGAGTTTCATGCAGAAGTCATTGGTTTAAATTCAGCTATCCAATGGAGGATGAATCCATATGGCTTGAGGCCATCCATATGCTGCTTCTTCCGGTAATGCCCTGGGTCCCACTGAGCCAATAAGAAGTGTCACTCACTTCTGGCCTTAGAAGCTGAGTATGTGTGAAGTATGCTGTTTCGTGCCTGGTTGGAGAGGTATAGGAGAGTCAAGACTAGCTTTGGTCCTAGGAATTTTTGCCTCTTTAACTTCAGATCTATTATCTGCCTGGAGAAACACGTTAACATGGTTTGATTTTATCATCATTTCTTTGCAGATGAAGAAAATGCACCCCAAAGAGATTAAGCAACTTGCCCAAGTTCACGTAGCTACATGGCACAGACACAAAACAGGCCTGAGGTTTCTGGATGCCAACCCTGGTTCTGTCTCAACTCAAGAGAAGGAGAGTCTTTTCTCTCCAACTCTGAACTTTTCAACTTGTGGACTGATCCAAGTCTCTGAAACCACAGTGCTATTATTAGGAATTTGATAAATCCATAGGTGTACCAAACAGGCCTATAGCCCAAAACATCTTCTACATATATGCATATATATGTACATACACACATAAGTTGATAGATCTTCTACATACAATGCAGATTCAAATGCATACTAATGACCTTATGATTATTAACAATATGAATATATTTTACATTTTCTGAACACATACTAGCATTTGAATATTACATATTTTAGTAAATAATAGCCACTCAAAATGCAGTTGTATCAAAGATATGTTTGGATGTATTTATGACTTTAAAACATTAAATAATGTTCTTCATGTGTAAAAATATTGAACATAAGCTGGGTGCTAGTGGCTCATACCTATAATCCTAGCTACTCAGGAGGCTGAGATCTGAGAATCCTTGTTCAAAGCCAGTTTAGACAGGAAAGTCTGGAAGATTCTTGTTTGCAATTAACCAGCAAAAAGCCAGAAGTGGAGCTGTGGCTTAAGTAGCAAAGTGCTAGCCTTGAGTGAAAAAGCTCTATGAGAGTTCAAGTTCCTGAGTTCAAGCCCCAGTATCATCACACATACACAAAAAATATTAAAAAGCATTAATTAGTATGATTGACTGCACTTGGAAATTAGTTTTTTTTGGTTGCATTTTGTCAGTTTTTTGTTGTTGCTGGAATTAGTGGCTTACAAAACCACAAAAATAGGAAGTTTCAGTTATGTATGTATGTATAATACATATATACATATTATATATGTATGCATGTACATATGTGCCAAACCTGAAGTTTGAACTCAGGGCCTTGCTCCCTTTCTTGGCTTTTACACTCCAGGTTGGTGCTCTACCATTTGAACCACAGCTCCACTTCTGGATTTTGCTGGTTAATTGGAGATGAGTCTTGCACACTTTTCTACCCTTGGCTGGCTTTGAGCCTTGGTCCTCAGATCTCAGCCTCCAAAGTAGCTAGAATTCCAGGCATCGACTGCCACACCTGGCATGGAATTACATTTATATTTCCATGCAACACCAAGTATCCCTCTGCCTTGACAACTTGGTCATTCTAATATGTGAGAGGAACTGGAATACAGAAATAAATAAAAGCCAGGTGCTGGTGGCTCACACCTGTAATCCTAGATACTTAGGAAGCTGAGGTCTGGTGATCACAGTTTGAAGCCAGCCTAGACAGTAAAGTCCATGAGACTCTAATCTCCAAGTAACCACCAAAAAGCCAGAAGTAAAGCTGCGGCTTAAGTGGTAGAGGGCTAGACTTGGAGTAAAAAGCTCAAAGAGTGTGCAGGTACTCAGTTCAAGCCTCATGACTGGCACACACAGAAAGAAAGGAGGAAAGGAAGAAATGAAAGAAGGAAGGAAAGAAATAGATTACCATGAACTTTTTTTTATAATTGGAAACAGATGGTAGGGAAAGCAGCTACTACACAATACCACAGTATTAACTATTCTAAGCTGGCAGTCTCCGTGGTAGGCATGGGGTCCCACCTTTAGCCTTAGCTGAAGAACAGGAAACAGAGGCTGGGCCCAAGAGACATCTGAACAATTCCTGAAATGAGAAAATAAATGATATAATCATGGCTGGGGGAGAAAATACTGTATGTGCATGTAGCCATATGATTTGTTGGGATTGTTTTTCGTAAATAAAGGGCTGTAATCTACCAGTATTGGACTGACATCGGGAAAGTAAGGAAGGAAGGAAAAAAGAAAGAAGAAAGGAGAAAAAAGAAGGAAAGGAAAAAAGTGAAGGAAGAAGGGAAGGAAGGAGGGGAAGGCAAAAAAGAGAAGAAAGGAAGGTTGTTCCTTAACTTCCAAAAACTGCCAGGCTGGCGTGACCTTTCTTTAGAATGCTACCTGATGTTTGGAACTTTATGTGGTAATTTGGATTTCTCTTACCTAGGTTGGGAGAAGCTTGTTATGCTTAGAAATTAGCTGAAAACATGCCAAGGGACACCCACATGATATAGAAGCATCATGGAGAAGAGTCCTTGTTCCTTCAGATTGCAGAGGATGGGAGCACTGGCTCCCTTCACTATGGTGTCTTCTAGATCTTGGTCCATCATAGATGAGAGAAAAACACTGGCCCACAGACCTCCCCTTGTCACCCGAGACTTTGAGCTCTGCCAGCCGGGAGCCTCTTTTGACCTTAGGTGTCTCTCTGGTTTGAAGCTTTTGTCTGCATAGTGTGACTATGCACACTCTGCACAGATTTCCTGGGTAATGACTTTTCAGGCAAGTATCTTTGTCTTGGAACAGAAAGATTGTAAGTTCATTTGGAGCATGAAGATAGAAGGACTTTGGTTTGTTTTTTTTTTTTTAAATCACTGATTTGAGGGCTGGGGATATGGCCTAGTGGCAAGAGAGCTTGCCTCCTATACATGAGGCCCAGGGTTCGATTCCCCAGCACCACATATACAGAAAACGGCCAGAAGTGGCGCTGTGGCTCAAGTGGCAAAGTGCTAGCCTTGAGCAAAAGGAAGCCAGGGACAGTGCTCAGGCCCTGAGTCCAAGGACCAGGACTGGCCAAAAAAAAAAAAAAAAAACAAAAACAAAAACAAAAAAAAAAATCACTGATTTGAATCAGTCTTTGTGTGTGTGTGTGTGTGTGTGTGTGTGTGTGTGTGTGTGTGTGTGTGTGTGCTTGTGCTGGAACTTGAACTCAGGGCTTTGCACTCTCTTTGTTTTCTCCTTCCAGGCTAGCATCTAACATTGAGCCACTCTTCCACTCCCTATTCCTTGGTTCTGATCCTCTTTTCCCAAAGGCTTTTTATTTTCTTCCAGTTCATCTATTTATTGGATCATTTAAATGATATATAAATCTAATATTTTCCTTTCTTATTTTGGTTAATTCAGAATGTATTGCTATTGCTTATAGCTAAGACCAGACTAATATATACTGAAGTTTTAAGAATTACGCTTTACTCTTTTTGTTTGTTTGGTTTTGGTGGTAATCCTGGAGCTTGAACTCAGTGTTAATTCCATCAACTTTGCTATAGTTATAAGTATTTTTGTCTTTACACATTAAAAGATTGAATTACAATACTTGCAACTGAATTTAAAATCATTCAGGTGATATATATGTGTGTGCACATGCACACACCTCTATATCTGTGTAAGTATATACATATATGTATATGTGCACATGTACATATATGTACAGGAGATTTTCATATAATATTTCTAAATATATAGAATATTATTTCCACCTAGTATCTCCACATGTATGAGCATATATATATATACACACATATATATATGTATATGTATATATGTGGGAGAGGGATTGAGAAATAAAAGAGCAAACAGGACAAAATATTCAGTTATCAGTCTAGATAAAGAGTGTATGTGCCTTCTTTGTGCTTTTCTCAGGACTTTCTGTGATTTTAAGATTTTAACACAGCAGAAAGTATTGAAGAGTTAACAGAGTAGAGGAATGAACTAGTTTCTTAAGCAAATAGTCTGCTGTGTGCTTAAACACTCCTGTCTGGCTTACATCAAAGTTTCGCTCACTATCATCCAGACACGCACAGGAAGAGGAAGGCAAAGACTCCAGTGTGTGCCTGTTGACTTTCCATGGCAAATGCCCACCCTGGCCCTGCTGAAGTGACATCTGAACAAAAATGTCTCAAGGCCTGAAGAACAATCTTTTGTTCCCAGTCCTAACTAACTTGACTCAAATTACTGACAACCACCGTTGGAAAATGTAAGATGGAAATAATCCCAGTATTATCTTCAACACTTTACAAATATTTTATTAATTTAGTTATCGCTTGCTTTCTTTACTTTAAGCCTCAACTCTTGAAGATACATGGAAAAGTCCAATTTGGAGACGAGCTATAGTTTTTAAAAATTCTCAATGGTGTTAGAAGCCTCATAACTATGTATGATTCTTCAGGGAAGTTCTGAAAGATTCTCTGTGGTCCTTAGGGATATGATATTGAATTTGATTGAGAAAGCCAGTAATGGTGTTTTGTGGTCACGAGTAGATGACACAGAGAGGCGCTGAGAGACGCTTCTCATGAAAGCAAAGTTGAAGTTCTTGTGACTCACTGTGTCTTCCACAGACTTGGTGTATTGTGCTTGGCAGAGCCACCAGGACAGACCGGCAACCAGCAGCACCATAGCCCAGAGGGCATCACCTGCTGGGCCTCACAGAATTTCCACTCCCTGTGAATGTCAGAAGCATAACTGGAAAAAAAAAAAAGATATTGTTGGTCTCCAGGTGTTTCTTGCAGTTGGCCAACTTCCGCCCTCTCAATTGTTTCCCAGAATGGGAGGCTTGAAATGAGGTGCTGGGTAGTGGGGACACACACACACAATTTACATATAAATAGATATTTATATATAAAATAGATCATATATTATATAAATAAACACAAATCAACACATAATATGTAAAAATATGTAATACATACACATATATGTAATATACACTATATAAAATATGTATGCATATATTTCCCTGAACTATTTGAAATTCTGTTGCAGATACTGTAATTCAGTCCTTTGATAGGTGAAAACAAGAACATAGGAAAATTAACATTGCTATTCAACTTTAATCTACCTGTACTCTAATTTTGTCCCAATAGTATTCTTCACAGTATTTTTCTTTGTCATTCTGAATCTAGTGTCTGATAACCTGTGGTATTTACTCCGCGTGTGTGTGTGTGTGTGTGTGTGTGTGTGTGTGTGTGTGTGTGTGTCCTGAGCTTTAAACTCAGGGCCAGGGGGCTGTTATTGAGCTTTTGTGCTCAACACTAGTGCTTTACCACTTGACCCACAGCTGCACTTCTGGCATTCTGGTGGTTTATGGGAGATAAGAGTCTTATGGACTTTCCTGGCTTGGCTGGCTTTGGAGCTACTCAGCCTCCTGAGTAGCCACCGGCACCCAGCTCATGTCTTTATTCTGAATAAGGCAAGGTTTGTAAGCCAGCTCCCAAGCGTTTTCTTCTGGAGTGATTTCTCTTCTTGGAAACACTTGAGAGAAGGAGGGTGCAGTGGTGTGTCGCTGGTGTGCACACAGCATGTGCTCGCCTCTCCTGCCCTCACCCACATGGTTTTGAATCTAGTCGGAATCCTGGCAGTTGCCTCTTGGCTTTATACACAATTTAATTCACCGCTTCAAGGTCAATGAGAAGGACAATTATAGATGGAGTTAAACTGATAATAATTGTCCTTGGGCTTGTGAAATTCAAGGCCAGGATGTTGAGTCAGATTTAGAACTATACAGGATTTATTACAGTCTGTGTGAGAGTTTGGAATTCACATTTTGTGTGTGATTTCTACCCAAGGCAACTTACCCAGGCTACTTCATTTCTACTAATTTCTTTTCTTCCCCCTTTTTGTACTTGCACAGGGTCTTAGACTCAGGGCCTCCTGCTTTCACTTGACTTTTTTTTTTGTTCAAGGATGGTGCTCTACCACTTGAGCCATGGCTCCCTCCACTTCTGGCTTTTTGCTAGTTAACCGGAGGTAAGAATCTCTCTGTTTTTAAACCCCAATCCTCAAATCTCAGCCTATTGAGTAGTTAGAGTTATACGTGGCTTCTTTTTCCTTTCCAAGCATTTTTTTTTTGTCAGTCATGGGGCTTGAACTTAGAGCCTGGGTACTGTCCCTGAACTCTTGATCAAAGGTAGCACTGTAGCTCTACTTCCAGTTTCCTGGTTGTTAATTGGAGATAAGAGTCTCATGGACTTTCCTGACTGGGCTGGCTTTGAACCATGATCCTCAGACCTCAGGCTCCTGAGTAGCTAGGATTACAGCCGTGAGCTACCAGCACCGGCTCTTTTCAACCATTTTTGTTCATCTTTGTGGCTGATTGCCCAGCTGTTTCATCTCCCTAGCTAATTATAAAAGTATCTTCCAACCTGACAGAGGAGGAGGCTACATCTTCTCTTCCCTCGTGCATGGGCTGTGGTGGAGAGAGGAGATGGAGTGACGGACTTTCCTCAGCATCCACACTACCCAGCACCAGCCACCTTGGGCCCATTGGGGAAAATACTTACCTTAGAATAGAGTTGGTGCCAGCTGCTCACACCTGTAATCCTAGCTACTCAGGAGGCTATGGTTTGAAGCCAGCCTGGGCAGGAAAGTCTGTGAGATTCTTATCTCCAACTAGCCACTAAAAAGCTGCAAGTGGAGCAGTGGCTCAAGTGGTAGAGTGCTAGCCTTGAGTAGAACTGCTAAGGGACAGCACCCAGTCCCTTAGACATCCATCCCTAGTACCAGTGCACACACACACACACACACACACACACACACGGGGAGCTTTTAATTTGTAGTTTGGTGTCAAGGAATTTAGTCTGAGCTCTTTAGCTCTCCTCTCTCAACTGTACCAGTTTTAATAACACATCAGTTACTGGATGGGGCTCAATTTGCCAACCAAGATAAAGCATACAGGATCCCTGTAATGTGAGCCTTCTGGATAAGAATTTGTTGGAATAAATTGCATGCCTTGGGGAGAAGTTGAGTTGCCATCAGCTAAATAAGGTGAAAAGAAACAAGGCCATGGCCTTGGAAGGAACCTGAGGTGCCACAGAACTCCCTTTAATTCCTGGGAAACCTGGAAAACAAGGACATTAGTGATCCAGGTAAAACATGGATATCAGGAGCTGCAGGGAGGGTGGAATGAACTGGCCCTGGTCCACAAGCGGCTCTGTGGATGCATCAGGCAACTGTGTGCAATGGTTAGAAGTCACCCCACCCCCACCCCACACACATGAGAATCTTGACTTCATGCTGCTCAGAACACCTTTATTCTTAACTACTCTGCCTTCCCTCTCCCCTCTGCATACACTTGATCTATGTTTCCTTTTGGAAACTCATGAGCCTTAGACTTGGTGTATTCTTAGTTATGTTTGTGTATTTTTATTGTTTTTAAGTAGTTATATGAAGGAGGTGCCATCACTAAAGCCGTGCACTGGTGATCAGCATCACACTTTCCACATTCTCACCCACCCCCTAACCCACCCTTTCCTTCACTTTTCTTAGTTTTGTGGTACATACAATGAATTCTTGACTGCATTCCCCCTGCCCTCGTTCCCCATTTTTGCAAGTATCCATATTCTAACTTTATATTTTATTTTTAATTGTTACTATAAAGATGATATACAGAGAGTTTACAGTAACATCAGTCAGGTAAAGAGTACATTTATTTTTGAACAGTGTTATACCTTCCCTCGCTGTCTCCCATTTCCCTCCCTGTATCCTACCTTTTGATGAAAGGTGAAGAACAAATTTATTTTTTAAAGTTGGACAAAAGTTTACTGGCCTGGGAATTAGTAAGTCATTTGTTTCTGATTTATATGCTGAGAAATTATTTATAGAAAGTTAGTGATAATAGGAAGTTTCTTATAGCAAATGTACACTGCACTATAATTTTGGTTTATTGGTTCATATTTGGAGGCTTTTAAAGATTTGGGACCAATTTAGATGGATTACCAAGCCTGTGGCTGACTCACTAAGCTACCCCTAGCAATTCCTTGAGCATTGAAAATCATGATTACAAGATTCCAAAACAAAATTTTAAAAAGCTGGGCAGTGGTGGATCATACCTGTCACCTCTCCACTCAGGAGGCTGAGATCTAAGGATCATGGTTTAAGCCAGCCCCAGTGGACAAATCTGAGAAACTTCTAGCTCCACTTAACCAGCAAAATGCCAGATGTGGAGGTACGGCTCCAGGGGCAGAGCACCAAATTTGAGCAGAAAACCCAATGAAGTGCAAAAGACCTTGAGTTCAAGTCCCAGTGCCAGCATACACACAGTAATAATAACGATGATGATGATGATAAACCAAAAAGAAAACTCCTCAGTCATGTAGCTCACCTCTGAGAATGACTCTGTAACAGATACTGTGTCAGATACTCTTGTCTCTGTTTTTGTTTTTGTGCTGGTACTGGGTCTTGAACTCAGAGCCTGGGCAATGTCCCTGAGCCTTTTGTCCCTCAAGGCTGGTGCTCTACAGCTCCATTTCTGAGTTTTTGGTAATTTATTGAAGAATTTCATGAACTTTTCTGCCCAGGCTGGCTTTGAACCATAATCTTCAGCTCTCAGCCTCCTAAGTATCTGGGATTTCAGGTGTGAGCTTCCAGTGCACCAAAAAGAGTTGTATTTTTTTTTTTTTTGGTGGGGGAGCAGGGAGCGGGGAGAAGAGACCAGGATTTGAACTCACTGACGCTCTATGCTCACAGGCAGGTGCCCTACCACCCAAGCCTGGCCCCCAAACCCTCAGACATTCTTCACTTTGTTACTTGATCAAAATATATTGCAGAATAACTCACTTTGTTTTCTGACACCAGGAAGGCACTGGTTGGAAATTGTTTCTTTATATCTGAGCAATTATTCTCCCTTTAGTGTTTTTTTGTTTTTTTTTTTGCCAGTCCTGGGCCTTGGACTCAGGGCCTGAGCACTGTCCCTGACTTCCATTTGCTCAATGCTAGCACTCTGCCACTTAAGCCACAGCGCCATGTCTGGCCATTTTCTATATATGTGGTGCTGCGGAATCAAACCCAGGGCTTCATGCATAGGAGGCAAGCACACTTGACACTAGGCCATATTCCCAGCCCCTCCCTTTAGTTTTTCTTAGGACCAAGGACTAACATTATTTGTTGGCAAATTGGCTAGGACAAGATACACAGAGAAAGGTTGTAAAACATGGAGTATTTCCTGCTCAAGTTTATTGGCTTAGCCAGAAATTGCATCTTGGAATTCAAATTAAGTTGAGGGTTCAATCTTCCCACAACTTGGCATGTGGAGCCACTTATCTACAAAATACTTGATATCCATGAAAACAAGGAAGAGGGAGATATTCTAGGAAAAAAAGAGAAGACAAATTCTCAAGTGTTTAGCTTTTACATGCCCTGAATCTGAAAAATCTACAGGATTAGACTGATTTTCAAGTCCAAAGAAAATCTCCACACTATTCTATTTATAAACATAAATACAACCATATGAAATTGCTTAGCTTGTAGGTCAAAAATGGTCAAATCTACTGCCATTTTTTTCTGTGTCCAACCTAATGTTACATAA
The DNA here is from genome assembly GCF_023159225.1 of Perognathus longimembris pacificus. NCBI lineage: Eukaryota > Metazoa > Chordata > Mammalia > Rodentia > Heteromyidae > Perognathus > Perognathus longimembris. The sequence goes on from NC_063161.1 coordinate 65,232,942, forward strand.
TAAAAATCTTGGAAAACTAGAATGGGCAGAGTCATTTTAAATGAGTATGGTTCATGCTTGGTATTACATTTCTTAACAATTTAATGGACCAACCAGTACTTGGTGGATCATATATGTAGCCCTAGCTACTCCAGAGGCTTGGGGGTAGATGTTCAAAGTCAGCCAGGGAAGAAAAGTCCTTGAGATTCCATAATCCAAAGTAACTAGCAAAAAGCCAGGCTGGAGGCATGGCTTAAGTGGTAGAGCACCAGTCAAGCAAGCAAGCTGAGCAAGACTCAGACCCTGAGCTCATCCTCAGTACTATTAAAAATAATTGAATTAGGGGCTGGGGATATAGCCTAATGGCAAGAGTGCCTGCCTCGGATACACGAGGCCCTAGGTTCGATTCCCCAGCACCACATATACAGAAAACGGCCAGAAGCGGCGCTGTGGCTCAAGTGGCAGAGTGCTAGCCTTGAGCGGGAAGAAGCCAGGGACAGTGCTCAGGCCCTGAGTCCAAGGCCCAGGACTGGCCAAAAAAAAAAAAAATTTGAATTAGTATAGGTCTTAGTTGATAGCTGAACTGATATTGATTTTTCTTTTTTTTTGCTCGTCTTGGAGGTCAAACTCGGCCTCAGAACTGTCCCTGAGCTTTCTTGCTCAAGATTAGTGCTCTACCACTTGAGCCACAGCTCCATGTCTGGGTTTTGGTGGTTAATTGGAGATAAGAGTCTCATAGACTTTCCTTCCTGGGCTGGCTTTGAGTAATGATCCTCAGACCTCAGCCTCCCAAGTAGCTAGGATTACAGGTGTGAGCCGTGGGCACTTGGCTTCATACTGACTTTCCAATCATAAGTGCATGAGTAATGCATGTTAATTTCTTTTTTTTTGGATTGTCTGCACCTGACCTCATAACTGCCTGGTTTTACCCCCATCAATGCAGTTGTATAATGGAATGATATTGCAGAAACTAGCTGCTTCCAATTAAACAGCAAAATGCCAGGTCAGAGGTATGGCTTAAGTTGTAAGTGCCACCCACAAGCAAAATCTTTAAGCAAGAGCACAGGCCTTGAGTTCAAGCCCTGGTAACACACATACACACACACTCACATGTACATATACAAACACACACATACACGTGCACACACACACACACACACACACACACACACAGAATCTAGGCAGTTAGAGCCCCTCTTATTTTTCCTTTGCTCTTCAGAGCTGAGCTCCTAGAAAAACACCATTATCTCCTGTTCCCACATACTCTGCCACTTTTGCTTAGGAAGATGGTGGCTCATAGTGGTTGGAAACCAGTGAGCAACTATTACTTGTGCTTTGTGTGGAGCCTAGATGAACTTTTTGTTAAAGAAAAGTGTTAAGCCAGTTATTAAGGGAGTAGAAACTGAAAAGAAACCAGAGAAAGAAAAAAAATGGTAAAACAAACCTATTTATAAATCTCCAGCCCTGTCCCTTTAATTATCTCAAAAGCAAGAATTTCCTCAGTATGAATGAGGGAAGAAACTAATGTTGGAGGCTTATCATTTAATGAGAATTCTGGGTGTTGGCATGCTTCACAAAGATTTTATTGGATTAGTGTATTGAGGTGCTGATTTCAGGAGCTCAGAGGAGACTTTAGTAGTCAAGAAAGCAGGCTAGTTATAGAACAATACAAAAAAAAAGCTGATTCAAATCATAGGCTTTGCTGGAAAGAACACTGGCTTTTGTAACAGGTCTGGGCCTCCATTCCTACACGTGATACAACTGAGATAGTTCAGGACAGAGATATTTGAAAATGTCTGAATTCTATGTCCTGGGTATTTTCTCTTTCCCCCACTAAGTTTAATTCTAGACTGAGTTAGCCTTTATATCTTTTTCTTTTATCTTTACTTAGTCAGTGTAAACTTTTTTTTTTTTACAGTCCTGGGGCTTGGATTCAAGGCATGAACCCTGTCCCTGAGCTTCTTTTTGCTTTAGGCTAGCATTCCACCTCTTGAGCCACAGTGCGACTTCTGGCCTTTTCTGTTTATGTGGTGTTGAGGAATGGAACCCAGGGCTTCATGCATGCTAGGCAAGCACTCTACCACTAAGCCACATTCCCAGCCACTGAGTAAAAGTTTTTGTTAAAAAAAAAAAAATCAACCAGGGACAAGGCAACAAACAGTACAAGAAATGTATCCAATGCCCAACGTATGATACTGTAACCTCTCTGTACATCAGTTTGATAATAAAAATTTGAGAAAAAAAAAAGAAATGAACTCCATGTTATGGAAACGATTGTTATATCACAGTTGTAACTACTTTCAACGTCCCATGTGTATCCGTAGCTTCTATTATTGATGATGTTCTTGTATCACCTTCCTGTGGTTTTACCTACACTATCTCTGTAATCTTATCTGAGTATATTGGAAACCGCGTATACTGGTATTAGAAGTAGGAAATTGAAAGGGAATACCAAAATTGAGAGACACAGGGTAAAAAAAGACAAACAACTACAAAAGCAATACTTGCAAAACTGTTTGGTGTAAGTGAACTGAACACCTCAGGGGGGAAAGGGAAAGGGGGAGGAGGGAGGGGGGTATGAGGGACATAACAAACAGTACAAGAAATGTATCCAATGCCTAATGTATGAAACTGTAACCTCTCTATACATCAGTTTGATAATAAAAATTTGAAGAAAAAAAAATCAACCAAAGTGGGGCACTGATGGCTCACTCATACCTATAATCTTAGCAGCTCAGGAGACTGAGATCTGAAGATCACAGTGCAAAGCCAACATGGGCAAGAAAATCCATGAGACTCTTATCTTTAATTAATCAGCAAAAAGCCAGAGATGGAGGTGTGGTTTAAATGGCAGAGTGCCAGCCTTGAGCCAAAAAGCAAAACAAGCTCCAGAAGCCTTGAGTTTCAGCCCCAGTACTGATGTTAGAAATAAAAAAGAAAAATACCAACTTTAGTGAAGAATAAGGAAACCATATCTGGATTTTTCAAAATGTGTCTTGCCCGTATCCTTGAGTCTTCAAGGCAAAGCATTCACTAAAGCAAACTTCCTTTGGGTTCACCTCTGTATTTCAAGATATTATACATATCATTTCCAAGTTCTTTTTTTTTTGCCAGTCCTGGGTCTTGAACTCAGGGCCTGAGCACTGTCCCTGGTTTCCTTTTGCTCAAGGCTAACACTCTGCCACTTAAGCCATGGTGACACTTCTGGCTGTTTTCTATATATGTGTTGCTGGGGAATCGAACCCAGGGCTTCATGTATACAAGGCAAGCTCTCTTGCCACTAGGCCATATTCCCAACCCCTCATTTCCAAGTTAAACACACACACACACACACACACACAGAGGAAAGAATACAAATTTGCTGACTAAAGATTTTCAGAAAATAAAAAATGGAGAAACTGTGTAGACATGTCTAAATTTGAGGGGTGCAAGTTATCAAAATGTACCACTATCTAGAATCCTCAAATGACTCTTTCACCTTGATTGACCTTGATGCTTTTTCCTCTATGAGTCTGCCAAAGACCTCCACATTCTTCTCAGGATTGATTTCTTGGTTTTGTAAATAGCAGGGTCAATGCCTATCATGCAGTTGCTATGTATTTGGTCTGCCCTGCTAATCCTTTGCTATTACAACCAAAAGACAATACTGTATATTAAATAAGTCAAAACAGATCTTGGCCAGATATTTTCACACATAAACTGGCACTAGTCTTTTGTTTTCATGATCTATCTAGGTTACATGAAAAAATGGGCTGGACTATTTCAGTGATTTCTCACACATTATTATTATTTTGTCTTATTTATTGTCAAAGTGATGTACAGAGAGGTTACAGTTTCATACGTTAGACATTGGGTACATTTCTTGTACTGTTTGTTACCTCCTCCCTCACTCCCCCTCCCCCTTTTCCTCTCCCCCCATGGGTTGTTCAGTTGGTTTACACCAAACAGTTTTGCAAGTATTGCTTTTGTAGTCGTTTGTCTTTTTATCCTTTGTCTCTCGATTTTGGTATTCCCTTTCACTTTCATACATTATTTTTAGTATTCCAGAAACCAAACCCAAGAAAGGAATCTATATGTCTATGAGAAGATTACATTTCTATAGGTACTGGAACATGATTTAACAAATTCTTACAAGAGCTTCACTTTTGGGATCAAACAAACCTGGAGCCTGTGCATTATAAACCAGATTCGAATAAGCTTTTATTTTTTACCCTTTATGATACTGACATTCAATAATATTTTGTATTCTTTTCTTTTTCCTATTTATCTGATTTGACTCTGTTCCACTTTGTGGTGTTGGCTGGGATGTGGGTTGAGTCAAATTTTCCATACAACCCCAAACGCCTTTCCCGATCTCTCTCTCTCTCTCTCTCTCTCTCTCTCTCTCTCTCTCTCTCTCTCTCTCTCTCTCTCTCACCAAGAGTAGGGAACTAAGGAGGAATTTGTATTAACCTGCCTGAAAGAAAATTTGTGTCTTGTCTTTCTTTTTCTAGCTCACTTTTAATAAATTGAATAACTGGAGCTTTGAGCTGCAATAACAGGGATATGAAGGTAGGTGTGAGAGTGTGTGGTTACTTCACCATGTCCAGCTCCTGGGCTCCCGGCCTGATGCTCTGCAATGGATGGCACAGACACACTGGGTGTTTGGAGACTGTGCTTGAGGCCCAGTCTAAGCCTGTTAGCCAGGGAGTGGGTAGTAATGGGGTCTCCTTTAACTGCAGCAGAGGCTGAATTATTGTTGCAGCTCAGTCAGGGAGAAAAGTCCATTTCCAAAGGGCAGTTTAGTCCACAGCAGAACCACAATTTTTACTTCTCTGATTCGACAAATGCAGAACCAATGTAATTATCTGGGTTAAATCAAACCACAGATTGCTTCCTAGTCTGAGGTCATTTTGAAAGGTTATTGACAGTGAGCCCAGGCTTTTCCTTTTGTTGACACAAGTTTTATGTCTGTCCACCCCACCCCCTAAAAACCCCTCTTATGTTTACAAGCTTCCCATTTTCCTAAAAGTGTGTGATATACCTAGGGCTGATGGTCCATGCCTGTAAGGCCTAGCAACTCAGGAAGCTGAGAGAAGAGTCCATAAGACTCTTGTCTCTGATTAGCCAGCAAATAGGTGGATGTGGAGATATAACTCAAGTGATAGAACACTAGTCTTGAGTGGGAACAGTAAGAGACAGCACCTGGGCCCCGAGTTCAATCTCCAGTACTGCCACAAAAATGTTTAGAGGAATTTACCTTAACACAACAGAGGTCATGCATGAAAAATCCCACAGCTAACATCAGAGCCAATGAAGTAAATACCAAAAGATTTTCTGAAGATGAGGAACAAAATGAGGATGCCTACTCCTACCTATTCTGTGTACAGCTTCAGCCACAGCAGTAAGACAAGAAAAAGAAATGAAGAGTATCTAAGTAGAGCTGTGGTTCAAGTGGTGGAGCACTAACTAGCCTTGAGCACGAATGCTCAGGGACAGTAGCTAGCCCTGAGTTCAAGCCCCAAGACTGGTACAAAAAAGAAAGAAAGAAAGAAAGACATTTAAATGAAAAGTAAAGGAATAAACTTATCTATGTTTGTAGATGATAGAAACTTAACTGTAGGGCTGGGGATATGGCCTAGTGGCAAGAGTGCTTGCCTCATATACATGAGGCCCTGTGTTCAATTCCCCAGCACCACATATATAGAAAACAGCCAGAAGTGGCGCTGTGGCTCAAGTGGCAGAGTGCTATCCTTGAGCGAAAAGAAGCCAGGGACAGTGCTCAGGCCCTGAGTCCAAGCCCCAGGACTGGCCAAAAGAAAAAAAAAAAGAAACTTAACTGTAAGAGACTCAACATACCCATGTACCCCACACACACATTGCTAGAACTATTAAATGTAAAAAAGTTTAAAATCAGCATTCAAAAGTCATTGGTTGGAGGACGTAACAAGTTTGATGAGAAATGTACTCACTGCCTTATGTATGAAACTATAACCCCTCTCTACATCACTTTGACAATAAAAAATGTCACTGGTATTCTGTATACTAATAATCACCTATAAAATAAATCAAGGTGATAATCTCCGATAAGAGCAAAAAAATAATAAAACACTTAAGATGTGAAAGACTTTATAGTGAAACCTACAAATTTAGAAGACACAATTAAATGGAAAGGTAGTCCATGTTCATAATGTTGAAGATTTAATATCATTAACATGTTTCTACCTATCACTGCCACAACCAATCTACAAATTCAGTACAGTTCCTCTCAAAATTCTTATTGTTTTCTTTATTACAGGAATAACAACAACAAAGGCCCATCTTCAAAGTCACATGAAATCTCAGAAGACTCTAAATAGCCAAGAGGCAAGGAAGAGAGGAAACAAAGCTCATGGTGTCATACTTGCTGACTTGAAAACGCGGAGCGCCGCCGGCTTGTACCTGTTGTCCCAGCTACTCAGGAGGCTGCGATTTGAAGACCATGGTTTGAAGCCAGCCTGGCAGGAAAGTCCATTAGACATTTACTTCCAATTAATCACCAGAAAACTAGAAGTGGCTCTCTGGCTCAAGTGGTAGAGTGCTAGCTCAGGGACAAGGCTGGGAATGTGACTTAGCAGTAGAGTGCTTGCCTTACATGTGGGAAGCCCTGAGTTCAATTCCTCAGTACTACATACACAGAAAAGGCCAGACGTGGCACTGTGGTTCAAGTGGTAGAGCACTAGCCTGGAGCAAGAGAAGCTTAGGGACAGTGCCCAGGCTCTGAATTCAAGCCCCAGGACTGGCCAAAAAAAAGTATGTATATATTTAAAAAGAGTGTTTAAAACAGTATGTTATTAATTTAACATCAGATGTTTTGGCCAATGGGATAGAATATGGGGTTCAATCATGAACCCACTTGTGTATAAATACAGTGATCTTTAGCAAGGTGCCAGTAATATCCTTAGCAGTGGTGCTGGGAAAACTGGATATTCACATGAAAGAGAATGAGATTGGGCCTCTATTTTATACCATGCTGGCCATTAGCTCAAAATTAGTTTAAATGGGATTTGCAACTCTCTTAACACTGAGAAGAAAACAGAAAAAATGCTTCACATCCATAGGATTTGCAATTATTTCTTGGTCATCATTCCAAAAGCACAAGCAACACAATTTAAAAAACAGACAAGTAGAATTTGATCCAACTGAAAAATTCTGCTGGACGCTGGTGGCTCATGCCTGTAATCTGAGCTACTCAGGAGGCTGAGATTTGAGGATCCTGGTGCAAAGCCAACCAAGACAGGATAGCTGGGATTATCTTATTTCCAATGAACCAGCAAAAATATGGAAGTGGAGGTGTGGCTCAAGTGGTAGAACACCAGCCTTGAGCGGAAAAGTCATCTGAGAGCTTGAGACCATGAGTTCAAGCTCCAATATCAGCACTGGTAAAACAGTGGATGTGTTTTAGGAGCCTTTTATGTTGAAAGCATAAAGTTTCTGATGTCTTAACTAGCAGGTATCAAACAGTTATCTGATTATTAACTGCCTCTTGGGTACTGGGAGATGTGCTGATTTGTTCTAGCAAAGAAAATACATCTGTGACAACTAAAACTTGAGCCCTCACCTTATTGAATTTAGCACCTTGCACTGTCAATTCATTCTTCATTGTGTGTGTGTGTGTTTGTGTGTGTGTGTGTGTGTGTGTGTGTGTGTGTGTGTGTGTGTGTGTGTTGGTACTGGGGCTTGAGCTCAGGGTCAGAGAACTGTTCCAGAGCTTTTTGGCTCAAGGCTAGCACTCTACCACTTGAGCCATAGCTCCACTTCCAGGTTTTGCTGGTTCATTGGGGATAAGAGTTTCATGGGCTGGATATAAACTACAGTCCCCAGAATTTAGCCTCCTGAGTAGCTGGATTACAGGTGTGGGCCACAGTGGCCAGCTGAGGTGCTCTTTTGAGCTGGGGGAGACAGCAGAGCTTATAGTCAGTGATTGTAGATAATCAGTTGTTTTTATTATGTCTGTCTTGTAAGACTTTTTCTTTGGCTGTTGTCAGAAAAATCAAATCAAAACCTATCCAGGAAAAATTATCAAAGGATGTGACATTAATGTGTTGTTTCAGTTTTCTTCTAAGCCAGCTGAAGCTTGGCCCTCTCGGAGTAGCAGCTGATCATACAAGCCTGAGGCCAATGCATTCCATATGCTGATTTAGGGTTCATGCCCATTTTGCTCTCTCCTCTTTCAATTTTTGTCTCTCTGTTATAATTGACATGTTAGCCTTAGGTTCACCTCATTTTTATCTTGTTGTTTTCTTTTGGTGCTGGGCCTGGGGTTTGAACTCAGGGCCTGGGTGCAGTCCCTGAGCTTTTTGCTTAAAACTTGCACTCCACCACTTGAGTCACAGCTCTATTACTGACTTTTTGCTGGTTACTTAGAGACAAGAGTCTCAGGCTGGGAATATGGCCTAGTGGCAAGAGTGCTTGCCTTGCATACATGGAGTCCTGGGTTCGATTCCTCAGCACCACATATGCAGAAAAATCCAGAAGTGACACTGTGGGTCAAGTGGTGGAGTGCTAGCCTTGAGCAAAAAGAAGCCAGGGACAGTGCTCAGGCCCTGAGTCTAAGCCCCAGGGTTGTCAAAACAAAACAAAACTATAAAACAGGGTCTTAAAAAAAAGAGAGAGAGATAAGAGTCTCACGGACTTTCCTGTCCAGGCTGGCTTTGAACCATGATGCTCAGATCTCAGCACCCTGAGTATCTGGGATTAAAGGTGTGAGCCACCAGTGCCCCAAGAGTCAGTGTTCTGGTCTTTGCATTAAGAAACTCTACAAACTCTACACAGCACAAGAGGGCAGAAAGTAGACACCTGCTTTGTGTTCACACCTGAGAAGCAAAGACTAACAAGAATAAAAGGTTGAAAACATGGCAAGGTCTCCATAATTTCATGAGGATGTCTTTACAATGTAAGGAGCCTTTATGAACATGACTAAGACCCTGAGAATGGCAAGGAAAAAACACATAGTAAGCTTTGGATAAAAAAACAGAATTCAGGCTGGGAATGTGGCTTAGTGGTAGAGTGCTTGCCTAGTATGCATGAAGCCCTGGGGTTGATTCCTCAGTACCACATACACAGAAAAAGCCCGAAGTGGCACTGTGGCTCAAGTGGTAGAGTGCTAGCCTTGAGCAAAAAGAAGCCAAGGATAGTGCTCAGGCCCTGAATCCAAGACCTAGGACTGGCAAAAAAAAAAAAAAAAACCAAAAAACAAACAAACAAAACAAAACAAAACCACTAGAATCCAAACTTACTGAATCTGCATATAATACTTTCCACTGGATTTTCTTATTAATTCTCATTGCTGATGGTCTCCACTATACGCCTTGTGTCAAGGTGCCCCTGCCAGGATCTGTGATCCATCCTTCTGAGGTACCATTGTTTTCCAGGAATAATCTGTGCATCTCTTCTAGGTGTGCATGCTCTGTTGATAGGCATCAGTCACAAGATAAATATGTGCTGGTGGCTCACACATATAATTTTAGCTACTCAGGAGGTTGAGATCTGAGAATCACAGTTCAAAGACAGTCTAAGTAGAAAAATTCATGAACCTCTTATCTCTAATTAACCAGCAAAAAGCCAGAAGTGGCATCATGGATAAAGTGGTAGATTACCAGTAGCCTTGAGTGAAAAAGCCAAGTGAGATCACAGGCCTTGAGTTCAAATCCCAATACTGGCACCAACCAACCAACCAACCAATAATAAAATAAAAAGAGACAAATGTGTCATTCTTCAAGGGTAATAGAAATTAGGTTTACACAACGATACAAAACTTCAACTTAATGGAAAATGCTTTTGGAAACATCTCAGTTTCTATGTATAGAAATATTTCTCTATTGTATTTTATCTTGAGGTCAGAAGCAAATATAATATGTGCATTCTACCTGTGGCTTGTTTTTTCATACACTTCAGTTTTAATATTGAAGTTGTAATTTTCTGTAAAGTCACACGACCACATATACTTAAAATTTCTCTATCAGTTTGATGCATGCTACATTTCCCAAGCTTCAGACATCAATTTTTCTTTCTTTATTCTGTCTTTTCACTGGTCTTGGAGCTTGAACTCAGGCCCTGGGTGCAGTCCCTGAGCTTTGTTACTCAAGGCTGGAGCTCTACCTCTTGAGCCATGGCTCCATCCCCAGGATTTTGGTGGTAAATTGGAGATAAGTCTCCCAGACTTTCTGCTCAGTCTGTCCAGCTTAGCATTGAAATCCTTAGATCTCAGCCTTCTGAGCAGCTAGGATTACAGGTGTGAGCCACTGGTACCCAACTCCAAATAGCTTGTATGTTGTTGACAGGGGAAGTTTACTGTACCTATAGAATATTAGATGCCTTGTTTCAAGGATGCTCTTAACTTAGTTGTTGTTAATAATTCTTCCATGTGGCTAAATATAGAACTCCCCTATGACCCAGCAGCCCCACTTTTGGGTATCTATCCAAAAGACCACAAACAAAATCACAGTAATACCACCAGCACAACAATGTTCATCGCAGCACAATTTGTCATAGTGAGAATCTGGAACCAACCCAGATGCCCCTCAGTAGACGAATGGATCAAGAAAATGTGGTACATATACACAATGGAATTTTATGCCTCTATCAGAAAGAATGGCATTGTCCCATTTGTAAGGAAATGGAAGGACTTGGAAAAAATTATACTAAGTGCAGTGAGCCAGACCCAAAGAAACATGGACTCTATGGTCTCCCTTATTGGAAATAATTAGTACAGGTTTAGGCAAGTCATAGCAGAGCATCACAAGGCCCAATAGCTATATCCTTATGAACACATAAGATGATGCTAAGTGAAATGAACTCCATGTTATGGAAACAATTGTTATATCACAGCTGTAACTACTTTCAATGTCCTATGTGTATGTGTAGCTTCTATTATTGATGATGTTATTGTATCACCTTCCTGTGGTTTTACCTACACTATCTCTGTAATGTTATCTGAGTATATTGGAAACCGTGTATACTGGTATTGGAAGTAGTAAATTGAAAGGGAATACCAAATTTGAGAGACACAGGGTAAAAAAAGACAAACAACTAAAAAAACAATACTTGCAAAACTGTTTGGTGTAAGTGAACTGAACACCTGGGGGGAGGGGAAGGGAAATGGGGAGGAGGGAGGGGGGTATGAGGGACAAGGTAACAAACAGTACAAGAAATGTATCCATTGCCTAACGTATGAAACTGTAACCTCTCTGTACATCAATTTGATAATAAAAATTTGAAAAAAAATTCTTCCATGTGGGAATATTTCCCTTCTGTACCAGATATACCTACCTTAGGGGTGGGTGAAGGAAAATAGTAAAAAGAAACAGTGAAGGCTGGGAATGTGACTTGGTGGTAGAATGTTTGCCTAGTATGCACAAAGCCCTGGGCTCAATTCTTCAGCACCACATACACAGAAAAAGCCAGAAGTGGCGCTGTGGCTCAAGTGGTAGAGTGCTAGCCTTGAGCAAAAGAAGCTCAGGGACAGTGCTCAGGCCCTGAGTTCAAGGCCCAGGACTACCAAAAAAAAAAAAAAAGAAAAGAAAAATAGTGAAGTCTGGCAGGTGACAGATGCCAGCACACTGGTAATGATGTCCTACCATTCCAAATGGGACCTCTAGGGTCAAGGGAGAAACAAAAACAAATTTGGGGGCTGGGATATGGCCTAGTGGTAAAGTGCTCGCCTCGTATACATGAAGCCTTGGGTTCGATTCCTCAGCACCTCATACATAGAAAAAGCTGGAAGTGGCTCTGTGGCTCAAGTGGTAGAGTTCTAGCCTTGAGCAAAAAGAAGCCAGGGACAGTGCTCAGGCCCTGAGTCCAAGCCCCAGGACTGGCAAAAAATAATAAAACACCTTTTTTTTGGCCAACCCAAGCACAGAAGAAAACCAACCCTTTCACTGAATTTAGTCTCTGCTCTCTGTCATAGAAAATTAGAATATGTCCAAGAGAATTAGATTCAATTTGGGTCAAGTATTATTCTTGGACTATGCATTAGTCAAAATTGGCCTTATTAGGAGGGACTGTTTGCATACCAGGGTTGTGGGTCCCAATGCCCTCATCCTCCTGAGAGGGGCATAGTGAGGTTCAACAAGCTGATCTCATGTTCCCTGCACTTCCAAATCACCAGGGCAAAGCAGGTTTTAGACAGAACCATGAAATGACATGAGATAAAGCAATGTGTATTCACATATAATTCACATGCAATAATAACATGATCGGAAATGAAAATAGCCTTTCTTTCCTTCCTTCCTTCCTTCCTCCTTCCCTCCCTCCCTCCCTTCCCCCTCCCTCCTTTCCTTCCTTCCCTCCCCCCTCCCTCCTTTCCTTCCTTCCCTCCCTCCCTCCTTTCCTTCCTTCCTTCCTTCCTTTCTTTCTCTTTTCTTCCAGTGCTGATACTGGGGCTTGAACTCAGGATCCCAAACTCTTGCTTGGCTTTTCCCAAGCTGGTAGGCTGGTTCTCTACCACCTGAGCCACACCTCCAGATCTTTTTTGTGCTAGTTCATTGAGGATAAAGAGTCTCAGGGGCTTTCCTGAACAGGGTGGCTTCAAAGCATGATCTGCAGACTTTAGCCCCCTGAGTAGCTAGGATGACAGGTGTGAGCCACCAGCACCATGCACCCAACCTTTGTTGTTGTTGTTGTTTGTGACTCCTTACAGGAAGAAGATTGACCTAATTAGACACACTCAAACTTCAAACTCATTCTATTTAGCTTTAAGGAATATTATTAACTGATTTGGACTCTGGGGCCTCTCTGAGGTAACAAATGGCCATTTGACTAAGACTTTAATGGAAGTTTTGCTCACAGACCTCTAACATTTTGGCTTCTAGCTTCAAGCCAGGACAGGTCCAGCTGTATATGCAATATGGGACTAAAATGAAAATCTACCAACTTATTTTCCGACTTCACATGTTCAGGTATGTTTTTAGTTTGGCAAATAGGTTTTTAAAGTCATTCTAAATTCTTTTGAATCATCTAACTCCTGGTTTTTATCAAAGAATTTCCATTAACTTTGATTTTTAATTCTCAGACACCCTACTGACTGAACTACTTCTCTTCCCTTGATGCTCTGCTAGTTATTTTGTTTTAATTTGTTTCCTTTTATTTTAGTATTCTGTTTCATTTTATTTTCTATTCCATATAAGACTTGGAATTTTTCTTACCTTACTGGGTGTAAACCCCTTTGAAATGGGGAATTGCCAAGCATGTTACAAAAGTTAGCTAAAACTTCACACCTGTAATTGTAGTTTGAAGTCAACTTATACAGGAAAGCCAATTAATCACCCAAAAGCTAGAAGTAGAGCTGTGGCTCATGTGCATAAAAGCTCAAGAACAATGCCAATGCTCTAAGTTCAACTCTTGAGTTCAACAACTAAATAACTGAATAAGTGGGGAAACAAGCAAATTAAAAACAAAATTGTTTTGCTTCAGGTGGTCTCATTCAGTTTAGAAGATGTCAGGTATAAAATAAGAAGAATAATCTGAGCACTAATCAGCCCTTCTTGTTTGTCTTTTTAGTTCGTTTCACCTTGGGGGAAGGCTGTAGCTATATGGCACGTGATGGGCACATAAAGAACAGCAGCGGGAAGTCTGTTTCCTCCTGGAGACTGTGGTTTCTAGGTGGCCGGGAGAGGCCGGGCGGCCTTGTTTTACTTTGTAACAGTCTGGCACGTCCATGTCCCGGGCACCCAACGCCGTGTGGCCGGGCGGGCCCTGGACTGCGGGCGGCAGCTGGCCCATGCTTTCTTTGGCGCGGTCCTGGGGTTTGAACCCAGGGCTTGGGAGCTGTCCTGGAGCTTGGCGCCTGCGCTGCTTGTATTTCAATCAACCACTACGTCTTGAATTTTCCAGAACGCTAGAGGCATAGACAATATAATATTTGTGCATTGAAGAAGATATACATGGAGGGGAGGAGAGGAAAGGCACAGCCAGGACAGATGGCAGGCGCCTCCTGTAGGCCCATCTGCACCTCTAGCTCTGGAAAGATGTGCACCGCCTCACTGTTGCGGGCCTATGCTCAGGCGCGGCATGTCAGTCAGCCATGGCTCCGGAGAGGACTGGGCCGCGGTGGCCTCTGCCCAGACGAGGCCTGCCCATCCCGCGGATAAAGGCTTCCGATCCGCCTCCGGGCAGCCTGGGCCCTGGCCCACCGGCTCTCCACTGGCAGCCATATCCAGGACCAACCAAAACTAAGAATGCAGAAGGACCGCAACCCGGCTCCTGGGACTTCGGCCCAGGCGGAGCCCCAGGCCTGCTCTGCCTGCCGCGCTCAGCACAGCCTCCTGACTTGGAAAAATGAAGTGAGCCCTGCCTTTCTTCCTAGGGCAGTAAGAAGCTGCCATTTGCTCTTATCAAGCTAGTGTCCTGAAGCTGAGAGTGAATCCAATTCCACTCAGGAGAGCGTTTCACGCCATTGCTCTGCTCCTTCATTCAGAGGACACTGTCGGTGACCCTGGCTGGCCCTCAGTCCACTAGCACGGTAGCTACTACACATGTGTGTGGGGACAGAGGACTCCCTCCCGAGCAGGGAGGGACAGGGAACTCTGACTGGAGCCCCACGGCCTTGGCCAGCTTGCACTTGTGGTTGGACAAGCTTAGTCGAAACGGCTGGCTCTGGAGCATGAAGGAGAGCAAATGGCGTTTTTCCTCAGTGCAAATCCAGGACGCAGAGGCTTTAGGAGCTTGATCAAGGAGAATCAGGGGCCTCCAGCTCGCTTAGCTCCTCTAACTTGGGTCCATTGGTACAATCTCAAAGGGCCGAGCCTAATGGGAAACCAACTATTGCTGGATGCATTTTGCTTTGGGAACCAATTTTCATTCTTTGCCTGTCTATAGAGAGAGGGATGATATTTGGTTTGAGGATCTCTGCAGGCTGCTATGGGGACCTGAGGGTAGAATGGAGGTGCACATGCTCCAGTTTCTAGAGTGATTAGTCCGCATTTTCTTGGTATTGGCTCAGTACCATCTATAGCACACAATAAAGGAAAAGCATACTGATAAACACTGTTATCACTTATTATCAAGTTCTTATGGTGGATCTAAGCTTTATCTTAACCTCTAAATCACTGGTAGGGGTGTGTGTGTATTTGTGTGCATGTATGTGCACATGCATGCATGTGTGAGCTCATATTATGACTTGATCTCATTTGGCTGTTTTTGTTCAAGGCTGGCACGCTACCACTTCAGCTATGCTTCTACTTGTGGCTTTTTCCTCATTAATTGGAGATGGGAGTCTCATGGATTTGTCCCAGCTGGCTTTGAACAGTGATCCTCAGAGCTCAGCCTCCAAGTTGATATGATTACAGGCATGCTACTTCTGTTCTTTACCTCTCGGTTTCTTTATCTGTATAATGGGGGGCCCAACTTTACATGGTTATTAAGAAGTTAATCATACACTTGATTAAAGTGCTTAGAACAATACCCAAATGTTAGCTATCATCATCATCATCATTATTTTTGTTCTTGAGTATGCCAGTATGGGGCTTGAACTCAGGACCTGGACGATGTCTTTAGCTTCTTATGCTCAAGACAACCTTTCTTTATTCAGGTGTTCAACACAAATGTTTTCCTGGTCCCTCTCTATGGTTTAGCATACTGGACAGAGCTATAAGAGATGAGTTTGGAGCAAGAACTTCTCCTGCCCAACCATTTTTCTAGAGTTCTAAATGCAATGTCTACAACATGTATGATATTGTGAACAATCTTCAGGAAGGCATTTTTATTTTCATTTATTTATTTGGCCAGTCCTGGGGCTTGAACTCAGGGCCTGAGCACCATCGCTGGCTGCTGCTGCTGCTGCTGCGACTCCTCCTCCTCCTTCTTTTGCTTATGGCTAACACTCTACTACTTGAGCCACAGCACTACTTCTGGCATATATATATATATATATATATATATATATATATATATATATATATATATATATGGTGCTGAGGAATTGAACCCAGGGCTTCATGTATGCAAGGCAAGCACCCTACCACTAGGCCATATTCCCAGCCCCTAACGTTATTTTTTAACTTGGAAGTCAGTGAGATGAAACAGATTTTGCTAAAGAATCAAACTGGAAGCAGCTACCAGTGCCTCCTGTGTGTAATCCTAGCTAGTCAGGAGGCTGAGATCTGAGGATCTCATTTTGAGGCCAGCCCAGGCAGGAAAGTCAATGAGATTCTTATGTCCAATTAACTAGCAAGCAGTAAGCCAGAAGCAGAGCTGTGGCTCAACTGGTAGTTAACCCTAAGAAAAATAAAATAAAACAAAAAAACAAAGCTAAGGAACAGCTTCTCAGTAATAGCACACACACACGCATGTGCGCACACATACACACATGCACACAATTGAAGTGAAAGCTTGAACTCTGGGCCTGGGCTCTGTCCCTGAGCTTCTTCTTGTTCAAGACTAGTGCTCTACCACTTGAGCCACAGCACCACTTGTGGCTTTCTCTGTCTCCGTGGACTCTCCTGTCTGAGCTGGCTGAGCCTGTGATCCTCCGATGTGACCTTCCTGAGTGGCTAGGATGACAGCGCTGGCCTGGCACCTGGCTGGAGAATGATGTTTTTCTGAGCTGACACAGTATTTGGCTGGGTACAGCCTGGCTGGTGGCTGCAGAGCCAGAGTTGGGGTGGCTGTCTAGGACAGAGTCTGTCATCTACAAGAACTATCGCACAGGAGCGTGGGCTGGGGTTTTAACTCTTGCCAACAAGGGACAGAACAGTGGGGGAATTTTTCCTTTGGGAATTGAGGGACACTTAAGTCCTTATAAAGACCAGAACCCATAGTTTCAACATCTGCATCAAGACCAGAGTCTTGGCTGTGATTTATTACCCACACATGGAACTGAGTAGAAACAAATGGCCTGGAAGACATTCTTAGGAGTTAGAAAGAGGGAGCAGTCTTGCCGGCAAAGGAAGCAAATTGGGCCGCTAAAACCTGGGACCCATCAGCCCATCTCCTGTGCCATAAATTGAAATCAGAAGGAAGCACACGGAGTGAGTGATGGCAGCTTCCCCAAGAAGAAATTCTTTCCAGTATCTGCTTTATTCTTACTTACTTTCTTTTTTTTTTTTCACATCAGTCCTGGGGCTTGAACTCAGGGCCTGGGTGGTATCCTTGAACTCTTTTTGCACAAGGCTAGTGCTCTACCACTTGAGCCACAGTGCTACTTCTGGCTTTTTTGGTGGTTAACTGGAGCTAGGAATCTCATGGACTTTCCTTCCCAGGCTGGCTTCAAACTACTGTCCTCAGGTCTCAGCCTCCTGAGTGGCTCAGATGATAGGCGTGAGCCACTGGCATTTGGCCAGTCTCTGCTTTAGATGTGGTCATGGAAAAGAATGGACAGAGAGCCAGAGGGATTGAGCCAAAGGCTTCCTCCACCACTGGGGAGGGCATTTCTTTCCTCTCTTCTTTAAAAAATCAATTGTAAAGCTGTATGCTTTGTCACTCAATGTTAGCACTTACCACAACTTCATTTCTTCTTGGTGGTTCATTGGAGACAAGATTCTCATAAATCTTCCTGTCCCTGCTGGCTTTGAACTGTGACCCTCGGATCTCAACCTCTTAAGTAGTAGGCAAGGATTACAGGTGTGAGCCACAGTGCCTGGCCTTATTTTTTTCTGCTCAACAGGAGTTTTTATTTTGGTCCCTCTGCTCTTACTTGTTAGTTTATTCTGAGTGTTCAGAGAAAGATGGCTTGGCTTTGAGTTGATCAGCCATTCTAGTACACAGAGAACCACAGGAGAACAAAATAAGAGGCCTTTCACCTTGATCGGTGATCAGATGCAGGAACTGCTTGAGGCTTTTCTTGGAAAAGCAATTTATCCTCTGTGGAGGATGGCATATAAATCACATCCAATTTACCAAAGGAGTAAAGCAAATACACCTGTGACTATTATGGCCTTTCCAAACTGGTTAGTTGTTATATTGTTGTTAGTTTTTGTGCTTCTTGTTGATTTGAGGTAGACACAGGACTCTCAGAACAAAAGAACATTTCTGCTGGTGGCTCAGGCATGCAATTCTCAGGAGATCTGAAGACCAGAGTTCGAAGCCAGTCCAGGCAGAAAAGTTCATGAGACTCTTATTTCCAATGGACCAGCAATAAACCAGAAGTGGATCTGTGGCAGCCTTGAGTAAAAATGCTCATGAACAGTGCCTAGGCTCTGAGTTCAAGACCCAGTACTAGCACCAAAAGAAAGGAAAAAACCAGACAGAGTATCTGGGCCTAACTCTCCTACTTAACATAGCCTTCCTTCTCTGCCTTCCCATAGAATGCTCAATGCTATTATTCCCATTGAACAGCTATTTTAACTAATAATTAATTTAATTAACTGAATATCTCCAATGCATGCTTGGAAAAAGTGAATGTCTACATCTGAAAATAATAAAATCTGTTTAAGGTAGAAAATGTTATGAATTTGGCTAAAACATAATTATTTTGTCAGCTAGTAAGAGAACTTCCAAGATTAATCTTAATGCAGTGGAGTTAACCTTCTGGTACTCAAAGTGATTTTCCAACTTGCTTCGTGATAATTTAATTTCCTGTTCATCAACAGAATCCATTTTAGAGTAATTAGTAATTATTTAATAATACTTCTGACAAAAATAGACTATCACTTCTTTCCCTTTAATTCCTATTGTGTATATAAACTAAGTAAAAACAATAATAGCCTTATCTGAAAAAGGTTCTCTAAAATATAAAAGTTACTAAAATAATTTGCTTTCCTTTAATAAATTAAAAATGATTTTAAAAAAGATAACTATGGTTATTCAGAGTACAAATCTCACATGAGAGACTTAGCAGATAAATTGAAAACAGCTTGTAAAATAATTGGAGCTGGGTATGGTGGCACAGGCCTCTAATCCTAGTATTAAGAAGGCTGAAGCTGAGTGCTGGTGACTCATGCCTGTAATCCTAGCTACTCAGGAGCCTGAGATCTGAGGATCAAGGCTCCAAGCCAGCCCGGGAAGGAAAGTTCATGAAACGCTTATGTCAGTTAATGAGGAGAAAGCCAGAAGTGGAGGTGTGGCTCAAATGGTTGTGTGCTAGCTTTGACCAAAAATGCCAAGGGTCTGAGTTCAAGCTCCATCACCAGCACAAAAGAGAAAAAGAAAAGACTGACCAGTAGGTGTGAGTTTGAAACCAGCCTGGCTTACAGAACTAGTTCCCAAACAAACCAAACCCATCAAACAATCAGACAAATAAGAGTGGTAAATGAGAGCCAGATGCAGGTGGCTCATCCCTTCTGATCCTAGCTATTCAGAAGGCTGAGATCTGAGAATTGAGGTTCAAAGGCAGGCAGGGCATTCTTACTTCCAATTAACTCTCAAAAAGCCAGAAGTGGAGCTGTGGCTCAAGTGTTAGAGCATCAGCCTTGAAATAAAAGAGCAAGAGAGAGTAGCCAGGGGGCTGGGGATGTAGCCTAGTGGCAAGAGTGCTTGCCTCCCATACATGAAGCCCTGAGTTTGATTCCCCAGCACCACATATACAGAAAATGGCCAGAAGTGGCAGTGTGGCTCAAGTGGCAGAGTGCTAGCCTTGAGCAAAAAAGAAGCCAGGGACAGTGCTCAGGCCCTGAGTCCAAGCGCCAGGACTGGCAAAAAAAAAAAAAAAAAAAGAAAAAGGAAATGAGACAGTTTGCTGGTGTTCAATTATATCATTATTCCGGGATTAGAAAACATATATTGTTAATTTACATCATTTTAATCTTTACTCTTGTAATTATTTATGGAATGGTAAAGTATATCATGCTCATTTAGAATAATTTCACATTACCTAGGGAACTGAATTTTAATTTAAACAGACCTAGATTTAACAGAAGTACTATATTTTACTAGATGTGAGAATATGGACAAACAAGCCTCCCTCCCCCCGCCCCAGTCTCTCTCTCTCTCTCCTATCATTCTCTTTCTCTCTCTCTCCCTTTCTTCTTTTCTTTTTTTTTTTTTTGTGTGTGCTAGTACTGGGGCTTGAACTGAGGACCTCATGCTCCTACTTGGCTTATACTACACATAGCTGATGCTCTACCACTTGTGCTGTGCCCTCTTCCCAGTTTTTTGCTGATTAGTTGCAGATGAAGTCTTGTGGATTTTTTTTTCTTCTGCCTGGTCTGGCTTCAAACTCTGATCCTCAGATCTCAGCTTCCTGAGTAGCTAGGATTACAGGTGTGAGCCACAGCGCCCTGCTTGAATCTTGGTACTATGTTCACCCATCTTCCTTTCTCTCCACTCCTCTTGAACCCCCCTCACACTCTGACAGTGTCCTAGTATTCATTCTGTCACACTGTGTCTTCCATGGTTGGAATGAATCCTCCCCATGTATACCATCCTGAGTCAGTTTGTGTGTTCATTGATGTGTGTGTCCCTGTATGGAAATGCTGGCTAAGAATGACCTTTCATTATAAACCCTCTTTCTAGAGTCCAGCCGTGGCAAGTTTGCACTGTCCCGTTATCTAACTCCGAGTGGTGATTTTTGCTGGGTGAGGAAAATACTGATTTAATTTGCTAGTGCCCAAAAATCTCCTGAGAGAGGACATAACTGGTAAAAACTTTAATGGGATGATAATCATGCTCAACTTTTGAATGGCAGTGATGGCCAGTTTCCCTCCATGACTGTCTTTGAGTATAAGGTTTTGCATGCGCCACAATAAAAGGTTTGTAAGTGGAATTCTGTCATCAGAATTTCCTTATGAGCTTGTAACAACTGAATCTTTTTTTTTTTTTGTCATGGGGCTTGAACTCAGGGACTGGCTGCTGAGCTTTTGTGCTCAAGGCTAGTGCTCTACCACTTTGATCCACCCCTCTACTTTTGGCTTTTTGGTGTTTGGTTGGAGATAAGAGAATCAGGGTCTTTCTTGCCCAGGCTGGCTTTAGACCACGATTCTCAGATCTCAGCCTCTTGAGTAGCTAAGATTACAGGTGTGAGCCTTGGTATTTGTTAAACTTTTAATTGTTATTATAAAAGTGATGTAGAGAGGGGTTACAGTTACATAGTAATTTTTTAAATGACAATTAAAAGATCCTGATTTCCTGGGTGAATTCATGTTTGAATTGCTCTTTAAAAAATTTCAGAGCAGGCTGGGGATATGGCCTAGTGGCAAGAGTGCTTGCCTCATATACATGAGGCCCTGGGTTCGATTCCCCAGCACCACATATACAGAAAATGGCCAGAAGTGGTGCTGTGGCTCGAGTGAGTGCTAGCCTTGAGCAAGAAGAAGCCAGGGACGGTGCTCAGGCCCTGAGTCCAAGCCCCAGGACTGGCCAAAAAAAAAATTTCAGAATTGATTCCTTCCATTCTTAGAGGATGATTTCTGCTTCTTCTAGTGATTTTTTTAAACTGTGTCTTTGAAAAGGAAAATAACTTTTCATAATGGAGCCATGAGGGGAGGGGTGAGGCTAGAAGAGATGGGGAAGATGATGGGAGGAGTGACACAGATCAAGATGCTTTGTACTCATAAAGTGACATATGGAATTGAAACCTCTTTGTACAACTACTTAAAGACAATAATAAACTCCAAAATTACTATTTTTTTTTTTACTCTTCCCTTTTGTACTTCACAGAGCTCAAAGTCTTTGGGCCAGGAGTTCATTATGCTTCTGGAATATGAATGCTGAGTACTGGAGGTGATTTCATTTCCAATTTTAAGGGTAACAGAAGAGAACAGAGCTAATAAAGATAAATAGGTGGGCAAAGTATTATCAAGCCAAGTCATATCTTGCATCAATCACCATAGTACCTTTGCTCAGACTAACAACTATTGCTCCATGTTTGATGTTGCCAGGTTACTTCATTTAAGTTTCATTTTATACCTAAAACAAGTCACTGTGTCATTATTCATATCTTGAATCTTTACTTTTACTTTTTTTAATAGGTAAAAGAAGCCAGGCACTGGTGAGTTGCATCTCTAATCCTGATTGCTCAAGAGACTGGGATCTGAAGTTTGAAGTCAGCCAGGCTAGGAAAGTCCATGAGACTCTAACTTCCAATTAACCACCGAAAAGCCAAAGGTGGAGGGGTGGATCAAATGGTAGATTGCCAACGTTGAGTGTGAGGCCATGAGGCCATGAGGCCATGAGACCGAGTTCAATCCCTAGAACTAGCACACACACACACACACACACACACACACACACCCCAAAACACTGCTGACTGTCTAGCGGCTTCTACTGCATCATGCTTCTTCCGAATTGCCCACATCGGGTCAGCATTTCTGTGCTGACTTTTGTGTATATTATTGTTCTAGCACAGTGATGCAGACCTGTCAAATGACTCCGTGGTGCATCTGGCACAAGTTACTGAAAGTCGGAATGCTTATCTGAACTTTATCTGAACTATCTTGAGTTTTCTTGGGTCTATGAAATTGGAACTAAAATCTCTTGGAAACTGGCTTTCTCAAGAAATTTTTGGTGAGCCAGAAATACTATGAGAGCGCCTTTCCCGTGGTGTTTTGGCAAATTTGACTTTGGCCTCCAACTGAACCAGGAAGTTCGGAGGTAAATGAGAATAAAAAATAATAAGATGGTAACTGATCTTTTTTTTCTTTTTTCTACTTCAGAAAGGTTCAGTTAAAAAAATGTTAGGAGCATGTTGAGTACATTTTAACAGCTAAATGTAGACCCACGAATAGGCATGACAAGAGACTCAGGGCCCTATAAATCACCCAGACTTTTTATGGCCAAGAAGGAAATTGGCCAGGCACAAGTGGCTCACATCTGTAATCCAGGCTACTCAGAAGGCTGAGATCTGAGAATCATGGTTCAAAGCCAGCTCAGGCAGACAAATCTGAGAAACTCTTATCTCCAGTTAGCCAGCAAGAAGCCAGAAGTAGATTTGTGGCTTAAGTGGTAGAGAGCCAGCCTTGAGTGAAAAAAAGCTAAGGGAGAAAGAGCAAGAGACTCTGAGTTCAAGTCCCAGGACTAGCACAAACTCAGAATATTGAAAGACATCAATTCCTCTTATTTTTTCCATACTATTGCACCTAAATATCATTTCTTTGGAGTTTCATATGCTATAAATCTATATATGTACATAGTACAGATTTGTGTATGTGTGGTACTGGAGCTTGAACTCAGAGCCTGGGCCCTATCCTTAGCATTTTTGTTCCAGGCTGGTGCTCTACCATTTGAGGGACAGCTCCATGGCTGGAGTTTGGGTGGTTAGTTGGAGGTAAGAGTCTCATTAACTTTTATGCCTAGGCTGGCTTGGAATCTCAATCCTCACCTTTCAACCTCCTGACTAGCTAGGACTTGGACCCAATGTTTAATGGATTTATATCAACTTGCCTTGCCCTCTCTCAATCAAATTCCTACCAGGTAGAATGTGATTTAATTGATTCTCCTGTTTGGAGATTTAGAATCTATCAGTAGAATTTACCAGTTTCCAGACTCTGTCTAGCTCATAGATTGTTCTAGAATCTAAGGCTCTACATGTAGGCACAATCCAGCTGGAAGGTGCTTGGATTTTACCCAGAGAAGCTTTCTGAATAAAGGGAGGTTTTTATGTTAAGGCAGTATGATAGTGTCCGTTTGGTCTGTGTGTCTGTGTGTGCCAGAACTGCAGCCTGAAATCAGGGCCTCACACACTCCTTGATATTTTCTCTCAAAGCTGATGCTCTACTTCTTGAGCCATCCCTCCACATCTGGGTGTTTTTTTTATGGCTAACTGGAGATAAGAGTCTCATGGGCTTACAGATGTGCCCACCAGTGCCAGAAACCTATGATGTTTTCAGTAGAGCTTCTTTGGCTTCAACCAAGTCCTTAAATCCAAATTACCAATCATGATGATTTTTTTCCCCCTCCCATCCTGGGGCTTGAACTCAGGGCCTGGGAGCTGTCCCTGAGCTTCTTTTGCTAGTAGTACTCTACCACTTTGAGCCACAGCACCACTTCCAGTTTTCCTGTGGTTCATTGGAGATAAGAATATCATGGTCTTTTTGCCAGGGCTGGCTTTGAACCTCGATCCTGAGATCTCAGCCTCCTGAATAGCTAAGATTGCAGATATGAGCCACTGGTGCCCAGCATACCACTGGTTTAAATGATCATTTCCAGGTCACAGATTTTCTTTGGGTTGTAAAAGACTATTCAGAATGACAAGATATATTCATATAAGGCCTGATGGTTTCAACTCATTATGACTCTCTTCTGTCTTTGCCCAAAAGGGTTACTGTCCTCCTCATTTTAGTGTTGAAGGGACTAGGCTTAAGGAGTGTCAATCATCTGCCTAGTCAGTAAGGGATGGAGTTAAAATTCAAATTCTGTTTGTTTTGTCTTGATATTCTAGACTTCTGCCACTCTGGAGTTAACATCTTGGAAATAATGAAAGAAAGAAAACCTATCATACCATTTAAAAATGATTAAAAGGGAACTTATGTTCAAGAAAGTTATACTGTGACATATGTACACACCCATATAGATTATATATGTAAAATCAAGTACGTACTAACAGAAGTCTTCCCCAGTGACAGATGCTTATTCTGGAGTGACTTTATTGTGCTGGAAGACAGAGATGGAGAAGCACTTGATGATGGTGCATAAGGTGACATCTTTGCGAAGGTTTCCCTCTGTTTGCAGATCAGTGCTATTTTTTATTTCTGGAAGTTTCCATTTGTCTTGATAGTCACTGAACTGGTGATATGTTCTTTAGGTTTTGTTCTTGTTTTATAGTTTGCTGAGACAGAATCTCACTATATAGCCCAGGTGGGCTCCAAAATGGTGATCACCTTGCCTCCACCTCCTAAGTGCTTGGATTACAGGCATTCACCACCTTGCCTGACCCATGTTCATTTTCCCACAGAGACTTGGAGAACTACGAGAAATATTATTGTTGTAAGCTAAATATATAGAAATATAACAAATACAATTTTATAATGTTTCTTTCATGTTTTAAAACACAAAAGAGTTTATGAGCATCTGGAAATTTCCACAAATATTAATGAAATCAATTGCTATCTACCTCAGACTCTTACTTCAGTGTTTTTGCTGGCCTTTATTTATCTATTTGTTTATTTTATTTAGTACTGTACTGAGGCTGTTGCTCTACCATGTAAGCCATACCTCCACTTTTGGCTTTTTGCTGGTTAACTAGATATAAGATCTCTCTCTCTCTCTCTCTCTCTCTCTCTCTCTCTCTGTCTCTCTCTCTCTCACACACACACACACACACATACACACACACTTATCTGCCCAGGCTGGCTTAGAACCAGGTGTGAGTTTTGCCAGTGCCTGCCTGCTGGCTGTAGGTTGAAAGGCATTCCCCTTTAGTGAGGGAAAGGCCTGGGTTTTGAATAAACCATGGCCTTTGGGTCCATTGATTCAACTCTGATTTGCATAGTAATAGCATCCATCATCCTAGCCGTTCCTCAGACATTTATAAGATGTGATCACATAGAATCAGGCCAGGCAAGGAAACATGAATGCTTAGAGCAGGGTGGTGTCCAGGCTGGAAGGCAGGCACTGGTGGTCACAGTAATCCCAGCTTCTCAGGAGGCTGAGAGCTAAGGAACATAGCTCAAAGCCATCCCAAGCAGACAAATCCAAGAGACAAATCCAAATAACCAGAAAAAAAGCCAGAAGTGGATGTGTTTCTCAAGTGGTAGGGTATTAGCCTTGAACAAAAAAGCTAAGTAAGAGCAGGAGGCCCTAAATTCAAGCATAAAGAAAGAAAAACAGGGTGTAAGATATCACAAGATAGCACAAGAAATGTACACACTGTGGACCCTTTTTGCACAACACCTTGTCAAAAATTTTTTGTTTAATTAATAAATAAATTACAAAAATAATAATAAAAGAAAGGACAGGAAAGGAAAGGAGGAAAGGGGAGGGGAGGGGAGGGGAGGGGAGGGGAGGGGAGGGGAGGGGAGGGGAGGGAAGCGAAGGGAAGGGAAGGGAAGGGAAGGGAAGGGAAGGGAAGGGAAGGGAAGGGAAGGGAAGGGAAGGGAAGGGAAGGGAAGGGAAGGGAAGGGAAGGGAAGGGAAATTCTAAGAAGGAAAGACTAACCAAGGTTTGGCTATGTCCAAAATGAAAGCATCTCAGGTTAGTTACTTTTAAGGCCAATGTGCACAGGAGCTTAGACAGAATAGCCCACAGCTCATTTCGAGAGTGCAGTTGGCGCCTCTGCAGAAGATAAGCAAAGCTGACACTCACTCTGCCTGAGTTAAGGGACAATATTTTCCCTTCACTGAACTGCTCTTGAACTGTTTCTGGGATTTATTTGGTGTAAACCGGTTTTTCCTTCAAACATCAAATGTGCATGTCTGCCGGCCACTCGTTTGTTTATTGTAAAAACATATTGATTACAGCCAAAGCAAGCAAAACCCTCCTTTCCATTCCTCCAAAGCCTTTTCCCCCTGTGGACCCAGCCCTGATGATAAAGGATATTCGAGCTCCTTCCAAGACATGCCCTAGGTTTTCTTTGGACTTGACCTTCAAAAATTGATTGCTAATGACTTGTGACCTTTTGACCATGATGATGAGCACCCTTTGGACTTGATTTTCCTGCTCTTGATGGAAATGTCAAGACTGCATTCAGCCAGGCACTGGTAGGTCACAACTGGAATCCTAGCTACTCAGGCTGAGATCTGAGGATTACAGTTCAAAGTCAGCTTAGATAGGAAAGTCTGTGAGACTCTTATCTCCATTAAACTACTTGAAAACTGGAAGTGGAGTTGTGGTTCAAGTGGCAGAGGACTAGCTTTGAGTAATACAAAGCTCAGGGTTAACACCTAGGCCCTGAGTTCAAGCCCCAGGACTGTCACAAAAAGAAAAGAGAAAAGAAAGTAGACTTTGAGTTAAATAGACAGAAAGGAGGAGAGCAGACTGGATTTGATACAATGGCTAAGTTTTAGGAAAATCACAAGCATTGTCAAGATCGATCAGTAGAATCTATGCTACAGAGTGCTACAATGCTTCCTAAGTATGTATTCACGATAATGCTTACCCTGCATCCAATGATCAGTATGGAGCTGGGTTGCTCCCAAGTGGGAAGAAGATCGTAGATGATTCTAGAGATAACATCTCTGGGTGCTAATTCATTCCTGAAACTTGTTTTGAATGTGCAGTCCTGGGGCTTGAACTCAGGGCCTGAGTGTTGTCCTTTACTGTTTTCACTCAAAGCTAGTCTCTTGAGTAGCTAGGATTTATTCCTGAAATATTTTATTGAGTAGCTTCTGTGTATCAAGCAGTTAAACAAAACCTAGCAAAATGATTGTTTATTTTGTCAAATCAGAGTTGTTTTTTGGAACTAATGAATCTCCATCTTTTCTTTTCTTTTTTTCTGGTCCTGGGGCTTGAACTCTGTGTGGTATGAATGGGCCTCTCTTTGCAAACTGATAAATAGACACTTTATTTTATTTTTGTAGGTCGTGGAGCTTGAACTCAGGGCCTGGGTGCTGTCCCTGAGCTTTTTTGCTCAAGGCTAGCACTCTACTATTTTGAGCCACAGCTCCACTTTCAGTTTTCTGGTGGTTAATTGAAGATAAGAGTCTCACAGACTTTTTTGCCCAGGCTGGTTTTGAACTGTGACCCTCAAAGTTGCTAGGATTAAAGGTGTGAGGCACCTATGCTGGACTTCAATCTCTGTCTTTTGCCAATATATCAGATTGCTTTGGATTTATTCATTTTAATCATTCCTGTGCCAACTATCTTTTAGCATGTCCCATAGTCCAAAGATAAAATGGAAATTTTAGATCCTATTTATGAGCATGATAAGAAAAAAGCAAAACGGAATGAGTTCCTGGCCAATTGCTGGTCAGGACTATGGTGGGGAGAGAGGGATTAATTTCCCCACTCAGTGTGAATTAGGACTTGTTGGCAATATAGAGCAGAACTAGCACATGTGGCTTCTTGGTAAATGTGAAAAAGAAATGCCCCTTTCATCATGAGCCCAGCTATGCAGGATGCTGACATCTAAGGATCATGGTTTAAAGCAGCTCCGGCAGGAAAGTCTGTAAGAGTCTTATCTCCAATTAATGAGCAAAAAACAGAAGTGGAGCTGTGGCTCAAGTGGTAGAGAGCCATGTAGGAGCATGAAGCCCTGAGTTCAAGCCCCAGTATCAGCGCAGAAACCAAAATCCAAATCCAGAAGCATGGGTTTGGAAGGTCTAGCTGGATTATTTATTATCCATAAATTGGTTCTAGAATAGGATGAATATTTTACCAACTTCCCATCTCCAGTCCTTTCTTTTGTCTACCTCTTCTATCTTCTAGCTCATATTTATTTCTACTTTATTTTTTTAATTTTTAAAATAATTAATGTGTGCACATCCTGGGGCTTGAACTCAGAGGCCTTATTCTCTAGCTTGGCCTTTCCCCTCTAGACTGAGACTGTACCACTTGAGCCACAACTCCAGCTCGTATTTGGACTTTTGTTTGATTTTTTTTTTTATTTAATTTTTATTTTTTTTTTTGGCCAGTCCTGGGCCTTGGACTCAGGGCCTGAGCACTGTCCCTGGCTTCTTCCCGCTCAAGGCTAGCACTCTGCCACTTGAGCCACAGCGCCGCTTCTGGCCGTTTTCTGTATATGTGGTACTGGGGAATCGAACCTAGGGCCTCCTGTATCCGAGGCAGGCACTCTTGCCACTAGGCTATATCCCCAGCCCTTGTTTGATTTTTAAGGTAAGAGTCTTTCTGTGTTGCCCTGGCTGACCTCAAATCATAATCCTCTGCCTCAGTCTCCTGAGTAGTTGGAATACCAGCTTTGTAACACTATATTCAGGACTTTTATTTGTACTTTAAAAGTCATACTCTAGTCTTTAGCATGGCTTTTGTGTGTGTATGTGTAGGTTCTGGGGCTTGAACTCAGGACCTGGGTACTGTTTCTGGGCTCCTTTGCTCAAGGATAGTGCTCTACCACTTAAGCGACAGCTCAATTTTCTGTCTTTTTGTTGTTGTTGTTGTTAATTGGCAATAAGAGTCTCATGGACTTTCCTGACTCCACTGGCTTTGAACCTCAATCCTTAGATCTCAGCCACTCAAGTAGCTAGGATTACAGGCATGAGCCACCAAGGCTCAGCTAGCAGGATTATTTTAACTCCTGCAGTGGGAAATAGCTCCCTATCAAAGACCAGTGGTGTACATTAAATATAGTTAATCCCAATTATTTGATTAGTTGTATAAAACAAAAGTAGTCCTATGTATGATACAGATTAGGAAAGTATTACCCATTCAGGAGTTTCTCTGAGGAAACAAAAGGCCTACCATGATAAAAACAGGGTTACTTGCATTCTTATTTCAATCAAAAGAACTTTGCTTTTATGTGTCAAATGACATGTAGTTACAAATAACATTTAAATCCAGGAAGGTTGTCAGCTCCCACAAACTTAAAACCCATGTGCTTTGAAATAAAATCCTGAAGTAACAACTGTGCATCATCTCTATTACAGTTTCTACCTCCATGCAAATGCTCATCTCTTGAAGATCAAGGATTATAATACAAGCTACTCTTCAGCTGCCCTAGTATTTCTTGAGTTATTTGTTTTTGGGCCTCTGCTGCGGCTTGAACTCACAGCCTTGGAGTCTCTTTTTGCTTTTTCAGCCTAAGGCTAGTGCTCTACCACCTGAGCCACACCTCCACTTCCTCTTTTTTGCTGTTACTTGGAGGGAAGAGTCTCATAGTGTTTCCTGCCCAGGCTGGCTTCAAGCTATGATTCTCAGAGCTTAGCCTCCTGAGCAGTTAGGATTACAGATTTGAGTGAGCACCCATGCCTAGCTTGTATGCATTTCTTGATTACTATTTTTTCCCCTCAAGAATCTGGATATAGATTTAAATCTCTGTTTTTTTTTTTTTTTTTTTTTTTTTTTTTTTTTTTTGGCCAGTACTGGGCCTTGGACTCAGGGCCTGAGCACTGTCCCTGGCTTCTTCCCGCTCAAGGCTAGCACTCTGCCACTTGAGCCACAGCGCCGCTTCTGGCCGTTTTCTGTATATGTGGTGCTGGGGAATCGAACCTAGGGCCTCGTGTATCCGAGGCAGGCACTCTTGCCACTAGGCTATATCCCCAGCCTAAATCTCTGTTTTTTGCCTTCAGAATTTAACTAGAATTAGTGAATTCAGGATCTAGCTATGATGTTATCCTGGGTGGCCACGTAGCTTTTATTGTCTGAGGAACTGGCATTCAGCCTGTTCCAGCACATAGATTATGTGTGGGCAGAGGATGGGAATATTTAACTAGGTTTTTGGTGAGCATGAATTTTAACCTCATTGCCTCTCATGGGAGATCTGCCAGAAGATCAAACCACTGTTTAGACTATTGACATTAATTCTGCCCTGCTCCCTTTCTAAGAGTGTACTGTACTTTTAAGATCAAGTTGTTAGACAAGCAAAAACATTTTCAGATTTCCGATCATTTTATTTTTCATTTCATGCCAAAGATATAAATTTACATCCTGAATTTGCTATAATCGCATGACCCTGAACAGCAGACAGCCAATAGAGACAGGAAGTTTAATAAAAAAAAAAAAAAAACCCTATACTTCTATAAAATGGAGTCCGAACTGTGTGTGGTACGAGTGTGGGCCTCTTTTTGCAAACTGATAAATAGATATTTTATTTTATTTTTGTCAGCCATGGGGCTTGAACTCAGAGCCTGGGTGCTGTCTCTGAGCTTTTTCACTCAAGGCTAGCATTCTACCACTTTAGCCACAGGGCCACTTCTGGTTTTCTGGTAGTTAACTGAAGATAAGAGTCTCACAGACTTTTCTGCCCAGGCTGACGTTAAACCTTAATCCACAGATGTCAGCCTCCTGAGTAGTGAGGATTACAGGCGTGAGCCATCCTCAGAGCTGAGGTACCACTTGAGCAAAAACTCCATTTCCAGCTTTCTGGTGGGTGGTTGGAGATGAGAGTCTCACAGACTTTTTGCCCAGGCTGGCTTTGAACCTCAGTCCATATCTCAGCTGCCTAAATTACCACGACTACAGGCGTGAGCCCCTGGTGCCCAGCCTGTGCAGGCCTCTGTATCTCAGGCTGAGGACTTTGTTTTCTACGTGTGATGCCCAGAACTTGGAGGGGTCCACAGTGGTATGACTTGATTTAACCTGTGTTTTAAATAACCTTTCCATTATGGGGTCTGAATACTCCACAACAAAGGGAGGTGGGGAAGATCAATTAAGAAGTCCTGACTGTGAGGTGATGAGCTGCATCACCTCATAGGCACCAAACAAAGCACATTTGAAATTTAACTGGGATTCTCCATGTACAGAGCTTATTAGCTGAGTGCAGGTGGCTTACACCCTACTACTTAGGAGGCTGGGATCTGAAGACCATGGTTTGAAGTCATCTTGGGCAGAGAAGTCCATGAGACTCTTGTCTCCCACTAACCAGCAAAATTTCAGAAGTGGAGCTGTGGCTCAAGGGGTAGAGCAACAGCCTTCAGTGAAAAAAGTCATGTGGAAGTATGAAGTCCCGAGTTCAAATCCCAATGCTGGCACAGATACATACACACAACATACATACACACAACACACACACACGCACACACACACACACACACACACACACACAGAACTTTATTAAAACAAATAAACTTGCAAGGCACTGGTGGCTCATGCCTGTAATCCCAGCTACTCAGGAGGCTGAGATGTGAGGATTGAGGTTTGAAGCCAGCCCTTGCAGGAAAGCCCATGAATCTTACCTCCAATTACCTACCAACAAGCCAGAAGTAGAGCTGTGGCACAAGTTATGAAATGCTAGCCTTGAGCAAAAAGAAGCTCAAGAACAGTGCCAAAGCCCTGAGTTCAAGTCCCAGGACCAACACAAAACAGAACAGACAACAGCAAAAACCCATAATCGGCTCCTGTGACCATGAAGGTGGCTGGGTGTTAGACTGAGCAGCTGGCAGTGAGACTCTGAGAGCTGACTGGGCAGCTGCAGTCTAATAGCTTCAAGATCAGGCCTAGCAAGAACTGCTACTTAATTTGAATCTTATTGTTGACTGAACTTTCTATTGTTTTATAAAGGTAATATACAGAGGGGTTACAGTTATACCAGTTACGTAAAGAGTGCATTTCATTTTGAACTCGCCACCCCTTCCCTTGCTCTCTCCCTGTGTTTCCCTTGCATCCCTACCCACAAGTTGTGTAGTTCATTCTCCACGTAGGGTCGAGCAAGTACCACTGCTGCAGTTGTTCATGCTTTGTCCCTCCATTTCCATGCCTCCCCTTACTGCCCCCAAAGATAAATGAACAAGCAGGACAAAAAGAAAAGAAACTAAAAAACAGCAGCAAAGAAAAAAGCTCATGTTTCCATTTCCTGGAGTTCATTTCAATAAGATTATTTTATATGGTTGGAGGCACAGAAGAAGGTTTTGTGTTCCTCCCTTGAGTTAGCTTAAATCTCAAAGCAGGAAAACATGAGCTCCTAGCTTAAAGGAAGTCCAAGGGGCAGGGGAAGTCACCATTTCTGTTCTTTTCAAGCCTTCCGCTGATGGAGATGCCCGGAGGGGCAGGCAGTTGCATTCAGTCTGTGTAGTAAAGCCCCAGCCACCCTCATGGGCACAACCAGAATTATGTTTGCATAAACAGGACCTCCGAAAGGACATCTATAGGCTGAGCGCATATGACTCATGCCTCTAGTCCTTGCTACTCAGGAGATGGAGAGCTGAAGATCATAGTTCGAAGCCAGCCTGGGGAAGGAAAGTTCATGAGACTCTCATCTGCAATTAACCATCAAAAAAGCCAAAAGTGGAGGTGTGGCTCATGTGGTAGAGCACTAGCCTTGATGGAAAATGCCCAATGAGAGCTTGAGGCCTCAAATTCAACCCCAGAACCAACATAAGAATGAATGAATGAATAAAAGGTATCTATGAAAAATAAAACAAATCACACTTAAAGATAAATTTTCTTTAAGAGAGTTTTCAATAGCAAGACAAAGATATCACCACAAGCATGAATCTTTAACTCTTTGACAGAGGCCTTATCCAACATACTACAGGAAAAAAGGCATTAAATCGTATAAGATTGAAAAGAGAAGCAATGTGCCAGTTATTATTTGTAAGGAATGAAAGTATTCTTTATCTTTAAATAGTTTTACAACGGGATTGTGATTCATCATGTCCATTTATGTGCACAATGCATCTTAAAACAGTGCAATTTTAAACAAAGGGAAATTTTCTTTTTGAACCAATACCATGTCTTAAACTCAGGACTTCATGCTCTTGCTTGGCTTTTTTACTCAAAGCTAGGGCTCTACCACTTGAGCTTCCACTTTTGACTTTATGCTGGTTAATTGGAGATAAAAGTCTTCCAAGCCTTTCTGTCCATACTGGCTTGGTACCCTGATCCTCAGCTGAGCATCTGTCCCATGTAACGAGTATTACAGGTGTGCTTCACAGCACTTGAGTATACAATGGCTTTGTAGCTGTGAATGTTAGTGTCCCCTTATAAGCTTGTTGGAATCTAATCAACATGTGGGGAATGTAAGCACTTCAATAAAATGACAGTATTAGCCTTCATGAAATATATTAAAAAAAAAAAACCTATAGGGGCTGGGAATATGGCCTAGTGGTAAAGTGCTTGCTTTATATACATGAAGCCCTAGGTTCGATTCCTCAGCACCATATATGTAGAAAAGTGGCAGTGTGGCTCACGTGGTAGAGTGCTAGCCTTGAGCAAAAAGAGGCCAGGGATAGTGCTTGGGCCCTGAGTTCAAGCCCCAGCACTGGCAAAAAAACCCCAACAACTATAAAATAAAACATATTAATAAATACTTAGTAAAAGCCTAATAAATAGTGGTTAAGACCTACATGGGGAAAGTAAAATATTTTTAAGCAAAATCTGAGTATACAGTACATATACTCTATTAAGAAATATTCTATAAAGGAATCTAAAAACATATTCTATGCTCAAGGATTGTAAAGCTGTCAACCTCCCTCTAAAATACTTCGTAAATATAATCACATCCTAACCAAAGTCCACATGAGTCTTCATAGAACTTGACAATTCAACTCTAAAATTGATATGGATATACAAAGAATTAAGAAGAGCCAAGATAAATTTAAAGAAAGATACGTTGGGGGAAGGGGGAAATATGCCTGACTAAATATATCATGAATTTATGGGGATAAAAAGAAGGAGACAGTTTGGGATTGGCACAGGAAGAGGCAAGCAGACCAAAGGAATGTAAAAGAGAATCCAGAAAGAGATCCTTACATATGTGGAAACTTGAAACGAGACCAACATGACCTGCAAATCAATGAGGAAAGGCAGGACTATTCAATAAATAGTACTAGGATAATTGAACTCTGTGGAAAAATGGTTACAATTAAATCCTATTCTTACACCATGTGCAAAAATAATTTCCAGATGGATCAAAGATCTAAATGTTAACAGCATATTTGGTTTGAAAATATGGAACATCTTCATAATGCTGGAAGTCTCTTACTCAAGATAAGTCACCCAAAACATTAGTGAATTTGATGTCATCAAGCTTTAAAAAAGCAAACAAAAGCCAGGCACTGGTGGTTCACACTTGATATCCTGGAGATTGTGATCTGAGGATTGCAATTCAAAGCCATCCAGGGCAGGAAAGTCCATGAGACTCTTATTTCCAATTAATCACCAACAAACTGGAAGTGGTGCTGTGGATAAAAGTGGTAGAGTGCTAGCCTTGAGCAAAAAAGCTC
This sequence comes from Perognathus longimembris pacificus, assembly GCF_023159225.1. NCBI lineage: Eukaryota > Metazoa > Chordata > Mammalia > Rodentia > Heteromyidae > Perognathus > Perognathus longimembris. The sequence continues at coordinate 65,267,522 of NC_063161.1, forward strand.
AGGGACAGCACCCAGGCCTTGAGTTCAAGCTCTATGACTGATAAAAACAAGACACACACACACACACACACACACACACACACACACACACACACACACACCCCTCCTAGTCTCAACAAAGAAACAAAATGCAAAGGGCTAAAATATAGCAGCCTTTTAACTCAAATGACAAAGAAATTCTTGGTGCAGTACTTCAGTAAAAAAATCAACAAAATGGCTGGACACCTGTGACTCATGCCTATAACCCTAGCTACTCAGGTGGCTGAGATCCAAGGGTTGAGGTTCAAAGCCAGCCCAGGCAGGAAAGTCTGTGAGACTCTTATCTCCAATAAACTACTCAGAAAAAAACTGGAAGTGGTACTGTGGCTCAAGTATTAAAAAGCTAGTCTTGGTCAAAAGAAGCTCAGGGGCAGTGCCCATGCCCTGAGTTCAAGTCCCAGGAGCAACACAAAAAAGGCAAAACAAAACAAAAATGACCATCAAGGATATGAGCAATAACAACAAATGCTGGTTAAGGATTTGGGCAGGGAAAAAGGCACCATACACTATGTGTGGGAATGTAAATTATCAACCACTAGGGAAGTCAGATGAACACTCCTTAAAACCATAAACATAGAACTGTCACATGATCCATCAGTGCCAATCTTTGACACTTATCCAAAAAGATTTCAATTCAGGCAACAAAATAGACATCTGCACAACCATGTTCATTACTTTATGATTCACAATCGTTAGGTTATTGAAACAGCCCAGATGACTTATAACATACAACAGGCAAATGGATCAAGAAAATGTATAGTATATACGTATAACACACACACACACACACACACACACACACACACACACTGGAACTTTCTTCAGCCATCAGGAAGGATGAAATTGTATCATTTGTAGGGGAATAGATAGATCTGGAAAATGTATTGAGGGAAGCAAGCCAGGCCCATGGCCCATGTTTTCTTTTCTCTCATATGTTGATTTTAGGTTCCAAATGCAACCTCCGTGTAAACACACACAGCAATCTATACTTACATGTACATCAATAGAAACAAATGTATCTCCCATATATATCTCCTGCCTGACTAAAGTACAGTACCTCAAAGAGTAAAACTCTTGCCGGACACACTGTGAACAATGAACAGTTTAACAAAATGAGTATCAGGAAAATGAACTGTTTTGAGTGTGTGTATGGGGCAATGAATGAAAAAGGTAGGTGGACAAATACAGGCATAATACTCAATCTGTATGAAACAAGAATAGAAAACTGGAAGTGACTGGTGGGGAGGGGGAGGGGAGGAGCAATTCTGACCAAGATGTACTGGGCACAGAAATGGACAGGTTAAATTATAACTCCTTTGTATAACCATTGTAGAGTTAAACACACTTAAAAATAAGATGAACTATTGAAAACATAATGGTTTAAATAACAATTTATAGGACCAGCTCTGTAGCTCAGTGGATAAAGTGCTTGCCTAGAATATTCAAGGCCCTGGTTATCATCCTTAGCACCTAGGACAATTTAAAGTTAAAAATAATTTTTAAAAGATTTGAATGACAAGACCAGGCATTGGTGACTCACACCTGTAATCCTACCTAGCTCCCTAGGAAGCTGTCATCTGAGATTCGTGGTTCAAAGCCAGCCCAGGCCGAAAAGTTCAAGAGAGTCTTCTCTCCAATTATCAGGCAAAATATTGAATGTAAAGATGTGGCTCAAGTGGTAAGGCACCAGCCTTGAATGAAAAAGCCCACATGAGAGCATGAAGCCTTGGCCCCAAAACAAAATTAAACACAAAAGAAGCTTTATTAAGACTGTGTGTTAGAAGTCTTGATGAGTTAATGCCCAGCTGTGCTTTAGTCTTAATTCTTCATTCAAATGGTAATTAAACTCCTAAAATAGCTGAATTAAGACTTTTTTCTCTGGTCAAACAGGTACTGAGCTTGTGGCTATAGGAGTTCCTGAACTTTCTAGCTAATCCCTGATTAAGACATTCTCAAACATAATCTCCGGATATTTTGCAATTGCTTTCTCAAAAAAAAAAAAAAAAAGAATAAGGTTTCGGTTTCAAAGAAATTGCTATATGTATGTATTGCTTAGAACAATTTATTGTGAATACAAACTATCCATCATTTTATGTCTTTGAAGTTTACACTTTCATAGCCTTAAAGCAATGAGAACAATCCTAGTCAGGCCCCAGGGTACAAACTGTAACTGGGAAAAGTCAGGTTGATTTCCTAGTGGTGGGTAGGTTTACTCTGTGTGTATGTGCTCATGCACGTGCACACACGTGTGTGTGTGTGTGTGTGTGTGTGTGTCTGTGTCTGTGTCTGTGTCTGTGTGTGCTACTGCTGGAGTTGCCTAGGCACTGTTCCTGAGCTTTTTGTTTGTTTTTGCTCAAAGCTAGTGCTCAACCACTTGAGCCACAGTACCACTTCTGACTTTTTGCTGGTTAATTGGAGCTAAGAGTCTCAAGGACTTTTCCTGCCAGGGCTAACTTCAAACTGTAAACCTCAAATCTCAGTCTCCTGAGTAGCTGTGGTTACAGGCATGAGCCATCAGCGCCTTTTCTGAGTTTCATTCCTTATTGAGTGAAGTGGACCTTTATTTTGATACAGTTTCTCTTCTTTAGGAAATTGCATAAAAATAGCCAATTCACAGCAGATGAGAGAATTTCTTACTGTAAGGAACAAATACAATTCTTAATCAAATTTCTCAGAGCATGAGCAATGCCACAGAATCCTAAAGAGAAAACCAAATGTCAACTGGATTGCGCTCAAAGCTCAGCATGGCTGGGCGCATCCACATTGTTTGAAAATAGGACATTTCTTTAAATATCTTGCTTTCTCTTTGGGTCTGTTGTAAACATTTTGATGATGGGTCTCTCCCCCCTCCCCCACCAGCTCTACTCAATTTACTAATAACATTACAAGGATTAGAGTTCTAAATTCTTTGGCTTGTTGCAACTGGCATAACATGTTTATTCTTCTTCCAAGAAATTTTGACATCTAACTTTTTTCCTTTATATTCTGATGAAGGCTGATAACAAAAGGATATTTAGTATTTTCTGTGTTTCAGATTAGAAAAGAAAAAAGCTGCTGGTGGCTCATGCCTCTATAAACCCAACTACTCAGGATTGTAGGTTTTTGGGGTTTTTTTTTTGCCAGTCCTGGGCCTTGGACCCAGGGCCTGAGCACTGTCCCTGGCTTCTTTTTGCTCAAGGCTAGCACTCTGCCAACTTGAGTCACAGTGCCACTTCTGGCCATTTTCTGTATATGTGGTGCTGGGGAATCGAACCCAGGGCTTCATGTATACGAGGCAAGCACTCTTGCCACTAGGCTATATCCCCAGCCCCCAGGATTGTAGTTTTAAGCCAGACAGAACAGAAAAAGTCCACGAGGTTCTTATGTCCAATTAACCAGCAAAAAGCTGGAAATGGAGGTGTGGCTCTGTTGGGGTCTCTAGCCTCCAGCGCTCTCCTGACCTGCAGGAGAGATGGGAAAACATGCCCCGACTGGGCAAGCCAAGAAGAAGAAAGGGTCGATGGACTGCGCACACCCAGCCCTCCCTCACCGGAGGACAGATGGCCCGGGAGTTTAAGTCAGTGCAAAGGCTCGTTTATTGAGGAAGATCCTTCTATTAAATAAGGCACAGGAGCAAATCAGGTCAAAGATTGGAAGGAAGGGGAGGGATGTACGTGCACCTATCTAGGGACTGTGAGGAAGCCTGAGCTGTCCGTCAAGGGTGGAGGGCCAAAGAACCAATCCTAAGAGGCAGCCTTATTTTATGTCACAGCCCACAGGACTGCCTCTGGGTTCACCATCAGGCTCCACCTTGGCCACACATGGTCCCAAGGCTGGGAGACAGGGCCAGCTAGAACCGCCTTTCCAGCTTAATAGCCACATGTGACCCTGAGGCTGGGAAACAGGCGGGGCCAGCTAGGACGCCTCTGAGGCAAGGCATCCAGGCACCCCCCACATGGCTCCACTTTAGTAGAGCACAAGCCTTGAGCAAAACACTCAGGGCCCATGCTCAGGCCCTGAGTACTGAAGAGCCAGACTAAAGCCATTTTGAAGTCAGGCCCCACTTTACCACATGAACCTGAGATAAGCAGGCCCTGTGAGCAAACCCAGGACAAGCTTATTAGGGCCTAGTGGGTCAAGAACTCTAACTGCCTGGGAATGCTTAACTCTAACCGCCCCCGGAATGCCTCGAGCCCTGAGCCAATCAGATTTGTACCCGTGTCCTAATCTTGCTTGAACACCTGATTGCTGTAACTTTGTTTTTTGCCTTTATAAGCTCTGTGAATTCGCAACTTGGGGCTTCCTCCTAACCTCCACTGCGTTGGAATGTAGGACGAGGCCCGAGCCGCGGCCCACTTGAATAAAGCCTTGCTTTTGCATTTCAGAACATCTGGCTCTCGGTGGTCTTCTTGGTGGTCTTCTCACGATTTAGGCATAACAGTACAATCCCCAGGACACACACACACACACACACGCATGCATGCACATGCGCGTGCGCACACACACACATCATACACAACATACACAAAAAATGAATTGGGTTCTTTTTGAAAATATAAAGACAGTTTCATTTCTAGTAAAATTATCCAATAGAAAGTTTCCTGTTTCCAAGACTATAACAAGACTGCATTTCCCAACTACCTCCCTTGTCTGCCTTCCACACACATTTTTCTCCAAATGATTTGTTTATTAGTTAAGAGAGACAATTATATTTGGGGGGGAGGGGTCCAAGACCAGACTTGAACTTGGTACCTGACATTTTCACTCATTGGCTACTGCTCTACCAACTAAGCAATGCCTCTGACTCCTAGAGAGACAATTAATGCTGGCAGGGATGAATATCTCATTACCAATGATCTAAGTACTGCGACTTGAACTCAGGGCCTCGCACTCTTACTTGGCTGGCATTCTCAAGGCTGATGCTCCATCGCTTGAGTCACAGCTTCACTTCTGGATTTTTACTGTTTGTTGGAGATAAGAGTCTCACAACTTCTTGATCCATTCATCTACTGAGAATCATCTGGGCTGGTTCCACATTTTAGCTATGGTAAATAGTGCTGTAATGAACATGGTTGTGCTGGTAGCTTTAGTATGGTCTTGTTTATGATTCTTTGGGTAAATGCCCCAAAGTGGGGTTGCTGGATCATAGGGGAGCTCAATGTTGAAGTTTTTGATGAAACTCCATACTGCTTCCCAGAGTGGTTGAACAAGTTTACGATCCCACCAACAGTGTAATAGGGTTCCCTTTTGGCCACATCTCTTCCAGCATCTGTTATTAGTTTTCTTTATAATGGCCATTCTTACTGGGGTGAGGTGGAATCTCAATGTCATTTAACTGTAACCCCTCTGTATATCACCTTGACAATAAAAATAAAATTAAAGAAAGAAATGTATTCTTTGTCTGAGTTATATAACTGTAATTCCTCTGTACATCACCTGTACAATAACAATAAAATATTCTAATTCTTTGGGGAAAAAAAAAGAATCTCACAGACTTTGCTGCCTGACATGGCTAGATATGCAATCCTCAGACCTCAGCCTCCTGAATAACTAGGATTACAGGCATGAGCTTTGATGTCTGGCTTAGGATATCTTTTCTTTTCCCTTATGTTGGTAGCTCTGTAAAAATTAAAACAAGTACCCTTCAATGACATATGTATTCCTGCATCTAAAAAAATGTAACACCTCCATTCAAGACTCTAGAATTCTAAAGTCTAAAAATCATACCTCTCTAGGATTGAAGCTCTGTGAGTATGGAAGAGAATTCTAGCACATGCCATTGATTTCACTCTGGGGAACAGTTTCTGTATTAACCAGTCACTAAATGATTCCTAAAGATAACTTATCCAAACCTGTTTTTTCTTTCTTTGACCCTAAGGACAGTTTTATTTATTGTTTGCTTATCATGCAAGTCTTGAGGCTTGAACTCAGGGCCTTGGCATTGTCCCTGGGCTTTTAGGCTCAAAGCAGGTGTTCCTTGAATTGTAGTTCAATTGAACTACAGCTCCACTTTCAGATTCACCCCCCCACCCCCACCCCCCCAATTGGAGATAAGAATCTCACAGACTTTCCTGATTGGGCTTTGAGCCATAATCTTCAGATCTCAGCTTCCTGAGTAGCTAAGATTAGAGGCATGAGCCACCTGCATCACACAAGGGCAGTTATAATTTTTTTCTTTTCTTTTTTTCAAATTTTTATTATCAAACTGATGTACAGAGAGGTTACAGTTTCATACATTAGGCATTGGATACATTACTTGTACTGTTCGTTACCTCGTCCCTCATACCCCCTTCCCCCCACCCCCTTTCCCTTTCCCCCCATGAGGTGTTCCATTCACTTAGACCAAGGCAGTTATAATTTTTTAAATTTATTTTAGGGCTGGGAATATGGCCTAGTGGTAAAGTACTTGCCTTGCATACATGAAGCTCTGGGTTCAATTCCTCAGCACCACATAAACAGAAAAGGCCAGACATGGCGCTGTGGCTCAAGTGATAGAGTGCTAGCCTTGAGCAAAAAGAGGCCTGGGACAGAGCTGAGGCCCTGAGTTCAAGCCCCAGGACTGACAAAAAATATTATTTTTATTTTATTGTTATTAATTAGTTTTGCAAAAGAGTTACAACTCCATAAGTCTGGTTATGGGTACAATGCTTCTTGGCCAATGTCACTCCCCTTCCAAGGGCAGTTATCTTAAGAAGAAAGCCTAGGGGCAGTGGCAAGCCAGGACTTTGAATAAACACACAATGACAGTTGACAAGCTTCTCTGATAAAGGCCAATAGGACAGAATATGGGTGGGATGTCCTGGCTCATGCCTGTAATCCTGCTACTAGACAGAGTGACATCTGAGGGTCATGGTTCAAAGCCAGCCCAGGCAGGAAACTCTGTGAGACTCTTATCTCCAGTGAAGCAGCTAAAAGCTAAAAATGGAGATATGGCTCAAGTGGTAGAGTTCTAGAGCTCTAGCAAGAGTTCATGGCCCTGAGTTCAGGGCTTAGTACTAGCAGACACACACACACACACACACACACACACACACACACACACAAAACACTCTGAGCTATTTCCTCCACATTCCCTGACTCACTGCCCGCTGGGGTAAGGTATTCACTACAGTGGCATCAAGAGGATCAAGTGAAACTAGTAGGCAAGGCATTTGCTGACACCTCCCTGGCAGAACCCAGCACCCTCAGCTACCAAGTGACCATGAAGGCCCCTAAAACCAGAAAACAGAAGCACTAAGAGTGCTGATAGATAAGGGAGCACAGTGCATGCTGACTCCCAGCCTTTGTGGTGGAGAGAGAGAGAAGAGAGAGAGAGAGAGACATTGAGAGAGAGAGAGAAAGGGAAGTAAAAGTAAAAAGGAAGGGGGGAGGAAGGAAGGCAAGTAGAAGAAGAAGGAATGGGGAAGGGGATGGAGAAGGAAAGAAAGAAAGAAAAAGGAGTGAAGGAAGAAAGAAGGGAAGGCACATGGGGAGGAAGGAACTTTCCAGAATGCCTAAATGTAACCCAATAGAGTTTTTTTTTTAAATGATATATTTTATTAAAGAGCACTTCAGTATTTGCAGCCAAAGCAGATGGAACATGACATACACGCACACATGTGCAGTCGCTTGCATGGCTATTACTTGCCCCTGACACTGGTGTGGTTTTTGGTGAGCACTGATGGGGCCTAGTTGTGTAGATTCACAATGAGGTGCCCTGATGTGGAGAGGCTTTGGAGAGGCCTCTGCTCACCTTCCTCCCTCACAGGAGGGGTCCTCTCGATGGCCAGGGAGAAAGGGGCATCTTTGCCTCTGAAGACAGAGATATCTGAAGAAACAAGTCGTAAGTGTTCTCCATTATTACCATGGGGCCCACCCCTATCCAGTCACAGGACACATGAGCAGAAATAGACACAAATCCAGCTCTCACCTGTAAGCCTAGCTATTCAGGAAGCTGAGACCTAGAGAATCATGGTTCACGGCCAGCCCAGCCAGAAAGTGCAAAAAACTCCATCTCCAAGTGATCAGCAAAAAGCTTGCTAAAGCATCAACCAGGTAAAGAAAACCAAGCATGAGGCCCTGGTTTAAAGTCCTGGCATAAAACAACAACAACAAACCCACAAACCCTACAGGAGTTAATCTGATTCTTTGGATTTTTGCATGTGGATGTTCCCATATCAAGTAAGAGATAAATTTAAATGCCAGGTGCTTTTTGTTGTTAATCTGTCATTTGCTGTATATAGTGATTTAGCCATAAAAAGTTGGTAAATCTCGACTTTTCAGGAAAGTAATAGTGATAGAAATTTATGATATAAGAATACTCTACTGGGGATTATGTGGAGTGATACAAATGTTTGTTTAAGCAAATGAGAGATAAAAATCTCATAGCTGGGAGCTGGTACTCGTGCCTATAATCTTAGTTACTCAAGGTGTTGAGATCTGAGGATCCCAACTCAAAGCCATACTGGACAGACAAGTCCAAGAGATTTTTATTGCTAATTAACCAGGGAAAAGCTGGAAGTGGATGTGTGGCTTAAGTCGTAGAGTGAAAAAACCAATGGAGAATGTGAGGCCCTGAGGAAATAAAAACAAAGCAAGAATGGAAGGAAGGAAAGAAGGAGGAAGGAAAGAAGAAAGGGAGGGAATGGAAGGGAAGGGGAGGAGAAGGGAGGAGAGGGAAGGGGAGGGGAGGGGAGGGGAGGGGAGGGGAGGGAAGGGAAGGGAAGGGAAGGGAAGGGAAGGGAAGGGAAGGGAAGGGAAGGGAAGGGAAGGGAAGGGAAGGGAAGGGAAGGGAAGGGAAGGGAAGGGAAGAGAAGAGAAGGAAAGAAGAGAAAGAGAGAAGGAAGAAATGCCCTTACAAACTCTTGCCTTCAAGGGAAAAATAAAACTCAAAACTTAAATAGCTTGAAAAGATCTCAGAGTCAGAAAAAGAGAAATGGCGTGCAGGGAGGGGAAATTGGAGAGTAATTCATATCTTTCAAATGTAAGAGGAGAAAGATGTTTGAACTTGGACTCTGTGAGGTCAAATGAAATATTTGTGTGAAATCTTTCACCCAGAAGTCTTTCTCACTGGATTTCCATTTTTCTCAGCCCAGGAAAAAAACCCTGTATATATTTTCCCCATGAAGTGTTGGCTTGTGATTGATCATAATTAACAGTGAAGTGTAGTTCTGTGAGAGTTTTGCTTCTTTCATAGGCTGCAGGTCCATGGATCTTTTTTTTTTTTTTTTTTTTTTTTTTTTGGCCAGTCCTGGGCCTTGGACTCAGGGCCTGAGCACTGTCCCTGGCTTCTTCCCGCTCAAGGCTAGCACTCTGCCACTTGAGCCACAGCGCCGCTTCTGGCCGTTTTCTGTATATGTGGTGCTGGGGAATCGAACCTAGGGCCTCGTGTATCCGAGGCAGGCACTCTTGCCACTAGGCTATATCCCCAGCCTAGGTCCATGGATCTTAACTGCTTTTAAATAAAAACAAATTTGAAGTCTCTACTAATGAACTTACACAGTAGAGAACAAATAGACAATACTAGGCTTCATTGAGATTTTGTTCTCCCCGCCCCCCCCCCCAACAGTACTGGGGCTTGAACTCAGGACCTGGACTCTGTCTCTCAGCTATTTTTCTCAAGGCTAGCGCTCTACCACTTGAGCCACAGCTCCACTTCCAGCTTCTTGGCTAACTGGAGATAAGAGCCTTATGGACTTTCCTGCTCAGGCTGGCTTCCAACTTTGATCTTCAGCTTTCAGCCTCCTGAGTAGGATGACAGGCATGAGCCATTTGTGTCTAACTAGACTGCATTGCTTTACTCAGGCAATGAAGTCTGTGTCATTGCTTATATATATCACTAAAGAGAAAACATCCCCAATTATAGTTTTAATAACTTAAGGTTATTAAAATATGGACAACTGTGCCTTAAATTTGATGAAATAAATATATCTTACCAAGTAATTTAGAGGAACAAATACCAGTTCTTTCATACCATTTAGAAATTGGACAAAATTGTTTGTAGCCGATTAAATGAATTCTAAATTATTTTTGCACTTAATCTCCATTACAATTTATCTTCTGCCATTTTTCTTTGTTTTAGTAAATAGAAGCTACTGGCCAAAAAGTTATCAAACTGTTGATTTTTGAAAATATACTAGAACTCACTAAGCACCAGTTTCCTGAACTTTCAAAAGGGCCTTATGACAGGGAGGGCTGAAAAAGATCAGCCATTGTTGCTATGTTATTTATTTTATTTTTTCCAGTCCTGGGGCTTGCACTCAGGGCCTGAGCACTGTCCCTGACTTCCTCTTTCTCAAGGCTAGCACTCTACCACTTGAGCCACAGCACCACTTTTCCTGTTTATGGGGTGCTGAGAAATGGAACCCAGGGCTTCATGGCATGCTAGGCAAGCACTCTACCACTAAGCCACATTCCCAGCCCTGTTGCTATGTTATTTGACATCCAGGAATAATAGTTAATAACAGAGGGATACTGATGACCCTGTCTGATTCAGCTTCTTCATCACAAATGGTGATGAACACATTGGCCTTTCATGTGTTCATAAGGATTCCAAGCTGTGAAAGCACACCACCTTCTTTATAAATGCAAGTCCAATTGTGCTGGTTTTTATTTTATTTTATTTATTTTATTTTCCTTTTGTGCCAGTACTAGGATTTCAACTCAGGGATTTGCTTTCTTACATGGCTTTTTTTTTTTCTTTTTCTCAAGGCTGGCACTCTACCACTGGGCCACTGTTCTGTCTTTTTGCTGGCTAGTTGAAAATAAAATTCTCTCCTATTTATCTGTCTGGGCTAAAATTGAATGTGAATCCTCAGCTCCCAGCCTGTGGAGTAGCTTGGATTCCAGGCATGAGCCCTCAGCACTCAGCTATTTCTTCTTTTGCCTTAGCTTTCCTCTTCAGAGTTTTGCCAGGCTGCTCTGTGTGTGGGATGGACACTGCGACCCCAGGTCTGACCGCTGCTACAGATGCTGCTCTCCATGGGGACCCTGGCAGCACCCAGACAAGCCTATGAACAGGAGCACAGCTCACTGCTACCATACTTGGCAGACAGCTAAAGTTGAGTCATGGAGAATTTCCTACACAACCACCTAAGCTGCGACCTAACTGGGAAAGTATGTAACAATCTGTATGAACATGTAACCGTGGAATAATGAGCCATCTGTCACTATGCTTAACGCAAAGAGAAAGAGTTCTAAGCAAATGGGAACATTCTGGAAGACAACCATGGTGAAAGATGAAAGGAATGTTAATACTGGTCCTTAGAAATATTTCACAGACAAGTCAAATGAAGTTCAGGGTGAAGTAGACAAACTAGAATAGGGAAATGGGAAGATTTAATTTTGGGGGACTCTAAAAATGAGAAGATATCTGGTAAGAAGTAAACTGGGCATTGTAGCTCATACTGGTAATCCTAGCTACTCAGGAGGCTGAGATGTGAGGATAACAGCTGTAAGCCAGTCTAGGTATGGCAATGCCAGCACAAAAGAGAAAAAAAGAAAAGAATGAAAGAGGAAGGAAGGAAGGAAGGAAGGAAGGAAGGAAGGAAGGAAGGAAGGAAGGAAGGAAAGAAGGAAGGAAGGGAGGGAGGAAGGGAGGGACGGAGGAAGGAAGGGAGGGAGGGAGGGAGGGAGGGGGGAGGAAGGAAAGAAGGAAGGAAGGAAGGAAGGAAGGAAGGAAGGAAGGAAGGAAAGGGAGGAAAGGGAGGAAAAGATGAAAGAACGCATTATTTCAAAATCACAAGTCTAGAGTCTCAGATTTTCTCTGCCTCCGTGGCCAAATAAACACAAACCATTTACTTTGTTTCACAGTTTCCTAGTTTATTTCCTCCTTTAAGAAGTATAAATTAGGGGCTGGGGATATAGCCTAGTGGCAAGAGTGCCTGCCTCGGATACACGAGGCCCTAGGTTCGATTCCCCAGCACCACATATACAGAAAACGGCCAGAAGCGGCGCTGTGGCTCAAGTGGCGGAGTGCTAGCCTTGAGCGGGAAGAAGCCAGGGACAGTGCTCAGGCCCTGAGTCCAAGGCCCAGGACTGGCCAAAAAAAAAAAAAGAAGTATAAATTAGAAATCTAACAAGGCACGTGTCTGCAATCCTAGTTACTTAGAAGGCTGAGATCTGGAGGATCAAAGTTCAAAGTCAGCCTGAGAAGAAAAAGCCACTAGACTCCGTCTCCAACTAATGACCAAAAGCCTGTCTGTCATTGTGGTCTAATGATAATGCACCAGCCAAGCAAGCAAGCCGAACTAAGGCAAGACCCTGGGCTGACAGTACTACCTGCCTACACAAACCAAAACAAAGACCAGAATTTGTTTACTGTTCATGTAAAACCAAGTATTTAACCAGCAATATTTCATGAGTAGAATCAAATTATAGTTTGTGCGTGTGCTGGTAGTAGGGTAGTACATTTTCACTTGGTTTATTCACTCAAGGCTGGCACTCTACCACTTGAGCCATACTACTTTCTGGCTTTGCTGGTTCATTAGAGATAAGAGTCTCATGGACTTTTCTCTGCCCAGGCTGGTTTCAGACTGGTATCCTCAGATCTCAGCTTCCTGAGTAGCTAGGATTCCAGGTGTGAGCGAGGAACCCAGCTGTACAGTTGTGTTGATGGAGAGACAGTGTATTGGAGAGAGGATGCATCCCTTTCCTAGGCATGGACTGTACACTTTAGGGTGAAGTTCTGGGGTACATGGTCCAGGTGGCCCGTTAGCGCTTACCACAGGATTCTGGAGAGTCAAACAGCAAAAGAACAAAGAAGTAACTAGAAATAAAATGACTGCTTTTCTAGACATGGTGCTATTTGTCTTAAAATTGCAAAATGTAAACGGGAAGGAGAAAATAACAGGTCTGCATTGCATGATACTAAACACTAAAAAAAGGTGGGTTTTCTTTGTGGCTATATATCTAACCAAAAAAAGCATACAAACCCAGTGCTTATATGTTAATTTTCTACAGCATATTAAAAATGTTTATAGCAAGAATTTCATGGAAGCATCAGATTTAAAAAAGACAACAAATGACAAATTCCTTCCTACTGCAACCTGCTTATAAAGAAGACATCTAATGTTTTCCAACAATGGACATTTGCATTTCTCCCGGAAAGACTCTGTTTACTGTAGCAACTGGGAAACAATGCTTCCATTTCAGAAAAAAGCAAAACCTTGGGACTTTGTAAATCAGAGACTTAGCCGGGCACCACTGGCTCACTCTTCTCATCTTTGCTACTCAGGAGGCTGTGTTGTGAGGATTCTGGTTCAAGGCCAGCCCAGGCAGAAAAGTCCCTAAGACTCTTATCTCCAATTATCTAGCAAAACAACAATAATAACAACAACAATGAAACTCAAAGTGGGGATGTGGCTCAGTGGTAGAGTGCCAATCTTGAGTAAGAAAGTCAAATAAGAGCTGGAAGTCTGAGTTCAAGCCCCAGTACTGGTGTGCGTGCACGTGTGCACACACACCCCCACCCACACCCACACCACTACCTTTTCTGTGTCTCTTGTACTGACTGTCACTGGTACTAGCTTGTGTACCCTGAATATTTAATATCCGGATTTTTTGCCTGACTCAACTCTAAACATTTTAAAGCAGAAATACAACTGAAAAATGGTTTAGTGTTGTATCTGATCCACTATAGCTTTCAGAAGCACTTGGAAAAATACTAAATTAAGGAGAATTAATTGTTCATCCAAAATGCTATCTGGAAACAAGAACTGTATTGCCCCAATCCTTTTTTGTGTTGTTGTTCATGTGGATTGAACACAGCCTGGCTGCTATCACTGAGTTTTTTTGCTCAAGGCTAGGGCTCTACCACTTTGAGCTACAGCTTCACTTTCAGCTTTTAGGTGGTTTATTGGAGACAAGTTTCATGGCCTTTCCTGCTTAGGCTGGCTTTGAACTGAAGTCCTCAGATCTCAGCCTTCTGAATAGCTAGGATTCCAGGTGTGAGCCATGGCTCCTGCTCCCCATTCTTTTTTACATGCACTTTTTTTTCTTACATAACTCCATAGTTGTTTATTTTGAAAACAACCTTTTCTGAAATATCCTTATAATTTGAGATGAGCTAATTGATGGTACACCAAAGTTACCTGTTTGCCTGGAAGTTACTAAATGCTGATGAAAGAATAGTACCAACAGAATCATGCTATTGATAAGATGAATCCAATATCACCAATACTATTATAGATAATATCATTACAGCATACCAACCTAATGGGACCCTACAATTTTTAAAACTTCACGGCTGGTCAATTTTGGTTGGACACTTGTGTTGTATGTGTGTGGAAAACATTCTCTCCACTGACTGAAAGTAACCTGCATACAAGTGTACTTCTACTATAGAATTCAACTCTTAAAGGCAAAGTGGCTCAAATTGGAGCAAATAAGATGACTCCCATGAAATAAACTAAATACAAAGCAACAAGTAGTAAGAATACTAAAGATTTATTCCACCAGTCTTCCTCTTATTTTGTGTTGTTATTTTGTATTTTGAGGCATGCTATAGCCCAGGCTGGCCTTGAACTTATGATCCTCCTGCCTCAGCCTCCCTAGTGCTGGATTTACAGGCACCACCATGCCTTGCTTCTACATACAAGTGTGTTCTATGAGTAAACTGAGTTAAAACATTTCTGAGAACAGAGGAGCTGCTATCAGTAGAGCTATTGTGACTCTACAAGAGCCCAGGTCAGCAAGGTACAAAGTAAGCAGTAGCACTGGGCAGTGCTAGGCATGCAACATGCCAGGCAGACCACACTGTCCAGGTCTTCCTGGGCTCAGGTCATTATTACTTCACAGGGTTGTATTTTGTTCTTCCCTATTTGCTTGTTCCACTGTTTTGTAATCAGGACAAAATGAGAAATCAATTAACTTCTTGGGTAAATAAAACTAATTTGTCACCTACAATTATGTTTAAGAATAAGTCAGCTGAAGAAACAGGGGCTGGGTCTAAGGAAAGCTTCTACACTTAGGCACAGGACTAATGGGTGAGTTGTTGGCTTGGCTGTTGGCAGTGCTAACCTAGTGGGCCTTCCCTAGGAAGGCCTTGCAACACCGGAGGCACTGCTGATACACCAGCTCGAAGTCGGAGTCGTTTCCATAATAGGGATCTTCAATAATGAGTTGTTTTTGTGGATCATAGCTCCCAAGTAGTTCAATTTTAGCTTTGCAGTTTTTAACTTGATTACTTTTTTTTAATCAAATCACTCAGATTGCTTTCATCCATACACAGCATATAGTCGAATGTAGCAAAGTCTTCTTTGGTGACCTGTCTTGCCTTATGGGCTGTGCTAATGTCATGATTTCTAAGGCAGCTCATAGCTCTTGGATCTGGGGCACGATCCATGTTCCAGCTGGAAACAGCACCGCTGTCAATGGCCCAATTATCTGAAACATTTTGGTCAGCTATAAGTTTTCTGAAAACTGCTTCTGCAATGGGTGACGGGCAAATGTTACCTAGACACATGAATAGTAGGGATTTGGGACTCTGTTCCGCCATCTTCCTGGGTGGTCGCTGGTGTCTAAAGATTTACATGCACTTTTATCAGAGAGGAAAAAGAACTCATGAAATCGCATGGCATTCATTTTTACAAATGGCAATATGTCCATTTTTTTATTTCTCCTTCACTCCACAAAGATAGGTTGATAAAGATGTTTTGGGGCTAGAATTGTGGGTGGATTCAGAGCCCCAGCCTTTTACTAAATTATGTGACTTGGATAAAGTGATTTAGCTCTTTAAAATGGGGATAATATCTCATAAAACAATGGTCTTGAGAGATGGGGGAATAATGGAATGGGTGACATTGATCAAGATACACTGTACTCATAAATTGACATGTTGATTTGCAACCCTTGGTAAAACTAAAGACAAATATATGTGTATATATACATAAGCATACATTTACATATATATACACATACTTATGTTATATACGCATATATATATATATATACATATATCCTTATGAGTGAGCTAGAATTGAATGAACAGTACAAGTACTCTCCAGGCATTGTCAGGAAGAATTTAAATGTTACCTATTATTATCCCAACTACAAAAGAAACTATAGGAATTTTTTTTACAGAAGAAACTATAAGAAATTTTTAAAATTTCTTCTAGGCAATGTTCAAACTGCTTTTAAGAATTCTAATTTCTATATTATAATAAAAGTCACCCTCATAGGTGCCAGTGGCTCATGCCTGTCATCATAGCTACTCAGGAGGCTGAGAGATCTGAAGACTACAGTTTAAAGCCAGCCTGGGCAAAAAAGTCTGTGGGTCTATTATCTCCAGTTAATTACAAAAAAGCCAGAAGTGGAGCTGTGGCTCAAGTGGTGGAGTACCAGTCTTTTTTTTTTTTTTTTGGCCAGTCCTGGGGCTTGGACTCAGGGCCTGAGCACTATCCCTGGCTTCTTTTTGCTCAAGGCTAGCACTCTGCCACTTGAGCCACAGCGCCACTTCTGGCCATTTTCTGCATATGTGGTGCTGGGGAATTAAACCCAGGGCCTCATGTATAGGAGACAAGCACTCTTGCCACTAGGCCATATCCCCAGCCCCTGGAGTACCAGTCTTGATCACAGAAGCTCAGAGACAGTGCCCAGGCCTTGAGTTTAAGCCCCAGGATAGGCACAGACAATAATAATAATATTAAGGAAGATATTTTACAGTAATATAGAATTTTGGGTAAATGGAGGTGTGTTTCAAGTGATAGAGTGTCAGCCTTGAGTGGAAAAATTCAAGTGAGAGCATGAGGCTCTGAGTTTAAACCCCAGTACACACACACACACACACACACACACACACACACACACTAATCTGCAGTGAAGCAAGAAATTAAAGAAAAATTAAGAAGAAAGGAACACTAGAGCTGGGGCTATGCCTGTTCTTTTTTTTCCCCTCTGTTTTGTTTTTTTGCCAGTACTGGCTTCTTTTTGCTCAAGGCTAGCACTCTACCACTTGAGCCACAGCGCCACTTCTGGCTTTTTCTATATATGTGGTGCTGAGGAATCAAACCCAGGGCTTCATGTATACAAGGCAAGCACTTTACCACTGGGCCATGTTCCCAGCCCCAAGGCCCTGAATTCAATGCCAGAAAAAAGAAATGAAAATTCTCCCTGATTCTCAGAGGGGTCAAGGATTCATGAGGTGCTTGAAAAGTCTCAACTAGAACTTGTCTCAAATCTGTTCATCTTAGAGACCCAATGAGAATAGTTTTGCTGGAGCTTTTCTAGAGCAGGGACTGATTTGCAATTTTCTGAAGAAATCTTCTCTAGAAGCAGGAAGCAGAGAAGAAAAAGACAAGCTAGCATGGAAAAAAATATGTGAAGGCTAGCTAGGTGCTATGGCTCATGCCTATAATCCTAGCAACTCAGGCTGAAATCTGAGGATCAATGTTTGAAGTCAACCTGGGCAGACAAATCTGTGAGGCTCTTTTCTCTAATTAATGAGCCCAGAGCAAAGAGTGGAAGTGTGGTTCAAACAGTAGAGCATCAGCCTTGAGCACAGGGCAATGAGTCAAAGTCCCTATACACACAGAAAATAAAAAATATGTGCAAGCTGTTTTTTGTTTATTCCTTTGTACATTCAGCTTTACCACCCACTAGGTCCCTGCATTCTCGGTTCCCTGTGTCACAATTCCAGGTGCACTCATCAACATGCAAAGAAAACACCCTTCAAGATGGATGGATTTGCATACAAAGATGGATCAATCAGATTTATGAGTGGGTAATGACATGAGCAAGCCATCTGTGTACCCTTGTAAACAAGTTTCCAGTGAAGCCTCAGGAGCAGGAGCATGCTAGGCCTTCTATGGTTGATTGTGACTTTTTTTTAAATTTGAAATTAAGTTTTTGGTTTTGTTTTGAGGATATTTCCTGAATATTTTGAATACTAGAAACGAGGTCTCTGGTAAAAAGAAATTGTTCGAGTTTGGATGCCGTGCTAAGATTTGTTTAGGCAAGATCTCTCCAACTTTTTTCTTTTCTACCAAAGCAGGCTTAATTCCAGCCAAGAGAAACACCAAGGATTAAGGAAAAAACCCTGAAGAAGTTAGCCCAAAGCAGACCAGTTTGCTCAGGTTTCACGTGTATGGCATGGAAAAATTACAAATATAGGCTCTTAGCCAGGCACTGGTGGTTCACACCTGTAATCTCAGCTACTCAGGAAGCAAAGATGGGAGGGTTCCAGTTCTAAGCCTGTGAGTGCACAAGACCCTAAATTTAAGTCCCAGTACCACATACAGAAAGAAAGAAAAAAGAATATTTCAGGATGCTGAAATGGGAGTGCAAGGGAGAAGGTTGTGGGAGATGGAATGAGACAGGGAACAGGGAAGGGAAACAGCCAGAAAATTCAGTGTATATGCATGATAAGGGAAGTGGGAAAGGTTGAATGAGTATGGGGGAGGGAGCAGACAGGATGGGGGAGATTGATGGAAAGGTGACTTTGAGCAAGAAGCATGCATGGACACTCAGATGGACATGTGAAATTGTGATCCCCTTGTAGCCTTTTGAGGTTCAGAAAAAAATAGCATTGAATAACATTTAAAAAATAGTAAAAATAGGAATGCATTAAAATAAAAAATAGACAATAAAAATTAAAAATAGAAATTCTTAAAAATAATAATAAATAAATAAAAATAAGGCTTCCTTCCTACTGTCAGAGTCATCATACCATTTGTCTACTCAGGAAGAATGAATACATATTATATATGTGTGTTATTGTTATGGTAGGTATTGGAAGATCTGAAGATAAAACAGACATTCAGCTTTTGAGGAACTTAATGTCTTTCATAAAGTATAGAGAACAATCCCAATAATAAAATACTTAATGAGTAAGTACTGTGTACTCAGTTATACATGAATTAGCTGTCATCCAGAGAATCCTACAGGTTGATATTATCCTCACTATTTTAGAGTTACAGAAGCAGTCTTTTGGGGAGATGAGATAACATGCCCTAGTTAGTTGGTTTGGAGATTGGTTTGAGCAAGGATTTGAATCCACATCTGTTAGGGTCCACAGCTCATGTCTTTTCTCCTGCACATGCATGATTCCAGTCTTGGTTTTGAGGCCCTGGATTCTGACTTACTGTAGGAGGGGGAGGAGGGGGAAGAGGGGGAGGAGGGAGAGGAGGAAAGAAAGAAAAGGAAAAGAAGCCAGGCACTGGTGGCTCAAGCCTGTAATCTTAGCTCCTCAGGAGGCTGAGATCTGAGGATCATAGTTCAAAGCCAACCTGGGCAGCAAAGTCTTTGAAATTCTTTTATCTCTAATGAACGACCAAAAAGTCAGAAGTGGAGCAGCTCCTTTGGTAGAGCAACAGCCCTATGTGGGAAAAGACACACTCAAGAATGTGAGGTCCTTAGTTAAAAAATACAAGGAGGTGGGCTGGGAACGTGGCTTAGTGGTAGAGTGCTTGCCTTGCATGCATGAAGACCTGGGTTTGATTCTTGGCGCTGTGGCTCAAGTGGTAGAGTGCTAGCCTTGAGCAAAAGAAGTTCAGGGACAGTGCCCGGGACCTGAGTTCAAGCCCCAGGCAGGACTGACGAAAATAAATTAATAAATAAATTTAATGAATAAGAGGAGGGGAAAAAAAAAAGATTTCCAGGAAAACTCAAATAGTGAATACAAGGTAGACAGCCTAGGCCTGGGCAAGGCCAGGGAGAAGAGCTCCTCCTCTGAACTTGCTCTGCCTGGTGGGAGCTCTGTCTGTTCAGTGGGGGTTCTGTCTGGAGGTGCTCTGTCTGTCGGGTGGGTGGAAGCTCTGTCTGTCAGGTGGGGGCACTGTCTGTCTGGTGGGAGCTCTGTCTGTCTGGTGGGAGCTGTCTGTCCAGTGGGAGCTCTGTCTGTCTGGTGGGAGCTCTGTCTGTCCGGTGGGAGCTCTGTCTGTCTAGTGGGAGCTCTGTCTATCTGGTGGGAGTTCTGTCTATCTGGTGGATGTTCTGTCTTTCTGGTGGGAGCTGTCTGGGGGGAGCTGTCTGTCTGGTGGGGGCTCTGTCTGGTGGGGCTCTGTCTGTCTGTTGGGAGCTCCGACTGGTAGGAGCTCTGTCTCTCTGGTGCGAGCTCTGTCTGTCGTGTGGGGGCTCTGTCTGTCTGGTGGGAGCTCTGTCTGTCTAGTAGGAGCTCTGTCTGTCCGGTGGGAGTTCTGTCTGTCCAGCAGATGTTCTGTCTTTCTGGTGGGAGCTGTTTGTCTGGTGGGAGCTCTGTCTGTTGGATGGGAGCTCTCTGTCTGTCCAGGGGGGGCTCTGTCTGTCTGGCGGGAGTTCTGTCGGTCCCGTGGGGTCTCTTTCTGTCCAGTGGATGTTCTTTTTGTTTGGTGGGAGCTCTCTCTGGTGGGAGCTCTGTCTGTCCGGTGGGGGCTCTGTCTGTCGGGTGGGGGCTCTGTCTGGTGGATGTTCTGGCTGTCTATTGGGAGCTGTCTGGTGGGAACTCTGTCTGTCCAATGGGGGCTCTGTCTGGTGGGAGGGGGCGCAGCCCCATCTCCGGGGCGAGGAGGCAGGAGGCGGTGCACTGGCCACATGTTCCAGCCTAAGGTAAACAGCGCTCCGGAAAAGCAGAGAAAGCAGAAGCAGATGCGGATAATTAGAAGGGCTCAGGGTGGGCGCGGCCGGCCGGCTCCAGGAGGGAAGCTATTTTCTGCCCGCTCCTGATGTCTGGAAAGGCGGGCGTTCCGGCCTAGACCACGTCGCCGCCCCGGGAAGACACCCTGTTCTCAGCTGGTGGGCAGCTCCGGAGTTCCGATCCAGTTCCCCTGGGCAGGGCAAAGGCCCAGGAGGGACCGAGCCTGCGCGCTCTCCAGACGCCCCAAGCTTGGCTTCGGATATTGAACAGATACTGAACAGCCAGGGACCAGAGGGCGCGCGCGGGTCATCTGAGTCATCCGACTCAGGAGGCTGAGGTCTGAGGATCATGGTTTGAAGCCACTGTTGGCAGCGAAGTCTGTTAGACACTTCAATTAACCACCAGGAAGCTAGAAGTGGAGCTGTGGCTCAAGTGATAGAGAATTAGCCTTGAGCAAAAACACTCAAGGACAATGCCCAGGCGCTGAGTTCAAGCACCAGAAGTCGTACACAAAGGAGGAAAAAGAGGAGGAGGGGGAGGAGGAAGAGGAGGGGGAAGAGGAGCATCATAGTCTTTTTTGCCTGGGCTGGCTTTGAACCAGAATCTTCATATTGCAGTCTCCTGAGTAGCCTGGATGCCACAGCATGCAGGTCAATTGTATTTTCTACTTAGAAAAGAAAATGGGCGAATAGCTTTTTGAGTCGTCTGGAAAAAGGTGAAAAATGCAAAAGCAAATTGGATAGCCTGCTTTCTTCCTTTATCTTTTTATCTCCATTGCTCCTTTGCCTTTTAATGTGTCTTCATTAGACAAGACTGAGAGGTGATGATGACATAATTTGACTTTTCATTAAAGCCTTTATGAAGTGGAAGTTTATAGATACAGCCTAAAGTCTTGGGGCAATATTTGTATTATAAAAGCACTGATGTCATTCTGTATAATTTTATATTCTTGGCATAAGTAACTGTGAAGACACTCAAAGCAGGGGTGCAGCGGTCAGACTGGGGTTCATGGGCAGGTTGTGTGTGGGAAACTTCTTGAGTGTCTGATCAGACTTAGATTATAGGCACTACTAATTTCTAAATTGCATTTGCCAAAGCCTACTGAAATTGTTTGTGGGCAAATCAACTTCCCAGGTCAAATAAGGGGCCTCTGTGACATAAGTAGATAAATAAATTGCCCTTTTTTACCTCTGTTTGTATACAGAGGTGGGTTTTTTTTGGGGGGGGGGTGAGGGCTGTCAGTTGTGCACCTTGAAATCAAGGTCTGGTTGCTGCTCAAAGCTAGCTCTCTACAACTTTGAACCACAGTGCTACTTCACTACTTCAGGTCTTGTAGTGGTTAATTGGAGATAAGAGTCTCCTGGACTTTTCTGCCAGGGCTGGAGTTGAACCATAACCCTCAGATCTCAGCCTCCTGAGTAGCTGGGATTACCTGTGTGAGCCACTGGTGCCTGGCAGAGCTTCTCTTTTTTTCCCCTTAGGACAGTTAGGTACAGTTGCTTCAAGCTTTAGTTTCCTTCCTTGTAAATAATGTAAGAGTAATAACAGACTATTTTGAGAATTATAGAATCCTGGCACATAATTAACAAACAATATTAGTTGTCCAATAATAATAATGATGATGCTTCTACCAATGGACTATTAATTTTGAGACAAGAAAATGAGCCCCTGAAAAACTTCAGTATCTCAAATAAGGATAATGAGAATTTTTTGTTGTTGTTGTGCTAGTCCTAGGGCTTGAAATTAGGGCCTGGGTGCTCTCCCTTGGCTTTTCTACTCATGGCTGACACTCTACCACTTGAGCAACACCTCTACTTTTGGCTTTTTCTTGATAATTGGAGATGAGAGTTCCACAGACTTTTCTGCTTAGGCTGACTTCAAACCTCAGTCCTCAGATCTCAACCTCCTAAGTAGGATTACAAAGGTGAGCCACCATCACCTCGCTCTTAGCTACTCTTTTTCCCTTATTACTTTAAAATTTAAAAATGTAGAAGTATAATCTAAAGAGCCAGGCAGTACTTGACTTTTGAAAGATAAAAAGCAAGTGCTACCTCCATTTCCCCTCTCTTTTTGTAATTTTTGCCTTTTCTACTTCCTAAAAGCAACTCATTTTATTTACTTATTTACTTATTAAGAAATAAGTTATCTATGGGTGCTGGTGGCTCGTGCCTGTAATCCTAGCTACATACCAGGCTGGTATATGAGGATCACAGTTCGAAACCATCCCACGCAGTCAAAAGACTCTTATTGTGAACTAAAAGCTAAAGGATGGAAGTGGAGCCCATGGCTCAAGGAGCCTTGTGCAAAAAATCTAAGTGGGCATGAGGTTCTGAGTTCAAGCCCCAGTGCTGGCACCAAAAATAAATAAAATTAAACACACACATACACATGTATATGTACACATATGTATATGTATACATGTAGATATATAAATACACATTTATGTATATATAATACAGATCTTTAAATGGGAATTACAAGAAAGAAACCAGTTTAGAATCATAAATTGTGCCCCATTCTGAGTCACATGGTAAAATAGTATACACTCCCAGTCTATTCAACCCAGGATGTGAGTCACCCTTTTGTCTACCATAATGCTGTATATACTCTGTGTGTGTGTGTGTGTGTGTGTGTATGTGTGTTTTTCTCAGTCCAGTGTCAGTTGTGTGTGTTGTCTGTAATGTCGCCCTCGGCCGGTGTCATGCTGCAAATGTGTATGTATGTGTGTGCGTGTTGCTTTTGGTTCAGTGTCTGCTGTGTGTGCTGTATATAATGTCAACCTTGGCCAGTGTCATGCTGCATATACTTTGTGTACCTGTTGCCCTCTGGTTATCCACCCACAGCTCCCTAGGTTGTCAACCTGGCAGTTGTGACCAGCAGGACTTGTGTTTCACCAATCCTGTGTAACTTAGCAATAGCCCTGAAAGAGCAAAAATAGAGATACTGGCAATTTGATAGACCATAAAAGAAGATTAAAGGAAACTGTTCCTGACAAAACCTAGGAAACAGAGGACCATGCTGAGGAACTCTGATTTTAGGCACCCACTGGGACCTGACCAGTGCTGTCCATATGTATATAAGATGACTTGTACAACAGCACTTTCAGCTGAGCCCAAGTTCAGCTGCCAGAAGATGAAGAACAGTCATCTTGGGCTGCTATGTCAAGGGGCAGTGACTAGATTCTACAGAATGAACAAGGGCATCTTGTAGGGACCTTCCTTGAGAAGGCTAAAGAACACACTTTCTCATCCCTGACTGTGGCTGCCATCTTGGATTGTGATATCATTGGCCCATCTGAGATATTGGATCAGAGACCAGAATGAGACCCAGTCCTTTGAGAGAAATGCTTCTGGGTGCTCTGGAGAGAACAGTTTTATACTACTCAATAAGAGATAATTAACTTAGGATGAGCCGAGCTGAGACCTGAACTGTCTGTTCAAAGCCAGCCTGGGCAGGAAAGTCTATGGAACTCTTGTTTCCAATTAACCACCAAAAATGTGGAAATAATGGTAAGACTTAAGTGGTAGAGTACCAGCCTTGAGCAGACAAACTAAGGAATACCCTCCCCATCACCTGAGTTCAAGCTTCCTTACCAACACAAAAGACAAAGAAAATCCCTAGCTTTACCAAAGAGAGAAGCCAAGAATTCTAAGATACTTGTTCCACAGTCCAGGTGGCTTATAAATAATAAAGTTTTGTTCCCTAAATTCTTCAGGCTGGGAAGTCTAAGATATCAAGAGGTTGTCAGATGAGGGGCCCATGTCCAGGCTGTGATACTGGGGTTTGAACTCAAGGCATTGGGCTTGCAAGGCCAGGTAATCTACCATTTGAGCCACATCTCCACTTTGGACTTCTGGCTGCTTCACTGGAGATAAGAGTCTTATGAACTTTCCTTCTCATGTTGGCTTTGAACCCTCAGATCTCAGCCCCTTGAGTAGCTTGGATTACAAGTGTGAGCCACCAGGGCCCTTATTGCACATCTGTATTTGTAGATTCCTAATAGGCCTCCTGCAAGATTCAAAAGCACCTTTCCTTAACATATCCACAATTAAATTACTTTTTGTTGTTCTTCCTATACTACTTCCCTTTATTGAATTATATACTTTGTCTAAGGCAGGACCTTGGAAATCCCCTTCCCTATGTTGCTCATTGCTCCAGTGTGTCACTGTATTTGATGACCCTGTGCTCCCTCGGGGCTGCCGCTTCTTTCTAGTCTCATCATTTGTCACCTATGATGCACATTAGTGTCTCCCCAGGCCTTCTACTCTGCCAGCTTTCCCAATTCTTTCCTCTTCCTCCTGACTCAGCAGTCTGTGTTGTTACCTCAGGTAGCCAAAGAATAAACTAGTCACCATGAACCTCTGTTTAAACCGAATGACTTTCATCATCCCTAAGAAAAACTATCAGTTCCCTTGGAGAGCACTGGTGGCTCATGCCCGGAATCCGAGCTATGCAAGAAGCTGAACTCTGAGGATCATGGTTGGAAGCCAGCCTGGGCAGAAAAGTCAGTGAGACTTTTATTTCCAATTAACTAGCAAAGAGCTGGAAGTGGAGCTTGGCTCAAGTGGTAGAGCATCAGCCTTGAGCAAATAAGCTAAGCATGAGCACAAGGCCCTTAGTTCAAGCCTCACTGCTCACACAAAAAAGTAAAAATAGAAAAGAAAAATGACCTTGAAGACCTTGAGCAGAAATGACCCTTGAAGAGCTCTCCACGCTCCCCCCCCCCAGGATAATTTTGTCTCCCTAGTTTTCCTATGCACATTGTCTAGCTCAGTCCTAAGTGGTTGCATATCCACACATGCTGTGCCCGTTTTTCAGAGCTCTAATGAGGGTACAGGCTATGTTGGTTTTTTTTTTTGTTTTGGTGCCAGGAATTTGAACTCAGGGACTGGGCACTGTCACTCAGGGCCTGGGCACACTCTCCTAGCTTTTTTACTCAAGGCAGGTGCTCTACCACTTGAGCCACAGCCACAATTAGAAATAAGATGTCAAGGATTTTGCTGCTCTGGCTGGCTTTGAGCCATGCTCCTTAGATCTTAGCTTCCTGAGTAACTGCGATTACAGGTGTGAGGCACCTGAAGTATAGAATGTACAGGGGCTGGGAATATAGCCTAGTGGCAAGAGTGCTTGCCTCATCTCATATACATGAAGCCCTGGGCTCGATTCCCCAGCACCACATATATAGAAAATGGCCAGAAGTGGCACTGTGGCTCAAGTGGCAGAGTGCTAGCCTTGAGCAAAAAGAAGCCAAGGACAGTGCTCAGTCCCTGAGTCCAAGGCCCAGGACTGGCAAAAAAAAAAAAAAAAAAAAAAAGAATGTACAGGAGTGACTCCCATAGGGAAAACCTTTCACACAATTAAACGACAATGTAATAAAATGAGGATACGGAAGCTGAAACAAGATTGTGAGACAGGCAATGGGAGGAGATAAATGAATGAAAAAGGAAATGGGACAGATAAGTCAGAACACCCAACTCATATATGTGATGAAGGAAGCAGGAGCTGGGTACTAGTGGCTCCCAGTTGTCATCCTAGCTACTCAGGAGGCTGAGATCTGAGGGTCACAGTTCAAAGCCAGCAGCAAAGTCTGTGACACTCTTATCTCCAATTAGCTACCAAAAAGCCAGAAGTGGATAGTAGAAAAGCTCAGGAACAGTGCTCAAGCCCTAAGTTCAAGTCCCTGGATAGGCACCAAAGAAAAATAAATAAATAAGAAGTAAATGTGAAGAGTGTGGGGAAGAGAACAGACAGGAAGGGGAGAATGATGAAAGGGATGGCTTGAGCAATAAGTATTGAACACTTAGACGTGTTAAATTGTTACCACTTTGTGCAACTTATGACATTCAGAAAAATTTAAATTAAACAAACATTTAAAATAGTAAAAGAAAAAACTAATAAACATATGTTTATATCAATATATAAGTAAAATCATATAAATATTTAAATAAATTTATACTCATAAATTTGCACACTTACATAAATATATAAACATTAATCTTTATTTATTTATTTTTGTTAGTCCTGGGGCTAGAACTCTGAGCTCTTCAGCTCAATGTCAGCACTCTATCACTTGAGCCACAGAGCAACTTCCGGTTTTCTGGTGATTGACTGGAGATAAGAGTCTCATGGACTTTCTTGCCTGGCCTGGCTTTGAACTGTGATCCTCAGATCTCAGCCTCCTGAAGTATGATTTCAGGCATGAGCCTCCAGCGCCTGGCTTATATTTATTCTTATAAGGTTATGTAAGTAAATATACATAGTTATAGATTTATGTATAAGTTTATTTTATATTTGTGTTTATATAAATAACTAGAAACAAATAAGTTTTCTTTTTATTTAAAAATATATAAATGTGTGTTTACATTTATTTATAAATTTGTGTTTATAAAGAAATACAAGAGGGGCTGGGAATATGGCCTAGTGGCAAGAGCACTTGCCTCGTATACATGAAGCCCTGGGTTCAATTCCCCAGCACCACATATATAGAAAATGGCCAGAAGTGGTGCTGTGGCTCAAGGGGCAGAGTGCTAGCCTTGAGCAAAAAGAAGCCAGGGACAGTGCTCAGGCCCTGAGTACTAGGCCCAGGAATGGCAAAACAAAAAAAAAAAAAACACAAAAAAAAACAACAACAAAGAAATACAAGAAAAGAAAAAAATGGAAAGAGAAGGAAAGAGTAAAAAAGGAAGGAAAGAAGAGAGGAAAGGGGGAAAAAGGAAGGAAGAAAACATCCAGTCTAAAAAGAAATAATCTAAGTTTCAGGGAGCACAGGGACACGAGCCAGCTCTGGCCCTGCACAGCCCTCTATGGGGCCCCCTGTGCGTGGAGCTGCCCGCACTGCCCTCACAGGGCACAGGGACGTGACTGAGAGCACCTCACTTGTAAGGCTAGACCTCAGGGTTGTGTTCAGAGCATGTGACTGTGGCAGGGAGGGGACATGGGGTCAGGTGAACATCTAAATAGAAAGGGGATCTGTGTACCCAGGCCAAAAAAACAAAAAAGTGAACCAGGAAAGAAGCTGATTAACAAAAGAATGATTTGTCATAATTCTCAGAGTTATGAATCCAGGAACTATGATCCTGAACAATCCCATAGTGAGTCATTGTCATGACAGATACAGTTTTGCAGGAAAAAGATTTCTGCTAGGTCTTGGATAGGAACAGTGTGAAGACTCAGCATTCAAAATGCCGATAAGATCAGCCTGCAAAATAAAGTTCCATCTGCATCAAGTATGTGCTTTCTTTGTTTAATAGGTGATGTCACATAGAAAAACTAGAACACTTCTCTGAATAAGAAGTAAAAATACAGAAATAGCCACAAGTAGGAAGCTTTCTCTCAAATGTATTTTAAGTCATTTTCTTTTTCCTTATTTACCTTGTCCAATTGTTAGTCCAATGCTATTCCTCTCTACATATACTCTAGTATCTTGGGGCTGAGAATGTGGCTTAGCAGTAGAGTGCTTGCCTTGCATGCATGAAGCCCTGGGTTCGATTCCTCAGCACCACATAAACAGAAGAAGCCAGAAGTGGCACTGTGGCTCAAATGGTAGAGCACTAGCCTCCAGCAAAAAGAAGCCAAGGACAGGCCCTGAGTTCAAGCCCCAGGACTGGCAAAAAAAGAAAAAATACTTTTCTGGTGTGCGTGTGTGTGTGTGTGTACATGTGTGCACACACAAGCACACGTTGGTTCTGGGGTTTGAACTGAGGGCCTCTTGTGCTCACTTGACTTTTTTACTCAAGGCTGGATCTCTACCACTTGAGCCATCACTTCTGACTTTTTGCTGGCTAACTAGATATGAGTCTCTTGGATTTATCTGCTTGGCTGCCTTCAAAACATAATTCTCAGATCTCAGCCTCTTGAGTAGTAATAGGAATACAGGTATAAACCACTGGTGCCAGTTTATATTAATTTCATTATGAGGGAATTCTTTCCTCTACTCGTTTATAGATACAATCTCCTTTATCTTTTGGGAGAAATGAATTCTAAGGTTTTATCCATTGTATGAGTATACAGTATATAGTTTTCTGAATTCCTGTTTTGTAAATTTCATGGAGTTGCTTCCATTTTAAATAAGATTGTTAGTATACTTTTGAATTTTAGAAATTTTGGATTTTTGTTCTTAATCCTGTCATTATTTTCCACCTGTTGATCCTAAGCCTTTTCTATCCTAGATTGTTCATTCCATGTGCTTTACCATCTTTGTGAGTTGAACCATATAATTGAGGTTTAGTACATAGGATATTTATTGTTGTGTCCTTTAATGTGTCCTGATTGTGGTTATATAATGGGCTGCTGTGATCTGATTTTTGCAACTACAGTTTTTAAGGGTTTCAAATTTCTTATCTGATTTCTTTGAGTGTGTGCACATTGGTCCCAGAGCTTGAACTCAGGGCCTTGGTGCTGTTTTGTTCAAGGTTGGTGCTCTATCACTTGATTAATTGGAAATAAGAATCTCAATAACATTCTTGCTTGAGCTGTCTTTGAACCATGTTCTCAGATCTCAACCTCCTAAGTAGCTAGGATTACAGGTATGAGCCATCAATGCCTGGCTATTCATCTGATTTTTTAAATTAAAATTATGTTATCATTAAGAAAAATCTAATAAGTAAACAAATTGAAAATATAAAAATTAAAGCAAAATCAATTCCCTTTCCTGCAAAAATAATTATTGTTCATTGCTTTTCTGAGTATTTTTCTCTGTACTCAAATTTGTATGTCTTTCTAAATGGAAATAAGACATCCATGGTTTTTAGCCTGGGAAGAGTCCGAGAGGAAGATGGGTGGAATGGGATAATGCAGTCAAGAATTTGATGTGTATCCTACAAAATTAAGAAAAGTGAGGGAAAGGGTGGTTGGAGGGATGGGTGAGAACATTGATCAAGACACATTGAATTTATAAACTGATTGTTAAGTGGAAACTCCTTTGTACACTATTTAAAGATAATACAAAATGAAAAATAAATAAAAAGAAAATGTATGCGAATCATGATTTGGATCATCTGGAGATCATTCTTAAGTGATCTTTCTGCACCTTGCTCTAAATTTACTTCTGGAAAAGCATATAAAATTTCTGAGGGGGAAGGAAGACAAATGAATAGTGAATATCCTTTGATGCTTTCCCTTCCTTTCGATTCAAGGATGGCTGGCCTTGTGCTGTGGCTCACACCTGGAATCCCAGCCACTCAAGAGGCTGAGATCTAAGGATCACAGTTTGAAGCCAGTCAGGGTAGACAAATCTGAGAGACTTTTTCTCCAATTAGCTAGCAAAAATCTGGAAGTAGAGGTGTTGCTCAAGTGGTGGAGCATCAGCCTTGAGCAAATAAAGCAAAGGGGGCAGTGCCTAGGACCTGATTTCAAGCCCCAGTACCATGTGTGCACACACTTACACATATACTCTCTCTCTCTTCCCCCACCCCCCGCACAATTATGCCTGCCTAGCTCAGCATGGAATAGTCCAGTACTCATTATAATGCTTGGTATTGCTCTCTTTTTAAGATTCATTTGAGAGACTAAGCTCTAATTGAAAAACTACTCAAGAAGCATTTGTTCTGTAACACATTGAAAAAATCTCCACAAATGGAGAGAAGAACAGTGGGCAAATACAGTCATAAATAATATTCAGATAGCTCTAAAAGGGGTTTCAATTCAATGTCAGCTTATGAGTACAATGTGTGTTGATCAATGCCATCACTGCCCATCACTCTCTCCCATCTCTCTCAACCCCACCCATCCCCCCAAGTTACCTGATTCCACTTTCACATACATACATTGAATATGATTTAAAACTGTAGTCACTCTCTCTGCTTGTCTGCTTCCTCCCCTTGAGCCCTCCCCACATTTCACAAACACCTTTTGGCTTCTGTTGGTATTCATTTTGTTAAACAGTCACATAGGTGTTCAAAGCAGTTACATCATTGGAATTTTCCCAGATGTACACTGTCCTTCAATGGCTTGTTAGTGCACATATGCATGTAACTGTACATTTTCATATATGTTTATAGCTTAATATTTGGTTATAGTTTCATATATATAGTATGTTTATTGTTTCATATGTTTACATGTTTTATATATGTTTATTCCACAGATAGATAAAACATGTGTCCTATGTGTCTCTGAGCCTGACATATCAATTAACATTATTTTTTCCAAGTCTTTCCATTTCCCTGCAAATGATGTAATATTATAATATGATTCTCCCTGATGAATAAAATTGCTCTCTAAAATGGGACATATGTAAATATATAATATGGCATATATATGAACACACAGATACATTTATGTACATATATATGTGTATACACATGTCCATTTATCCTTTGAGGGGCATCTGGGCAGTTTTCATAATTTGGCTATGGTAAATAGTGCAGCAATGAACATGAATGTGCAGGTATCCTGACTTGTAATCCCTATTTGCAGATGACCTGATCCTGTATCTAAATGACCCTAGAGACTCTACCCTCAAGCTCCTAGAGCTGATAAATAATTTTGGCAAAATAGCAGGATATAAAATCAACCCACAAAAATCAGTAGCTTTTCTATATACCAACAATGAGCAGATAGAGAAAGAAATCAGGAAAACAATTCCGTTTTCAATAGCTTAAAAAACACAGACAAAAACCTATGAATAAACCTAATTAATGAAGTAAAAGACCTTTGTGACAAAAACTGTAAAACTCTTAAGGAAGAAATCAAAGAACACATCAGCAATGAAAAATGTCCCATGTTTATGGGTTAAATGGTGAAAATGGCTATACTGCCAAAGGCAGTCTGCAAACCCAATGTCCCATCAAAATCCATTGCATTCTTCCTCAAGCTAGAGAAGTACAGCTTTTACAAATAGTTTTGGCTGGCTGCATGGTGAATTTTTTAAAAATCCCATTAAAATGTACTATTCTAATATCTGCTTTTCCACTTAAGGCTTCTATTTTACTGATGAAATACTTTAAATATGTAGCTTCACAGAATTATAGGGCAGAGACAAGACTTGAAGACTAAGATTGCTGATGGCTAGTAACTAAAAGAAGATTGTCTAGGACTGGTTACAGGATAGCTGTCACAAAATCAAGCAGATTCTATTGTCTTTTATTCACACTTTGTTCTCCAGTTTTTCTCCAATCTTCTTCCGCATCCTGGTTGAAAAGCCTTACTGTGGCTAGGGTTTATATGCAAGGTCATTAACTATGTCCAACAGCCCCACACTCAGAGCATCCTCACTCCTACCAGTTTCCGGTCTCTAGGACGTTGACACTGATTGGCTGATGGGAACGAATTCCTGTGGTCCAGAAATGGAGATCACATTGTGTTCCCATGGAGCTTATAACTTCGCTTTTAGGCAGTCATCTGTGCAGCGTCCTGTGGGCTACTGGACACATTAAGAAATGAATCCTGCACAACAGTGGCCCCTCCCTGCTCTGAGACCATACATTTTATAGGTTAAAAAATCCTCCAAAGATTTAATTATTTAGCTGAGGTTATAAATGGAGAATTTCCCGTCTTTTTTCTCTTGATGGCTTGTTTTTCCTTGATAACAGTAAGATTAAAATTAAGCTGAGCAAAAATATCAAGTTGTCTCTTTATTTTTATTGGGGGGGGGTGGAATTCAGTAATGGAACTCAAGGCCTGGATGCTGTCCTTGAGCTTTTCACTCAAGGCTGGCACTCTACCATTTGAGCCACAGCTCCACTTCTGGTTTTTGGCTGTTTTTTTTTTTTTTTTCTCAGCCTGGCTTCCTTCAAACTTTGATCCTCATATTTCAGCCTCCTTCCTGAATAGCTGGGATTATAGGTGTGAGTGCCTGGACAACAATCTGCTTCTTTCTGTATCATTCTAGATAATTTGGCTCTTTTTTCCAATTTATTTCTGTCTGAGAAATTAGATTGAGTGCCCGATTTAAGGTAGAGAGACATTTTAGAATACCTCAGCCTGATAGTATATTTGTTCATATGTCTTAGGCTCATTCATTATGATTTATGCTTTTGACTGGAATATGAGGACAGAGAATCAAAACACCTGACTCTTTCCTTCCCCAAATAAACTTTCCCAGTAAGAACCAGGCTCTGGTCCATTATTCCTGTAATTCTAGCTACTCAGGAGGCTGAGATCTGAGGACTGAGGTTTGAAGTCAGCTAGGGTAGCAAAGAGTCCATGAGACTATTGTGACTCATTTGTGACTTGGGTGGTAGAGCACCAGCCTTGTATGACAAAGCCAAGTAAGAACACAAGGTTCTTGGGCTGGGAACATGGCTTATTGGTAGCATGCTTGCCTAGCATGCATGAAGCCTTGGGTTCAATTCCTCAGTACCACATAAACAGAAAAAGGCAGAAGTAGGGCTGTGGTTCAAGTGGTAGAGTGCTAGCCTTGAGCAAAAGAAGGTCAGGGACAGTGCCCAGACCCTGAATTCAAGCCTCAGAACTTTAAAAAATAACACACCCTGCAATGTCCTGAATTAAAATCCTAGTAATGGCACCAAAAGAATAGAATAAAACTCAATGATGCTAGTGTTTCCACAGAGAGGAAAAAATGGGGAGGGACAGCAGGATCTAATATTATCTTACAGAAGTCATGATTTAAATAAAAGCTGGTTTCTGTATTGGCACACAGAAGTTCAAAACCCTTCTCATTGGTTTATTGCCCTCAGGGACTCAGGACTGTAACTACTTGACTATATCCCATGTCAAGAAAGAAACAGACAGCCTGGTGCTGGTGGCTCACACCTGTAATCCTAGCTATTCAGGAGGCTGAAATCTGAAGATTATGGTTTGAAACCGGGCCAGGCAGACAAATCTGTGAGACTTTTAAAAAATCTCCAATTAAACAGAAAAATGCTGGAAGTGGAGCTGTGGCTCAAGTGACAGACAGCATCTAGGCCCTGAGTTCAAGCCCCAGTACTGGCACACACATGATGTGGGGAGGGAGAAAGAGAGACAGGGAGATGGGAGAAGAGAGAAGACAGGGAAGGAAGGAAGGCAAGAAAAGAAAGGAAGAAAAATAAAAGAAAGAAACAAGCAGTTGTATGAGGTCTTCTGTGTTTTATTCATTATAGCTTCTTTTATTTGTTATTTTAATGTGTTTAATTTCCTAAATCATTTCAGATGTTTTATATTACCATGCTAATAAGAAAAATACAAAAAGATGCCCTACTGCTTTTAAGTGTGGTAGGAGAGTGGAAACATTTTTCCTTCAGTCTGTTCAAGTTTCAATTGATTTTTTTTTAATGCTAACTTAAATTGGATGGTCTATGCTAATTTGAAGCAAAGGGGCAAGAGAAGAGAGTTAAGTGACATTGGAAGAACTCATTCTCTGTTCTTCTGGTGGTGATATGGAGAATTTAGAAGCCTTATGAAGTCCATCACAAAGATGTGCTGATTCTTCCAGAATTTTCATTACGTGTGTGTGTGTGTGTGTGTGTGTGTGTGTGTGTACGCGTGCACGTTCGTGCCTGCACACCAGTCTTAAGGCTTGAACTCAGGTCCTGGGTATTGTTCCTTAGCTGTTTTGCTCCAAGCCAGTGCTTTACCACATGAGCCATATCTTCACTTCGGGGTTTTTTTTTTTTGTGTGTGAGTAATTGGAGATAAGAGTCTCACTATTTTTCCTGCCCAGGTCTGGCTTTAACTTCAATCCTCATATCTCAGTTTCCTGGGTAGCTAGGATTACAGGCCTGAGCCACTGGTGCCCACCTCCCATCTAAGCAACTTAACCACATAGAAAACATTTACAATATGTAAGCTTATTTAAGTGTTTGCATTTGCTGAAGTGAGAATCTTATAGCCAGTTTTTGTGGATTTTTGTGTGTGTGTGAAGGATACTTCATGCCAAACAAAGAGAAAGTCTCTCCAGATCTTAGCATTATGTTATTCATGTGTGTTTGTGTGTGTGTGTGTATATGTGTTTATGTGTGTGCATATGTGCATGCATGTATGTGTATATGCATATGTGTATGTGTGTTTGTGTGTATGCATATGTGTATGTGTGTATAGTCATATGTGTGTTATTAGACTAAGAAAAATGCAACAAAGAAACTAGATTGTTTATATGATTTAAATCTGTCACTTGACAATTTATATGCTTTAAATCTGGGCTTCATGATTTATATGATTTGTATTTGTCACTGGGGAGTTAGAAACCAAAGAGTTACTTCAGGTGGTATTCAAAAGTCAGGTGCTGGTAGCTCTCACCTGTAATCACAACTACTCAGGAGGCTGAGATCTGAGGACTGCAGTTTGAAGTTATCCCAGGCAGAAAAGTTTGAGACTTTTAGCTTCAATGAGCCAGCGGAAAACTAGAATTGGATATGTGGCTCAAGTGGTAGAACACCAGCCTTGAGTGAAAAAGCCAAGTGTTCCAGGCCCTTAGTTCAAGTACTAGTACCAACACCAAAAATAAAACAAAAATAAATAAAGATGATATTTAAGCCCTGAACTTCAGAAAAGTATGAGATGGGGTTAAAGGTAAAAATGCTAGTTTTCTGTGCATTACAATATTTATTGTTATTATGAAGATTATATACAGAGGGGTTACATAAGTCAGGTAATGATACACTTCTTTGTGGGCACTGTCACCTCATCCCTAGTTTTCTCCCAGTTTTTCCCTCCCATCCCCACCCACAAGTTGTATATACAAGTTCATTTTCAACACTGTCCAGTGAGCACCATGGCTGCATTTGCACACTTCTTTGCTTTTTTCTCTCTCCTTAGATCCCTGTCCCTGCAGAAGTGAGTTTAAATTTAATTAAGTGACAGGAAACTCCCAAGTCTAATTTTGTGCCTGAGCTTTTCTATGAGTCATCTCTCAGCACTTCAGCGGCTGCTCAGTGAAGGTTTAGGTGTGTATACTGAAATAAAGCATAACTTAGGTGAGTCTTTTTGTATTTACAACACACAGCCTTATGGCTTTACTGAGCACATCACATGAAGACTGGTACTAGATTGCTAGACTCCTGCTTCCTCTGAGGCTGTCTTGTGTGGGGGGGGGGGGTTGGGGGGTACTGAGCTTGAATTCAAGGCCTACCATTGTCCCTTAGCTTTTCAGTCAAGGCTGGCATTATACTACTTGATCCACATCTCCACTTCTGGCTTTTTGCTGGTTCATCTGAGATAAGAGTTTCATGGAGGGCTGGGGATATGGCCTAGTGGCAAGAGCGCTTGCCTCATATATTTGAAGCCCTGGGTTCGATTCCCCAGCACCACATATACAGAAAATGGCCAGAAATGGCACTGTGACTCAAGTGGCAGAGTGCTAGCCTTGAGCAAAAAGAAGCCAGGGACAGTGCTCAGGCCCTGAGTCCAAGGCCCAGGACTGGCAAAAAAAAAAAAAAAGAGTTTCATGAACTTTCCTGTCTGGACTGACTTTGAACTGTGATCCTCAAATCTCAGGCTCCTACATAACTGGGGTTAAAAGTGTGAGTCACTGACACCTGGCTTTAATACTATTCTTATGGGCTAAACTTGATGACAAAAGTAATATTTAAACAAAGAACTCTTTGTTTTTTTCTGCTCCCATTATAATGTGAGTTTTGTTTTTGTTTTTGTTTTTAACTAAATAACCCCCTTGTCATTGATGGACACAGTCAAATATCCAGGGGAAAATTGGAAAGCAATGGCATGAGAAAATACCCACAAAGGATGTTTTTGAAGAGTCAGGACACTTCAAAGATCATCAAAGTACCATTTCAATGAGAATAAACTACTATAGGTACATTTATAAAGTTATGCATGATTTTTGCCAAGAGGCTAGGAAATTTCTTTTTGTTCTTTTAGCTCTGGGGATTTTTCCCTGGTAATAATCATGAGTGGGGAAATGCAAAATCAGCCTAAAATGCGATTAAACTTCTCAACTCACAGGTAACTACAGTCTTGTGGAATGGACCTAGGGGTAGGAATTCCCCACAGCATATCTCAAGAAGCAGTCATACCCCAAAGGCAGACTCTACCATCTTTACCATAGACACAGTCTAGTTAGTCAATTAAAAGTGTATCTGTAAAGCTGGGTGTGGTGGCTCGTGCCTGTAATTCTCACTACTCAGGAGGCTGAGATCTGAGGATTGTGGTTCAGAGCCAGTCCTGGTAGGAAAACCCATGAAACTCCTATCCCTAGTTAACAAAAGGATGGAAGTGAAGTTGTGGCTCAAGTGGTTGAGTGTCAGCCTGGAGCTAAAATGCTAAGGGACAGTGCCTAGACCTGTTCAAGCCTTGCATTCATCTTATCATAATGTAACCAATTGAATTGCCACATAGATGACTTGCTTTAACCATAGATGTTCAATCCCCTTCTCCAGTAGAAATTATAGTTATACAGATAGTTCTGTATTTAAAAATTTTAAAATTATTTTTAAATAGGTGTACAGAGGGGCTGGGAATATGGCTTAGTGGTAAAGTGCTTGCCTTGTATACATGAAGCTCTGGGTTCAATTCCTCAGCACCACATATATAGAAAAAAGCCGGAAGTGGCACTGTGGCTCAAGAGGTAGAGTGCTAGCCTTGAGCAAAAAAAAGCCAGGGACAGTGCTCAGGCCCTGAGTCCATGCCCCAAGACTGGCAACAAAAACAAAACAAAACAAATAGGTGTACAGAGGGGTTCCAATTCAACATGTCAGTGTGAGTCCAATGGATTGGGTGAAATGGTGGAGAACGATGGAAGGGTTGATATTAACAGCCATTGCCAGTTCTAAATGTTGCTTTGAATAAAGATTTATTTATTTGTTTGTTTGTTTGTTCATTTGAGGGGCTTGAACTCAGGGTCTTGTGCTTTAACTTGGCTTTTTCACTCAAGGTTGGTGCTCTAGTCTTTGAACCACACCTTTCCTTCCTCTTTACAAGTCTTGCTAAACCCTATGACCATGTTAGTGTGTGCTTTAAATATGATAGATGGGTTAAAAAACAAATTCTAACCATAACTGTGTATTTCCTTTGCTTTACATATTTGCATCAGACACTTAACATGACTTTAATATATTTTATCTGTGGTTTAATTTTCTTTGTAGAGCTACACCTCGTCTTCCAGCTTTTTGCTAGTTAATTGGAGATGAGAGTGCCATTGAGACCCGAGGCTGGTGGTTTGAATCTGGGCAGGAAAGTCCATGAGATTCTTACCTCCAATTAACCACAAGAAAACTAGACGTGCTGCTGTGGCTCAAAGTGGTATAGTGCCAGGCTTGAGTGAAAAAGCTCAGAGACAGTGCCCATCCCTGAGTTGAAGCCTAAAGACCAACACTCTCCCACTCCCCCAACCCCTAAGTACTTTATCAGATTGTCTTTATGTCAGGATTAAATATTCCGAATCACTTGGTTAACAAAAATTACATCAGTGAGACATTCGTATCTTAATGAAACACAGCGACTGCGGAGTCAGGACCTCTCTCGCTCTCAGGGCAAAAGTCTTCTAGCAGCTAGGAACCTAACCTGTGGCTCCCCAGCAGCTCCCCGTGTGGCAGGCCAGGGCCGGGGAGGGCGCTAGGGCCCAGGGCCTCTCCTAAGGACGGGAAGCATCATCACCCTGCCCAGGACCACCCTGAGCTTCACAGCAAAGCAAGGGGTGCTGTGTGTCCATCTCCTCCATGTTAACCTGCAAACAGCTTTCGCGTTCCCAATTTACTTTCCAGCCCATTAATGGGGCCTGTTGTTCATGGCATGTATGAGGCTCATTTCTGAGTAAAGGTGTTGAAAGGGTTCAAGTAGTCTCTGCTTTAAAAAGATGCCATTTCTTTTATTTCTTTTTACCATTTACTAACCTTAATAAGGTAAGTAAGAGACTTACTTTTCTTATACTTGTAGTTCATGAACATAATGTGCTCGTCAAATCATAAAGTGCATCCATAATACAATATCTTTTGATTTTTTTTGACCCAAGATTTTACGTAATTTTAACACCTGGATACATTTAGAGTTCTTTTGAACTAAATGAAATCAATAAGGGGTGCAGTTACCATCCAGCTGTTAATAGTTTTAACAAGTGTTTACATTTACCCAGGGGCAGAAAATGGGGTCCATTACAGAACCTCACATAACACAAGGCACACTACATTGGGAACAATCATTTAACTTTAGTAAAGGGTAAGGCCGTGTGTGTGTTTATAGGATTAACATGTCAGTGAATTTACAAACTAAGAATCATTGCCTTGAGTTAAAAATAATCTCCTAAGAAAAATTTAGCATTTGAGCTGGGAGCGTGTGGCTCACACCTGTAAGTCTACCTCTACGGAGGCTGAGATTTGAGGATTGAAGTTTGAAGCCAGTTTGAGCAGAAAAGTACCAATGTCTTGTATCCCTAATTAGCCACCAAAAAGCATGAAGGGGAGCTGTGGCTCAAGTGGTAGAGCACTAGCTAAGTGCCCAGACCTTGAGTTCAAGCCCCATGATAGACACACAAAACAATTACAAATAATTTTCTTCTCCTTCATGGTCCTATTATAGGTGGATATTATATCTCAAACTAAAATGAAGATCATCTTCAAAAATTGTTTATTATTTGAGTCACAGAGAACAATTCTTCTACAATGCATTAAAATACCATGTTCAATTAATAGTGATATAAACTTATACAATTTAAGTAGCTCTTTTTTTCATTTCATTTCTTTGTGCTAATACTGGGACTTGAACTTGGGGCCTGGAGCTCTCACTTGGTTTTGTCACATTAGATTGGCACTCTGTAACTTGAGCCACAGCTCCACTTCCAGTTTTATGCTGGTAAATTGAAGATGAGTGTCTCTCAGATTTGTCTGGTTGGAGCCAGCCTGGCTTTGATTTTCAGATCTCAGCCTCCTGAGTAGCTAGGATTATACTCATGAGTCACCAATGCACAGCAAAATAGTCCCTTTCTTACACAAAGAGGACAAGATAGTTAAGTAAGACATAATTATTAAATAAAAATCATTCCAATAATATACATACTTGTTAAATGAAATCAGATGCTTAGTACCCAATTTAAAAAAAATTAGTACTAATAAAACTTTTAAGTTCTTTTCCTCTCCAAGGTTATAATCTGAATTTGAATAGTATTAAATAATATTAATATATTATTCAATAATATTCAATAGTAAAACTTCAGTAGTATGCAAATATTATAGTTTTAAAAATAATTAATATTACTATTGAAATAATTAAAATAGTACTTTTAAGAGTATTTAAAAATACTAATTTAGCATGCTAAAATCGTATTTTTAACTATTAGTATAGACCTTGAAGAGATATGAAAAGTATTTTCAAAGAAATATTTATTATTGAAACACTAAAATAGTACTTTTCAATGTATCTGTTTACTTATTTATTTTTGTCTGAGTCTGGGTTTCTAGCTTGGTATCTGATGCTTGCTTGCCCTCACTGGCTGGTGCTCTACAACCTGTGCCACTCCTCCGGCTCCATTAAAATATGTTTAAATACTAAAGTAAAACCGTATTTGAATATTATCATATTTAATACTATATCAGTTTAATAGTCTATTAAGTAAGTATAATATTGAGATGTTTTAAATATCTCAATATTCAGAAATACAAGTATTTTATAAAAAATAAAAAGTATTTATACATAAAATGTATTTTTAAAAAGAATTTTATAAAAAATAAAAGTACTTTATGATTATTGAAATTTAATAGCGTTTTTGTCAAGATGTCTTAGTGTTTAAGCAAGTCATCACATACAAATATCATTATGCAAATTCAATTCCTAATGTTTAAGATTAACAATGTTGACTTTAATTTAAAAAAAAACTAATAAAACTTTTATTAGCCTTAAAAAAAAATAAACATGTTTCTCCCGCTTCCATAGGTTTGGTAATTAATTGCCTGGGTTCCCAATAAGCGTTAGGTGTTCGGCTGGGTCGCTGCTGGCACCGGGGCCACTGGGCGTCTGCACTGGGGCTAGGCCCACTGGCCCAGCCCCACGGCCCACCGGCCCAGCCCCACGGCCCACCGGCCCAGCCCCCCCACCCCCTGGCTCTGCCCAGCCCCACCGGTCCAGCCCCATCAGCCTAGCCCCACCAGCCTAGCCCCACTGGCCGCGGGTGGGGCCTCTGCGCGGTTCTAGGGGGCCGGCGGTGGCGTCACGTCCTGGGGCGCCCAGGCCCTCAGTGAGCGATTGTTCCCCAGGCCGGCTCCATCGGTGGCCGCGGGCCATGCCAAGGAAACATCTGCTCCAGAGAGCAGGGCCACACCTTGTAAATAACTTAATTGAAATTAATTGCCAGAAGTCTGTCGTACTCTGGTTGTTTTATAGGGACTGCTTCTTCTATTTCAGTGTTAGGGCTGTAGAACTACTTGCAGGAGTTGTGAACAAAGCAAAAAGATTAAAACATTTTTAGATTCAAACAGCTGACCATAACAACAACAACAAAAACACCTTACTCCAAATAAGAAAACAAGATTTTGCTCCTTTCATCTGGTAAAATATGTTCTCTGTGGAAATTAAAATGTGTATATATGAAGCTAGTTTTCAATTCTTTGAATGATTTGATATAGATCTGTATTTCCCCAGAAAGATCCAGTCTTTGGACTATGTTATTAATGTCAAAGCTTATTGTGTTGATAAAAATGATTTGAAATTGTAATATATTGTAAAACCAGATAGCTGAGAAGACCAAGAAGTTGTTTTATGGAAAAACTAGGAGATTGATTATGTTTTCTTTTTTATATTGCACAGATTCTTAATTAGAAAATTGTTTACCAATCCTTCACACTTTATAAATCCAGCCAGGCACTGGTGGCTCACACCTGTCATCCTAGCTACTCAGGAGGTTGAGATCTGAGGGCTTCTGTTCACAGGCAGGAAGGCTTGTGGGACTCTTATCTCTAATTAACTACCAAAAAGTTGGGGGTGGAGTTGGGGGCCCAAGTGGTATTTTGTCAGTTTACAGTGAGAAAGCTAAAGATTACCATCCAGGCCCTGAGTTCAAGCTCCAATACTGGCATCAAGAACAATCACTTCTTTGACATGGTAAGTCAACAGGAAGACATCAGTGGGGTGCCTGGTGTGATGCCAAAGGCCCCTGGAAGTAGCACCAGAAGTATTGAAGTAAATGACTTGCGTTTGTTTTGGGGTACTGCGACTGGCATTGGCACTCAAGGCCTCATGATCTTTCTTGGCTTTTTTCACTCAAGGCTGGCTCTACCACTTGATCCACACGTCCATTTAAAGCTTTTTGGTGGTTAATTGGAGGTAAGAATCACTTGGACTTTCCTATGGGAGCTGGCTTCAAATTAAAGTCCTCAGACCTCAGCTTTCTGAGTAGTTGGGATTAGAGATGTGAGTCACTAGGGTTTAACAAAATAGTAATTTTTAACACCAATGTTTGGCTTCATGATAGCAGAGATATCTATGTTCACAAATGATTTTTTGATATAACATTATGTCCTAATTGTTACAAAAATGAGATTGTTTTCCCTTCACTACAACACAAATTCATTGTAAAGAGTTACCCAGGAATGTTATCTTGAAGGGCATTTTGTTAGGAGTGGATTCCTTTACTCAAACCTTAGAGAGGGTTCTATGTAATCTCTGCTTTCATTAGGAACATACAAGGAGAGTCAGCAAAAGGTAGCTTTGGCTTCTGGTTTTAATCTTAGGCAGTTGAATTCCTATAAATTTCCTTGAGGATACTATTTTAATGACCTCAGGTCAAATTAAATACTATGGAAACTGTGAGGCGGGGCAGATGATGTAGAGTTCTTAGTCAGATTTCCACTCAGCTGGTTTTCACTCCAAATGCAATTACAATAAAATATAGAATACCTTGACATGGTATTTGACAAGATATAATTTTAGGATATATCCTCATGATTTAGGGAGTGAAATTAGCACTAGATACTGGGGCTTGCTCTCAAGGCCTCATGTGCTTGAACTCAGGGCCTGGATGCTGTTTCTGAGATCTTTTGCTCAAGGCTACTGTTATGCCACTTGAGTCACTAAGCTACTTCTAGCTTTGGGGGTGATTGGAGATAAGGGTCTTATGGACTTTTCTGCCCAGACTGGCTTTGAACCATGATTATCAGATCTTAGACTCCTGAGTAGCTCTGATGACAGATGTGAGCCACCAGCACTCAGCTAGAACTTATTCTTGAAGATTTTGCTATTATTAAAGTTAGCTATATGTATTGAATCATGACTGGGAGGAGTCTGGGAGGTGGGTAAGAAACGTGGATTAGAGGTTTTGTTAAGAAGTTGCAGACTTGACAGTTCTGGACAATTGTCCTGAATATCATCGAGAAATAATAAGCACAATGTGTCACAAACTTTGGAGGGAGGTCAATTAAAGATTCCTTCGAGGAGAAATCAAACACGGCTCTATGATGCAGCCATCATTTTGGCATCAGCCATACAATGTTGGAGAAGGTGATTTAGCTTTTTATTTATTTTTTAATCAAAGCAGTTGCAATTGCTTTGCAAAGATTGGTAATGAAAATCTCACCATTCATACATCAAATTTAGAATATGCTTCAGAGCTGAGCATGGTGGCTCATGCCTGTAATTCTAGCTACTCAGGGATCAGAGGGGGAAACAAGGCTATTAAGACTTATCTTCAGTTAACCAGAAAAGGCCAGAAATGGAGGAATGGCTCAATTGGTAGAACACTAAACTTGAGCAGAAAGCTAAGGAAGTATGTGAGGCCCTGAAGTTTCAGTACCAGCACAAAAAGAAAGAAAGAACAGAAGGAAGAAAGAAAAAGAAAGGAAAGAAGGTGCCAAGTGACCATGGCTCACATCTGTAATCTTAGCTGCTAAGGAGGTCGAAATCTGAGGACTGATGTTCAAAGCCAGCCTGAGCACACAAATTTTGAGAACCTCTTATCTCTAATTAATTAGCAAAAAGCTAGAAGTGGAGATATGGCTCAAGTGTTAGAGTACCAATCCTGAGTGAATAAGCTAAAGATGAGCTCAAGGCCCTGAGATCAAGTCCCTGTAATCAGTGCACACAAGCATTCGTGCACACACACAAGCACAAAGGGTGCCTATAGTTCACACTTGTAATCCTGGCTACTCAAAGTAAATATACAAATAAATAAAAAGAACAGGAAAGGAAAAGTTTTTCTCATCACAATAAGAAATGACTTGGCTATATAACTGTCCACTTGCTGTCCCTTCAGCCTCTCCCCCCTGCCCCCATCCATGCCTTCACATCACGCACACTCAGGAGGAGAGGGTGCTCTGTATCCGGAGGCAGGTGTACAGAGATGCCTGAGCCAGGCAGCCTTCTCTGGCATGGAGGAAGTTCTTCAGAACAGCTCCTGGGGCACTGCGGGCCACTCTCCTCCATCACCACCTCCCTGCCAGATGGGTCTCTAGAGCTTCCCAAAGTGGGGTCAGCTTATAATTGGGTGAATAAATTAGTAAGCCGATTATAACAGAGTACCCTCTATTTTCCCTATTTCATCCCTGATTGCTATAATACATAAATTGTATTTTTTTCTTTATTGTGCTAGTACTGGGGCTTGAACTCGGAGACTTGAGCTCTGTTTAGCTTTGTTGCTCAAGGCTAGTGCTTTATCACGTGGGTCACCCCTCCACTTTCGGATTTTTAGTACTTAATTGAAGATAGAATTATCTCAGGCTTTCTTGCTCAGGCTGGATTTGAACTGCAGTCCTCAGCTCCTAGCCTCTTGGGTGTCTTGGGTTACAGGCATGAGTCACTGGTGCCCAACTCAGAAATTATATTTCATAAAATTCAATGCTTAAACGGTCAAGCCTATAACAAATCAACACTATATACTCTCAAACTATAATGATGTTTCAACTGGATTTCATCATGTTTGTTGGTGAAATCTTACAGACATTCCATTAAAAGTAAAAACTTGTACATGATGCCTGTTAAACTTCTCTTCTTTACTGATATACTTCTGTAATCTTTTTTTGGTTTGGTCTTGAACAAAAAAGTGAAATTAGAAGAACTGAATATTGTCAGGTGTGATTTTTTCTACAAAACTGGAATAAATTAAAGTTAAAATTAGAATAAATTTGTTGATTTTTTTCCCTGCCAACAATAGCAATATTGAGTTAGAAAATTAAAAAATCAGTTGAACATTTTTACAATACTGCCAGGTGCCAGTGGCACACACCTGTAATCCTAGCTACCTAGGAGGCTGTATCTGAGGATCATGGTTGGAAGCCAGCTGGGGTAGGAAAGTCTGTGAGACTCAAAGCTCCAATAAACTATTCCCCAAAAGCTAGAAGCGA
The DNA here is from genome assembly GCF_023159225.1 of Perognathus longimembris pacificus. NCBI lineage: Eukaryota > Metazoa > Chordata > Mammalia > Rodentia > Heteromyidae > Perognathus > Perognathus longimembris. The sequence continues at coordinate 65,312,222 of NC_063161.1, forward strand.
CTTTGTGGCCCAAGTGGAAGGGCACTAGCCTTGCGCAAAAGAGCTCAGGAAAAGTGCCTAGGCCTTGAATTCAAGCCCCAGAACCTTCACATACACAGCAATTTTTTATAATACTAGTATGCATATATGTGTACATGTCTGTCATATGACTGTTACAAGAAATAAGTAGGTCTGAAGAAATCAATAAAACTTAAACAGGTCTTTGAATAAGCCTCACCTCCTTAGATGCCATGGATCCAATATTACCCAGATATTGGGTCTCTTTAAATGAATTTGTATATTAAATAATACTTCATCTGGCAATGTTAATAGTTACTGATGAAACTTGAGAATATGTCCGTAACACTATCTTCCAAGATCATGAGAAAAATTAAATTGCTTATAACATAGGGATAATAAGCCTATAAAATGGAAATACTTTAGAAAATCATAAAAAGTGTGATATGGTGTCAAGAGTTAGATCAATAGAAATAGAATTAAAAATGCAAGAGCAGAAACTAGTATATGTAAGAATTTAGTATAAAAGCAAAGCTAGACTAATTTTTTAATTGTTATTTTGTCCAGCAGAGCTATCAGAGCTATCAGATCTCAGCCTCCTGAGTAGCTAGGATTATAGCTGTTAACCACCAGCACCCAGATTCATGGACTTTGTGTGTGCATGCTGGTCCTGAGACTTGGAACTCAGGGCCGGGTGCTGAGCTAACGCTCTACCACTTGAGCCACAGCTCCATGTCTGCTTTTTGCTAGTTGAGATAAGAATCTTACAGACTTTCCTGCCCTGGCAGGCTTCAAATAGTGATCTTCAGATCTCAGCCTCCTGAGTAGCTGAGATTATAGCCACCAGTGGCTGGCTAATAGACTTTAAATGAAAAAATGTTCATTATTCTCAATTTCAAATATACACTGGAAATTGAAAGACAATATCATCTATAAATCCAGTGTAATTCTTATTGAAATCACAGCACTATTTCTTTGTAGAATTAGGAAAAAAACCCTAAAATTCCTGTGTGATTTTAAGGTATAGCAGAGACAAAACAACCTTGAAAACAGTGTAGTTAAGCTTGCAAAATGTCTCCTCTAATTCCAGGTTCTTGGGAGGTAGTGATCCAGAAGATTGCAGTTCCCGGTTAATTCTGGGAAACAACTTAACAAGACATCATCTCAACCAATAAAAGCTGAGCATGGTAGCACCAGCCTGTCATCCTAGCTACTCAGGAAATGTAAATAGGAAGATCATGGTCCAGGCTGAGATCTGAAGAACATGGTGTTAAGCCATCCCAAGGAGACAAATCTGGGAGACTCTTATATGCAAATAACCAGAAAAACAAAACAAAAAGAAACAGAAGCAGAGGTGTGCTTCAAATGATAGACTGCCAGCTTTGAGTACATAGGCCAAGCAAGAGCATGAAGCACTGAGTTCAAGTCTCAGTACTGACAAAAAGAAAGAAAAAAGAGAAAGAAGGACTAGGAGAGGAAAGAAGGAAGGGAGAGGGGATTGAGGGAGGGAAGGGAAGGGAAGGGAAGGGAAGGGAAGGGAAGGGAAGGGATGGGAAAATGATCACATAAATTTTAAAATTTATTACAAAGCTACTTTAATCAAAACTGTGATACAGACAGATAGAGCACTGGTACAAAATACACCATGCAGAAATAACTTCTATCCATGGTCAAATGATTTTCACCAAAATTGTCATGTCAATGGGAGAAAGTGGCCGTTTTCAACAAATGATATTGGAGAAACTGAATATTCACATGCAAATGAGTAAGTTTGGAACTCAACTCCATTCATATATAGAAATTGCCCCAAAATGGAACAAAGTCTTCATTGTGAAACTGATTCTGGGAAACTGAGAAGAAATCCAGGGAAATGTGCAGAACATTGGAAGTGGCAATGAGTTCTTCCTCGTGACCTGAAATTATACTCACTACCCAGGCACAGTGGCTCATGACTGTCATCCTAGCTACTCAAGAGGCTGAGATGTAAGGATCAAAGTTCAAAGCCAGCTTGGGCAGGAAACTCAGTGAGACTCTTATCTCCAATTAAGCACCAAAAAAAAACAGAGGTGGAGCTATGGCTCAAGTAATAGAGTGCTGGCCTTGAGCAAAAATTCTCTGGGACAGTGCCCAGGCCCTGAGTTCAAGCCCTAGGACTGGTGTGTGCACATGTGCACACGTACACACACACACACACACACAAGCATAGATACCAAACATAAATATTGACATATTAGATTATATCAAAATTTTAAAAGTCTTTGACACATAGTAAAACCCTGTCTAAAAAAAGCCAACAGAGCTGGGAATATGGCCTAGTGGTAAAGTGCTTGCCTCGTATACATGAAGTCCTGGGTTCAATTCCTCAGCACCACATATATAGAAAAAAGCCAGAAGTGGTGCTGTGGCTCAAGAGGTAGAGTGCTAGCCTTGAGTAAAAAGAAGCCAGGGACAGTGCTCAGGCCCTGAATCCATACCCCAGGACTGGCAACAAAAACAAAAACAAATAAACAAAAAAAGTCAACAAATTATACAGTTAGCCCGTAGACCTAGAGAATGGGAGTCAAATATTATATTTGCAGTCATATGTCTGACAATATGTTCGTGTCTAGAATGCATAAAAAATTCCTGAAACCCAACAAAACTCAGCAAAACAATTTTGAACACTGTCAATGATCTTGAACCAATGTTTTGCCAAAAATATATACCAATGGCCAATAGGAATATGAAATTAACTGGAAAATGGAGGATCGCCCCTGTAATACTCACTATTCAGGAGGCTATGATCTGAGGATCCAGGTTCAAAGCCAGCCAACTAGAACAGTTCATGAGACTTTCATCTTCAGTTTAACCCCCAAAAAGCTGAAAGCAGAGGTGTTGATTGAGAAAAGACAGATCAGGGGAATGTGTGTGTGTGTGTGTGTGTGCCTGTGCGTGTGCACCTGTACATGCTATTCTTGGAGCTTGAACTCAGGACCTTGCGCTCTGACTTTTTTTTTTGTTTTGCTCAATGCTGCCACTCTACTACTTTAGCTACATCTTTATGTCTGGCTTTTTGATGGTTAATTAGAGATAAAATCTCACAGACTTTCCTGCCCGGGCTGGTTTTGAACCTCAGACCTCAGATCTCAGCCTCTCGAGTAGCTAGGGTTATAAGCATGAGGTACCAGGGCCTGGCATTAAGCAGGGTTTTCTTTATAAGATTTTTGGAAAACATATTGGCTTCTTTCCCAAACTTGCTTTCTGGGTGCCGAATCTTAGGGAGTGACGTCAGCATTCGCCCACTTCAGTTCAAAACCTCAGACTATGTTTTGACTTGTTTCTCTCTCCACCCCACCCACAGCTTCTTAGTTTTATATAGACTTTACTTTTACAGAATCTCTTGTTTCCTTGTTCAAACTCAAAATCTACAGGATTATCAGAGAGCATTGCGACTGATCTTCTTGCCTTTGGATTCTTCTTAATCTAGTCTGTTCTGCCAGACCTCATCTGGATTTTATTGCTTAATCCATTTCCTTTTCCTTTTAAAAAATGTATTATAATTATTATTGGTGTGTGTGTGTGTGTGTGTGTGTGTGTGTGTGTGAGAGAGAGAGAGAGAGAGAGAGAGAGAGAAGTCCTGGGGCTTGAACTCAGGTCCTGGATGCTGCCTCTGCACTTTTTTTTTTTTCTCAAGGCTAGATCTTTACCACTTGAGCCACGGCTCCACTTCCCACTTCCTGCGAATTAATTAAGAGATAAGAGTCTCAGAGACTTGCCTGCCTAGGCTGGCTTTGAACCGTGATCCTCAGATCTCAGCCTTCTGAGCAGCTAGGATGACAGGCAAGGAGCCAGCACGCCAAGCATCAGCATTCTTCTATTGTTTTATGGTTGCAGCCCCGTTGTGAACCCTGCATTCCTCAGTGCAGCATTTGGATTCTGCCTTGAAGTCAGACACCTCAGAGACCTGTTCTCAATCCAGATCTTGAGTTTTTCTATCTTTAATATATGCTAAGTCTCAAGGAGTGATGTGTTATTTAATAAAAGACCTTGACAAAAAATGTCTGCTAGGGGCTGGGGATATAGCCTAGTGGCAAGAGTGCCTGCCTCGGATACACAAGGCCCTAGGTTCGATTCCCCAGCACCACATATACAGAAAACGGCCAGAAGCAGCGCTGTGGCTCAAGTGGCAGAGTGCTAGCCTTGAGCGGGAAGAAGCCAGGGACAGTGCTCAGGCCCTGAGTCCAAGGCCCAGGACTGGCCAAAAAAAAAAAAAAAAAATGTCTGCTAGATGCCTTCCTCATTGTCATTGTGTCCACATGACTCTGCTTACCTAGGAGACACACTCAGATTTTGAATCTTTTTCTAAAGACTTCTCTCATCCCCCAACTGCTCTTAGTACTTTATATAATTTTGATCCTGTATTTAAGTTTTCACCTACCCAAAAAGAACCTCACTATTGGCTAGTTTCTTAATATTGAGAATTCCATGTAAGGAACATAAATGCTATAAATCTGAGGATCCTGGTTTGAAGCTACCTTGGGGAGAAAGTTTGTGAGACTCTCTTATCTTATCTTTTGGCTTATCAGAAAGCGAAACTTGGAGGTATGGCTGCATACCAGCCTTGAGAGAGAAAGCTAAGGGGAAGCCCAGGCTGGGAGTTGAAGCTCCATTATTGGCATATAAACATACACATACCCCCAAATGACTTATTGTTATCTTGCCTGTCATCTGATATTAATTTTATTTATTTATTTTTATTTATTTATTTATTATTATTTTTTGCCAGTCCTGGGCCTTGAACACAGGGCCTGAGCTCTGTCCCTGGCTTCTTTTTGCTCTGTCACTTGAGCCACAGTGCCACTCCTGGCCGTTTTCTACGTATGAGGCGCTGGGGAATCAAACCCAGGGCTTCATGCATATGAGGCAATCACTCTTGCCACTAGGCCATATTCCCAGCCCCCTGATATTAATTTTAATTGGCATATACCATGTGTGTTCATTTCTGGGATAGAGTTTTATAATTTTCGATGTGACTGCAGTTCGTGGTGGTCCAATACGGTTGTGTGTAGTTGGTTTCCGCAGGAGAAACAGCCAATGCAGGTATCAGTAGAGCTACAGCTGTTCACTGCCCTCAGGTAAGACATGGTGGTAACCGGGAGGGGAGAGATCAGAGCTAAGAGTGCAGCTTATTCTGTACTCCTGAGATGCTAGCCAGTGCCAAAGACACCAGTGCTCTCCACTGTGTGCTCGCCTGACCACCTATTCTTTTCATGCCAGCTCATCAAATGGCCATCACTTGGTAAAACCTTCTCCTCTTGTTAGCTAAAAATGGATCCAGAATACTTGTAATGAGTTTGAGTTAACACAAGCTTTAACAAGGAAAAATTACTTCCACCTTCACATTTTTTCCCCTTCAAACTAACCCCTCATCTCATTGAATGAAAATAGTGGTTTAAAAAAAATCTTCTACATATCAAGAGCTCACGTTTGTACTCTTGGATAATCAGGAGGCTGAGATCTGAGGAATGTGGCTCAAGGCCAGCCAGCCCAGGCAAGAAAGTCTATTAGACTCTTACCTCCAATTAACCACCAAAAAGCCAAAGGTGGAGCTGTGGCTCAAGTTGTAGAGTGCTAACCTTCAGTAGAAAAGTCAACAGAAAAGCCCAAACTCTGAGTTTTACCCCAGCTCTGGTACACAAGTGTGCACACAAATGCACAAACAACCCCCTCCCCAAATATCTGTATCTATACTTATATCTATTATATCTACTCTTTCCTTTTCCTGGAAACCAGGTTCTTAATCAACATGCTGAATTTTCAGACACTTAAGAAGTCTCATTTTATACATAAAATATGGAGCTTTCTCTTTCTTAAAGAGGAGTCCAAAAACCAATCTCATCTAATAAGATTATAAATACTGTTTGATTTGGACAACAGACACACATATGTCTGGAGGTGAAGTGCCATGATCTTGGACACTACGTATTTAATCGTTGCCACCTAACTGAATACCATCCATACAGAGAAGTTTCACAATGGGTGTAGCTGTATAAAGCTATCTAATTCAGCATTTCATTACCTTGTAACTAACACTATTTGCTGTTTGATTTGGATTTCTGTTTGTTTGAGTGTGCTGGTATTGTGGCTTGAATGAAGGGCCTCTTTTTCTTGCTTGGCCTTTTCACTCAAGGCTGGGTTCTACCACTGAAGCCATATTTCCACTTCTGGCTTTTTGTGGTTAATTGGAGATAAGACTTTCTTGCTGGGCTGGCCTTGAACTATGTTCTTCAGATCTCAGCCTCCAGAGTAGCTAGGATTATAGGTGAGAGCTACCTGTGTTCAGTTCAGAATCCTTTTGAATAATAATGTTTAGCAGGTTTACTTGTTTAACGAGTTGTTCAGCAGTCTCTTTGCCAGCAGTTTTCCTCATTGTTACAGGTTTTAAATCATTGATTAAATGCTTACCAACTCCATAACCAGTTGGAGTATAGCCAAATATCTAAATATGATATAACTGCTTTATCTTATATTAAAGCCTCTGAAGTAAAAAATATTCATAGACAAAATAAGAAAATATATAGGATCATAGGTGATACAATATGATAAATAATTTAGCATATAGTTATTTTTCTTCTAATTTCTATGGATATCCGGAAAATGAGAGATCATCATCAACTTATAGAATTTATCTTTTCAATTTAATTAAATATTTTTTCTTTAGGCAGTTGTACAAAGTGGTTTCAATTTAACCTGTCAATTTCTGAGTGCAATGCATCTTGATCAATGTTACCCCTTCATCATTCTCTCCATTTTTCAGCCCCACTCCACTCATCCCTTCAAGTTACCTGCTTCACAAGTGCGCACTGAATGTGATGACAGTGTTCACTTACCCTCTTTTCACCATTCCTCAAGTTACCTGGTTCACAAGTGTACACTGAATGTGATGACTGTGTTCACTTACACTCTTTACTCCATTCCTCAAGTTACCTGGTTCACAAGTATACACTGAATGTTATGGTTGTGTTCACTTACCTTCTTTTCTCTGTTGGTATGTCCCCCCTTTCTCTTGACCTCAAACCTCTCATTCATGACAAAACAACATTTTACTTTTCCTTGTATTCATTTAATTTAATTTTTGTTTGTTTGTTTTTGTTTTTGGCCAGTCCTGATGGGGAACGTTCCTTCCACTCCCCTGGACTTGACTTTAGCTCACTGGAAAGACGTACAGGTGACAGCCCACAATCAGTGAGAGTGTCCGCCAAAAAGAACTCTAGGGGGACCCCCACGCAGCCTTCTTAAGCAGAAAATTGTTTGGTGTGCTAAAATGTTTTACTAAGACTAAAAATGTTTTACTAAAACTATCAAGCCCTGGAAAATGAGGCTTGAGAATGCTAAAATCATTTGTTAAAGGTTTTTGTCTTAAAATGTACGGCCGATGCTTATTCTGCATGCTTTATGATCTTTTGAAAATGTATGTGTGTGCATGTGTGAGTGTGAACATGTTCAAGGCTGCAGTATGATGCAAAACTAAGTTTAAGTTTAAATTCAAATGGTCATCAAGTTTGGGCATTACCAAATGCTTTAAAGGATTATTGCATTGTTTCAAAGAGGAACTATAGTTTAAAAAATGTTTAATCGGAGCTAAGTGTCAGAAATTTGGATTTAAAAGGATATATATATATATATATATATTAAACTAATGGGGATAGAAATAAACTCTCATTAACTCTATGTATGTAGGAAGAAATGGTAAAATGGGCCAATGTTTCTCACTAATATATTGGAAAGCTGAATGGATAAGTATTTCTAAATGTAATTCTTGCATTAAGGAAAAATTTAAAGGTCTTCATGCCATGCAGTAACTGGGACTGAAGAAAAAAAAAAAAAAAAAGAGGCTCTTTTGAAACAAGCAGCCCGTAGGCAAAGGGCGGCACCTGGTTTCAGAATGCCTGTGAGCTTCAGTTTTTCCAATGCAGATAAAAGCTAAAGTGTTGTGTTAGTGTTAAAAAGGCTTTGGAAATCAAGAATACATTTCTAGAAAAGAAATTTGGAAGTAAAATTGTCCTAAATAATTATTGCAAAGTGAGAAAAGGAGAATTATAGCTACCAAAATGTTTAATTGCCATTCCAGCTTCTTTGTAGGTTTTTTGTAACAGTTTCCAGCAGGCCCACAAAGAAGCACAGGTGATTCCTACAAGTTTGTCGAGATCTAATACTGACCCTTAATAAGTTCCAGGTAAGAGAGCATGCTTAAAAACTACTTCTGTGTGGACCACCTTGTTGCTTCTAATTGGAGTAAAGTGGCCCCTTGTAAGACTCACTGATCTGAAATCTGGGGTTCGAAGCCAGCCCAGGCAGACTGTGAGAGACTTGTCTCTAATCAGCCAGCAGAGTGCTGGGAACGGAGTGGTGTGGAGCTCAAAAGTGGTAGGGTGCTAGTCTTGAGCTGGAGAGCTGAGGGACAGCGCTCAGGCCCTGAGTCCAAGTCCAGTGAAAAGTCACTCCTCCTGGGACAAAAGTGATGGAGCATCCAGAGGCAGTAAGCCACTGCTTGGATGGCAGAGATGGTGTCAGATCCTAGAGTCACCCCTGTTTGGCCTTTTCAAAAGTTAATCAAAGCTGGGAAGTCCTAGAAGCATAGTTGGTAAGCATGCCTTTCTAATGCCCATGTCTACTGGGCAGGAACTTGCCAGTCATCTGTGATAGTGGTTAGTAAGGGTAAGTTTGTCAAATGAGAGGACAGATTAAAATCTCAACCCCCCGCATTTGCTCTGACTGGCAGTGAGAATTTTAAGCTGATACATCTATTTAGGAAAGAAAGCTTGTAGACCTGAGATTGTGTCCTTATTGAGATCTGTTAAAGGCCTGAAAAGGTAACTTTTTAGGTCATCAGAGATCAGTTCCCCAGCCAGTCAGGAAAAAAGCTTTTACAAACTAGAATGTTAAAAGGCACAAATTTGTAAACCTGAAGTCACCTATCTGGGCTTCATATTAAGAGAGGGCAAGCATTGGCTGTCGGATGCACATAAAGAGACTGTGCTGAAAATCCCTGTGCCTAAATCAGCTAGACAATCAGAGTTCCTGGGAACAGCAACAGCAGGCTTTTGCCGGCTGTAGATACCTGGGTTTGCTGAGATGGCCAAGCTTCTATATGAAGCCACCAAATAATCTAGCCGACCAGGCAGCCAAGGAAGCAGCCCTTTAGCCCAGAGCAAAAGTATTGACTTTAGTAGACCCAGGACCACGAGCTTTGCCTCCTATGCCCCAGTATTCCCAAGAAGGCTTGGAGTGGATAAAGAAAATTCCCATGGCCCACAAAACCCCTGGACAGAGAAGGAAACAATGACTGGTGGAAAACTTGTGAAGGGAAACTTATCCTGCACAAGTCCTGCACAAGGGCTGGGTAAGGGGATCCTTAAGAGAATCCACTGAGCTTCTCACATGGGAACCTGAAAAATGCAGGACTTGCTCCGACACTCCAAAGTGAAAATTAGACAAGGAGATCAACTTATTGAAGATATTGTTAAAAATTGCAAGGCCTGTCAGCTTGCCAATGCCCCCAATCAACAGATTACTAAAGGAGCTCGCCTCTGTGGGAATAGGCCAGGCGTGTATTGAGAAGTAGATTTCACAGAAATTACAAATATTTGCTAGTTTTTGTAGACACCTTTTCAGGATGGTTTGAAGCCTATCCTACAAAGCATGAGATTGCGAATGTAGTGGCTAAGAAGATCCTAGAAGAAATCTTACCCAGGTATGGCTTCCCATCCACACCATTGGGTCGGACAACGGACTGGCCTTCATCTCAAAAGTAAGTCAGGGTATAGCCGCCGCACTGGGGATGGATTGGAAATTGCATTGTGCTTATAGACCCCAGAGTTCAGGACAGGTAGAGAGAATGAATCAGACTCTAAGAGACCTTAACTAAATAGGCCTTAGAGACTGGCGCAGACTGGGTGTCACTCCTTCCTTTTGCTCTGCTTAGAGGAAGAAATTCTCCCTATCAGCTTGGCTTTAATTGCTTGCTGATTTGGATGATGCTGAATTTTCATGTAAACTCGGTTGCAGCTCATGCACAAGAATATTTGACCCCAACTTAACGCATTATATGATTCTGCTTCTGTCCCTACCCCCCATTTGTTCAGACCAGGGGACTGGGTGTTCGTCCGAAGGCATAACCCCAAATCCTTAGAACCACGGTGGAAGGGACCCTAGACGGCATCACCACTTGGGTTCACTGCTTCCACGCCAGGCCAGTTGACCCCTTTGCCCTGGACAAAGACTACCCTGGTGTAACATGGGAGGTCTCTAAGCACCCGACTCAGCCGCTTCGCCTTCGCCTCAAGAAAAGAAAGTTAGACTGAATATTGTTATAATTTTCTTTTTGCCTTCTTTCCTTACTACCCTGGCTAGTGTTGATGTTATTTTGGCAGCTCACTCCAAAGTGAGGTGACCCCCTTATTTTAGGTAGTTTCGGGCTTGCTCAGGAATACGGGTATAGCCACCCGACCCTTAGAGCACAGCTGAGAAGTTTATGTATTTTCTTGCTTACATTTGGATACTAAACACTATACAGCTAATGGTAAGTCTGTATAGCTGAAAGTTAATTTTCAGTTTGCAGTAATCCTACAGTCCCTTGGTAAAGTAGACTAAGGTTATAGGTTCCTGGCTACGTAAGGTCAATGCTCCTGAGTCAGCCTGAAGAAGTTACAGAAGATGGATGATCTTCACCCATCAGCCCCCCCTTTAAAACCGAGGGACCAGAGTTGTTTTTGGGAAGATGAGGCAGGATAAACTAGAGGCATGCAAAACAGAGGTACAGAGACTGTACTTGTGAGAAATGGTGACAGGCCCTTTGGTTACTACATTGGGCCCTATTGGCCCATGCCTTATCTCTATATCATCCCCTAGACATGCAAGCCATTGAAATGGACAGAATGGAGCCATGATTGGCTCCCAAGGTACCAAAAAGAAAAAGAGGGAAATCAAGTGCCAGACTTTGAAGTCAGGCCCCATTTTACCATGTGAACCCCATTTTACCACACGAACCCCACTTTACCACGTGAACCTGAGATAAGCAGGATCTGTGAGCAAACCCAGGACAAACCCATTAGGGCCCAGTCGGTCTAGAACTCTAACCGCTGGGAATGCTTAACTCTGACTGCCCCCAGAGTGCCTCGAGCCCTGAGCCAATCAGATTTGTACCTGTGTCCTAATCTTGCTTGCTTGAACACCTGATTGTTGTAACTTTGTTTTTTGCCTTTATAAGCCCTGTGTAATCACAGCTCGGGGCTCCCTCCTAACCTCCGCTGTGTCAGTGGGTAGGAGGAGGCCCGAGTTGCAGCTCACTTAAATAAAGCCTTGCCTTGCTTTTGCATTTCGGAATGTCTGAGTCTCGGTGGTCTTCTTGGTTGTGGTTTCGCGACTTGGCACAACAAATTGAACAAGTAGCTTTGAATTGACAATATAATAAACATGAAGGCAGAACTGTTTCCAGGAGGAATAATTCTTTTAAATATTTGGGTGCTTTCTCTCTTTTTTTCAAATGTTTTTTATATTATTAATTAAATTTATCTATTTAGTAGTATGGGGAATAAAGAGGACACAATTTTTTTTTAAATTAAAAACATTTTAAAGCCTTAATCTAAAGAAAGAGAAACACAAGTCTTCCATTTTTTGCACATAACAATTTTACATTTTCTAGTAAACGCTGGTGATCAGATTCTCAACAGGAGGTTGCTAGGGTTCAACCTGTTTTTTTCTAGGCCCATTATTCAAACTTCAGAATTGTCTCATGATGTGTTAACTTTGTGGTACATCAGACACTTTGAGCTCAAACTCATTTATCTTAGTTGTAGCAGCTCTTGTCTGGCTGTCTGCCTGTATTCCTTGTTACATCTGCAAAAGTAGTTCAGTAACTTCTAAAGAAGCAATATGAGAGCTCAGTAAGAATGCAAAACTTTGCTTGAATTTTGATTATTCAGTGTACATCATAAAAGTAGTATTTAGTAGCCAGAGACCAAAGGTTTAATTGATCATTTAGAATTATATAATTTATGGGCTAGGAATATGGCATAGTGGTAGAATTAGTTGGATAATTTAGGTATTAAAGTTAATTTATAATTTTCTGAAAGATTCTACTACTGACTTTTATGAAGATTCTAGAAGGTTTAGTTCCACAGATACCGCTGTTTTGTTTTTTTGCCTGTACTGGGGCTTGAACTTAGGGCCCTGAACTCTGGCTTGCCTTTTTCTACTCAAGGCTGGTGTTCTACCACTTGAGCCATACTTCCACTTAAGGCTTTTCGGTAGTTCATTGGAGATATGAGTCTCACGGACTTTTCTGCCTTTGAACTGAAAATCCTTAGATCTCAGTCTTTTAAGTGGCTAGAATTACAGGTGTGTGTCACAGGAGCCCAAAAAGGGGGCAGTCTATTTTAATCTTACTATGCTCTGAACATGACCAAAGAAAGGATCTTTTTTTTTTTAAGAAAATGACAACCTACTCTTAAACTTTTAATATGTGGGTAGAAATAGAGGATCCTTCTATAAACCCTTAGGGATGCATGTAATAGAAAACTTAGTTGTAGCCTGGCAACAGTGGCTCATGTCTGTAATCCTAGCACTCTACAGGCTGAGATCCCATGATTGTGGTTCAAAGCCAGCTCACCCAGGCAGGAAAGTCAGTGAGACTCTCATCTCCAATTAACCATCAGAAAACTGGAAGTAGGGTTGTGGCTTAAAGTGGTAGAGTGCTAACCTTAAGTGAAAAAGCTCAAGGACAGCACCTAGGTCCCAAGTTCAAGCCCCATGACTGATCAAAAACAAAACAAAACAAAAAACAACTGACAGGATGTGACAAGCTTTAGGGTGGATTTAGTCAATGCCTTAGACTCAGTTCTCTAAAATTATATCAGCTTTTAGTGTCTGAATGTGTTAGACATGTTAGACTGGTCTCCTCCATGGTCCCAAGAGATTCATTACTTATTTTTGGAAGACAGGAAGTTCCTTCCTACAAATTGAATAAGTGCCTTGGTTTTGTACTTGTTGGATGATACCTAAGGAATGTGACTAGGGCAACTTCTGGCTGACACTAGTCATGATCTAGTCTTGGAAAAGGGCTAGCCTCAATCTCAAGGAACATTCTTGAATTCTAAACAATGGAATGATAAACCTGCAGACAGAAGCATAGCAAAAGTAAAAGACAGGTGCTGGAAGCTCACACCAGTAATTCTAGCTAGGCTATGAGGATCACAGTTCCAAGCAAACCTTGGGGAGGAAAGTCTGAAAGACTTATTTCTAATGAGCTAGCAAAAGGCCCGAAGTTCAATGCAAAGCAGGGAAGAATGAGGCCAGAGATGTTCCAGAATGTGACCATTCCAGAGGCTTGTGCTCCAATGCCTGGGTGACCAGCCTGCCAGCTCTGTGCAGGTAGAGATCGTGGGTGTGCCCCATTGTCTTGATCCTCGGTAAGTGGTGCACACTTAATAAACATACCCCTCCCACGTCAGACACCAAGGGGAACCTCCCCTCGGCGGGCGCCTGCTTCACTCTTCCTACCAGATAGGTACCTTCCGTCACACACAGGCCCATTCTTCCTGGCAAATAAAGACCTTCCAGAAGTATCCTTTTCCCTTTCTTTGGAAGGCTCACAGATGACGTGTGAACTTCGGGGCTTTTGTTTTACTGTATTTTAAAATGCTGGCTACGGATCTGGAGCTTGAACCCTGGGCCTGGGCGCTGTCCCTCAGCGTTCTGTGTTCAAGGCTGGCGCTCTCCCACTTGAGCCATAACTCAACTCCCGGTTTTCTGGGGGTTATCCGCAGTAAGCGTCTCCCGGTCTGTGTGTGGATCGGCACGGACGCATGGTCGGTCCTCCTCACCCGAGTGTGGTCCTCTCACAGCTGGGCCGATCCTCCCCACCGCAGCCTGGCCGGTCTCCACCGCTGGGCCTCGGGCTAGGGCCTCCGCACACGTGACGCGCGCCAAGCGCCTTGATTGACAGGTGCAAAGTGGGCGGGCCTTGGCGGAAATCAACTTCCGGGGCAGAGGTGTTGCAAGCCGGGTGGCGCGGGGCCGCCCCAGCTGTGGGGTCTGGGGCTGCAGCGTTCCCCTGGGTGGGCAGCCTGGGGTCTTCTCCCAACCTGTGTGCGGGGCGGCTCCGCAGGCGGCGGGGTGAGCAGCGGGGAGCAGGTAAAAGGACTCTCGCTCTCCGGGCCGGGGTATGGGGCCTTGTGGGGCCTGCGGGAGCGGCGCGCCTGGCGCGTCGCGGGCCCACTTCCGTCGCCCAGCGTTGGGGGCGGGCCACACCTCCCGGCGACCGCGGGGCTCGCCCCGGAGCTGGGTTTCGGGGCCGTCGCCGTTGACTCCTCCATCTGAGCGTCCTACTGGTCGGTGCTGAGGAGAAACTGCTCTTGAGCTCACCGTGTTGTGTCAACGCGCTGGCCCTCCCCCTCCCTTTCCCCTCCCCGTGCGCGCTCACCTCCCTTCCTCTCCCCCCCCCCCCCGCCCCAACCCATGCGCAGCCCTTCCCCTTGTGCGGCGCCGTGTCTCCCCACTGGTGTCTGTGTGCCTGTGCGTGTGCGCGGTCTTCCTGGGCCAGGGTGTAAGGTAGGCCCCGCCCACCAGTGGCCTTGGGGCGCTCACTACTGAGTGGTTGGCTGTGGAGCCCCCCCTTCCCTCCCCCCCCCAGCACCGCCAGCTACCCATCCTCACAATAAAGATGTTATGTTCCCCACTGTTGGTTCACAACTGTAACCTAAGTACTCAGGAGCCTGAGTTCTGAGGATCAAGTTCAAAGCCAGCTCCTGCAAGAAAGTCTATGAAATTCTTATCTCTTAATACCAAAAAGCTTAAAGTGAAGCCCAAGTGTTAGAGCCCTAAGCTTTGGACAAAAAGGCCAAAGGATGAGCAGAAGGCTCCAGGATCAGCACAAGAAAATTGTTTCCTCCATCTGCTCCAACTAAGCTTTTTGTCTTCACCTTAAAGGAAGTAGTGCTGAGAGTTTTGACAGTTTATTTAGTGTCAGTACTGCGATTTGAACTCAGGGTCTGGGTGCAGTCCTTTCGCCTTTTCACCCTATGCTGGCACAGCTCCACCTTTGACTTTTTTGCTGATTAATTGGAGAGAAGACTCTCATGGACTTTTCTGTTTGGGCTGGCTGTGAGCTCGCATTCTCAGGATCTCAGCCTCCTGAGTAGCTAGGATTACCGATGTGAGCCACCAACACCTTATTTATTTTTAATTTTTGGTAAGATGGTGTTGCTGTGATGACTCCTCTCCATTGGTTTTTCCCCTGATGAGAGTTGGGGTGAAGTTCATTTTCTCTGAATGCTGTCCTTCCCGCCTCTGCTCATACAGTCTCCACCTCAAGTATTTATTGGAACAGTTTTGGAAGCGTGTTGTTTGGGGGAGTAACTGTGCTATGCCGTCCTGCTTCCTAGGGGGCAAACATTTCATTGAGCTCATAGCTTAAGACCCAAATTTGGAAAGAGTGAATTGGGTGGGTAACAAGGACTGATTAGTGTGATGCCAAGTCGCGAAACGACCACCAAGAAGGCCACCAAGGCTCAGATGTTCTGAAATGCAAAAGCAAGGCAAGACTTTATTCAGGCGAGCTGCAACTGAGGCCTCGTCCTACCCACTGACACAGCAGAGGTTTAGGAGGAAGCCCGAGCTGCGCTTGCACAGGACTTATAAAGGCAAAAAACAAAGTTACAGCCATCAGGTGTTCAAGCAAGTCAAAAAACAAAGTTATAGCAATCAGGTGTTCAAGCAGGCAAGATTAGGACATGGGTACAAATCTGATTGGCTCAGGGCTCAAGGCACTGGGCTTGAGGCATTCTGGGGGCAGTTAGAGTTAAGCATTCCCAGCGGTTAGAGTTCTTGACCGGCTGGGCCCTAATAAGCTTGTCCTGGGTTTGCTCACAGGGCCTGCTTATCTCAGGTTCACGTGGTAAAGTGGGGCCTGACTTCAAAGTCTGGCTCTTCAATTAGGTGTCTAGGGACAGCTCTGGGCTGGGGATCAACTCTGCAGTCTGGATAGGGCATTGGCTGATCACTTAAGTTAGGAGAACTGGAACAGAGCAGAGGCCAGTGCAGAGCGCACCTGTGTGGTGTGAAATGTCCATTGGGATACTGTGTGGTAGAGAATTGCTCTGGCTACAAAATTTGGTGACCTTTGGGTTGGCTGGAAGGTGATTCTGTGGGCTGTACTTGGAAATTATGTTATGAACTGGTTTCCTAGCAACAGTATAAGCCAAATGGAAGAAACATAAAGCAAATAGTGATGAAAATTACAACTGAACTCAGCATTTATTAAATGGAAAAAATGTATTTTTTATTGGAATGATTGGCTTCAGACTTCTAAGAGTTTTTTTTTAAAATATCGCAATAGTGAACAAAAAGAAGCTGCTTAGATTGCTGTTGCAGTAAAAAAAAGGGAAGATGGTTAATAAGTTTGTCTAGAACTTAAATGGACAATAAGAAACTGATGTAATGAGGCTTTTTATATGGAATTCCAAGATGTGGTAATATTTGTAAATTATTTAGAATTGTTAAGAATAGAGCTGCTGGTTTATTTTCTTTCTCTTGATAGCACAAGCCAAGTGTGAGATGTTTTTGGTTGGAGTTTTCCAAACTCTAGCTCCTTGAATCAACCTGTTCCTGGTGACTTTTCTTTCTCCCTTCCTTCCTTCCTTCCTTCCTTCCTTCCTTCCTTCCTTCCTTCCTTCCTTCCTTCCTTCCTTCCTTCCTTCCTTCCTTCCTTCCTTCCTTCCTTCCTTCCTTTCTTTTTTTTTCTTTTTTTTTTTGCCAGTCCTGGTGCTTGGACTCTGGGCTTGGGTGCTGTCCCTGAGCTTCTTTCACTCAAGGCTAGCATTGTACCTCTTGAACCATAGTACCACTTCTGGCTTTTTCAGAGTAGTTTATTGAAAAGAAGAGTCTCACGGATTTTCCTTTCCTGGGCTGGCCTTTGAAATGTGATACTCAGATCTCAGCCTCCAGAGTAGCTAGGATTACAGGCATTGGCCACTAATGCCTGGCATCCTGGTAACTTTTGACTTTAAAAGCCCTTCCAATTTCCTTCCTTCCTTCCTTCCTCCCTTCCTTCCTCCCTCCCTCCCTCCCTCCCTCCCTCCCTCCCTCCCTCCCTCCCTTCCTTCCTTCCTTCCTTCCTTCCTTCCTTCCTTCCTTCCTTCCTTCCTTCCTTCCTTCCTCCCTTCCTCCCTTCCTCCCTCCCTCTCTCCCTCCCTTCCTCCCTCCCTCCTTCTCTTTCTTCTTCCCTCCCTTCCTCCCTTCTCTTCCCTCTTTCCCTTCCTCCCTCTGTCCTTCCTTCCCTTTTCATGCAGGTACTGGGGCTTGAAATCAGGGTCTAGATGTTGTCTCTTAGCTTTTTTGCTCACAATGGTGCTCAAACAGTTGAGCCATAGTTTAATGTCCTGCTTTTTGGTGGTTAATTGGAGATGAGTCTCACAGACTTTCCTGCCCAGGCTGGCTTTGAATTGAGATACTCAATATTCTCATAACCTCCTGAGTAGATAAGATTACAAGCTTGAGCCATGGGTGCCTGGCTCTGCAAATAATTTTCTTTGTGTCTGCAGCTTCTCTTTTCATTTGCCTGTATATTTCAAGGAACAAAAGCTTCTAATTTTGATGAAGTACAATTTATCAGTTTTTTTCTTTATGATTTGTGTTTTTGTATTCCAGGTAAGTTTTCTCAATTTGTAGTTTCACAGGTTTTTTTCCCTCTGTGTTGTCTTCTAAAACCTTTTACTGTTTTAGATTTTACATTTAGGATTATAATCCATTGTAAATTAATTTTTACTTATAAACTGTTCTTGTTTATAAAGTTCTTCACAGTCTTTATTTGGATGCTTAATTTTTTTACTTTACTTTTTTTTTTACAAAGTGTTAGTAAATTTATTATGACTAAGTCATACAAAGTATTTTCATTTCATGATGGAGATTAGAAACAAAAGGAAATTTGGTATACTCACAAAATAGGTGTAAAATAATAAGTGTACTCCAATACAATATTTTAAATACTAAAATCAGTACAAAATTATAATGCACACTCATAAGTTAACAATCATGAGTTAACATTCATCAAAAAAGATCTCTGTACATTACTTTGACAATAAAAAAAGTTTAAAGAAATCAATAACCTAATCTTCCACCTTAAGAAACTAGAAGAAAACCGCAAACCAGATCCAAAGCCAGCAGAAAAATAAAATAATGAAAATTGTAATGGGGTCCCCCAAAGGGAGGGGACCACAATGTAATGGGGTCTGAGGGAGGGGGGAAATCCCCCATCCCTCCAAGAGTCCACTACTCAGAGACAGTTTCAAGTAAAAAGATGGATTTACTGGGGAAGCAAAAAGTATATTGACCGGCCAGGGTCATGGCCCAGACTCGGGAGCTGGAACCACAACCATAAAAAGCAGGCTGGCCAGCCAGGGCTGCAGCCCAGACTGGGAGCTGGGACCATGCGAGCGCCAGAGCCACGCTCAGGGTTGGGTTATAAAGGCAAACACCATATGGTCAAGCCTGCCATACACAGGTGGCCAATGAGGTTACAATACTTACAGAGCATGCCAGGCCACATGCAGGTTACAATCTGCCTCATAGTAACTGTTTGAACCAACCTATCATTTTAGTTAGACTGGGCACACGGATTTGGCAGGGCTCCCTTGAAGCAGGAGGATACGCCTACTCATGGGAGGGCACAGGTTTAACCTTGAGCGGTCTACTACTCAGGTGGTCAAGCAATTTACACAATCTTATCACAGCAAAGGGGAACTTCCCTGGATAGGGCAGGGGAGATCTTAGTGAAGATGGAGTTGGCTTCTGCTCTCTTTAACTAATCTGAAATGGAGTCAACTTGACACCCATCAACAGCCAATGATGGCGCTGGCCAGATCTGACCTCCATATTACATTCCCCCCTTTTTTTCTTGTACATAAAAATCAAATCATTGTTTTCTGTTTTGGAGAGCTTAATCTTGCCTGGACTGTAAAATGACTCCACCCACAGGTTGCTGGGGAGAGCAAGGATGAGACTTGAGCCAGTCCGATAGGACTGCTGGTCTTAAGCTTGCACCCTGAAAGAAACAGATTATCTGTGAGGTCCACCCTTAAGAGGGCTGCAGGTGTTCTCACCCATTTAAAATCTCCATCCAGTTACCTAGGTAATGCATACCTGGAGGCAGTTATGTCCCTCCTTTCTCTGAGGACACACCCTAATCCATCTGGACACACTCTATACACTTGGACACACCTCCCACCCCAGGCATCTCCTGGGAGTGACTCTCTAGCCTGCCACGCATGCTTTCCAATTTTCTTAATGGAGTTAGTCAACTCCAGTCAACTTAGAGGAGTGGGAAAGTTACCACAGGAAGAATGTCCCCCCATAATCTTAGCAGATCCAAAATCTTTCAGCAGATCCAAAGTGGCCTTCCAGCAGGAATCAACTGCATGTGATGGAGTCCCATGTGCTTTTACCAAGGTAGAGGTGCTCAGGATGAAGATGTAATTCTTCCAGATGACTGTCAGG
Organism: Perognathus longimembris pacificus; assembly: GCF_023159225.1. Lineage (NCBI taxonomy): Eukaryota > Metazoa > Chordata > Mammalia > Rodentia > Heteromyidae > Perognathus > Perognathus longimembris. Next base: position 65,331,749 of record NC_063161.1, read on the forward strand.
CTGTCTTTAATCTTAACCCAAATAGGATGGGCAGGGGATATGGCGGCAGCAGGCAGCAGTGTCTCCCAGTGGCTCCAATAGAATGGCACACATTCTGCTGGGCTGCCTGCAACTTTCTGCATAGACTGGTTAAAGAAACTTAACCTAGGCCTGACTTTAGTGAAATCTCCTAATATTTTCCTGGTTGCCTTTTAAGTACACTGGCTTTTGCAGGCTGTTGCCCCACTGAATTTCAAGACAGCTTTAGGCAATCAATGGCCCTTGGGTAATTTTGCCAGGGCAATAACTTTTAGTAATCAGATATTCCCAATAAGGCTAGGATTTTCTAGGCCAACATAGAAGGCTTGGCCTGTAACCATTTCCCACAAGTGCAGTCTCTGTATACTTGTTACCTCTGTTCTCTCTATTCTGCCTCATCTTTTCAAAAATGACTCTGGTCCCTTGATCCTAAAGGGGAGCTGATGGGAGAAGATCATCCATCTTCTGTAACTTCTTCAGGCTGACTCAGGGGCGTTGACCTTACCTAGCCAGGAACCTATAACCTTAGCCTACTTTACCAAGGGGCTGCAGGATCAGATGTCCATTAGGAGCCTTAATCCAAACTGGAACTTACATTTAACTTTTAACAACTACACAGACTTCTTCTTCTTGGGCTACAGCAGTGTAGCCTTTTAACATTCTAGTTTGCAAAAGCATTTTCCTGACTGGCTGAGGAAACTGATCTCTGATGACCTGACATTACCTTGTAGGTCATCTCTGATGACCTACATTACCTTTGCAGGCCTTTAACAGATCTCAATAAGACACAAACTTGGTCAGGTCCAGGTTTCCTTTCCTGAACAGATGTACCAGCTCAAAATCCACTGCCAGTTAGGGCTTTGAGCAGATGCAGGGGGTTGGGATTTTAAACTGTCCCCCCATTTGACAAACTTAACTTTACTACCCACTGTCACAGATGACCGGCAAGTTCCTGCCCAGTTATAGAGTAGACAGACATGGGCATTAGAAAGGCATGCTTACAAACTCTTCTATGACCTCCCGGCTTTGATTAACTTTTGAAAGGCCAAGCACACATGACTCTGAGATCTGACATCTGTCATTCTCTGTGAGCCTGCTGGAAACTGTTACAAAAACCAAACTGGAATGGCAATTAAACACTCATTTTGGTAGCCATAATTTTCCTTTTCTCAGTTTGGAACAATCATTTAGGAAAATTTCACTTCCAAATTTCTTATCTAGAAATGCTTTCTTGATTTCCAAAGCCTTTTACTAACCTCTGCTTTAAAACTTAAACATTTTGGTTTTTATCTGCATTGGAAAAACTCTAAAACTTACAGGCATTCTGAAACCAAGTACGGCCCTTTGCCTCTGGGCTGCCTGTTTTTATTTTTTTTTAAGATTCTGAACTTTTATTTTCTGGCATGAAAAGTACAAATAATTAAACAATTACATGTAAAAGTCTTATTACCGTGGCCAGGCCTGGTGTCCCGGTAATAAATAGTCTGAACGCAGCAATGCGAAGTGTTCTTGGGTTTTCTTTTTTCTTTTTTTGAACAGTTATCACCTCCAACATGGACTCTCATGATTTTGAAACCTTTCGAGTAAATAACAGGATGAAGGGAGGAGGGTTGGAAGGGCTGAGTCCCCTCCCCACTGGCCTGGCCCCTGACCTCCCTCCCAGGGACATGGAAGACCCTGGAAGACTCCAAGGGGTACCCACTGCCCTTGGCCTGGCCCACCCTGGGGAAAAGGGGCTGGTCTCCCAGGAAGGGGGTCCTGGCTGTGCTGAGCTTTTGTGTTTTAGAAAAAAGAAGTCTGCAGGAGAGACGGGAAGGCATGCCCAGACTGGACGAGCCAAGAAAGGAAAGGGTCGACAGATGGCCCGCACCTAGCCCTCCCTCACCAGAAGACAATCAGACACGTCTGGGAGTCAAGTCAGTGCCAGATCTCGTTTGAGGAAGTACATACAGCTAAATAGGGCACAGGAACCAATCAGGTCAAAGACCGGCAGGAAGGGGAGGGGTGTGCGCCTGTAAGGGGAGGCATGAGCTGTCAGTCAGGGTGGAAGAGCCCACAGAACCGCCTCCGGGTTCATTGTTAGGCACCATCTTAGCCACACGTGGCCCCAGGACTGAGAAACAGACGGGGCCAGCTGGTTGACTTCCGGGCGTGTCCCACAGAAGTCTCACCCAGTCAGGAATGTGGGCTGCCTGTTTTAAAAGAGCCATTTTTGTTTTCTTCAGTTCCAGTTACTGCATGAAGACCTTTGAAATCAAATGACAATTTTTCCTTAATGCAAGACTTACACTTACTATTACACTTTACTATTACTATTACATCACAGTATAAAATTAAGTACCTGAATCATTAAACTGATACCCAAAACAATTGTAACTAAAGTACATTTAACACAGTGTTTTAATCAGAATTACAAATACAAGAAATCCAGACTCAGCATCTTTGCTTTTTCAATACATCCAGATTGCAAAAATAGCACAAGAATTAAATTACATCAGGTAAATAAACTTTTTAACCATTTAAAAATTTTTTCCAATTCTTAGTACCTCTCAAGAGGCAGTTTTAGAAACACCAATCAACTCATTCATTTTTACCATCAAGTTTCCACTGTTCATCTTCAGTTGGAAGAAAATGGTTACTTGAAGCTGATCTCTCTTCCCCTCTTGTCTTCCGGATCCTAGGGGACCTGCATAGGCCGCATGTCCCATGTCTACACCTCTGGAGGTTTCTTTTCTTCACCCGGGCCTTACTTTACATTTGTATTAGCATGCATTAGTTGTGCAAAAGGATTTTGTTGATATTTGTATACATGTGTACAATATACTCTGATCAAAGTCATCCTGTTGCTTTTTTCATCCCTCTCTCCCATTTTAAAACAATTTTAGTAGGTTTCATATACACACAAAGCACTTGGTTCATACTTGCTCTTCTACACTCTTTTCATTGACTCATATCCCTCCTGGTATATCCCCCAAAAAAACCTGTTACACATTCTTGTCATTCATTTTTTCTAGTATTTGTGCAAAGTGGTTTCACTGTGGCATATTTTTCATATTTTGACTTCTTTTTTTATATATTTTTTTATTATTAATTGAACATAAATTTTTTTACAAGGTGTTGTGCAAAGAGGGTGCAGTTACATAGTAGGGCAGTGTGTACATTTCTTGTGATATCTTACAACCTGTTTTTCCATCCCTTGTCTAGGTCAGGTAGACCCATATGCAATATACAATGTATCAAGCACATATACAATGTTCACAGACTTGGTCTCTACTGTCTCTCCGTCTCCCTTTGTGTTGTGCCAAGTCGCAAGACCACCCCCAAGAAGACCACCGAGATTCAGACACCCCGAAATGCAAAAGAAAGGCAAGGTTTTATTTAACGAGCTGCCAACTCGGGCCTCGTCCTACCCACTGACACAGCGGAGGTTAGGAGGAAGCCCCGAGCTGTGATTACACAGGGCTTATAAAGGCAAAGAACAAGGTTACAACAATCAGCTGTGCAAGCAAGATTAGAACACAGGTACAAATCTAATTGGCTCAGGGTTCGATTCTAAAATGGGGTTCACGTGGTGGGGCCTGACTTCAAAGTCTGGCACCTCATTTCCCCCTTTTTGGTACCTTGGGAGCCAATCATGGCTCCATTCTGTCCATTTCAATGGCTTGCATGTCTAGGGGATGATATAGAGGTAAGGCATGGGCCAGTAGGGCCAAAAGTAGTATCCGAAAATAACTCTGGTCCCTCGGTTTTAAAGGGGGGCTGATGGGTGAAGATCATCTATCTTCTGTAATTTCTTCAGGCTGACTCAGGGGCGTTGACCTTACCTAGCCAGGAACCTATAACCTTAGTCTACTTTACCAAGGGACTGCAGGATTCACCTCACTTTGGAGTGAGCTGCCAAAATAACATTAACACTAGCCAGGGTAGTAAGGAAAGAAGGCAAAAAGAAAATTATAACAATATTCAGTCTAACTTTCTTTTCTTGAGGCGAAGGCGAAGCGGCTGAGTTGGGTGCTTGGAGACCTCCCATCCACTACAGTAGTCGTCGTCCAGGGCAAAAGGTTCAGCTGGCCTGGCGTGGGAGCAATGGACCCAAGTGATGACGCCATCTACCTTAAGGGCGGTGGGAGTAGTCAGTAGCACCACGTAGGGTCCCTTCCATCGTGGTTCTAAGGATTTGGGGTTATGCCTCCAGACGAACACCCAATCTCCTGGCCTGAATAAATGGGGGGTAGGGACAGAAGCAGAATCATATAATGCCTTAAGTTGGGGCCACATTTTCTTGTGCACGAGCTGCAAATAATCAAGTTTACACAAAAATTCAGTATCATCCAAATCAGCAAGCAATTCAGTCTGAAGGCTAGGGATAATGGGCGGGGGGTACCCGTACATTATTTCAAAAGGAGTAAAGCCAAGTTGATAGGGAGAATTTCTTACCCTAAGTAGAGCAAAAGGAAGGAGTGACACCCAGTCTGTGCCAGTCTCCAAGGCCAATTTAGTTAAGGTCTCTTTTAGAGTCCGATTCATTCTCTCTACCTGTCCTGAACTCTGGGGTCTATAAGCACAATGAAATTTCCAATCCGTCCCCAGTGCAGCGGCTATTCCCTGACTTACTTTTGAAACGAAAGCCGGTCCGTTGTCCGACCCAATGGTGGATGGGAAGCCATACCTGGGTAGGATTTCGTCCAGGATCTTCTTGGCCACTATATTCACAGTCTCATGCTTTGTTGGATAGGCTTCCACCCATCCTGCAAAGGTGTCTACAAAAACTAGCAAATATTTGTATCCAAATTTTCCAGGTTTGATTTTTGTGAAATCTACTTCCCAGTACACGCCTGGCCTATCCCCACGGAGGCGAGCTCCTTTAGTCACTTGTTGATTGGGGGCATTGGTAAGCTGACAGGCCTTGCAATTTTTAACAATATCTTCAATAAGTTGATCTCCTTGTCTAATTTTTACTTTGGAATGTCGGAGCAAGTCCTGCATTTTTCAGGTTCCCATGTGAGAAGCTCGGTGGATTCTTTTAAGGATCCCCTTACCCAGCCTTTGTGGCAAGATAAGTTTCCCTTCACCAGTTTTCCACCAGTCATCATTTCCTTCTCTGTCCAGGGTTTTGTGGGTCATGGGAATTTTTTTTATCCACTCCAAGTCTTCTTGGGAATACTGGGGTACAGGAGGCAAAGCTCGTGGTCCTGGGTCTACTAGAGTCAATACTTCTGCTCTGGGCTGGAGGGCTGCTTCCTTAGCTGCCTGGTCGGCCAGATTATTCCCTCTAGTCACCGAATGAACTCCCTTTTGATGACTCGGGCAATGCATAATGGCAATCTTTGCTGGTTCCCATAGGGCCCGGATGAGGCTTAAAATCTCCTGTCTGTTTCTAATGGCCCTTCCTTCAGCTGTCAGTAGCCCCCTTTCTTGGTAAATGGCTCCATGGATGTGTATAGTGGCAAAAGCGTACCAGCTGTCCGTATAGATATTTAGTCTCATTCCTTTTCCCATCTGTAAATCTTTTGTTAGTGCCACTAGTTCTGCTCTTTGTGCAGAAGTCCCCTGAGGGAGTGCCTCTGCCCACAATATCTCAGTGTCCGTAGTAACCGCCGCACCCGCATACCTTTTTCCATCTCAAATGAAGCTGCTGCCATCCGTGAACCAGGTGTGCTCAGCATGTGATAGCGGCAAATCCAGCAAGTCTGGCCGGAGGCTATGTGTTTGGGCCAGGATCTGCTCACAATCATGCAGGGGTGCTTCCAGATCCGGATCCGGCAGCAGAGTTGCTGGGTTTAATGCTGTTGGTACACAGAAGCTGATACGTGCCAGGTTAAGTAACAACGTTTGGTAATGGACCATGCGGGCATTGCTCATCCATCGGTCAGGTGGTTGTTTTAGCACCCCCTCTAGAGCATGTGGAGTGGCCACAGTCAGATTCTGTCCTAGAGTCAACTTATCTGCATCTTTTACCAAGAGGGCTACTGCAGCTATTATTCTTAAGCACGGAGGCCACCCAGCGGCCACAGGATCGAATTTCTTTGACAAATAGGCGACCGGTCGTCTCCAGGGCCCAATTGGCTGGGTGAGCACCCCTTTTGCTATTCCTTTCTTTTCGGCCACAAACAATGTGAATGGTTTATTCACGTCAGGTAGGCCTAAGGCTTGGGCTTCTAGAAGGCTTTTCTTGATTGCCTCAAAGGCTTTTTGCATCTGCTCAGTCCAATGAAATTCTGGGAGGTTTTTGGTGGCTTCATATAAAGGCTTGCCCATCTCAGCGAACCCAGGTATCCACAGCCGGCAAAAACCCGCCGTTCCCAGGAACTCTCTGACTTGTCTCGCTGACTTAGGCACAGGAATTTTTAGCACAGTCTCTTTACGTGCATCTGACAGCCATTGCTTGTCCTCTTTTAATATGAAGCCCAGATAGGTGACTTCAGGTTTACAAATTTGTGCCTTTTTAGTGGAGGCCCTATAGCCCAAATTGCCAAGAGTCTTTAAGAGCCTAGCTGTTCCCTTTAGACAACTATCCTTGTCTGGAGCAGCTATTAACAAATCATCTACATATTGCAATAGACTTATTTCAGTATTTTGGGAGCGGTACTCACTTAGGTCTTCATGTAACGCCTCATCAAAGATTGTAGGCGAATTCTTAAATCCTTGAGGCAGCCTGGTCCAGGTCAATTGACCGCTTATCCCGATTTCAGGATCGTGCCAAGTAAATGCAAAGTAGCTTTGGCTCTGTGAGGCTAAGGGCAGGCTAAAGAAAGCATCCTTTAGATCCAACACAGTATACCACACATGGCTCGGTGACAGGGAGCTCAGCAGGGTATATGGGTTTGGGACTGTTGGATGAATGTCCATTACTCTCTTGTTAACTTCTCTCAAGTCTTGCACTGGTCTATAATCATTGGAATTAGACTTTTTTATAGGCAACAATGGAGTATTCCAGGCTGACTGGGTGGGCTTCAGAACTCCTAAATCTAACAATTTTCTGATGTGAGGAGTGATCCCCTTCTTTGCTTCTAGTGACATAGGGTACTGGCAAACTCTTACTGGGTCAGCTCCGGCTTTAAGTTCCACAAAAATTGGAGGACGATGTTTTGCTAGTCCCATTCCCCCAGTTTCTGCCCATGCTTGGGGAAACGCCCGTAGCCACTCATTTTCCGGAGACTCGGGCTTGAGATGCTGGTATAGCCTATACTCTTCTTCTAACTTGCTAGTTATTAGTATACTAACAGGCTTTTCTCTTGAGTTCATCACAGAAATCCCACTGTCTGTGAACTGTATCTGAGCTTTCATTTTCGTTAAGAGATCACGTCCAAGCAATGGATAGGGGCAGTCAGGGATGACTAAAAACGAGTGGGTTACCTGGCCCGCTCCCAATTCCACTGTTCTTTGAGTAGTCCATTTATAGGGTTTAGTGCCCGTTGCACCTTGGACCCATGTTGTTTTAGTGGACATCGGCCCTCTTGGGGCTAGTAATACTGAATTTTCTGCTCCCGTATCTACCATGAACATGACTGGATTCCCCTCCACTTTTAATGTTATCCTGGGCTCAGGGAGGGGATCTGAACCCCGACTCCCTCAGTCACTGTCCTCAGCCATCTCTAAGGTTGACAACACTCTTGATCCTACTTTATGTTTTTCCTCCTTTTTCTGGGCTAGCTCTGGGCAGTTTCTGATCCAATGCCCCTCCTTCTTGCAATAAGCACATTGATTCTTCCCCATCCTTGGTTGGGGTTTGGGCTTTTGCTCCTTACTTGGAGAGGAGGACTGTCTAAAGTTTCCTGCCTGCATAGAGGTCAGGATTTCCCTGAGTTCCTTCTGTTGTTGTTCCAAAATCCTAGCCAGACTCCTTTCCTGTCTTCATTCTCCTGTTTCTCTCTTATTATAAACCTTTTCCGCCACTGCTACTAGATCCCTAATAGATTTTTCCCCAAGCCTGTCTAGAGCCTGCAATTTCCGCTTTATGTCCGGTGCGGCTTGATTTACGTAGGCAAACATAATCATCTGAGCAGATTCCTGGGTCTCAAGATCATATGGGGTGTATTGACTAAAGGCTTCCATAAGACACTCAAGGTATGCTGCCGGACTTTCACTTTCTCCCTGTCTGATATCCTAAACTTTGGCCATATTGGTAGGTCGGCGAGCCGCCGCCTTGAGACCTGCCAGCAGAGCCTGGCGATAGACAAGGAGTCGCTCCCTACCTTCAGCTGTATTGTAGTCCCATGCTGGTCGGATCTGGGGAAAGTAGGTATCAATCAAGGCAGGATCCGTGATGGGTGCTCTGTTGGGGCCAGGGATAAGTCTCCGGGCCGCTTCTTGAATACGACCTCTCTCCTCATTGGTGAAAAGTACCTGTAAAAGCTGGCTACAATCATCCCAAGTGGGCTGGTGAGTGAAAAGTATAGTTTCAAACAAGCGAATTAAGTCCCGAGGTTTCTCAGAAAAGGAGGCATTTTGGGCATGCCAATTGTAAAGATCACTAGTAGCAAATGGCCAGTATTGGAATTGTTGTCGACCGTCTGCATCCACAGGACTTATAGGGCGTAGGGGAAGGGCAGCAGATTTATGAAGAGATGTAATTCTTTGGCGCCGGCGAGTTGATTGAGCGGGGCCCTCCGGGGCGGAGGGCACAGCTGAAACATCTTCCTCAGAGTCCTCCTCTTGGAGAGTTAACTGGGGTGGGGCATATGGAGGGGGAAGCATTTCCTCCTCTGTGCTTCCTCCCTGGAGGACAGGTGGATATAATTTCTTCTCTCCCCTCTTAGGTTCTCTCTTGTCACCCCGTGTTTTTTGAGTGAATATTGGGGTAGGGGAAGGAGTGGAGGAGGGAGTTGGTAAGAAAGGCCGAACCCAAGCTGGAGTGTCCCTGTCAACTAGTTCTCTCCAGGTGTCTATATAAGGAATCTGGTCTATATAGCCTGAACGAGGGGCTTCGATTAGGCTTTGTAAGGTACTGATCTTAATGATGTCAAAGCTTCCCTCAGGTGGCCAATTAGCTCTCTCAAGGGTGGGCCATTCTGACTTGCACAGGGTAATCCACTTTTCCTCCTTAAGGGCCACACCTCGGTTCTGAGCTATCTCCTCGATCTCCTTCCAGTGAGCTAGAGTCAAATCTAGGGGGCTAGATGGAGGTCCCCAAGATTGAATGTTACCCATAGCTCTGATCAGATGTTTAGTCCAAAAGGCTACAAAAGAAAAGAAACCAAAACAATTAATACAGAAGGAAAAAAACATAGGCAAGATCAAGAACAAGAAAAACTGGAGATTTCCCAAGTTGGCCCACACATCCCCCTGCAAGGATGCAGAAAGAGTGAATTCAAGTTGAAAGCGGGGCTCCAGAGATCCCCCTTTAAGGGTGAGGAGTCTGGGACATCCCCCAGTCTCCCCAGGATTGTCAAGTAAGTGCAACTGCTTCGACAACCCCTTCAAGAAATAAGCAAAAGCAAGACAAACAAACAGGCACATTACAGGACAAGACAAATGAACAGGGCTGTTTTCTTACCTTCGGAGTCTGGGGTCTCAGGGTCTCTGGGGCTATCCCGGATGAAACCCCAAATGTTGTGCCAAGTCGCAAGACCACTCCCAAGAAGACCACCGAGATTCAGACACCCCGAAATGCAAAAGCAAGGCAAGGTTTTATTTAACAAGCTGCCAACTCGGGCCTCGTCCTACCCACCGACACAGCGGAGGTTAGGAGGAAGCCACGAGCTGTGATTACACAGGGCTTATAAAGGCAAAGAACAAGGTTACAACAATCAGCTGTGCAAGCAAGATTAGAACACAGGTACAAATCTAATTGGCTCAGGGTTCGATTCTAAAATGGGGTTCACGTGGTGGGGCCTGACTTCAAAGTCTGGCACCTCATTTGTTAACAGTCATATATCAGGGAGATCATGCCCCTTTGTTTTCTGTGTTCTAGGCTTGTCTCACTCAACATTATTTGTTCGAGTTCTGACCATTTCCCTGCGAATAACAATATTTCACCATTCCTAATCGCTATGTAGTATTCCATTGTGTATAAGTACTATATTTTTTGGATCCATTCATCTGTGGAGGGGCATCTGGGTTGTTTCCATATTTTGGCTATTGTTAATTGTGCCGCGATAAACATGGAAGTACAAATGTGTTTTTGATATCTTGGGACTTGCTGTTTAGGATAGATGCCTAGGAGTGGTATGGCTGGGTCATAGGGTAGGTCTATATTGAGCTTTTTGAGAAACCTCCATACTGTTCTCCAAAGTGGTTGTACTAATTTGCACTCCCACCAACAATGGAGAAGGGTTCCTCTTTCCCCACAGCCCCTCCAGCATTTGTTGTTTCCTGAGTTCAGAGTATAGGCCATTCTAACTGGGGTGAGGTGGTATCTCAGGGTTGTTTTTATTTGCATTTCCTTTACTAGCAGGGATGTTGAGCATTTCTTCATGTGTTTCTTTGCCATTTTTATATCTTCTCTTGTGAAGTCTCTCTTTAGCTCTTTTGCCCATTTCCTAATAGGTTTATTGGGCTTGGAGGGGCTTAGTCTTTTGAGTTCTCTGTAGTTGACAGATATCAGGCCTTTGTCTGTTGCTGTGCTGGTAAATATCCTTTCCCATATCGTTGGCTGTCTTTGTATTTTGGTGGCTATGACCTTAGCTGTGCAGAAACTTTTTAATTTGTAGTAGTCCCATTTGTCGAGTCTTTCCCCTATTTGTTGTGCCCCTGGGACTCTATTCAGGAAGTTCCTTCCTGTGCCTATAAGTTCTAGTGTCTTTCCTACTCTGTCCTTCAGTAGTTTCAAGGATTCAGGTCTGATATTGAGGTCCTTGATCCATTTTGAGTTGATCTTGGTGCATGGTGATAGGCTTGGGTCTACTTTGAGTTTTCTGCATATGGCTGCCCAGTTCTCTCAGCACCAGTAGTTGAAGAGGCTATGTTTATTCCATTGTATGTCTTTAGCTCCTTTGTCGAATATCAGTTGGCTGTAAGAGTGCGGTTTTATTTCTGGGTCTTGAATTCTAATCCACTGGTCTTCCGATCTGTTTTTATACCAATACCATGCTGTTTTTGTTATGATGGCCTTGTAGTAGAGCTTGAAGTCTGGTATGGTGATACCTCCTGCACTATTTTTTTTTTTGCCTAGAATTGCTTTGGCTATTCTAGGTTTTTTGCTGTTCCATATGAATTTATGGATTGGTTTCTCTATTTCAGTGAAGAATGTGGCTGGGATTTTGATAGGTATTGCATTGAATTTGTATAACAATTTGGGCAATATGGCTATTTTCACTATATTGATTCTGCCTACCCATGAGCATGGGAGGTCTTTCCATCTCCTTGTGTCTTCTTTGATTTCCCTTATTAGATTTTTGTAGTTTTCATTGAATAGGTCCGTCACGTCCTTGGTTAAGTTGATCCCTAGGTACTTTATTCTTTTTTTGGCTACTGTAAATGGAATTGTTTCCATAATTTCCTTTTCTGTTTGTCTGTTGCTGGTGTACAGAAAAGCTGCTGACTTTTGTGGATTGATTTTGTATCCTGCTACTTTGCCAAATTGGTTTATTAAGTGTAGGAGTTTGGGTACTGAGTTTTTTGGGTCCATCAGATATAAGATCATGTCGTCTGCGAATAGGGATAACTTGATTTCTTCCTTGCCGATGTGGATCCCTTTGATGTCCTCCTCTTGCCTTATTGCTATGGCTAGGGATTCCAGCACTATGTTGAACAGAAGTGGGGAGAGTGGGCATCCTTGTCTTGTTCCTGAGTTTAGGGGGAATGATTTAAGTTTCTCTCCATTTAATATGATATTAGCAGTTGGTCTGTTGTATATGGCTTTTATTGTTTGAGGAAGGTTCCATCTATTCTTGTTCTCTCCAAAGCTTTTAATAGGTATGGATGTTGTATTTTGTCAAAGGCTTTTTGGGCATCGACTGAGATAAAAATGTAATTCTTAATTTTAGATCTGTTTATGTGGTGAATTACGTTGATTGATTTACGGATGTTGAACCATCCTTGTGACTGAGGGATGAAGCCTACTTGGTCATGATGTATGATTTTCTTGATCAGTTTCTGGATCCTGTTAGCTAATATTTTATTGAGGAGCTTTGCGTCTGTGTTCATTAGTGATATTGGTCTGTAGTTCTCTTTTTTTGTTGGGTCTTTGCCTGGTTTGGGAATGAGTATGATATTAGCTTCGTAGAATGAGTTTGGGATTTCTCCCTCTGTTTCTATTTCGCGGAAGAGTTTGAGGAGTATTGGTATAAGCTCCTCACTAAAGGTTTTGTAGAATTCGTTGGTGAATCCATCTGGGCCTGGGCTTTTCTTAGTAGGGAGATTCTTGATTACCTCCTGTATCTCACCGTAAGTTATTGGTTTATTTAGTTGATTTATTTCTTCTTGGTTCAGTTTGGGCAGTTTGTACTTCTGTAAGAATTGATCCATTTCTGTAAAATTATTGTTTTTTGCTGAGTAGAGGTTTTGGAAATAGCTCCTTATGATTGTTTGAATATCGTGTGTACTTGTTGTAATTTTTCCAGTGGAGTCCCTGATTTTACGTATATGAGTCTCTTCTCTTCTTTTTTTTGTGAGTCTTGCAAGGGGTCTGTCAAGTTTGTTTATTTTCTCAAAGAACCAGCTTTTAGTCTTATTTATTTGTTGAATGGTCTTTCTGTTTTCAATCAGATTTATCTCTTCTTTAATCTTTGTGATCTCTCCCCTCCTAGTTGTTTTAGATTCTGTCATTTCTTTTTTCTCCAGTTGTTTTAGTTTCATCGTGAGGGTATTCACCTGCGCTGCTTCCATTCTTTTAATGTGAGTGCTGAGTGCAATGATCTTGCCCCTCAGTACTGCCTTAGCTGTGTCCCATAGGTTTCTTTGTGATGTGTTTTCATTGTCATTGTGGCTTATGAATTCGTTGATTTCATCTTTAATTTGGTCTGTGGCCCATGTGTTGGATAGCAGCATGGGGTTTAGCCTCCAAGAGTGTGTATAGTGTCTGTGGTTTCCTTTGTTGTTGAGGGTTACCTTTAAACCACTGTGATCAGATATAATACATGGGATGATGTCAATACTTTTGTATTTGCTGAGGTTCTTTGTGTGGGCTATGACGTGGTCTATTTTGGAATATGATCCATGGGCTGCTGAAAAGAAGGTATATTGGGTCTCTGTAGGGTGAAAGGTTCTATATAGGTCTGTTAGATCCATTTGGGAAATGGTGTTATTTAGGTCCTCAGCTCCCTTACTAATCCTCTGAGTGTTGGATCTGTCTCTTGGAGAGAGAGGAGTATTAAAGTCACCCACTATGATTGTGTTTGCGTCTATCTTGCTCTGTAATTCTGTGAGAATTTGCTTGACATATGTCGGGCCTCTTTTGTTCGGTGAGTATACATTTATCACCGTGATTTCTTGATTCTGGATTTTTCCTTGTATTAATATGTAGTGTCCTTCTTTGTCTTTTTGAGTGGACTTTAAAGAGAAGTCCAGCTTGTCTGAGATCAGAATGGCTACACCTGCCGTTTTGGTGGGTGCATTTGCTTGGTAGATCTTGCTCCATCCTTTCACTCGAAGCCTGTTTTTGTCCCTTGCTGTAAGGTGGGTCTCTTGTAGACAGCAGATGTCAACTTTTTGTTTGCAAATCCATTCTGCCAGTCTGCTCCTCTTTATCGGGGAGTTTACACCATTTATATTTAAAGAGAGTCCATTGGGGGGGCGGTATGTGTGGGGCCCAGTGGGATCGACTGTCAGGGTGTGGCTTGGCACCCTCAGACCTCGCCTCCGCTGCAAGGGTGGGGGGGGACGTGATCAGGCTCAGGTTACCCTGCTGGGCTGGTATTGCCCACCAGCGCCTGTTATTTTAGTTGTAAGAGTCCGCAAGGTCCAGGCACCTCGGGTGGGGCTTGCCCTGCCGGCCGTCCCCCGGCCCCTGTTGGAAAGGGGACGGGGCCGGTTCCGCCAGTTCAGGAACCTGTGGGGGCTGGGGGCTGTTCCGCCCTTCCCCTGCTAAACTGGCTTCCCAGCGCCTGATGGGAGCTTCCCGCCTGATTTGGGGGTTCTTTGTTCCCTCGGGAGTTGGGAGGGGGAGGGAGGGAGATCTAGCTTCTTTTCGGGCTTGGGTCTCCCATTGGGGGAAGGGATTATGGGGGACTCACTTTTGCTGCTTTGTGTGTGTGTCCCGCGCAGCCGTTGGCCCTTCAGGGGTTGGCGAAGTGTTGTGGTGGCTTCCCCCGTTCCCTCTTTCTGCCACGCTGGGTTCCCTTGTCCGAACCCGGTGTGGACCCGACCTTCTCGTCGCTGCCGGTGTGTGTCTTGGTCCGCACCCTGCCTTGTGTTCGTGGGGTCTCCCGCTATATGAATTCTGCGCTCCTGGCAGCCTGTCTGCCGATCGCCGGGTTCCCCTTTCCCAGCCTGACCCTGTTTGGGCCCGGGTCGGCTGGTGGGGTGAGGGTGCCCCGGTGAATCTCCGGCTCTGTGTAGGTTTTCGGTTCTTCTTTTTTGCTCCTTTTTATTTTCCTGCATTTCTCCACTGCTTCTGGATGCTGGTTTTGCTGGGTTCTTGATGGGGTGTTGGGTGTTGGAGTTCCCAGCTCGCTATTCAGTTGGTGCGAGTCGGGGTGCCTCCCTATTCTATCGGCGCCATCTTTCTCTCCCTCCATATTTTGACTTCTGTCAGGTTAACCTCCTCTGTTGCTCTTTCCCTGTTTTTCTGCCCCCCTCCCCCCTTATTTGGCAGCTTTCAGTTCAGTTTGTTATTAGGCAATTATTTCTCTAAATGCCCAGCATCCTTGAGTCCCCTAGGCTTTGCCAAGGATTCTCTGTAGGGTGGGATAGATTCCCAATGCTTAGGTAAACATCTGCCTTAACCTTCACTTCCAACTTGTGTACAGCCTAAAGATTAGCAGGTGAGAATTTAGGCCCAGTAGACAACTTTCTTGAGGAGGCATAAGCTTGCACACAGGAACACACACACACACTCACATGCATTCTGCCCAAGCATGAGCTTGGCTTTCTGTATTTTAAAAGGAAATGTTGGATCTTTTCAAAGCCCCCATGTGGGGCTTCTTATTCCACAGCTTTTTCTTTTGAGAAATGTTGGTTCTGTTTGTCCTGTCAGTTCTCCCCCCCCCCCCCCCCCCCCCCCCGTAGCAGAGTGTGAAGTTAAACAAGAAACAATAGGCCCTCTTTGTTTTGTTTTTGGCAGATTTCCTCTGGGAAACAGGTTCCTGGCATTGGGCAAACTTTCAATCAGATCAAATCAAGATTAGAAGGGGAATGACATTTTCCTGGGAACTGTGGATGGGTCAGTAGTTTTCTGTGAATGGTGCTTTGGAGGACATCCACTCCTCCCCCCCCCCCACCATGGACTGCATGACAGCTTTGGGTCTGTTAGTTTTAGACTGTTAAGATCCTTGATTGAGAGAGGAAAGCAAGACCTAGGACAGGTGACAAAGCTGCCTGGAGTATTGTAAATCTTTGATTCATTCATGGAGTTATGAAAAGAAGTTTTCTTTGACTTTTTTTTTCTTAGCCACCATTACTCTTGATTTATGGAGCAGAAAGATGTGAAAGTCCTTACTGCAGCCTTCTTATTGATGCTATTGACTTTAGTAGTCAAAACTTTACTGTCACCCCAGTTACACTCTACCATTTTTGTCATCTTTATCAGGTGTGTACATAATGAAAGCATAGGTCCTGGCCATCCTAGAGGACCATACGGAGATAGTCATAGGCAGGAGAAAAGGTTCATAAGGAGGTTTATTAGTGGGGCCATAGTTCCCATGGGAGAGGGAGCTACATGGCCTCTGCACCTTATCCAGGTGGCAGCTTCTCTCTAGGGAGGTAAAGGGGAAGTAGTTAGGTAGTGAGTAGGAGTGGCTCATTAGGTATGGGTGGGTCTGGGGTCTAGTGGGAGGAGATGAGGACCTGAGGCTAGGGAAATGCTAACATTCCCCCATTTGTTGTTTATTAATAACAGAGAAGGGGTACCAGGCTGGGAGTATGGGCAGAGGTTGTTTGTTCTGGAGCTACCTCCTGCTGTAAAGGGGCGAAGTAGTCAGGGGTCCCTGATTCGTCATTTGGCCTGGTATCATCCAGTTTGGTTGGTAAAAGTCCTCATCATTTCCATGAGAATGGTTATCAGGGCCAATGGGTGTCATGGTGTCCTCTGGCTACCTCCTGCAGTTTGGGCACATCAAGGAGACACTGGGTCTGGGGTCTTCAGGGTCCAGATCTGCACTGGGAAGAGCAGTGTAGTAAAAGTCTTGAACTGTAAGTTCCCAGGTGGCGTCCTGGGTGAGGGATGTTATCTTGTTAAAAGAGACTTGAAAAGGGTCAGGCAAAAGGCTGACAAGTTCCCAGGACCAGTTAACATAACGACATGGGAGGGAGAACACACCCTGGGCACAAGCCAGAAAACTTCCATTTGGAACATAAACCCAATTGTGGCCCATTACAAGGAAGGAGGAATAACTGGACTAGGGGCAGGAAGGAAGTGTTTAGGGATAGTAGACTGGTTGGGAGTAACCTCAGAGGCTATGTGTATATATATATATATATATATATGTATATATATATATATATACACACACACACACACATATGTGTGTATATATATATACACACATATATGTATATATATGTGTGTATATATATATACACACATATGTGTGTGTGTGTGTATGTATATATATATATATATATATATATATATATATATATATATATACACAAATAGCAAGTAACAAAGGCAAGAATGCAAGTTTCTGTCCAGTTGGAAAATGGACAGGTATGGACATTAGGTGGGTAAACAACTATTCCTCTTGATCTCCTGGCTCTGATTAATTTTGGAAAGGCAAGTTTAAATTGACTCCATTTAAGATGAGACTTCATCTCCTCTTACTCCTCTTCGTGGTTCCTGGTTGTCAGGATTGACCTCATCCTGAAGGTCTAGGTGCTCACTGCTTGGATAGCTTGTCCCAGTTGGCATTCACGGGGTTTGAACTCAAGGCCTGGCCACTGTCCCTGAGCACTTCTGCTTGAGGCTAGTGCTCTACCACTTGAGCCATGGTGTCGCTTTCAGCATTTGCCTGGTTCTCTTAAGCAAAGCTTCCAGTCTGGCTCTTTGCTGATTAGTTGGGAGATGGAGTTTTAGAGGGATATATATTTTTTCCCTGCTTGTGCTGGCTTCGAACTTCAATCCAAGGAGTCTTAGCCCTAAAAGCCCTTTTTATTTCCAATTAGAGCAATAGGAGAACAGTAGGAGTAGAGCTTACCTGTAACTTGTTGAGAATTGACCAACAAGTACTTGCTAGAGTTCTACTGTAATACTTAGAGAACAGCAGACTGAATGAGATCCATATGTCATCAAATCAAATCATATCATTTAACCTTACCGGCAGGTGGAAGAGAGCACAAATGATTAACAATGAAGAGGGCAAAGGGTTGGGACAATGTAAAAGTCTCAGCTTCAGTGGATCCGAAGTGGTTGTGTCTTCCATCTGAATCAGCAGGCTTTGTTAGTCATGTGTGATGGAGGCAAGCAGGAGAGATGAGTTGGATCTGGGTGAGGCTGTAGTTGCATCTCAGAGTCCCCTGGATAGTTTGTCACACCTCCTGCTGGGTTGCCTGCAAATTTCTACACAAGACTGGTTAAAGACATTTGAAATCTCCCCAGTATTCCCTGGTTGCTTACTCTGAGTACTCTGGCTTTTGTAGGCTGGTACCCTACTGGTTTAAGCAGGGTGACAACTTTAGAAAGATTTTAGAAGGCTTGGGCCTTTAACCATCTTCCTAGTCACAAAATCCACACAGACCGAAGGCCAACCAAATCTGCTCTCTGCAGCAGCCACGACAGTTTCTGAGGCATGGAGGGGGAAGACACCAATGCTACCCCAATGCAACCCTGTGGCCACCAAACACAACTCTGATGCTTTTAACCTTGGAGTAAGTCTCGGTTGCAACTCTGTCATGATAGGCCTGCTATAAGCCCAACTCTAACCTTGGGAGGGGCTGGGGCAGAGCCAGGGCAGGAGCACTTGCAGCCTGTCAAAATCTTCACAGGACTCCTAGATTCCCTGAGCAGTTTTCCATGAAAGAGAGAGAGAATAAGGAATCATTTAAACCAGGCAGTTTGGGAGCAGACTGTGGAGGCAGCTTCCTGTAGCCACGGACCGCCACAGTCCACGCAGCTAGTACCTATGTCGACCTGAATTCTAATTCTGGGTCAGGAAAATCGAGGTTTGCAGCCACATTTGCACACTCATTCCAAAATGACTCTGGTCCCTTGATCTTAAAGAGTTTATGAGAGCACAGGAGAGGAAAATGGAGAAGCAAAATCTTAGTCTATACCAAAGAATTGTCAGGATCAGATGTACACTTGACTTTTAGCATAGATGGACATAAAGAATAACACACTGGTTTTACATCATTATACTTACACCACATGCTGCATATTTGAACCTTTTGTAGTTTTTTTTTAGACACATTTGCTTGTACCCAAACACGATCACTTTGGGTTTAAAACCTGGGTTTTTTCTTTTGGCTTGGAGTCGGGTGATAAGAGTCAGGATTGCCTCCAGACTGTTCACTGTGACTCCACCCACAGGCTGCAAAGGAAAGTTTAACACAAGACTTAAAGTAAGTTAAAATAGTAGTCAAGAAAGCAAGTAATTTTGAGACCATGATGCCAGTTTTTACATGTTTTACCAACAGACAGACAGACATACAGACAGTTGTGCACAAGCTTTGGGGTGCACTTAGAATTTTTTAATTGGCATGTAAGTTTTCTGGAATTCCAGTGGGAAAATGATATTAGTTTGCCCATATTTTAGAACCGCGTGGTCAGTTAGAAAACAAAAAACTTCTCCAGCAAAAAAATTTTTCACAGATTATCCGACGAGGAAATGGAGAAGCCACACTTTGAGAAACCAGTTCAGCTCCAATGGGGAGCTGAAGTGGGATGCTATGACCAGAGAAGGTCCAGGAGATGGGAGACAGTGTTATGCCCAAGTCGCGAGAAGACCACCAAGAAGACCACTGAGAGCCAGACGTTCCGAAATGCAAAAGCAAGGCTTTATTCAGGTGAGCTGCAGGTCGGGTCTCGTCCAACACTCCGAAGCAGTGGAGGTTAGGAGGAAGGCCCCAAGCTGAGATTTCACAGAGCTTATAAAGGCAAAAAACCAAGTTACAGCAATTAGGTATTCAAGCAAGATTAGGATACGGGTACAAATCTGATTGGCTCAGAGCTCGAGGCATTCCGGGGTGGTTACAGTTAAGCAGGGAGTTTCTTGACCGGCTGGGCCCCTAATAAGCTTGTCCTGCTAGCCTGGATAATTGGTGTCCTGGGTTACTCATAGTTTAAACAGACAACAAAACGGGGGCTGCCTGAAAATGGGGTTTACTTTAACTCTTCAACAGGACACTAACAGAACACAGACATGTGGCACGGTGTAATGGTGGCGGGGCTGGTCAGAGCCTTAGCAGGCTCACAGCAAGACACATTCACCTTCCAGCATTTGAACTGCAAAGCACATTTGAATTGCAAAGCCACCATTACAGAGTTCAGGATGGGGGGCAGGGTTACCCAGAGCTTGAGTCTCCCCATCCCTGCCCAGCCTTGAGGAATTCGGCATGCCCATTACCTGGGGGATGGGTGGAATTCCACCTCCAAGAGTTTTTGGAACCTTGATGGAACCAAGATGGCGTTTGCTAAAACCAATTATATTGTCCACCATGTGGTCAATGCTAGAGAAAACACGATTTAGCCAACAACAAGCAGAACTTAACCGAATCTCCAAGCTTAACAAACGTCAATAACAAGAACAGAAAACCTTCCTTTGCGTCTTTCAAAGCAGATGTTAAACAAATATTGGTACCTTTGGAAGCTGGTACCAGCCCATCACAGGCAGGCAGGTAGAGTTTAGAGAGGCAAAGAGAGAGAGAGAGAGAGAGAGAGAGAGAGAGAGAGAGAGAGAGAGAGAGAGAGAACTCCATCTGCCTGAGCACTCATAGAAGTTATGTAAGTCGTGTAAAATATTCCAAATTTGTAAGATTGGGCTCAAACTTGAGCAGCTTTTAGATTGTGCCCCTCCCATGGTAAGTGATTAGCGAAGCTGAGGAGTTAAATACCAAGCATCCTTGGTATTACTCTGGTCAGCTGAAATGTGAGAGACAGTCAGTGATGGAATTGTCACCCCAATCACTGTGTCTAGGACTGAGCACGGAGTGTGGCCCTGTGGCCATGGCCCTGTGGCCCTATGCTATGGTCATTGAGTGTGGCTCGGAACATGGCGCCAAGATTTTTGGTGTGGCCCAGAAGCCACGGACGGCCCTGTGGCCCTACGGTAAATCGGAAAATCGGATCGAGTCCTCGTTTAGATATCACTTACCCTGGGTGTGAGGGCAAATTTGTAGATTGTTGTGGTGGATGGAAGTAGAGTGCTCAGTCAGGAGAAGTTACCTTGGTGGTTGTCTGGGTGGGCTTAGGACGGCAGAATAGGTCCTGGAGGCAGCTTGGACCCCCCAGAAATGGGGGGACAAATCCACCGGGGATCCTATCCCGGGTTCGGCACCAATGAAAGCATAGGTCCTGGCCATCCCAGAGACCATGTGGAGATAATCACAGGCAGGAGAATAAGGTTCATAAGGAGGTTTATTAGTGGGGCCATCGTTCCCATGGGAGAGGGAGCTATATGGCATCTGCACCTTATCCAGGTGGCAGCTTCTCTCTAGGGAGGTAAAGGGGAAGTAGTTAGGTAGTGAGTAGGAGTGGCTCATTAGGTATGGGTGGGTCTGGGGTCTAGTAGGAGGAGCTGAGGACCTGAGGCTAGGGAAATGCTAACACATAATTATACCATTTGGGGATTATTTGAATTCACATCTGTAAAAATTTCCCATATGTATTGAATCATTTAGCTGTATTAGATATCTGCCAGGTGCTATGATAGTTCCAAAGGCTACAAACTATAGTGTATTTCTATCTTCAAGAAAGCTGTTGTTATAGTGTGGTTAGGAATTTATAAACATAAAAAAAATTGCTCATTGACTGAGACACCTGGTAAGGTAGGTTGTAAAGTACTTTTAGGAGTAGTGAGCAGTATATGTCAGACATAGAATATTAACATTTTCTCTGGATATAATTGCTTCATCTTACATAGAGGGAATTTTCAATGTAGGTATGTGAATTATAGCTAAAAAGTTAGTTGAATTAACAAAATGATTATGTAGAAATGACTAAGTAAAGAAACACTTCATGAACACATACTTATTCTTACTGTGATTGAATATATTACCTGGGGAAACTGAAATTTCTTTTCCTTTTGCACTATTGGAGATTGAACTCAGTGCCTCACACTTGCTAGGCAAGAGCACTATAACTTGAGCTACATATCAATTTGTGTTCTAGGCAGGATCATGTGCTTTTGCCTAGGTTGGCCTTGAACATTGATCCTTCTGCTTCCACTTTGTGAGTAGCTGTGAGTATAGATAAAGTAGCTATACACCACCATAACCGGCTTGTTTTTTCTTTTTTGAAGGGCCTTAAACTGGGATTCTCCTATGTAAATGGTGATGGATCATGTAAGTGGCTCCTGTACATGGGGTTTTCTCATGAAGGAATTTCCTAATAAAAGAAAGACAAACAGAAGTCCAGTTTTACCTTGGTTTGGTGAAAAATTTTAGACATATACTTGTGGATTTGGGTGTCTTAGTTGTTGAAAGCCTGATTTCTCCCCTCCCTGCCCCTCCTCCATGTCAGAATACTTAGCATCTTGTTGTATTTAGTGATAATACTTTCCAGTGTTGTAGAAGAGATTCATATGATTGTTGCCTTCTTATCATTAAAGAGTTGCTAAAAATATGTGAATAAAATCTAATCTTATCCTTGGGTTTTTTTCAGTATGTGTGTATATGACATTTGTTTTACTTAATTTGTATCACCTTTCTACTTGAAGAGCACATAAATGCTTTACAAATGTGAATAATTGCTAGAGACACTTGCATATTCACCTTAGTTTGTCCTGGCATTTATTTCACAAGCAAGCACACTGGCATTTCCTTGGAAATAGTGTCCAAAATGCAAAGCACAGCAGTTTCAAATTTTTGTACTCATCATGAATTTAAGGATGTAAGGGGGCTGGGGATATAGCCTAGTGGCAAGAGTGCCTGCCTCGGATACACGAGGCCTTAGGTTCGATTCCCCAGCACCACATATACAGAAAATGGCCAGAAGTGGCGCTGTGGCTCAAGTGGCAGAGTGCTAGCCTTGAGCAAAAAACAAGCCAGGGACAGTGCTCAGGCCCTGAGTCCAAGGCCCAGGACTGGCCAAAAAAAAAAAAAAACAAAAAAAAACAAAAGGATGTAAGGAATTGCTTTATATTACTGACTTCTTCACAAGGAAGAATATTTGGCACTTCTTATATCTTCCTCTTCTTTTTTCTACAATTATTATGTTTTTAATCATGTAGCTGTGGGCTAAGCATTTATTTATTTGCTTCTGACCAGACAGATGTCACATATTTCTCTGGAAATTATTATTGCTAAGATTCACTTTAAATTTGCTTAAGATGTCAATGTATAATATGAATGAAACCAACCAAAAAATTTTTTTGGTGTTGGTATTGGGACTTGAACTCAGGGCCTAGATGTTTGCTATGCCTTAGTTATTTTCACTTGAGGCTAGAGCTCTACTACTACATCTCCACTTTGACTTTTTGGTTGTTAATTGGAGATAAAAGTCTCATGGACTTTCCTTCTCTGGACTGGCTTTGAACTGTGATCCTCAGATCTCAGCCTCCTAAGTGGCTAGGATTACAGGCAGGAGTCACCATTGCCCAATACTAACAGCTATTTCTTTGATTGAAGTAGAGACCAGCAAGTAGTCTACAGCACAGGTTGAAAATATTAAACCTGCCATGTGTTCAAGTGGAAGGAACGCAGAGGCTTAGGGAGATAAGAGTAGGAGAGTGGGTTTCTGTTTACTCAAATCAGGAGGTTTCAGAAGCAGATCCTACTCTGAAACTGGTTAGATCCCAGGCCCCCAATCCAGGAGTCCAAAGTCCCATCTGGCCAATCTCCCCCATATGCCAAATAAAGGTACATGATGAAGTGTTTAGAAAGGAGATTTATTTCATGGATGCCATGGGAAAAGACAGCACTTCAGCCCATAATCAGCCATTTTCAGGGGACAGACACTGTGTCAGGTGAAAAAGAGAGAAATGGAGGCAGGTCCTAGATATCAGAGTTCACACAGTCCTGGATCACTGGTGCAGCCTGGTTGACGTTTAGTTCAGTTTCTGTCCTTGGAGGGCTTCTGGAGAATTGTTGTCACTTCATTACCAGAGCAGAACAGGAACAAGGTAATCCCTTGTTTTCTCTGAGAATATAAGAAGAAGGCTTTGCCTGTGTGAGGTGCAGTGTGTCTTCCTTGCAAGATGCTTCTCAGTGAATCTTCTGTTTCCTGGAGCCCAAGGTGATTGCAAAGGGACTATAGAGGAGAGCAGCTCTGGTCAAAGACACAGATGCAAAACTGGGGGCTTAGTTAATTCACAGGGCTTAGCAAACACATCCTTTAGGTTACCTCTTAATGGCACCAATAATATGGGAAAATCTTGAGGGAACTCAAGTGACTTTGGAGAGGCCTGCCTGTGATAGTTCCTGGATTGGGAAACGTGTGTGCAGTGGGGACAGTTGGCTTCCAGATGGTGTGGGACCACGTGGTTGCACTCAGTTGTTAATGGCAAGGCCAGAGTATTTACGACAATGGACTGCTGTGTCAAAGCCATTGTTGGAACAGCTCGAGTCCTGCAGATCTGTGAATTTGGCTACTTGTTCATATTTCTATAAGTGAAGTAGACATGTAGCCTATATATTTAGATGACCTGTATCAACAGAAAATGAGCATGTAGCTTTGGGAGGGAGGAAGAAGTCACTTCTCTATCGGGGGTGACCTATCATGGTCCAGTGACCCTCACATGCTGCCTTCTGTTTTGAAATGGTAAAAAGATGCAAGTTCTTCTCAGATGGCTAGAGAAGAAAAGAATGGAAGGCAGTCAGCCGAAGGAGGACCTGAAGTTCCCTGGAGTTTGGGTGGGCTTCACCCCTCTCCCTTACCCAGAATCATTGTCTTAATTGTCTTACCAATGTGCTTGTCATTTGGAGTTGCTATGGGAGAGAACTGCATGTATTCAACTAGTTGAGCTCAGAAAGTGTGAAGGCTTCATACAGGAACCACCATGTTGAGGGTTTGTTTTTTTCTTCTTTGTGTATGGCACTACTGGGGCTTAAAGTTGGGTTCTTTGCTTAGCTCTTTTGGCTCAAGCCTGGCACTCTGCCACTTGAGCCAAAGCTCTAAGGTCTCAGAGTCAGCTTGCTGATTAAGTCCCCACTCTGTGTCCCCATATGTTTACAAAAATCTGTTAAGTTTCTGTTTCTTCAATGCTATATTGTTTTCCCTGTGTCAAATACAAATTCCTGCCCCAGTTGCAATAGTGTCATTATACTTGTTCTCAGAATGTGACTGTCTCCCCAATTCCTGTACCCCACATAACAGCTTCGCAATACCTCCTTCAAAACTTACTCTAACCCCTGCTCCCCGCCCCCCCCCCCCCGGAATTCCTATGGTCCACATAATGTGACCCATGTGACTCATGTGACCACCTCCTAAAATTTTGTTTAAATTCAACCCACACCTGTCCACTGAGCAGCCTAGCAGGTCTGTCCCCCCAATAAAGTCTTGAGCCTGTATTGGTTGCTTACCTCTCATTTTTTTTTTTTTTTACAAAAGATCCACCTCTAGTTTTTTGCTGTTTAGTTGGAAGTAGAGTCTCATAGACTTTCCTGTCCCTGCTCCTTCAAACTTTGATCCTTCTATCTCAGCTTCTTGAGTAGTTAGGATTGATTACAGGAGTAAGCCACCTGTGCCCAGCTGTTTTGAGCCTTTAACTTCTATTTCCTGCATGGGGAACAGAAATGTTTCTTTTTCCCATTTCCTCCTACTTTCTCCTTGCTTGGACTTGCATAATTTGAGACTCTTTTTGTGAGACACTTTGAAATGCTTTTCATGCACACATCTCCAGTCTTTCCACCATCTGGCAACAAGCTATGCAGTGTAGCTGTGTTCTCATGAGGACATGCTGCAGAAGTTGGCCCCATGATGGGCTGCACCTGAGGTCTCTTGCTGTGGTGGGGATACTGCAGTTATCTTTGCCCCAATGTATGTTCTGGAGGGGCAGCGATACCATTCCCACTGCTGCTGGATCAGCAGAAGTAGTTATGATCTGGGAACATTTCTATCATTGCTCTTGGGCAGATGGCACTGCTGTTAGATATCAGAGAAGGTTCTGATAGCTGTCAATCAAACCATGGGATTGCTGAGAACCTGACAGGGTTAGCCATATAATAAGAAAGTAACAGGGCTGGAAGGGTAGTGAAAGTTTTAGGTACCTGCCTATCAAGCATAAGGCCTGGGGTTTTTCAAAGCTCTAGTACATACACAAAATTTAAAAATAACATTAAGGTGTACTTTCAATAAAGACAACATGAAAATTTAATTCTTGAAGCAAGAAAATTAAGCTAAACCATTCCTTAACTCACTGATACCGGAAAACTGCAACACATGGGTCAGGTCTTTGTGTTGATGATCTGGAAGAATTCTCATATGGAGGCAAGGATGGAGGTTGATTAGCTATGGTAAATGTCTGGCAACATTTTCAGGAATTGTATTTTGTGCTGCTGTCCAGTATTTGAAGACCATTGTTTCACATTTTTTTGTTTATTCATCTTTTACTCTCATTTATACTTTATCTTATCTAGTTTATAAAATCTCTTCCTTCAATCTGTTATTAAATCTTTGCATACACTGTATACTGTAGGAGAGCCCAATTGTAGGGCACTTGCTTAGCATGCACAAGGTTCTGAGTTCAAGTTGCCAGCAATGCAAAAACCAAAACAAAGCCAAACTTTTCCCTAAATTTATAGTCTGAGAATGTATTCAATAACTACCAGTACTTTCCTATATTCTGTACGTATCACCTTATTACCATTAGTTAGCATTGCCAACAACAAAAACAAAAACTGGACTTTTATCATTTCTGTACCCCAAATAGATTCATTGTACCCAGCAGCTATTTAAAAAAGAGTTCTTTTACTGTAGCATGGAGATTTTTGGTGTACACCTTGTATGATGTTTGGAGATCCTCTGTATATTTATAGAACGCCTTCTGCATTTTATGTAGGCAGTCTATTCTTCAGATCTGTATTCTTCCTGACAACATGATAATCCAGCCTTTCTATCCTTGATGTTTTTGTCTTTTTTCTTTGTGTTGGAAATATAGTTTATAAGATTTAGAATGAATATTTAGATGGTTCCTATTGCTTGGTCTTTTTAGGGTTCAGGCAAGTGGTAACATATGCTACCAGTAATATCATCTCAGAAGGACGAGAACTGTAGCTGTATTAAATTTAGAATGGTTCCTTGTGGAAACATGCATTTTTCCACCCCTGCTTCAGTTTCTTCTGGAGCTTATATGTGTTCTTTAAGGTTATAAATGTGCTCTGCAAGGTTTTGACAGACTGAGCTTTCCCATCAGTGTCTGAGGGAAAGCACCTTACATGACACCAAAGTAGAGGAAAACCCCTCCATTTGTATGGCTTTGTTTCAGGAGATTGAAGGTATGGTGAAGAATATGTGTGTAGACACATGGGGAAATTGTGCCTGTTGCTGTGGTCTTGTTTCTTCCTTATCTCCTAGCATATGGGCCATGGGGAAAAGAACTTTTCACTCACTTCAGGAGTGGATGGCCTGTCTGTGAGACTGAAGATCAAGATAACCTTTTATTTTCTGCTAATATATCTATATGTAATATTTCTATATGTAAATTATTATTATTTTTTATAGTACTTCAGATTGAACCCAGGGCAAGGCAAGGGCTTTCCCACTTGAGCTGGGTCCTTTTGTTTTATTTTTTCATTTTGATAGACTTTACTTTATATGAACAGAGGTATATAGATAATGTGCCTTTGTGTTCCTCCCCTAAGAGTATCCTCCTTTGGTCTCATAGTGTATGAATGCCTAGACTCCTGTATAATTTATCATGTCTTGGTGTATTTTAGATCTACCTTCTGCATTATTTATTTATTTATATATTGCCAGTCCTGGGCCTTGGACTCAGGGCCTGAGCACTGTCCCTGGCTTCTTTTTGCTCAAGGCTAGAGTGCCACTTGTGCCACAGCACCATTTCCAGCTGTTTTCTATATATATGGTGCTGGGGAATCGAACCCAGGGCTTCATGTATGTGAGGCAAGCACTCTTGCCACTAGGCCATATTCCCAGCCCCCATTTATTTGTTTTTGATCTACGATCTTACTAACTTTTCCTGGGCTGCCTTTAAACAGGTTATCTCCCTATCTCTTCCTTTGGAGTAGGTGGAATTACAGGTGATTGCTGTGATGCCAGGTTATATGTAAATGAGTTTTTATGTAAACTCTCCCTATTATCCAAGGCACTGTTACATGCTGGATTATGCTCAGTTCTTCTTTTCTGTGGACTTCCTTTCTGGTTTTCTTTACTTGTTTGGTAAAGCTGTCCTAGTGTATGATTCCAGAGAACCACCTGCTACCCAGTTCCTGCCTTCATTTTTTGCTGGTCTTCTGGACATTATTCCTTCCCCTGTTTCTATTCTTCTTTTCGGATTTATCTAGAGCTAGGTATCTGGTATAATGTTTTGCTGTGGTACAAATTGAGTAATTCTAATGTATTAATAATGCTGATGTTGACAACAGGGAGTTTTAATATTAAAATGGACAATTCTAATAGGTATAAAGTATATAGCATTAATACTATAATGCTACGCACTTGAGGAAGATTTAATTTATTTTGAGACCCAAATTTCTTTACTTAGATTTTGACTTGGAGAAAAAGAAACATTTTCTTAAGAGAAGTAAGTAATCTCTTAAAATGGTAAGGTTCTCTTTGGAGGAAATTATTTCTCTTGAAATATTTATACTGATCTCTTGGTAACAGTAAGTGAGGTATTTTCACAGACAGTCCACTCACTCGTCTCAGCAAAAGAGCCTGATGTTGCATCTTCCTTCCTCTTGGGGAGTACTTAAGTGCTCCACAAGTCAGAGACCAGATCATTTCATCTTGTGCCCATGTGGTTTCTGTGGGTGGTTTGTTGTTTTAAAAACTGTTTCAAAGAAGTGCATTTTTTTTCCTGGCAATCATGTGTATTCTGTGTAAGTATTTTTCATTATTAATAATTTTGAGAAGATCCAGCTCCAGGTCAGAATACCGCTGGCAAAATCATGGCATTTTATCCAGAGTCATCCCATATGATTTTGGGTCAGCTTTGCCAAAATCTGTTCATCTGAGGTTCCCAAAAGTCATGGCAATGATTTCCTCTCCTGTTTCTCCCTGTCATCAACCTGTTTTTGGACTTATCTCAATTATTGTACATACATCATCCACGTAATCTCTGGGTCAGTTTCTCCTAGTCCTGTCTGCTTGTCTTGGGGAGGTCGCCTCTCACCATCTTCAGAGATTTCCCTTTCTGGTTGTGACTCCAGTTCCAGTGCTCATTGTGCTTTGACTTCAGTCTTCTTCAGTCTTCTTCAGTCTTTAATTGAATTCTGAGTGGTTCAGTTTCTGTCATTTTCCATTCTGCTGTCCAAGCATGAGGGGCTGCTTATGTAGGTATACTGCAGCATTTTAATAATGAATTTGGGCTTAATGAAAATTTAATTAAGTTCATGAATTATTTCAGAAGTTGTAACATCATGCTATTTACATTTACAACTGCAGGGAAAGTTTTAGTGAGAGTGAAGTTTTGTAGGAAAAAGACTCATGTATCTTGGAAGAGTTCTTAAGGATTTGGCTCAGCCAGATTTTCAACTGGAAATCATCTGCAGAAATCTTTCAGTTACTGAGAAAATATCACTTCTAATTAGAAATTAATGAGAAACGAGACCTTAATCAGAAAAAACCTCTCAACTTGAGAGATCTTCACTTGTTAATTAATTGAACAAGGAAACTGAAATTTGTTGAACAAGGAAATAGAGAGATGAAGTAGTATCTGTGATAACACTGTAATGTAATGGAAGAGTTGAGCCTCGAATTCAGGAACAGCATACTTTCTTCTGCCTTGGGATCTCTTACCATCCCATCCCAAACAAAATAAAAATTTAAGGTATAAAATGTCATAGGATTCTGGTGTGGAAATAGCCAAATGCACTTTATTTTTGTAATACAAATACTGATGGTTAACTGGAGATAAGAGTCTCAAAGACTTTTGCCTGGGCTGGCTTCATATCTCCATCCTTAGATCTCAGACTCCTGAGTAGCTAAGACTGCAGGTGTGAGCCACCAGTCCCTAGCTCAGTATGAGGTCTTGATGCTTCTGGATGTGGGATGACATTGTGCAGTATTTCTCAAAGTCCCAGGAATAGGTGCCTATAAAGAGGCATGAGGCTAATTTCTGTTAAGGACTGAACATTAGACATGCTGTTTCTAAAGTGTGCAGTAATTACTGTGTTTGATATAATGTTCTTTTTTTTTTAAAAAAAAGAAAATCATGCCATTACATACTCAGCTTACAGAGTTCAAGCTAGGTCAGGATTAATTCCATTGTACTGTAAGGACTCTTACATTGGAGTACCATGGGAGCCATCTGTATCTGAGTACTTAATTTATATGTTGTTACTTTTTGTTTATCTTGGGTAAGAAGTTAATGTGTGTGTGTGTGTGTGTGTTTGTGTGTGTGTGTGTGTGTATTAGAGGCTCCCAGGGATTCCCAAGAATTAGAGTTCTTTGGTGAATTTCTTTGCTACTTTTACTGAGTTTTAATAATGTTTCATAGTGTAATTTTGGATTTGTACATGAACGTTGTGAGAAAGAAACTAGAGGTTCTATGTCTGTGGGCTGGAATCTTGTGTGGCTTCAAAAGGCAAGTAAAATATTTTAGCATATACATGCCAGGTAAAAATTTAATTGGTCTTTCCATAAGCTCCAAACTTCTAAGAGCCAATTATATAAAGAACTTTTATACTTGCAGACAGATTCCTGTTAACTTACATTTGGTTTCTTCACTTATGGTAGGGAACTCAGTAACAGATTAAGCAAACAAGTCTAGCAATATCTTTGTACATACTTAGTACAGCTTGTCCCTGTTCATGTCTGACCAGTTGTTTGGGAAAAAGGTAGAGATTGCATGAGAAGACTTGATGTCCTAAAAAGTCTGGTGAGTTTTCTTGTATTTGGGGGATGATAGGTATGTTTCAAGATGTAGAATATTTTGATTTTTTGTAAATCCTCCTCTTCCATTTTTCTCCTCCCTTCCCCCTCCAAATTCATGGTTCAATTTTTACTTAATGTACATTGAACATGATAATTGCATTTCTCACCCTTTCGCCCCTTCTTTGTATTTTGATTTTTGAAAAGGACATGACATAAAGTGAGTAATTTAAGATTTTTAATAATCCTTAAGTGAAAGCGTGTATATCATCATCTCACTGTCTAACTTACTTGGAAATTTTAGGAAACCAATAGTATTATTAGGTGATCACATTTAGATAGGTCTAGATGAATTTATTGTCTTCCCGCTTGCAAATTCCTCTTTATGCAAGTGGCCAGAGATGTCACATGTTATTTGAGGCCTGAATCTGGTTTTACATTAAGTGACTCCGATCCAGGCTTAGCTATCTTCAATGGTGATTTTCCCAGCTATAAATTAGGAGTTTGGCCTTATAAGACATGTGGTTTTGTGTAACTAGAATGTGATGTTTTCTGTCACTTCATAATTCTAATTTAAAATTTAAGCTTTTAAAGCCAATGATTCAACTCTAGGAAAGTTTGGAATCTGTGATTTTGCATATATAGCCAGGTACATTAATAGTCAAAAGTTTGAATCAGGGGCTGAGGATATAGCCTAGCGGCAAGAGTGCCTGCCTCAGATACACGAGGCCCTAGGTTCGATTCCCCAGCACCACATATACAGAAAACGGCCAGAAGCGGCGCTGTGGCTCAAGTGGCAGAGTGCTAGCCTTGAGTGGGAAGAAGCCAGGGACAGTCCAAGGCCCAGGACTGGCCAAAAAAAAAAAAAAAAAAAAAAAAAGTTTGAATCAAACTTAGTATCTTTATTAGAAATAAAGTATTTTTTTGGTAATTTATATGTTCTGTCTTTTGTTTATGAAACTACAGATGACCTTTGTATTTACATTTGAAAACCTTTACCCTTTGTAATTTAAAAATGTTTTATAAAATTGAATTATAGTACAAGCTCTTTTATTTAATTATTGGGCAGGTTATTAGGTCTGTAAAACTTTCTGGTGGAGGGGATAATCTTTAAAATGGCATGTGTGTACCTTAAAGTATAATGTGTATTTAATTAATGAATTTTTTTGAGCTGGTCCTGGGGCTTGAACTCATGGTCTGGACACTGTTCTTTACCTTTTTGCTCAAGGTTAACATTCTACCACTTGAGCCATAGCTCCATTTCTGGCCCTTGGCTGCATGGCTGCGGTGGTGGTAGCAACAGTGGTGGCTGCTCCTCCTCCTCCTCCTGCTCCTCCTTCTGCTCCTTCTCCTCCTCATCCTTCTCCTCCTTCTCCTTCCCCTCCTCCCCCCACCCCCACCATACAAACAGTGGGTTTGGTAAAAGTGTTTTCAATGAGTAAAAGGCCAGAGTTAAAATCTGCTCTGTATGATGCTGCTTGGTGTGGATAAAGAGGAGAGGAATGGCGAGAGCATGAAGAGGGCTCACTCAGTGTCTGATAACACAAAAAGACACTCAAATTCACTAGTGGAAGAATGCAATTGAAAGTTACAGGAGAGTGCCGGAGGGCTGGGAGTGAGAAAAGGAAGAGCTGGAGGGTGGGACAGGGGGAGAAGCAATAAAGTTTTATTGATAGAGACTTTAGGGAAAAAGTTATTTTAATATTTTGCTGGGTAAAGTGTGGAGAAGTAGAGGCTTTTTGGAAAGCGATTTGACAACATCTGTTAAAATTAAAAATATATATACTAGTTGACCTAGCCATCTCTTTTTTTGAAATCTAGCCCATGAAAACATATTCTGCATTTAAGAGTTTCTATACAGGCATTTGTTTGTAGTGCAGAAAACCAAAAAGGCAGTATAGGCCCATCAATAGGAGAATGCTGGAGAAAATATGTATTTATTGTGTACTTATAGAAGGCAATTTTAGAAGTCATTAGAAAGAATGAATCAACTGGGAACCAGTGGTTCACACCTGTAATCCTAGCTACTCAGGATGCTGAGTTATGAAGATTGCAGTACTAAGACACGCCCAGGCAGGGAAGTCTCCAGTTGACCAGCAAAGCCTGGAAGTAGAGCTGTGGCTCAATGGTAGAGTGCTAATCTTTCTTTCTGACTAGAAGAAAATGTTAGACTCAGTCTTGGAAGTGAAAAAGCCAGGCAAGAGCTCTCCGAGTTTAAGCCCCATTACAGACACACTCTGTGTGTGTGTACACAGAATGAATCAGAAATGTGCCATATATTAGGAGGAATTTTTTTCCTTTATCATCAAGTGAAGTACAGAGAAGTTACAGTTTCATATGTAAGGCTGTGAGTACATTTCTTGTTCAACTTGTTACCTAGGAGGAATTTTTATGGGGATATTTTTGTAGGACAAAAACAGATGAAAAATGTTTATAGTATTAAATGTTTAAGCATGCAATGACAAACTGCTGTGAATGTAGAAATACGTAGTGTTTAATTAGAATAGAGAGATAGCTGAGGTACACCACGTCATCTGTGAGGAATGGGATAGAAGGAAGGGGGGGTGGTATATGAGGTAGAGAATGCTCTTTTTCCAAAGGAAAAAGAAAAGCTGCATCAAGATAATGCTTTTAATATTATGAGCACAATACATTTTAAGGTTAAACTGAACATTCATGTATTAATATATATGTTAAAAGATTCTTTAAAAAATTCACTGGGGTAATGCTATAGGGGTATAGCTCCTTTGGAAATTGACTCAGACTGTCAAGGAGAGTTCATAGGTTATGAGTTAATTGTTCTGTCTTGGAGTTTATTAAAGTCATAACCAAAGCATATACAAAAGTTAATATACGAAAACATTAACTGTGGTATTATATATATAGTAGGGAGTATATCAGATAAACTTTACACTTTCATATACAGGCATAGAAGTTATGATGAGCCACTAATATGAAAATTCCTAAGCTTAGCATTGAACTTATATAGTAAATGAAAAAGGGATTAAAAAAGGGAATGTAAATGGTGTGTTATCATTTAAATTGTCGATCTGAGTACCTGAAAGAAATGAGGTATAATGAAAACAGTCTGAAATCAGAGTGGTTTGTTTTTGTTGCCGTTGCTATTTTAATTGTACTGTAAAATCTAGCAAAAGGTGTGGCCCAAATAGATGAAGCAAAATTTAGAAACAGCACCCATGGAAAATAGTAACAATAGGAGCTCTACTGAGTGCATGTTCTGTGTGATAAGACCTAATTATGCAAAATCTGGCATTTGCAGAATGTCTCAATTCAGATTCAGAGTAGCCTGTTTTGTTGTGGTGCTGGCCATGGTGACCTAGAGCCTTGCACCTGCCAGTCAGGTTGTCTCTCTGCCCCCCCAGGCCATTCCTCCATCCTCAGACCATGATTGTTATTCTGTGAATATCTCATCTTGGAGATTGCTTGCTTTGCTCATTCATTAATGAGAAAGCTTTTGTTTTATTTGACATATTTCTTACAAGAAGAAATTGTTAGACTCAGTCTTGGGAGTCTACCTCTAACTTAAGCCACAGTGTTGGTAAAAATTTAGTTAGTTGGTTCCATAATGACATTTTATCCAGTTACTTGGTGATTAACCTCTTCTTTAAGTCTGGAAAAGGAGAAGTAATAATAGAGGTGTTTATTACATCCTTGAAGACATGGTGGGGAGTTGCTTTTCTTTTCATATCCTGCTTTGGGCGGCCTTTGCAAATCTTTCAATCTGGAAAAGAAGGAGGAGTAATAACATGTTTATTACATCCTAGAACACATAGTGAGGAGTTGCTCTTCATCTCATATCCTGCTTTGGGTGGCCTTTGCACATCTCTGCTAGACTCTGCCACTCTGGCTGTTTGCCTTGTATTTTAATTCATGTTAGGTTTTAAGAGTGTAGCTGACCTTGTATGGGTTCTTTCACTTCCTCGAGTTTGTAGTTTTAATATAGTCTTTAATTGATTTTTGAAAAATTCTCAGCTATCATTTCTTCAGGTATTTGCCTAATTCTTTTTGCCTTCATTCTTTTCACCAATGATAAGCTCTCTGGTAGTGGGTAGTGGCCAGATGGATATTTTTTGTTGTTTGTCCCCTCTGCCCCCACCCCAGTACTGAGGCTTGAGCTCAGGGCCTCATGCTTCTGCTTGGCTTTTTCACTCCAAGCTGATACTCTAGCACATGAGCCACACCTTAACTTGCTGCTTTTGGGTGGTTGATTGGGGATAAGACTCTCATGGACTTTCTTGCCCAGAGTGGCTTTGAACTTTGATCCTTAGATCTCAGTCACCTGAGTAGCTAGGATTACAGGTAAGAGTTACTGGCACACGGCTGTTAAGTTTGATTTTTTTTTTTTCTTTTTTCTCCTTTCATGTGTTTCAGTTTGGATACTTTCTATTGATTTCTTTTCCAGCTCACTGATAGTTTTTCTTTTGTTCTGTAAAGTTTGCTGGTCACTATATATAAAAGGAATTATTTGACCCTGTTTCTCCTCACCATCATTTTCATTGTACTCTTTCTGACTGTTTTCTTTTGTTTATTGATATCTCCTCATGCTTGATTTTTACCATATATTTTCAAATTAGTCACATTTTAAAAGAGTTTCTACCTTGTTACAGTATTTGGATCATCTCTTGATTTGATTTAATTATATTACCTCTTGATAACTTTCTTTTCTTTTTGTTAGTTTACCATTTCTTTTGTGAAGGCACTGTAAACACCTGTGATCAATCTAGCACTTCATCTGGAGATGGGCACATCTCTTCTGTCAAGTCAACCTTCTCTGCAGTCAGTCAGGCAGGTAGGTGACAACTCTGTGAAGCAATTCAAAGAAAAATAGAGTGCATTATCAAAACACATTCTCAAATTTTATTTTAATAGGATGTATATACATATATGTATATGCATATATTTTGTGTCCATACTCGGGCTTGAATTCAGGGCCTCACTCACTTGCTTGGCCTTTTCATTCAAGGATAGCACTCTACCACTTGAGCTACTGGAGCTACACCTTTACTTCTGGGCTCCCGCCCTCCCCCCCACTGGTTACTTGGAGATGAGAGTCTCTCAGGATGTGTTTGCTCAGCTAGCTTTGAAAAGATAATCCTCAGTTCAGTTCTCAACCTGAGTAGCTAGGATTACAAGCCTAAGATACCAGCGCCTGGCTTCTAATTCCTTTAAAAGAAGAAATTTTCATCTGAAGTAATAATAGATTCCCAGTTAGTTTCAGATAGGTCCTGTTTGCTTTTCACCAAATTTCCCAAATATCATGTACAGTGGTCTACAAAATAAAATACCATATGCCCTTCTAAAACTCCACATAGTTCTGGGTGTAGTAAAGAACTGACCTGGTATGGAGGCATGGGAATGGAGGCTGAGAGGAGGCGCCTAAGGCCAACCAGGGCCTCTGTAAAAAATTAAGAAGTGTCAGGTGAGGGGCTGGGAATATGGCCTAGTGGTAGAGTGCTTGCCTCATATACATGAAGCCCTGGGTTTGATTCCTCAGCACCACATATATAGAAAAAGTCAGAAGTGACGCTGTGGCTCAAGGGGCAGAGTG
The DNA here is from genome assembly GCF_023159225.1 of Perognathus longimembris pacificus. NCBI lineage: Eukaryota > Metazoa > Chordata > Mammalia > Rodentia > Heteromyidae > Perognathus > Perognathus longimembris. The sequence goes on from NC_063161.1 coordinate 65,367,523, forward strand.
CTAGCCTGGAGCAAAAAGGAGCCAGAGGCAGTGCTTAGGCCCTGAACTCAAGCCCCAAGACTAGTAAAAAAAAAAAAAAATGTGGTTGTACCTACACTATCTCTGTAATCTTATCTGAGTATATTGGAAACCATGTATACTGGTATTGGAACTAGGAAATTGAAGGGGAATACCAAAATTTAGAGACACAGGGTAAAAAAAGAAAAACAACTACAAAAGCAATACTTGCAAAACTGTTCGGTGTAAGTGAACTGAACACTGCATGGGGGGAAAGGGAAAGGGGGAGGAAGGAGGTGGGGTATGAGGGATGAGGTAACAAACAGTACAAGTAATATATCCAATGCCTAACGTATGAAACTGTAACCTCTCTGTACATCAGTTTGATAATAAAAATTTGGAAAAAAAAGCAATAAAGCTTTTTGAACACACATAAAAAAAAAAGTGCCAGGTGTTGCTAAGCCTGTGTACCTGAGGAGGCTGAGATCTGAGGATTACCTTTCAGACTCATGAGACTTATTTCCAAGTAATCACCAAAAATCCAGACTAGATCTATGGCTCATTTGGTAGAAGGCTAGCCTTGAGTGAAAAGATAAAAGTGAGGCTCTGCGTTCGAGCCCAGAACTCAGCGCGCGCACATACACACACACACACACACACACACACACACACACACACACACACTGTTTTTATTTGTCCTTTCTTTGTTTCTGGCATATCTGAAGAGTTTTCCCAGTAGTGTTGAAAGATATGCAAGTGTAGCTTTTATTCCTCCATGCTTTCTTTCCTTATCTTACTATCATTTTCCTGAACCTTATTTTAGAAAACCAGTTGAGTGACATGTTTCATCTGACTAATTCTGGATATATATATATATATATATATATATATATATATATATATATATATATATATGTAAGCCCGTCTGCGTGTGTAAAGTTAGATGGTGGTGTTGGTCAAATGCAGAAATATGTGTGCTATGCCCTTTTCCATAAAGTCCTTTCTCTAGGAACTGTCAGAACTGTCATGGTGTTGTGGGGTATGGACAGCCAACAAATGTACTTAAAAGTCTTATATTGTTCCCTGGCACAACTAAGCTCATGCCTTTAATCCTAGCTACTCAGAAGGCTGAGATCTGAGGATCATGGTTGAAAGCCAGACTGGGCAGGAAAGTACATGAGACCTTTATTTCCAATTAACCACCAAAAAGGCTAGAAGTGGAGGGGTGGCTAAATAGTGGTAGAGTACCAGCCTTGAGTGAAAAAGCTAAGGGAGAGCATGAGGCCCTGAGTTGAAGCCCAGTACCAACAAAACAAAACAAAACAAAAAAATACTTTCACTGTTGCAAACTGGGTATATTATCCAGGCATTCTCATACTGTTTTTAGTTTTACTTATTTATTTTTGTGTCCCTGTTCTTATAACAAATAGTTTCACTGCTTGGTTTTCAACTGTGTTTAGCTACTTTTAAGAAAATATGCTTATGGCACAATTTGCCTTACATGCATTCAAAGTTGTGTATTTTCCAATAAGATTGCAATTTATGTCCCCCTCAGTTAGTTGTCTGTAAAAGTTGGTATCTACAATTGTCATGGAATTCACTTTTTGTAATTATTAATAGATGGAGAAAAACACCAGGGATTAAAAGATTTAAATAGTACAGCTTATGGATACATGAAATTCAACATATACAGAATAAAAATGATACCTATAGAAAAACCAAAGACTAAAAACAATAATGGGAATACTGTTAATAACTAGATAGCGACTGTTTTAAAATAGCATTTCCAGAGAAAAAAGTGTTGTTTACAAAAACTAAATGATAAATTAAAAGTTTGAATCATCCTGTAACTATGATATTGAATCTTCCCACAAAGAAAGGAAGAATTCCAGATGATTTGTTAAGCTAATTTCTACCAAAATTTTAAGAAATCATTAATTCTGATCTGACATAATCTCTTAATTAACATAAAAAGAGGAATGACTTTCTCACTCATTCAGAAAGCCAAATGTATAAAACAGATGACATAAAAAAAGAAAATTACAAGTGTGTTTTTCTTGTTTGGAGACCTCAAACAAGATATTAACATATTTAAACCAACATTTAAGAGCAGTCCAGGCATGGAAGGATAGTTTACTATTGGATGTTTCATGAGTATAGAATGGTGATATTAATAGGTGGAAGGAAAAAAACATGGTATCAGTATCTACAAAATAATTGCTAATCATTGTAAATTTTGGTAAGAATGCTTACACAGAAGGAAACAAAAACTCATTAAGCTGTTTAGGAATATTTTAAAAAATGAACCAAGCAAAAAGTTGTCTGTGAGCATCTTTTGATCTGGGGAAATATTAGAAGATTCCCTTTAAAATTGGAAGTGCTAAAGAATTCTTATTATCATCCATTTCAATTATTATTGCTACAAAACAAATCAGAGTATAACCAAGCATTTTACTGTGGATTCTGAGGGTCAGGAACTGGGAGACTAAAGATTAAGATTTTTATTTTTCTATTGCTTGCTTATTTCTGGTGCCTCAGCTAGGATGATGTGATCATTGGAAATGACTTGTTGGCTAGGGGTTGGAATCATCTAGAATTATTTTCATTCATGTCTGGTGATTTGATGCTGGGTGTTGGTCGGAAACTCAACCAGGCAGTCATTTGGAAAACTGACATGCGGCTTTTCCATGTGGTTTCTCTGTGTGGGCTAGTTTGGTCTTTCTCTCATCATGGCATCTATGTTCCAAGAGCAAGCAATGAGAGCAAGAAGGAGAGTAAAGAGAGAGCAGAGAGAGGAAGAAGGGAGGGAGGGAAAAGAGAAGGAGGAAGGGAGAGAGGAAGTGATAGGAAAAGGGAGAAGGAAGGAGAGAGGGACAGGGAGAGGAAGGGAATAAGAAAATGGCTTAAAAAAAAACAAACAAACAGTGTTCCTTTTTCTGTCTTCCAGTTGGCTGAAGTAATAGTCTATTCTGGCTCAAGGGGAGAGGATAGAATCCCTACCATCAATGGGAGGAGTAGAGCATCCCATCCATAGCACCATCTGTGGGATGAGAGATGTTTTTGAGACCTTCTTTGGAAAATCTGCTTTTCCACATCATCTCCTGTACTTCGCATTATATGAGAGGCCATAGCCAGTGCTGGAAGAGCTGCTAGGGGAAGAGGCAGGCTAGTACCGCCTTTCTGTTTATTGTCCCAGAGCAGACATTCATTGTAGGTTTAATTGGCAATTGACAGAATGGTCTCCACACTTCCATTGCATGCAGCATTTTAGGACAGCAGTCCATCAGTGTCATCGAGCTGTCCTGTCACAGTTTGGGACACATGGACCCAGGCTACCATCACTAACAGTTTTAACTTAGAAGACACCTGCTTGTCAAAGTGTTATCTTGAACATTGTCTTCTCAAAGATTCATTTATATTTTAGGACCATACCTACAACGTACTCAGCAACAATGAGCATTACAGATATCATACATACTAATTTAACTTTTACCTTTTGAGTAAAATTTGGTGTGTGTGTGTGTGTGTGTGTGTGTGTGTGTGTGTGTGTATTACTGACAAAGATTCTAGCTTTAGATCTGTCTCTTCTGCCAAGGTCCAGTTGGATATTTATAACATCATTATTGTCCATACAAAATAATCCATGTAGACAGATGGACCTTAGGCCTCTGACCAGAATCATTCCATGTCTGTCCTATCCTGTACCAAATTAGTTCAAAGGCCTCAATATGGCTCTCAGGAGGATGTTTCCTATCCCTCTCCCAAGTGTGTGTTCTCAGGCTTGCTTCCTGATGTACACTTAGTTAAGACAAACATTTGTTTGTCTTATTATATTAAATACTAAGGCTGATCAAATGACAGTGTGCTCCCTGCCCACCATTGAAATATACTCATTACAAGTAGTAAAAGAGCCAAAACTTGCATTGATCATGTTTATATAGAAGAGTTTAGATGTAATGCATTTTAGATAATAGAGAATATATATTAAACATATTTTTTCAGTCCATCGATACTGGGACAACATGTAGGTAAAGTTCAGACACCCAGCTCTACATGCTTCCTGTTGTAGACATACAGTGCACGAGGTCTACTAGGATCTTTCAAAGTAATAGTTGTTTCACCACAGTTATAAGATAGTCATACAAAAAAACTGACAAATGTTTAAATAAATTGATTTTTTAGATCTATTTTCTAAGTTGTCAAAAGTCTGATAGAGTCATCAGAAAAAAACAGTTATCTCTTTAAACATAGAATATTTCCTTAAGGCCATTTGTTTGGCAAATTTATTAGGAGTGGGACAATATTCTTAAGATAATTTTGTTATAGGCATAGAGAATTAGGTTTTAGCTTTACATCAATATACTGCATTTTGACCTTAGAAAATTGTTAAGGTAATTTAAAAATTATAACCTAACTTAATTACACACATAAGGTTTTCATAATCTCCATCTTTTGTATATTTCTTTTAAAGATTTTCTCCTATACTTTGTGACTTTTTCAAGCCTATTTCTTATTTGTCCTATTCCCTGTCTCCCCACCATTTTGGAAAAGTCCTTTAGGACAAAGCTTACCTTGTAAAATCCAAGCATTTCCCTTTCTCCTTCTTTCCTCAAAACATATTTCCACACTTTTCTTATATCTCTTCTGTTTGCTCATTCTCTCCTATCTTTTCTTTCTTTGTAAATTGCATTGTGAAATGAATTTCATAAAACTTTGAACTTATGCAAAATGATTTCTTTTACCAATAAAATATTCTTTTGTAGTCCCAAATGTGTTTTTCTACCATATACAAATTTGGAAAACATATCTGTTAATAGACCAACATATTGTAAATTAGTCATGACAAAATGGACACATATTCAGATCTTCCCCTCAGTCCTAAGATTGGGAGTTTATCCTTTCTTCCTTTCTCTCTTTTTCCTTTCTTCCTCTCTCTTTCTCTCCTCTTTAGGCAGTTGTACAAAGGGATTTCAATTCAACGTGTCACTTTATGAGTACAATGCATTATGATCAATGTTACCATTTCCATCATTTACCCCATCTCTCCCAACCTCACTCATTTTTGAATTCCCGTGTTTTGTCCAGACCAGGTTGAGATAAGAACTAGTCTGTTTATTTAAAAAAGTACTAGGAAAGAAAACAACTTTTACATATTAATTTTATAGTAACAGTTTTAGAACCATCTGAAAGGTGCTCATATAAACAAACACAGGCATATCACAGAAAATGTTTTAAGTTGGGTCCACATAAGAGCCCAGATGAAAAAAATGCTGAAAATTATTCACATTGACTAGTCAATTGTTTTCTGCAGGGGGAAATGAAATTTGTGTTCAATGTCCAATGTCTAATAAACTAATATTTGATAGTCTCTGTATATGTACATGTATGTATATTTTAGTCTCTATTAATCTATGTATCTATATATCTTCGTCTATCTCTATATACTAGTCTATATATTTACAGTTATGTCTGTCTGTCTGTCTGTCTGTCTACATTAGTTTAGAATACTCTCAGACTTTTCATCCATAGGCTAATTATAATTGGTCTTAGTGGGGTAACAAGATGGACGCAGGTTCTTTGTTTTAATCATATCACAGAAGATCTTCTTAAATATCCTGGAGGATTTTTAATGTTTATTTTTTTTAACAGTGGAGTGGTTATTCTTCTCTCTGTTCCTTATGCATGACTGGGAAGATTCCTTATCCTTCCACGTGGACCAGGAGGGGTTCCTGAGGGGATGGAGATGGGTCTTCCCAGGGTGATATGAGCTAAGGAAGATCCTGGCCCAGCCCAGCCCACTGGGAATCCTCTGCCTGCCAGCCTGGTGCCTTCATGGCACCACAGCAGGAGTTGAGCTGCTACAGGAGGAGGAGACATGGAGGCTGGCTGCTGGCAGTTGGCTGCTGATGACAGTGATGGTGAGAGTAGTGCAGGTGGTGTTTCCCCTCCCCTCGTTAGTGGCAGGCTGGAGACGCAGTTTGCTGACTGGGTGGCAGAGATCTGACCTAGCCATGGACATATTTTCATTATTCTAGAGTGGGCCCAACTCCTGTCTCCTGTAAAATGTAAGGTGAGGAAGTGGAATTTCTTCCCACTCACACTACTTCAGGGATGTGATTTTTGCCAGATAGAAGCAGAATTCATGGAGTGACAATTTGAGTTGACAGAGATATAGCCACATAAAAATGCTGATCATTTCGTTGACCCCAGACAAGTGGTTAGTTTTAAGTAATATATGGAGATCATTAAGATGATGAGTGTGTGGGCTCTTTGAAAGATAGAATAATGAGGGAAGAGCTAGGAGCTGGCACCTGGGGCAGGGTGCTATTGCAGTCAGAAGAGGCAGAATAAAACAAGGAGTGGAAAGTAGATAAGGGTTATTAGCAGGGGTGCTTTGCAGTTTTTATACGCTTGTTTCATAGTTGTTAATTCCTGGAATAGGTAATCTTCTGAAAGAAGGTTGGTAAAGACAAAACAATTGCAAATACAGAAGAACTGCATGTAAAGAAAGATTTCTACTTATTAGACTCATTAGTGATTGGGACATTTTCTTATCTGATCATTTATGAGTAGAGTATTTTTCATGTAATGGATTTTGTTTTGACTTGTCTGAAAAGGTTCATTACTGGTAGCATTTGTAGTGTAACAATTCTTTAATTCAACTGTATAGGAAGTGTCATAATTAGCCACCCACAATGATAATTAGATATTTGAAGACAGTAGAATGTGATTTCTTTTAAGATGGAAGCCTTCAGCCTCCTTAGTATGGGTGGAGTTGATTTAGTGCCTGGGAGCGTGATCTTTCCTGTCCAGTTCCAGTATGTTTTTACTAGAAAAATAATAGGGAGAAAGAAGTCATGTGGGAACTATTAGCAATTCATTTACTTGCATCCAGTCACTGATTCCAAAAGCATTCTCAATATTCTTTGAACCTGCAATGTGTTCTAGGATCTGCTCAGTTAATCTTCCTTTACTAGTTCAGTACTAGAAGTAAAGAAAAGATTAACAATGGCTTAAATTATCTCCAGATTTCTTACAGGAACTTACCTAAATAATTTCCTTGTACTGATAGTCAGACATTTGAATCTTACATGATTAGAGTCTTGTAATGATCTCAGCTTAAATGGCTATGCTTTTTTAGTTATCTTTTAATTATACCAGTGGATTTCAATTTAACATGTCCCTTTAGGTATACAATGTGTTTTGATTAGTGTCACTGCTTCCATCATTTCCCCCATCCTATCTATCCCATTCCTACCCATCTCTAATCTCTTAGTTCTATTTTCATAGTCCTGTATTGAGTATCATAACTGTATTTACCTACGGTTCTTCTTTTGCTTCCTTTTAGTCCCCATCCCCTTCATACAGTATATCTGAGCTTTACTAATTTCTTCAATCCAAAAACCCAGTGAAATATTTACATAGAGTAGGGGACCATTGGTAGCTGTGTGCACACATTCAGGCATGCCACAGCTAACTGGGGACTGAGTTTTTGTGTAGAACTACAGCTAAGCTATTAGGAATAAAGAGGCTGAGGGAGGAGTCATGGCCTAAGGGAGCTGGTGAAACGGGGATGCCTTGGGATGGTACAAGTGTCTAAGAAGCTCAACATAGGTTTATAGTTTAATTGTTAGATATATTGATGTCAGGAGTTGGAGAAAAGTAGAAAAGATGATATTTCTAGGGTCAGGAAAGGTGAGATGGGGTGGGGTACTAATGGGAGGAACCCCTCTCCCACAAAAATCAAGCAAATAACCAAAGTAAACAGAACCAAGTCCCAAAACTTAGTGTTCCTTCCTTGCTTGCTGGTTAGGCTCTGCTTCTCATGTACCATCCTGGAATCCAGTGCAAATGGGTGTGTGCATGATGCCTCCCTCTACTTTGATCCCCCTCTGCCTTGCCTAGGTTTTGCTGTGGACTAGCAGCATCCCAGCTTAAGATGAAGTACAGAGAGGCTCTAATACTGCTGTTTGAAGGGAGGAAAGACCACCACTGCTGTTTTTGTTCCTTTGCTGTATCAGATGTATTGGGTCCAGCTAACAAATAAAAGATGAGGGGGGAAAAAAAAGGAAAAGAACAAAACACAGAGGATCTAAGTCATCAATCTCATCACTGTTTTTCCAGTTATGTCTAGGCTCCATTTGAGTTTTAAAATTTTATAATTTTCTTTTAGAGGTTTAAGATTCTATAATTTTTGCTTTCCTTTAGATTCTGTCTGCTCATACTTGGCCAGCTTTCCTTACTTATGCCCCATACCTCTTGTTGGTCTGAGGAGATGTTGATTCAGCACTTCACCCTATTTTCATAATTTTAGCTGAGATGTGTGTGTGTGTGTGTGTGCATGTCTACATGCCTGTGCATGCATGTCTACATGCCTGTGCATGCATGTCTACATGCCTATGCATGCCTGTGTGCATTTATGTTGTTTGTCCTCTTCTAAATTTGCATTCCTTTTCTATGAAGAACAAGAGCAGATCTTGTTTTTCTTGCTTCTGGGAGCCAGGGTACTGGAAAGGATTGAGTGAGTAAATAGTAGTATTCTGATTAGAAGATGTTGGTAAGTAATTTTCTTGAAGTAGACTCTGAATTGAGTGATGCATACACATTGATCACTGGTAAGCCATTTAGGGTGTTGGGTGGTAAGCCATTTAGGGTGTTGGGTGTGTGTGTGTGTGTGTGTGTGTGTGTGTGTGTGTGTGTGTGTGTGTGTATGTGTATGTCTGTGTCTGTGTGTCTATATTTTTTGTGCCATTACAGAGGCTTGAATTCAGGGCTTGGGTTCTGCTCTTTAGCCTTTTCATTTAAGGCTAGCACTCTACCACTTGAACCACAGCTCTACTTGCAGCTTTTAGTTGGTTAATTGGAGGTTAAGAGTCTCACAGATTTTTCTACTTGTGCTGACTTCCAAACATGAGATCAGCCTCCAGAACAGCTAGGATTATCAGTGAGAAACATTGATGCCCAGCTTCATGATTGTAATTTGGGAAGTCATTTACCTGAGTCTTTTTCTTTTGGTCTTTAAATACTTTTGATTGAATTTGCCTTTGAACAGCTTTGATGCCTATGTACAGTTTTACAATCTGTACAAATACTTGCACTGTGGGGAATAATAGACCACTGACATAATAAAAAAATCCAATTTATTCATTGTGTAAAGCATTTATGTCTCCTTTTGGCTAGTTGTGTGAAGACTTTGAATATTTTTTTCTAGAGTATTTGATGAAAATAATAGGTAGGTTAGATCACAGAAGTTTTTTGTTTTTTCTTGTGATACTACACTTTAAAGGCCTTGTTTTTGCAAGGCAGTTGTTCTACCACTGAGCCACTTGCCCAGCCCAAGTGGCTTAAGACTATAATTCTTTTATTTATGTCCTCCTTCATAGCTGAGATTACAGGTATTCACTACAATCCCAGGCTTATGGGTTGAGATTGTAGGCTCACTAACTTTTTGCTGACCTTGAACTGAAAATCCTCTCTATCTCTGTCTCCCAAGAAGCTGGGATTGTAGCTATGAGCTACCATAACCAGCACATTTCCAAAAAAAATAATGCCCATAGTTTAAAATTGATTCTCTGTAACACAACAGTTTCCTGTGTTATGCCAAGTCACGAAACGACCACCAAGAAGACCACTGAGACTCAGATGTTCCGAAATGCAAAAGCAAGGCAAGGCTTTATTCAAGCGGCCTGTGGCCCGGGCCTCGTCCTACCCACCAACACAGCTGAGGTTAGGAGGAAGCCCCAAGCTGCGATTGCACAGGGCTTATAAAGGCAAAAAACAAAGTTACAGCAATCAGGTGTTCAAGCAAGCAAGGTTAGGACACGGGTACAAATCTGATTGGCTCAGGGCTCAAGACATTCTGGGGCCGGTTAGAGTTCTTGACTGGCTGGGCCCTAATAAGCTTGCCCTGGGTTTGCTCATAGTTTAAACAGACAACAAAACAGGGGCTGCCTGAAAATGGGGTTTACTTTAACTCTTCATTCCCCCCTTCACCTATGCTTTCTTCCATTTCCTGCTTTGTGGAAGCAAGGTACTTAGCACATGTTGTTGAGTGTTTTATTGTTCATTTAGCATTTTTAAGTAGCATGCTATCACTGCCATCTTTAAAAAAATTTGATATGTGTGTGTGCCAGATGAGGGTTCAGTTCAGGACTTCGTTCTTATTTAAAGACTTTTTCACTCATAACTGGCACTCTGCCACTTTAGCCACACTTCTAATCCAGTCCTTTTTTTTTTTTTCATTGTTGTTGTTGCTAATTTGAAATGGAGTCTCATGGGCTTTCCTACTTTGACTAGCTTTAAACCTTGATCTTCAGATCTTGGCCTCCTGAGTAGCTAGAATTATAGGTGTGAGCCATTAGTGTAGCTTATTTTCAACCTCAGATCCATCAACTGTCTAATTCAGAAGATGAGGCAGTTTTTATCACCTTCATTTTTTCCCCCTCTATTTTCTATATGGCTGTATTGGGATTTTGAATATAGTTGATTATATGGTGTTTACATTATTGTGACTTTATAAATACTATTAACAGTTGAAAACTTCAGTGTGTATAATCTTTCCTATCCAACTTATTGACTTCTCTCTTTCCATCTGGTTACTTCTCTAGTCACTAATCCAACTCCTAATCTTTCCTCTCATTTTTCAAAATGCCTCTCAGGATAGAAAACACGAGAGTCTGTTACTTCCATTAGCTGGAGTCTGTCACCCAGGGCATTCTGGTTGGCGCCCATCTTGTGGCTCTCTTCCTGCTCTTGAGCTTCCTGGGAGTTGTTCAGCTTGCTGATGCTTTTCAGTTTATCAGGGCTGCATATTTCCTGATCATCCTCCTTCTTTCTTGACTCCTTCCCTTGTTTCACACTGTAGCTTCTTAAGAAACAGGGTTTGGGGAATTTATTTCTTTTTTGAGACTTTACAGGTATGGACAAGACTTTATTTTCTCCTTATTTCAATTTTTTTTTTTTGTTAGAAGGTTTACTATAAAATTTTATGTTGTAAGTCATTTTACTTCTGAATTTTGAAAGCATTGTTTCATTGTTTTCTACCTTCTAGTAATGCTGTTATGAAGTCTGCTGTGATTATATTCTTCATCCTTTGTCCCTCACCTGTTTTATATCTGAGACCTGTCTGTTCCTGTTGTGTTCTGGTGTAAGGGTTTTCCTTCCTCCCTTCCTTTCTCTTTCCCTCCATCCTTTCCTCCTTCTTTCCCTTTCTCTCTCCCATCCCTCCTTCCTTTCTTCTATCCATCCTACCTTTCTCTTCTCTCTCCTTCCTTCTCCCTTCCCCCTTCCTCCTTCTTTCTCTTCCTCCCTCCCTTCCTTCCCCCCCCTCAGATACTTGATAGGCCCATTAAATCTGGAAATAATATCTCTTAGATTTAAACATTTTCTTGAGTTAATTTTGTTGACAACTTTTAACTTTTGTTTTCTATGTTCTGTCTTTGTAGAACTATTCATGATGTAAATATTGTATGTTGTGGGCTTCAGGTTTCTAATATTTTACTCATTTTCCATTTCTTCTTTTATGTACTTCTTCTTAAAGACATTTTTCCTTAACTTTATTTTTTATTTCCCAGTTTTTTATTTCAGAAATCATAATTTTTATTTCCAGGATCTCAGTCTCATCTTCCTACCAGTAAGACTGTTCTTGTCCTCCCTCGAAAATCTAGGACATCTTCTCTGCTATCTTCTGAATTAAAGTCACTGAGGTTATTATTATTTTTCCTGTTGTTTGTTGTTTCCATGTTTTTCCTTTTGATTGTGGTTATTACTGTTTGGTCTGTTTTCATCTTCCTTCATGTTATTGGTTGTCTTCAGTAACCTTGTTTGTTGTGTAGAAATGAAGAAGGCCTGGTAATAAAATTACTAATAAACATTTACCAAATGCGTAGAATGTTAGAAACTCTTCTCTTTCATCTATTAGAACATATTTAATCCTCATAAATGACCCTTGAGTAAGTTATTACAATTGTTATACCTATTTAACAAATAAGGAAAGTTGAGTCTGGAAATGTGTAAGTTATATATCCAAACTTTTTTTTTTTTTTTGCCAGTCCTGGGCGTTGGACTCAGGGCCTGAGCACTGTCCCTGGCTTGTTTTTTGCTCAAGGCTAGCACTCTGCCACTTGAGCCACAGCGCCACTTCTGGCCATTTTCTGTATATGTGGTGCTGGGGAATTGAACCCAGGGCTTCATGTATACAAGGCAAGCGCTATTGCCACTAGGCTATATCCCCAGCCCCTATATATCCAAACTTGATGTGGGATTTGAGTCCAGGCAGCCTGACATTATAGGCATGTCTTTGGCTTTCATATTGCTCCGTCACTTAATGAAATGAGGAGCCAATTGGAAATTTGGTGCATTTTGGTGGACTTTGTTAACATAGTGTTGCCTTGGTGAGATTGCTTCTTTTTTTGTTTTTAAACAGTTTATTTGTTTTGATTTTGTTGCCAATTCTGGGGCATGGACTCAGGGCCTGATCACTGTCCCTGGCATCTTTTTGCTCAAGACTAGCACTCTACCTCTTGAGCTACAGCGCCAGCTTTTTTTCTACATATGTGGTGCTGAGGAATTGAACCCAGGGCTCCATGTATACTAGGTGAGTACTTTACCACTATTCCCAGCCATATTCCCAGCGTGAGATTGTTTCTTGTGATCAATTCTGATGAGTTGATAGTATTTACCAAAGAAGAGTACTGAACTTCTGTTTAGATGTTTCAGTTGGCTACTGGCATCACAGTTGTTGAGTGTTGAAACAAGACTGTGATGACTGGTCTCAGCCTTTAAAAGCACTTAGGCTCAGTTGCCCTGTGTTGCCCAGAGCCCCTCTTGCTTTAATCCTATCCAGAAGTAGATCTCTGGTCAGCTGAGGTGATGAACTGCAAATTGTCCAATTGTGCAGATTCTGAGAGGAATCTTGAGATCTCCATCTGAAGCCAATTTTTTTTAATCAGTCCTGGGGTGTGAACTCAGAGCCTGGGCACTGTCCCTGAGCTTCTTTAGCTTAAGGCTAGTTCTACCACTTGAGCCACAGTGCCACTTCTGGCATGGTGCTGAGGAATTGCAGAGCTTCATGCATGCTGTGTAAGCACTCTACCACTAAGCCACATTCCCAGCCCCCCCCCCTTTTTTTTTGGTGGCAGTCCTTGGGATTGAACTTAGGGTCTTGGCATTGTCCCTGAACATTTTTGCCCAAGGACAGTGCTCTACCACTTGATCTATAGCCCTACTTCCAGCTTTTTTGGTGTTTAATTGGTGGTAAGTTTCTCACAGACTTTCCTGCCCAGTCTAGGTTTGAAGTTTGATCCTCAGATCTCAGCCTCTTGAGAAGCTAAGATTACAGACATGAGCCACTGGTGTCTGGCCTTGGACTCTAATTTTGAGTCTCACCTTTGCTCAACTTCCTTGATGTAAATGTGATTGATTCTTCTTTTCTCCTCTGAGAGTTTAAGATTTGTCTTCCTTGTGTTTGCTTCCACATACTTTCAGCTTTCTCATTTCACCCTTCTTTAACCCTGTTTTATGGTGAGAAAGCTTAACAAAGTTTTGTCACTCTAAGACTAAGATGTACTTTGTCAGTATGCTACTAAAATTTCCCATCAAGCCCACCGAAATCTTTCTCTGGTGTCTCTTCCTGAAAGGGTTTCATAATGCTTTCAACCACATAGATAACCTTCTGTGGTAGAAGCATGTCTCTAGTGCATGTGTGTGCCTTTCTCTCTCTGTATTCCCTTCCATACCAGACTCAGACTTCTAGAGGACCTAGACAATGCTGCCTATTGAAGTCGCTTGAGAAACTTTGTTGCACTGTGTTGTGTATATGATTTGCCTTCTGGTATGTTTTTCTTGGAGAACATCAGCAATGTATTAAATACTGAAGATCCTAAGGTAGGAGCTTAATATAATATGAAGCAATTTAAGAGATTAAATTCAGATATAAAAAGATCTAGGAAAGTTTACAGGAAGATACTATTAGGAAAACTTTCCAAGTAAGGTCCCTGAGCCCAACAAGCTGTCTCTCTCTTCCCCTGCTATGACACAGGAGAGTAAATGATATCATCTGTCAGTTTTTTGGTCAAGCTTATCATTTTGCAACTTAGGCAACAGATATTTGGTGCTAGTACATTCTTATGTACCTGTTCGTATTTTTGTAGGTATATAAGACTATAAAATTATAATATTAAGTTCCAAAATAATTGTAAACTTTTTTTTTTGTAGAAATACAACTTTAGGGAAAATAGAGTCCCCCCCCCCCCCTTGGTCCTGGGTCCTGGGGCTTGAACTCAGGTCCTGAGTGCTGTCCCTGAGTCTCTTTGTGTTCAAAGCTAGCACTCCACCACTTAAGGCACAGCACCACTTCTGGCTTTTTCTGAGTAGTTTATTGGAGATAAGAGTCTCACAGACTTTGCTGCCTGGGCTGGCTTTGAACCACAATCCTCAGATCTTAGCTTCTTGAGTAGTTAGGATTATAGATGTGAGCCACCAGTGCCCGGCTGGAAAATAATGTTTTAAATTAACCAAACTCATCAAGAAGTCCCATCTGTATAATACTTTCTTTTAAAAAACTAAATTTTTGTTGGGTGCTAGTGGCTCATGCCAGTAATACTAACTATCCTGGAGGCTGAGATCTGAGGATTGAGGTTCAAAGCCAACCTAGGCAGGAAAGTCCAAGAGACACTTACCTCCAATTAGCCACAAAAAACTCTGAAGTGGGGCTGTGGCTCAAGTGTTAAGAGTGCTAACCGTGCACTGAAAAGCTCAGGGACAGTGCCCAGACCTTGAGTTCAGGCACCACAAAACAAACAAAAAAACAACCAACCAAACAAAAAACAACTGTCCCTCACCACCACCACCAACTTTTATATTTTGTAAATTTTACAAATCGCTGTTCCCCCTCCCCCCTTTTTTCTTTGAAATGTTCATCAGGTAGCAAAACTCTTTAAGGCTCTTAAACCTGAATTAGAGAAAGGTAATTGCTTCAAACCTAATATACATTTCTCTTACATTGTATTTTAAGACACTCAAGACACACATTTTAAAAGGTAACATATTGCTATGTATGTGAACATAAAGGAAGAGGTAGTCTGTCATCCGTAGTGAGGATACAGAGTTGCTGGACTGTGAGCACAGTAGTATTCACATGCATGTTCTCTTCTGGATCTACATCTGTGCTCAGGAATCAACGGCATTGGATTCATTACCACAGGCAAACAAGCTGAAATGATTGCTTTGCCATGGTATTTGTTTTTGTTTTCAAATTTTCGGGCCTCTTCCACCTAATTTGTTGGGCTGTGACTTATGAAAACATGTAAGATTATAACTCTAAAAATTCCATTCTTTTGAAACCATAGTATTTGGTCATGGCGTTTGTAGAAGCTAAAAGTATTTTTTAATTGTCTCATGAGATTTGTGGGATGAACATGGAAAAGATAAAGTTGGCTTTATAGTTTGACATAGTTAATTCTCAGTATCCATATCATTCATCATGAAAAATGTGATCACACACAGATTCTGTGCACTCACTATGCAAAATTCATGTGCATTCCAGTTCAAACCAACCACCATCGAGAAACGCTGAAAGTCTGGTTTGTATTTTATAAGTGCTTTGTGTCAATGACTTGCTTAGCTTTATTTATTTATTTTTTGAAAAATGCATCTTTTAAGAATGTTTCATCCAATGGTTAAGTGTGGGCAATGGAGATATAATGCCCTTTTAAATAATCTATTTCTGTCTACATAAATTCCTTGTATTGTCTTTACCCACTGAGTTTCTATGAAAATAAATTGGCTTTGCCTGTTAAAACAAAACAATCCTTTAGAGCTGTGTGTTTTGCCCTTTCCTTTGACAGTTTTTGAAGTTTTCTTTCTGGGCATGGGGCATTAGTATGAGTTTTAGCTAGGGTCCTGCTACCCATGGCTACATAAAGCCAGAGGCCATAGAAAAGAAAATGCCGTTAGGATTGTTAGTGAACATATGTTAATTTTTATAGCTTTTTTTAAAGAAGTGGGAGGAGATTGCCTTTCTGTGAGTTTATCTTTTGGTAATGAGTCAAGGATATGCTAATGCTAATGAATATTTGGGTGTGTTTACTTAAAAAACAGTGGAGCCAGTTCTACAATCCGAGTCTTACCTGGAACTACCAACTCACAACTACAGACGCCATCGCCATTGCAGAGGTCCAGAACTCGTACAGCATTTATTTTCCATTTTCAGGTATACCACCTGAGCTTATTTTAACTTTTCAGGTTCTAGCCCAGGTTTCATCCTTTCCTTTTTATAAGACTCATTTAAGACAAAGTAAAGCCTCTCTTCTCCCGCTTTACTACTTCTGTACTGTCAGGATGAAGCTGAGAGGAATTCTGGTTATTCACTTGTGTTTTTCTCATCCTCGGTCTCCCATGAATACATGACTTGATTTATCTTGATCACCCTAGTTAACTTGCTCCACATTTTTTTTCCAAAAGTGCAAAAGCAGTTTCAGCTAAAAATACAACATATCAAAATGCTCCCAAAGTTGTGGCCTCAGTTCAAATATGCTGATCAATTTTGAAAATCTAAGTCAGCCCGGGCTCATGAAACCAGGGAGAAGAACCTTTGTGGTGAAGGACAGATTTCCAAAAATTCACCACAGCCCTGTTCTTAGCTGGAGTTTGTGCTGATATTGCCAGTCAGCTGAGGGATAGATGCAAAAAGCAGGAAGCATTATTGAATTGAGCCCCAGTGCCAATTTGGGAAAGCAAATTAAAATGTAAAAGAGTATTTTTCCACTCCTGGCATCTCAACATAAAGTGGCAAAAATACATGGTTCCTGAAATTGCTCATCTTGCCAGAAAGGAAAGCCAATTACTAATGTTTTTGGTAAAAAAAAAAAAATGCACACATACTTAGGTTTTTAAAAAATCAAGTGAAATAGCTATACTTTACAAATCAGAATGTATGTATATTTATCGTTGGAAAAATACCTTCACAAAAATGACTGTATTGGGACTTATTTCAGTGTCTTTGGATCTATTTCCAGGTGCTGCCTGAAGAATGGATGATGATGATTTTGGCGGTTTTGAGGTATGTTTTGGTGGTGTTGTTTATGTTTACAACTCTGCAGGGTTCTAAGGGAATAATTATTTTGAAAACATACTATTTCTCATTGGTATTGCTCAATTGGTATTGTCTTAATCACTGTAATTCTGGAAAACAAAGTGAAATGGAAGCCAGGTACTGGTTGCTCACACCCATAATCCCAGCTACTCAGAAGACTGAGATCTGAGGTTTGCTGCTTGATGCATATCGTGGGCAGGAACATCTATGAAATGCCTGACCTCCAATTAACCAGCAAAAGGCAGAAGTGGAGCAAAAAAGCTCAGCTGAGTTCAAATCCCGGTATTGGTACACACACACACACACACACACACACACACACACACACACACGAAGTGGAAGACAAGGGAAAACTATGGTCCTTTTGAAAGTGAAAAGTGGTTTATGATCATTGAAGGTTGGGTTTTGCCCATAGGAATGGTTTAAATGGGGATAATAAAATGATGCCAATGGAATATTGAAGACTAGGGTTCACAAATTGCCAGCAGGAGAGATTGCTGCTAGGCCCATGTCTTCTGGAATCCCTGGGAGCTGAGGGGTGACTTGCCGACCCTGCATACGCTGCCTGCTCACACCTGTAGTGAGCTGATGTAGTGTGTGAAGTACATAGCCCTTTGGTGGTGAAGTTAATTGGTATGTTTGCCTTTCTAAAATACTCTGTCAGGTTTCTGTTGGGGATTTCCTAAGTGGAAATTATTAGCTGAAGAGGTAGTTAGCTTTTACTTAATCCTTTTCAATGCATGTTCATTTTATTGAAATATTTTATAACCCAGTTATTTTTATGGAGCCAGTATAGTCTTGCAGGAAAATCTCTGGATTACGACTCAGGCTGCCTGAGCTTAAGCACTGGAACTACCATCAAGTGAACTCTGAAATTTCCTTTCCTTCCTTTCTTCCTTTCTTCCCTCCTTCCTTCCTTTCCTTTCTTCTCTCTCTCTTTTATGGCTTTTTTTTTGCCAGTCCTGGGCCTTAGACTCAGGGCCTGAGCACTGTCCCTGGCTTATTTTTGCTCAAGGCTAGCACTGTGCCACTTGAGCCACAGCACCACTTCTGGCCGTTTATGTGGTGCTGGGGAATTGAACCCAGGGCTTCATGTATACGAGGCAAGTACTCTTGCCACTAGGCCATATTCCCAGCCCCTCTCTTATGTTTTTAAAGGAGATTTAATGTTTGGATTTGGTAAAAGTGGAATTGTAATGATTAGTGTAATTAATGCTACACAAAGTACATACTAAGTGTTCTGAATTATATAGAATATGGTATGAGATTTTAGCTTTCTTGTTCTCTTTATCATTTTTTTTTATGCCAGTCACCAAACTCAGGGATTTGGTGCTGTCCCTGAGCTCTTTTGCTCAAAGCTAACACTCTACCACTTTGAGCCACAGTGCTACTTCCTCTTCTGTTTATCTTAGTAGAATCTGTCAATATGGAGGACTTCAGTGTATGGGCAAAGTGCTTTTTTTGTGTTTTATCTGAAACTTTCAATTTTTATGTTTAACCCATTTTTATTATCTTTTATATATATATTTATTAAGTGGTAGAAATTTTTTTTTGTTGGTTCTGGGACTTGAACTCAGGGCCTGTGCTCTGTCCCTGAGCCTATCTGTGCCTAAGGCTAGAGCTCTACCACTTGAGCCACAGCATCACTTCGAGCCTTTTCTGTTTATGTGGTACTGAGTAATTGAACCCAGGACTTCATGCATGCTAGGCAAACACTACTAAGCCACATCCCAGCACTAGAATATTTTTCAAGTTACTTGAAATTTTTTGTTAGAATTCCTTCAATTCTGAGGGAAATAAATGTTTGAGATTATTATTTGGCTTAGTTTATCATTTGGAAATTGTTATGTATAACATTTTAAACATGTTATCTAATATAGTATATGTGATATATAATCTATACTATATGCGATATAAACACATGGCATATGTTATATATGATATACGTTTATTATACATATGTAACATGCATGTTATATATTGTACATGTTTATATATTACAATATAGGTTATATATTATATATGCTTTATGTAATATATGTACACACACACATATATATGTGCTCATTAGAGTGACAGTTCCACCCCAGTGTTTACGTTCCATACATCTATTCTTTTGAAGCTACTTAGGTACAGTATTAGTTCACATTACAGTTGAATTGTGGTTATATATTTTTCATAGTTTGTAGAGAGTAGCCATTAGCCTCTGTGCTTCTGTGGCAGATTGCCCCCCATTCAGATCCTTTTATGAGACATCCAGGTAGAATACATATTGAGGTCAGGGGTCTAATTTTCAGTAATAATTTTGCAGTGACAAGGTCACCTGATTCTCAGAAAACACTGTACTCAGTACTCAGTAATTGACTGTTTTGGAGTAAGAGTGTTTTTTCATTGAAAATGTCAGCTTTTGGGGATTTCCTAGAGGTTCAGTGTTGGAAAGAAGATAGAGTTAGATCCTACTTGTTTTTGGTTTAGATTGGTCCCTAAAGAAGGCCTTGGATAATTAAATAAGATGTTTTAGTCTCTTTATGTATAGGTATATTTTTCAGGCATCTGGGGTTTGATCATGTGTTTGCTTGGCAGGCACTTGAACCACACCCCAATGCTTGCTTTACTTTTTGAATAGAGTCTCTCACTTTTTCTTTGCCAGTCTGGACTTTGATCCTCCTTCTTGGATATATGAAATAAAAATGTCATTGATATGGGATTTATTTGATAAAAGGAAAGACAGTTTCTACTTAATAGTGCATTGAGTGGGAGGAGGGGGTTAGGGGTTGTGGTCATGAGGACAGAGTGCCACTCACATGTGTGGTGTGTTATGGAAGAGGTGCTTGCAGTACTTGATCACATGCTTAGTGTGCCATCATTTCTACTTTTCAGACCTTTTCAAACAATCTTGCTTTTGCCCTTAGGCTGCAGAGACTTTTGATGGAGAAAATGGTGAAACCCAAACAACATCTCCTGCTATTCCTTGGGCTGCCTTTCCTACAGGTACTGGTGGATAGCGACTAGGAAGTATTTTTCTTATGTTACCTTTTTGCTTTGGTCAGAACTTGTTTCATTTCGCCTTTTCTGAGCTGGAAATTGAAATGCCTTAACTTCAATCTCTAGGTTAGTGGTTTTGTTAATAACAAAAAACTGGTCACCAGTGGCTCTGTCTGTTGTCCTAGCTATTCAGGAGGTTTAGAAATGAGACTTGAGGCTTGAAGCTGACCAGGCAGGAAAGTCCATGAGACTCTTATTTCCAATTAGCCACCAAAAAGTCAGAAGTGGAGCTAAGGAGCTCAGGGATAGTGGCCAGGCCCTGAGTTCAAGTACCAGGACCAGTCTAAACAAAAACACAATTCCATAAAGGTAGCTTGAGGACTAATTCTAAAATATGACAGAAGGAATACAATGTTTTTATGTTGTAGTATAATTTCCATTTTAAAGATGAATCTTAGTTTAGAAGGTTGAAGTACTAGTTACTTGTTTTAGGTTGCTTTGTTCATTAGTTAACAGGTATCCTTCTTGCATTCTAAAAATAATTTATCATAGCCATTTAAATTTAAATTTAGAAGTTGCTTTGTAATAAAAGCATTCAGAAGTATTTAGATTAAAAATAGGTTCTCAGGGGCTTCAGATAAACATCAGTGGTAGAGCTTGTACATACCATGTCTGAGGCCTTGAGCTCAATTCCTAGCACATACATGCCAATAAAGGAATTAAGTATAAAAATGAATTCCATTGTTGAGATATGCTAAATTCTCTAGTAAATTCCTTGATGTCTAAAGAATATTTGGAAGCTGGTAAATTTTTTCTGTCAAATTATTGGAAAGTCAGATCAGATTATTATAATTATTTACCATACAAATATTCATCAATTGCTTGCTGTGTATTACACACTCTTAGGTTTGGCAAATAGAACTTCCTCTAATCTTGACTTCAAGGGCAAAGGCAGGCGCATGTGAAGCACATTTATCATTGGAGAAAGAATGATGACTTTGTCATTGTGCATTTAGCAAGTGTGTATCTGATGCTTGGTGTGCGTGAGTCAGCACTCTCCTTCAGGCTGGGTATTTATATTGTTCATCTGGCCTTTGAAGGACTCCAATGATTTCAATGTGACAGTGGGAAAAGATATCAAAGGCTGAAAGCCCAATGGAACAACAAAGTATAGGCAAGAAAAAAGGAGTGGTGTAGCTCATTTTTGATTTCTATATTGTTTCTATATTGTTCTATATTGTTTCCCCTGCCTGAAATTCTACCCTTTTCCCATTTTCTTTCTCCTGTTTCCCTTATTACACTGTCATGCTTATTTTCCTTTAATGTGTTATTTCGTGCTTTAATATTTGTGTTTCTGGGAACTTTTCCTAGGAAACCTTCTCAAGTCTTTGTGGAACTTAATTATGTGATTTCCATGTTGGATTGTAAAATTTTCTGGGTTAGATATTACATAATCAAAATGATTTGGTCTCTTGCTCTCTCTGTGTATATGCATATTTTTGGTGGTGCTGTGTTCAAATGAGCAGAGGGCCTAATGCTTGCTAGGCCAGCACTCTTATCACTTGAACCAGATTCCTATTACTTCTTGCTATTGTTACTTTTCAAATATATTCTCTCTCTCTCTCTTTATGCCAGCCTGGACTTTGATCTTCCTTATAGCTTATAGTTGTCTTTACGTAAATATATTCAGAGTGAATAAATATGGAGAAAATGAGTGATTGGAGGAGTAACTGAATCAATGAGCAGGTAAAGCTGACAATGGAAACTAGTAGGAAGAGTTGGGGTAATAAATTACATTTATCTAGCAGGTTAGGAGTTTTAGTGTATTGACAGCTTGTTTATTGTAAAATAGGAATCACAGCCTTGTTCTGCTTTTTGTGCAGTTGAAGAGAAATTGAGTTTTAATGCTAATAGGTATGTTTAGGGATGAAAGCTAGTCTTTTAGATTCCATTTCAGTTGTCAGTAATTGTTTTTTTTTGTACCAGTATCAAGAGTTGAACTCAGTACCTCACTCTCTTGTTTAGTTATTGTCCTCTTGGCTGGTGCTCTACCACTTGAGCCACACTTCCACTTCTGGATTTTTGCTGACAACTTGGAAATAAGAGTCTTTATGTTTTCCAGGCTAATTATTATATAACCTGAGACAGTGTACCTCTGTAAGTGTCTGCTTATATCCTGCAATCCCCAAGACATCATCTCAGCATGATTTACACAGTGGCCCCTCTGAAATGCTGGTGTTGCTCATGATGGGTCAACACCTCCTCCTTCAGAGTCAACTCTCAGTAATGGTCTCTGGGAGATTCCTAGAGTAGATTCACTTTGTTAACTCTGCTTGAGTGCTGCTCATTCTATGGTGGCAATAGTATACATAAGTGAGGAGACCATAAAAGTAAACTTTCTCTTGACATGTATTGATCTTGGAAATCTTCAGTAAGTACTCTAAGATGGCTAAAATGTATCTTGACTCTGCTGATACTGAGGATTGAACTCAGGGCCTGGCACTTTCTTTTTTCTATTTTTTTAAATCTTTTTAATTTTTTAAAATTTATTGTGAAGGTGATGAATGGGGGAGTTACATAAGTAAGGTATTGAGTAGCTTTCTTTTTAAACATTGTTACCCCCCTCCCTCATTTTCTCCCACTTAACCACTAACCACTCCCCTTACCCCAAAGTTTAAAGTTCATTTCCAACATAGAGTTTAGTGAGTATCATTGTTGCATTACTTCATCCATTGTCCTGCTGTTTCTGTGGTTTCCTTTCCCTCCCATAGATCAGATAGGCTTATACAAGAAAAAGGGAACAGAAAATTAAAACAGAAAGAAAAAAAATAGAAATAACTGCATACAGGACATAATACGAATTTCTTGTTTCCAATTCTTGGAGTTCACTTTGATATGCTTCATTATATATGGTTCTTAGTGATTGGGCTATTGTAGCACTGAATCTTCCCCATATGTGTAGAGCCAGTACTACTTGGGAAAAATCTGAAAATGGAAATAGTGGTCAATGTGCTTTCTGAGAGTCAAGCTTTCTTTGTCACTTTGTCTTTTCTTTTTTTTTTTTTCTTATTTATTGTCAAAGTGATGTACAGAGAGGTTACAGTTTCATATGTTAGGTATTGGATACATTTCTTGTATTGTTACCTCCTCCATTCCCCCCTCCTCCTCCCCCTTTCTGTCTCCCCCCATGAGTTGTTCAGTTGGTTTACACCAAACAGTTTTGCAATATTGCTTTTGTAGTCGTTTGTCTTTTTATCCTGTGTCTTTCGATTTTGGTATTCCCTTTCACTTTCCTAGTTCTAATACCAGTATGTACAGTTTCCAGTGTACTCCGATAAGATACAGTGATAGTGCAGGTACAACCACAGGAAGGGGATACAAGAGGATCATCAACAATAGAAGCTACGGTTTCACATGGCATGTTGAAAGTAATTACAAAAGTGATATATCACTCGTTTCCATAACATGGAGTTCATTTCACTTAGCATTATCTTATGCATTCATAGGGGCATAACAATTACTATCTTGTGATCCTCTGCTGTGACTAGCCTAAACCTGGAGCCTGGCACTTTCATTTGGCTTTATTCACTCAAAGCTGATGCTCTACCACTTGAGCGATGCCTCCACTTTTGGCTTTTTGCTGGTTAATTGGAGATAAGAATCTCTCAGGTGTTCCTGCCTGAGCTGGCTTTGAACTTCAAACCTCAGATCTCAGCCTTTTGAGTAGCTAGGATTACAGGCATGAGCCACCAGTGCCCAGCTTATGTATTGACTTTACCAGCAATTATTTGTATGCTTGTGTCAATTACAATGCAGCCTCTCACCTGTGATATGTGTCTTTATGCTTTGCTTACCATAGGAACTGGAAAATGAATTAATATTAAATCATCAAATTCTTCTTTTACTTTTATTTTCCACATACATATGGAGTTTGTTACTTTATTTCAGTGAAGGCTATCCAAAGAAGAGTATTTTTCCTCTCTCCTGCCCTTTCTTGTCCTGTCATCTTCTCTTCCCCTCCCTTCTTCCCTCCCTTCCTTTCTCCCTTCCTCCCTCCCTCCCTCCCTTCCTTCCTGCCTTCCTCCCTTCCTGCCTTCCTGCCTTCCTGCCTTCCTGCCTTCCTGCCTTCCTGCCTGCCTGCCTGCCTGCCTGCCTGCCTTCCTGCCTTCCTGCCTTCCTCCCTTCCTCCCTTCCTCCCTCCTTCCTTCCTTCCTCTTCCCTCTCTCCCTCTTTCCCTCCCTTTCTTCCTTTCTTTTCACTCTCAAATATTTATTGGTTGCAAACTTATGCTGGTAGAACAGGGAAAAACAGAATTCAGTCCTGATTTTAAGGAGCTTATATTCTAGTGGGAGAAGGGTGAGAAACAAGCACATAAACAAGCACTAAATACACTGGTTCCAAGCATCTAATGCAAGGAAGGATATCCACAATGTATGAGGATGGTGTGGGATGGAGGGGGCCATGCTGGCACAGGGTCGTCCAGGCAGGCATAAGGAGAGCCTCCTCTGAAAAGGGATATTTAGGGCCTGTGGACAGGAAGCCAGGCAGTTCAAAGCTGAGGTAAGTGTTCTGGGCAGAGGAAGAATTGCTTTTATTGAGGCCTTTCCCTCCCTGATGTATCCCCTTATATCCTTGCTTCACCTTGCACTGCAGCCTGCCTTTCATGGCCATCGTGTTTGAATCCTGTGGACTAATCTTCCATCTACATGGTGTTCTTGGCCAGTATTCCCATGCCTTTGCCATTCTTCCTGACTTTTAACATGTCCCCTTATCTCCCATCTGCTCAGCCCAGCATTCTTCTTCTTTTACAAAATGACATAATACTTTCTAAATTTGTTCTGTGTCTCCTCAACTGCTTCCTCTGAGGTACTTTTACATTTTTATCTCTGTACTACTTGCTTAGAACTTAGCTGATGTCATTGCATATTTTTAAAAATTGTGTTCAAATACATATCACTAAATTTATCATCTTAATTAGATCACATGTGCAAGTTAGTGTTCTATCCTGTAAAATGGAAACTGTGGATCCATTCTAGATGACCCCTCATTTCCCCTCTCCCTCATTCCTGATAACCAGAATTATGCTATTTTTATGAATCTGGTTGATTTAGCAAAATTGTGCAGTATTTGCTTTTTTTGTGACTGCTTATTTCATTTAGAATAACACTCTGAAGGTTCATACATGTAAAATTGTCAGAAATCTCCCTTTTATTCTGAATAATATTCCAATTTAATGTTCTGTTATATGTCAATAAGTAACATTTAGAAGTTAGGCAGATGTAGTTCATTATAGCATGGTAGTATTAATTCTTTACCTCTCTTTATTTCTCTCTTGATTTTTTTTTTTTTTTGCCAGTCCTGGGGCTTAAACTCAGGGCCTGAGCACTATTCCTGGCTTTGTTTTGCTCAAGGCTAGCACTCTACCACTTGAACCATAGCACTACTTCTGGCTTTTTTTTTCTATATATGTGGTGCTTAGGAATCAAGTCCAGGGCTTGAGGCAAGCACTCTACCACTAGGCCATATTCCCAGCCCCTCCTTTATATTCTTATTTAAAGGAAAATTATTTCAGACTTTGTATGTCATCTATTACAACCAAGTTTGGAGTTTTATAGTCATAGGACCATATAATTTAGAAAAACAAATCCTAAATATTTGACTTGGAAATGTACTGTTTTGTGAAATTGTTGTGATCTAGTATTTTTCTCAAATTTTTTTTTACTTGCTTAAATTTGGGTGCATTTTAATTTTTTATTTGTTTAATAAAATTTTATCATTCAGGTGATGTACAGGTGGTTTACCATTTCATAAGCCAGGTAATGAGTACATTTCTGTTTGGACAATATTACGTTTACTTTCCCCAGGTTTCTCTCTCCCTTTCCTGCCTACAAGTTGCATCGTTCATTTTCCACATAGTGTATACTAAATACCATGCTTGCATTTGTTCATCCTCCCTCCCTCCATTTCTGTACTCCCCTTGCCTTCCCCAAAGATGGAAAACAGAACAAACAAAACAAAAAAAGCAAGAAAGACATCATCACCACCACTAACAAAAAAAATCCATGTATCCTTTACCTGGAAATCATCTCACTAACTAGTATTCTAAATGAGCCTTTGGTTCCTTTCCTGAGAGTGTCTTCCTTTAGTCTTACTCTGCGTGGAAACCTAGTGTCCTGCACAGTTTATCATGCCCCGGTGGATTTTAGATCTAGCTTCCACATATGTCTCTCAGATATTTTTAAGACTACTACTGTTCTACTCTTTAGGAACTAAGCACAGAGAAGTTTAAAAATTAATGGCTATCTTCTGATCTTTATATATGTCTTTGTAAATGCAAGTATACCTATACAGTGATGCCCACTTTTACCTTTGAAGGCAAGCTTTCTGTTTATTTGACCTTGAAAAATTTAAGGATTGCTAGTCTTGGTTTAGAAACAGTATAGATTTCTCATCATGTTTTCTTATGGCAAAGTTTCAGACTTCCTGGAATTTATTTAAATTAATTCTTGAGCTTTTCACCATTCATTCATTTGGTAATCACATATTTGTAAGTGTACTATATATTGGGTTTCCTTCTGTTTTCAGTGATGTTGAATGAAAGCTATCCCCTCAAAAGCCAGAACATTCCATGACATGTGTTGTTAGCATTGACAAGCACTTCCACAAGTAACTTTAGCTTCAATTCTTTGATAGCAGTTGGAAGGAAGGAAGGCATATTGGTTCAGAAAGTGTTGTGCTGTTGCCATTTTGTACAGTGTGGGTGGTGCTGTTTTAAAGGCGACTGACCATTTCCTTTTAACTTTCAAGTGTATAAATGTAAATTGTCTAGAAGGCGAGGTGGGAGGCAAAACCTTGAATACTGTCCTTTCCAATAATGTTTTAAGGTCTCTTGTAGGACTACACAGACCACATTAGAATGCATTGACCATCAAAGGAAAAAAAAATCAAGTGATCCAGATAGATACTTTAATCCAAATTAGCTCCTTCAAAACAGCTTATACAGAAGGCAGAATGAACTGCCTTTCTCAGGCCGATCCTTGAGAAGGGATCATGGGAACTGGACCAGCAGATGTTGGACCAAATAACTTAGATGTGGTTCACCTTGCGTCCCATGCTATTTGCATACAAAGCCAACAGGAAAGTTCAAACATTTTTCTTAAGACATTGGCAGAGAGAAATCTGGAAGGCAGATGCCTTTTTGATTTCATGGTTCAATTTTTCCATTCTCCATTCTTCTGGCCAGGAAAAGCTAGGACGGCAAATCGGTCATTTTATTAATAACCCATTCCGGCCTCTGCTAACCCTGTTTTTCCAGGAGAATCTGTATTACATATCTTTGCAAAGCTCAGAAGTTTGAGTCTACAAATTTTTGTTTGAGAAAAAAAAAGTGTTACACTATTTTTTCTGCAGATTTATCTGTGGTTTACATAGAGTAATAATAAATATTAAAGAAACTCATGGTACATTATATATTCACATATCTGCAGTTTTAACAAGCAGTATGGATAATGTTTAAAGGCTTTCCTTTCTCTTCACTTTGTATCTATATTAGCCTTTTTTTTTTTGCTATCTGATGCCATAGGCTTTATTTTTTTTTCTCAAATTTTTATTATCAAACTGATGTACAGAGAGGTTACAGTTTCATACGTTGGGCATTGGATACATTTCTTGTACTGTTTGTTACCTTGTCCCTCATGCCCCCCTTTTTTTTTTTTTTTGGTTAGAGCACACACTGGATTTCTGTTGGAATATAATTGTTCCTTAGTGTCTTCCACAGGTTATTTGAATGGAAGATTTTTTAAAGTTTCCTTTTTTTTTTTCTATTTCCTCTATTTACTTACTCTCCCCTCCCCAAGTTATTAAGTCATCTTGTTTTGTTCTGGAATCAGTTGCATTAAACCAATTCTAAAATGATAGCTTCTGTAAAATAGTGAATTACTAGTCTTTTTGTTTTGTTTTGATTTTGCAGTGCTGGGAATTAAACCCAAGGCCTCCATGCATGAATGCAAATGCTTTATGAACTGAACGAAATCCCTAGCACAAGTAAATTTTCAGTAATTAAGGATAGCTTATATTCTCATTAATGTATATGGTAGGGATATTCAAGGATGCTTGTCATGACCCTGAAGAAATTTATAATGTCATTTAAGGTCAAATACTCCTGATAGTGAAGTGAGAAATTGTGGCTTTGCCTTTAGCTGTCTAACTTCTCTGAAATCCAATTAGATAATCTGAAATACTTGATTATTCCTCCAGATTTTGAGTTCTGATCTGTCTTTTACTTTATTATGTTATTCTATTCTGTTCCATTCGGTTCTGTTCCATTCCAGTTAACATCTGTGATAGGAGTAGCTTCTTCTGGGTAAATTCATGGTGTCTGGTTTCATCTGCATTGATCCACCTGACACAGTACTAATGTAATAAATTACATTTGTTTTTAAAAACGTAGCTATGGCTGGATGCCAGGGGCTCACACCTATAATCTTAGCTATTCAGGAGGCTGAGATCTATGGATTGTGGTTTGAAGCCAGCCTGGACAGAAAAGTCTTATCTCCAGTTAACTACCAAAAAGTCAGAAAAGGGGTTGTGGCTCAAGTGGTAGAGTGCCAACTTGAGCAAAAAGCTAAGGGACCCATATCCTGAGTTCAATCCTTAATACCAGTGCATGTGTGCATGTACACCCCTCCCCCCAAGAAAAAGGATTCCTTTTTTTCTTTCTTTCTTTGATGCTGGTTCTGTGGCCTTGTGCTCTTGCTTGGCTTATTTTCTGATGTTCTACCACTTTAGTCATATTATCACTTAGGATTTCTGCTGGTTAATTGAAGATAAAAGATTTGTCTGTCTAGGCTGGCTTTGAGCCCCAATGCTCAGATCTCAGCCTCCTAAGAAGTGAGGATTATAGGCATAAGCCATTGACATTCAACTTTTTAAATATGTTTGTGGGCAAATAACATAATTTAAAAATAGTGTTGTTGAATCTTTCATATATAACTGTAAGTGAAAGTTTGGCATATATATTTCTTAATATGAAAACAATATTTGGAGTCCTTATGATTCTAAACTAGCAAAATTGCAACAAGTTTTATACTGTACTTGGCTTAGTTTATATGAAACCTTATCTAGCATTTTTATGCCAATATGTATACTTCGGTTTAGTTATCCTTCTGAATCATACTTCTTTGACCTTACAGAATACATGCTTAACTCTTATATTTTTGGTAGACTAACACACACACACACACACACACACACACACACGACATGAAAGGACAACAATATAAAGCTAGGCAGTGACAATCTATTTTGTCTTACTCTCCTGATATAGCTAGTCTTACAGTTTCTTTCTGTACCATTCAGAGATTTTCCAGCATGTAAAAATAATGTGGTCTTTTTCTATAGATGATTGTACTATAGGTTGTTCTCCCACTGTAACTCAGATAACTTACTGTAGAAATACTCTTAGCCTTTCCAAATTCATTTTAGTAGTATTCTTGTGAATATACCATTATTTGTGTAAGCAATATTTTCCTCTCAATTTCTCATTGTTACAGTGAGAATATACTTGTATTTTTGGCATATTTCTCTTAATTAGATAATTAATATGTAATGTTGCTGTGGCTTTATGGAAATAGCTTTGAAAGTTAGCAAATATATAAGCACAGAACAAATAACATGTTTTCTGACTGCATAATTTTAAATTTCTTATATAAGGTTACATACAAGAAAACATCGGTGATGTTGAGGGTGAGGGTGAACTAATAAGTCTTCTTAAGCTGACCATGGCAATTAGTACTAGTATAGTAATTTGAAATTCTCTTTAGTTGTGTTTTAAGAAAATGTGTAAAGTAAGGGCTGGGGGTATAGCTGAAGTTGTATAGTGTCTGCTTTGCAAGTATGGGCCCTGAGTTTAAACCTTAGTACTGCTTAACCCCAAAATTTGTAAAATAATGTTCATGGTGACATTGGTTATAATAGCCTTGTGCTAGTTTTCTGTCAATACTGATAAAATACTTGAGAAAAATCAATTTAAAAGAGGCTCATGGCTTCAGAGATTTCAGTCCATGGTAGGCTGGCTCCAATATTTCTTAGCCTGTGTATGAAATATATTGTGAAGACAAAACCTGCCCACCTCATAGTGGCTTGGCCAGAAGGAGAAGAAAGGGGAGGGACAGGAGGAAGGAGAAGAAGAGGAAAGGATGAAGGGGGAGAGGAGGAAAAAAGTGGTGGGGGGAAGGAAGAAGAAAGGAAGGAAGGAATTAGGGGACAAGATCTACCTTTACAGGGCATTCCTTTCTTAGTCATCTACCTCTCCAGCTAGATCCTGATTCTTATAACCATCACCTTCTAGTATTTCATTCAGCTTCTGAACACAGTACTGGTTTCGTCCATTACTGGGATCAGAGCCCTTATGATCCTTCACCTCTCATAGCTTCCCGTGAACACTGCACTGAGCACCAAACACTCAACACTCCAGTCTTGGGTGGACGATTCATTTTCAAGCCACAGTAGCACCAAATTAGAAACCATTGGTATTTCCATCCAAAGTAGAACACTTAATATTAGAACTTTGAAAATCAACAAATTACAGCTGTACCTAATTGTAGAGCATTCATGAACATATAGTACTTCTAGGAGATGAGTAAGAGGTCTGCTGACAGACTGCCACATAAAATCCTCATGCTGGAATCTAGATACCTAGTGTCTGCCTTTTTGGGAGTTATGGAATTCTACATTAAGTGTGCAGGGTTTCTCCCTATTATTAGGATGTCCTTCTGTATCAATCATAGAAGTTAATTGTAGTTATAAAATCCTGTTTAAGCTCCTCTTTGATGTGACTATTGTTGCTAGGCTTAATAAAAAACCTTTAAAATCACACTCTGACTTCTCTTATTTGCACAATTCTACTGGCCTTGTGAGTGATGATCATTTTAAGTAATTTCATCATGCAAATTTCCTTC
Organism: Perognathus longimembris pacificus; assembly: GCF_023159225.1. Lineage (NCBI taxonomy): Eukaryota > Metazoa > Chordata > Mammalia > Rodentia > Heteromyidae > Perognathus > Perognathus longimembris. The sequence continues at coordinate 65,398,555 of NC_063161.1, forward strand.
ATTGAAATTAAAATTAAAAAATGTTTTTCTTAAGTGACTGTAACTAAGAGTAATTGTATAGTTGACCTCTTTAGATAGGTTGTTGACCAGTGGACCAGGCCAAGTAATTTTGGCTCAAATCCTACAGAAACTGCCTAAAGTATTTTGGGATGTAGAGATATGTGTTGGATGTCTGAATAGTCAAAATTTACCTAAACTCCTAAACTTAATTCTAAGACATGAAGTTTTGATAATTTTATATCTGTCAAGTCTTTTATGAAAGTGGTTAAAGGGTGAATTAGTGAGCATTCTTATCAATTTGGAAGAAGTTTTAATTTTGTTTAACACAGAGCTGTTTGAACACTTCCAATATTCAATTATTGCATCTATTTGTTAACATCAATTAATTATATAAGGTTGTTTGATTTTAACATGTCCACTTATATATCCAGTAGATGTTGATCAGAGTCCTCCCTCCATCCATCCTTCTTCCTCCCCCCACCTCCCCTGTCCCCTTTCCCCCTTCCCCTTTGTACAACGAGCCTCAGCAAGTTTCTTCCATTCAGCCATTGTAGGGCATCTGGACCCTTTCCATAGCTTGGCTATTGTGAATAGTGTCACAATGAACATAGATGTTCAGGTGCCCTATTATATCCTGACTTACATTTGCTTAAATGTCTAAGCATGGACTTATGTCCTGAATTGTAGGATAGAAGTACTTTTAGTTTCCTAAGGAGCCTCCATACTTGTATCTGTCTTTGTTGCCATAGTTTACAGTCTTACCAACAGCATGTTAGAATTCCTTTTGCTCTACATCCTCACCAGCCTCTATTGTTTGTATTCTTGATTGTGACTATTCTGACTGGAGTGAGATGAAATTGCATACTAATTTTGATTTACACTTCCTTTATGGACAGGGCATTTCTTCATGTATTTATTGTCTGTTCTGTTCATCTGCCCATATTAATTGGGTTATTAATTCTTTGGGAGTTTAGTTTCTTGAGCTGCTTGTTATTTTTCTTCTTCAGCCAGTCCCTTAAAATTGTATAAACACAATGTAAAAATAAATTATTTTAAGAAAATGTTTTCAGATAGAATTGTTCACTCATCAGTTGAGTGCACATTCATTGAACTTACCTTCTTTTTTGGCTCCTAAAGAACCTAAAGGGGGCTGGGAATATGGCCTAGTGGCAAGAGAGCTTGCCTTGTATACATGAAGCCCTGGGTTCAACTCCTCAGCACTACATACATAAAAAATTCCCAGAAGTGGGGCTGGGGATATGGCCTAGTGGCAAGAGTGCTTGTCTCGTATACATGAGGCCCTGAGTTCGATTCCCCAGCACCACATATACAGAAAACAGCCAGAAGTGGCGCTGTGGCTCAAGTGGCAGAGTGCTAGCCTTGAGCAAAGAGAAGCCAGGGACAGTGCTCACAAGCCCTGAGTTCAAGGCCCAGGACTGGCCAAAAAAAAAAAAAAATTCCCAGAAGTGGCGCTCAAGTGGCAGAGTGCTAGCCTTGAGCAAAAAAAAAAAAAAAAAAGAAGCCAGGGACAGCACTCAGGCCTGGAGTCCAAGGCCCAAGACTGGCCAAAAAAAAGAACCTAAATGTTCCTTAAAGTATTTTAAGCCTTTGATTTTACAGTGTAAAGTTAAGTATTCAGCTTTGATGGAATATATTGAAGTTTATGGATTTTATTATTACCATGTTTGAAATTATGGGTAGAGACTACTTCTGTTTTCCTTTGGTTGACTTTTTTCACCATCCAATCAATATTTATTGTATACAAGCCCCAAGGAGGCCCAAAGGAGACAAATGTTTGCCTTTATGGACTTTTAAGTGAATAAGCTATATTAAAATGGAACAAAAGCTACACAAATTATTTACTGAATTATAACTGTTCAAGTACAGCCTGGGTACCAAGTACCAGTATAGCCTATAATAAGGGAAGCTGAAAGTGAGTGAGGTTGGCACTGCTTTGGAACTGGGACTGGTGTGAAAATGTGTCTGAATGGAGATTGGAATTCATGCCTGTTGTCTCCAGTGATGTGAAGAAGTGCAGTAGAAAGATCTCAGTCCAGGCTGGCCTGCTCATAAAGACCCCCAACTTGAATGTAGCTAGTGCAGAAAGGGCATGGAGAAAGGCCTAGGAGGTGTGGGGCCTTGAGTTCAATATGCAGTACTGCCAAAAAAAATTAAAAATGTGATATATATCTTTTTAATTTTAACCCTTCTTTTTAGAAACAAATATTCAAGGCTGTAGTTTTTCCTTCTGATTATTATTTTAACTTCATCCTACCATTAAAAAAATCATCCGGTTGCAATGGAAGCATTTCTATTTTAAGATGAACTGATTCCCTTAATTCTCAAGCTCTGAGTTTTGCTAGTTATTTTTTATTGTATTGTTTTCTAACTTGATTATTTTCTGGCCAGGGAAAGTAGTTAGTACACATCCCTGGAGCTTGATGGGACACCACATTCCATGGCTAGAGCTGCTTGAGGATGAGTGGAGCTGGTGTTTCTAGGAGCTCATTAAAGAATTTCGGACTCCGGCCAGGTGCCATGACCCACACCTGTAATCCTAGCTACCCAGGAGTCTGAGATCTGAGGATCTCAGTTCAAAGCCAGCTGGGCAGGAAAGCCATGAGACTCTTGTTTTCAGGCAACAACCTAAAAAATGCCAGGAGTGGAAGTAGAGTGCTATCTTTGAGGAAAATAACTCAGGGACAGTCCCTGGGACCTGAGTTCAAACCCCAGAACTGGCATCAAAAAAAGAAAAAATCAGACCCAGACATAAAGAACATGATACTTATCAACTGCAGAGTATGCCTGTGTTTTATGTAAATATTACATTACATAGATTTGATAAATACTTTCATGACAGTAGATTTATAAACTTGTTACATTTCTATGTGTTTTTGTCTACTTTGAGCTTCTATTACCAGGCACATTCATATCTGTTTGTTGTATTGAACTTTTTCTAATTTTGGCCTGTAGTGGGGCTTGAACTCAGGGCCTGGGCACTGTCCTGGAGCCCTTTTGCTCAAGGCTAGCACTCTATCACTTTGAGCCACAGTTCCACTTCCTGTTTTTTGAGTGGTAAATTGGAGATAAGAGTCTCATGGGGACTATTCTGCCCTGGCTGGCTTCAAATGACAATTCTTAGATCTCAGCCTCCTGAGGAGGTAGGATTACAGGTGTGAGCCACCAGCAAGCACACAGCTTGTATTGAACTTTTTATCATTATGATTCTGGATTTTTTGGGGGATGGTGATCTTTTTATGCCTCTGAAATTTTTTTTTCTTTTAAAATCCATTCTATCTGATAATAAGTAATCAGCTCTGGTTTGTTTAGAATTCAATTAGCACTTATTTTTTCCATCCTTACATTTGATGTGCTTAGGGTGATAGCTGTTAATTTACCTATTTTTCATCATTGGTAAGCTGATGTAAAGTTTGCCATTGGAGTTTATAGTTTGTTTTCTCTTTTTAGTTCCCTCTTCCCTTCTTCTCTCTCCCCGTTTGGTCTTCAGGTCCTGCCACTTCACTATGTTTCTCTTCCTACTCTGTCTATTTTGAAATTATCAGGTGCTTTCATATATAGAACATATTCTTCCCCTCTGTTCCTCCTTTTCCCCTTCTTCCTTTTTTCCCCTTCCTCCTTTTTTCCCCATTTTCCTGTCCTAGTACACTGATAGATGTAGCACATTTTCTTTCTTGACTTCAAGGAAGAGTACACTATTTTTAGCTCACTCTATTTTTGAGAATGTAATTCTTTGGAGTCCCACATATATGAAGTAGTATACTTGAGTAGGATCCAAACCTTTTTTTTTTTCTCCCTTTGTGTATTGAAAACCAATCCAAAAATTGTTAGTTATCAGACAAACTGAGTTCCTCAAGGCTCCTGCTCAGGTAATCCATTCCTTTTCTTACTCTTGTAACTGAATATGATATACAGATCTTTTCAGGCTGCCTGACTCAGTTCTGTCACCACTGTAATCTGTAAGACTTATTGGCTGGCTTAAAGTCTTGTTGAACCCCTTTGCTGTTGTATTACTAGAGCTTTTCTTTTTTCAGAGATCGAGAGCCGATATCTATCTGTCCGTCCGTCCGTCCATCCATCTGTCCATCCATCCATCCTTATGGGAACTGGTCCCCTCCATTACAGAGACAGGGAAGTTCCAAGTTCTGTCCCCAGCATTCTGGAGAACCAGGAAAGCTAGTGGTATAATTCAGTCTGAATGCAAAGGCCTAAGAATGGGGTGAGGAGGCACTGATGGTCAAAGTTCTGAGTACAAAGGTCAGAATCAGGAACACAGATGCCATGGGAAAGAGAAGATAGAGATCTTAACCCAAACAAGAAGGACTATAAATTTACTTTTCTACCTTTTTGTTGCACCTGGGCCAAGAGATTGGATGCTACCCTCTTTTTTTTTTTTTTTTTTTTTTTTTTTTGGCCAGTCCTGGGCCTTGGACTCAGGGCCTAAGCACTGTCCCTGGCTTCTTCCCGCTCAAGGCTAGCACTCCGCCACTTGAGCCACAGCGCCGCTTCTGGCCGTTTTCTGTATATGTGGTGCTGGGGAATCGAACCTAGAGCCTCGTGTATCCGAGGCAGGCACTCTTGCCACTAGGCTATATCCCCAGCCCCTGGATGCTACCCTCTTATACTGATAAAATCATGTTTTTACAAATTGATTCAAATGCTAATCTCTTTTACCAAGAAATAACATTTTACCAGCCACTGGTGTGTGTGTGTGTGTGTGTGTGTGTGTGTGTGTGTGTGTGTGTGTGTGTGTGTGCTGGTATTGGGACTTGAACTCAGAGCTGCTAGCTCTTGCTTAGCTTTTTCACTTATGAATGGCACTCTACCACTTGAACCATGTCTCCAGTTCTGGCTCTTTGCTGGTTAATCAGAGATAAGAATCACTCTGATTTGTCTGCTGGGGTTGGCTTCACGCCTTGATTCTCAGACCCCAACCTCTTGAGTGGCTAGTATTATAGGTGTGAGCCTCTGGTGCCTAGCTATAAGGGTATCTTATAAGCCAGAGAAATTCACACATGAAATTAACTGTCACACCATTGTCTCCATGTTATACATCTCATAAACTTTTTTTTTTAATGTGTTTGCTTATAATAATAATCCTTTTTTTTTTTTTTTTTTTTTTGCCAGTCCTGGGGCTGGGACTCAGGGTCTGAACACTGTCCCTGGCTTTTTTTTTTTTTTTTTTCTCAAGGCTAGCACTCTGCCACTTGAGCCACAGCGCCACTTCTGGCCATTTTCTGTGTATGTGGTGCTGGGGAATTGAACCCAGGGCTTCATGTATACAAGGCAACCACTCTTGCCACTAGGCCATATCCCCAGCCAGTAAGCCATTTTTAATTAAGAAAAAAACTAATATTTTTTGCCTATTCAAATATTTACTAATTCTGACCTTCTTTGTTTGCACTCATTTTTCCATCTGATATTATTTGTTTTTCCCCTGAAACATTTTTCTTGTAGTGTGGATCTGCTGCTCACAAGTTCTTTTGCCTTTCATTTGTCTGAAGACATCTTTATTTTACCTTCATTTCTTCCATTTGTTCTTTCCTGTTATCTTTTGAAATGATCGTAGATTTGTGGCAAATCGATAAAACAAAAAAAGCCAAGAGCCAGCATCACACACTCTCAAAAAAAAAAAAAAAAAGAAGGAAAAAGTAAACCGATCGGAGGTTTACAATCTTGAAGAAAAGTGTACAAGGCAAAAATGTGCTTATCTTTCCATTTATTTGCTTAGTTTTTGCTATGTATTTTGTATTTCCTATTTGTTGTATTTTCTTTATTATTTGATACTTTTAATTGCTTTCTGTGGGTATTTAGTGAGATATGTACTTTTATGTACATTTGGGAACAAGCTTTAAAATAAAAATAAAGCAAAACTAACAATATCAACAACAACAAGACTTCTCTGTACACAGCATCTGTTAGTTGGTGTCTAGTTTTACTTTTGTTGAAAGGGAAAGAACCCCACTGTTCTGACAAGTGGAACATTGGAGCTGTTACTTGGTAGATTCTGATCATTATTGTCTATTTCTAATTCATGTCTGAGTGTTGTATTGTTATTATATGCTATGGTCTCATTAGAAATGATGACATGTCAAATGAATGAGCATTGGAATTCTTTTCTTCTTCCATTATGAACTATGTAAATCATAAGCTTATATGTTTTGCTTATTTTAAAGAACATATGGTATCTTTGTCATTAGATATTATATCTTTAGATATGAGTCATAAATTTTCATTTACTTTTCTTTTAGAAAGATGTTATTGGTCATAATATTAAAACATAGTCCTATTTAGAATTTACTTATCCTGATGACATCAGATGTAAAGCAGAAAAATTTGCTTTTTGGAATGTCTTATAATAAAATCAAATATTAGGTGGCCATACTTCACCCATGTATGAAGAAAGTAAGTCATTTTCTTTCTCTTTGTGAAAAGTATATGACTTATTTACTTCTAGAAAGTTATTCACATTTTCATGTCTCTATCATGTACATTACATAGGTCCCTGTACAGCCGGGGAGTTGTAAAGAACTTGGCTGAGTGAGGGATTGTAACTTTTGCCTTCTTTATAAATTTATCTGAGTGATACTTGGTTCTTTTACTGTTCCTCCTCCTCCTCCTCCCCCTCCTCCTCCTCTTCCCCCTCCTCCTCCTCCTCCTCCTCCTCCCCCTCCCCTCCCCCTCCCCCTCCCCCTCCCCCTCCTCCTCCCCATCCCCCTCCTCTTCCTCCTCCCCCTCCTCTCCCCATTCCCCCTCTTACTCCCCCCTCTTCCCTTCCTCCTCCTCTCCCTCCTCCCCCCTCCTCCTTCTCCTCTTCCTCTTCTACTCCCCCCCTTACTCCCCCCCTCTTCCCCCTCCTCCTCCCCTCCCTTCCCCCCCCCTCCTCCTCCTTGTCCTCCTCCACCCCCACCTTCTCCCTTTCTTCCTCCTCCTCCTGCTGTCTTGGGCCTGTGAAACAGGCTGTCACTTGAGACATGCCTTCAGCACCTGGTTTTTAGGACTGGTTATTTTAAAAATCAGGTCTTGCTTCTCTTATGGGCTGCTACTCCTCCGGCTTGGGCTTCCTTCCATTGCTGGAGATGACAGGCACTTGCCACTGCGCCCAGCCCTGTGCTTCCTCTGCAGCTGGAATCATCACCCACCACTGCACCCAGCCATTGGTTGTCATAGAATCTTTCCAGCATTTTTGACTGTCTTCAGAGCATGATCCCCTGTTCCCTATCTCCCCAGTAGTTAGGACTGCCACTCCCGGTTACTAGATTCTTGAGTTTGAATCAGTTTTAAGTTCATGGGACCAATGAATTTTAGTTTTCATAAAAGTGCAGTGTAGTTCTAAGGTTGAAAGTGTAGAAGTTTAGGTGGTCATATTTATTTAGAGTGTTTCTTCATTTTTGGCCATTGCAGATATTAGTTATGTTTTTTGTAGGGTAATAAAATTGGTTTCATATAATCCAAACTATAAGCTTTCCTATGATGAATATTATATGCATATTTTGAAAGTTTATGTCATTATTATGGATATCATTTAGAGAAATTTCAGCTTTTCTTGTTTTAGAATTTAATTTGAAAATTTTGTTTTGCTTACCTGTTAAGATTTATGGGAACTTAAAGTTAGATTTAGTCTATCTGTTTTCCTTAAGGCTAATTGAAGCCACATTTCAGAAGCTCCTAAGTTACAATGATTTATTTACAGGTTTGATAAGTTATATTAACATTTCTATGCAAGACCATGAAAGTGGACACTAAGATTAATAAATGTTTTGAAATGGAAAAAGCCTTAGCCTTATGTTCCAGTGTATTTTTAACATAGAAACCCATCATTTCCATAGCAGTTAGCCTTTTTTTTTTTTTTTTTTTTTTTTGTCAGTCCTGGGGCTTGGACTCAGGGCCTGAGCAGTGTCCCTGGCTTCTTTTTGCTCAAGGCTAGCACTCTGCCACTTGAGCCACAGTGCCACTTCTGGCCATTTTCTGTATATGTAGTGCTGGGGAATTGAACCCAGGGCTTCATGTATAGAGTCAAGCACTTTTGCCACTAGGCCATATCCCCAGCCCCCCCCTTTTTTTTGAGGGAGGGGCGTTGGTCCTGGGGCTTGAACTCAGAGCCTGGGAGCTGTCCCTGGGCTTTTTTTTTTTTCACTTAAGGCTAGTTCTGTACCACTAGAACCACAGTTTCACCTCAGACTTTTTGGTAGTTAATTGGAGATAATCATCTCATGGACTTTCCTGCCTGGGCTGGCTTTGAACCATGATCTTTAGATCTCAGCCTCTGGAGTAGCTAGGATCAAATATGTGAGCCACCAGTACCTGGTAGTAATGAAGCATGTTTGTCTGCCTATCTATCTATCTGTCTATTTGCATTTATTTGATGCTAAATTCTTGTGCCATAAGTTTCTTCCATTTCTTCTGGGTTGCCTTGTTCTTGGTTCAGCATTGCCCTCTGGCTTAGGAGCAGTTTGCTCCTTTCCATCTCCTTGTGGCAGGGAACTCATGGGGTCAGTCCCACAGGAGCTCTGCAAGTGCAGTAGTGTGTCTTAGGTGCTTTGTTCTCCTGGATGTGTTCAATGACCAGAGTCTGTGTCTCTGTGTTCTTCAGCATGTGCAGTGGGAATTCAGCACTCTTTTTCGGCTACCAGCCCTGTGCCCAGCCCCACTGTTTGACCTGGGCATACCCCAATGTCACCACTGTAACACTGGAATGGCACATACTGCTTCTTTAAAGTGATGGCTTTCAGCTATTTGGTAGCTTTTCGGATATGCATATCCTTGATGGCCTGGGCCATTACTTGGGTATTCTTAAAGTGAACACAAAGATTGGAATCTCTTGACTTGGGTGATTTTTGTGGGGTTTTCCAGGTTGAGAGAATAGCGACTCATTTTTACAGTTCACTGCTTACAGGAAGAGGACGCTAGTTAAGCATTTAAAACATTTGTGGATGGTGTTGTAAAAAAGAAGTTTCCAATACTTATTTAGGTTCTATACATACTACCTCTAGTGAATATTCTTTTCCTCTCTTTTTTTATTTTTTACTTAAAAAAATACTTTCTTATACCTTAGCTACATAGCAGAGGAGATTTCATCATGCTGTTCCCATGCATGTCTCCCATGTGTTCATGGTATACGTACATGCATGTAGCTATAGATATTTTCAAGCAACTTAGCCCTCCCTGGATCACCCCCCCCGCCCTGTTTTTGCCTTCGTAATACAACTTCAGCAGACTAAATTGTTCCATTTTCTTTTGCTAACCTTATTCATCTTGTTTCACCCTTGCTAGCCCAATTTCATCTTGTTAGTATCCTCCTACCTTCTTACTGCCAATGAAGCCTGTTTCTCTTTCCTCTCCCCATAAGCCTTCTATTGCTCAACAGCTTCCATTGAGGTCATTCTTTTTTTTCCCCACCCAGTAGTAAGGCTTGAACTCAGGGCCTAGGTGCTGTCCCTTAATTGTTTTTTCCTCAAGGCTAGTGCTTTACCACTTGAGCCACAGCTTTTTGGCTTTTTGGCTGGTTAATTGGAGATCAGTGTCCCGTGGACTTTCTTAATGTGATCTTTAGATCTCAGCTTCCTTTATGAGATTTTTATATAGAGTTTTAGTATAAGGTTTTCTCTCTTTTTTCTTTTTTTTTGTCACTCCTGGGGCTTGAACTCAGGGCTCTGCACTATCCCTGAGTTCTTTTGCTCAAGGCTAGTATTCTACCACTTTGAGCCACAGTGACTTTTATGGCTTTTTGGTAGTTAAACAGAGATAAAAGGATCATGGACTTTGCTGTCTGGGCTGGATTTGAACTGTTTCCTTCAGATATCACCTTTCTGAGTAGCTATGATTATAAATGTGAGCCACCAATGCCTGGCAAGATTATCTTTTTTGAAAGGGCAGTAATCAGTCAAATATTCTGTATTTTAGCTTTGTCTTAAGGTTATAGTGCTTCGTTTATTCAGTTAAGCAACTTTAGTAAAAGCTGAATACAAGTGCATTAATTAGTAAAGCTGTCAAGGTTTTCTATCCCTTGCCTCAGCCTCTTGTTTTCTATCAAACAAATTCAGATTTGTGTCACATCTCATGTTAGATATTAGTACAGATTCACTGTTTTGTCTTTTGACTTTTCTTTTATATTGCCTTATTTTATATTCTCTCTCTCTCTTTTTCTCTTTTTTTCACTCTCAGTCTCTCAATCTTTCTTTCTCTCTTTTGTGCTGATACTGGGGCTTAAAATCAGGGCCTGGAGCTTACACTGGCTTTTCTATTGCCTTCCTCCCTCGGCTTTTCTGCCCATGGTTTGTTCTCTACCTCTTGAGCCACACCTCCACTTCTGGTGTTTTTGCCAGTTAATTGGAGATAAAAGTCTTTCAGATTTGTCTTCCCAGTCTGGCTTTCATATGCCAGCCTTCAGAGTAGCTGGGATTACAGGCATGAGCCACTGGCACTCAGCATCTGATTCATTCTGTTCATGCTTTCATTATGTAGTGATTCTCAAAATGCCGAGTGCTTTAGAGTGATGTAGCAATGGGCACAACTTAACAAACTTCTGACTGGGGAAAGTACACTTTCATTCTCTTCTTAGCACATTTACCCCTTGTATTCCTCCTGTCTTTTCTAGTTGCCACTTCATCTAGAACATTCTTTTCCATGTATGCATGTGCAAATCATACCTTCTTTATTAATTTTATTTTTGTGCTGGTATTGGGACTTGAACTCAGGACCTGGGCACTTGTCTTTCAGCTTTTTTGCTCCAGGTGGCTCTCTACCACTTGAGCCACACCTCTACTTGTGGATTTTTTGCTAGCTAATTGGAGATAATATTTCATGGACTTTCATGTCCAGGCTGGCTTCAAACTTCTCAGTCCTTAGAGGTTGTCCTTCTGAGTAACTAGGGTTAAGAAAGCTTGTTTTGCATATTGCCAAATCACAACTTCATCGATCCATTTCCTTATGAACTTACCATGTACTTGAGCTAAGTTGCTTATCTATAGTAGTCTCTTATTTAAACTACCTAAATCTTTGAGACACATTCAGTTTCCTTATATTTACAGGAGGAAACTTTGGTTTAGGGGAGTTTACATAAAGTTGACTGAGGCTGCATAAAAGGACCCACTTTTGAGTTGAATTCCTATGACTTTAACTTGGCACTCACGTTATGATGTCACAATAGTGTTTCCCAGTATGATCTAATCAAGGAATGTCAGTAGCACAGTGTAACTGGAGAGAACTTAGCACTTAGCTTGGTATCATTTCTGGCTTGGGCAAGCACAGTGTCCATTGAGGTGCTACTAACCAAGAAATACAACATGAGGCAAAGCCTGGCTTTGTAAGATGATAGCAGGCTTAATTTACCTGTTGGACATCTAAATGGATCTGTTTGCCAATCAGGTAGGTATAGGTAAGTATCCAGATGTAGAGAGATATGGGATAAAAGTGTGAAGTTCGTAGTCATTATTATATAGGTGGTCATTTAAGAATGGAGTATGAAAATGCTAACCTACAATTCTGCGTACACTGCCATGACAAGGAAGAGGAATGAAGGAAACTTAATGGGGTTTTGTGAAAAAAGGGCTTGAGAGAGAAGCAAGACAGAAGGAGTTAAAATGGTCATGTAAATCTAGGGGACCAAAGCAGGAGTTCCAGGGGAAGTGGAAGTAGTCATTAGGGCTCAGGATCACTGAGGAAGGTAGGAGTTGAGTGGTAATTTGATTTAGCATGATCAGAAAGGACAAGTGGAGTGAAAACCACAGGGACGAGGGAATAGAAGATGGAGTCAGAGAAGACACTATTCAAGTTTGGTTATGAAGGAAAAGGTATAGAGTAGCTGTACCTCTCAGGAGAGGTGGGCCTCCCCTCTTTCCTTCTTTTCTTCTATCACTCCCTATCCCTATTCCTTTCTCCTCTTCTCCATCTCTTTCTCCCTCCCTTCTCTCTTCTTTATTCCCCTCTCTTTTCTCCCTCTCCTTCCCTCTTGTTCCTTCTCTCTTATCCTTTCTCTTCTCACCTTCTCCTCACCTTCACACTTTTCTTTTCTTCCCTCTTGTTTTTCTTCTCCCAATTTGCTCTTTTCTCCTCCTTCACTTTTCTCTCTCCCTTTTCTTGTCTCCATCTTCTTTTCTTCTATCCCTAATGTGAGACACTGCAGCATTTAATAGTAATGGGACACAAGATCATCGAAGGAGAACATGGCATCTTGTTTTACATTATAGCTATAAACATGAGCAACATAGATGTTAAAATATCCCAGTGTTCAAATGGTACCGTAAGGAATTTCTTGGATCCAGGATCATAGTCTTAAGAGCCTTTATTCCCATTCTTTTTTTTTTAATGTCTTTAAGTAGTTATAGAAAAGAGTTACCATTCAACAAAGCAGTTTATGAATATAGTGCATGTTGGATCAGTGTTATCCCTTTTAATATTCTCACCCACCCTTTTCCTCATTGTTCTTAATTTCTTGATTTTTTTTTTTGCCATTCATTTAAGAAAGCAGTTTGTATACACAATGTATCATGACCTGTGTCATCCCTTCAACATTTTCACTCCACTTTGACCCACCTCTTCCCTTATTTTTCTTAATTCTCTGGTATATACAATGGATTCTTTTTCAGTACTTTCAAAGAATCTTTAAGATAGTGGCTAGAATAACTGCAACACTGTGCTGATGATGTTACTGGCCTATTTAAATTTCCATGGCAACTCTGTGCCCATTTCATAGGTGAGCAGATGCGTGTGGTATGCCCCCAGCCCAGATCACACACTGAGCTGCAGGGGACCCTGCTCACAGTAGTGTACTATTCATTCATTATTTTTTAAAGAAGTTCATTAGTATCCAGGTGTTAGTGGCTCACATTTGTAATCCTAGGTACTTAGGAGGCTAATATCTGAGGATTGCGATTTGAAGCCAGCCTGGGCAAGAAAGTCCATGAAACTCCTATCTCCAATTAACCAGCCAAAAGCTAAAAGTGGAGCTGTGGCTCAAGTGGTGGAGTGTTAGACTTGAACAAAACAGCTCCCTAAGTACTGGCAACAACCATGAATTGATTAATAATATTTTGGTTATAATTAAGTTGAAATATTTTCAAATTGTGAAGCATTCTGTCTCACAAAATGTATCAGTGAATTTTAGGAAAAAAGGAATATATATATATACAAATTATATTTTTCTGTATTTGAATAATGTCTGTTGGTGAAGCTAAACTCTCTTCATCATTTGATATGGCCATATAGTACTTACAGGCACAATATTGCCACAGAGTAGAAGCATGTTAAGATATTTCACTAAATAGGCTAGAATGTCAGTGAGAGTAATAGAGTGTTTAGCTTCTTCATACTTCATGCCCTTCTAAATGTCTTTCTTCAGGGAACAATGCCATCTCCACTGTGAGCTGCCTTCCAGACTTTGTGGTAGATCTACACTGACGTTGCCACTGATGCCAATGTGGAGTGAAGGTCTCTGTGGTTTGGACAAAGGGCACATCCACCAGTTCCTCCTCAGTTTCAAGACGTGTTGAGATTTATTTGAATTTTTAGAATGTTTAAAAGTATCTATTGATCTATATTTTTTCATACTTGGCCCTTGGCTTTATTCTCAGGACCTTTTGTTTTGTTTTTGTGTGCCTGTCCCGGGGCTTGAATTCGGGACCTGGGTGCTGTCCCTGAGCTTTTTAGTTCAAAGCTAATGCTCTACCACTTGAGCCATAGCTCCATTTATGGCTGTTTTTTGTTTTTGGTAGCTAATTGGTGATAAGAGTCTCACGGACTTTCTTGCCTGGGCTGGCTTCAAACTCTGATCTTCACATCTTAGCCTCATGAATTGCTAAGATTATAGGCACGAGCTATCCAGTCTGGCTGATGACATTTTTATTGGAATTCTAATTACAATACAATAATGGTTTTTGTGTTCCAGATTTTATTTTTCTGAACAAGCTATCCATCAGGCTAAAATTTAGACTATTAACAAGAATAATCTTTTAACCAAAAAGATAATTTTCTTTCTTCTTGCTCATTTTACTATTAACAATATTTAATTGCTGGTCATGAGGTCCCTGAGTGTTGGAGTACATCTGTTTCTGCAGTTGTCCCCCTGCTAATAGGCCTGGACATGGCACAGTAAGGCATTCTCTCTCTGTCTCTCTCTCTCTCTCTCTCTCTCTCTGTGTGTGTGTGTGTGTGTGTGTGTGTGTGTGTGTGTGTGTGTGTGTGTGTGTTCCTTTTCAATTCAGTCTGTTTTTCTGGGCTGACTGAATAGGTAATAGGTATAATTCTTTTCTCTGAACTAGAAAGATGTCATAGCAGTGTGTTAGCATATAAACATTAAGAAATGGTAAAACTATTTTCTTTGCCTGGGTCTCACATGGAAAGAGCATATTAATTTAGAGACCCTGGTTTTCGATTTCTATAAAGATCCCTGAGAAACAGTCAGAAATCTTGTCACTTTCATTTTGCTTCCCCTGTTCCTTTTCTGTCTACCCACTCTCTTCCCTGTAATCACCGTTTCTCTTTTCTCTTGTGTTGTTTTTCTAGTATCCGGAGTACACCTTTCAGCTGCTTCTCCCGACATCGTTCTGGATCATGAGCATGCAACTCCCCCCAGCAGCTGCCTCTCTTCGGACGCACTCCTCTCTTCACCAGAGAACACACACTCAGACACCAGCATCGATAGTCATCCTGTTCCTCAAGCACAGGTAATGACAGCTCACTTTCTTGTATGAGCTAATACTGGGACTTGAACTTAGCTTTTCCTCTCAAGGCTGACTCTATAGGGCCTGAGTCACACCTCTACTTCCGGCATTTTTCTGGTTCATTGAATCTCATGGACCTTCCTACTCAGGGTAGCTTTGAACCTTGATCCTCATGTCTCCGCCTCTTGAGTAGCTAAGATTACAGGCAAGAGCCACTCAGCAAGACATTCAGCAAGATGGCACATTTTTATGGGAAGTCTGCCTACATAAGAACTCCTATTCCAATTTGCTTGATGTATGGCTCGTTTTAAAACTTGTTTGATCCATTTGTAATTTCTTTTTCAACTCATTTACCTTAAGAAATATTTGTAGTTATATTCTAATGTTGAGACTAATACCTTGAATTAAAAAGAAAACCTAGATTTTTGTGGCTGAAAAATATTTTAAAATAGTTTTGATATATTAGTGGAAAAATATTTAGGTAGCTGTTGTTACCAAAATAGGCTTTAGTTTTTGATATATGAAAATGTCTTTTCAGGGAGTGCTATCATGTTTTCAAGTACTAGAGCCTCTTTTTGGGTGAAAACAGAAAGACAGCATTTATGGAGTCTGTTCACTGTGATGTTTACTGAACTTGACATTGTGCTAGGCATTGGGGTTAGAGTTCCAATTAGATTTCTATAGTGTTATACACAATTTTAGTAACCTGTTCATTTTGCTGAAAGGTGATGATTAACTTGCATTGATAAATGTCAAACTCAATTTTTAACTTAAAATAAACATATGTTTTAAACATATATTTAAGAAATTTTGAGTATCAGGTATGTCTGTATTTAGTTTCATGTTTTCAACTAATAAAATGTTTTACTGAGGGAAGAGGTGGCATTGATCAAGATCATTTTACTCATAAATTGATTTGTTGAATTGAAATCCTTAAATTTTAAAAAGGAATCCAATTGTATAGCTATTTAAAATATTAAAGAAATTATGAAAATTATAGCTGGAAAAAGAACATAGTTTAAGCTTTTAACTGCACTATTGTCAAAATAAAAAAAATACTTTAGACAATCAAGTGGAGAACTTTAGTTTCTTACCATAAAGATCAAGATATTATAACATTTAGAAGTTTTCTGTTGATTGACTTAAAAGAGGAAGTAATTTGAAATAGTTGTTACAGCTTAATTTTCAAATATGGTTTCTGATGCCTTTTAAATATTTTTATTAGGTAGATATTAACTCTCTTCTCTGTGTTTCTTTCTCTTGGCCTCTGCCCCACCTCACCTCATTTGTGTGTATTGATGTGTATTATTCTAGCAATCAACACATACCCATCTGGACATCTCCCTTTTCCCATTGGCTCTAACCCATGAGATGAATAATGGAACACTTACTCTTGTGGATGGGTCTGATGATCTTGGAACCAATATATCAAACACAGAGCTTCAGGAAAAAATTTCGAGTTTGGAGATTAAACTCAAAGTGTCTGAAGAAGAAAAGCAGAGAATTCAAAAGGTTTGCTGATATTTGAATAAGAGATACAATTTCTGAATGACAAAACTTGAGATTTAATAGAACCCAAAACTGACTAAAAACTTAGTTGGAAGAAAAAGGATGGTGTGTCTTTTCTTGGGTTTAGTTTAAATCAGCCACATCAAAGTATCAATTGGAGAAATCTTTGGTAAGAAATCTCTAGTCTTCAGCTGAGGGTTGTTGGCTCATACCTGTAATCCTACCTGAGATCTGAGGGTCCCAGTTCAAAGCCAGCCCAGGCAGGAAAGTCTGTGAGACTCTTATCTCCAATTAACCACTCAAAAACTGGGAGAGGACCTGTGGCTCACAGTGGTAAAGTGCTAGCCTTGAGCAGTACACCTCAGGGACAGTACCCAGGCCCTGAGTTCAAACCCCATGACAACAACAACAAAAAAAAAACTCTAGTTCTACATATGTATTTTATTGTTGTTGTTTGTGCTGGTATTAGAGCTTGAACTCAGGGCCTGTGGGCTATTCCCTTTACTCAAGGATAGTGCTGTACCACTTGAGTTATACCTACACTGGGCTTTTGATTGCTAATTGGAGGTACAAGTTTCCTCCTCTGGCTGGCTTTGAACTGCATTCCTCAGCTCTCAGCCTCGTGAATAACTAAGATTATAATTCATGAACCATGCCTAGCACACATATATATTTTTAGCCTTAAAAATATTTTCTTGGGGGCTGGGGATATAGCCTAGTGGCAAGAGTGCCTGCCTCGGATACACGAGGCCCTAGGTTCGATTCCCCAGCACCACATATACAGAAAACGGCCAGAAGCGGCGCTGTGGCTCAAGTGGCGGAGTGCTAGCCTTGAGCGGGAAGAAGCCAGGGACAGTGCTCAGGCCCTGAGTCCAAGGCCCAGGACTGGCCAAAAAAAAAAAAATAAACCGGCAGATATTTTTTGTTTATTTAAAAATTATACCTTGAAATGCTACAAAGTTTGTTCTTGGATTTTTCTTGTAGGATGTGGAATTGTTGATGGAGAAGCATAGTGTATTAGAAAAAGACTTTCTAAAAGAAAAGGAACAAGAGGCCATTTCTTTTCAAGATAGATACAAAGAACTTCAGGTAAATTCTGTATTTCAAATTTAAAGTTGAGAACTTTGGATGAACTGTGAGCCATAATTTCAGAAAGTACTCAATAAATACCTTATGAATTTGTAATCCAATACTTGCTTAAATAAATGGTAATATATTGATCAGCATTAGTAAAATTAATGGAACTAGATAGCTGTGGTATGATTCTATGAGGTGTGTGTGTGTGTGTGCGCGCGTGTGTGTATGTGTGCGCGTGCACTTGTGCTTGCGTGCCATACTAGGGCTTGAACTGAGGGCCTTGCACTCTAGCTTGCTTAACATTGTTACTCAAGGCTAGTGCTCTACTTCTGGCTTTTTGCTGGTTGAAAATAAAAGTGTCACAGAATTTTTTCTCTCTGAGTTGGATTGAAACCGTGATCCTCAGATCTCAGCCTCCTGAATAGCTAGGATTACAGGTGAAACTTACAGTGCATCATGGAAGTCCCTCTTTGTAATGCTAGAGATGAAACCTATCTACTCTCTTTATTCAATTCATACTTTTGTCTATCCAGGTTTCTACCCAGGTGATCACCACTACCATTACTTCTCCCTTGGAATACTGAAGAACCTTCTAACTTCTTTTTGCTTTTTTCATTCTACGCTACAGACCATTGCCCACGGCTCAGCCACTGAGGTCTGTGTAGCACTTACAGGTACTATGCACTTCCTGCCCTGAATCCTACACGAAAAGCCACGTTGTTAACATGATACCAAAGCCTGCTGTCTTCTATCCCTTCTTGTTTTTCGGTTGAATTTCTGTGTTTTGAGTTCCCCTCCTTCACCCACACAGTTGCTGTTTTTCCTTACATGTATAGTTCTAATGTCAGCTTTCCTTCAAGCCATTCCTGATAGTTCTGGCATCCTGCCCCCACCCACAATCTTATTTTCTGATGTTTTTCCTCTCTAGCATTTTTAAAGTTGTTTGAAGCTTGTTTGTTTGCCTGAATCCTTACCATAGTCTCCTTCATTAGCCTTCTAGCTTATGTACTTGCTCTTCTTCCAGAGCTTTTCTTTTTCTTTCTTCTTTTCTTTTTGCTGGTACTGGGTCTTGGGCTGGGATGGTCTCACTTAACTTTACCACTTAAGACAGATGCTGGCTCTCTAGCACTCGAACCACAGCTCCACCCCCAGCTTTTTGCTGTTTAGTCGGAGATAAGACTCAACAGCTTAACTGCCTGACCAGGCTTTGTGCCTCTGTCCTCAGATCTCAGCCTTGTGAGTAGCTGGGATTACAGATAGGACTGCTGGTTTCCTGTGTTTTTGTTAAAGCTAATAGTGTCCTTTAAAACATGTAAATTGGACAAGATCCCAATATGAATTCTCATCCCCATCTCAAAGTAACTTTAGCTTCCCAAGCTTCTTCAGTTAGTTCACCCCTAGCTACTTTAGTTATTAGTAAACAATAAATTCAGGTGAATTCAGTAGGTAGTGTTCCTTGGTTGTAAGAAGGCTTAATTGACCACTGTGACACATAAAATAAGACCTGGTGTACATGGCCAGTATTCCCCAGCCCTTTTTCTTTGACTTTTTACAAAAATTTGTCTATTTAGATCTCTCTGCTTAGAATATTTTCCCTTCAGGTGCTGGTGACTCACACCTGTAATTGTAGCTACTCGGGAGGCTGAGATCTGGGGATTCAGGTTTGAAGTTAGCCCTAGCAGGAAAGTCCATGAAACTCTTTAGCTCAAATTAATCACACACACACACACACACACACACACACACACACACACACACTCACTCAGAAGTGGTGCTGTGACTCAAGCAGTAGAGTACTAGCTATGAGCAAAAGGCTTAGTGACAGTGCCCAGGCCCTGAGTTCAAGTCCCAGGACTGGGTATGTACACAAAACAAAACCAGAAACAGCGAAGAACGGTGAGAACTCTGTCTTTTCCTTGTCCAGTGGGGACATTGTTTAGTGGATTTACCCCAGAAAATTTTAAGAAAATGTATTTTAATTTGACCTACTGTTTACTATCAATTAAAAACCTCCACGGTACTGGGAATGTGACCTAGTGGTAGAGTACTTGCCTCGCATGGGTTTGATTCCTCAGCACCGCATATATAGGAAAAGCCAGAAGTGGCCCTGTGGCTTAAGTGATAGAGTGCTAGCCTTGAGCAAAAAGAAGCCGGAGGCAGTGCCCAGGTTCTGAGTTCAAGGCCCAGGACTGGCAAAAACCCCAAAAGGAACCCCCCCCAAACAAAACAAAAATCCTCCAATATATTGAACTTATAGTACCTGGCCTAATATTTCTTAAAGAGAAGGGCTTCTTGGCTAATTTGGTCTTTTGTAGATCTTGTCGTGTTTCTAAATTATGGGAATTTTGGGCCGGGGGAATTAATAAACTCTTATGTAGGAAAAGGATGAGTAAAAGTGTAGATAACTAAGGGGGGGTAGTAATTTATATTTTCCAGGTTTATGCAGTACAGGACTATGTGTTAGATATTTTGGAGGTGTGTTTTTCAATACACCTTTAATTTGTGTCATACAGGCTTCACTTTGCAATAATTAGGCCTTATACCACAGAGATTCAGGCATGAATGAATAACTGTAGTATACCATCATAAATAACAATTTTTAAAAAATATTTCCTTAACCATTTAGCATTTATATTGATCGTCACTGGAAAACACCCAAAGTCAAAGTGTCAAAGTCTGTATGGTCTTTATGTTAGTTACTGTTCTAATACTAGCTGAATTTGATGGCTCACACTTTAATCCAGCTATTCAGGTAGCTGAGACCTGAAAGACTTCAATTCCAGGCCAGCCCAGGCAGAAAAATCTGAGATATTCCATCTCTAATTAACCAACACAAAGCTGGTTCTTGTTTCACTGCATGTTTGGGCATTTGATAGAACTAAGAAAAGGGATCACTCTTCTTGTGTTTTTGTGCTTTATGAAAACCTGTTGTAATTTGATAGATTCTTAGATTTGTAAATGGAAAATTCATACTAATCTCTAAATATAATCTTATTTATGTGTATGTCAGTCTTAAGGCTTGAACTCAGGGCCTTGGGCACTGTCCCTGAGATTTTGTGCTTAAGCGTAGTGCTCTACTACTTGAGCCACAGCTCTACTAGCTTTTTGCTGCTTAATTCAAGATAAGTGTCTCATAGACTTTTCTGCCTGGGCTAGCTTTGAACCATGATTCTCAGATTTCAGTCTGTAGGATAACAAGCAAGAACAACTGGGCTGGGGATATAGCCTAGCGGCAAGAGTGCCTGCCTCAGATACACGAGGCCCTAGGTTCGATTCCCCAGCACCACATATACAGAAAACGGCCAGAAGCGGCGCTGTGGCTCAAGTGGCAGAGTGCTAGCCTTGAGCGGGAAGAAGCCAGGGACAGTGCTCAGGCCCTGAGTCCAAGGCCCAGGACTGGCAAAAAAAAAAAAGAAAAAAAAAGAAAAAAAAAAGAAGAACAACTGGTTCCTAGCCATAAGTTGAATGTTAAATGTTGTGTTGTTTTTTTTCTTTATTCCAGGCTCTTCAAATACTTTTTAATTGAACTGTGTAGCTTCTGCTTAGAGCTCCTAGAAAC
This sequence comes from Perognathus longimembris pacificus, assembly GCF_023159225.1. Classification (NCBI taxonomy): domain Eukaryota; kingdom Metazoa; phylum Chordata; class Mammalia; order Rodentia; family Heteromyidae; genus Perognathus; species Perognathus longimembris. Next base: position 65,419,378 of record NC_063161.1, read on the forward strand.
TTATAGTTAACTTACTCCTAAAAATATTTTAAGGGCTTTTGTTTACATCATGTATATTGAAATGTACTTCATTTAGAAATCAGATTTCCTGTAATCTTACCCTGGCCTCCAGACTATAGGGCTTAAAGTGTTTTGAACCCCTCTCTAACATTGCAATTAGTTGTGTGCAAAATTCACATTAACAAACTTGAACACCTATACTCTCCCAGAAACTCTGTTTCTGGCAATGAAAACACAAACATATACATTAACATATACATTCTCCAGATGAATGAGCAAATGAATGCATACAAAACAATTGTCCTACAAACTGAAGTATAGGATTCCCAACTGAGTGGGAATCATTAATGATGAGACCAGAACACGATCAGATCTTTGCCAAATAGATGGGGAAGGGGAAATTATTGTAAAGGCAATGACATATGTAGAGTCTTGCAGTTAGGAAATAACGTGGTCTGCTTGAAAAACTACTATGTCAAGAGTTTCAGAAGTGAGAGTATCTGATTTTATGTCATTATGAGAATATAAGGGGAGAAAGCATTTTTATAGCTGTGTCTGAAATGGTTGCTGGAGACTATTTGAAGATGCTTGTAGCAGTTGAGTAGCAACATGCTTTCATTGTGGGAGGATTTTTTTTCACAGTTGATAAGGATGAGTTGAAAGAAGAGGTAGAGAGAGGTCTTTAGATCCTGCAGAGGTATTTGGGCATAAAATTTAAGGAATTCACTACCTGTTAGGACTAAAGAAGAGGAAGGTATTCAATATGACTTTGCTTTCAGATTTGTGTAAGACCTCAGGCCCTAAATTATCAACTTTCCCCATGTACTATTTTTTTAAGTATATGAATAAAAAAAGAACCATTATTTCTTTGATATTATAGCAAATGAATAATGAGATGGTCAGAGGAGGATACATAAATTAGTATATCCTCTCCTTCAGTCTGTCTTGAATGGTTAGCATTCTTTTGCTCCACAGTAGCATCCAGCCTAGGAAGTGGTCCCCTTCCACTGGGACCACTGCAGTGACTGTGCTGTGCTTCGCCCAGTGTCCATGCTGAATGCCACAGAAGTCATCACACCTAACCATTTCATCCTCATTTCTGTTTTTCTTAGGATTAAAACCAACCTTCCAAAGTGCTTTCACAAGCTTTAATTCTCCCTACTTGTAAAGTAGGAATAAGAGCAGCAGAAGCAACATTAGCACCAGTGATTCAAATTATTATGAGGATTGGATGAGTTTATGTCTGGAGAATGCTGGGCATATGGCAATGTATAAATCTTCATTCACATTATTTTTATTACTTGTTTAGGAGCTAATAGTCTGTAAGAGCCGTGAGGTTTGAGATGATGTCTTTATTTTGGTTTTGTGTAGCAGAGAATATACTAATATTAAAAGCACAATGCATAGTCATTTCATGAATGAATGTTATCTGGAAGCATGCTAATGAAATATTTAGAAGCTAATGCAAAGGCAGAATTGTACTATTTGTTGTAGTGTAATAGAATAAGAAAAGTTCCATTGTATTTTGTTGTGTCTATTATAAAATAACACCTTTTATCATTTGAAGAAAAGTATTAGCATGAAAATAATTAGTATTTGTAGACACAAAATGAAAACAAAAGAAACTTATCAATTTAAAATTACTAGGTACTTAATACGTGATTTGGGGATGTTGTTCTAAGCTGAGTACAGTGGCTCAAGTCCTTTCTGCTTGTGAGCCTGGGGCCAGCCTGGACAAATAGATCCTGAGACTCCTTCTCAACAGATATCTGGGCACAGTGGCTTGTGCCTTTCATCCCACTTATTGAAGAAGCATATACTAGGAGGATCATGGTTCAGGCATGCATGCCAGTACAAAATGGGACCCTGTCTTCAAAATAATAGGGGCATGAAAAGGCCACAGGCATAGCTCACTGGTAGAACTATCTATACCTACCAACTGTGTACCCCAAGTCCAAATCTAGTGTCTTTACAAAAGAAGAACAAACAAAACAAATAGCCACCACCAACAGCAAAGAAAAATTAAAAACAAATGATTGGGATGCATGATTTTTGTTGCAAATTTGTTCATATATTCATTCAACAAATATTTATTTACTTTCTAAAGTGCCAGCTACAACTGTTTTGGATCCTAAGGAAGGACAACAAAAAAGGACTTTTTAGGAGCTTCTGTTTTTGTGAAGAATGGCTCATTGCTAAACATAGCAGAAGATGATTACAACTCAAATGGTTGATGGACACAAGGGTATCAGAATCAGGGGTCAGGGCTATTGTATTGGAGAGGACTAAGGAATAGTTTTATTTTCAAGGTGACTTTTGAGTCAAAAGTCAGAGGTGCTGATGAGAAGACATTAGTCATAAGGAATAATTGGGGAAAGGTCTTTAAGGTTGAAATGTATAAAAAGATGATTCTTGTGGAATTACAATGAGTGCAAGCAGGGGATGCGTAGAATTTAATGATTGACTTTAGGGACTATCATTGTATTTTAATTTATGTGTTAAAGTATACATACTTGAAATATCATATAGCTGTAGCTGGAACTAGTACTAGTTTGTGAGCTTGCTAATATTTAGAACATTTCCTATACATCTTTTATTATTCAGATGAATTTAATATTTGAATCATTATAGTAATTTTCTTAGGCAATCTTAAATTTTCATTCTAGTCATAAAAACTATCATAACTAGTTGCCTGCCAGTGGCTCATGCCTGTGATGCTAAGTTACTAAGGAGGCTGATATCTTAGGATCATGGTTTAAAGCCAGCCCAGGCAAGAAAGTCCATGAGGCTCTTATCTCCAATTAACCACCAAAAGGCTGGAAGTGGAGCTTTGGCTCAAGTAATAGAGCACTAGCCTTGAGCAAAAATGCTCACAGATCCTGAGTTTAAGCCTCAGGACTGGCACAAAAACACATACATAAAATCACAACTAATATTCCTTTGAAGAAATGAAAAGTGATAAATGAAACAGATTTTAAAAAACAGAGTTCAAAGCTATAACCATTTATATACTTTCTCAAAGAATACTGGGGAGCAGAATCTTGCTACCTTACATTGTCATGTAGACAACTTGTATTTCTACTTCAGCTATTTGAAGCTAAAAGTGTTTTGTTTTCTGTGAGCTAAATATTTTTTTCTGTAGCTTTTTGATTACTTCCATGCAACTCATTTCTTCCCATGCCAGTTTTCAGTGTCTTCTGTGATTTAAAACATGGTCATAGAAAACTATAAACTAACAACAAGATTGGAATCAGTAAACGTACATGTAGAATTAATATAAGTCCAGCAGACAAGAAAGTGTTCAGGTGGTTATTTTCTAAACATGTATTAACAATGAGCTTTTATCCTCTGTCTGCTAACTAATAAACAGCAAGTGCAATGTGACATCTTGGTGATAGCTGGGTGATAGTTTTGTAAAATTTGTACTGATGAGGCCTTATAAAATTTAGGTGAAGTGCTTATACCTAACAGTAGCAACAGTGAAGCTACAGAGAGAGGCTAAAGCTTGTCTCTTTTTCTCATAATGATTGATGGACTGTTCATTTTATGAGAGAGGCATCACATTTTCCATGTGCCTAGCAAGACTTCCCCCCCCCGAAAGGTGTTAGATATGAAACAAACTTGTCCTTTTCTGAAATGCTTTTGTCTTAAAAAATTAGTATTTCTCAGCTACAGACGATTCTATTGAGAATACAGCTTAAAATATTTTGGTTTTTCAGTTAGTGGTTTGAAAGTAGAGGTAAATGATAAACTTCAGACTAATGAATATAAATGAGAAATGACGGAGCTTGGGATAAAATTATAATTCATTTACTTTCCAATAGCCTTATAAAAATTTGTCTTTCTTTGAAGAAGAAAAGTGAATTTTGTTATACCTGGACTATGCATATGGCCTTGAATGGAAAATCAAGAGTTTTTCCTGAAATAATACTGAAGAAAAAGCAAGTTAAAATGTGAATCAGTGGCCTGTTATTCAAAAAGTGATTTGAGTTCATTGTTGGACTTCAAGGGCCAATAATTTTTATGAACATACTACTAAAGGAAGGTGTTTGGGTTGGATTTTAAAGTCTTTGTCCTTTGGTTGACTTTCCTTCTCTTTATTCATTTTAGAGTACTTGTTTATAATATTGTGGCATGGATTTCATTCCCACTAAATTCTTCCTTTTGCATCCCTGGCACAGATATGAATATAAAAATTCAAAAACTTAAAGATCTATTCCATAAGCTAAATTGTTTTTCCATATGCCTTGAGCCCTCTTGCATATACTTGAATATATTATGTTTAATTTTTTATCTATGGGTTTATGTACAGTTGGCACAATTCATTTTTTCTAGTATTGAGGCTTGAACTCAGAGCCTAGGCATTGTCTTTTAGCTTTTTCACTTAATGTTGGCACTGTACCACTTAAATTACACATCCACTTTGGGCTTCTTGCTGGTTAATTGGAGTTGAGTCTCACAGACTTTCCTCCCTGGGATGGCTTCGAGCCATGATCCTCAGATCTCAGCCTCCTGAGTAGCTAGGGTTGCAGGTGTGAGCACCAGTGCCCAGCTATTTTTTTTTTTTTTTAATATGGGATGTGAATCAGTAAGGACAGAGAAAGCATATACAGTGCAAATTGTCAGACATTAGTAGGGACATCTTGCCTTGATAAATAGTGTTTAATAGAATGCTTCAGTGGCATATTCCTTTGGTTTTGAGCCATCTTGGAGAATATGACACAGGTAGTTGTGCTTCCAGAACTTACTAGGATTATGTGTATTTAGGTACTATTACTAATTGTACTTCAAAGTTGGATCCTTTCAAAGAAGGAAACAAAACAAAAATCACTCAGTCATGAGAGAAAGGATTTTTAGAAGAAATTATTATCATCAGTAGGGATAACATTGACTTTAGCTGTCTCCTCCTCCTCCTCCTCCTCCTCCTCCTCCTCCTCCTCCTCCTCCTCCTCCTCCTCCTCCTCCTTCTCTTCCCTCTCCCCGTCTCTCTCCCTCTCCTCCTCCTCCCCCTCCCCTTCCCCCTCCTCCTTTCTTCCATTAGCATCTGTTAGTTGGATGGGGATGAGGTGGCTCTATTTTGCCATGCCCAGATAAGCATATGATGTACCTTGGTTAAACTCAGCCCCTGTGTCTCTACTCTCCACTCCTCCCCTTCTTCTTTTCGCAAAGCCAGTCTCAATAAGCTTTACACATGTACAGAAAATATTTTGACTATATTCATTGTCCTCCACCCTCTCTGTTTGAACCCCCATCTCCCATTAATATATCTACCTAGACAGGACCTATTTTACATTTCTTATTCATTATATTTGTGTGTACTAATATCCAAAGGTGTTTCTACCATGGGCATGAACATATACATACAGTGCGGTAATCAGGTTGACCTGTTAGTTTAGTCTCTTGTTCTTCACTCCTACCATCCCCTGATATTCAAGACATAACTGAAATAAGAAAAATTCTCAAATAAAAGCTGGTGCTTCCCAATTAAGGATTTATGTTTGTGGTTCAGTTATATAGCCAAGTTTAAGGCCTATGTCAAATTTGTAATCATGTAGCTTCAGGATTCCCATAAAGGTCAGGAAATATTCTTTTCTTTTTTTTTTTTCAAATTTTTATTATCAAACTGATATACAGACAGGTTACAGTTTCATACGTTAGGCATTGGATACATTTCTTGTACTGTTTGTTATCCTGTCCCTCATAGCCCCCTCCCACCTCCCCCTTTCCCTTTCTTCCCCTGAGGTGTTCAGTTCACTTTCACCAAACAGTTTTGCAAGTATTGCTTTTGTAATTGTTTGTCTTTTTTTACCCTGTGTCTCTCAATTTTGGTATTCCCTTTCAATTTCCTACTTCTAATACCAGTATACACGGTTTCCAAAATACTCAGATAAGATTACAGAGATAGTATAGGTACAACCACTGGAAGGTGATACAAGAACATCATCAATAATAGAAGCTACAGATACAGATGGGATGTTGAAAGTAGTTACAACTGTGATATAACAATCATTTCCATAACATGGAGTTCATTTCACTTAGCATCATCTTATGTGTTCATAAGGGTATAGCTATTGGGCTCTTGTGATGCTCTGCTATGCCTTGCCTAAACCTGTACTAATTATTCCCAATAAGGGAGACCATAGAGTCCATGTTTCTTTGGGTCTGGCTCACTTCACTTAGTATAATTTTTTTCCAAGTCCTTCCATTTCCTTACAAATGGGGCAATGTCATTCTTTCTGATAGAGGCATAAAATTCCATTGTGTATATGTACCACATTTTCCTGATCCATTTGTCTACTGAGGGGCATCTGGGTTGGTTCCAGATTCTAGCTATGACAAATTGTGCTGCGATGAACATTGTTGTGCTGGTGGCATTACTGTGATTTTGTTTGTGGTCTTTTGGATAAATACCCAAAAGTGGGGCTGCTGGGTCATAGGGGAGTTCTATATTTAGCCTTCTGAGGAATGTCCATACTGCTTGCCAGAGTGGCTGAACCAGTTTATATTCTCACCAACAATGAAGTAGGGTTCCCTTTTGGCCACATCTCCTCCAACAACTGTTATTGTTAGTTTTCTTGATATATGACATTCTTACTGGGGTGAGATGGAATCTCAATGTTGTTTTGATTTTCATTTCTTTTATGGCCAGTGATGTAGAGCACTTTTTCATATGTCTCCTGGCCATTCTCATTTCCTCATCAGAGAAGTCTCTTTGCAAGTCTTTAGCCCACTTGATGAGGGGGCTATTGGTTCTTTGCGGTTTTGTTTTGGAAGAAGGTAATTTTTTTAGTTCTGCATATATTTTAGAGATGAGGCCTTTGTCCGTTGAAAGCCCGGTAAATATCTTCTCCCAGTCTGTGGGCTTTCTGTTTATCTTGCGAGCTATGTCCTTTGCCGTGCAGAAGCTCTGCAGTTTGATGCAGTCCCATTTGTCCAACCTTTCTTTGATTTGTAGCCTTTCTGGGTCATTGTTAAGGAAGTTCCGTCCTGTGCCAAGGAGCCCAAGTGTTTCTCCTACTCCTTCCTTTAGTGTTTTCAGGGTGTCTGTTTTGATTTTGAGGTCTTTAATCCATTTGGAATTGATTTTGGTGCAGGGTGATATATAAGGATCTAGTTTAAGTTTGTTGCATGTGTTGAGCCAGTTTTGCCAGCACCATTTGTTAAAGAGGCTATCTTTCTTCCAAGCTATTGTTTTAGCTCCTTTATCAAAGATTAAGTAGGCGTAGTTCTGTGGGTTCATTTCTGGGTCTTCAATTCTGTTCCATTGGTCTTCAGGCCTGTTCCAGTGCCAATACCAAGCTGTTTTTATTACTATAGCTTTATAATACAGCTTGAAGTTGGGTATTGTAATTCCTCCAGCACTGTTCTTTCTGCTTAGGATTGTTTTTGCTATTCTAGTCTTTTATTGTTCCATATGAATTTCTGGATTGCTTCCTCTATTTCATTAAAAAATGGTGTTGGGATATTAATGGGTATTGCATTGAATTTGTAGATAGCCTTTGGCAATATTGCCATTTTGATTATATTAATCCTCCCGATCCAGGAGCATGGGAGGTTTTTCCATTTCCTTAGTTCGGTCAGGAAATATTCTGAGACAAAGACAGTCGAATGTAGATTTTTTCTTTTCTTTTTTTACATGTACCTCATCTTGGTCATTTACAAAGCAATGAACTAATGAACAGGCTAAATATGACATATTAACCTGGAAGTCATGTTTGAGTACTATTTGAACCCCATGCTGTGGTTTCTGAGTTGTCAATAATCTCCAGGATAAATTCTGTGGATGTTCCTCATAGCCAACACAGCTGTCCTCCAGACAGAGGTTCATATGAGGAAAGAAGTTAGACCAGGCTAAAATTACAGGACAAAAGAGAAGCACAAGTACTGTACTCAGTGAAAAGGATGATGGCACTGTTGTTTTTGCCATAGCTCTTTTGGAAAATTATTTTTAAAGCTTCGTGGAAATAGCACAGTTTTTGAAACATGATCTCCCTTTTTCTTCGTAGCCCAGGACATTGGGGTGGTAATAGCCATAACAAGTTTGTCTGTTTTTGGAAGGGTCACTCTGTGTGCCACAGTTCTTCACTCAGATGTAAAGAGAGTTCACAGTTCTTTTTCAATATCAGCCCTTTCATTTGGAAAAGATTTAGAGTGGCTGTAATTATACCTTGAGGAAATCACAAACATAATATGCATAAGTAGACTATGTACATAATGAAAGTCAAGTACTCATAGAAGTAGAGGCAAACCATATTTGGAACTTAGTATGTTATTAGTGACCAGAAAAGAAGCCAACAAAAAGTCCACATAAGAAACAAGTAGTCCACGCAGACACAGGATAGCACACTAGCTTGAGTTAATCTCTCATTAGCATAGGCATACCTTGGACATTTTAAGAATGACTTTTATGCCTAGTTTTTGCAGCTTCCATTTGAAGAACGATATTGGAAACCTTAGAGAAAAATCAGAAAAGAGCCTTCTAAATACAACTATCAAGAACACATGACCTGAAGTATAGTAAACTTTATCTTGAACTGTAAGGTATTTTTAGAGAGGGTTTAAAAGATACTTGTATTCATTTACATTTTCTTTCACAGCAATAAGTTAACAAATGACAAAGGAAATTCAGTGTATTTGTCTTGATTTTTTATTCAGAAAGTAGATAAAGATGGTATGTCTTCTTGGGTGATTAATGTCAGAGTTGATCAATTTACTTTATGTCCTGTTTTTCCTTTCTAACTTGTCTAGGATGCCACTACTGTCCTCATTTTCTTCAGTTGGTCATATAAACTGTTCTATGTGTATTTCTGTGAAAGTCATCTTATTAAAGGCATCACGTTGATTATTCATGTCAGTCCAATGACCCACAGCATTGACAATACTTATCTAGTCCAAGTGTTCTGCCTGAATGCATGTCATAGCCTTTGATAAATATTTGATAGAACTTCACCAATAATCAAAAAAATGTGAATATGTTTTTTCTGTCTGTCCTCTCCTCCCCTACCTTCCCGTCTCTCTCTCTCCTCTTCTCCTTTTTCTTTTTGTTCTTTAAGAAAGGTTTTTTTCTAGATTCTGGTTTGCCTAATGAGGCAAGAAAATACAATTCAGCGAGAAGACATCTTATAAGTAGCTTATAGGAAATTGAATTTTCTTTTTTTTTTCTTTTTTTTTGCCAGTGCTGGGCTTGGACTCAGGGCCTGAGCACTGTCTCTGGCTTCTTTTTGCTCAAGGCTAGCATTCTGCCACTTGAGCCACAGCGCCACTTCTGGCCATTTTCTGTATATGTAGTGCTGGGGAATTGAACCCAGGGCTTCATGTATAGGAGTCAAGCACTCTTGCCACTAGGCCATATTCCCAGCCTGAACTTTTCTTTTTTTTTTTTTTTTTTGGCCAGTCCTGGGCCTTGGACTCAGGGCCTGAGCACTGTCCCTGGCTTTTTCCCGTTCAGGGCTAGCACTCCGCCACTTGAGCCACAGCGCCGCTTCTGGCCGTTTTCTGTATATGTGGTGCTGGGGAATCGAACCTAGGGCCTCGTGTATCCGAGGCAGGCACTCTTGCCACTAGGCTATATCCCCAGCCCCTGAACTTTTCTTTTAAACTGGTAAAAGCAGAAACAGTTGGGCCTCAAAGCAACGAAGCAAGCAAGCATATAGTAGCAACCCCTCTCTCCAAATAGAAGAAATGAGCCTGTAACCCAAGCAGGAAAATGGTGGGCATAGTTGTGCTCTTCCACAGTGCAGGGATTGGCTTGTGTATTGTTTACAGTGTAGACATTTAACTGTGAGGATGAGATTTGACTCTTAATTACTGATTAGACAGGGTACTAAGTATCAGTCATTCTCTTGTCCAATGTTTAACTGAAAATATTACTTAAATACTTGAGAACCATTTTGAGTAGAATTCTAATATAAAGCACTCACCTCCCCTCCTTTTCTTTTTTTGCTATGATTTGTTTCTGGATATTATATTAGCTTTGTTAATCATCTTGTGAGCACCAGTTCTTAACTGCTAACAAGAACAGTTTTACCATCCTGGTCTCTAGAGGACTCAGGATTTAAGAAGGAAAAACTACAAGCAATTATTTTTTCATTGTGTGTGTGTGTGTGTGTGTGTGTGTGTTGGTCAGTACTGGAACTTGAAGTGAAGGCCTTTTACTCTCTCTCTTGGCTTTTTTGCTCAAGGTTGATGTTTTACCACTTGATCCATTGCTCCCTTATTAGAGATAGAATCTTCTGGATATTCCTGCCCCAGCTGGTTGAACTGTGATCCTCAGAACTTAGTCTCTTGAGTAGCTAGAATTACAGGCGTGAGCCTTGCTATTTTTGTCTTATATATAGCACAGACATTTGTCATGCAGTTTTTATTTTTCTCATAAATGTTAATTGGCTTATTTGAGAGTAAATTTGAGCCACTTTGAGGGGGTAGATTAAAAAACAAAGAGAACACCTCTTCTTTCTTTCTTACCCTTTATCCCCTTCTCCAGGAAACACAAATAGATCATTTAATTTCTTAGTAATAAATGGAAAAAGTAAACAGGCAACTCCCAGTCACTCATTCCCTAATTCAAAAAGAACAGAATACTCCCACAGTGGACTTGGCTAGAATATTCTGTCCTCCTCTGCTCAGCCTGGTTCACTGTGAGCACAAAATAATTAATAATTGATGACAGAGAAGAAGAGAATCTGATTCATAGGAATGCTAATAAAAAACATGAAACATCCATATTCTTCTGCAAAATGTGATGTTTTAAAAGCATTCCTTAAGTTCTATTGGAACAAACTAGATTTACACGGTATATTTTCATACATATTGGGAATTTTTTTTACAATGGTTATGATGTGGTGAATTTTGTAGTTGTGGTTACGTTATCTCAAAGAAAACTTGTAAGGGTTTAATAGCAACTTTGAAATTTTGTTTTAGGCTAACATTTGGCAGGAGGAGACTAAGTCTATGGAAGATTGATTTTTCCCCCCCAAAGCTTGAAAATTTTGTTAAAATACTGATACTGGTGGTTAATTGGATGTAAGAATTTCTCAGATTTTTCTGTTCAGGCTGCCTTCAAACCTCCATCCTTCTGAGTAGCTTGGACTGCAGGTGTGAGCCTGTGGCCCTCAGCATTTTCCAATCTCTATTTAAGTATATTCTTCTTATGCAGAATCCTCGTGAAGTATCTCTGTTGGCTCAGGTTGCTGAGTTTTATTAAAATCTCCACATCAAGTAGATTTTCCAGGCCATTTGTCCTCAGTATAAAATGCTTAATGTTACTGTTTTCACAACTTATGACATAATGTCAGAGGAAATCACTGTTCTATTGGAGGGATGTCTTTAATGCCAAGAATCAGTCATAATGTTCTCCTTCATCAAATAACAACATACATGTGATATGTTTATTCTTCTTATGAATATTTTGACTGTGGTCAAACTCATGCTAATATATACTATTAGTCATCTAACATAAATAGTCTTTGTTTTCTTACAAATTCTTTATAAATATAACTAATAATATTCCATTGCAAGTGTGAGCCATCATGCCTGTAATCCTAGCTACTCAGGAGGCTGAGATCTGAGGATCATGGTTCAAAGCCAGCCTGGACAGACAAGTCTGCCCAATTAACCAGCAAATGCTATAAGTGGAAGTATGGCTCAAGTAGTAGAGCTCCAGCCTTGAGGGAAAAAAACAAGCAAAATCTTTCCATTCAAGTCCCTGCCCACCCCAGGATGAAGTACGTTTTTCAAAACCATCTTTTGATATACATCTAAGGTTTTTTCCAAATATGTTTATTAGTATATATTATTTGTATGAGGGACTTTGTGACATTTCCATACATAGAGTTTGGCAGAGGTGTGCCAAATCTGTACCCTGATCAAACTCATTTCCTTTGTGATTCTCTCTCAGCACTCCACCCACCTTCAGAGATTTCAACCATTGTCATCCCATTCACCTTCACCACTGGTTTTCCCCCTGCCAGCCGCTCTCTTAACAGAAATGGTATACGGGGTACATGTATAAGATGGAATATTACTCAACCACAAAGAAAATGAAACTATTCCATGTTGAGCATGATATGCCAAACCTGTTTTACATTGCTGTCATCCATTTTTGTCCAGTTTTTTGAATATATATTACACAAATTAATTTCACCATGTATTTCATACCTGCATATGTTATAGTCAGTTCAACCTCTTTTGTTCTCTTTCCCATCACCTCTACTTGCCTATTGTTCAGCAGCTTTCGGTGAGTTTCCTTATGCCATCTTCATACATGGATACAGAGTATTTAAAGATTACCCACTTTCAGTCATTCTCTTTCCCTCTCCTCCCTCTTCATCCCTCCAAACTGCTCCCCAATTATAATTATTTTCTCTCTATGTTTATATAGACATGTACCTTTTAGGGCTAGACTCCACAAATGAGTGAAAACATGTAATATTTGGCTTTTTGAGCTTATCTTGCTTAACATGATGATGTCTAGTTATGCCCATTTTCCTAAAAAAAAATCACTTATCATTTTTTTCCTTTATGCCCCCAAACAAGTGTCTGTGTTGCATTCCTGCCATTCATTTTTTTTAAAAGGCCTAAATTCCACATATGAGGGAGAACAAGTGATAAATATTTGCCTTTCTGAGTCTGGCGTTTTTTCACTTTCCGTGATGATCTTCAGTTCCACCACCCTCCTGCAGATGACATACTTGGGTTCTCCTTTCTGGAGGAGTAATTTGAAAGAGCAGAAAGGTCTCCCCTCTCTCGGAGCCTCCCGACAGGAGGAGAGAGCTGCTACCACCTTGACTTTGACCAAGTCAGACTCCTTTGATTTGTGACATATAGAACTGTAAAATAATAAATTCATGTGACATCACTAACATTATAATAAACTATTATGGCAGTAATTGACGACTGACTTTAGTTACTTCCTGAGCAATTTTGGCATTGTGCTGGGGAGGAAAGGCAGAGTTGATCTGAAAGAACAGAAGGACTCAAGGCTCGAGGAGAGGCAGTTCTGCAATGGATGCAGGGCACAAGAGGATTTTTTAAAAAGTTGATGTCCTTGTGGGATTGATTAGGGTAGAAAAAGTGATTATCAAGTGAGAGAGAGGCCGGGGAAGAGAATAATGTCCCTGGTAGTTGAGAGGATGAAGAGCCAGAAGACTAGTATGGGAGTCATGATTCCATAGGGCACAAACAGCGTATTACACTAGCAGCAGGGCATCTGGAATAAGCACACATGGTCTTAAGAGATATGATAAGTACACAGGCAAAAGCTTTCTGTTAGCTTCCATGTTATGAGAATGGTGGAAGTAATTGGGGGATTGAAGCACCACTGGAAATAAAACATTACGCTCAAGTGTGTAGACAGACACAGATTCATGAAAACCACAGGTCTTAATTTCACAGTCCTACTTGTGTTTAATTTGTTTGTTTTTAATGTGTGTATGTACTGGTCCTGGGGCTTGAACTTAGGGCATGGGCACTATCCTTGAGTTTATTTTTGTTTTGTTTTGTTTGTTTTTGCTCAAGGCTGTTGCTCTACTTCTTGAGCCACAGCTCCACTTCTGAGGTGTTGTTTTTTTTTGTGTGTGGCTAATTGAAGAATAAGAAAGAATATGAAGCCAAGGCTGGCTTTGAACCATGATCCTTAGATCTAAACCTCCTGAATAACTAGGATTATAGGCATGAGCTGGAAGAGCAGTGATATTCCTCTGAGGAGTCTGACTCTTTCAGCTTGACACATCAAAAAGTAGAAAATACAAGTTTTGTACAGGTTTTATGTAGTTAGGTGTGTGTGTATATGTGCATATGTGTTTGTATGACAGAGAAACAGATAAAGAGAACAGAGCAAAAGGAGGTGAAGCAAAAGAGAAAAGTAAGATATTGTAGGAACAAAGCAGATATAGAATGAGAATATAGACAGGAAATAGGTGGAGAGGAGAGAATGAGAAGATATACACATGTATAAATACATATTCATACAGATTTCTATTCTATTATATGCATATATATTTATACATATATATTGACACAGATATATTCCTCTAGTTCCCAAATGTAAAACAATGCAGCATATATTTGTGTGTGCACACACACATATATAGCCATACACGAGCTCATGTATATAGGGATGGGTGGGTATGGTGGAATGAGAACTCAAGATAGAGTTGTAGAGGGAAAATGTGCTGAGCACACATTTTCAACTTGCACCAGCCCTAGAATTCTGCTGTCATTGTCCTGCTGGTGGAGAACCGCAGAAAGACACTCACAGTGCTGCTGCACTTCCTACCAAGTGGGAACTGGATTCCCCACAATTCTACATCATTCATATAGCAGAGAAGAAAAAGACTAGGCCTTTTCAAATATATATTCTCTGCCACTTTCATAATTAACTAAACAATTCACTGATTTACTAGAAAATTTTGTCATAAAGCAGATCCTCAGAGAATTTTTGTCTTTTCCTATACAACTCTCCAGGAATGTGTGTTTTGAGGACCTTTGGGTGTATCAAGGCTCTTCTAGTCCTGTGAAGACAAGAGCATCTCTTTATTCATTGTCTTTCTGCATTATTCAGACATTGATTTCAGAATTGTTGACATGACTTTTCTGAGAGTGAGGTGTAATGCTTTTGCTGGTTTGCCAGCTACCATTGCCAGGTTAGCAAAAAGAAATAGGTTAGCATCTTAGAGGTGTCTTTTATATTTCATTCACAAATTAATCCTGCTAGTATTTTAATTTTATATCTAAAATTATCTAAAGTGATTATTGTTTTTATGTGTTGAAATCAATATATATTTCAAAAAAGGGGGAAGAAAGTACAGGGTGAAACTTCAGGGAAAGAATTATAGCAAAAAATCAATTATACTAAGAAATTGCTATTTATGTAAGAGTTGAGTTTAATGAGTTGTAAATCTTAAAAGAGTAAACTTAATTTGCAGTTAATAAAACCACATACTAATCTTTCATTTTTGGTGTCAATACTGGAACTCCCACTCCCACTTGGCTTTTCTTAAGGCTGGAGCTCTACCACTACACTTCTGGCTTATGTTGATTGGCTGAATGATAAATGTCTCCTGGTTTGTCTACTTGGGCTGGCTTCAAACCTCCGTCAGATCTCAACCTCCTGATTAGGATTATAGGTGTGAAGGTGTGAACCGCCAATACCTAGCAATTGTGTTTTTTCTTTTTCGTAACACTTCCTCAGTTTTCTCTTTTTCCTTGCATTTCAATGTAAGCAGCAAGGAGGTTTTATTTTATTTCTTGGTTAGGAATCACATCATCTAAATGGGGAGGCTTATCACCCTTACATGTTCTGCTTTCTACCACCATATAGAAAAATTTAGCACAATCGTGTTTGGAGACCTTGTCAGAAGCACCTGTGTTTAACTCTCAAGTTTTAAACTCAGGGCTTCTTGCTTGTAAGGAAAGCATTTTTATCACTTGAGCCCCATTTTTCCAGCCCTTTTGCTCTGACCATTCTTGAAATAAGGTTTTACTGTTTGCCTGGGCCAGTTTGGACTGCAGTCCTCTTGTTTGTACCTCTCGTAGTAGCTGGCATGACCACTGCTTTCAGCTTTTTCTGTTGAGGTAGTTTCTCAGAACTTTCTTTCCAAAATGAACTGGTCTTAAACTATGTTCTTTCTAGTGTTAGACTCCTGAGTAGGTAGGCTCACAGGCCTTGAGTCACTGTGTCTGCCTCCAGAAGCAGTGTTTATTATGACATTTCACACTCTATAAAGTGGTGGGTGACTTCGACTGTCCTCTTCCCTTCGTGCTGAATGTCAGTATTTTGTGTCTATCTTGAGACTTGAACTCAGGGCCTAGGTGCTATCTCTGAGCTAGAGTTAGTGCTCTACTGCTTGAGCTACAGCTTTACTTCTGACTTTTTGGAAGTTAATTGGAGATAAGAGTCTCACAGACTTTCCTGCTTTGGTTGGCTTTGAAGTGCTATCCTCAGATCTCATCCTCCTGAGTAGCTAGGATTATAGGTGTGAACCACCAGTACCCAGTCTCAGTATTGCTTTTATTGAATGTATTTTACCATTTTACCAGGTAGCTCTTCAAAGTAGTCTTCCCTCCCTCCCCTTGCATCTCAAAATTCTCCCAGTCTTTATCTGTTTTTTATATAATGCAAAGCCCTTTTCACATTTTCAGATATTTCTTAGAACAGCCCCTCTCTTCTGTTTTTTGTTTGTTTGTTTTGACTTGAACTAAAGGTCTTGTGCTGTCCCTTAGCTTTATGCTCAAATTTGGCACTCTCCAATTTGAGCCACAGCTGTACAGATTCTGGCTTTTTGCTGGCTAGGAGGTCATAAGAGTCCCACAGCCTTTTCTGCCCGGGCTGGCTTCTAACCACCAGGATCCTCAGATCAGGGCCTCCTTAGTAGATAGGATTACGGTGAGAGCTGCCTACCCCCTGTTCTGCTTTATCTTTTTCTTTCCTATTTTCTTATTTGCTTTGACTTAGTTATAAACTTTGTTCCTCTAGGCATCTTACCTTTAAAGATGTTGTTAGCACAGCTGAAGATAAACATCACACCTCTGGAGCCTGTGCTGAGTAGAGTCTCTTCCTATCCTTGGAGTAAATAATAACAAGACATGAAGTAGTCTGAAGAGTCATGTCACTGAAGTTCTGTCAGAGTTTACTTTCATAAGAGTCTACTCTTAGGCCCTGTAGAATTTGGCCTTTTTTTTTTTTTTTGTCAACAGCATGTATTGGATAGAGATGAGGTGCTAATGGAGAAATGACATTTGTAACAATAATAGCATTGTTGTAAATGTTTTCTTTAAATGAATTCCACATGAGTATTTCTTTCCAACTTGAGAGTGATGAATCTGGTGATTTGTTTATTCATTCCTCCTTTGTTAACTAATTAATTCCTTAAGATTTTGGTCTGAGATGTGGATGTGTGAGGTTGTCATGGCTGGCTTTTGTAAATTAGTTTGTAGAAAAGTGTGTTACTCATGCTGATATATGCAGATTGTGCATTTCTTTGTGTATCTCAACCTTTATCTTTTAGTGATTATTCCATGAGGACTTTGCCTCATTATCTTGTCTTTCTTTGATCAGGAGAATTTACTAGAGATATGGTTTGGATTTTTTTTTTTCTTTTTGCCAGTCCTGGGCCTTGAGACTCAAGGCCTAGGCTCTGTCCCTGACTTCTTTTTATTCAAGGTTAGCACTCTACCTCTTGAGCCACAGCGCCACTTGTGGCTTTTTCTGTTTATGTGGTGCTGAGGAATTGAATCCAGGGCTTCATGCATGCTAGGCAAGCACTCTACCACTAAGCCACATTCCCAGCCCCTGGTTTGGATTTTTCTTGCTGATAAAATTTCAGTGCCATTAATGGGACGAGGAAGAGGTTTAAATTAATCCTTTGAAATTTTGGATATCTTCAGCTAAGTGGACAACCTAACTGAGAGAATATGCTAGTACTTAGGACAGTTTACTATGCTAACCATCTCTATTTCTACTTGTAGTCTTCATACTTTTAGATAGATTTTAATGTACTTGTGTTACTTTTTTCCTTTAATATTTGGATGAAAGTAATTAGTCAGTGAGACTGAGCGGGAAGATTTTGAATATAGAGGGTAAAATCAGATGAAGTGGGACTATAAAGTAGGCATTCATTTAGTGAGAAAGATGTGTGTTAACTCCAGGATACTGACTTTCTTTTCAAGGACTAAAGCTCCTTCAATAAATCGCCCAGACTTGTTACAGCTGAAAATAGTAGGCAAATGAGAAAGGATGTGTTGTTTCCCTTCCCTTCCCTTCCCTTCCCTTCCCTTCCCTTCCCTTCCCTTCCCTCCCCTCCCCTTCCCTCCCCTCCCCTCCCCTCCCCTCCCCTCCCCTCCCCTCCCCTCCCCTCAAATTTCCTTTTCCACATTCTGGACATGTTTACCTATGTCTGCTCTAGTGTAGCTGATTTTGCTGTGAATGGGATGTCATCCCGTGGTTTCTCAGGGTGGTGAAGTGGTGTTGGAAACCTTTTTCAGTATGACAGGGTTAGCTAATTAGGTTCCAGGAAGTAAGCTATTGATAGTTTGATTCTTGGCCAAAGAATTTGGAATTAAGAATCAATCTTTTTTAATAGATAGAATATAATTGGACCATGAATTTCTTAACTTTTTCTATTTTTTTAAAGATGTGATAATTAATTCCAAGCATGTCATTTACATGTTGGCTTTTGACCATCTATGTAGGAGAGCATTCTGTTACCACTCACAGATTAATTTATTACAGGTAATTAGCATAGGTTATACTTGCTTTGACTGTGACTAGCAGTACTAGAATGTGAACTGAAAAACCTTTCAGTTTGTACTATCCTTGAGGTTTTTCTTTTTAAATCTTGGTTCAGGTATCAGAATCATACCAGTGATAGTTATGTACAATTTGTTTTGCTAATTTATTATTTTCTGCAAAGCACTTATATTTGCTGGTTAAATCTCAGTCTTTCCCAGCTACATTAAGGGTGTGAGCCTGAGGTATATGCATCACTTTGTGTTTTGTTTTGTTTTTCATATTATGCTGGCACTGGGGCTTGAACTTTGGGCCTTGTGCTCTTGCTTGGCTTTTTGATTCAAGATTGTTGCTGTAACAGTTGAGCCATGCTTCCACTTATAGCATTTTGCTAGTTTCATGGATTTGTGTACTTGAGCTGGCTTTTAACCTTGATCTTCAGGTCTCAGCCTGGTGGGTGGGGAGCCAGGATTACAGGCACGAGCAAACAGATTTGGCCAATAGTTCGGTATTGACAGGACAGATTTACACATTGAAATGGCTAACAGTCAATCTGATTAAGAATTTTTCTGCTTTTAATGAACTTCATGAGCTTGGACAAATTTTTTTTATCTCAGCTTTGTCATTTATAAAGTGAATATATTAGAATTGTGGTCTTTGATGTCTCTTCTTATTTAAAATTTTCAGTTTTTTTAAAAAGGTGTATGTATTTTTTTGAGTCTTCCCTTTTCACTGATGTTTTGTGATTTAGTATTTTGAAAGAATGCCATCATTGTGGTGATGTTTGGTTTCAATGATATGTTGTATAATTTGGGCTCTGTATTCTTGAATAAAAATCTCAAGCCATCCATGACTACTTAGTAAGTTTTGTGTTTTTCTTTTGGTAACTTGGCAGCTTGGTATGTTATAGTGTGTTAGTAACTTTGAAGTAAGCCCTGGGGTGTTGACTGATCTAATTATACCCTAGTCTATCATAGAAAAGCATTGAGAAAGAAACCGTTTAATTGAAATATTGGAACAGATAAAGACACATGACTAAGCATTTGTTAACTTTCATACTTACCTGGTATCAGAAAAACAATATGAATTGTGAAGTCATTCATTCATTCATTCAACAAACATTGTGAACCAGGATTCAAGAACATTTTCTTGGTAGCTCACACCTGTCATTCTAGCTACTCAAGAGTCTGATATCTGAGGATTATAGTCCAAAGCCAACCCTGACAGAAGCAAAAACTGGAAGTAAAGCTGTGGCTCAAGTGCTAGAACACCAACCTTGAGTGCCTAGATCCTGAGTTCAGACCCCAGTATTGGCACATAAAAATAACATTCTTGCTGGGCAATGGTGGCTCACGCCTGTGTCCTAGCTACTTGGGAGGTTGACATCTGAGGATCACAGTTTGAAGCAAATGTGGTCAGGAAAGACTGAGACTCTTACCTCCAGTTAACCAGCAAAAAGTCAGAAGTAGAGCTGTGGCTCAAGTGGTAGAGTGTCTGCTTTGAGCTGACAGTTCCTGAATTTGAGCCCTAGTACATAATATGTTGTGCCTAATGTCTAAATATGATTATATTGATATTAAATTCTTTATTTGTTTGATAGGTGAAAATTTTTCCACTTCTCAGCTCCATTTGCCTTCCAGTCCTTGCCATTCTAATTCTGTCTTCATACAGGCCTTATTTCTTCAACTGGCACTTGAGATGCATATGTTCATGTATTTCAGGTGACATATCACCTGCTCTGAGTGAACTCACCGTACTTGGAAATCATGGTTATCTCTGTTTTCCTTCTCTTTCCAACAACTATGGTATGTGAGCACCGTCCTCACCTGTTCCATCCACCTCTCCCCATGCTGTGGGGAGTCTGGTGATCACATGGGCCCTGAGCAAAAACCAAGTATGGCTTGTGGAGAGCCATGGGTATATACTGTTATTATATAAGGGTCACAGAAGGTCTGTGCTTAGGCGATTTTTTTAATATCTCCTAGGGCTGGTGAGCACATGCTGGATCTAGGGGATAGCAGGTGAAGTACAACAGATAGACAGAACAATGGCCTTAGATTTGGACCTCTGCAGGAAAACTAGGAGCTGGGGACAAGCCTTGGGAAAAGACTGGCATTTTTCTATTAACATGTATTAATTGTGTTTAACATATTAACATTTTATTAGCATACCAATAGGGTTTGATATGATACTTGAATATGTGTACACGGCATGCTCTGATCAAACCCAGCTTCTCTTTTCGCACCCTTTCTTCCCTTCCCAGATGTTGGGAATTGGGGAAACCATGATACTTCACTGCTGTTTCAGTTGGTGTTTATGGACTACCCATGGTAGCAAGTACTGTTCTGATGCTGTACATACAGCAATGAGTAATTCCTGTTGTCTTAGAGACTGCATCTTGAACTGATATGTTCAAGGAGCTTAGAATAGTGCCTAGCATTGACACTGAGTCATATTATTTAAGAACTTGCTATGCTTTAAATGTGATGATCAGGCATTCCAACTCTAGTCTGAAGGACTACATGTGGATTGTGAAGAGGAAAAAAGCAGAAATAGTGAAAAGGGCTTTAGTAGTTTTTTACTAAGCAACTGGAGGAAAATCAAGAGTTCAGCACTGGGTTTGTTAACTTCAAGATTGCTTTTAGATATCTATGTAATTTTATTAATAGACAGTGAGACAGGTCTGACAGTCATCCATGGCAGAGTTTGGAAATATATATTAAGGAGTTGTAGGTACATAGTATTTAAGGTTATGGTTAGTTAGAGTTAGAATAGCTTGGCCCTGGTGGCTCACATCCGTAATCTTAGTTATTCAACGGTCTGAGATAAGAGGATTGCAGTTGGAAGCAATCTCAGCCATGAAAGTCTGTGAAACTCTTACGTCCAATCATGTAGCAAAAAAGTTGGGAGTGGAGGTATGGATCAAGTAGTTGAGTACCAGTCTTGAGCACAGATAGTTAAGAGTGAGCTCTCTGGGCTTACTTTCAAGCCCTAGGACTGGCACATACACAAAAAAAAGTAAGATTAGAGGTTCTGAGTCTGTAAGTAACTGCATTTAGAAGTTTGGGCAAAGCAGAGGAGCTGGACAGGGGCATTGCAGGAAGACAATCAAATTAGACTCTTTAAGTATTGAAGAAAGACAATCAGAGTCTTAAGTAAATAAAACCATTTCAAAAACAGAAGCAGTGGGTTGGGCATAATGTTGTCAGCAGTAGAGGCAAGCAGAAGTTTTTAATCTTGACAGATGTGCTCATGTAGAATTACAGTAGTCAAGATAGGTAGAGGAAAACTCCAGAACACTCTGTGATGAAAACACATGACAGTTCATATGTATTGCACTGCACAGATTGGTAGAGCTGAGAGCAATAAGCCACGGGTGATTTTGCACATCTGTGCTGGAGTTTGAAGGGGAATGTAGAGGCTTTTAACTGTGGTCCTCAGAGGACCAAGGCATTGTCACTCCAAAATATAGTCACTGATAGTCTGCATGGGAGACCTGGAAGGTAGATCTGAGGACAATAGGAGAAGTGGCTAAAGGAGGCAGATCTCTCGTTCTCTTTAGAAATACACAGAAGAAAAGTAGCCTTCTCAAAGTGTAAAGCTACAGTGTGAAGAAGACTGGCAGGAAGGCCCTGAAGGGCATGGCAGGCATTGCAGCACTGGTCAGGGTTATGAAATTGTCTCCCCTTGTAATAGCAGGAGGAAGAGCCCTTGCACAGTGTGCCTGGGTTCAACTCACTCTGCAGTAAGGGACATAGTTCCTAAAAGTAAGCTGAAACCGGAGCCAGAGAAAAGCCTGGGATGCAGCTCTGTAGACAGAAACAGTCAGCAAATAAAATAATGTGCCAAGAAAGTGTGCCAGAAGTACCAGGTGCCTATGGCTCACAGCTGTAATCTTAGCTACTCAGGAGACTAAGATCTGAGGATCACAATTCAAAGCCAGTCCAGGCAGAAAAGTCTGTGAGACCCTTGTCTCCATTTAACCACCAAAAAGCTGGAAATGGAGCTGTGGCTCAAGTAGTAGGGCGATAGGCTTGGGTAATAAAGCTCAGGGACAGAGCCCAGGCCATGAGTTCAAGCACAAACACACACACACACGCACGCACACACACACACACAGAGGACTGTACACACACAATTATGTAGAACTAGAATGATAGCACAGAGAAATGGTAGAATTCTCTTTCATCACCCCAGCTTGCTTTCTTTTTTTTTTTTTCTTTTGCCAGTCCTGGGCCTTGAACTCAGGGCCTGAGCACTGTCCCTGGCTTCCTTTTGCTCAAGGCTAGCACTCTGCCACTTGAGCCACAGTGCCACTTCTGGCCGTTTTCTGTATATGTGGTGCTGGGGAATTGAACCCAGGGCCTCATGTATACGAGGCAAGCTCTCTTGCCAGTAGGCCATATCCCCAGCCCTACCCCAGCCTATACATTGTATAAATTTAAAATGTATAAATAATACTTTGATATGATGAAATGATTCCCACAATCCAGATATTCAGTACATCTTCCAAGTCACTTTTGTCTGTTTTTTTGTGTTTGTATAGGCTAGTTCTGGGGCTTGAAGTCAGGGCCTAGGAGCTGTCCTTGAGCTTTTTATTTATTTTTTTATTTTATTTATTTTTTTTCCCATTTAAAAATTTTATTTTATTGTTGTTTTAGAGGTGATATACAGAGGGGTTACATTTACATAGGTCAAATAAGTACATTTCCTTTCCCACAGTGTCATCTGTTCCCTCATTCTCTCTCATTCCCTCTCCCCCATTTTACATTACATAATTAATTTTCATCAATGTCCACTGTACTCCACTGCTGCACTTTTCACTCTTTGTCCTCAGATTCTGTGCCCTCTTCCTCCCTCCCACAGACATGCATATGAGTACACCATATGTAATGCAAAGAACAGAGTCGGAAGGGTTAACAGCCAGGCGGCTCCAGGGCTGGGAAAATAGGTGGGCCAGCTAGAACCACCTCTTAATGGTGCAAGGCATCTGGGTGGGCGTGCCCCACATATATGTATGTATATACATATAATTTTATATACATATGAAGAGGCACTTGGGTATTGCACCTTTGTGATTCTCTCCTTGAGCTTTTTAGCTTAAGACTAGCCATGTGAGTCCCAACTCTGCTTCTGACTTTTTGGGGTTTAATGCAAGTTAAGAGTCTCATGAACTTTTCTGCCCAAGCTGGCATTGAACCAGGATCCTCAGATCTCAGCCTACTGAGTGACTAGGATTATAGTTGCCAGCTACTGGTATCCAGGTCCAAGCATATTATTAACTTGTTAGTACTTGTGCTGAAAATTAGATATCCCGTACTTATCCATTCACTGAAAGTTTACATCCTCTGACCAGTGCCTTCCCATTCTCTAGCACCACCCCCAACTCTGGGCTGCCACTGTGCTACTCTGTTTCTGTGAGTTTAATTGCTTTAGATTTCACATATAAGTGAGGTCATACACTTTTTCCAACTTGGTTCATTCTGCGTAGCATAATATCCTTAAGTCTCATCCACATTGTTGGATTTGCATGGTAGGATTATCTTTTTTATGACTGAACAATGTTCCTCGGTATGTGTGTATGTGTGTGTGTGTGTGTGTGTGTGTGTGTGTGTGTGTGAGAGAGAGAGAGAGAGAGAGAGAGAGAGAGTCCTGAAGCTTGAATTCAGGGCCTAGGTACTGTCCCTAAGCTTTTTGGCTCAAGGCTAGAGCTCTACCACTTTGAGTCACAGAGTTCGACTTCCAGCTTTTGGTGGTTTCTTGGAGGTTAGAGTCTCATGGCCTTTTTTGCGTGGGCTGACTTTGAACCACGATCCTCAGATCCTCAGATCCTGATTACAGGTGTGAACCACCAGTGCCCAGGTGTTTTTTTTTTTTCACTGTGAGTTATGCCTCAATAAACATGAGAGGACAGGTATCTGTTTTGATATAGTGATTCCATTTCCTTTGTATACCAAGAGGTGAGATGGCTAAATTGTATGGCAGGTCTGTTTTTAATTTCTTTTGAGGAATTTTGTATGATTTGCCATAATGACTACTCGTGTACATTCCCACCACACAGTACAAAAAGTGGTTCCTTTTTTCCTTATCTCTGCCAACACTGTTTCAACACTATCTCATTTAAAGAGTGCTATCCATTCTAATAAGTGAAAGGTAATAACTCATTGTGGTTTTGGTTTGGTTTTCCCTGATATTTAGTGATGTTGAATGTCCTTACAAAACTTGTTGTTACATAAACTGGTGTATATCTTCATTGCAGAAACTTATATTCAAGGCCTTGGCCAATTGCAGTTGAATTATTGGTGAGAGATTTTTTTTTCTTGCTATTGAGTTGTATGATTTTCTTTACTTGCATTGTCTATTAACTACTTATCATTTGTAGAATTTGCAAGTATTCCTTTGTTTTTATAGATTGCTTTTTCATTTTGTTGATTGTTTTCTTCACTGTGAAGAACCTTTTTAGTTTTGATGTAGTTTCATTTGTCTATTTTTTCCTTCCTTCTTCCCTCCTTCCCTCCTCTCCTTCCTTCTTCCCTCCCTCCCTCCCTCCTTACCTCCCTCCCTCTCTCCCTCCCTCTCTCTCTTCCTCTTCCTTTCCTCCTTCCTTCCCTGTTTCTTCCTCTGTCATCTTCTCTCCCTCTTTCTTCTCCTTTTCTGGACCTCTTTCTCTCTCCTTCCTCTCCTTCTGAATTGAAACCAAGGCCTTATGCGTGCTGAGCATGTGTTCTGCTGTTGAGCTGCACTCCAGTTCTTGTACCTAAACTTTTCGTGTAATATCAAGAACAACCTTGTTTGCCTGTAGTAGCTCTATGGTTTCAGAGTGTCCATTTAAATCTCTAATCCACTGAGTTAAATTCCGTGTTGTAAAATAAGGAGTTTTATTCTTCTACATGAGAATATCTTGTCTTTCTAGTGCCATTTACTGAAGAGGTATCCTTCCCTAGCATGTGCTTTCCATTCTCTTGTCAAGCACTGGTTCACAGTGTCACATGTGTTTAGTTCCTGGCTCTGTATCCCCTTGTGTCTATTTTTATACCATTGCCATACTGTCTTGGTTACTGTGGCTTTGTAATGTAGTCTGACATGAAAGAATGTGGGGCTTCTAGCTCTCTCTTTTACTCTTCAAGATTAAGTTTATTATTTGGTGCTATTGGAATTTTATGATTACAAGAAGAGCAAAGATGGCACATGCATATAATCTTAGCTACTTGGGAGATTGAGAGCTGAGGATTGCCATTCAAAGCTAGCCCAGGCAGAAAAAGTCCATGAGACTTTTACCTTTAGTTAACCACCAAAAAGCCAGGTCGTGAGTTCAGACCCCAGGGCTGGCACATAGAAAAAGAAGTTAATTGGTTACCAACTACATGAAAAATAGCATTGCAGTTTTGATGGAAATTGCATTGAATTTGTAAATTGAATTGGATAATATGGACCTTTTGTATCATTTCTTCCTTTGCATGACTAGAGGATGTCTTTTGGTTTATTTATAATTTCTTTTAGCAGTGTTTTTCACATTTAAGAGTCTAACACTTTTACCTCCTTAATTTTGTTGTTTTCAGCACTTCAAAACCACTTGTACTCTCAATTTCTTTCTTTTTCTGGATAGTTTATTGTAAATATATAAAGCACAATGATTTCATTTTTGGTATCCCAATTTTATTTCCTGAGCTTTTAGTTTGATTTATTTTGTGGTGCAATCTTTAGATTTTTCTACAAATGTTATCATTATCCTTTGCAAAGGCAGTTTTACTTCAACATTTCTGATGAATATGCTTATTTCTTTTTCTTGCCTAATTACTCTTATGACTACTGTTTGGAAAGGCAGAAGTCCTAATGAAGTCCTTGCTTGTCTGTTTGTGGTAATGTAGTATAATGCCTGGGTTTTCTTTCAAGGTAACTGCAGTGACCTGTGTGTTCTAGGGTGGTGTGTGTGTGTGTGTGTGTGTGTGTGTGTGTGTGTATGTGTGTGTGTGTGTGTGTGTGTGTGTGTGTGTTCTGGGGCTTGAACTCAGAGCCTGAGCACTGTCTCTGAACTTTTTTTTTTTTAACTCAAGGGTAATCCTTTTCCATTTAAACCATAACTCCAGTTCTGGCTTTGTTTTTTTTTTTTTTTGTTTTGTTTTTTCTTCAAATTTTTAATATCAAACTGATGTACAGAGAGGTTACAGTTTCATACGTTAGGCTTTGGATACATTTCTTGTACTGTTTGTTACCTTGTCCCTCATACCCCCCTCCCTCCAGTTCTGGCTTTGTTGTTGTTGTTGTTTTCTTGTTTTTTGTTTTGATTGTTGATGGCCTTAAGAATCTCACAGACTTAACCTGCATGTACTGGCTTTGAACTGTGGTTCTCAGATCTCAGCCTCCTGAATAGCTAGGATTTCAGGCATGAGTCACTGGCAACTGGCTCTGTTGTAGTTTTAAATACAGCACCTGTTAAACAATGGAAAATAACTTTTTAACAAATTCTGCTCTGAACCATAGACTGAGAATCATCAACAAAAGTGACATTTGCTGCATGTACCTGCAGTGATCAGTTATGGTTAGGTTACTGGGAAATGTCCTTTGTTTTAATAAGACAAGTAAAAGGACATACCTAGAGAGGAATTGGATGTTGATGAGAGAGTAGAACCTCCTTTATCAGGGAAATAGATGAAAGAACAAACTGTACACTGCATGGTGACACTGTCGCCAAGATTCAACAATCTCTGAGTACCTTATAGGATAACAATGTATTCAGAGGCCCAGGCCAATTAAAAGCCATTTAAAACATTTGGCTTTTGTTGTTTCCTGGGCGCTGTTTTCAGGTAATCAAATGGTAAAAAGCAAGTGAAGAGGAGTTGGAGGATGGGAGTTATGTGGGAGGTTTTGAGGGGGCTCATTACTTAAGCCTGGCTTGCCACTTTATCCAAATCTATCTCTTTTTATCTGAATCTGTCCAAGTCCTCTTATTTCCTTTCTGTTCCTTTGGAACATATTACCCTTGCACATATTAAGTATATATATTAGACTCTTTGTTTACTCATGCATGGATTTATTCCTTTTATCTCCTCTCTCTTTCCTTCCTTTCATGTTTGTTCTGGTGGTGGTTATCTTGGAGAACTTTCTAGTGAAATCTAGACAGGTTCTGTAGGCAGTGCACCTTCTCCCAAGTAAGTTCATCTGTTCTATTTCTAGGCAGGTAGAGTTAGGGACTGGGTAGTCACCTTAATCTAGTTGTTTTTAAGTTGAGGATGTTAGAAAAACTTACAAAAATAATAAAATAATGGAGATAAAGGCCTTGCTAGCCTTGTTGCTGATCCTTGTCAAGACTAGCTAAGTGCTGGGGTGTCCATACATTTCTATGTAAGGCTTTCCTTTCTGGTTTTGTTTTCTTTTACACTCCCATCAACTCAGTGCCTTCCAAAGCTTTTAAACACAACTTACTTTTGAAAATCTGTTTTCTCTTTGTTTGTCCCTGGAAATCAAAGCCAATGGATTTTATTATTTTGCCAACAAAACAGAAGAACAACTCCTGGATTCAGTTTCTTTTTTCTTTCAGGAAAAACATAAACAAGAATTAGAAGACATGAGGAAAGCTGGTCATGAAGCCCTTAGCATTATTGTGGATGAATATAAGGTAGGGATTTTTACTTTTTCTTCCTGGAAACCTTTACTTAAGGCCTTTATACACACAGGCATGTGTCAGCATATATACATCTGAGAGGCCTACTTTAGCTTGGTGTTTGATCAGCTTTGTATCTTGGCCACAGGTGACTGGATCAAAGGTATATTTGGGTTCACAGTTGTAGTTTATAGTCATGTGGCTCCACATGACTTTGGGCATGAGACAAGGCTGAGCATCATGGCGGCCCATTTCATGGAGCCCCACTTCATGGCAGAAAGGGAAGACAGGACTACGACAATGTGCACTTGGGGCACCCTCTCAGTGTCTTGCTTCCTCCACCTTAGGCCTTGCCTCCTCTTCACAATCACACCATGAAATTCTCAGTCCATCAACTGGCAAGGGCTCCCTGGCTTCATTCACTACCTAGAAGTTTGTATCAGCTGTCAGCTACACACTTCAGATAGAAAGCCATAAAAACTTAGACTTTATTTAGTATACAAATGTAAATTGAATGTAAATTGTATACAAAAAATGTAAATTGGATGTATTATACTTAATGGCAATAAGTTAAAGCCCTTTCTTCTAAAATCAGGAGTGAGACAAGGATGTCTTCTCTCCCCACTCTTCTTCAATGTACTACTAGAATTCCTAGCTAGAGCAGTGAGACAAGATGGAAACATAAATGGCATTCAAATAGGGCAAGAAGTAAAACTCTGCCTCTTAGCAGATGACATGATTAGAGAACCCCATAGAGTCTACTCCCAAGTTACTCAAGCTGGTAAAAAAAACTTTGGCAGATTAGCAGAGTACAAAATCAATCCACAAAAACCAGTGGCTTTTCTACATGACAGCAATGAGAAAGGAGAGGCTGAAATTAGGAAAGCACCTCCTTTTGCAATAACCTCAAAAGAAATTAAATACCTAGGAATCAACTCAACCAAAGAAGTGAAGGACTTCTATAATGAAAACTTCAGAAACCTGAAAAAGGAAATTAAAGTGGATCTAAGGAAGTGGAAAAACCTTCTATGCTCCTGGATCAGGAGGATCAACATTGTGACAATGGCAAGATCGCCAAAGGCCATCAAATTCAACCCAATACCCATCAAGATCCCAACTTCTTTCTTTAATGAAATAGAAGAAGCAATCAAGAAATTCATATGGAACAATAAAAGACCCTGAATAGCAAAAACAATCCTTAACAGGAAGAACAGTGCTGGAGGAATATCAATACCAAACTTCAAACTCTTATTACAAAGGTATAGTAATAAAAACAGCTTGGAATTGGCACAAGAACAGGCCTGAGGACCAATGGAATAGAACTAGAGACCCAGAAATTAACCCACAGACCTATGGCCACCCAATCTTTGACAAGGGAGCCAAAAATATAGGATGGAAGAAGGATAGCTTCTTCAACAAATGGTGCTGGCAGAATTGGCTAAACATATATAGGAAACTAAAGCTAGATCTTTATATATCACCCTGCACCAGATTCAATTCCAAATGGATCAAAGACCTTGGGATAAAAGCCAGAAACCTTGAAAATCAAAGGCTGAAGTAATAGGATTGCATTTAACTTCAGAGCTTCTATGTGGCAAAGGACCTAGCAACATATTTTTTTTCCATTTCTTCTCGCTTTTGTGTGGAAAGCTAAACATTGTTGGTTTTACAATATGATAGCAGTTGCTCATCCCACCAGCCTTGGATTTGTTGTGTTGTATTTTTATGCTTGATTAGTGACTGGACTAATCCAGTGAGGTCAGTTCATCTCATACCACACAGCCTCTCATTTTGCAATGATTGGTCAGTTTCGGGCATGCACATAATATATATAATCTCTTGTTGAGCTTCTGACTTTTCTATATGTTTATACAGCTCTTACAACCTGTTGATTTTGATCCAAGTGTTGCATTGTCTTTTATCATGTCTTTACCCATTCATTACTCCACATTTCTGTTCCAGGTATAGTCAGTCCCCGAGCAGGAGTTTTTGTGCTGATCTTTGAGGCTTTTTATAAAACTATTAGAGAACTTCTTTTTCTTTTGTGTTTAGTTTTTCTCTCCTTTTCCCTTCCCTCTTCCCTCTTCCCCCTTCTACTTTCCCTCTTAGCTCCCCTCCCCTCTTCTCTCCTCTCCCTTCCCCTCCTTGGCCTTCCCCTCCCCATCCCTCTCTCTTCTCTCCCTCTCTCCTCTCCTCTTTCTTTGTGTGTGTGTACTAGGGTTTGAACTAAGGGTTTGGGCATTATCTCTTAGCTTTTTCACTCAAGGCTGATGCTCTACTATTTGAGCCACACCTCCACTTCCTGACTTTTGATGGCTAACTAGAGATAAGCATCTCATGGACTGAGTACCTAGGATTATAGGCCTGAACCACCAGTACCTGGCAGGAGAACCTTTATAGTATTCGTGGGATATTGAAGGCTAGAGTGGCTCATTTCCTCATGCGTAATTACTTCACCCAAATCTTCCTTTTGGAGCTGGACCAGGGGAAGAAGGGGAGGGAGGACTGATGCTATGTTTGCCAAATGGCTGCCACCTATCACAAGTTCAGGAGCTTCACAGTCCAGGTCTTGGAGGATAGGCTCTTCCAGTGTTGCCAGCTGGTGAATGTCCCAGGAATACATCTTGTCCTCTGTTTCAGGAACTTAGAGTTGGCTGAGCTGACACCTACCTGAAGATGCCAGGCAATAGCTGCTCTCTAGAGATGTCAAGCTCAGAAGGATCCAGTCCTTCCCTACTCAGCTTCCATGTCTAGGGATTTTGTTTCTGCAGATTACCCTGAATTCAAATATTAATTCAGGCTTTAATTTTTTTTTAGGATTTGTAGAAATAGTATTAGATAGAAATAGATGCATAGAGACTACATTTGCATGTCATGTAAGAAAGAATAGAAAATTATTTAATGTCCTTAAACTTAAATGGAATCATTTAAAATACAGCAAAGGTACAAAGACTTTTAAAAATATCACAATTTTTAAAATAGTCATCCAAAGGCCTTTCAATTAAAAAAATCAGATTTTAAGTACAGTGCATCTTGAAAGTTTAATAATCAAATGCCATTCACATTTTCTTGAAACTATGATCCTCAGATTGCTCACCCTCCTGATTTGCTAGGATTATATGTGTTAGCCATTGGCACCTGACAAAGGCAACCTTCTGTTATGCATTTAGAAGACTGTAGAATGATGAAAAGGACACATGAAATTTTGTTATAGAAAAAAACAAATCTAGCATTCATAAACTGCTTTGTTACATGGCAACTGCTTTGTATAACTGTGTAAAGATAGAAAAAAATAAAGTTGTCTTAAGTAAAAAAAGAGAAAAGAAACCTAAAATTACTTTAATATACTACATATGCCAAGTTTTCCCATAATGTTTAATTTTCTTTCTTTTTCTTCTGTTGTGATATGATTTACAAAATATTTTACAAAATCTTGATAACCACAGTGAAGCTGATTCAGACCCTCAAAGACTTCACACAGGGCACATCACATCTAAGGAACATAAGGATCTTCTTTTACTCATTTGCTTCAGCTTTTATCTTGAAATCGTCATTTCCTTGTATCCACACCTTGTGAATTATTAGTGGCCAAAGTGACTAAAGACTGGTGCCCATGATACCATAGGTTTTGTTTTTTTTTAGGCAACCATCTGAGTCGTGTGTGTGTGTATGTGTGTGTGTGTGTGTGTGTGTGTGTGTATACACATATGACTCATATATATACATATATATATATACACACACATATGTTTTAATGAACATTGAGCACATTTTAATGGTTAGGGACCCTCAACTTCTGGTTCTCAAATTCTATAGCACATTATCAACTTCTTGTTTTGCTTTAAAAATAGTACAACCAAGTACTGGTGTCTCATGCCTGTTGTAAACTAGCTATTCACAAGGCTGAGATTTGAGGATCCTAGTTTGAAGCCAGCCCAAGCAGGAAAGTCCATATGACTCTTGTCTCCAATGAACCAACAAAAAGCTAGGAGTGGAGGTATAGGCAGAAGTGGGAGAACTCCAGCTTTGAGAAAAAAAAAAAAAAAAAAAAAAAGCCAAGCAAGAGTACAAGGCCTTGAATTCAAGTCTCAGCCCCAGTATTGGCAACCCCTCCCCACAAGAAGTTGTGTCAAAAGAAAAACTTTGGTTATTTTCTCTTTAATATAGGGTAATAGATTACACTAATAAAAAATTCTTTAAAGGCAGGATTATCAAAAAGGCCTTGTCACAGGTTATCATACCTACAAAAAAATGCAGCAGTCTTTGCTTAAGTAGATGCAGTTGTGTAACTTAAGGTGTAAGATGAGTTGTCCTTTTAAAGAGATTATCTTCTTGCACAGTTGCCTTTTGCTGCTTTTCTTCTCAAATACTTTTTACACAAAGATTTCATGAATACAGTGCCTACAAATATGTTGAGGGAAGAACACTTGAAATACTAGTTCCTCTTAGTTTTCTCTTTGTCCTAAATAGCTTTGAGGAGGAACTGCCAATGGGAAACCTTTTATTGTCTTCATGTGCTAGAATGCAGTCGTTAACATCTGCTAACATGTAATAGTAAGGGGAAGGCACTCAAGAAATTCAGCTCATTGGGTACTGAGTGGCTCACTCCTGTAATACTGGCCACTCAGGAGGCCTCTGAGATCTGAGGATTATGGTTCAAAGCCAGCTTGGGCATAAAAGTTTGTGAGATTATTATCTCTAACCAGCAAAAAAGCCCAAAGTAGGGTTGTGGCTCAAGTGGTAGAGGACTAGCCTTGAGGAAAATCACTTAGGCTCCAAGTCTAGACCCTGAGTTGAAGCCTCAGGAATGGCACCAAAAAGAAAAGAAAGGAAAAGGAAAGGAAGAGGAGTGGAGAGGAAAAGGAGAGGAAGGGAAGGGAGGGAGGGGAGAAGAATTCCACATATCCTCCTTATTTTAGCTCACTTAGAGCTCAGTTCATTACAGAATAGATGGGAATGTATTTCCTGCTTCACGTTTTCTTTGAGATGATATCCTGAATCGTCTTTCATCAAGGCCATGATGGACATTAGGTTTTTCATTCCTTTATGAAAATTTGTTAATATGATACTTAAGGTATGACAGAAAAAGGCTTCAGCTGGCACAGTAGCTCCAACCTATCATCATAGCTACTTAGGAGGATGGAGGATCATGGATCAAGGTCAACCTTGGCAGAAAAGTTGGCAATACTCCATTTCAACCAATGGCTAGATGCAGTGATGCATGGCTGCCATCTCTGCCTATCCAGGGAAACCCAAGCAGAAAGATTGCAGACCACGCCCACCTAGGCCTAAAAGTGAGAACTTACCTTGAAAATAAGAGGTGAAACTGTGCTGGAGGTGTGGCTCAAACGGAAGAGTACTTGCCTAGCATGCCCGTGTTTAATATCTGGCATTGACCCGCCCCACCTACCTCCCACTTTCTGATTTGAAACTCATACACAAATTTGTAAACCTATTCTGTTGATGACATTTATGAGGGATTTTGTTGGTTATGTCTCATTCAGTTTGTGATTCAGTTTCACCATCTATTGTTTTGTTACTATTTAAACACAAAGAATTTTGATGTTTTGTAGATATTAACAGATGTGGTGGGGGATGTTGAAACATTATTGAATTTTGTCTTCACAAATTAGTTATAATGCTAATGAAGCAAATAGCTCTGTGGGTGTGCGCGCACACATGCTGGTTCTGTGATTTAAACTCAGAGGCCCTTGCCCTCCTTTGGCTTTTTCACTCAAGGCTGGTGCTCTACTACTTGAGTCATACCTCCACTTCTAAGTTTTTGCTGATGGTTGGAGATAAGTGTCTGTGGACTTTCCTGTCCAGGCTGGCTTTGAACCTCAATACTCAGATGTCAGCCCCCTCCTTAGCTAGGATTACAGGTGTGAGCCATCAGTGCCTACCCCACCCCAATAATCTTAAATGCCCCCCCCCTCCAAAAAGTAGTAGCTTAGTTTAATGTTTTTGTTTTTAGTTTTTTGCAAACACCTGCCACCTTATAATTACAATTTAGCAAGGGATAGGCGATTCTCTTTTGGGTTGTCTTTTTAATACCAAATTACAAAACTCTAGTTTTGCTTTAATAGGCACATGAAGTTTCTGCTACCTATAATGCAAAGTGGCTTTATAAACTTGCTGTGAGATCATCTTGACTGAAACTTTTGTATACTACTCATGTGAACCAGCCACTCTTCTCTTGATGGTGTTGCTTTTACTGCTAATGTTAAATATTCTTAAATTCCTTCTGATAGGGATTGTTTTGAATTTTAACAACATAATGTATACTACATGCCAGCTTAAGGTATCACATGACTGCTGTATTCCATTTTTCAAAAGCATCCACTTGCTGGTGTTTTATTTGAACTTGAATTGTTTGTGCTGTTTTCTGAGAGAGAACATATTACACTTAGGAGACCAGCTTTTCCCAGGGTGTCAAATTACTTGTATTATATAAAGTTCTTTCCCAATATGGGAGAAACAACTCTGTGTTCTCTTCCCTTGATTAGATTGCTATATTTTCTTGTCCAAAGACAAGAAAAGTAAAAATGAAGTTCTGTGAGATCAAACCGTATCTTTACTTGAATTCACCATACTGTTAATCCAAAGGTATGAAATAAATTTATAGCTCCAGTTATTTGGTTGAATCAGTATTCTCATAAATTCCGACTTTTATCATATGATCAGACTTTTCCTGGACAACTAGAGATGTTTATCATTGCCAATAAAATTTGGCCCTGTCGGAATAGTAGATACTAGTGATTGGTTTGGAACTAATGACTTGGCTTATCCTTTTGTATCCCTCCCACCAAATTTACCCTCAGTGGAACATTGAGAAAGGTTTGGTAGTTGAGGATACTGTTGTGTGCCTCTGAGTTTCCTGGGCTGAGCCAGAATTTTGCATGCAAGGCTATTCTTGTGGTTTTTTTTTTTTTTACCCAGGCCAAAACCAAAAAACATTGGAAACTTTGCAAGGAAACTTGTTCTATTATAGATTTAAGGCTACATTTTTATTTTTACTGAATAATCAACCTGATAGTTGAAGTAACCTCTCTCCCTCTCTTCCTTTCTCTTATCTTCTTCCTCCCTCCCTCCCTCCCTCCCTCCTTCCCTCCCCTCCCCTCCCCTCCCCTCCCCTCCCCTCCCCTCCCCTCCCCTCCCTCCCTCCCTCCCTCCCTCCCTCCCTCCCTTCCTTCCTTCCTTGTGTGATTTGAACTTAGGGCCTCACTTTTGTTTATTTTTTTTTGCAAGCCTGGCACTCTACCCTCTGAGCCACCTCCTCAACTCTTTTTGCTTCAGTTGTTCACATAGGATCTCACAAATTTTGCCCTGGCTGGCTTAGAACTTGACCCTCTTCCTTATAGCACCCATGAAGCCTGGATTAGATATGATCTGCCACTCCCATCTTACTTGTTGAGATGGAACCTTGTGAACTTTTTGTCCAGGCTTGCTTAAAGTCACTCTTCTCGGGCTCTCTAGGGTATTGCATCTCTGTGACTTCATGTGTGGTGGGAATTACCCCAATGCAGTTCCTTCTGTAAGATCTTCATGTAACTGAAAAAGAACTTAGTGGGAACATGTTGCCATTGTGATTAAATGCATGAACTTATTTATTTCTATGAGTAAATAAAAACATAAAAGCAGACAAACCTAATCTTTTTTCAAAGTTCTTCTGATTAAATTCTTTAAAAATCAAACCTGTGGTCTCCCTCTAAAGGCTGATAGCTTTTCTGTGTAGAGTTCCTTTCTCTTCTTTGAGATCTCTATGTGATGAGTAATTTTTTTCCTTTATTGAGATTAAGTAACTACATGTCTTTCACAGTAAACATTTTAACCTTCACAATGATGAACATCATTCTAATCTACAAAGCTTATGATCACTACAAACACTAACAACTATTTCTTCCAGATCAGGTGGTAGGTACATTCCTTTCCTTTTGCTTAGTATCTGTTCCCTCTTTCTCATTTCATCTCATCCATCACCACCCTTAGTTCACTTCCATCAATGTCCATTGCAGCTGTTGGGCCCCTCTGCTGTATTTTTTTTTACCTGCTTTCCACTCATTCTGTGCCCTCCTCCCAGCTACCCTCAGATGTGCACATGTATATACCATATGTGAGATAAAGAATATAGAGTCATCTAAAAACAATTAGACAATTTCAGAAGAGGTCCTTGGTTCCTTTTCTTTGGAGTTCTTTTCAGTTTGTATATTATTTTATGTACATGGTGCTTTTTTCCCAAGACTGTCCTTTTCTGGTCTCACGGTATATTGGAATCTTGAGTCCTGTTTACTTTGTCTTATCTCATTGCATTTTAATTCTAACACCCAAATATCAGGGAGACTATGTGCCATTTATCTCTGTGGTCTTGGCTTATCTCGCACAACATGGTTTGTTGTAGTTTTGTCCATTTCCCTGTGAGTGCTATTATTTTATCTTTTCTAATGGCTGTGTACAATTCCATTGTATATGGGTACCACATTTTTTGGATCCATTTGTCTGTAGTGGGGCATCTGGATTGTTTCCATATCTAGGCTATTGTGAACAGTGCCCCAATGAACATGAAAGTGCAAGTGTCCTTGTTATAACCTGGATCCTGTTGCTTAGGATAGATGCCTAGAACCACGGCTGGGTTATAGGGTATGCCTATGTTTAGTTTTTTTGAGGAACCTCCAGACTGCTTTCCAGAGTGATTGTACTAGTTTACATTCTCACCAGCAGTGCAGTAGGGCTCCTCGTTCTCCACATTCCCTCCAGCAGTTGTTGTTGCCTGAGTTCAGAGTATAGGCCATTCTGACTGAGGTAAGGTGGTATCTTAGGGTTGTTTTTATTTGCATGTCATTTATGGCCATGGATGGTGAATATTTCCTTATGTGTTTCTTTGTCATCTTTACTTCTTCTTCTGAGAACTCTCTCTTTAGCCCCCTTTTCCATTTAGTGATTAGTTTATTAATTTAGGGAGGGATTAGTTTCTCGAGTTCCCTATTTATGATCGCTATTGTCTGTTGCATTGCTGGTGAACATCTTTTCCCATATGGCTGGCTGTCTTTCTAGCTTAGTAGCTATGTCTTTAGCTGTGCAGAAACTTTTTTTTGTCAGTCCTGGGACTTGAACTCAGGGCTTGAGCACTGCCTCTGGCTTCTTTTTGCTCAAGGCTAGCACTCTATCACTTGAGCCACAGCGCCACTTCTGGCTTTTTTCTTTTTTTTTTTATTAATTGGACATAAATTTTTTTACAAGGTGTTGTGCAAAGAGGGTGCAGTTACATAGTAGGGCAGTGTGTGCATTTCTTGTGATATCTTACGACCTGTTTTTCTATCCCTTGTCTAGGTCAGGTTGACATATATGCAATATACAATGTATCAAGAACATATACAGTATTCACAGACTTGGTCTCTACTGTCTCTCCGTCTCCCTTTGTTAACAGTCATATATCAGGGAGATCATGCCCCTTTGTTTTCTGTGTTCTAGGCTTGTCTCACTCAACATTATTTGTTCAAGTTCTGACCATTTCCCTGCGAATAACAGTATCTCACCATTCCTAATCGCTATGTAGTATTCCATTGTGTATAAGTACCATATTTTTTGGATCCATTCGTCTGTGGAGGGGCATCTGGGTTGTTTCCATATTTTGGCTATTGTGAATTGTGCCCCGATAAACATGGAAGTACAAATGCCTTTTTGATATCTTGGGACTTGCTGTTTAGGATAGATGCCTAGGAGTGGTATGGCTGGGTCATAGGGTAGGTCTATATTGAGCTTTTTGAGAAACCTCCATACTGTTCTCCAAAGTGGTTGTACTAATTTGCACTCCCACCAACAATGGAGAAGGGTTCCTCTTTCCCCACAGCCCCTCCAGCATTTGTTGTTTCCTGAGTTCAGAGTATAGGCCATTCTAACTGGGGTGAGGTGGTATCTCAGGGTTGTTTTTATTTGCATTTCCTTTACTACCAGGGATGTTGAGCATTTCCTCATATGTTTCTTTGCCATTTTTATTCCTTCTCTTGTGAAGTCTCTCTTTAGCTCTTTTGCCCATTTCCTAATAGGTTTATTGGGCTTGGAGGGGCTTAGTTTTTTGAGTTCTCTGTAGATGACCGATATCAGGCCTTTGTCTGTTACTGTGCTGGTAAATATCCTTTCCCATATCGTTGGCTGTCTTTCTATTTTGGTGGCTATGTCCTTAGCTGTGCAGAAACTTTTTAATTTGTAGTAGTCCCATTTGTCGAGTCTTTCCCCTATTTGTTGTGCCCCTGGGACTCTATTCAGGAAGTTCCTTTCTGTGCCTATTAGTGTCTTTCCTATTCTGTCCTTCAGTAGTTTCAAGGATTCAGGTCTGATGTTGAGGTCCTTGATCCATTTTGAGTTGATCTTGGTGCATGGTGATAGGCTTGGGTCTACTTTGAGTTTTCTGCATATGGCTGCCCAGTTCTCCCAGCACCAGTAGTTGAAGAGGCTATGTTTATTCCATTGTATGTCTTTAGCTCCTTTGTCGAATATCAGTTGGCTGTAAGAGTGCGGTTTTATTTCTGGGTCTTCAATTCTAATCCATTGGTCTTCTGATCTGTTTTTATACCAGTACCATGCTGTTTTTGTTATGATGGCCTTGTAGTAGAGCTTGAAGTCTGGTATTGTGATACCTCCTGCACTGCTTTTTTTGCCTAGAATTGCTTTGGCTATTCTAGGTTTTTTGCTGTTCCATATGAATTTATGGATTGGTTTCTCTATTTCAGTGAAGAATGTGGCTGGGATTTTGATAGGTATTGAATTTGATAGGTATTGAATTTGTATAACAATTTGGGCAATATGGCTATTTTCACTATATTGATTCTGCCTACCCATGAGCATGGGAGGTCTTTCCATCTCCGTGTGTCTTCTTTGATTTCCCTTATTAGATTTTTGTAGTTTTCATTGAATAGGTCTGTCACGTCCTTGGTTAAGTTGATCCCTAGGTACTTTATTCTTTTTTTGGCTACTGTAAATGGAATTGTTTCCATAATTTCCTTTTCTGTTTGTCTATTGCTGGTGTACAAAAAAGCTGCTGACTTTTGTGGGTTGATTTTGTATCTTGCTACTTTGCCAAATTGGTTTATTAGGTGTAGGAGTTTGGGTACTGAGTTTTTTGGGTCCATCAGATATAAGATCATGTCGTCTGCGAATAGGGATAACTTGATTTCTTCCTTGCCGATGTGGATCCCTTTGATGTCCTCCTCTTGCCTTATTGCTATGTCTAGGGATTCCAGCACTATGTTGAACAGAAGTGGGGAGAGTGGGCATCCTTGTCTTGTTCCTGTGTTTAGGGGGAATGATTTAAGTTTCTCTCCATTTAATATGATATTAGCAGTTGGTCTGTTTTATATGGCTTTTATTGTTTTGAGGAATGTTCCATCTATTCCTGTTCTCTCCAAAGCTTTTAATAGGTATGGATGTTGTATTTTGTCAAAGGCTTTTTGGGCATCGACTGAGATAACAATGTGATTCTTGATTTTAGTTCTGTTTATGTGGTGAATTACGTTGATTGATTTACGGATGTTGAACCATCCTTGTGACTGAGGGATGAAGCCTACTTGGTCATGATGTATGATATTCTTGATCAGTTTCTGGATCCTATTAGCTAATATTTTATTGAGGAGCTTTGCGTCTGTGTTCATTAGTGATATTGGTCTGTAGTTCTCTTTTTTTGTTGGATCTTTGCCTGGTTTGGGAATGAGTATGTTATTAGCTTCGTAGAATGAGTTTGGGATTTCTCCCTCCGTTTCTATTTCGCGGAAGAGTTTGAGGAGTGTTGGAATTAGCTCCTCACTAAAGGTTTTGTAGAATTCGTTGGTGAATCCATCTGGGCCTGGGCTTTTCTTAGTAGGGAGGTTCTTGATTACCTCCTGTATCTCACCGTAAGTTATTGGTTTATTTAGTTGATTTATTTCTTCTTGGTTCAGTTTGAGCAGTTTGTACTTCTGTAAGAATTGATCCATTTCTGTAAAATTATTGTTTTTTGCTGAGTAGAGGTTTTGGAAATAGCTCCTTATGATTGTTTGAATATCGTGTGTACTTGTTGTAATTTTTCCTGTGGAGTCCCTGATTTTACGAATATGAGTCTCTTCTCTTCTTTTTTTTTGTAAGTCTTGCAAGGGGTCTGTCAATTTTGTTTATTTTGTCAAAGAACCAGCTTTTAGTCTTATTTATTTGTTGAATGGTCTTTCCATTTTCAATCAGATTTATCGCTTCTTTAATCTTTGTGATCTCTCCCCTCCTAGTCGTTTTAGATTCTGTCATTTCTTGTTTCTCCAGTTGTTTTAGTTTCATTGTGAGGGTAATCACCTGCTCTGCTTCCATTCTTTTAATGTGGGTGCTGAGTGCAATGATCTTGCCCCTCAGTACTGCCTTAGCTGTGTCCCATAGGTTTCTTTGTGATGTGTTTTCTTTGTCATTGTGGCTTATGAATTCGTTGATTTCATCTTTAATTTGATCTGTGGCCCAAGTGTTGGATAGCAGCGTGGGGTTTAGCCTCCATGAGTGTGTATAGACTCTGTGGTATCCTTTGTTGTTGAGGGTTACCTTTAATCCACTGTGATCAGATATAATACATGGGATGATGTCAATACTTTTGTATTTGCTGAGGTTCTTTGTGTGAGCTATGACATGGTCTATTTTGGAATATGATCCATGGGCTGCTGAAAAGAAGGTGTATTGGGTCTCTGTAGGGTGAAAGGTTCTATATAGGTCTGTTAGATCCATTTGGGAAATGGTGTTATTTAGGTCCTCAGCTCCCTTACTAATCCTCTGGGTGTTGGATCTGTCTCTTGGAGAGAGAGGAGTATTAAAGTCACCCACTATGATTGTGTTTGCGTCTATCTTGCTCTGTAATTCTTTGAGAATTTGCTTGACATATGTCGGGCCTCTTTTGTTTGGTGAGTATACATTTATCACCGTGATTTCTTGATTCTGGATTTTTCCTTGTATTAATATGTAGTGTCCTTCTTTGTCTTTTTGAGTGGACTTTAAAGAGAAGTCCAGCTTGTCTGAGATCAGAATGGCTACACCTGCCGTTTTGGTGGGTGCATTTGCTTGGTAGATCTTGCTCCATCCTTTCACTCGAAGCCTGTTTTTGTCCCTTGCTGTAAGGTGGGTCTCTTGTAGACAGCAGATGTCAACTTTTTGTTTGCGAATCCATTCTGCCAGTCTGCTCCTCTTTATCGGGGAGTTTACACCATTTATATTTAAAGAGATCAAGGATAAGGGTGTTTTTTCTCCTTCCATTTTCTTGTTGGGCTGTTTTTTCCTCTTTTTTTTCTTCTTCTTGTCTTTGGTGAGCTGGTCTTTCTGCTGGACTTTGGCTGTTGAAGTTTCTTTCTGAATCTGTCTGTGTGTCTTTTACGATCTCTGTTGGGTGGGGTTCCCCTCTTAATATTCGCTGTAGGGCTGGTTTTTATTCACATACTCCTTTAGGTCCTCTTTGGTGTGGAAAGATCTGGTTCTCCCTTCGAATGTGAACTCCAATTTTGCTGGATATTTGATCCGAGGTTGTAAATTGTTATTCTGGAGTACTTGGATGGTGTTCTTCCACTCACTTCGAGCTTGGTAAGTTTGTGTGGATAAGTCGGATGTTATTCGAATCCTCTTCCCATTGAAAAAAGTTTCCTTCTTTGCTTTGGCTGAATTCAGAATTTGCTCTTTAATCTTGAGGTCTGTAGTCTTGAATATTATGTGCCTTGGGGTGGTTTTCCTGGGGTCTGGCCTGCCAGGTGTCCTATAGGCTTCGGTTACCTGGATGGGGTCCCCTGTGAGATTGGGGAAGTTTTCTGCAATAACTTTATTGAGAACATGATTAAGCCCTCTGTTCTGTTATTCGGCTCCTTCTTCTATTCCAATTATGCGCAGATTATATCTCTTGTCTTTGTCCATTAGTTCCTGGATTAGTCTTTCCTGAAGCTTCACCTTTTCTTGGAGAGTGGTCATTTTCTGGTTGTTGTCAGCTGCTTCATCGTCCAGGCGAGAGATTCTGGATTCTATATGGTCCACTCTTTGTGTTATGGTTTCAATTGCGGAGTTTATGGATGTCAGAGAGCTATTTATGGTTGTCATATCAGCTCTGATCATGGAGATTTCTTCCTTTAAAGAATTGTATTTTAAATCTATTTTTTCATGCATTTCAATTCTCAGGATGTGGAGATTTTCTTTAAAGGCAGCTTGCATTGTATCCATTTTTGCTTCGATTTCTTTAAAGCAGGCTTGCATTGTATCCAGTTTTGCTTCCATTTCTTTCTTGGCTTCCTGGGTGTCCTTCCAGATTCCCGCTCTAAATTCCTGGAATTGTTTTCTGATTTCATTTCTGACGCTTTCAATCATTCCTGTTAACATGGCCTCATTTGCTTTTTTAGTCTCCATCTCCTCTTCAGTCATGCTGCTTTTTGGAGCTGGCGAGTTGGCTTGCCCTTTGATGAACTGAGTTATGTTTCTTTGTGATTTGCGCATCTGGAGATCTGGATGGCTTCTCAGATTTGGTTTGTAGCTCTTCCCTCCCTCCTGTGTGGGCGTGACTAGGGCAGCAGGTGCTGCCGCTGTGGCCCCGCCCACCAGTGCAGGGTACGCCTACCAGAGCGGGCGCTGTCGCCCAGGGCCCCGCCCTCCTGTGCGCTGTGTGTCCACTTCAACAGGCACTTCGGCGGGATATGCCTCCCAGAGCAAGTCTCCGGTTGTTGGGTTGTGCTTGCGCCCTCCTGCGAGTCCGTTGGGGGGCCGGTATGTGTGGGGCCCAGTGGGATCAACTGTCCGGGTGTGGCTTGGCACCTTCAGACCTCACCTCCGCTGTGAGCGGGGGGGGGGGGGGGGGGGGGGACGTGATCAGGCTCAGGTGACCCTGCTGGGCTGGTATTGCCCACCAGCGCCTGTGGTTTTAGTTGTAAGAGTCTGCGAGGTCCAGGCACCTCGGGTGGGGTTTGCACAACCGGCCGTCTCCCGGCCCCTGTTGGGAAGGGGGCGGGGCCGGTTGTGCCAGTACAGGAACCTGTGGGGTGTTGGTGCTGCTGCCCCCTTCCCCTACTAAACTGACTTCCCAGCGCCTGATGGGAGCTTCCCAGCTTGATTTGGGGGTTCTTTGTTCCCTCAGGGGTGGGGGAGGGAGGGAGATCTAGCTTCTTTGTCGGGCTGGGGTCTCAGTTAGCTGGTCTCCTGTTGGGGGAGGGGATAATGGGGCACTCACCTTTGCTGCTTTGTGTGTGTGTCCCGAGCAGCCGTTGGCCCTCCAGGGGTTGGCTAAGTGTCGTGGTGGCTTCCCTGGTTCCCGATTTCTGCCGCGCTGGGTTCCCTTGTCCGAACCTGGTATGGACCCGAATTTCTCGTCGCTGCCAGTGTGTGTCTTGGTCCGCACCCTGCCTTGTGTCCGTGGGGTCTCCCACTATATGAATTCTGCACTCCTGGCAGCCTGTCTGCCGATCGCTGGGTTCCCCTTTCCCATCCTGACCCTGTTTGGGCCAGGGTCGGCTGTTGGGGGGAGGGTGCCCCGGTGAATCTCCGGCTCCATGTAGGTTTTCGGTTCTTCTTTTTTGCTCCTTTTTGTTTTCCTGCGTTTCTCCACTGCTTCTGGCTGCTGGTTTTGCTGGGTTCTTGATGGGGTGTTGGGTGCTGGAGTTCCCAGCTCACTATTCCATTGGAGCGAGTCGGGGTGCCTCCCTATTCTATCGGCGCCATCTTTCCTCTCTGGCTTTTTTCTATATATGTGGAATTGAACCCATGTATACCAGGTGAGCACTTTACCACTAAGCCACATTTCCAGTCCCCGAAACTTTTTATTTTAATTTGTCCCATTTGTTGAGTCTCTCTCCAATCTGCTGCGCCCCCTGGGACTCTGTTCAGGAACTTCCTGCCTATGCCTATAATTTCTAGTGTCTCTCCTACTCTTTCCTACAGTAGTTTCAGAGTTTCAGGTCTGACGTTGAAGTCTTCAATTCATTTTGAGTTGATGTTAGTGCATGGTGACAGGCTTTGAGTTTTCTGCATGTGGCTTCCCAGTTCTCTCAACACCAATAGCTGCAGAGGCTATGTTTTTTCCACTGTATGTCTTTGGCTCCTTTGTCAAAAACCAGCTGACTCTTAAGTATGTGGTTTTGTTTCTGGGTCTTCCAATCTATTCCATTGATCTTAGTATCTCTTTTTGTGCCAATACCAAGCTGTTTTTCTCATTATGGCTCTGTAATAGAGCTTTGAAATCTGGTATTGTGATACCTTCTGCACTGTTTCTTTTGCCTAGACTAGGTCTTTCGTTGTTCCATATGAATTTTTGGATTATTTCCTCTATTTCAATAAAGAATGTCATTGTGATTTTGATGGGGATTGCATTGAATTTGTATATCATATTTGGCCATTTTCACAATATTGATTGTACCTGTCCATGAGCATGGTCTTTCCATTTCCTGATATCTTCTGATTTCTCTCTTTAGTTGTTTATAGTTTTCACTTAATAGTTCCTTTACATCTTTGGTCAGGTTAATTCCTAGACACTTTATTGTATTTGAGGCTGTTGCAAATGGGGTTGTTTTCATGATTTCCCTTTCCATTTCTACGCTGTTGGTGTACAGAAAGGCTACTGGGTTTTGTGGGTTAACTTTGTATCCTGCTATGTTGCCAAAGTAAGTGGTTTATTAGTTCTAGGAGTTTGGGAGTGGAGTTTTTTGGGTCATTCAGGTACAAGATTATATCATCTGCATATAGGGATAGTTTAATTTCTTCTTTGCCTATGTGGATACCTTTAATGTTCTTTTATTGCCTTATTGCTCAGGCTAACAATTCCAGAACTGTATTGAAAAGGATTGGAGAGATTGG
Source organism: Perognathus longimembris pacificus (assembly GCF_023159225.1). NCBI lineage: Eukaryota > Metazoa > Chordata > Mammalia > Rodentia > Heteromyidae > Perognathus > Perognathus longimembris. The sequence continues at coordinate 65,464,017 of NC_063161.1, forward strand.
ATCCTTGTCTTGTTCCTGATTTTAGGGGAAATGGTTTCAGTTTTTCCCCATTTAGTATGTTATTGACTGTTGGTTTGTGGTATATGGCTTTTATTGGCTTAAAGAATGTTCCTCCTATTCTTATTTTCTCCACAGCTTTTAACATGAATAGATGTTGTGTTTTATCAATGGCTTTTTCTGCTTCAATTGAGATAACCATGTGGTTCTTGCCCATGGGTTTGTTAATGTGGTGAATTACATTTATTGATTTGCATATGTTAAACCAGCCTTGCATCTGTGGAATGAAGCCTATTTGGTAATAATGTGTGATTTTTAAAATTTGTTTTTGGATACTATTAGCTAATATTTTATTGAGGAGCTCTGCATCTTTGGTTATAAGATTGGTCTGTAGTTCTCTTTCTTTGTTGGATCCTTGCCTGGTTTGGGGATGAGTATGATATTGGCTTCATAGAATGAGTCTGGGATTGCTCCCTCTGCTTCTGTTTCACAGAGAGGTTGAGGGGTATGGGTATTAGTTCCTCATTATAAGTCTTGTAAAATTCTGTGGTGAATCAGTCTGGGCTTGGGCTTTTCCTTAGGAAGACTTTTGATTGCTTTGTATATCTCATTCTATGTTATTGGTTAATTTGGTTGATTTATATCTTCTCTGGTTCAGTCTGGGCAATTCATATTTCTCTAGAAATTCATCCATTTCTGCTAGGTTTTTCTTGTTTAGTGAGTATAGGTTTTGGAAATAGTTCTTTGTGATCGTTTGGGTGTCCTGAATGTTTGTTGTAATTTTTCTTGTAGTATCCCTGATCTTATTGATTTGAGTCTCTCTTCTTCCTCCTCCTCTACCTCTTCTCCTCCTCCATCATCATCATCATATTGCAGGTTTCTCAATTTTATTAATTTTTTCAAAAAACAAAATTTTTGTTTCACTAATTTTATGCATAGTTTTTGAAAATTTCTATCTCATCAATTTCGATCCTAATCTTACTTGGCTTGGCCATGCTCCAGTGAGGCATGGGATGGGGGTCTTTGTAATTTTCCTTCTCTGTACATGCAACTTAAGGGCTTTTTTTTCCTTTTCCAGTTCCTGTGATTCTGTGTTTGTTCAATTTTTCTTTGTTGTTGATCTCTTGGGGTAACATGTTGGGACCCTCTAACTGTCTATTTGATTGTAGCCGGCTGGAGTGATTCCCTGTTGTTTTAGTGCCATCTTCCCACGTCTCGAGTGATGAGTAGTTTTAAGGGCTATATTTTAATGGTCTTGAATTGTGTAACTAAGAAAATCTATGTTGATTGCAACTTGAATCCACAGAGCCTGAATTTCTTATCCCTCTCCCGCACCAAAGAAAATGGGAAGGAATTTAAGCCTCAAAAACAAGAAGTTGTTGTTAGGTATCAGTAGCTCATGCTTGTAATCCTAGCTACTTCAGAGGCTGAGATCTGAGGATCACAATTCAAGGCCAGCCTGGGCAGGAAAGTCTGTGAGATGTATTTACAACTAAACACCAAAATCCAGAAGTACTGGTGTGGCTTATGTGGTAGCGCATCCAGCCTTGAGTGAAAAACTATGAGACAGTGCCCAGTCCCTGAGTTCAAGCCCCAGGACCAGCCAGGAAAAAGAAGTAAGTTTTTAGAACAATCCTATTTCAAAATTTCACGCCACATGTGAAGAATTAACTTACACTATTATGATTACAGAATTTCTTCTTTACTGCCTGAGAAGCAGCTCTGGTTTTTTCTGCACTTATTCAATGAGGAATCAGAGACCCAAAGATGACCAGGCCTGGGTCAGAGTCATATAAACATCAGGGAGTGCTGAAATGAAAGCCAGGTCACTGGGCCTTCATGCAGGCCCCCATTCAGCACAGTGCCCCCTTCCTTGGAAATCTCTGTTCTGGATAGTGAGGTCAATTTTGCTGTCAGCTACTGGAAGTGTCTTCCTTTCAGGACTCTTTGACTGATTATTTGAGAAATTGACACATGTATTTCCTTTTCTGTGTGAATAACCAGGTACTCTGTTTAATCCCCAGAAGGACTGAGTGTGAGGAGGTTATTCCAGTTAGGGTTTTTGTATTCCTTTTCTTTCTTTCTTTTTCTTTTGTAACCAAAACTCTCTGATTCAAGTCACAAGGACAAAATACTGTGGCATTCGAGGGAGAGGCCGCCTTTGCATGTGGCAGCTTTTCAGAAGGTTGACGTTTCTGGAAGGCAGACATTCAGAGACTCTCTGCTGTACTTAATTTTAGAAACGTCTTAATTTTAATGTGTTGTCCATGGCACAAAACAAATTTTCACTGGGAGACTTTTGTGGTGTTTGAGGTAACAGCTCTTAAGTTTCTAGAATCCCTTCCCCACCAGGCCAGCAGGAATAATTCCCTCTGTCCTGGAGGTTTTCTTTGGCATTCCCAGCTTCCAAAGTACTTTATAGCAAGGGCTAGTTGAGATTGAATTTCCACGTTTACATCTACACCCCAAACTTTCACATTTTTCTTTTTGAATTGCATAGTAACACTGAACTGCTGCTTAAGTTCATAGAAAAACCTGAGAATTTCTGCCTTTGCAAATGCTGAGATCTGTATAGCTATACATTTACAGCAACCTCAGCCAACCCTTGCTTATTTCTATTAGTTTGTTTTTTTTAATGAAGGAAAAGGGAAGAGAGAAATCTTTGGTTTCTTCATTTAGTTCCAAAAAGTTCAGTAATAGTTTCTGGCTTATGTTTCTAAAAAAGAAATGGGATCATATCTGTTATTATCTCTCCTAAGACACATCTGTTGTACAGTTTTGTTTTTTTGTTTTGTTTTGTTTTGTTTTTTACTTCTAGTCCTAGAGCTTGAACTCAGGGCCTGGATGCTGTCCCTGAGTTTTGTGCTCAAAACTAGTGCTCTATTACTTAAGCCACGTCTGCCCCAGCTAGTTTTGAATGGAGACCCTCAGATCTCAGTCGTGAGTCACCAGTGCCCAGAAAGAAGTCTTTTAATGTGTTCTAAACATTATACAGTTGATTTCAAAGGAAACAGTTCTTTCATATGTCTTTTTAGACTGTTGAAGAAGCCTAAGGAAAACTTCATTGTGTCTGTAGAGACAAAGAGGAAAAAAAACCCCTAGGAAATGTGAAGGCCAATGCTAATGTTAATTTTTATACTAAAATTATAAGATGTTTCAGGGCAAGAGTTGTAGCATATCACTTTGTAAAGTAAATATTGGGTTTTGTAATGAGTAATAGAGAAAGCTATAAAAGTAGGTGACTGCTATGAGCACGTATTTGTGAGCATATTCCTAACGGTTCATACTCAGAAGGAAAGGACTGCCTGGGGAAGTGATGTATTTGTTTTGTGCGGCACAAGTGGCTCCCATGTTGAGTGTGGTATGCATTCTTGTAGATTTGGTGCTGATTTTATTTTATAGTCTCTCTGTAGATGGGGAGCTCTCAGGCCCAGGTAGGCATCTTCTCTTTTCTTTCTCTGTTACAAACCTTCCATATAACTGGTACATAATTCCCAAGGGAAAGTGGTTCATCCTCAGTGTTAGGTGGAGCTCAATGAGTAAAGTGTTTTCGGTGTGTTTATGCTAGTACTAGGATTTGAACTCAGGGCCTTGTGCTCATACATGGCTTATTCACTTAAGACTGGTACTTTATCACCCGAGCCATGTCTCCACTTCTAGCTTCTTGCTGGGTAATTGCCTATATCATTATTTAAGAAAAGTAAGCTGAGTTGAGATCTGAGGATTATGGTTCTAAGCCAGCCCAGGCAGGAAAGTCCATGAGATGCTTATGGAAGTGGAGCTGTGGCTCAAGTGATATAGAATACCAGCAAAAGCATAGCGAGGCTATGAGGCCCTGGGTTCCAGGGCTAAGTAGCAGTAGACACACACACACACACACACACACACACACACACACACACACACACACACAACACATACACAGTAAATTCCTAACATATACTATATTTTGCCAAAGATAATTTGGTGATTTACTAATTAGTCACTGTGTCAGGGGATTAACTTTGGGTTCTTAATGGGAATTAATTAACATAGAATATTTAGAGATTTATAAATCAACAATTGAGTTGTGTCTTCTGATCAGATCTTTATATTTGGATGAAACCTCAGGCTGAGCTTTATTTACTAATTGGCAGCAAAATCTCAGCTTCTCAGTAGTGCTTCCTAAACCAGAGTATGAATATTATTATCCGGTAATCTTGCATTGAAAAAGAAAGTTAATTTATCGAGAATTCAAACTGATCCAGACACTTAAAAACATTTTTGTCTTTTTGTAAAACACATGCCTATTTATTTAGCATCTTAATACATGTCGTTTCTAATAGAGTAAATATATTTTCAAAACAAAGATGAAGAGATACTTTGGCTTATTTCCTTGTTTGGTGAATGTGGCTGAAGGCCTGCTTTCTATAAGATGTGTCTGTTTTAACTTATGATTTTCATTCGAGTCATTTATTAACCAGACAGACCTTTAAAAATAGAATGTTTGCTTACAGAATTCTCATGTTTACATTTAAGTACATATTTAAATTATATAGGATTTATGAAAAGCATGTAAGAGATTATTGAGAGCATGTCATTATAACATAAATAAAGCTAACAAGGAAAAGCATAAAGCTAATAATAGTCTAAACCTCTCTAATGAGTGTGTGAGAAGACCCCTTTTCTTATTACTATGGAGGCATCTTTATGTTGAACTTGGTTGGGTCCTAGGATTCACAGTATCCAATTAAGTTTGTCTAGTCTCTCAAACTTTATTGATTTTTTATGCATAGTTCTTGAGATCCGGACTCACTCACTTTAGCTTCTACTTTTCACATGAGGGTGCACCCCTCCTGGGGGTTCAGTGGTTGATGTTTGAAGTTGCTTAGAGGTGCCATCTGCTTTTACTTGACTTGTGGTCTTACAGTGCATGCTTGGCCCATGGGGTATTGCCGTCTGCCAAGAGGATGTGGAGTTTTGTCAGTCTGTGAAATCTGTCTGTCTGTCTGTCTGTCTGTCTGTCTGTCTCTCTCTCTCTCTCTCTCTGTCTCTCTCTCTGTCTCTCTGTCTCTCTCTGTCTCTCTCTCTCTCTGTCTCTCTCTCTTCTCTGCAGCTACTTTCATATGTTCCTCATCCTGGATGGTCTTCACTGAACTGAATTTATATTGAACCAGAATTACTCATTCTCTTTATCATTTTCTATGACTTGGCTTTTTTCTTTTTCTTTCTTTCTTTTTTTTTTTTTTTAAGGAGAAGGTGTGTGGAAGGAATATTGGAGCCACAATCTTGGCACTAGGAAAGCCTAAACCTAAAAACCGAATGAACATGACATATAAATGTGTCTTTCTATTCACAAATACATGCTTGGTCATACAGAACTACTATGGTTCAAATATGCACAACTGTCAAAAAAATTCCCCATGCTATCAGCAGATTCCTAAGTTTTATGTGTTTTTTTTTTCTTTTTTAAGGGATTACTGCAATCTTCAGTGAAGCAACAGGTAGAAAGTATTGAGAAACAGTACATCTCTGCTATTGAGAAGCAGGCACGCAGGTGCGAGGAGTTGCTAAATGCTCAGGTAACAAGACAGTGCATCTATCACTGATTTTCACTTCGCTTCTGTCCCCATCCCTATCCCTGAGATGGCTGCAACTTCATGCCCATTAGAGTACTTGGTCTATTCTGGAAGGGGGGGGTTGGGGAAGGATATATATGCATGAATGCATACGTACATACATACATACACACGTATGCATGCACACACACACACATACACGTACACACATATGCCAGTGTTTGAGAATTTCATAGAGTTAAAACTAGAACTAAAGGCCTAAAATCTCTTGAGTATCTGCCAAATAAATAATTATTCCAATTTCAATTTTCAATGAGAGAGTATTCACCAGAGCCAGAGGCAAAGAGATAGCAGAATGACTTAGGATTTATGACTAACATTTGAAAGGTTATTTTATTTATTTATGTTGATCTAATTTATTCAAACAAATATTTTATCTCTTTTTTACAATAAATTTTATTGTTATTAAGGTTACCATTTCACAATGCAAGTAATGAATACATTTCTCTTTTGGACAATGTCACCCTTTCTATTAAATTTATTTTAAATTATTAAAAACGGAAAAATTTACCTATAAATGGGTAATATTATTTACTTAGGCTGAGTTACCTTTTGTTCCACATAGGAATTTGTTTTGAATTTTTTTTCTTCCCTCCCTCCTTCCTTCCCTCTCTCCTTTCCCTCTCCCTTTTGCCTCTCCTTCCCTTCTCTTCCCTTCCCTTCTCTTCCTTTTCCTTCCCTTCCTTGTTTCCTCTGTGTGTGTGCGCGCGCGTGTGCGTGCACTTTTGTGCATGTGTGTTGCCTTCTTGCTTGGAGTCTTTCACTCCAGGTTGGTGATCTACCATTTGAGCCACAGCTCCACGTCTGGCTTTTGGTGGTTATTTGGAGATAAGTCACAGACTTTTCTGCCCAGGCTGGCTTCATACCTCAGTCTTCAGATCTTAGCTTCCTGAGTAGCTAGGCAGTGAGCCACCAGTATCCTTCTTCCTTCCTTCTTCCTTCTCTTCCTCCTTCCTCCTCCTCCTTCCTTCCCCTTTTCCTTCTTCTTTGTCTTTTTCCTCTTCCTCCTTCTTCATCCTCATCCACATCTTTGTCTTTGTCTTTGTCTTAAAAGGCTCTACTGAATTACCTTAATCAATTAAGAGAACTTAAGGGGAATATCCCAGTAAATAATTTCGGCAAGAACTTTTGTATAACAGTGATTAGCAGTGTGAGAGTTGGAAGATATAAATTAAATCAGCTTTATTGATGGCCTGTTTTATAGGATGGGAAGGATATGAACTACATTAGGATATAAACTTAAGTACACAGATATTTATAAATATGGTATCTCACCCTCACAATTGTAATTGGTTCTATTATACATTTTAAGTGTCCACTTAATAAATAACTTAGAAATAATGCATAGGGAAATTAGAAATTTGGTGTAACAATTGTACTATTTTGGGTTATTTGGCAGTCAGATGTGAGCACATACCTTTATAAACAGAAAAATAATAGAGAATTAAGTTCATAGAATTTTGAAGTAACATAAGGCATATATATTAGCCATGATAGGGTCTATTCAGACAGAAAAAGTGTATTTGTGTTGGTGCACATGTGTCAGTACTGGGGCTTGAACTCAGTGCCTGGATGATGTGCCCTAGGTTTTTGTACTCAAAGCTGGTGTTTTACCACTGGGGCCATACCTCCACTTTCAGTAGTTTGCTAGTCAGCTGGAGATGAGTCTCATAGATTGGCCTAACTTTGAATCACAATTCTCAGATATCAGTCTCCTAAGTAGCTAAGATTATAGGCATGAGCCACCAGCATCTTGCTATTAAAGTGCCCGCCTCTTCATAAAGCTAGGTACTAAGGTACCATCACCATGGAAAGGAGAAAGCAGCAAATATTTGGTGAACACCATTAATGTACCACATTTTGCTTTCGGCTACCATGTACCTTGGAGTCTTTAACGAACAGGCAAATTCACTTGCTCAGTGTCAGAGGAGAAAACCGAAGGTCGCCCCCTCCTATGGCCTTCAACTTCCAAGCCCAGGATCTCTGGAAGAGACAGGCATTGCTGGGTGTGCTGCAGCATGCATTATGAGGACCCTTTTTTGCGTGAAGAGCTAGGTACTCAGATATGATCAGCTACTTCCCGCTTATCTAGTATGGATTGAGATAAACGTGCTTATTATAAACACAATAGGAATGATGGAGAGGGAAGAAGGCACAGGAATTTTGCATGTTAGCATCTCTGAAATCTCTCAGAGATTCATCTGCTCTAGCAGGAGTGGTTGCACTTTATTGACCATGAAGCTTCAGGCCAAGGTCCCTAATGCCAATGTGGTACCTTTTGGTCTTGTAGGGTATCCTGTAGGGTATTATTTTGGTTGACTATGTTTAATATGGGTATTAAAAATGAATCTGTTTCTTAGAGGCTTCTTATCTATGGAAAATCAAGTGCCAAATCTTTTGTTAATAATACATATCCAAATATACTGAATGGTCCTTTGGGGTTTCTATTTCATTATAGCCAGTTCTACCTTCATTTTTAAAGATAAAACCATGGCTAAGTCCTGGTGGCTACTCAGGAGTCTGAAATTAAAGGATCACAGTTCAAAGCTACCCCAGGGTGGAAGATCCTTGAGACTCTTCTCTCCAGTTAACTACCAAAAACTGAAAGTAGAGCTGTGGGTCAAATGGTAGAGCACTAGCCTTAAGCAAAAAAGCCCAGGGACAGTGCCTAGGTCCTAATTTCAAGTCCCAGGATTAGTATTAAAAAATAAAAATATAGAAGATATAACCACAGTTGTTTTAGAAACTCTCTTCTAAATTTAACATATATTTTCTGCTTCATGTTTGCTTGTCTGTGTCTCAGTCATTATTTAGGTATAACCTCATTTTATTCAACTTAAAGAAATCCCTGTACCCACTTTCCCTAAATCATTTAATCTACCAAGAGGTGTGTACCAGGCTTTATAGGACTTTGCCTCTAGACAATTTAATCCACTGAATTCTTAACGGCATGTGTGACTGACACACAGGTTATCTGCTATTTGCTTCAAAACTAAATTCAGTAGTTGTCTTTGCTGCTAAAAGTCTCCAGTTGTTTCTTTCAAAAAACTGAACTTCGGAAGTAGTTATCTGTGTAATCTTCCACATTTCTCGGCCTTTTCTTTGCTTTGGACTTGCTGCTTGAGAATTATGTTTTTCATTGCAATTAGTTGCCAGTCTTACTTATTTTTGACATGATGTTTTGTCAAAAATAACCAACAGAAGAGCTTTTAAATAGATTTAGCCAGTTGCAAGCTAGAAGATTAACACATGAAACTCAGTTCTTCCTACACACAAGCAATAAAAAGTTGAAGAGGAAGAGAAGAGAGGAAGAGTCCTTTTATGATTGCTATCTAATTCTAAAAGTAGAAAATACCCAGGAATAAATTTAACCCAAGTAATAAAAAAACTTGCACATTGAAAACTGCAGTGTTGCTGACAGAAAATTTTAAACTACTTGAATCAATGGAAGAATGTCCCCTGTGTACCAACTGGAAAGACTTACAGAAGAGCCATGAAGACTCCTTCAGCACACTTAACAAGGCCTATAATACATACATATACGTGATGATGTCACATTTGCATTTAAAGCCAGAAGTCAGTAAATATTAACAACCATGATACTTACACCAGTTTTAAGTCTTGAACTCAAAGCCTGGACATTGTGCCTTAGTGTTTTTTCACTTGGAGGCTGGCACTCAACCACGTTAGCCACAATTTCACTTCTGGCTTTTGGTGGTTAATTGGAAATAAGAGTCTCACAGACTTTCCTGCCCAGGCTGGCTATGAATTGTAATCCTAAGATCTCAGCCTCCCAAATAGCTAGGATGACTGGTGTGAGCCAGTTGCATTCAGCAAGAAATAGTATTGAGAAAAGTGCCAATATAATAGCAAGTTAGTATCTTTGGAATAATTTGGTTTTTTTTTTCTCTCTCTCTCTCTGTCTCTCTCCCCATCTCCCTTTGTATTCTCTGTCTGTAGTGTGTGTGTGTGTGTGTGTGTGTGTGATATGTTTTCTCTCCCCATCCTCAGAATTTGAGAAAGTCAACTGTGGACTTATCCCTGCTCTTTTTACTTAGCTATTACAAGTGAGACAAAGTCCTTCATCTTCAGCACCCAATTTTTCTCTTCTGTAAAATGGATAAACAAGTAATTCTTCTATTATAAGGTTGTTATCCACTTGTTTTTTTTTTTGTTTTTTTTTTTTGCTACTGGGGATCAAACCTAGGACATTGCATTTGCTAGGCAAGTGCTTTGCCTCCCAGGCCTAGGATTGTTATCCATATGACATAACATAGATATCCTAGTGCTTATAACAGAGATGGGCTTAGATCATGTGTGTCAGTAGTATCAGAGCCAGTGTCAGGACTCAGGTTTTCTATATTGGGAGTTCATATTTTGTCTTGGGACTCATTTCAAAGACATTTTACATTTTTAAGGATTTATTTTTGACATTGTTTTTTAAATCTCTCATACGTTTTTAACTTACAACACTTTTGAAACCCAGTATTTGGGACTTTTCCCCCAAGAATCGGTTCTCCACCTTTTTGGACATAGCAGGTGTTCTACAACTCAACTTAGGGCTGAGGCTTCCCTCTCTTCCTCCCTCTCTGCCTTCCTCCAACTGAGGTAGGAATGTGAAGTTCAAGGGCTTAGTCCCAGAGACTGCCTACTACGGGGTACCCAGCCCATACTTCTGTGTGGCCTGGCTGCAAAGTAGGGGTCTGTTATTGCTCTCCTCTTCAAACTTGGTCATTTGCTACAAGAGCCCACAGATGCTTGCTTTTCCTGGTTTCTTGTATAGGGCATTGTTCAGGACAGTCAGACAGAAGAAATGCCAAGACAGGTTAGTGGAAGGAAGAGGCATGTGGGCTTCCATGCATGCTGGGAGCATACCACCCTCATGCATATTGCTGTGTTCACTAACCAGGAAGCTTCCTCAAGCCTTCCCTTAGGAGTGGTTAATATAGCGCTTAGTAAAGCCCCTAGCCCTCTCCCTTCTGTAGAAATGACCCTGGGGATGGTGAGGAGGCAAACCTCTCTCCTTGCTGTGTCTTTCCAGCCAGCCTCCAGTATCATTTGAAGTTCTCTAGGGGCCCCTAGTCACAAGCCCTGCACAGTGAATGCTAAGGGTTTTAGAACCTGTACGTCAAGAGCCAGGGACAAAGGCCCTCCCCTGCCATGCCCTGCCCTTTTTTTCTTTTTTCTTTTTCCTTTTTCTATTTCTTTTTCGTGTGTGTGTGTGTGTGTGTGTGTGTGTGTGTGTGTGTGTGTGTGTGCGCACACTAGGCTTGAACTCAGCCTGAGTGCTGTCCCTTACCTTTTTCACTCAAGCTAGCACTCTACCACTTGAACTATAGCTTCACTTCTGGCTTTCTGCTGGTTACTTGGAGATAAGAGTCTCAGACTTTCTGTCCCAGGCTAGCTTTGAACCATGATCCTCGGATCTCAGCTTCCTGAGTAGCTAGGTTTATAGGCATGAAGCACCAGGACCTGGCCAAATTTTTACTCCTTAATATATTTCAGTCTCTCTTGCTTAGGTAATGAGGGACTTTTATATCACATGTACTCTGCTTAGTTGTATAGATATGGCAGGGATCAAGAGAGAGAGAAAAAATAAGTTACCTTTTAATAAGCAGTAGTGACAAAGAATATAATTTCAAAATGGTGTGACAGTTCAAAGTGGAATAATCCACCTGCGAATCCATTCAAGGGACTATGGGTCCTTTGTATTTAATGTGGAAGAATTAATGAATCAAAAATGAGTTTTCTTAAAGTTCATGGGGTTAAATGTGGTTTGAACTGAGAGAAGATGCAATACTGTATTCATAATTCTTCATTTGAGAGGGCTGGGCACAGTACTACAAGCCTATAATCCTAGCTACTTGTAAGGTAAAAATTGGGATGATTATGATTCAGCACTAGCCTGGGCAAAAGTTAGTGAGACTCCCCTCTCAACCAGCAAACCTGATGTGGTGACTCACACCTGTGCTACCAACCACTTTAGAGATGAGTAGGAAGATGATCCAAAAATTCAAGAAAGAAAGAAACATGGATTGGGCTCAAGTGCTAAAGCACCTAACTAGAAAGTGCAAGGTCCTGAGTTTAAGAAAGAAAAATTCTTCAGTTAAGAAACATAAATACTATGTGCCAGAGGAAGGGTTGGAGTAGATTGTCTTTCACAATCACATTGTCTGGCAGAAAAGTGAGTGCCACTAAAAGATACAGAGAAGTGACGTGTGTGTGTACTTGTATTCACAAATATTACTCTGGCTACAGTACAAAATCAAATTAACATAAACCAGTTAAGTATGCTATTTTATTTATCCAAGGGAGAATGTTGGTGGGCCAGGTTGAGGTGCCAGATGGGAATGGAGATTTTGGTGGTTTTGAATGAAATTAAAGAGCAGAAACCAGAGAATTAGTGTGACAGTTGGATAGAAAGTAGATATTGATCAACAATGGAAATTATTTACATACATATGAACATAGAAATATATATATATATATTTGAGTAATTTTTTTTGGATGGGGCCCAGATGTTTGGTTTTGGCAACATATTGTGGAATGGAACTAAAGACATGGAGCTGCATTAGTGTTGAAAATTTTGTTTTGAACTGTTGGGTTCATACTGCCTTTGGAATATTAAGATTGGAGCCTATAAGGCAATAAATACTGAGTCACAGCTTATAAGAAAGTTGGTAATAGATGCATTTAGAAGTCATAAATAGAGCCAAGTGCTGATGGCTCACACCTGTTATCCTAGTTACTCAGGAGGCTGGGATCTGAAGATTGTGGTTCAAAGCCAGCCCAGGCAGGAATGTCCATGAGATTATCTCTAATTAAATAGCAGAAAGCCAGAGATGGAGCCATAGCTCCAGTGGTAGATTGCCACCAGCCTTGAGCACAAAAGCTCAGGGACAGTGCCCAGACCCCTCAAGACCAGCACCTACACCCCCCCACCCCACCCCCCCACACAGTAATTTGCTGTGAAATGATTAGCACAGCTAGACTTGATTATCAAAGATGCAAAAAGAATGTATTAGTGCAACAAAACCCATCAGTGATGCCGCTTTAATTATTCTAGGATGGGAGCTCCTCTTCTAGAATTATCTGGAGCTCAATAGTAGGTCAAATGCAGATTCTATGCATTTTATAAACTATTGATGCCAGCCATGATTTCTTCATCTCTTAAGACAGCATGGACAACAGTTATTACATTTCTTCAGTGGAATTCAGCATGCCATAAAAGGGCATGCACACCTAGATGGTATCCTTTAGAAAAAGCTGAGTCAGAGCTTATGCAAAGTATTACTGTTATCAATAGATTAATATTGTAATACAGTTTAAAGCCAGTTTCTGAAATGTGATTTTTTTTCCTAAAGTAGGTTAAATAACTAGATTCTTGGAAAATACAGGGAATTGTTGGACCCAAATGGTTTAATTTTTCTCCCATTAAATGTAAAATAAAATAAGCTATTTGAGGTTGTTGATTCATGCAACCAAATTTTGAGAAATTCCAAATGTTTGTTGAGAACTTCGTGTATTGAGAACATAACTTAGAGTAGAACATGAACCATCAAAATAGTGGCAGTATGTATGTAAAATAAAATCAAATTTCAGAAGCCCAATATAGAATTAAAGTCAGTAAAAAATGACCTTTAAAGAGGTATTTGTCATGATATATCACATATACTATTTATCCATTCCTTTTTACCACACAGTTTTGCTTGTTTTATATAGATCAACCATGTAGCTTGGGTCCTGGAGATAAAACAATTAAAAAGAAATTCTGTGTCACCCAACATGACACCCCAGTGTGAAAAGCCAAAGTAGTACTAGGTAATTATAGTAAATGAAGAATAAAGCTCAGGATGCTGTAGGCGTCTTAACCGGAGCATTTAATCACACTATCCTACAACATCTGTGCGGAAATTTCAGAACCAGGACAGCTTGTAAAACTATCCTCACAGTAAATCTTATACTGTATCAGTTTCAGATCCAGTTGGACTCAAGCAAACTTCAGTCATTTACTTATTTTAAAAAGATGTCCTAAGAGAAATATAAACACCTACTACTATGCCAATCCACTTCCAATTAAAAATCAAAATAAGGTGGCAATATCAACAGACTACTCTTTGTTTGTTTGTTTGTCAGTCCTGGGGTGTGAACTCAGGGCCTAGGCACTGTCCCTGAGCTCTTTCATTCAAGGCTAACACTCTGCCACTTTGAGCCACAGTGCCACTTCTGGTTTTCTGGTGATTAATTAGGGGTAAGAGTCTCATGTACTTTCCTACCCCTGCTGGCTTTGAACCATGATCCTCAGATCTCAGCCTCCTGAGTAGCTAGGATTACAGGTGTGTATTGATTCATAATGCTGTATTTTTCACTGCCAGCTGGCTGCTGCTTGGTCATTTTTCACAATGTTTCTATGCTCTAGGCTGCATTGAAATGTAGTTTACTTTGGAGAGAATGGAATGCATTATATTTTGAAAGGTTCTAGGTGGGGAGACAGAAGTAGAGGTGATTGAAAGAGAGTTTATTGGGGTAAGCTCCTGGGCGCCCCTCTGGTTGGGATCAGAGAGGTTGTGCCTGGAACGTGAGCACATGGATTGTTCTGCAAGTCTGAGTGGTTCCAGTTGGCCTCAGGCTCCTGCTTCTAGGGATGGTTGATACAGATGGTGTTTCCAGATAGGAAGGTGGTTTATTACCGGCAATTGTAAGCCCTCCAGCAGCCTGACATCTCAGCATCTTTGGTTGGATAATAGGGCAAAGACAGTCATCTGGCTACTTCCTGCTGAACGGATCCTAAAGGGGTAGGACCCCACTAGAGCATGGGGGGTGGAGTGTGGGGAGTAGGCAGACAAGTATCCTGGTGAAGGAGAAGGAGCTCCTGTATAAATTTTAAAAGGCAGTGGGCAAAAAAGAAAAAATAAACAGAGTAAAATTACAAGTCCTACCACTGGGCTAGAGGATTTTGAAACCATCCCATATCCAGGTTGCTGGTTGAACATTGATGAAGCTGTTCCCAAAGTTTGTTATATTTCAGCTGCCACAAGAAGGTCCAGTGCCCTGAGACTTTGGAGGGCCACTCCCGCCAAGAATTAAGCTGCCTTTGGATCAAGGCCAGCGGTATTGAGGAGGTCCATGTAGCCTCCTCAAGCCTATCCTCAAATTCTTGTGCTAATTTTAGACTATGTCCAAGGGCCCCTCCAGCAAAAGCAGTTCCTCTGATGGATGTATCTTAAAAGAGAGGGGCTGGCAACATCTTGCTGCTGGACAGTCCGTCACCCTATTAGTTCAGCTTTGGTGGTGTCATAGGTGGCACCTTTAGTTTCTCTGATTTTAAAATGCCAGTGGTACTGTTCCATCCATGTTATGAGGTGGGGGAGGGAGAGGAGAAGGAGGGCCAACCTTGGTAATGTGTACCTTGGTAGGACTCACCTATTTACACCTGTACTTGTCGAGGGCATGTTAGTGGGGGGCAAACTTAACCCTAGAGATGTGCCAAGCTGGGTCCCCAAGTAATTTTACCGCTGTGGGAAGTGGTAAGGATCAGATGTGAGGCCCAGTCCACCGCGGCTGCAGGGGCTTAGGATGTACGGTCTTGAGAAGCACCCAGTCCTCCAGTCGGAGCTCCTTGGGGCCATGTGTGGGATCCTCCTCCTTTTCCAGATGGGGGAGGTACCTGTCTGCATGTTCCTGCAGCAGTTGTCTGATAAGGGAAAGATAGGGCAAATAGGATGCTAAAGGAAGTTGTTGGGAGGGCAGATTGTGATTAAGAAGAAAAGGTGGTCCATACATCAGTTCAAAAGGATAGGTAGGTTGGGGCCCGAGGAGTGGCTCATACTCTTGCTAGTGCATAGGGAAGCAGGTCCATCCATGAAAGACTTAGCTCCAGGGCTGGCTTAGTCAGGTGGGTCTTAAGGAGACCATTTGCCCTCTCCACCTTACCAGATGACTGAGGCCTGTAGGGGACATGTAGCTTCCATTCAATGCCCACGGCAGAAGAAACCTGCTGTACTACTTGGGAGATAAAGGCTGGGCCATTATCAGATTGAAGTGGGGGTAGGAAGGCCAAAGCGGGGGATGATTTCTGAGAGTAGAAGCGAGGCTACAACTCCTGCCATTTCTTTAGGAGTGGGGAAAGCCGCCACCCACCCCATCGGGTGTCTACCAGGATCAAGAAGTACCTCATCTGCTTGTGGGTGGGCATATGGGTGAAATCAATCTGCCAGTCCTATTCAGGCAGATTGCCCCTCATTTGGTGGGTTGGAAAGGTTGGTCTCAGTCAGCCTTGAGGCGTGGTAGTAGAGCATGTGAAGCGTGCTTGGGAAACTGATTCAACTATGGAGGAGAGCTGGGGATGGTAAAAGAGAGGTTTCAGGAACTGAAACAATGCCTTAGGCCCAATGTGCAGCGAGGCATGGATCTGCTGCACAATGGTTGTAGCTTGGGTGAGAGGTAAGGCTAGTTTATTGCCTATAAAAATCCACCTCTGGTCTCCCCCTTTGCTGCCCTTTTCATGGAGGAGAGTATTTTTCAGATGGGTAATACTGGGGGACCAAATCTGGAACCTGTAAAAACAAAATTGGGGCAGGGACACTGACTTTTGAGTGAGTTGGCGTGCCACTGAGTCAGCCCTATTGTTACCTCAGGAAACAGGAGAGTCGTTCATCTGGTGTCCTGCAGTGGAGGATGACCACAGCTGCCAGGTGGGAAAGGGCCTGGATTAGTTTTAAAATAAAGCGGGCATTGACAATAGGGTTTCCCTTTGTAGATAGGAATCCCCATTCCTTCCAAAATCACTGCATGACATCAAGCTATGAGTCAGTGTAGTTGGTTACCCTTTTCCCTCTTGCCAGGTGGAGGGCTCTAGTAAGAGCCACAAGCTTGGCCTTTTGAGATGATGTCCCCTCAGGGAGGCACTGTCTCTCCTTGGTTGGAGACCATTGCATAGGAGGCCTGTCTCTTGCCATGCAAGTCCACTAAGGAACTGCCATCCACAAATAAAACCAGGTCTGGGTTAGAAAGAGGTTGATCAGTATGTCTAGCTGGGGAGATAAGGGATTCTACCACCTTGGGACAGGAGTGTTCAGACAAGGCAGAGGAGCAGGGAAGAAGGGTAGTGGGATTAAGTTTTGGAGACTGAAGGAATGAGACAGTTGGGTTTTCAATAAACAATAAATGAATTTCCTGTAGGCAAGAAGGAGACAAAAGGGTTAAGGCATGGTGGCCAAGTAGGTCCTGAAGTCGGTGTGAGGAAAGCACTATTAGTGGGGATCCCAGAGTTAGTATGAGAGCCTCCTTAGTCAGGGTGGCCACCACTGCCAGGGTCCGAAGGCAGGGCTGCCACCTCCTGACGGTGGAATCTAGTTGTTTAGGTAGATAGACAATAGGAGAATGAGCAGGACCCAGGGCTTGGGTCAGGACTCTAATAGCAATGCCCTGGTTCTCATCAGAAAAGAGAAAGAAAGGTTTGGCCCTATCAGGAAGCTGGAGGGGGGCAGATGCCATCAGAGTGGCTTGAAGTAAGTGAAAGGCCTTGACTACCTCCCGGGGGTTAGTCAGTGGTCCCTCCAGGGCCTCCTTGAATACCTCTCATAGAGGCTTGGCCAAGAGGGAGAAGTTGGGGATCCAATGCCTAAAAAACCCAACAAACCCTAAAAAGGAGAGGATTTCCTTGCAGTTTCCATTCCCTTGCTGGTCTGTGTGAATCCTCACTTCAGCTGTTTCTCAAGACTTTGGGCCTCATGGGTAGGTGTGCTGAAGTCCAGCAGAAGGTCTTGCAGGCCAGATGGCCGATGCAGTCCTCATAGCCTTGTCACAGAACTGGTCAGGGTGCACCTATGGGAGAGAGCTAATTTACCAATATTGTCTGACAAATTTTAGATGGCCATGATATTCTTTTCCTTTTATAATGATTTTGCAAAAGGCAGGTCTTTATCTTTTATCAAGGTCAGGTCAATACTTCTCACCTGTAAGTCATGCTACTGCAGTAGTTGGACCAAGGTGAAATCTATACAGACTAGGAACCATTATTGTCATAAATTAAATTTGGGAGCTTTTAATATACCAGCCATTCTATCAGAAAGGATTTAAAAATTTAAAGAAGCTAATAAATGTCATGGAAGGTTGGTATACAGTGAAATATACGTGTATATGTATACACACTATTTAAAGAAACAAAATCTACTCACATTAGATATCAGAAGTTTTAGGAAAAGTATTTGATTGGACTTGAAAGACTTGGCCTTTGACTAGCAGAGAAAGTGAGGTTGTTAGGCTTATAGAAAAACAGCATTAGGTTAAAAACCTGGTGTTAAAAGAGTATATATATTTCTGCAGGTCTACTATATTATAAACATTCATCAACCCATTACAGATGGACTTTGTCATTGTATGAATTTTGACAAACTTCACACAGTTCACAGTGACCACTTAAATCAAGATTTAAAAAGAAAAACATTTTGCCAGGCACCAGTGATTTATGTCTGTAACCCTAACTATCCAGGAGGCTGAAATCCAAAAGATCATGGTTCAAAGCCAACTCAGGCAAAAAGTCTGAGAGACTCCATCTCCAAAATAACTAGCCAAGCCAGGCACTGCGGGCTGGTGCCTGTAATTGTAACTACCCAGAGATGGAGATCTGAGGATTGTAGCCCAAAGCCAGCTCAGACTGGAAGGTACATTCTGCCGAGCCAGCCGGCAGCGAAAAGGGAATCCTGAATGAGGGGGGCAAGGATTAAAGAAAAGGAAAAATACAAGACAGGAGAAAAAAGACAAGAGGCAAAGATGGGGTACGGGAGGTCTGCAGCCGTAAGGTTGAAACTCAAGACTGCAGCCAAGTTTATTCTTAACTCTCAGCTTATATGCAGTTTTGGAACCAGGGAATAGCATAGGGTTGTTAAAATTCAAGAACACAAAGAGGCTTTGAAGTTTGCAACATTTGATTACAGTAAACACAGGATAAGATTAATTAACATAGGAATCTACTCCAGTGTACATAGCAAGGTGCGGACATAGCAAAACAATTTCGGATAGTGGCTGTGAACAAATGTCCTTGCATCTAGCATATCCTGGCCACATCAGCACAGCCAGAGGTCAGGATGAGCTTAGCTGCTAGCTCGGCTCCAGACAGTACATGACACTCTGATCTCCAGTAAACTACTCCCAAAGGTTGCAAGTTGAGCTCAGGCTCAAGTGGTAGAGTGCTAGCCTTGAACAAAAGAAGCATAGTGACAGTGCCCAGGCCCTAAGTTCAAGCTCTATGACTGGCCCACAAAAAAAGAAAGCAACAAAACAAAATAATCAGCAAAAAGCAGAGTTGGAGCCATGGCTCAAATGGTGTAGCTCTAGCCAAGCAAGCAAGCAAGTCATGGCAAGCACAAAGGTCTATTTTCAAATGTCAGTACTGCCAAGGAAAAAAATTTCTGTTGCAACCCCCAAATTTCTGTCATGTTCCTTTACAGTCAATCTGTTCATGAATTTTCTGGAAGTAAGTTAGAGATAAGAATTTTCCAGGGCTGGGGATATAGCCTAGTGGCAAGAGTGCCTGCCTCGGATACACGAGGCCCTAGGTTCGATTCCCCAGCACCACATATACAGAAAACGGCCAGAAGCGGCGCTGTGGCTCAAGTGGCGGAGTGCTAGCCTTGAGCGGGAAGAAGCCAGGGACAGTGCTCAGGCCCGGAGTCCAAGGCCCAGGACTGGCCAAAAAAAAAAAAAAAAGAATTTTCCATGCTGGGCACTGATGGCTCACGCCTATAATCCTTACCTACTCAGGATACTGAGATATGAGGATCATAGAAGCCAGCCAGGGCAGGAAAGTCCATGAAACTCTTATCTTAATAAACCACCAAAAAGCTGGAAGTAGGACTGTTGCTCAAGTGGCAGAGCATGAGCCTTGAGCACAAATGCTTAGGGAATGCCCAGGCCCCAAGTTTAAGCCCCAAGACTAACACACACACAAAAAAATCTTTCAGTTAAAAAAAATAGATTTACTCATTTCCTTCTGTGTAATGTATTTTACCAAACATGTATTTTAACTTCACAAATTTGGTTTAGTGAGTGTTTAAGATGAATTCAAGGAATATTATACAGTAATCTTACAATAATATCACATACATTTCTGAATATTTATATTATGGTAGATGCTTCTAGTAATGGTCAAAAGTTATTCAAACCATAGTCTTGTCAGATATGGTGGTACATGCAGGTAATCCCAGCACTCAGGAGGAAGGAGAAATGAGAATTCTGATCCTGCTTGGGCTACATAGTAAAACCTATCATTTTAAATATGCAACTTGGTTGTGCGATTTTACAATGGCTAGATTATGCCAAAAGAACAAGGCACTTATTTTTTTTAAAGAAAAGAGGTAGGGAAGACCATGGAAGGACTAGTTAAAATGGATATATTCACTTGGGAGCTTAAGCAGTATGTAACAGTCAGTTCTTCTTCCTAAAAGTCCTTGTATGATATGCAAAAGCAGATATATTTACTGCCCTAAAGGAGTTTGGGGTCTGGAATTGGATTTTTTTTTCTAGCAGTGCATTTATTTATATGCAGCACTATTGGAAAAAGTAGACATTCCTTTGAACTTACTAGAAAGAAATTGTAGATGTATGTTTTAAACAGAAATCTAAGAAGTCATGCATAGGTTCAATTAAATTTTTGGTATATGAAGTGACTAGAATTTGCTACTTAAAAGTTAGTGTTGGATGATCCATTGGTGAATTCCTCTAAAATGAAAATATTTATGGGCATAGAATTGTTTTATACTACTTAGCTTTGCACACATCCCCTCACTTACTCTTACCCAATGAAGGAGAATTTATTTCCTGATTAGTGAGTTAGACACTCAGTAAGTAGCTTCTCTGGCTTAGTTCCTGCTGTTCTGCCTCCTTTCCTTGGTGGTGGCTTAGCTGCAGAAAGCAGTTTTCACCGCCCGTCTTTATACTGGATTACAAAGAGCAATGTCTGCCAGTGCTGCGCATGGCATTGCTTGCACAGCCTTGTTATATACTGTGATCAGTATGCCTAACTCAATACAAAACTTATGTCGACTTTTAACCTCCTCTCCCTCCCTCCCTCCCTCTCTTCCTTCCTTACTTTCTGTTCCTTTTTTCACCCTCCCTTCTCTTCCCCTCTCTTCTTCTTTCTTTTCTCATAATACTAAGTTTGAACTCAGGGCCTTGTATTTACTAGGCCAGTGTTCTACCACTTGAATCATGGCATAGCCCTTATAAGTGGCATTTTCCATCTCTCTCTATTACTGATTCTTATCCTATACAGTAGAGAACCTTTGAAATGTAATAAAGCACTACTGCTAACAAATCATGCATGACTGGAAAGAGTGTACTTTCAGTTGTAGCATGCAATATGCATCCATCATCAAGTGTACTATGATCACATTTTGTTACCATATTGATTTCCCACTGTTTGATCAGGTTATTATGTTAAAATTTTGACAATATGTTATAATGACTGTCCAATTTCCCATATAGTTCTTAATTTTTTCTTTATGTAATATGAAGCTATGTTATTAATTACATATACATTTATAATTGTCTTATTTTCTCAAATATCAGTTTTCAGTGATGTCTGCCTTTCCCTGAAATCCTTTGTGTGTGTGTGCCAGTACTGGGGCTTGAACACAGGGCCTCACACTCTCGCTTAGATGTTCATTCAAAGCTAGCACTACCATTTGAGCCACAGTTCTACTTCTAGATTTTTAGTGGTTAATTGGAGATAAGAATTAAAGCAGGGGCTGGGAATATGGCCTATTGGCAAGAGTGCTTGCCTCATATACATGAAGCCCTGGGTTCAATTCCCCAGCACCACATATACAGAAAATGGCCAGGAGTGGCCCTGTGGCTCAAGTGGCAGAGTGCTAGCCTTGAGCAAAAAGAAGCCAGGGACAGTGATCAGGCCCTGAGTCCAAGGCCTAGGACTGGAAAAAAAAAAAATTAAAGCACTCATTTATCAAATAAAAAATTTAAAGACTGATTCTGTGTAGTTTAGGAATATTATTATGCAAAACATTAAAAATGTTTATGAAATAGAAGCACATGAGAAAATGAATAGGAATCAGAGCATTTATGCATTTTTTTTTTTAAGAAACTCAAGTATGGTGTTGAATTGTGGCCTAATGAGCCAAGCCCATGCCTGTGACCCCAGCTACCCATGGGGTCTCAGTTAGGAGACTCATTGCTCAAAGCCAGCCCATCCAGGAAAGTCTTTGAGACTCTCATCTCAAATTAAACAGCACACAGGGCTGGAAATATGGTCTAGTGGTAGAGTGTTTGCCTCTTATACATGAAGCCCTGGGTTTGATTCTTCAGCACCACATATATAGAAAAAGCCAGAAGTGGCACTGTGGCTCAAGAGGTAGAGTGCTAGCCTTGAGCAAAAAGAAGCCAGGGACAGTGCTCAGGCCCTGAGTCCCAAGCCCCAGCACTGGCAAAATAAATAAATAAATAAATAAATAAATAAATAAATAAATAAATAAATAAATAAAAATTAAAAATAAATTTTAAAAATTGAAGAGCACAGAGCTGGAAGTGCAGAGTGGCGGCCTTTAGAGGAAAAGCCCAGGTCCTGAGTTCAAGCCCTAGTACTGGTACAAACCAAAATGTAACCTGAAAAGTGCTCTCCCAATTATGTTTCCTCTTCTTGTGAAACTGTATCAATCAGTGCTTTTTCCTTGCTTTTTCTAGCATGAATGTTGTATCTCTTCTGCATTTCACATTGAAAGAATCTCCACACAGTGTACTAGTAGGTTGGGTTCTGTAGAGGATGGGCAGGTATTTAAGGCTCTGTCCTTATGGAGGAGATTCTAGGAGGGCCCAAGAGTAAGCATGGTCCTTCCACATTCCACCAGGTGAGACTGCAGCTGTCTCTGGAGGACCGAGGCTGGAACCTAAAGCGGACCCTTCACCTACTCCCATCTTGAACTGGGACTTCCCAGATTGAGGAGCTGTGAGAAACAAGTTTATGTTACTTAGAAACTTACACTCTGGTATTTTGTGATCACCAGCTAGAAAGGTTGTCCCATGTACTTGGATCCTTGGCTTCCAAGGTCAGTGTGAAGGGTGTTAGGCTAGGTTGGTGCTTGGCAAGAGAACTGTGATGCTCATTCATTTGGGAGTAGTTGAAGAGGAATTGCTCTTCTGCTTCAGCCTAGCCCTGTGGCTCATTTCTGGCATCTAAGCAAATCTAAGTGATCTCATGAGGGGACCACTTTATGAAGGTAGAACTCATGCTGACATGCTTCCTTGTGTATGCCTCATTTCTGAATCAGTCTCTGAAGCTCAAGCCTTATTTAAATAGGGGGAATATGCATTTGCCTATATTTTCCATGCTAATTGGAAATATGACTACTGGGCTGAAGTAAGTATGTGACACTGTACCTCTTATTATGGTTTTGTTTTATTCAAAGTAAGATTATTGATATTATTGGACTTGGGGCTGAGTTCACTGAGTCAGTTTAATCTTTTCTATTTTATTTTCTTTAGGTTTTCTTTCCAAATTCTATTGAATGTGTTGGCACGAGAATGAGGAAGTATTTGTAACTCATTTTATGTCAAGAAGCTTATTGGGGCTGGGAATATTGCCTAGTGGTAGAGGGCTCATAAACATGAAGCCCTGGGTTCGATTCCTCAGCCCCACATATATGGAAAAAGCCAGAAGTGGCGCTGTGGGTCAAGTGGTAGAGTTCTAGCCTTGAGTAAAAAAGAAGCCAGGGACAGTGCTCAAGCCCTGAGTTCCAGCCTCAGGACTGGAAAAAAAGAAAAAAAAGAAGCTTATTAAATTTTGTGTGAGTGTTTCACGTTATCCTTGGTCCTGTTCAGAGTTTGAACCATATAGGTAAAAGATGATTGTGTGCTACACACTCACCTGTGCACAGACATGGGTGAAATCCATGCACATGTGATCAGTAGACAACTGTATGCCTGGATATGAGCTGCCAAGCTTCCTCAGTGAAAAATCTACCACAACTCACACCTGTTATCCGGGCTACACTGGAGGCTGAGATACGAGAATCCTTGTGCTTTGAATTCAGCCCAGGCTGGAAAATAAGTAAGACTCTTCTCCCCAATTAACTACCAAAAAAGCCAGAAATGGAAGCATGGCTTAAGTGGTAGAGCACCAGCCTTGAGCAAAAAAGCTCAGAGACAGCACCCAGCCCCAGTACTAGCACGTGCGTGCGCGCGCGCACACACACACACACACACACACACACACATTGGAGTCCCATTTGTATAGAGATGTAAGCTAAAAATTGGAGAAGTTCCAAAAAAAAATCAGTAACTACTCCTTTTCTTCTTGGATATTCTTTCTCCTAGATTCAAGTGCATTGTGATAGGACTAGAGCCCTGTCTGGGCTATTGTTTTATTACTTTTTCTTTACTATTATATGTCTGAACATTTCCTTATGAGGCCTTTAATTCTGAACCACAGCACATTTTCCTTTATATCAACTTTTTTTAGTTGTTTGTTTTTAGGTCATTGGGCTTGAACTCAGGGCCTAGGCATGGTCCCTGAGCTGTTTTGCTCAATACTAGCACCTCTACCACTTTGAGCCTCAACACCACTTCCAGTTTTCTTATGGTTAATTGGAGGTAACAGTCTCATGGACTTTCCTGCCAAGCTGGCTTTGAACCACAATCCTCAGATCTCAGCCTCTTGAGTAGCTAGGATTACAGGTGTGAGCCACCAGTGCCCAGCTGAAATACTTACTTTCATAAGTGAATTTCACTATCATAATTTTACCAGTTGTCCAAATGGAAGTATGATGAGCCTTTCCTCATAACCAAACTCATTGTGTGCAGTACTTGATTAAATTTTCATACAGCACCTTGAGGTTGGCCTTACTGGCCTTAAATATAAATGAGAAGTGAAGGTTGAAATTAGTTTAGTAAGTGAACAACTTTAATTCCATATTCATATTGGTTCTAATTCCTGTGTTAAATCTATTAGAATGTTTTGACTCCTTGAGACATGTCTCCCAAATATAAATTAAATAAAATACCATTCTTCTACTTATACAAATATACAATGTACAATATGTTTTTATAATTGTAGCTTTATTTTACAGAAAAACAATCTCTTGTACACATTACCTGGAAATTATATTTTAAAATCTCTTTCTTTAAAAGTGTATCTTTGAAAAGAAAAAATTGCCTGCTAATGCAGGTGTTAACTTGTGAATAAATGGTTTATTTGGCAGATGTTCCTTGGGATTTTAGTGACGGGACTCAGCTATCTAGAGAAAGCGTTCAAAGGAGGTCCACCAGGCCCCAGGAGCTCTTCTTCCCTTCTGGTTTGTGTAGTCTTACCACAACCATATACAACCGTACCTGTTCCTGAAGGAGCCTTCCTGGATGTGAACACACCATGGCCACAGTGTGGCTCTAGTAGATTATTGTTACTAACCATGAAGATAGGAGCAGTGTTCATGTCTGAGTGAACCTCAAGTTAGGGAAGCAGCTCTAGTGATTAGTGCACGTCTATGGGGCCTAGTCATATCAAGGAATTTTTGAGCTGGGCATGGTGGGCCAAGCCTGTAATCCTAGCTACTTAGGGGAACAGCTTATGGTTAGAGGCCAGGCTGGACAAAGAGATCTTACTATAGCCCATTTCAGCTAATGGCTGTGCATGGTGACACATACCTCTCTCTTCCCAGCCACAGTGGGGCATAGTGCTGGACACAGTGGTGGGTGGCTGTTGTCTCCAGGGACAGGCAAGACCTACATGGATATGAAGTGAGAGACCTTATCTCTAAAATAACCAATGCAGAATGAGGCTAGAGGTGTAGCTCAAGTGGTAGAGCATGTGCATAGCAAAAATAAGGTTCTGAGTTCAGTCAGTACTACCAAAAAAAAAAAACACAATAGAAACCATGGATTTTGCATTCTGCCTTTCCTAAGATGCATTCTCAAAACTCTGCCAGCCCTGTGGATCTAAACAAACTCATGCAACCTCTTTATAACCCACTTTGTTAAATTCGAGTATGAATACATGTTTGAGTTGTTGTACAGATTACTAAAATATTTATGAAATTTCTCAACGTGGTTCCTGTATCAAGTTAAAAAAGTGATAGATATAATGAAAATATTTTAAGTAATTTATAAACCTAGATAAAAATGCTGAGTTTAAAATAGTCAAGCTGCCTTTCCTGCTTACTCCTCTCCTCTCCTGTAAAGGAAAGGAAAAGGGAAGACACACAGCAGCCATCTTGTATTTCACCTATGACAATATGCACATTCAATTCCCACTGCTGTGTGTATGTGTGTGTGCGTGTGCGTGCATGTGCATGAACATGTATACTAATCTTGGGGATTAAATTCAGGGCTCTTTAGCTTTTTCATTCAAGGCTTTTGCTCTACCACTTGAGCCACAGCTCCTCTTTTGGCTTTGGCTATTAACTGGAGATAGTGTCTTATCATGGACTTTGTTAGTTGAGCTGGCTTCTAACCACGATCCACAACTCTCAGCCTCCTGAGTAGCTAGGATTATAGGTGTGAGCCACTGGCTCCCAGTTTTCCCTATGCTTATCTTATTAGTCGGGCATGGGTAGTTCCTGCCCAGATCAATGCCAGCCTGGACAGAAAAGTCCTTTTGATTCTTATCTCCATTAACCAGCAGATGGTTTGAAGTGAGAGTGTGGCTCAAGAATGGTAGAGCACCAGCCTTGAGCAAAATTGCTAAGGGCTAGTACCTAGGCCCTGAGTTCAAGCTCAAGTACTAGCATACACACACACACTCAAAGTTAACTATTGCTATGAAAATATCAGTGTCTTTTAAAATTCCAATATTTTTATTCTATTAGTTTTTTTTTACCCAGTTTAGAGCCTAAACTGACTATCTTTAGGCCTTTTTTTTTTTTTTGGCCAGTCCTGGGCCTTGGACTCTGGGCCTGAGCACTGTCCCTGGCTTCTTCCCGCTCAAGGCTAGCACTCCGCCACTTGAGCCACAGCGCCGCTTCTGGCCGTTTTCTGTATATGTGGTGCTGGGGAATCGAACCTAGGGCCTCGTGTATCCGAGGCAGGCACTCTTGCCACTAGGCTATATCCCCAGCCCATCTTTAGGCCTTTTGAGGATGATATTTATCACCTTTAGATCCAATTACTTTTCTGATTTGGTATCTTTGTATATTTCCTCATGAGAGTATTACAGATTGATTAGGTATATCATTTCTGAGATCTAGAAATTCTGTATCCATCTACCTGTAACTACATGAAATGGAAAATTCTATATCTAGCCAGGTGCCACTGGCTCACACATGTAATCCTAGCTGCTCAGTAGGCTGAGATCTGAGGATCATGGTTTGAAACCAGCCCAGGCAGAAAAGTTCAAGCCCCGTGGCTGACAAAAAAAAATTCTATGTCTACTGACTTGAGTTTACAGTCTGTTCATTTGTTGGTCAGCGCACATGGAACCCATCACTGCTCCGAATTGAATCATGTCATGACTTGCATCACAGTTTAAATTTGTTTTTAAGGGAAAACCACATCTTTCGTGTGATTTTTTTTTACTCTTTTGAAAAACAAAGGATGAAAAGAACTGTTCTAATTTAAAACAGGAATTACAGATTATCTCAACTAGATGATATGGACTCTGCTCACTCCTCCCAATATAGACTGCTTCCCTGAACAGTATGTTAAACCAGAACAACTTAAAAAGGCAAAGGTCTGTTTTACATGACAGAATATCAGATTAACTTCATGTTCAAAAGGAACTTCCTAAATCTGAAAAAGTGTGGACCTTTAGTAACTGAGCAAGAAGTTTGTGAGCATTGCCAGGTATTTGGGTTTTGTGTTCATATTGGAGCCTGGTACCAGAATACCATCTGGCTCCTATTATTGGAACTATTGATAGAGTAAAAGTTGAGCAGACACTGGTGGCTCACAACTTGTAATCCTAGCTACTCAGGAGGCTGAGATCTAAGCATTAAGGTTCAAAACAAGCCCAGGCAAGAAAGTCCACATGACCCTTATCTCCAATTAACAAGCAAAAAGCCAGAAGTGGAGTTGTGGATCAAATGGTAGAGGGCTCCCCTTGAGCATAAAAGGTAAGGGGCAGCACCCAGGCCCTGAATTCAAGTCTTAGTACTAGCATCTCCTCAAATGTATCTATGATATATATTATACATACTATAAATCATATAATACATATATGTATGTAATTACACATGATATGTATAATATATGTATTACATATACTTACTTACATTACATTTATTATACATTATGATAACATTACAGTAGTATTATATATATCACATGTTATATAGAATATGTAACTATCACATAATAGATTATATATCAATATTATATATTATGTTATTATATGACAAAAGCATAATGTGGCATGCATATTATATACATATAATATGTTATGCATATGTTGTATAATACAGATATAATATATAATGTATAAATTAATAAAACATAAGTTAAAATAAATAAAATATAAAAGTTGAATTTTGTTAAAAATATCTATTCACACTCCAAGTTCTTAATCAATCATAGTACATTTGAATAAAAGTAAACTCACTAACTACCTATATACATTAGTACTAGATATGTCAAGATACTTCTTTATAGATTAGTTGTTTTTGAAACTGTGGTAAAGTCTTGAGGCAAGAAGTAGTCTTACCATTCAGTATCCTTAACAATACTTTACTAGAGACTCACAGATAGAACTGGTTGTGGTTTTTCATGAAGCAAACAGTATATTTTCCTAAGTCCAGTTTTGGCAAGCTAATAAAAATTTTAGGGAGAATAATTTCCAAATTTAATTATGCAAAATTACATATTGCCACTTTCTAACCTGTTTTCTAATTTGGAATAGTAGTTACTACTAGTTATTAGATGTCTTGTTTGGGAAACTTGAAATCAATGTATATAAGATGATTAAAGAAATAAGAACTCAAGAGTTTTTGCTTCATGTGCCTTTGTTTTACCATCCTTTTCATGATTTCCTTCAGCAACTACTTCAGTATTCCTTTTTGGGCACATGAATCCCATCATCTGTCTTCCTTGCTGATAGATTTTTGTTTCAGAGCCATAGTTATCATGCAGTTGTCTTTCCTTGCAGCATCAAAGGCTCCTTGAGATGCTAGACACAGAGAAGGAACTGTTAAGGGAGAAAATAAAAGAAGCTTTGATCCAGCAATCTCAGGAACAGAAGGTAATGCTTTTAAGTGAGCTCTGAGTACAAAAAGCATGTGTTCTCTTATCTCAAACAATTCATTACTGTCATCATTTTCAGGAAATATTAGAAAAATGTTTGGCGGAAGAAAGGCAAAAAAATAAAGAAACATTGGAATCTGCTGCAAAGGTATTTCCACTTCTAGTATTGGCTTGCTTCATGAGTTGAATTAAAAATTAAATTCACTAATGGTACAGTATGGTCAGTCTTATTCTTGGGCACTTTTATTTCAGGAGAAAATCAGGCGTTTTTCCTGATTTTCTAAACATAGGATATGACTTATTCAGTTTCTTGTTAAATTCCTGTTGTATAAGATTTTGGATTTTTATAGTGTGGATTAATTACTAATCTACTTAATGTAGATTGTGTGCTTTGGCATTAGTACTCAGCTCATTTTTCATAGGTGTCATCATAGGGCTGTGTGTGTCACAGGAAAGGGATTTTTAAAGCCAAGCTTAAAATAACTCATCTAAATAATGCATTCAGGAATAAAAGGTATACATATCAACAAATTTGCTTATCACATCAATGTTTGTGTTTGATTTAAAAATTTATCCAGTACTTATTCAGGAAAAACTATGTAGTAAACAAATATGTCTATATCACTGTGCTGAGATGTGATTTTGACTCAAAGAATTTGTAGTCAAAATATTCACATACTAGCAAGGGAGTAATTAAATTATTATGAATGTGTAAGTAATATGTCCACATAATAGAAAAAATTTAAGCAGCAAACTGCTTTTGAAACCCTTAAAAGTAGTTAGTATTCTGAACCAGCTTGAAATTGATTCCTTTTATAAGGAAGACAAATTGAAACTTCTTAGCAAGGATGTGCCATAATGGCAGTTGACATTAATTTTAGGGAAATTGAACTCACCTCATATTAGAAGCAAGGGAAAAATGAGTATAATGAAACAAAGTACACTGGATATTCAGACCAGATAGCATTTTGGTAGAAATAGACTCATGGTTGTAGCTTGAAAATGAAGGAAATAGACTTTAAAGTTGATGCAAGCTTAAATCTTATATGTTTGTTGTGAGTGTTATAGATAGACCAGGTTGTGAATTCCAAGAATATGGATTCAAGAATCAGGAACAAGTAGAAAGAGGCTCTAGTTCAAGCACCACTACCACCACCAAAAAGAAAGGAAGAAAAAGAGTTTGAAAGAGCAGGGTGTTGGTGGCTTACACCTGTAATCCTGTCTACTTGGAAGTCTGAGATCTGAGGATTGCAGTTAGAAGTTACCTCAGGCAGATAAATTCAAGAGACTCTTATCTCTGGCTAACTAGCAAAAACCTGTTAGTCTCAAGCTGTAGAACACTAGCCAAAATAAATAAGCAAGAGAAAATAATAATAATAAATAAGCAAGAACAAGAGGCCCTGAATTCTAGCCCAACAACAACAAAAAAGCAAAAAACAACATTCTTTCTTTGAAATTGTGTTTACAGAATTTAAAATATAAAAAGTTTGTTTCTTGCTTTTCAGTACTAAAAGATGTTCTGATGAAATTGGTGGCACTATGAACAAATGTGTTTTTTTCTTATGATATAAATAAAATATGTCAGCATTTGAATAAAATGTGCAAATGAGTAAATTTTACAAACAGATGATTAACATGTCAATAAATGATTCATTCAAACTGTAAGAAATAATTAAAATATACAGAAGGTCAAGATTCCTGCCTGTAAATCCTAGCTACTAAGGAGGCTCAGGTCTGAGGATTGCAGTTCAAAGATAGCTGAGGCTGAAAAGTTAGTGAGAGTCTTATCTTCAGTTTACCAACAAAAAACCTGAACTAGAAGCATGACCCCCAGTGGTAGAGTGACAGCCTTGAGCAGAAAAAGCTGAGTTGAAACCATAGTAATGGAAAAAAAAGAATTATAATAATATGAAAAATTTTGACATAATTTTATTTTCTTTATTGTAGTTAATCTTTTTAAGAACTACCCTTTGTCAAACTGGTAGAAAATCATGTCGGATATGTAAAGTGACTACTAATACTTTTTAGTGAGGTTGGATTTTTCACTTATATACTATATACTTTTCACTATATGCTTTAACCAAAACATAAGTCATTACAGATTTAATATAGAAGGCAGGTATAAAAAATCTAGCTATCTTATTAAGTCAGCTATGTATGTAAGAGTGCCTTCTCACTTTTTAAATTGTGGAAACCATAATTATTTTTATTAATGTATAATTTGTTAATATGTAATAGGTTTAATGTTATTAATTTTAAATAAATTAATGAATACTTTTAACTTGAATATAACTATTTTTACTAAAATATAACTATTTTAGTAATTATTAATGTTTATAACCATGTATAGTATACATGCATGCATATCATTTATATGGCATATATACATATATAAATTATATGTAGTATATATCATATATTACAAAATATATATTATACTATATACACAGCATACATATGTCATAAATATATACATGGTTTATATATACAAATCTATGTATAACAAACAAGGACTCCTTGTCATTGTCAGTAATTTTTAAGATTATAAAGGGATCCCAAGACCCTGTGGTTTGAAACCCACAACCTTAACCAAAGTTCAATTTATTTGAAGTATAGGAATGCCAGAGAAATAAGTAGGGATATTCATATTAAAAAAGAACATATTTTATGCAATTATTCAATATGTATACAAGCAGTAATATCAGAGCTAGACTTCCTAGCATCCCATTCTGTGTCTTTTAGCTTAACCACATTGTCCAGTCATTCAGCTATGTTTGCTTTATTCATTATTTTGAAGCTTGAGAAGGATGCAGTGAAGGATATAGTCATGAAAGCTGTAGAAGAAGAAAGAAAAAACTGGGAAAAAATCCATGCAGAAGAAAGAGAGTTATGGAAGACAGAACATGCAAGAGATCAGGAGAAAGTGTCTCAAGCAATTCAGACTGCACTTCAAGAGCAAAGGAAGATAAGCCAGGTGAGTGAAGGCTTTTTGAACAATGCTCTCCATGAGGTGAGGTATCTTTACTCTAGTATATCTTGAAACTGCCTCAGTTGACAAAA
Organism: Perognathus longimembris pacificus; assembly: GCF_023159225.1. NCBI lineage: Eukaryota > Metazoa > Chordata > Mammalia > Rodentia > Heteromyidae > Perognathus > Perognathus longimembris. The sequence goes on from NC_063161.1 coordinate 65,495,870, forward strand.
CAATATTTTTTGTTTTTCCTATTTATCTTTCAAACTGACAGTGTTTAATATTTTACTGTCCTCTCATCTTTCTGATACTCAAAATTCAGTAACATCTTTGTATTTGAAAATGGCAGAATACACATTTACATTTAGTCATGTTATGTATACTAAATCTCTTGTTTTCCCTCTCCTCTCTCTCTCTTCTTCCTCTCTTCTCCTCTCCTTGTTCTCTCCCCTTCTCCCCTTTCCTCTTGTCCTCCTCCCCTCCTACTCTTTTTTATTTCTCCTCCTCTCTCCTGTCCTTGCGCCTTCCCTCCCTTTTCCCTTCCACTCTTCTTTCTTTTTCCTTCTGTTCTCTTTGTCCTTGTCTGTTTCCCTCCTTTGCTCCACCTCCTTTTCTCTCTCTGTCTCCCTCCATCCATCTCTCTTTACTACCATACATACACATACAGTAATAAAATGTTGATATATTTGCATAGAGAAATAGTGTGTATATGTGCCTTTCATTGGTAGCAATAGTTAATAAAGCCTCACAAATATTTACTTTGGTCCCATAAAAGGGTATACAGATCATGCAAATGCATTAAAAATATTTTTTGCAGTTATCCTTAAGTAGGTGTACAAAGGGGTTACAATTCAACCTGTCAGTTCATGAGTACAGTGCATCTTGACCATTGTTCCCCCATCTCTCCCAGCCCCACCTCCCCTCAGGTCACCTGGTTTGATTTCCACATATGTATAATATTATGACTATATTTGCCCACGCTTCCTCTCTCCCCTTGACTTCCTCTCCTTCCCCCAGTAATACATGTTTTGTCTTCCTGGTTACTTGTTTGAGGGAGTTATCTCTTGTCCGGACAGTTTAAAACTTCTTGTTTTCTACAGTTGAATTTTCAAGGCTCTATTTTTTTTGTATTTTAATATTTGCATAGGCAGAAATGCTTGAAGAAATCTTCCCTGGAGCAAATATAGAACAGAGAAGTTACCATTCAGGCCAGTACTGGTGGCTCATGCCTATAAACCTTAGCTAACTCAGGAGGCTGAGATCTGAGGATTGTGTTTCAAAGCCAGTCTTGGCAAGAAAGTCTGTGAGACTCTCCAGTTAACCACCAAAAAGCTGGAAGTGAACCTGTGGCTCAAGTGGTAAGGTGCCAGCCTGGAACAAAAGAAGCTTAAGTACAGTGCCCAGGCCTTGAGTTCGAGCCCTAGGACCAGCACACACACACACACACACACACACACACACACACACACACACACACACACACACAAAGATTTGACATTCATAAAAATCTCTGCCACATGGTGCTGGTACTAGATATGCTACCATTGTTCACTTGTTAAAATGTAGCTAAAAATTTTACATCCTTTCATCTTGAAACCCTAAGAGCCTACAATGTTTCTTGGCCATCAGGAGCTGAAGTCTCCTAAGTTATCTCCATACTAGTAACCATCTGATGAGATGAAGGCAACTTAGGAATTGCTAATACCATAACCTCTCTTTGAGATCATCTGATATCACCTGGGGCTTTCATGTTGTAATATTGCTGTCTCTGTTCTATAACTGAACTATTAAGGCAGAATTCCTGTTAAAATGTCTCTGCAAGAACTAGACTTCTTGTAGCTACAAGGAAATGTGTGTAATCTGTTCTGGAAAGTTTGCCCCCATATGTTTGGGGGTTTTGTTGATCCTAGTATTCCCGTGAGTGCTGGCGTGTCCCTCATGACCACACTGAAAGAATTGTTTTAGGGCCAGATAATGAAGCCACGATCATCAGATTGGCCATGATAAGACCTTTCACTTATATTTTTGAGGTCTGTATGATGCATCAGTATACACATATTACCTGTGAAACAATTATCACTGTACTATTAATATATCCTTCATCATCTTGCCTGTTGTTTATGTAAGATCTTTCCAAGTTGAGCCCCTTACAGCTCAAAGTCTATATCCTGTAGTTAGCACCTCTAGTCTTCCACATCCATCAGACTCATTGGGAGTCATTCTGAGAATTCTGTACATGGACTTTTTGTTTTTTTAAATTATACCATACCTGGGGCTTGAACTGGGGCCTGGGAGCACTGTCTCTGAGATTTTGTGCCTAAGGCTAGTGCTCTGCCTTGTGAGATACAGCTCTACTTCCCACTTTTTAATGGTTAATTGCAGATAAGAATCTCATAGATCTTTCTACTCAGGCTGGTTTTGAACCACAATCCTCAGATCTCAGCCTCCTAAGTAGCTAGGATTACAAGCATGAGCCAGACACCAGGACCCATCAAATATTTTTATATTCTATGCCAAAGTGAGATCTTGCAGTATTTTTCTCTATGCCTGGCTCATATGAAGCACTGAAGGTTTTTTATTCTGCTGCTGGGACTTGAACTCAGAGCCTGAGCTCTGTCTTTTAGCTCTTTTACTCAAGGTTGGAGCTCTGCCACTGGAGCCACAGCTCCACTTCTGGCTTAGTGGTGGTTAATTAGAGATGAGAGTCTCAGACTTTGTCTAGGCTAGGTTTGAACCTTGATCCTCATATCTCAGCCTCCTGTATAACTAGAATTACAGGTGTGAGCCAGGTTTGATGGCTAAGTAAGTCATGTGTGTAGTGCACATGTCATGTGTGTCACATTTTCTTCATCTGTCACTCATCATGTACACCTAATACTATCTTCATTCTTGGTGATTGTACACCTAAATATTGTGTAATAAGCTTTTGAAAAGTTTCTAAAGATCAGTACCAGTGACTCACACCTGTGATTCTAGTTACTCAGGAGGCTGAGATATGAGGATCCCATTCAAAGCCAGCCTGGGCTGGAAAGTCCATGTGACTCTTACCTCCATTTAACCAGCAAGAAGCCGGAAACGGAACTGTGGGTTAAGTGGAATGCTAGCCTTAAGTATAAATGCTTAGGGACATCTCCCAGGCCCAGCACACATGCACACAGTTTTCTGAAGAATCTGCACTGATTTCCATAGAGTCCATACCAATTTACATTCCTGTCAATAGTATATAAAAGTTTCCTGTTCTCTAGGCCCCAAAAATTCTCCCTTAAAAAAAAATATTTTGTAGTACTGGAGTTTGATGCACACTTACTAGGCAGTCTTAACCCTAACCCTAGCTCTATTTCTACTTATTTTCAGACAGTGCCTTTTGTCCTTTTACTGGTGGCCGTCCTTGGACCATGATCTTTCTTCCTAGACTTCCTGAGTAGCTGTGATTATAGGCACATGCTCCTATCCTAGGCTTATTTGTTGTGATGGGCTCTTGGTAACCTCATGCCCTGCTCTGTCTTCTTATTAGAGCCAGCCTAATAGATGTGAAGTGTACTTTGTGCTTTAGATTTACATTTTTTTTTGAAAGTTAGTGATATCAGCCCTCTATCTTATCTTGCCATCTATCTTCATTAGAGTTGCTTTCAAATGCATCTTGTTCTTTTGTTTGGGATATTATTTCCTGCTTGTTTTTATTCACTTTGGTATTTGTATTCATGTACTAGAAAAACCAGCTATCTCTCCTTTCCCAGCTCCCTGGGACTAGTCTTGTGTAGAAGAGCTTCGCTAATCAGCCTGAGCAGAGATTCTAACAGCCTCTGAACACCTGTGTGTTCATCCACTCTGCCATGTTTGTTTTTATTAACTATCCATTTGGAGTGTAGTTCTCTGGACAGAGGAGACAGAAGCCAATCATTAGGCAGCTCCTGGGAAACCTCTAGGACATGTGGTCTGCAGATTTTGATACCCTTCTCTGCCCTAAGCAGAGATGGGCCTCTAGCATCTGCCTACATGCTAATTTAACCTGCCATCTTTGGCCTGGCCACCCCTCAGACATCAAGAACATACCAACTCCAACCATTGTTCAAGACAGGTGAGACAAGCCAGTACTCAAGGCAGATCTCAGAAAGATTAGGAAGACATCAAATCCATATTTCTCCCCACAGAGGAGCAGAGAGCTGGGATTTTCTTTCAGTTATGTGGTCCTGTGTCAGGGTGGACACTATGGGAATAGTCAGATCCGCATGTCCAGGGTGTCAGAAATCAAGGAATTCTGGTTTTACTTCTTGTTATACCTGGTTTTGTGTTGTTGTTGTTGTTTTTTAATTATGCTTAAGGATGATCTTTGTACACTTAATTTCTTCAAAGCTTTTATAATGAAAGGATACAAAAATAATTTTTTGGCATCTATTGAGATGATCTTGTGGCTTTTGTGCTTGATACTGTATCCATTGACATGCGTTAAACCATCCTTGTATCCCTAAATAAAACCAACTTGATCATGGTATGCTATCTTTTCAGTGGGCTCTTAGATTTTGTTTGTAACTATTTTATTGAGAATTTTCATTATTATTGTTGTTGTTATTGGTCGTGGAGCTTAAAGTCAGGCCTGGGCACTATCCCTGAGCTTTATTGGCTCAAAGCTAGCACTCTTACCACTTTGAGCCACAGCACTACTTCCAGTTTTCTGGTGGTTAATTGGAGATAAGAGTCTCAAAGACTTTCCTGCCCAGGCTGTCTTTGAACTGTGATCCTCAGATATCAGCCTCGTGAGTAGCTAGGATTACAGGTGTAAGCCCCCGGTGTGCTGCCTACTGAGAATTTTTGTATCTACACTTATCAGTTCATTTATCTTTCTCTGTCTCTGTGTCTGTCTCTGTCTGTCTCTCTCTTTCACACACATACTATCTCTTGGTTCCTCTTCTCCCTCATGGTTTTGACATGTGAGTGATACTTCTTTCATAGAATGATTTCTGAATTTTTTGTTATACCCTGTGGAGCGTTGGTGTTCTTTTTCCTTCTTTCTTTTTACATTTTGATAGGTCTTAGCTACACAGAGGTTTTCATTGTGACCATGTGAGATATATTTCTGGTAGATGACATATTGGTAGACCCTGCTTTTTTTTTTTATTAAATTTTATTGACAAGGTGTTGTGCAAATGGGGTACAGTTACATAATAAGGTAGTGAATACATTTCTTGTCATATCTATTATACCCTCATTTTTCTTTCCCTTCCCTAGTTCAGGTAGGCATATATACAATATCCAGTGTACCAAAGTCTTATACAGTAACCACATAGGGTACGCCAAAGGAAATTCACCTAGAACATTAAATGTAACGTCAACAATAGAATCTCCTGTGTCCTTCTCTTTGAGTTTTTTTTTTGCTTATCCTCGTCTTATATGATCATGTACATAGCTGTTGAGCTATTGTGACCTACTGATAGGTCTATCATAGACCTTTTTATGTTTAGTAGTTGTTTGGTTTTAGATACATAATGTAAAGTCGCTGACCCAAACATGTGGAAATACTATTTGAAAAGAAGTTTGTTATTTTGAAGACCTGGTCTCTACTGTCCTCCCCCACCCTCCCAACAGTCATATATCAAGGAGACCATGCCCCTTTGTTCTCTGTGTTCTAGGCTTGTCTCACTCAACATTATTTGTTCAAGTTCTGACCATTTCCCTGCGAATACCAATATTTTATCATTTCTAATTGCTATGTAGTATTCCATTGTGTACAGGTACCACAGTTTTTGAATCCATTTATCTGTAGTGGGGCAGGGGCATCTGGGTTGTTTCCATATTTTGGCCATTGTGAATTGTTCAGCAATAAACATGAATGTGCAGATGTCTTTATGATATCCTGAGACCTGTTGTTCAGGATAGATGCCTATGTCTATGCTGAGCTTTTTGAGGAACCTCCATAAACTGTTATCCAAAGTGGTTGTACTAATTTGCACTCCCACCAACAATGGAGAAGGGTTCCTCTTTCCCCTCATCCCCTCCAGCATTTGTTGTTGGCTGAGTTCAGAGTATAGGCCATTCTAACTGGAGTAAGGTGGTATCTCAGGGTTGTTTTTATTTGCATTTCCTTTACTGCCAGGGATGTTGAACATTTCCTCATATGTTTCTTTGCCATTTTTATTTCTTCTCCTGTGAAGTCTCTCTTTAGCTCCCTTGCCCATTTAATAATTGGTTTACTGGGTTTGGAGGGGGTTAGTTTTTTGAGTTCTCTGCAGATGACAGATATTAGGCCTTTGTCTGTTGCTGTACTGGTGAAGATCCTTTCCCATATGGTTGGCTATCTTTCTAGTTTGGCGGCTATGTCTTTAGCTGTGCAGAAACTTTTTATTTTGAGCAGTCCCATTTGTCGAGTCTTTCCTCTATCTGTTGTGCCCCTGGGACTATGTTCAGGATGTTGCCTGTGCCTATAAGTTCTAGTGTTTCTCTTACTCTGTCCTTCAGTAGTTTCAAGGATTCAGGTCTGATGTTGAGGTCCTTAATCCATTTTGAGTTGATCTTGGTGCATGGTGATAGGCTAGGGTCCACTTTGAGTTTTCTACATGTGGCTTCCCAGTTTTCCCAGCACGAGTAGTTGTAGAGGCTATGTTTTTTCCATTGTATGTCTTTAGCTCCTTTGTTGAATATCAGCTGACTGTAAGAATGCAGCTTTATTTCTGGGTTGGACCCTGCTTTTTAATCTGTTCAGTCAATCTGTGTTTTGATTGGAGAGTGGAGACTATTTAGGGTTATTATTGGGTGGTATTTACTGTTTACTGTGGTTCTATTGTTTTTGTTGTTGTTTTATTTTATTTTGTACTAGTGGTATTTATTCTTTCGCTGTTTTCATTTTTGGGTCTTATTCATTTGTTAAGTTGAACATGTTTAGTACTCCTAGTTCTGGCGTGTTTACTAGCCCTCTTTTAGGTTTTATTCTTTCCCTGGATCTTGTGTTTGTGACTGTCTTTCTGTATTCCCTTAAGAATTCACTACAGTGTAGACCTGGTGGACGCATACTCCTTTAACTTATTCATATTCTGAAATGTCTCTATTGCCTTCCCTATCAATACTGCAAGATAGCTTTACTGGTTATATTACTCTCGGTTGGCAGTTTCTTTCTTTCTTAAAATGTATTTTTCCATGTTTTCCTAGCTTTTAGGGTTTATTCAGAGATGTAACGTGATTTTGTGTTTACCTTTGGATATAAGCTTGCAATTTTCTCTTGGAGCTTTTAGTTTCCTTCCTTTGTTCTCTAGTGTTAGCATTTTAATTGTTGTCTGGTGTAGTGAAGCTCTTCTCTGATCATGTCTAGTTGAGACTGGAGGGGCTCCCTGGATTTAAGGCTGAGAGAAGGTGAGGTTTGTCTTGTCTTCAGGCTGGAGGGGCTCCCTGGATTTAAGGCTGAGAGAAGGTGAGGTTTGTCTTGTCTTCAGCTTTCCTTCCCTAACCTCTGGAGGAGGGCTAGGTTGTCAGTGTTTGTCTTTGTTGCGTTTTTGTTTTCTGTGTTTGTGTGATGTCCTGAGACTATCTTCCTGATTCCTGATGCTGTCTCCCTTTTTCTCTTCAGAGTATAGTCTCTCGTGTTGTCTGACCTTCTTACTGAAGGAGTCAAAATGGTAGATGCTTCTAACCTTCCATCTTGCCTCCTTTTAAAATCTACTTTTAGAAGTTTTTGGTGTACAGCACTGAAGAAGATAGACAAGTCCCTTGGTCTTCTTGGAGCTTATATCAACTTCAAAAGGGGCTATAGTAAAGAATCTGATTCCATTTAGTGACTGAGCTGTGAAGATAAACCATCATGGCTGTGTTTTGCTGAGTAAGATTGTAGGAAAGAAGACTGAGTCATGAATTTTGCATATATGTCATTTGATTCTATATGTGACATTCTAAAAAAAGACAAAATGAAATGGGAGAAAACAAACCATCTTTGTCAGGGGGAGAGAAATGCTTGAGGGTGTTCTATTAGTTGATTGTGATGGTAGTTACATTTGACAGAACTTTTAGTGAATCTTATTATATGTGAATAGTTTCTAAATAAAGCTATCTTAATGAAACAAATGATGACCAGAATAAATTGTTGGGTACAAAGTGATTTCAGATGGTAACTTCTACATTATGATGAGGACAGAATCAGTTTCATTGAAATGAAATTTTGAACTGTATATATTAGATTTATGATACCTATTGGTGGTACTATAGAAAATGTTGAGAAATTTGGTCCTGGAGATCAGTCGAGCTGTCAAAGTTTTAAAGTAATTAGTCATAGATGAGAAATTAGGAAGTATCTCCTGGATAAGGCTTCCATGGGATAAATCTACCTAGAAATAAGGCAACCAGGTGCTGGTGACTCAACGCCTATGATCCTATTTACTTAGGAAGCTGAGATCTGAGCTTAACTATTCAAACCCAGCCTAGGCAGATAAATCTAAGAGACTTCTTATCTCCAGCTAACCAGCAAAGTGCTCGAAGTGGAGCCTATGGCTCAAGCAGTAGAGGGGCCAGCCTTGAGCAAAAAAAAAAAAACCTAAGGAAAGTGTGAGATTATAAGTTCAAGTCCATAGTACTGGCACAAAAAAGGAAGGAAGGAAGAAAAGGGGGAAGTTAGGAAGGAAGGAAATATAAAGAAAGAGAGAAAGGGAAGGAAGAAGTAGAGGGAAAGGAGGAGGTTGGAAAGGAAATAAGTTAGGAAGTTGGAAGGAGGGAAAGAAGGAAGGAAGGAGATCACTGCAGTTAATTGGATTCCACACTTAAGTTGTTGTCTTTCAGTTTAAATGATGGAAGTGGTGCTTGGTTTGTCAAGCTGTTTATCAAGCTGTTATACATGTTGGGTGAACAGTGCTCCATCCGTGCTTTCTAAGATGCTATGGTCTCCGACCAGTGGCAGGATCTGGCCTAATGCCAACCCTGTCCTCTAGATCTCTTGCCTGAGGAGCCATCTCCAGGGACCTAGAAACTGCCTTAGTACTAGGGGGAAATGACTTCTGCAAACCCAGAAGCCACTTTTAAGTGCAAACATTACTTCACTGTATGCAAAGGGTTGTATTCAAAGAAACCTGAAAATCAAGCATAATTAGCAGCAATTTACACCTTTATTTGGCCACTAAATCATAGAGACTGTGGCAGAGCAAATGCAATCATCATAAAGAAACTACAGTTACCCTGAGGAATAAAAGGGGGAAACAGCTCCTACATTACAATTTGTCTCTTGATTTCTTCTGTGCTAATACTGGCATTAGTCAAGGAAATAAATGTTCAGCTAGAACAGACAACACAATCTTTAGGGTTGTGATAGTTATTTCTCAGAACTTATTTGAGAGATGTTTTTGTTTGGTCTTGTTCATGAGTTAGACATATCACAGTGTTAATTGTAGGATATAATTTTTTTCCTGAAACATTAAGAGGCTTTTTGACTAACTTATTTATTTTCATATTAGATTAATTCTGGGTCCCTTGAAAATCCTTGCTAAAGAAAGGAATGCATATTTGTTACTGACACTAAAGTATGCAAAAAAGCAAGTAGTCATTAATTTTGCTGTTCTAGCAAAGTCCTGTAAAAAGATCCAGTCGTGAAGATAGTGAGACGATGTCTGGTGTTGGAAACTCTTCATAATAGCTTCTAACCACAGTCCCTGTAATTTGGGGTTATGTTTTCCCCCAAAGCTACAGACATTGCAATCAGTGGTTACATTTCTGTAATTTAGAATTGCCACCTGACCCTTCTTTGAAAAAAAGGAAACTGGGTTTTTATCTTGGCAAACCAGAAAGTTTCCCAATCCTGAAGTTTTTCTGTTGTGACTTGTTTTGATTCATTCACTTGAAAGCTTTTACTTATAGTACTTTGATAACCTTGTTTATCATAGACGAAATTATAGTGCTTTTTTTTTTTTTTTTTTTTGGTAAGCCTGGAGTTTGGCACTTGCTAGACTGGCACTCTACTACTTGAGTCACTCTCCCATTCCTTAATGACTTTTCTTTTCTTTTTTTTTTAGTTTAATTTTTTATTGTTATTATAAAGGTGATGTATAAGACGTCCCAGTTACATAACTCAGGTAATGAGAACATTTGGACAATGTCAGGTAATGAGTGCATTGGACAGTGTCTCTCTCCCAGTTTTTCTCTTTCATTCCACCCACAAATTATATAGTTCATTTTCAGTGTAGTGTATAGTGAGTACCACTGCTGCATTTGCTCACCCCTTTGTCCCTCTATTTCTCTTTATGGCATTTTTAATTGTTAAAAGTAAAATATCAGCCAGTGGCTCATGCCTATAATCCTAGCTACTCAGGTGGCTGAGATGCAAGGATCATGATTTAAAGCCAGCTCAGGCAAGAAAGTGTGTAAGAGACCCTTTATCTCAAATTTATCAGCAAAAAGTTAGAAGTGGAGGCATGGCTCAAGTGACTCAAATGGTAGAATGCCAGGCCTGAGTGAAAAAGCCAAGTAAGAATGAGAGGTCCTAGGTTCAAATCCTACTACTTACCTAAAAAAGAAGTGTGTGTGTGTGTGTGTGTGTGTGTGTTTTAGATACAAAACTTAAATGATTCTTTTCTTCTGTAGTACTAAGAATTGACTCAAGGCCTTGTGCATGCTAGGTAAGAACTCTGACACTTGAGGTACACTCTCAGTCATTTGTTGGCTTGTTGGTTGGTTGATTGATTGATTTAGATTCTTGTTAGCTTTTTCTGGGTTTACCACAAAGACTTGATCCTCTTGTGTTGACCTCCTGAGTATTGGGTATTATAGGCATACAACGTCATGCTTGGCTACTTAATGAAATACTTGGAGGTTGGTGAGGGAGAGCTGAAGATAATTATATTAAACTTGAGAAAGTGTTTAACAGTTCTGTCTATGTGCTGTTCTGTGACACATGGGTAGAGAGTACAGCGAGGGCATCCAGGCCATGGTAGTTTCCACTGTCACTGGGCACATGGATCACTATGTCCATCATAGCTACCAAACGAATCCAAAATCGACATTTGAAATGCACCAGAAAGTTTCTGCACACTCTATCAAAAATTTCAGATATTGGAGAGGAAAGATGGTGCCGTCACAATAGGGAGGCACCCCAACTCGCTCCAACCAAATAGTGAGCTGGGAACTCCAGCACCCAACACCCCATCAAGAATCCAGCAAACCCAACAACCAGAAGCAACAGAGAAACACAGGAAATGAAAAAGAACAAAAAAAGAAGAGCCTATAACCTGCATGGAGCCGGAAAATCTCCGGGGTACCCCACCCACCCGCTGACCCCGGCCTAAACAGGGCCAGGCTGGGAAAGGGGACCCGGCACCAGCAAACCAACAGCCGTAAAGCCACGCCAGGAATGCAGAGTCCAGACAGCAGGAGTTCCACGGACCCCAGACAGAGCGCAGACTGACCGAGACAGACAGCAGCGCAGGACCGAACGGCCAGGAACAGACAACAACAGCAGGGGAACCGGGCGGCACAGACGGAGAGAACCAGATGGATGGGGAGAGCCAGGACCACCACCACCAAACGACCGATCGCCACACCCCAGCACCCCAGCCCCGAAAAGCCCACAGCAGTGTGGGATACACACACAAGCCAGGACCAGTAAGTTCCCATTACCACCCTCCCCCCCAAGGGAGACCAGCTCTAGCAGAGACCCAAACCCTACAAAGAAGCTAGAGCTCCCTCTCTCCCCCTCCCTACCCCGAGGGAACAAAGGAGCCCCATATCTGGCGGCTCTAGGACCCTACAGCCTTTGGGAAGACATGGGAGCTAGCAGAGGCGGAGCAGCGCCCAACAAGGGGACCGGGAAACACCTTAGTCAGGCATCCCCCCAAAGCCCCAGTGGAGGAGCCTGAATCTGGCCACACCAGCCCCGCCCCCTCCTCAGCAGGGGCCTGGAGACTGGTAGGCATTGGAAGCCCCAACTGAGATGCCTGGTCCTCGTGGACCTTTTGAACAACAGTCACAGGCTTGCTGGTGTGCAATACCAGCCCAGCAGGGACACCTGGGCCCGATCACACGCCCCCCTCACAGTGGAGGCACAGAGAGTCTGTGGGCACCAACCCGCGCCCAGACACTTGAACCTGCTGGGGTCCACGCATACTGCCCCCCATAGCAGACTCACGAGAGGGTACAAGCACCCTCCAACAACTCGGGGCAGCACATCCCCAAAGGAAGCACTAGAGTGCACACGCACAACCCTCCCCTCCCCCCCCAGGGCCTGCGCGGGCCAGCGTGCTAGCCCTCCATCAGGAGGATCTCCTGCCCAACCCCCCCGTGGAAGCACACAAATGGGCAAACTACAACACCGGCTGTGATAGGCGCACTCCGCACAGGTGGGCAGGGCCCCCCAGCGGCAGCGCCCGCTCTGATAGGCACACTCTGCACAGGTGGTTGGGCCGCCCCTCAACAGCAACACCTGCTCCGACAGGAGCAATCCACACAGGTGGGCGAGCCGCCTTCAGTGGCAAATCTCAATCTGAGAGGTGAGCTCCTCTGACCATGTTACTGAGTGGGATAAAGAACCAAAGAAGAGAAAAGTCTTCACGCCACACTGAATCAGCAACCCGCAAACCCCCACCAGGGGCACGCTAGGGTCAGCACAACACAGCGGCAGGAAACTGTCCCGCAGAGAAAGACACAGAACCTACCCACCCCCAAGTGCAGTGAAGGTGACCACCTCAGCAACAACCGAGACGGTCACGCTAACCCATTGGGCAGTAAGGTTCAATAGCCAAACTCAAACCCAGAGCCAGAACACAAACAAGTCTCCACTCATGGACCAGCGGGAACCAGCACAAAGCCAACCCAAGGACGCCACCTACAGATCTCCAGATGCACAAATCACAAAGAAATATTACAAATTTCATAAAAGTGCAAGCCAACTCTCCAGCTGCAAAAAGCAGTACGACTGAAGAGGAAATGTAGAATAATAAAAAAAACTGATGCTATGATAGCAGAAATGATGGAAAGCCTCATGAATGAATTCAGAAAACAATTCCAGGAGTTTAGAATGGAAGTCTTGAAGGACCTTCAGGAAGTCAAGAAAGAAATGGAAACAAAAATGGATACAGTGCAAATCTCCATTAAAGAAGACCTTAACATCCTGAGAATCGAAATGCATGAAAAAATAGATTTAAAATACAACTCTTTAAAGGAACAAATTTCCATGACCAGAGCTGATATGGCATCCATAAATAGCTCCCTAACATCCATAGACTCCACGCTTGAAACCACATCACAAAGAATAGATCATATTGAAACCCAAATCTTGCTGTTGGACGATGATGCAGCCGATAAGGACCAGAAAATTACTACACTCCAAGAAAGGGTAAAGCTCCAGGGCAGACTAATCCAGCAGCTAGTGGACAAAGACAAGAGATATAATCTGCGCATAATTGGAATAGAAGAAGGAGCCAAATACCAGAGCAGAGGGCTTCAACATATTTTCAATAGAGTTATTGCAGAAAACTTCCCCAGTCTCACAAGGGACCTCACCCAGGTAACCGAAGCCTATAGGACGCCTGGCAGACACGAGCCTGGAAAATCCTCACCCAGGCACATAATAATCAAGACTTCAGATGTCAAGATTAAAGAGTAAATTTTGAATGCAGCCAAAGGAAAGAAAGAGATTTATTACAATGGGAAAAGGATCCGAATAACAGCAGACCTCTCCACACAAACCTACCACGCAAGAAGAGCATGGAAGAACACAATCCAAGTCTTACAGGCCAACAATTGCCAACTCAGAATTAGATATCCAGCAAAACTACAATTCACATTCGAGGGAAAAACCAGATCTTTCCATAGCAAAGAGGACCTAAAGGAGTATGTGAATAAAAGAACCAGCCTTACAGCGAATTCTAAGAGGGGAACCCCACCCAACAAATCGTACAGAACACACAGACATAAACAGAAAGAAACTACAATAGCCAGAGCCCAACAGAAAGAGCAGCTCATTAAAGGCAAGAAAAAAAAAGGAGAGGAAAAACAGCCTAACAGGAAAATGGAAGGGGAAAAACACTCTTATCCTTGATCTCTTTGAATATAAATGGTATAAACTCTCTGATAAAGAGGAGCAGACGGACAGAGTGGATCCGCAAACAAAAAGTTTCCATCTGTTGTCTTCAAGAGACCCATCATATAGCAAGGGATAAAAACAGGCTCCTAATGAAAGGATGGAGCAAAATCTTCCAAGCAAACGCACCTACCAAAACGGCAGGAGTAGCCATCCTGATCTCATACAAGCTGGACTTCTCATTAAAATCAACTCTAAAAGACAAAGAAGGACACTACATTTTAATACAAGGAAAAATCCAGAATCAAGACATCACAGTAAAAAATGTATACTCACCGAACAAAAGAGGCCCTACATATGTCAAGCAAATTCGCACAGAACTACAGAACAAGATAGACCCAAACACAATCGTAGTGAGTGACTTTAATACCTCAGTCTCTCCAAGAGACAGACACAACACCCAGAGGATTAGCAAGGGAGCTGAGGACTTAAGTAACACCATATCCCAAATGGATCTGATAGATCTGTATAGAGTCTTTCACCCTACAGAGACCCAATGCACCTTCTTCTCAGCAGCCCATGGATCATACTCCAAAATAGACCATGTCATAGCCCACACAAAGAACCTCAGCAAATACAGAAATATTGACGTCATCCCATGTATTATATCTGACCACAGTGGAATAAAGGTAACCCTCAATAACAAAGGATACCACAGAGGCTGTACATATTCTTGAAGGTTAAACCCCTCACTGTTATCTAACCCTTTGGCCACAGACCAAATTAAGGATGAAATTAACAAATTCATAAGCCACAACGAGAATGAAACTACATCACAAAGAAACCTATGGGATACAGCTAAGGCAGTACTGAGGGGCAAGATCATTGCCCTCAGCACTCACATTAAAAGAATAGAAGCAGAGCAAGTGAATAACCTCACAATGAAACTAAAACAACTGGAGAAACAAGAAATGATCGAATCTAAAATGACTAGGAGGAGAGAGATCACACGATTAAAGGAGAGATAAATCTGATTGAAAATAGAAAGACCATTCAACAAATAAATAAGACTAAAAGCTGGTTCTTTGAGAAAATAAATAAAATTGACAGACCCCTCACAAGACTTACAAAAAAAAAGAAGAGAAGAGACTCATATATGTAAAGTCAGGGACTCCACTGGAAAAATTACAACAAATACACACGATATTCAAACAATTATAAGGGACTATTTCTAGAACCTCTACTCACTAAAAAACAATAATTTTACAGAAATGGGTCAATTCTTAGAGAAGTATAAACTGCCCAAACTGAACCAAGAAGAAATAAACCAACTAAATAAACCAATAACTTACAGCAAAATACAGGGGTTAATCAACAGCCTCCCCCCAAAAAAAGCCCAGGCCCCGACAGATTCACCAACGAATTCTATAAAACCTTTAGTGAGGAGCTATTACCAATACTCCTCAAACTCTTCGGCGAAATAGAAACAGAGGGAGAAATCCCAAACTCATTCTATGAAGCTAATATGCTCAACCCCAAACCAGGGAAAGACGCAACAAAAAAAGAGAACTACAGAGCAATATCACTAGTGAACACAGATGCAAAGCTCCTCAATAAAATATTAGCTAACAGGACCCAGAAACTGATCAAGAAAATTATACATCATGACTAAGTAGTCTTTATCCCACAGACACAAGGATGGTTCAACAACAAATGCTGGAGGGGGTACCCTGTGGGGAAAGAGGAACCCTTCTCCATTGCTGGTGGGAGTGCAAATTAGTACAACCACTTTGGAGAACAGTATGGAGGTTTCTCAAAAAGCTCAATATAGACCTACCCTATGACCCAGCCATACCACTCCTAGGCATCTATCCTGAGCAACAGGTCCCAAGATATCAAAAACACATTTGTACTTCCATGTTTATTGCGGCACAATTGACAATAGCCAAAATATGGAAACAACCTAGATGCCCCTCCACAGATGAATGGATCCAAAAAATATGGTATCTATATACAATGGAATACTACATAGCGATTAGGAATGGTGAAATATTGTTATTCGCAGGGAAATCGTCAGAACTTGAACAAATAATGTTGAGCGAGACAAGCCTAGAACACAGAAAACAAAGGGGCATGATCTCCCTGATATATGACTGTTAAGAAAGCGTGACGGGGGCTGGGGATATAGCCTAGTGGCTAAGAGTGCCTGCCTCGGATACACGAGGCCCTAGGTTCGATTCCCCAGCACCACATATACAGAAAACGGCCAGAAGCGGCGCTGTGGCTCAAGTGGCAGAGTGCTAGCCTTGAGCGGGAAGAAGCCAAGGACCAGTGCTCAGGCCCTGAGTCCAAGGCCCACGACTGGCCAAAAAAAAAAAAAAAAAGAAAGCGTGACAGAGAGACAGTAGAGACCAGGTCTGTGAAACCAAAAACTGCTTGTCAAATGGTATTTCCCACATGATTGGGGCAGCAACCCAACAGTATGTAACTAAAACCAAACAACTACTCAACATATAAAGGTCAAAAATTGACCTCTCAGTGGAATACAATAGCCCAAAAGCTATGTATGTACATTCATATAAGACTACTGTCGGGGCTGGGGATATGGCCTAGTGGCAAGAGTGCTTGCCTCGTAGACATGAGTCCCTGTGTTCAATTCCCCAGCACCACATATACAGAAAATGGCCAGAAGGGGCGCTGTGGCTCAAGTGACAGAGTGCTAGCCTTGAGTAAGAAGAAGCCAGGGACAGTGCTCAGGCCCTGAGTCCAAGCCCCAGGACTGGCCAAAAAAAAAAGACTACTGTCGACATATTGTCTAATATCGACATTACATTTAAAGCCCTAGGCGAATTTTCTTGGGCTTGGCCACGTGGATACTGTATATGTTCTTGATACATTGTGTGTTGTATATATGTCTACCTGACCTAGGGAAGGGAACGAAAAACAGGGTGTAAGAAATCACAAGAAATGTACACACTGCCCTACTATATAACTGTACCCTTTTTGCACAACACCTTGTCAAAAAGTTTGTGTTCAATTAATAAATAAATTAAATAAAAAAATGGATCAAGGACCTGAACATCAGACCTGAATCCTTGAAACTACTGAAGGACAGAGTAGGAAAGATGCTAGAACTTATAGGCACAGGAAGGAACTTCCTGAATAGAGTCCCAGGGGCACAACAAACAGGGGAGAGACTCGACAAATGGGAGTACTACAAAATAAAAAGTTTCTGCACAGCTAAGGACATAGCCACCAAAACAGAAAGACAGCCAACCATATGGGAAAGGATCTTTACCAGCACAGCAACAGACAAAGGCCTAATATCTGTCATCTACAAAGAACTCAAAAAACTAACCCCCTCCAAGCCCAGTAAACCAATTAGGAAATGGGCAAAGGAGCTAAAGAGAGACTTCACAAGAGAAGAGATAAAAATGGCAAAGAAACATATGAGGAAATGTTCAACATCCCTGGCAGTAAAGGAAATGCAAATAAAAACAACCCTGAGATACCACCTCACTCCAGTTAGAATGGCTTATACTTTGAACTCAGGCAACAACAAATGTTGGAGGGGGTGTGGAGAAAGCGGAACCCTTCTCCGTTGTTGGTGGGAGTGCAAATTAGTACAACCACTTTGAGAACAGTATGGAGGTTCCTCAAAAAGCTCAACATAGTGGGGGTTGGGAATATGGCCTACTGGTAAAAGTGCTCGCCTCATATACATGAAGCCCTGGCTTCGATTCCTGAACACCACATATATAGAAAAAGCCAGAAGTGGTGCTGTTGCTCAAGTGACAGAGTGCTAGCCCTGAGCAAAAAGCAGCCAGGAACAGTGCTCAGGCCCTGAGTTCAAGTCCCAGGACTGGCAACTAAAACAAAACCAATCAAAAAGCTCAACATACGCAGCCATACCACTCCTAGGCATCTATCTTGAACAACAGGCTTCAAGATATCAAAAAGACATCTGCACTTCCATGTTTATCACTGCACAATTCACAATATCCAAAAAATGGAAACAACCCAGATGCCCCTCCACAGATGAATGGATCCAAAAAATATGCTACCTATACACAATGGAATACTACATAGCAATTAGGAATAGTGAAATATTGGTATTCTCAGGGAAATGGTCAGAACTTGAACAAATAATGTTGAGCGAGACAAGCCTAGAACACAGAAAACAAAGGGGCATGATCTCCTTGATATATGACTGTTAAGGTGTGGGGAGGGGGAGATAGTAGAGACCAGGTCTGTGAAACCAAAAACTTCTTCTCAAATGGTATTGTCCGCAGGTTTGGGTCAGCGACCCTACATTATGTAACTAAAACCAAACAATCACTCAACATATAAAGGTCAAAAATAGACCTCTCGGGCTGGGGATATAGCCTAGTGGCAAGAGTGCCTGCCTTGGATACACGAGGCCCTAGGTTCGATTCCCCAGCACCACATATACAGAAAACGGCCAGAAGCGGCGCTGTGGCTCAAGTGGCGGAGTGCTAGCCTTGAGCGGGAAGAAGCCAGGGACAGTGCTCAGGCCCGGAGTCCAAGGCCCAGGACTGGCCAAAAAAAAAAAAAAAAAAAATAGACCTCTCAGTGTATCACAATAGCTCAAAAGCTATGTATGTACGTTCATATAAGACAAGGATAAGCAAACCCTATTGCCAACATTACTTTTAAAGCCCTAGGCGTATTTCCTTTGGCATAGGCCATGTGGCTACTGTATATGTGTTTGGTACACTGTGTATTGTATATATGTCTATCTGACCTAGGGAAGGGAAAGAAAAACAGGGTGTAAGATATCACAAGAAATGCACACACTACCCTACTATGTAACTGTACCCCTTTTGCACAACACCTTGTCAAAAAAATTGTTTAATTAATAAATAAATTATAAAAAAAAAGAAGCAAAAAATTTCAGATATTGGAACATTCTAAATTTCAGATTTTGAGAGAGAGAGGGAGAAAGAGCGGGTAATGGCTGGTTATAAGTGAGCAGAACTTCCTCAGTTTTCTGTGATTCAGACAAAAACAGCCAAAGCACATTTACACAGGAAGGTTGAGAATGCAACTTCCAGTATGTTGTGTGGAACTCTGCCCATGAGCTATCCTGTCAGGTAGATGAGAGTGAATGCTCCTTGTTATCTACATAGTCCCCCCCTGCAGAAACCTGAGAATGTACTTTAAAAATAGAAGAAATAAAAATCTCACACAAAATGACCAGGATCCAAATCAGCATAGCTAGAGAGTAATCTCCTATTCCACCAATGGCCAAAGGAAAGAACAAAACACTGCAAACAGCACAACTTCCAGTGGGTGCACTCATTATTGTACAATGTTGACAGGACTAGAGCAGTCATCACAGATAGCACTGTTCTCAGAGCTGATGTCCAAAACCCATCTTCCTGATTTGTTAGTAGTACCCCACCATGTGAGGCCTAAGGAGAAAGCATCCACACAGATGAACTCTGTCCAAACAAACCAACACCAGCCAGTCATGGGTGGCTCATGCCTGTCATCCTAACTACTTAGGAGGCTGAGATCCAAGGATCCTGGTTCAAAGCCAGCCTTGGCAGGAAAAATCCATGAGACTCTTATCTCCTAATTAACCACCAGAAAACCAGAAGTGGATCTGCAGCTCAAGTGGTAGAGTGCTAGCTTTGAGCAAAAAAAAAGCTCAGGAACAGTGCCCAAGCTCTGAGTTCACACCCCAGGACCAGCACCAACCAACCAAACAAATTCCCACAAGAGAAGTAACAGAAGAACCCTTACTACAAATCCCCATTGGAAGATTAGTTAATACTTGACAGACATCCAATTTCCCAGGACAGATCATCAAGCAAAGGCTAGTTTGTAAAGAGACTGTCAAATCAAGACACTGGAGGCTCACACCTTTACTCCTTGCTACTCAAAAGGCTGAAATCTGAGGATCATGATTCAAAACTACCCAGCACAAATAAATCCATGAGACTGTTATTTCCAATTAACCAGCAAAAAGCCAGAAATGTATGGCTGAAAGTGGTAGCCAAACTTTAGAGAAAAACCCAAGTGAGACTGTCAGGCTGAGTTCAAGCTCCAGGACCAGCACAAAATAAATGAATGAATGAACAAACATAACAAAATAAAAAGCCAAAAAAATAGGGAATAAAGAAATATTGGAAGCCGCCACAGAGAAGGACCTGCTCATAAAGCAAACCCATTAAAATAAAAGTTTCTCATCAGAAACTCTAAAGGCCAGGAGCACATGGGATATTGTATTTCAAGACTCGGAAGAAGGGCTGGGGATATAGCCTAGTGGCAAGAGCGCTTGCCTCGTATACATGAAGCCCTGGGTTCGATTCCCCAGCACCACATATACAGAAAATGGCCAGAAGTGGCGTTGTGACTCAAGTGGCAGAGTGCTAGCCTTGAGCAAAAAAAAAGAAGCCAGGGACAGTGCTCAGGCCCTGAGTCCAAGCCCCAGGACTGGCAAAAAAAAAAAAAAAAAAAGACTCGGAAGAAAATTAGACTATTATATCCAGCAAAATCATCCTTCAGAGTTGCAGGACAAATAGAGAGCTTCCAAATAAAAAGACAACTAGTGGATTTTCTAACCACAAAGCCGTCATTGTAGAAGACACCTAAAGGAATGGTCCATGAAGAATAGGAACATAAATTTCCCTGAGTGCACAGGAAGAAGTAAATCCACTGGAAGAGCAGATAAGCAGGTAAGATTTAGAAAAGAATCAAACATGGTCAAAGCAATGAAAGAACAGGAACTAAGTCACACCTTCAGCTATGACTAAATAGAAGTGATTTTAATTCTCCAGTTGAAAGACAAGATTAATGGATTGAATTAAAGGACAATGTAAGCAACAGAGACGTACACAGACATACACAGAGTGAAAGGCTGGGAAAGCCTAGTCATCTATAAGCAAGTATAGTGCCTGTATTCTCTCTGGCAAGAAGACTTTGGGGCAGAACTAATTGAGAGATAGATAAGATCACAACTGGGAAAAGGGAACAGTTCATCAAATGTATGATTATGTGTGTGCATATATATGTGTGTGTGTATTTGTATATATGTGTGTGTACATATACAAGCATATATGTATGTGTATATACATATATACACATACATACCCACTGCTGGTTGTTTGTTGGCTTAGGCCAATGACTATTATCTATCTCCATATTCTAAGGACACAGGCATAAATGAATTAATATCCACAAGCCTGTTTTAAGACCCAAGCCTTGAGGTGCATAAATGTTCATATTCACATTAAGAAAATGAAATCTCTGGAACTGTTAGTAACTATCTTGGGATCATGTATTGGGTGATAGCATTCATGGTCAAGCCTGTGTCAGAGTCGAAACCTTGTCATGTACTACTGAAGAAACTGGACATTTAACTTAAGTTAAAAAATATGTGTTTGTGGGTGGGTGGGTGTGTATATATACATACACACAAAAAGCATTCTTCATATGTATTCATATGTATAAAGAACGTTCATCAGAGAATAGGTAGACATTCATCAAAGTAATATATATGTCTATGCTTATTTATATAAATCTGTACTTACATATAATTTTATATTTTATATGTATACATATATACATGTATGTGTATATAGAGAGAATTTATCTAAAGAGAACCAGGTGAAAGTATTCAGCTCAGTACATAATCTAATTCAAGACTAAAGGATATACTAGAAAATAAAATCTATATCATTCCTCTAAGGATCTCTTCTTTTTCTGTTCCTATATTGTTTTAGATACTTGGGAAGTTTCTACTCCATATATTTTTACCAAATCATTAATGTTCAAAAAACTCTATACTTGAGTTCCAGAAAGTTCTGGAGTGTAAAAAGTTCAGAGTGTAAAAACCTCTTAAATACATTTAAAATGATTGTGTTGCCATTTATAATTGGTTAAACCTACCCCTTTTCTAAAGATATACTGTATTGTCCTTAAGTAGCTACACAAAGGGATTTCAATTCAACCTGTCAGTTTATGAAACCAATGCATTTTGAAAGCTGACTCTCAAAATAGTTCTAAGAGCTGGGTACTGATGGCTCATACCTGTAATCCTAGCTACTTGGGAAGCTGAGATCCAAGGATCTTGGTTTGGAGCCAGACCAGGCAAGACAGTCCATGAGACTCTCATCTCCAATTAAGTGCCAGAAAACTAGTGGCTCAAAGTGGTAGGGCACTAACCTTGAGCAAAAAAGTTCAAGGACAGCCTCCAGGTTCTGTGTTCAAACCTCATAATCAGAAGAAACAAAAAATAGTTCTTAAAATGAAATGAAAATTTATGTTTTAATCTTGACCTTTAATTCACACCTAATTTTTTTAGCACTTTTTATATTTTGCTTAGCTCTGCTATCTCTTGTACATACATCTCTGTTTAACTGTGAGTACCACTGAAAAGTTTATAAGCTGTGCTTTTGTGATCAATGCACATGATGTAGCATAATGTGTTTTACAAACTGCCTCAAGGACTGGTATGCAAATCAAGGGCTAGAGGCCTTGCAGAGGCCTTGGCATAGTCCTGAGGTCAGTCCTCAGTACTGCAAAGGGAGAGAGCCAGGAAGAGAGCGAAGGGGGTGGGAAGAGGGAGGGAGGAAAGAAGGAGAGAGAGAGAGAGAGAGAGAGAGAGAAGAAAACAATATGATAAAAGCAAGATGGCCCTCGTGAAGATGCCATGGGATGACAATGACCACTCAGGGATAGGGAGGAGGACATTAGCTACTGGCAGGCAATATTGATTGCTCTTGATGACAGGTAAAGGACCAGCTTGTCATTGTAAGCTTATGTGCTATTCCTCTCCTTGCTGACATCTTTGTGACATTAGATTTGGAGAAAAGAGCTTCTGGCATACCTCATGTTGGGTCCATATAGAACAGGATACATTGTGCACTGCCAGCCTGAACAAAAGTTTTGAGTAAATTACTGTAGTTATGACAGAAGAAAACAAAACTTCTTTCTACTTTTATATATTTTCAGATGAATAGTAAATTATCATTCAGTTCATAAATGGAATAATTAGGTGTGTGTGTGTGTGTGTGTGTGTGTGTGTGTGTGTGTGTGTGGACTGGAGCTTGAACTCATGGACTGGGCACTGTCCCTGAGCTTTTGTGCTCAAGGCTAGCACTCTATCACTTGAGCCATAACTCCACTTCTGTTTTTATTCCTTGCTAATTGAAGATAAGAGGTTCATGGGGTTTCTGCCAAGACAAACTTCAAATCATGATCCTCAGATCTCATCCAGAGTAGATCGGATTGCAGGTATGAAAAGCCATCCAAAAACAAAAACAACAACCAAAAAAGAGGCAGCAAGAGAGCCATGAACTGAAAAACTTCGGGGGACTCTAACCTAGTGTGTTGTCAGTGTATGTGGTACTCTCAGGACACAAGAACGTAAGATAGGGCTTCTACCCATAAGTGCATTTTTTTTCCATTGGGGAGATAAATTCCCATATTCATGGCTTCAGCTAGTTTTCTATTACTATAACAAACACCTGTGTTTATAGTTTATAGAGAAAAGGTTTCTTTTGGTTTTCCTTTTGGGCATTTCAGTCATGATCTGGTTTACACATTACTTGTAGGCCACTAATGGGGAGAACAAGAGGACAGCACATATTGCCAAAGCTTGGGGAACAAAGCTGTTCTATTGGCCAGGAAGTGAAAGAGAGACAAGGAAGGGGCCAAGGTCCCACTGTTTCCCCCAAGAGTACACATACAATCAATGAGCAAGCCCTCCCCCCCCACACACACACTATGTGCCATCTATTCAATGCTCCACCATCTCTTGACAGTGCCACACCAGAGTGCAAAGCCTTTCTTATGTGAATCTTTGGGGTACCTTGAGTTCCAAGCTAAAGCAGCCATGAATTATATTTATGTATTCTGTGATCAGATACTGTGACTAGAAGCATAATTATGTTTATGATTTATAATAAAGTCTCATTTCAGTGGCTATCAATATGGTGGGTTATCAATCCAAATATTCAGATCTAAGTTATAGAGTGTTTTGAGAGTAATGAAATACAGGCTCTCCCAGGAGCACATTCATATAGGAGATTTAAATCCAAATACCTACTGAGGGTTTTGCAGGCCTCGAAACGTTTCTGAAAAGATTCTTGGTGTGCCTCCTGAAACTGAATTGTGCAAAGGGAGGCTTGCTAAACAGAAGGAACAGGAAATGACTCTAAGCTAGACAGTGATGGCATGCCCACGGTACTTTAATTCATGAGAAAGCAGTGGTAGCTTTTATAGAGATTACCTTCATAAGGTAACGATTGTCTTCAAAGATCTTCTGATGATCTGTGAGTGTATCACCACACACATTAATGAAAGACGAGAATATCCTCCATTAGCTAACACTTATGGTGCAGGCATTTGAATCAGACAAGGAAGGGAATATGTGTAGTGGTTGTGGGATATAAATAGGATAGATTGAAAATAAAGTGGAGGAAAATAACACCACACAAAGATGGCATTGGTGTGTTTCATCAGAGAAGAAGTCCAGATGGCTAAATTTACATTTAACATTGTCTGAAAATATTAACTCTGGCAACTCATGGCACAGAAGTTAAAAAAAAAAAAACCAGCCAATTAGTCTATGTGGAAGATTAATATGACATCTTTAAATGTCACGTGGCTGAATGGAGCAGGAGAAACTCTAGTTAAAGACGCTCCTGAAAGTTGCTGGCACACTTGACACACAAAGCAAAGGTATTCTAGCTTGGGTCATGGTTGTTGAAATGGCAAAGAAGGGGAAAATAAACATTTTGAAGGGAAGAAAGCCAATCCTAGTGACTGGAAATAGGATATGAGTTCACACATGCTCCAGGACTTGACAGTTTCATTCTGATAAGTATAATTCAGCATCCCTGTGATATATAAAAAAGATTGTTTTTAGTGTAATTTTATTCTGAAGGAATGCACAAAAGAAGTATCTTTTTGTCAAAGTAGACAAGATTTAAAAGCCTCATACTTCTTTAATTATATCACATACTGCCAGTAACTTGATTTTAAGTCATAACTGCTTCTATTCACATTAGATTTGTGTGATTAAGAAGCCAAGTACCTCAAAGGCCCTTCTTTTGGAAGAAGACCCATGGGGAAAAGGGGGCACATTCTGTAGCTTCGTGGTGGGGCCCAGACTTGCCCTTTGTCATCTGAATGTGCACGGCAGTGTCTGCAGGACCTTATCACACAGCCTGTTTCCGTTGCTGCCCCTCTTACGGACCCATCTGGTGGAGAGCAGTGTTCTCGCCACAGGAAGGTGGTAAAGAAAAACCAGTATCAGGAGCCATCAGTAGTGAAATGGATTTTTGAAAAATGGGAATTAAAAAAATGGCATAGGTAAGAAAAATTAGAAGACTATCAATATACCCTGCCACATGGTTGAGTTTCAAAAATAATATGCCTAACAGCAAAGAAAGCATGCATAGTCTTTGATTCATGTGCTTTGAGTTTTTAGAACTTTATGACCTTTGAAAATAGGCCAAAGTAGTTTATGGAGCTAGAGGTCAGAACTGCAGTTCTCTCTGAATGGAAGAAAATGAGGAAACTGTAAGTATTGCTTTTGTTGATCTAGATTTTGCATATAAAGGGCTTGTGGGTAGGTAAAAATTCACCAAGACATGTGGGGTGCCTGTGGCTCATGCCTGTAATCCTAGCTACTCAGGAGGCTGAGATCTGAGGATCACGGTTCAAAAGCAGCCTGAGCAGGAAAGTCCATGAGATTCATCTCCAATTAACCACCAAAAACTTGGAAGTGGAGGTATAGCTTAAATGGTAGAGTGAACATTGAGTGAAAAATCTATGCAAGAGTGCATGGCACTGAGTTCAACCCCAGTACTAGCATGCATGCATGCATGCATATGTACACACACACACACACACACACACACACACACACATTTTCTGAGCCACTGTGCTTAAGATTCCTGCATTTCACTGAGGAATGTTTTTTCAAAAACTAAACATAAGAAAAAACAATGTGTTCCTTATTAAAATAGTTATTAACTTTAAAATGTGAGTGAAGACTCTAACATGGTACTTCAAAAGAGAAACAGAGCCTCAGATTCTTACATTAGAAAGTAGGAGTCTGGAAAATGCATGCTGACCTATCCACTTTATTTAGGAAGTCAGAACTGGGAGGACAGAAAAAAATCCAAAGTAAATAGAAGGGGACAAATAAGAGAAGCTATGACAGAAATGCATTGCCTAGGTTGGAAAATTCCAAAAATATATAGTTTTTTTTAACCATAAAATCCACAAATATTTGGCAAGATTAGTAAAGAGAGGCTTTAATGAACCTTGGTGGGATAAAAAACATTTAACACACATATTACACAAATTTTAAGAATGATACATTCTTGCAAATAACTGCAGAATGTAGTTAAAAATTCTAAACAGTCCTGTAGATAGAAAAGAAACTTCCTCTGTGTCTGTAAATTGCTCAGATTGTCATGAAAAGTATTCTCTGTAGACCGGAGCTCATTGCTGCTTGTTTGTCTAGACTTGGATGGGTAGACACACAAGTCCATGGAAACATAGATATTTTGTGTTGCATAGCTATATAGAGAAAGAGGGGCTGGGAATATGGCCTAGTGGCAAGAGTGCTTGCCTCGTATATATGAAGCCCTGGGTTCAATTCCTCAGCACCACATATATAGAAAAGGCCAGAAGTGGTGCTGTGGCTCAAGTGGCAGAGTGCTAGCCTTGAGCCAAAAAGAAGCCAGGACAGTGCTCAGGCCCTGAGTTCAAGCCCCAGGACTGGCAAAAAAATAATAATGATAGTAATCACTAGTTATATAGAGAAAGAGATGAAGGATTCATGTAGTACACAGTGATAACTGAGTGATAGATATGATGGATGAGATGAATACATACCTATATATACACTGGCGTGTACACATACATACATACATAGAATAGACTCTGAGAAAGAGAAAACGCATCACACTGTAAAATTTGCAGATACTAGTTTAATAAGGGAACCAAGATAAACCTATCTAGTATTATGGTAATTGCACATATCTCCTGATCAGAAATGTGCTTCATCTCAACCGTGTTCTCCCTAAAATCCATAACCCCTAGTATGAGAAAAAAGCCAAATACAGATTCTTACAAGCTACACAGAAAGTACATTTCTAAGGTACCAGAGTTTTGAAGAGGCTAAGGACAAGAGAGCCATGTGACACAATGTCTAATGGGCTAAACTGTGATTTCACTTGTGCTTCATTCCATGTTCCATCTGAGCAGGCTGGGGTCGAAGGGGAAGAACACAGACAAATGGAGAGAGGAAGGGTGGGAAAATACAGCCCATACAATACTCTTTCCACATGCAAAAATGGAAGCAGGTAACTTGAGGGGAGGGGTGGGGTTGGGAGAGATGGAGGAGAATGATAGAAGGGGTGACATGGATCAACATGCACTGTACCCACAAACTAACCCTTTGTACAACTTCTGTAAGAGAGGACATTAGTAGAAAACCTGATAAGTACAACTAAAATTTTGTAATTTAGTAATACTTTGTGGTAGGAGTATAGATGCGTTTATTGTAGTGCCTTTGTAACTTTCCTGTAAGCCTAAAATTATCTCAGAATTAAAAAAAATTAATACACATTTTCAAACACAAAGTTACAAAGAGCAGGTAGACTTTTATCTTTTCCCTGCTGAAACCTAATTGAAATGGCACCCCACTCAAATGAAAGCTAGAGTATGACTGAGAATAATGGTCAACAAACACTGTTGAAACTCCTAAGGACCTTGTCCTTGCTGACAGTAGATACTCATGAAAGTGGGACAGAGATAAGGGACAAAGAAAGTGTAATAATCAGTGCCCCTCCCACCACCCACATCATGTGCCCAACCTAGACCAAAGATTAGAACTCTGGACCAGCCCAGAGGAGAGAGTAAAAGCTCTGCTCCAGAGGAGGTGGGCTAGACCAAAGACAGCGAAGTTCTGCTGCTTGCTGGTATTCTGAGTCTTTGTTCTCATCTCAGCTCAGGATGCGCGGAGCCAGACAGGAAACTAAAAGCTCTTTCTTAAGGACACTAGCCAGCTTAAGATAAAAGACCTAAAGATATTGGTATCTGAAATTGCCCCAAGGAGAAGAGGAACAAGACCAGGAGAAGGGGGCAGGAAGGACAAAGGTGGGCGATGGGGAGGGTGAACATGATCAAAGCACACTCTATATATCTATGAAAATGTCATGGTGAAGCCCATTATTTTGTACAATTAATATATGCTAATAAAATGAGAAAAAAAATAAAAGAAATCGCCTCAGGAAAAAATCTTAGCCTGATTATTCCACTGTTAAGATCAAGATCCA
Source organism: Perognathus longimembris pacificus (assembly GCF_023159225.1). Lineage (NCBI taxonomy): Eukaryota > Metazoa > Chordata > Mammalia > Rodentia > Heteromyidae > Perognathus > Perognathus longimembris. The sequence continues at coordinate 65,523,942 of NC_063161.1, forward strand.
TAAACCACAATTGCCGGTACTGAGATGTTACTCTGTTCTTTAGTGTTCTAGAAACTCTTTCAAGTATGTACAGATAATTTCTTATGAAAACAGATAGTCACAAAGAGTCTACGGAGATACAAACAGTTTTCAACTCTCATTGATTTCCTCAGTGACATGTGAGTTTGTATCCATGGAACATAAAAGAGGCTATATTCTTACACAAGACAGCAAGAGTAGAAATAAGGAACATAGCAGGTAAAAAGCTTAAACCAGGAGTCAAAAGAGGAAATTACAGAAATTTTCTAGTGAAGAGTATAAACATATAAGAAAGACATAGAAAATAGAAATGAATTTACCAGAGCATCAGATAATCAATCAAATTTTTTTCAGCTGAATTGAAAAAATAGAATCTAGGAAATCATAGTATAATATTTCACTTTTATCACTAAAGTAAACATGGAATTAAAAATATAAGCTTTTAGATTATAAGATAACAAATTTCTAGAAATGCCTTAGAACTAGATTCATAATGATTTTTGTGTGTGTGAAACTAGTATCCTTAAGCTTTTCACTCTACCATTTGAGCAACAGCTTCACTCCCAACTTTACTTTGATGATTAATTGGAGATAACAAGTTGGGTAAGAAATGTACTTGCCTTACATATGAAACTGTAACCCCTCTGTAATTCATTTTGACAATAAAGAATTTAAAAAGACTATGGGCTTTTCCTACCAGGCTGCCTTCAAATTGCAATCTCAGCCTCCTGAGTAGCTAGGATTACAGGCATGAGCCACTGGTACTCAGCTCATGATTGTGATTGTGATTGTGTGTGTGTGTGTGTGTGTGAGAGAGAGAGAGAGAGAGAGAGAGAGAGGGCACCTTGGCTTGAACTCAGGGTCTGTGCCCTGGTCATTGAGGCTGCTGTTAGCAGTTGCCAGGCATCTCACTGCACGCATATAGGACAGAGCCCAGCACAATCCACAGCTGCCCCTGGTTTGGATTCCAGCTTGTAGGTCCAGATGGCCAAGTTTTTAGGGTTTCTGGGCCAAGAGAATATTATGGTGATTCTCATAAAATGAGAGGGAAAAAGAGAAACAGTAATTTTATTGATGAATTCTAAGATACAGTAACAAAAAAATGTTTAGTAATATAGACTTAAAACTGCAAAGAGAATTGTCTTGGAAAGAGTAACATTGTTTTATTTTGCTTTTGTGCTAGTATTAGGACTCGAACTCAGGGTCTGGTAGTTGTCCCTTAGCTTTTTCAGTCAGTGCCAGCATTTTACCACAACTCCCATCTGTCATTTTGCTGGTTAAGAATCTCATGGATTTTCCTGCTGGGCTGACATCAAGCCAGAATCCTCCAGTCTCAGCCTCCTGAGTGGCTAGGATGACAACTGTGAGCCACCACATTTGACTGCAGTCCTGTCATTGTGCTCAGTTGTGACCATCAATGTTAGTTTAAATGTTTATTTTTTGGCAGTACTGGGATTTGAACTCAGAGCTTTGCAAACACCCTACCACCTAATCCATGATGTCAGCCCTTTTTGCTATTAATTCTTTATTTCAAATAGGAAATACAGTCATAGTATGCAATGCACACATGTGAACATGGAACCGGGTATTGAGAGGAGGGGTGGAGTTGGTAGAGATGGGAGAAAATGATGAGAGGTGTGGCATTGATCAAGATGCATTGTACTCATAAATGGACATGCTGAATTGAAACACCTTTCTACAACTATTTAAAGGTATTTTCTTAAATTTAAAAACAAGGTCTGCTTTTTCTGGATTGCCTCAGACCATAAGCCTCCTTAGAGTTCCCAAATAGCTGGTATTACAAGCATGAAACACCACATCCAGCTTGTTTGTTGAGATGAAGTTTTACCAACTTGCTGCTCAAGTTGCCCACTATCCACAGTCCTCTGAATAATTTACCTTCCTTCTGTAGTTGGGAATACAGGAATGTACAACTGTGCCCAACCTCAGTCTCTAATTGGTTGTCTTGCTGACTAATAAGAAAAAGGTGCATACCAATGTAAATAATTGGAAGCTAAAGAATTTTATTGTCACCTTGACAATAAAATTAAATTAAAAAAGGAATTTTATTCTATAACCTCCATTTTAATCCAGGAAACACTTATTTTAGCAGAAAATATAGCTACTTCTGAAAAAGTGCTAATATTTTCCAGAACGTTAGGCTTTTTCCCCCTCTTAATGAGCTATTATGCAATCGCTTAGTTACGGGATTTGCAGGTTGCTAGACTGGAATTTAGATCTCCCCTTTGAAGAACTTAGCCTGACAGGTGAAAGTTTTACCTCCTGTTCTGATGCACAGCACTCAGCAACAACCTGGCACCAGCAGCAAACAAACTATAAATCTTACCACCTGGCCTCACTGAATTATGGTGGGAGGGCAAAATTCAACCGAATTGAACAACTTCCATGCACGGGTATTCTTGGAAGCATAAACACAAGTTGGAAATCCTCCGTGGACAGTACAAAGTCCAGAAAGGAAATCTGTCCTGTGAATACCAGACAGAAGGTTGGGGAGGAAGCCATCGGAGTCTGTCAGGCACTCCCTGCAAGAAATGGCTGGCTCTATCCCATGTCCAAACACTTTGACTTGCTGTTTGTAACTGGTTATTATCTTTAAGTAGTTGTACAGAAGGGCTTCCGTTCAAGGGTTTCAGTTTATGAGTACAATGCATCTTTCTATTTTGACAGAAACATTTATTATTAAGTATTTATACAAAAAGTTACAATCCCATCAGTCAGGTTATGAGTATAATGCATCTTTATCAATGCTACCCCTTCCATCCTTCTCCCCGATCCCTTCCAGTCCACCCCTCCCCTCAAGTTACCTAGCTCCATGTTCACATCTGTGCACTGGCTATTAGGACTGTTCACTCTTCCTCTCTTCATTCATCTGTCCATTCTTCTTGATATCACTATGATCCAGTGAAACTACTCCTGGGCATTTGTCCAAAGAGTACAAGTCAGGACACAGTAAAGACACCTGCACATCTCTGTTCATTACTGCACTGTTCACCATAGTTAAGGTATGGAAACAACTCAGATCCAGAAAATGAGAGAGAGAGAGAGAGAGAGAGAGAGATGAATAGATAGAGCTATAGATGTAGATACTCATGTGCACACACATGCACAGTGGAATTGTGAGAGGATGGGACTCATCACTAATCCATAAGGAAGGATAGTACTATGTCATTTGCTGAAAAATTTTGGAAAAAATTATGTTTTCAGGCCCAGAGAGACAAATGATACATGTTCTCATATGTGAAAGTTAGATCTTAAATTATAAACATGTGAAAACATATATGCATATGTCATATGTGCATGTACACAAACAACTAAAGTGTGATATGTGCCAGAGAAGATTGCCATGGGGTGACTCATCTGAACAACCAACTGTGTAACCAAATCAATACCAGAAACTTTTGGAAGTCCATACTCCTATTGGAATGAATGAGCTCTCTCCCAGTGAACAGGGTTGTTTCTTTGTTTATTGTGCCATCCTTGCTCTCTCACTTGGCTTTTTTGCTCAATGCTGGCGCTCTATCACTTGAGCCACAACTCCTCTGGCTTTTTGCTGGTTACCTGGAGTCTCATGGATTTTTCCCTGTCCAAGCTGGCTATGAACTGTGATTCTCATGTCTTAGCCTTTTGAGTAGCTAGGATCACAGGAGTGAGACACTATGGTGGTTTATATAAAATGGCACATTCAGTGCCAGGCACATGCATACCTCTCTTAACATTCTTCCTCTGTTCCCCACACAGGAAACTGTTGAGGCAGCAATAAGAGAAGAGCAGAAGCGAAGTGCGAAGGCTGTGGAGGAGGCAGTGCGGAGAACCAGGGAGGAGCTGATCGAGTATGTAAAGGAACAGAAGAGGGTGAGTGCCTCCTTGCCCCAGCAGCCTTCATCTGGCCTCTGTGGAACCACATGCCCTTTGACCCGAGTCCCAGATTATTTCCCCAATAGGAATATTTATTCTAATAATTTCTATAAATATAAATGCCATTCAGTCCCCCAAACCGCAACATGAATGATTTCTTGCTAGGCTACTAGGAATGTCTAATTTAACACTACACTTGTCAAGATTTTTTTGTGTATTAATTGGGTCTTGAACTCAGGGCCTAGATGCTGTCCCTTAGCTTCACTCAAGGCTGACACTGTGCCACTTGAGCCACACCCCCACTTCTGGTTTGGAGGTGGTTCTTTGAAGGAAAGAGTCTGATGGACATTCCTGCCCAAGCTAGCTTTGAACTAAGAACACATCTTGGTCTCCTGAGAAATTAGGAACAAAGGCATGAGCCATCACCACCTGGCAACATTGGCAGATTTTTTTCAAAGCTTTTGCCAAACATGTGTTTCTTTCTTTCTCTAACCTTTGTGCATTAACTACATTGTGATTCACATGGACCTGGGTACATTTAACAGATTGAAGACTCTTCTGCCAGAGCTCCACTTCAGAACTCAGAGTGCATACTGTGAAGTTTGTACAATAATCTCAATACACTATGATTTAATTAATGCATGTGTCTAAGCAGTAGCTGAAAATTAGAGATCACATTTGTTTTATTGTCTTTTTAGTTTTAAATCATGTGCAAGGTGAAAAAAAACTTTCAAGTGAGATGTTCAAGATAATCTCTGAAACAAATGTATCAGCTAGGAGACTGAGGCTCATCCCTGTAATCCTGGCTACTCTTGAGGCTGAGATCTGAGAATTGTGATTCAAAGCCAGCCTGGACACACAAATCTGAGAGACTTACTTCCATTTAACTAGCAAAAAGCCAGAAGTTCAGGTATGGCTCAAGTGCTAGAGTGCTGACCTTGAGCAGAAAAGCCAAGCAAGAAAGCAAGAGCACAAGGCCTTGAGTTCAAGCCCCCATATCAACACAAACAATAACAACAAAGCCTGTGTAAGAATGTTTTTTCACAATGTTTTAGAATATTTATATGTTTAGTTCATGTTGCATGTTATATAAACCAAGTTATGTATGTGTGTTATATGAACATATAAACTATGTCTTGTCTATGTCATAGCATATTTAGATGGAAAACATAGTGGTCAGAATGGCAAAATAAGTACAAAACCAAAACCTTGGTAACAAATTGCTAAGGACCATTTCCATTTCAACGTCCCAGAAACCTTTTGTGTGTATTAGGTATTTGAACACCTTAATCAGGGTAGTTGGTATAGGTGTGCCAGTTCTGAGGCTTAAATTTAGGGCCTAGTTGCTGCCGCTTTGCTTTTTTTACTCGAAACTGGCTCTCTACCACTTGAGCCACATTTCCACTGCTAGCTATTTGGTGGTTATTTGGAGATAAAAGTTTCATAGACTTGCTGGGGCTTGTTTTAAACCATGATGCTCAGATCTCAATGTCCTGTGTACATAAGATTTCAGGCATGAGCCACCAGCTCTCGGCTGTTACAGAATATTTGCACGTTTCTGTCTTCCCAACCAGAAAACAGTTTAAAAGCAAAGGAAACATCTGAAATGAGTCACCAGCCACTGACACCTTTCCATGTGACATTAGGGTTCTGTGTGTCTTCCTTTCTTCCCAAACTGAATTCCGGTGTGTTGAGTTCATGTTTAAAGATATCTCAAGGACTAGGAATCTCTCATGAAGGAAAAGACAACTCAGAGCTTCTAAACTAAAACTTAGAAGAAACAAAAGTTATTTTGTTGTTTTCCTTCCTTGTATCCCATAAATTAATATTATTCTTTCTTTTTCCAAGACACTGAATTAGAGCAACTCAAGTCTACTTCTGGTGGAAGATGAATTTCTGTTTGCCTCTGAAAACACATCGAGAACAAAATTATTCCTTCCTGTTCTCCAACTTACATGTCAACTTTTCATCATTAGACACTTCAAAAGCCCTATAGACCTGTTCCCAGCTGAGTTCAATTCCAGCCTTTTCTTGAAATGTTGAGAACCTTTTGTGCCAGCCTTTTGCCTGAAACAGTCTGACTTCATCTTATATTTGTTGCATTTACTCAAAGTTTAAAATAAGGCCTGTTTTCTCTACATCATTTCTTTTCAGTTTTCACTTTTGAAACACTGAGAAACAGCTAGATGCCAGTGCCTCAAGCCTGTAGTCTTAGCTACTCAGGAATATGAGATCTAAGGATCCCAGTTTAAAACCACTCAGAGCATCTAGCAGATTCTAAGATACATGAAGTACAGGTTCCGATCTTTCTAGGTTTTCCTATTTGCCTTTCTTTTCTATCTCATGCAAATAGCAAAGGTGACAAAATATATTACAATTAGACAACCTTGACTGAATGTTAAGCTGTAAAACATTAGCTTTTTAATTTCCATACCTTATTTGGAATGCAACATAACACGTCTTTCCTTGGCCTTTTTTTTTTTTTTTTTTGGCCAGTCCTGGGCCTTGGACTCAGGGCCTGAGCACTGTCCCTGGCTTCTTCCTGCTCAAGGCTAGCACTCTGCCACCTGAGCCACAGTGCCCCTTCTGGCCATTTTCCATATATGTGGTGCTGGGGAATCGAACGGAGAGCTTCATGTGTAGGAGGCAAGCACTCTTGCCACTAGGCCATATTCCCAGCCCTTTCCTTGGCCTTAGAAAAGAAAATTTTACGTATAATTTTAGCATGGTTTTAAAAATTACATTTCTATTATCCTTAGTAATTATACAAAGGAATTGCCATTAAATTAATCCATGTAATGTATACAACACATCTTGATTAATGTCACTCTCCCATCCCTTGCAGCCCCACCTCTCTCCTCCAAATGTTTTTAATTTTGTAGGCTATGCATTGAATTTATGTGTGTGTGTGTGTGTGTGTGTGTGTGTGTATGCATGTGCGCATGCACACACACACACACACGTGCTGGTACTGGGGCTTGAACTGAGGCTTAGATACTATCCCTTAGCTTTTCGTTCCAAGCTGATATTCTATCACTTGAACCATACTTCCATTTGTGGCTTTTTGCTGGTTAATTAGAAATAAGTCTTACAGACTTATTTGCCTGGGTTGGCCTCCAACCACACTCTTCAGATCTTAGCCCTCTGAATAGTAGCTAGGATTAAAGACATGAGTCACAGCACCCAGCCAGCTCTGGTTTGTTTCCTTCCTTCTTTCCTTCTTTCCTTCTTTCCTTCTTTCCTTCCTTCCTTCCTTCCTTCTTCCTTCCTTCCTTCCTTCCTTCCTTCCTTCCTTCCTCCCTCCCTCCTTCCACATCAGGCCTAGGGCTTGAACTCAGGGCCTGAACACTGTCCCTTAGCTGTTTTGCTCTACCATTTGAGCCACAGCTCCACTGCTGACTTTTTGGTGGCTAACTGGAGATAAAGCATCTCACAGATTTTCTGCTGGGGCTGGCTTTACACTGTGATCCTCAAATCTCAGCCTCCTGCATAGTTGGGATTATAGGTGTGAGCAACAGGGCCCAGCTTGGTTTCTTGATAGTGTCATTTCAATGCTACCTGAGGCATTTTTTTTTTAGTATTGAATAATAGATTTTTCCTGAAGAACCTGGGTCCAAAGGGAAACCCTGTGATTGAAAGGTCAATAACATTAGCAATGAGCAGTCTGAAGCAGGAAAAATGATTTCCTACCCCCCATGCCATTTTCAGTGGGTCAGCCAAACCCAGTCCCAGCCAAGCCCGGAGCCCAGCCACCAGCTGCTTCCTTTGGCTCCACGCTAATGGCATCTCGGGTTAACTACAAAGGGAAGAGAAGGGACTAGAAAACGGGCCTGGTCACCTTCACATGCTGTGCTCTGTCCCTTCCTTCCAGGGAAATTCTAATTGCCCAATAATTGTCACATGGAGGGTAGCCTGCCACTCAGGACAGCATAATTAGCATGCAATCTGCATGTCACTAGCATAGCATCTGATTTCTTCCCCTTCCTGATTCATTGATGATACCATTGCTGACCCCTAGAAGGGTGTCTTTAGTTCCACTTTTTGCATGCTGTGTACACATGCACCAGTGCCGAGACTTGAACTCGGGACCCAGGCACTATGCCTTTTGCTTTCTCAATCACTTCTGGGTCCACTTCTGGCTTTTTGCTGGTTAATAGGCAATGAATTTCACTGATGAATCTTGCCTGGCCTGGCTTTGAACTGGAATCCTCAGATCTCAGCGTCCTGAGTAGCTGGGGTGACAGGCATGAGTCACCAGTGCCGGGCTTGAGTGGGGCTCAAGCTCAGGGCTTCTCTCTTACTAAGCAGCTGCTCTACTACCGGCACCACACCTCCAATTCCCTTTGCATGTGGTTATTTCTGAGGTAGGTGCTTGCTGTATCTATGCATTGAATTTTATGACTGTATTCTCCCTCCATCTCTCCATCCATCTCACCCCTCTCCTTGGTCCCACCCGCTCCCTTTCAAGTACCAGCTTTCCAGCAGTCCTCTTGCTGGACTGTGAGTTAGCCTTTCTAAGGAATTCTCATCTGAAAAAAAACACATTTTGGTTAATATATGTATGTATACTTGCATACAACTCCATATTTATTTTAATTGTACATTTATAAATTATTTCTAGCTCCCACATATGAGAGAAAATGCATGTCCTTTGTTTCTTGGCCTAAAACAGGGTTTATAACAAAGTTGTCAGGTCAGGTCCGGTACTTACACTCATATTTAGTTACTGGGATTGACTCATTGTTAATCTCATTACCTGTCTGTGGCTCAGTGGAAATGCTTTTTTGTTTTCTTTTTTTGGTTGCAGGTACTGGGATTAGAAGTCCAATTCAGGGCTCCATCCCTGAACTTTTTCACTCAAGGCTTTTTCACTCACTATAAACGTCCATTTCGGTCTTTTTTCTGATTAATTATAGGCTGGCTTCAAGCTGCAGTCCTCAGATCTCAACCTCCTGAGTAACTAGGACTACAGGCGTGACCTCCAGCCATTGGTGCCTGCCTCAAGCCCTCTTTTGAATATGAAAACTGACTTGGGCAAATTAATGTTTTTCTCTCAACTATTCAGAATTTAAATTCTTTCATTATACTTCAGTGGACTAGACATTTGAAATCCCTCAGGAGCTTTTCTGGAGGACAGCCTTCTCTTTTCATATAAATTGCCAGGTTAAGTATTATATCAGATTGATTTTTGAGGTTGAGTATTATAAGCTATCAGATCCGCCCTTAGTGTCACATGCTTCATTTTGTGCCGCAGAGATTGTGGAGTAACAGAAAGAGAAAGCCCACTTTCCCCCACTCCCCAGGGAGCAGGAATTTGTGGTTTATAATGACCTGTGGCCCTTGGGTTATGTGAAGAGTTCCAACTTGTTTCACGAGTTTAGCTGTTACCCATGAGCTCGCCATGCGGGAGGAAGTGTGAACAAATCTGAGCAAGCAGCAGCTCCTCACAGCCAAGCAGTGATTCCTCAAAACTCAAATCTCATCCAAATGTAATAAAAGGTTATTTCTTTTTCCTCTTCAGAACCAGAATTAAAGTCTGTGTTTTCTAAATCACCTCCAGGAAAATAGCCTTCACTGTAGAGGACTCTTCATTTAGGTTTTTTTTTTTTTCTTCCTTAAGAGAAGAGCAAGAAGGTCTTATGGTCAAGGCTTTGTCAGAATATCTTAGTTATAAAAGGACTCTATTTTGTGTGTATGTGCCAGTAGTGGGATTTGAACTCCAGGCTTGGGTGCTGTCCCTTAGCTTTTCTGCTGAAGGCTGATGCTCTACTATTTGAGCCACAGCTCCATTCCCAGCATTTTATTGGCTTGTGGAAGATAAGTTTCACAGACTTTCTTGTCCAGACTGGCTTTCAACCTCGACCTCAGATCTCAGCCTCCAGAGTAGCTAAGATTACAGGCATGAGGCACCACACATGGCCAGCTTTGCTACAGTATTTTTCAGTTCTTGTTCATTTATGAAAATAGGTTGTATTTGAACCGGAGGAAGCCAAAGGCAGTGGTGACATTGTCCAAAAAGAAATGTCCTCACTACTTGACTTATGAAACTCAGGAGCCCTGTATAACACCTTAATAACAGCAAATAAAATTATAGTGTTTAAAAGCTAAGCAAAAAAAAAAAGTTAATATTTGGCCAAAAGGAAGTCGCTTTGTTTTCTGACTGTTACCCACTTCCTTGGGTTGACGTGGTTTATAGAAAAGGCCACCCATATGGCAGGTGCCTCTTCTCTCATCTCCAGAATGGGGAGTTTTAGCTGAGGTCTATGCACTTCCAGTTGTACAATTGCTTTAGACTAGGAGTAACAGAGGGGTTTGACTTAATGCTATATAAATTAGTTAAGACACAGTTGTTTTAGTTACTTTACACATCATTTACATATTAATTTCTAGGCCTTTTCCACCCCATTTTCTTTGTATTACTTTATATCAGGAATGTTGTGTCCCTTCTCTCCACTAAATAAAGAATTACAAGGCAGGAAAAGTGAGAGTAGAGGCAACATTTATTTGAAAGTAATAGTAGGGGAAACTGAGGAAAGACTCTTAGGGCCTGAGCACTGAGTTCCTTGAACTTTTTTGCTCAAGGCTAGAACTTTACCATCTAAGCCACAGCTCCACTTCCAGCTTTTTGGTGGTTAATTAGAGATAAGAATCCCATGGACTTTTTTCCCCAGGCTGGCTTTGAACTGCGATCATCAAATCTTAGCCTTTTGAGTAGCCTTTTGAGTAGCCTTTTGAGGCAGGAGCCACACTGTCTGGCTAATCTTTCCCTCTTAGCAAGCCTTCCTGCATTTACTCTGGAGCTCTATAGTTTCACATTCAAGAAGCAGCGTGGTAGTACTTTAACATCTATACTCTAAAGAACCTGTCCTTGTATCTTTTTCATGTGTTTGGTTTTTTGTTGTTGTTTGATTATCTTTTTGCCTGTTAATGTGGGTCTCACATTTGAACATGCTTTACCTGACCAAGGCACAACAAAAGGAATGAAGCATTGTCGCCTGAACTTGCAGTTGCTCCTTATGGACTCAAGCCTTCTCCCCAAATCCTGTGTCCATTCCAGTTATCAGAAGTTTACCTTCAAAAATGTGTGCATTTCTCACCTTGTACGTGTAGCACAGAACAAATGGGAAGCTCTTTAAATTTAGAAAACAGCCAGTACAAACTATTTTTGCCAAATTATGTTTCAAGTAGGTCATAACTTATAAAATTTAAATTTAGGGAGGACCTAAACTTTAAAAATAGAAAATTTTAGCTAGGCATCAGTAGCTCATGTCTGTAATCCTAGCAGCTTCAGGAGTCTGAGATCTTAGGACTGTGGTTCAAAACCAGCCGGGGCAGGAAATTCCATGATATACTTACATCCAAGAAACTACCAAAAAATGGGAATTGGAGCTGTGACTCAGGTGGAAAAGTACTAAAGCTCAGAGATAGCACCCAGGCCTTGAGTTCAATCCCCAGGACCTGCACACAAAAAAAAATAAGTAATAATGATTTCTTGTGAGTTTTGTTGTTCCTTTTCCTAAGGAAAAACTCTTTCTAAATCAATAAATAGCTCAGTATAGAATCTGATTTTGAGGGACAAGTGCAATCTGTGATAGAAGCAGATGAGACACTAATATATTCTCGTATAGAACTCAATTCATGTCATCTGTGTATTTTTTCAGTGCCATTTTCCCTTTCGAGCATGATATAACATTTAGTAGGTTCAGCTAGTACTGATCTAGCACTGTAAGACACACTGTAGAATGAACCCCGACTTAGCAAAGGATGGAAAGGTGCCAATTCCAATTTGCTGACTAGTGTAGAATGAAGTTAGATTGAATTGTGGCCACATTCATTCACTTATGCACTAGCTGAGGCTTCATGAGTATCACATACAATAGCAGGGTCACAGCGGCAGTGACCACTGCCCCATTCCCACAGAGCTTGTGAACTCACTGGATTGGTTATTAAGACAGGAAATTATTAGTGAACAGATAAATGACAAATAGTATTTACTAAAAAGATTAGTGCCTTTTTTAGTAGAAAAGCTGATGTGAAACATAAGATGATGTCTTATATTGCCTCTTTTCCTCATTTGGGGTGTGTGTGTGCGCGCGCGCACACATGTCCATCCCAGGGCTTGAACTAAGCCTAGGTATTGTCTCTGAGCTTTTGTGCTCAAGGCTAGCACTCTACCACAACTCTGCTTCTAGCTTTTTATGGTTAATTGGAGATGAGTCTCACAGTCTTTCCTACCCAGGCTGGCTTCAAACTGTAATCCTTAGAGCTCAGTCTTCGGAGTAGCTAGGATTACAGGTATGTGTCACTAGCGCAGCTCACTCTATGTAAGTCACAATTACACTTTATGTTTGTACTAGTACTGAGGCTTGCACCGTGTTATGGTGATATTCCTTAGCTCTTTCTCTCCAGGCTGGTGCTCTGGCCCTTGAGCCAAGTTCCACTTCTGGCTTTCTGCTATTTCACACTTCCACTTTTCTTTTAGCTCACAATTTGTTGAATTTGTAGAATGTTAGACAGGCACAAGGTGGAGTGGTGCCATGCCTGGAGAACACGCCGGCTGGCGGCACCTGTGGGATGCTCACAGTGATGTCAGGGTCAGCAGGTTTTCAGCTCAGCCTTCTGTAATTCACCAGGTCTGCATGGAGCTTGGGGGAATTAGAGAAGCTACTCACAGTGAGGATTTAGGAGCATTTCACACAGCTTGGCCCACAGCAGTGCAAATCTCAGGATTAAGAAGGGGCTTTATGCGAAGTCAGTAATGAAAGGAGACACTGCAGACCCTGGGGAAAGACATAGACACACAAGGGCACATTTTTCAGGGAGACATAGGCAGTGTAAGAACATAAGCCCTATCCCAAACGAGTTACCATAGTGGTTCTGAGAAGTTACGTTGGCACCAGAATTTGTTCTCCATTCGCAAGACTTAGTCTTCTGTCTGCACTGTTCCTCCAGTTTTTGTGTTCTGATGTTTTTGAGTTCCATAGAAACTGCTTCTTCCTGAATACAAATCACAGATAGAAGGGTTAGAGGCATGGTTCAGGGGGCAGAAGCCCAGCCTGTGAGCCAAAACATCAGATCCCAAGTTTACAAAAGAAAATGGAAAGCTGGATGTCAGTGGCTCAGGCCTGTAATTCTAACTACTCAGGAAGCTGAGATCTGAGATCATGTTTCAAATCAGCCAGGGCAAGCAAGTCTGTGGGATTTTTATCTCCAATTAACCACCAAAAAGTCAAAAGTCGAGCTGTGGCTCAAGGGATAAAATGCTAGCTGTGAGCACAGAAGCTCAGGGACAGCACCCAGGCCCTTCGTTCAAGCCCTAGGACACACACACACACACACACACACACACACACACACACACAGATAAATATACCTGTATATAAATTTAAGTAGTTGGCTGGGGTTTCGGGTTTTGATGTGCTGGGTGTTTCTGGGGGTTTTATGGTGCTGGTATTCTGGAGCTTAAACTCAGGAACAGAGCTTTCTTCCTTGGAAGAGTGGAAAGTGGAGCCACGTCTCCATGTTCAGCTTTTTGTTGATTAATTAGAGATAAGAGTCTCACTGGACTTTCCTGCCAGGCTGGCTTTGAATATTGATCCTCAGATCTCAGCCTCCTAAGTAGCTAGGGTTACAGCTTAACTAATTGTTGATTTACTCCACAGTCATCTGAACTGAAGACAAGATTAACACCTTCTGAAAACTAATAAAGTTCAGAAATGATACCTACCTAGGAAATGGTCCAATAATCTTTTCCAAAAGTGGTCCTGGGGGTTTCTCCCTCCCTGCAGCTGAGGTTGAGCTTCTGGACCATTACAAGTAGCACCAGGCGATTCTGACCCAGTGAGTCTGAAGCTAGCTCCTCACCACTAAAAGGCTTCCAGCTTCTTTCTTACTTGCTCTTAAGACACTCACTTTGGAGCCAGTCTTGACACTGAGAAGAAATTCAGACCAGCCCATGGCTGGGCCACCTGAGGAGATGCACCTGAAGAGGCCTCACTACCCAGGAAAGAGGCCCTTCAGGTAGTTAGATTTCTTTGTGAGTCAACTTTTCATTGCTGTCACAAAATACCTGAGGCAATCAACTAATAGGAAGAAAGGTTGGCGACTCATGGTGTTAGAGGCTATAGTCCAGGCCATCTGGCCCCGTTGTTTCTCTGCTGGCTAAGGCAAAGTGTCAAGTTGCTGAGTGAGCTTTCAAAGGCACACCCCCAGAGAGCTGCTGCCTCCAGTGCCATTTTCCAGCTTGCCACCCAGAGTGCCATCAGATTATGAAGCCAGGACATCAGAGACACTATGGCCAGTCACCGCTGACCAGGGACCAGGCCTTTAGCACACAAGCATTTGGGGAGGACATGTCCTGTCCAAATCCTCAGAGGTTTTAGTCTCAACTCAAGTCCTAAACACTGAGCATGGGTGCACCATGTTTAAGAATACATGGCATAATAAACAGTTGCTTTACACCAAGTTTGGGGGGCTTTGTTTCATAGCCTTGGTAACTGGGTACAGGGCTATTTCTCCTTCACCCAGGGATAGAGGAGCAAGTATGTGCAGAAAAAGACCAATTATCTTTCAGAAATGATTGTGTACCTCCATGGTTGGACAGAGTGATTCAAAGTATGACTTTTTTGAAAAATATTGTAGCCAGGCTCTGTTGCTCACATCTTTAATCCTAGCCACTCTGGAAGCTGAAATCTGAAGAGCACAGTTTGAAGCCATCCTGATCATGAAAGTCCACAATACTTCTTACCTTCGATTAACCAGCAAGAAGTAGAGGTATGACTCAGAGCACCACCCTTGAGCAAAAATGCTAAGAGACAGGGCCAAGACCCTGTGTTCAAGTCCCAGTACTGGCACAAAAACAAAGGAGAGAGAGAGAGAGAGGGAAAGAAGAAAGGAAGAAGTGGGAGGAAGACAGAAAGAAGACAAGAAGACATGGGATGGATGGCTAGAGCAAAATGAGCAAAACAAAAGACTCTTAGAAGGTGAAATGGGGGCTGGGGGAGAAACGCAGTAGCCAGAAAGGAGAGTAAAAAGATTATTTAGATTATGGTATGAATATTTTATCAAACAGTGCTGGGGTGTCTAGTAAAATGCAGACTTAAAATTAAGTAATGTTAAATGCAGTAGCTGAATCTATATTATAGGACTCAAATTATTTTAATCCCTATAAGGGATCAATAGAATTCTGATCAAAGGAGTTACTTTTTAATTTTAAAATACATGTATCCACTTCAGAGATATAAGATGGAATGATCACTATGAGCTTTTTATGCCTAAGATATATTAAATTTTTTTCAAATGATAGACCAAAAGAATGAATACTAAAGGAGAGAAGGAATAATGTGAAAGTTCTCTGTTTTCAGTGGAAAAATTATATAATATACGTGTGTGTGTGTGTGTGTGTATTATCTTTAAATAGTTGTACAAAGGATGAAACTCTTATCTCCAGTTAACCACCAAAAGGTTCGAAGTGGAGCTGTGACTAAAGTGACAGAGTGTTAGCCATGAACACAAAAGTTCAGGGACAGGACCCAGGCCCTGAGTTCAAACCCAAGGGAGGAAACAAAGAGTACGGGCCAAAAGTGAATGGTAGCTTTCTTAGTCATGTCATTGGCTTTGTTTTACATTTCAGTTCCCTCCATCTGCCCTGTGATTTAATACTGATCTTTTTGATTGTGTCTTGTAGGTCACTATGGTAGGTTTTCATTTTTTCTTTGTTACCCATCTGAAGGGAGTAGTTCCTCAATCTTGTGGTCTGGCCTGATATTCTTTACTCTTGGTTTTGACTGCTGATGATGCTGTCCACTGTGGGTTTTTTTTTATCTGATTTGTTTTTCACGTCTGACATTTCTTCTTAGATTCCTCTCTCCTCTCTCCCCTGGTAATTTGTTTCCTTTCTAAATTTCTCCTCTATGTTCTTGACTCTCTTGTCTTAAGTCTGAAATTGATTTCCTAATTTATCTGTTTATTTGGATCCTCTTTGAGGTCACTGGTCATGTCTAGCAGTAGGCTTTTGAGTTATTTTATTTTATCGTTATTGTTGAAGTGATATACAGAGGGCTTACAGGTTCTTTTTAGACAGTGTCTTCCCCCCACTCTCATTTTCTCCCAGTTTTTCCCTCCCATCTCTACCCACAAGTTGTATAGTTCTCTACATAGTGTTGAGTGAGTACCACTGTTGAATTTGTTCACCCTTTGTTCCACTGTTTCTGTGTCCTCCTTGCCCTACAAAAGACAAACAAACTAGCAAACAGGACAAAAGGGAAAAAAAGAAAAAACAGCAACAATGGCAACTAAAACTAAATATCTTATAGTTCATTTCATAAAATATTATTTTATAGGATCATATGCACATAGCTATTGAGCTATGTGTCCACCATTCCTATGCGCTTCTCCTTTGGCCTCGGGCTTTTGAATTCATCTGGCATTTCAGCCAGTTCATTGTTTTTGGTTGTAGTTGTGGAGTTGCTGTAATGTTTTAGGAGGGGTCACAATGCCTTGCTTTTTCACCTTTATATTTCTATTTTGTGATTCGTGCACCTGTTGAGAAAAGTTTCTCTTCCTCTCAGATGTGAGAGAGCCGGCTCAGTAACAAAGTCTGTGTGTATAAAGTAAGAAGTAGAAATCACTGGAAACATTAATGGTCTTCCCAGCAAGGCTGTGTGAGAGCAGAGCTGTTGTAGCTGCTCAGGGGTCATCAGGGAGCATGGCAGTGCTTGAAAGTATAATCACTAAAAACTGAGCTATAGAAAAATACTTAGTAGAAGCAGAGGAAAGGAGGTATTGGACCATAACAATGTAAGAGAGTGATTGGAGTTACTACAGAAAAATGAAGGGTCGCTTAGAAAATAGAGCTTTTCTGAAAAAAATTTCTTTATTTCTCCCTGAGGAATACAGATGCCTGCTGAGTCCCATGGACATATCTAGCACACTTTCCCAACCTGTGGCCAATGCTTGCCATGGAATCCTGTCTGATTCATCCTCAAGTGGCTAGTGCTAGGTCTGAGGGCTGAAGTAATTCATCCCTACCTAGAGCTGCAGCTCCCCTGGGCTGTAGTTGACATGGCCACAGCTTTGGAAGACTAGGCCGAGACACAGATTCTATTTTTTAAGTCTGTGGTGGTTATAACAACAGCATCAGAGGGTTGGGGGTCACATCTCTGTACTTCTCAGGAGGTCAGACCCATTCTCTTAGAAACTGGTGGGAAGTGCTAGCTTCTCCAACAGGAGGGCTTGATTGGGGCCCAGCCTCTGTAGACAGGACATATGGGCTATGCCAAGAGATGTGACCTGGCCAGGTGCCAGTGGCTCACACCTGTAATCCTAGCTACTCAGAAGGCTGAGATCTGAGGATTGCTGGTTTTAAACCATCCTGGGCAAGGAAGGCCTTGAGATTCGAATCTCCAATTAACTACCCAAAAGCCAGAAGTGGAGGTATAACTCAAATGGTAGAATGTCAGACTTGAGAAAAAAAAAAACAACTCAGGGATAGCGCATAGACTCGAGCTCACTGTCAGGGTTTTTAGCCCCCCACGCGCTCCCCTGACCCGTGGGAGAGACGGGGAAGGCACGCCCCAACTGGACGAGCAAAGAAAGGAGTAGGGTCGGCAGACCGCCTGCACCCAGCCCTCCCTCACCGGAGGACAATCAGGAGGCCTGGGAGTCAAGTCGGCACAGAGCTCATTTATTGGGGAAGTACGTGACACTAATATAAGGCACAGGAGCCAATCAGGTCTAAGATCAGCAGGAAGGGGAGGGATGAGCTGTCCATCAAGGGCAGAAGAGCTGAGGCATCGCAGCCCACAGAACTGCCTCCGGGTTATAACCAAAGACACTTGTAGCAGCTGCGTGTTGTTAGGCACCGCCATCTTAGCCACACATGGCCCCAAGACTGAGAAACAGACAGGGCCAGCTAGTTGGCTTCCAGGTATGCCCCACATCTCCCCCTTTTTGTTTTACTGGGGGTGGTGGAGAGATTGACACTCAAGAGGGAGGCCTGTTACTGTGCAGGGCAACTGTCCTCGATGGAGTTCCTCAGTGCCCAGCAGGTCGCATCCTTGATGTTCTTGGGGCCACCATTTCCACCGGGGCCCCAAAGCCGGTTGACTAGCAGCTGCACGTAGTCCCGTGCCAGCGCCTGCAGCACCATTCAGCACCACGTGCTCCCTCGCGGGCGCGCTAGTCCCCAGTGGCGCTGCCACTCACTCGCCGGCTTGCCAGCACATGGGAGGCTGCGTCCCACACCAGGCCACTCTTGTTCCAGGGGCGGATGCCCTTGAGGTGCGCAAACTCCCTTGCGCTTGCTCCCGGGCCTGGCCGGCCCCCTTTCCTCTTGCCCTTCTGGCTGCTGCTTCTCCTCTTGGCGGCCTCCTCCTGGTCCTCCTCCCGCATCTGCTTGTTCCTCCGGCCAACTCTGGTGGGCTCTGCACCACTCCTCCAGGCAGCCGGACTCCTCAGGCCAGGTCGGTTCTCCTCTCCATCTCTTTCCTCCAGCCAGCTCCGGTGGGCTCTGCACCACTCCTCCAGGCAGCCGGGTTCAGCTTGCCACTCTCCTCCTCCAGTCCGTCTGGTTCCACTCCACTCCACTTCACACCCCTCCTCTCTCCTCCTCCTGTTCTTCTCTTCTTTCTTAAACAGTCTTCTTTGTTCATTTTCCTGTCATCTAAAGCTTAGTGTTTGATTGCCCCATCTTTTCGGGGATACCCTTACCTCGGAACTCGCTTGGCTTGGCTCGATGAATTTGACTTTTAGTGTGAGATTGCCCCATCTTTTCGGGGATACCCTTGCCTTGGGTCGTCTAAAGCTTAAACCTACACTTCCTCGTGCCCCACGTTGGGCTGGCGCCCTAATGCTCCCCCAACCCGGGGGAGAGACGGGGAGCTGAAGACCCCGACAACTAAGACCAGTGTGAGAAGGGGGAGGAGAGGAGAGAGGAGAGAGAGATCAGGTATCAGGTGGGACTACAGGGGTGATGGACATAGTCCCACTGGTACTGCAGGAACCTGCCTGTCCTTCCTTTAACATCACAGATGTATCCTCCCCTCATTGTTCAGTGTGTCAAAAATCTCAATCTGCCTATGTCCCATGCCCACACTGGGGCTCAGCCAGTCTCTGTCTCCTCATCCCACTCCAAAGCTGAGGGTTCACCAGAAGCTGACACTTTCATTCATGCCACCCTCCTCGGGGAGCCAGGCAGGTCTCTGGAGCTTTGTGCATCTTTCTTCTCTGATGCTTGTGGTTTTCTCCTTGCTCATCTGCTGTCATGCCTCCTCCTGGATGAGTCCTAACGCACTTCCTTTCTTCAGAACATAGCCTCTCCTCAGTATCTGACTTTCCTCATGGATCATAGCTATGGATGCTTCTAATCCATCCCTTGCATATGTATTTGCAGATACTCACTGTCAGCAAACCTACGCATACACACACACATACACACTCATACACATGCACAAGTGCGTGCACGCGTGCTCTCTCTGTATTTGTGTGTGCTGGAACTGGAGCTTGAAGTCAGGGCTGCTCACTCTCACTTGGGTTTTTTGCTCAAAGCTAGTGCTCTACGCTACCACACATCCACTTCTTCGTGTTTTCTTTGAAGAAATAAAAAGTAATGGGACTATCATGTATCTGTAGCTGCTAGATTCTCATAAGGAGACCAAGGCAGGATCTCCGAAAAGAGACTGATGACATTCTCCCTTTGGGGTGGTGATAGTAAGCAGGTTTTCAATGTATTCCCAGTTCTGTGTAATTAGTGTGTTATCTCCCAGTGACTCTACACTCTACAGGGTCTTTCATTTGGAGAAATCTGGAGCGAGATCAACAAACTATCTTTTCCTTTCATCCAAGCCTAATGAACCTGTGTAGTAAATGAAGCCAGAAGTTGTCCACATGGAATTTCTGTATGATAATTAGGGCGACATTTGGTTCACTACATACCATTGATGTTACTCAGTCCTCCCATTCCCTAACATAATGTCATTTGTTGAAGAAAAAAAGCTTCAAGACATTTGCTTGTTGTTTCAGACAGTAGACTACAGCAGGAAAATCAGATGGCTTGTGACTGACTGTAGCCAGCTCACACAGTGCATTTCCTAACTCCCTTGTTAGAAATGATGCTGGGCTGGGAATATGGCCTAGTGGCAAGAGTGCTTGCCTTGCATATATGAAGCCCTGAGTTCAATTCCCCACCACATATATAGAAAACGGCCAGAAGTGGCACTGTGACTCAAGTGGCAGAGTGCTAGCCTTGAGCAAAAAGAAGCCAGGGACAGTGCTCAGGCTCTGAGTCCAAGGCCCAGAACTGGCAAAAAAAAAAAAAAAATGATGCTGGGTAAAAGAAACTTGAGAAACATTTGCCAGATTTTCTCCTAAGTCTCTCTCACCTACAAAATATAGTCTGGGAACAGGAAGTGTTATCAAGTGAACTAGTATGGTAGATTCTGGTAATTGCAATGTTTCTGTGGGAGTCCCATTTGCTCATTTGTTTGGGAGCCATGAACATCACATTGAAGTCAAGTGCCAGTGCCTCATGCTTGTAATCCTATTAACTCAGGAGGCTGAGATCTGAGGATTGTGGTGTGAAGTCAGCCCAAGCAGGAAAGTCCGTGAGACTGTTGGAGATAAGAGTCCAGTTAGCCACCCAAACATTGGGAGTGGAGCTATGTCTCAAGTAGTACAGCCCTGGCCTTGAGGAAGGAAACATCTCTGTCTCATGTTGAACTGTTGAACAGTAAGGGAACTGGCTTGTCAGAAGTGTTCAGACCATTGTAGCTCAAGGTCTCTTTCAATGTCAGCAGTTAATGCTGAGATTATTGTTCAGAATAATCTGTTAATTGTTGGGATCACTTCTCCTGTGTGGTTTTGACTAGAATGTTTTAGTCAACCCTTAAAAAATATTAATTTAAAGACATCTTTGTTCTGAAGAGACTCGTAACCACCTAAAATATGTACACTGTAAGAAAATTACCACCAACAGAAAACAAGCATGGAGTCATGAGGGCACATCTGTCGGCGGCTCGGTATGAATTCCTATGTGCCATGAGGTCATGTCTGCTCACTGAGCTATTCTGCACAATCAGCTTGGAATTTCCTAGGGCAAAACTCCTGGCATATTTTATCCATGATATTCATAATTTTAAGTTGATTTGGCGTCTCTAAATGTGAGGGGGGAAAGAAAAGTGATTGCCAGGGTAAGGAACACATTTTCTGGCATACAAATAACTAAGGAATCAGCATAACCTAATTAATAGAATTCTATTTTTACTTTTTGCTGTGTATAGGTTCTTCTTGGGGAGATCAGATTCCACTGGTTGCTTTTCAGCTCCTAAACTAAAACATCTCACCTCGACGGAAATTTCAGTTTTATTAGTTTTAACATTTTGAGCTTGTCCTCAAATTCTTGAGCTTGTAATAGAAAGGCTGAAACGTTCATTTCTGTTGTAATAGTATACATCCAGAGTATCAAGTTGGTTCCTTTGTCTCTTGATGTTTATATTTGTCTCATTGTAATAGAAATTAAAAATGGCATACGCAAGTCTAGAAATGAACAGTTCAAAGCTAGTACAGAAATGAAAAGAAATGGTAAAGGATTCAGGGTTGTTCTGTCTTGGTACTTTCATATTCTTATCACTTTCCATTTTTATACTCTTATTACTGACTTCCAGTAGTAAGCTAAAATGTGTAGCAAACACATTCATGACAGGGGAAGAAGGAAAAATACAGAGCAAAAAACAAGAAGAGTCCCACTTTTAAGGAGTTTCTTGCACATTCTTTTGGCTAGCCTTAGGAATGGTGACTGGGGAACTGCTGCAGAAATTAAAGCAAAACTCCACTGGCAAAGAAGGAACAAAGAATATATGCATTGGAGGGGACTTTGAGCAAATGTTTGTCATGTGCTCTTTGAGCAGGTGCTATTGCATCTTTAGTCAGTGACATCCGAGTTTTGCTTCCCTTGCTTGCCTTCCAGAAGAGAAGCCTCTGACTTTCACTCCACTCCCAGCTCCCATGGAGGGTCAACAGTAGGAGGACTGACCCAAGATGCTGCTTTCTACTGGTACAGCAGATCAGCTTTGAAATGTGACAGACATGATAACGTTTTCAGTGGTCAGCCATAAAATCTGGAAGATGAAGAAGGGCAACCCTGTTTTACTTAGAAAGAACAAATAAATATGTGCACAATAACATATTAGTGATTTTTTTTCTCCCACTGTTCAGTTTGGATGCAAAGAATTTAGAGTTTCTAATAGGAATTAGTATGCATCCCATCTGTGCAGTGCTTAGCCTGTGTACTTGGGCGGCTCGGGTTTTGGTTCTGTGTTGCACGCACTCGTGTGTGTGTGCACTTGTGTGTGTGCATACGTGTGCATGCACATGCATGCTGGTACTGAACCTTGACCTCAGGGCCTTCTATTCTTGTTAGCGTTTTCCACTCAAAGCTGGCACTCTACCACCTGAGCCACATCTCCATTTCTGGCCTTTTGTTAGTTAATGTGAGCATCTGATTCTCTCAATTTTTTTTTTTATTTTGCCTGTGCTGGCTTTGAACCAGAATCCTCAAATCTCAGCCTCCAGAAGTAACCAGGATTATAGGCATGAGCCACCTGGGACAAATACTAGTCTTTGCTTTGTTTTTACTAGTACTAGGGCTTGAACTCAGGTCCTCACAAGGTTCTTCCTTTTTCACTCATTCTGGAATCCTGCAATGGAACAGTGCTTCCAGTTCCTGCCTGTTTTACTGGTAGTGGAAATGTGGAAGCGCATGGACAAAGGTTGTCTCAGTCTGCATGAACCTGGAGGGGGGGGGAGTATTGTTATTTTCATACAGAGCCACTGAGGTTTGCTGATTCTTCCAGGCAGTGATTTCTTAGATGACATATTTAATGTGCTAGTTTTTAAATTGTTTCTGTTGTATTTTTAAGAGCCACTTGCATATTAATGTAAAAAATACTTTTAACTTGAATCTGTTTATTTTTTATTGTATTGTATTGCATTGAATTGCATGCCACTAAGGCTTTTCTGGTCTGGGTAATTGGAGATAAGAGTCTCACAGACATTCCTGCCTGGGCTGTCTTTGAACCAGGCTTCTGGGGATATCAGCTTCCTAAGTAGCTATGATTACAGGTGTGAGCCGTGGGAGCCTGGCTGAATCTACTAGCTATAAAGAGAAGATACCCTCGTGACTTAGTAGCTGCATCTAACGGGGCTTTCAGCACTGAGATAGGTTTTTGTTCTAGTGACTGCAATGTAAGAAAGCCCTGCATTATCACAGCAAACCAGAAACTGTGCCAAGTCTCTAAGGCATAGCAGCATTCTTGTCTAAGTAGGCAGTAGGCACTAGGGCTTAGAAATTGGACTTGGATGTCACACTCATATACACACACTCTCTCACACACACACTGCCACTAGGGCGAGTAATAACCTCTCTTTGCCTCAGTGACCTCATTCACATAATTATTAAAACAATAAAATATAGCTAGGCACTGGTGATTCATGCCTGTAATCCTAGCTACCTAGGAGGCTGAGATCTGAGGATCACAGTTTGAAGCAAGTCCAGGCAGAAAAGTCTGTGAGACGCTTAGTTCCAATAAACTACTCAGAAAAGGCTGGAAGTGGTATAGTGGCTCAAGCAGCAGAGAGCAAAAGAAGCTCAGGGATAGCTCCCACGCCCTGAGTTCAAGTCCCAGGATTGGAAAAAAAAAACTATAAAATCTGACAATGCATGACAAAGGTTTCCCAGTGATGCCAAGTTCTGTATAATCCTTAACCTGAACGTCTGAGCTGGGCTGAGGGAGTTATAATAAGAAAAATTGTGGCTTTTGTCCTGGGTGTAGCTTTCTTGGTGCCGCCTGCTTTCTTGATGGCTGTTTCCATCTTAGTGTGTGTTGGTGTATGTGGGTGGGTGGGTGCACAGGTGCATGCCTCTGGTTCTGGGCCTTGAACTCAGTGCCTGGAAACTGTCCCAGAGTTTCTTTTGCTCAAGGCTAGCACTCTACCACTTGAGCCACAGTACCACTTCCTGCTTTTATGGGGGGGGGGGGGGGGCGGGGAGGTAGTTTATTGGAGATGAGAGTCTCACAGACTTTCCTGCCTGGGCTGGCTTTGAACTGAGCTCCTTAGATGTCAGCCTCCTGAGTAGCTAGGATTGATTACAGGCATGAGCCACCAATGCCTGGCTGTCTCCATCTTTGATTGATTGCTTTAGAAATGCTAAAGAAGGCTATTCTATCCTGGGACAACTTTGTGAAGAGGCACAGGGCTGTAGAAGGAGTAAATATCTGGGATCTGTTGGCCCCTGGCTCAATGTAGATTTTAGACTTTGAGAGGAGTCAGAGCCCCAACTTACAACTTGATCTTAACCCAGAGCATGCTGGCTTGAGGCCCTCCCATCAGCACTGTCTAGTTCCCTGAACTCCAGAAACCAAGAGGTGATCAATATTTGCTGCTTTTTGCTTTAAACTCTGGGCTTGGGGACAGATTTTTATGCAGCAGTAGGTTCTAGAGCAAGCAGTGCAATCTGCCACTGTGTAGTAGTAGTGGACACTAGCAATCAAGAACAATGCTCTTGAGAGGAGGAAAGGTCAGGCTTAGTCCATCTTGACAGAAATATTGTGTCATGTGCTCTGTAAAAATCATTTCTGGGCCTGGGATGTAGCTCAGTGGCAAAGTGCTTACCTAGCAAGGGTAACAGCCTGGGTTTGACACCCCCCCCCCCTACCAAAAAAGGAAAGAAAAAAAATCACTTCCAACATAGTAAGTATAAGTGTGGTGAGTTTCTTGGTGTCTTTGAGTGGATTGAAACACAAACAAAGTATCAGTTGTTTTAGAGGTTTTGGTTTTGGTCAGCCTTGGGGCTTAAACGTAGGACCTGGATGCTGTCCCTGAGCTTTGTTGCTCAAGACTAGAGCTCTACCACTTAAGCCACAGCATCCCTTCTGGTTTTCTGGTACTTAATTGAAGATAAGAATATCATGGACTTTCCTGCCTGGGATGGCTTTGAACTGCAATCCTCAGATCTCAGCCTCCTGAGTAGTTTGGATTACAGGCATGAGCTACGGGTGCCCTGGTCCATTTAAAGAATTTAAAGACATTATAGAATAGGTAACTTGAGGGGATGAGAGAAATGGGAGAAGGGGGGGAGGGAAAAGAAGGGAGGAAGAGAGGAACCTAGGGAGAGAGGGAGGGAAGGAAGGAAGAAGCAGAGAGAAGAAAGAGAAGGGGAAAGGGACAGGAAGAGATGGAGAAAGAAGGGAGGGGAAAGGGACAAGGAGAGGGGGGAAGAAGAAAGGAAGGGAGTGAAGGAGGGAAGGGAGGATAAGAACCCAAGAAGTTGTGGAAATTTCTTTCTACTTCAAAGTAAGATTGAATTTAAATTGCTATATAAGTCAAACAGAAGGGGAAATGCATAGCAATGATAGATACTACTTTTTACATTGGTACAGGAAGATTGCTAAAAATCTTTAAAAGTTCAGTTGATTGATATTAACACAACATGGTTTGTGGTCTAGTAGTTTGTAATCTGTACAACATATACTTACAATCTCTATAGAACCTTAATTTATAACAGGTCATCCTAACTATAATCTTTATACTAACCCATGACCTTGTGAAAAAAATACTCATGCTTTCCTAGGAGAGAATTATATATATATATATATATGTATGTATGTACGTATATATACATATATAGTATGTATGTATGTATATGTACATATGTATATATACATATATATATATATGAAATTCCATGTACCTGCTAGAACCAAATGCAAGGCTTAGCTCTGGAATCTGTTTTCGAGTTGCCATTGGCCTCTGGAAAGCATGTCAGGGAACTTGCTTGTGTGGGGGCTGGAAGGAGGGAGCACTGGGCTTGAACTCAGGGCTCTTGCTCTCACTTGGCTTTTTCAGTGAAAGCTGTTGCTCTTCCCCTTGAGCCATATCTCCATTTGTGACTTTTTGCTGGTTAATTGAAGATAAGATTTTCATACACTTTTCTGCCAGGGTTGAGTTTGAACTCCAATTCATAGAGCTTAGCCTTCCCTAAGTAAATAGGAACAGAGGCACGAGCAACCAATGCCCAGCAAGCTTGCTTATTAATCAATAAATATAGCATAAGGTAGAATTATCATGCAACTGCTTTACAGGTTCATCTGCCTCTGCAGCTAAATTCTCTGGACCTACGGCATTCCTTTTCAGTGGTTCATTTTTTGTTTTTACTTGTTTGGGACACTTTGAAATATCTCAGAATGAGGAGTCATGTCGTTGTGAGGAGACCTCTTCTCAAATTCATTGAGTTGAAATAGTGAAGCTCAATAAGAAAAACTCTAATTAGTATTTTTTCCCCACAGGGCCCAAGCTACCTGGCCCAGTGTCGCTACGTTGTAACATCCCACTAACATTATTTCACAGGTCTGTGTGTGCCATAGAGTCTGGGGTGCAGTCATTTATTCTGTTCAGATGATTTAATGATGGATAAAATTGTGCCTCTTCATTTCCCAGGGGAGTCTGTGGTTCTTTGGGATAAAATGGCACAACTACCCAAATATGTATTGCTTTCTTTAGGTGTCTCAGAGACTTCCCTGCCCCGAGACATCTTAAACCCAAACAATGAGCACACAGTCCTTCAGCTGTGGCCAGCAGGGTTTAAGACTCTTTATACTTGTGTCTCATTTAGTTCAAAGAGCATCTGCAATTCATCTTGTACTCACTGGAAAGTTACACAGCTCTTTAGTTGTTGCTTTTTAATCTGGTGACATTCTTGAGCTATCTAAATAGAGGTGGAATATAATTTGACTAGTGTGCTGGGTCCTGAGGGAGCACAGAGGATGAGCTGATGAGAGTACTCAGGGCGTAGCCCTGAGTGTTCTCAAAGTCATGGTCCAGGCGCCTGGCATTGCTTTCATGCAAACCACTGCCCAGACTGCATTGGATCTTTTAGAGTGACTGCTTCTAAACATGTGTTTTATTTAACTGACTCAGAGTCCCTTTGCACATGATTCGCAGGACCATGCCCAGAGGAGGGGATTTCTTGACCAAGCTACAGCTTTACCCTCTCACATCAGACTGACAAACCTAAAAACATGAACAAGTGTTACCAGTAATGATACTGATACTAGAGGCCAGGTTGCTGGTGGCTCATGACTGTAATCCTAACTATTCAAGAGGCTGAGATCTAAGCTTCAAGGTTTGAAGCCAGACTGGGCAGGTAACTCCAGGAGACTGTTAGCGCCAATTAACCACCAAAAAGCCAGAAGGGGAGGTGCGATTCAAATGATAAAATGCCAACCTTGAGCAATAAAGCTCAATCTCCATAAATGCAACCCATAATATTTCAGGTAAATATCAATTTTATTAAGCTTCACTGATGAGAAACAAAGAGAAAGTGAAGCATGGCATAATTTAACACCAAAGTGTTGAAATAGCATGGTAAAAATTGATCTGATACCAGTACTAGCTGTATAATTTTTTTAAACAGGATCATAAAATTAAGTATTTTTTAGTGTAGGTTGGAAATGTAACATTAGTAAACCTGATATGTTCATAACTATAGGAATATTTTGCTTGTAGACACTCAATAGCTACTGATAGAACACTTAGTACTTAATATAATAGAAAAGAGGTATGTGATCCACGTATATTTATTTTAAAAATAATACATCATGCCTATATAATCCTGGCTGTCAGTAACCTGAAATCTGAGGATCACAGTTCAAAGCTAGCTTGGGCAAGAAAATTTATGACACTCTTATCTCCAATTAATTACCAAAAAAACTCCAACTATGGCTCCAGGTATGGCTCAAGTTGTAGAGTGCCAGCCTTGAGCAAAAATGCAAAGGGGCAGCACGCATACACACAAAGCATGAGGTGTTTTAAGAAATGAACAATATTTTTAAAGAGCAACTGCATTAAAATGAGGCAGATTGGTTTTTATTGTCTAAGTATTGTTCTTAAGACCAGTCTAAGTTTATCATCTGTCATATTGCTTTCATGTGGCTGAGAAATAATAGCTAAGGACAAAATGTATGTGTGTGTTTTTCTTTTTTGGTGCTGTTACTGGGATTTGAACGCGGGGCCTTATGCTCTCACTTGTTCTTTATTTTTGCTCAGGGCTGGTGCTCTACCATTTGAGCCACACCTCTAACTGCCAGCTTTGTGCTGGTTAACTGGAAATAACTGGAGTCTCAGATTTGTCTGCCCAGGCTGGCTTTGAACCACGATCCTCAGATCTCATCCTCCTGAGCAGCCTGGATTACAGATCTGAGCTCCCAGGACCCACCTGAATGCAAGGCTTGATCACTTTGACATGGAAACCACACATAACTAAGGTCCATTCCAACAAAGACAAACAGTTGAATATTTTGTCATAATTGTTGTTGATTCAGGAAAAAGATAATGTCTTGACTAATAAACAGAAATATTTAGAAGTCAGGAACTAGCTAGGAACATAGACTTGATGTACTTGTTTTATAAAGAAAAATTTGGTGTCATGTAATCATGCATACTTCTCTCAGCCATGGCCTAATGCGCTGCTTCAGGACAGACCTGCTGAATTCGCCCAGCCGCCTCTCCCCTCACAGAGAATCTGTATGACCTTGCTGCACCTACACTTGCTGAGCATTTGTTCACTGAATGATTCTTACCTTCAGAGCATTATGGGGAGGCCCAGAGAGAGATGGAAAATGAGCCTGACAGCTTTGTAAAACCAAAATTGATGTGAACATCACCTAATTGATCATAATTGTCAATAATTTAGTTGACTCTGCGTGTGTGTGTGTGCGCGCGCACACACACACATACGTACTGGGGATTGAACTCAAGGCCTCACATTCATGCTTCGCCTTTTCCCTCAAGGCTGGTACTCTAACACTTGAGCTATAACTCCACTTCCAGATTTTTGGTGGTTAACTGGAGATAAGGGTCTTACAGAGTTTTCTGCCTGGACTGAATTCAGTTAGTGATCCTCAGATCTCAGCCTCAGAGTAGCTAGGATTACCAGCATGAGCCACCAGCATACAGCCCAGGTGACTTTTTAACACAAACCAGAAAAGAAATTGAAATATTTAAATAGAAACCTGTCACATTTTTTGTCTTTACACATCTCCTAGTCTTCAAAGAATACTCATTTTGAATACCTAAATCCAGAGTACCTTTGACACACAATATTCTAAGATTTAATTTAGTGTGTGTGTCGGGGGCAGGGGGAGGGGTATGCACAGCAAGTCCTAAGGCTTGAACTCAGGGCCTATGCACTGTCTCTTACCTTTTTGCAAGATGGGAGCTTGACAATTTGACGCACACCTCCACTTCTGGCTTTTTGCTGGTTAATTGGAGATTAGAGTCTCATGGACTTTCCTGCCCAGGCTGCCTTTAAACCACAGTCCTTAGATCTCAGCCTCCTGAGTAGCGAGAATTACAGGCCTGAACCATAGCACCCATCTAAACTAAGCATTCTTATACCCTTACATTTTCTAAAAATCATTCTGATCCTGTATATTAACATCTGTGTTCCTGTAAATCAAAATCAGTTACTAAAACAATTTTTTGTGCTAGTCCTGGGGCTTGAACTTGGGCTGACCTTTGTTCCTGAACTTTTTTGCTAAAAATTGGCACTCACACTTGAGCCACAGCTCTACTTCCAGCTATTTTTGTTGTCATTTTCTGGTGGTTATTTGGGGGTAAGAGTCTCTTGGACTTTCCAGACTAGGCTGGCATTGAACCATGACCCTTAGATCTGAGCCTCCTGGGTAGCTAAGATTACAGATGTGAGAAATCAGCACCTCACTCAAAATCATTTATTAAATGTTGAATGGTGATCCATCCTCTTATCTTAGGCAGGAAATAATGACTTTATTTTCACCAGATTTAAAGGCTTTTTTGACTTTCTAATTTTTCTTATTTGAAAACGTTGGTCTAACTTTTCATTGACATATGCTTGCTCCCCCCCCCCTTTCTCTTTCTCTCTGTCTTTAAACAAATCAACAGCTTGATCAAGTCATTCGCCAGAGAAGCCTGTCTAGCCTGGAGCTCTTCCTGTCCTGTGCACAGAAACAGCTAAGCGCCCTGATTGCCACCGAGCCCAGTGACATTGAGTAGAGACACAGTTTGCTCACCCGCATGGCGCTGACCTCTCAAATACACACTGTGAGTGTAAAGATGCTCTTGTTTTTTCTTCACTGCTCCCAGAATTGCTTCCCATCCAGGGACATGCCTGAACCACATTTACAGGAACTTATCAAGGAACCTAGTTTGTTTTCCCTTCCATCTCCTATTATTTTATTATTAGTAGTAACTGCAACAGAGTATAGTATGACCCTAAAATAAATGAAAAAGTGCCACGTTCTCAAAAGTCACATCAGCTTTACAGTCCTGCAGACATTACAGTGCTGCAGACTCACAAGGAGCTTGCAGCCCATTTGCTCCATACTTTGCAAAAGGAGTAAAGATCTTGATTGTTCCATAATGGTTTTTCAGAAAATGCTACCATGTATCTACTTGATTTTAAGGATAGAAATAACATGGGTTTCAGCACCTATTTATCTGCAACTGGCATATAAAATGCTGATATAACAGATAATAATTCTAATGTTACTCTCACCTCTTTTCTGCAATTGCATCTACATGTATATTTGTTGTTCTGCTAAAAATATATCATGCAAATAAAAACACTAGAGATTATAATATTCAGCTATGATCTGACATACCAATTGAACTCACCAACTGGGTATATGACATAGGCCTATTTCCCGTAGTTTTGCTTTGCAAAATCTGTATTAATCAGTGACTGGTTTTGTTTTAAGTTGAACTGAAAACCTATTCTCTGAGGATAGAACTCACACATTTATAGGAATGCAGGTTCAAATATAGGATATATGAAATCTTTCTTTTCAGAATGTTAATTCATGAGCATTGTGCTTCAAAACAAAATCATGAGTATTTTTAACATCAAAATTGAAACGTCTATGAAATGTATGAATGTGCCTGTCTTCTTATTTTCTGAAGTGCTTCTAATTTCAAGGGCTTTGTACTTTTCCAGGATTTCTCCGTGTAATAAAAAGGAACTCTAAAAGCTTTGTTTGGTTAATCTTATTCCTTTTTTTTTAATTCTTTCTTTTCACTTTTTTCTTTCTCGAAAACACTCATGTATTATGATGCATTTATAAACAACCCCCCAATAAGTGTTTGAAATATTTACCAAGAATCTCTAACTATTAAAAACAACTTAGTTTTCTGTTTTTCAATTGAACTAAAGTGTAAAGCAAGCCATTAACTTGATTGCAAGATAGTAAAGAAGAAAGTTTTAAATTCCAGCTAGTAGATAAGCCACTGTTGCTCCCTGGTTCACAACATGTGATTTTATGAGTTGTTCACGTGTGACTTAGCTAGGTATGAACACAAAAGGCAACCAGAGAACTAGAGAACATAGACTTACATCAAGAGACTGTATCGTCTGTATCTGCCTCCACCTTTCACTACCACAGTTATTTTTCTTATTCCCTTTGGTTAATTTGTGTGTGTGTGTGTGTGTGTGTGTGTGTGTGTGTGTGTGTGTGTGCTAGTGCTAGAACTTGAACTTGGAGCTTCAGGCTCTCCCTCAGCTTTCTCACTCAAGGCTAGCATCCTACTACTTAAGCCACAGCTCCACTTCTGCTTAATTTGGAGATAAGACACTCATGGACTTTTCCTTCCTGGGCTGGCCTTGAACCATGATCTCCAGATCCCTGCCTCCTAAATAGCTTGGAATACAGGTATGAGCCATCAGCAGCACCCTGTTCATTTAGGGTTTTTTAAATGATGTAACAACTTTCAAATTGTGTCTGTATTGTAGTAGCATGCTTTCATTAGTGGAAGGGGTATGTATCTGCTCAGAGCTGAGTGTTTTCACTTGTTCTATCACCAACTTGTGAATGGAGATGCATAGATCCCTATCTATTTATCAGGTAGATAACGTTTCTTCTTGCCTAAATGACAAGGTGAGGTTGGGGATTAGACTCCAGAACTTTGAACATGTAGTTTGTCCTGTTCTTTCTAATACTTGGTAGGCTAAACCGTTGGTCCTTGAGAAAATGTCTATTACTTACAAACCCAAGTCTCTGTTTTCTCAGTGATGAGACAGAAATAGACTTTTTGTGAAGAGTTAAGCAAGTCTCCACTTGCAGACAGTAGACCGTATGATGTTTTCTTCCTTGGATGAGTGCTAACTATCCTACTCTGGAAACAATTCACCATGGACAACAACAATGGACAGGCATGTGTGCTTGTGCTGTTCTGTAACCCTGGCTGGCTGATGTGCTGCGAGGCACACTGACTGTTGCTGAGCTTCCCATGGTAATCAAATGGTAAGCTGTTTAAATGACTTTATCCCTGCTTCTGATGTCAGGGACCCCTGCTTCCTGGTTTTCTTCTTAAGTCTTGAATGCTAGGAGATATCCAGACTTTCTTCAAGTATCACATTTTCTCAGAGCTAGCCAGAGCCAGTTTCTGTTGAATGCCACCAGAAAAAGAAAACTACCTTAATGAAGGCATTTCAGCTTAGAACCCTGTCTATCACTCTGGACACCGGTCGATTGTTAGTTCTTCATTCCTCCAGCACACTAATCCACATGCAAAGTGGAAACAGCCTTGGTTTATTTTAAGGAATGTTAAATATAAGTGAACCAAAATCTGTGTTGTCTAACAAAGCCGCGTAAATCACAGATGCCCCAAATTGCAAACAAACAGTGCCCGACTCAGGAGCGTTCCACCCCTCCGAGGCTGGTGTAGCGGTTTCTGCTGTGTTTCCTACATGCTGATTCACGTTCCAAGTCAGAGGAGGTGGAACACCACCCCTCTGTGCTGTCAGTGCTCTGAGTCAGGAATCCACAATTAAAAGACTTTTTGCTTGTGTTGGGTTTGTTTTGTTTTGTTTGTAGTTTCACAAACTGAATGGAATTAGGAAAATGCTGTCTGTGTTTAAACAATTAAAAATAATGAACAGTATCCCCTGGAAAAAGTAGATTTTTGCCTATTGATTCTGAATTTAAAAAGAAAAGATGCAAAAGCCTGTTGAACATTTATAAAATGCCCAAGGGAAGAGGGGAGTTGGGATCCAAGGTCAAAGCCTCTCCTATTCTGTTCACATACAGGAAGCCTTCCACTGTGTTTCAAAAGATAGCTGGGCATGTGGCTCACGCCTGTAATTCCAACAGCTCAGGAGGCTGAGAGCTGAGGATCATGGTTTGGAGTTCATAAAACGCTTATCTCCAAGGAACCACTCAAAATGCCAGAAGTGGAGATGTGGCCAAGAGGTGAGTACCCGCTGTGAGCAGAAGGCTAAGGGACAGCATCTAGAACTTGAGTTAAAGCCCCAGTGCTGGCACAAGGGAGAAACAAGAACAAAACTGCTGAGAAGTAAGCAGAAGCATGGCTCTGCCATTCTCTCGCAGGCATCATCTTCAGTACCAATTAGGAGAAGCAATGGAGAGAGAATGGCTGTGACTGTCAGACTCTTCCATGCCAGTTGCATTTAATCGAAAACTCAACATATTTTTCCTATACTCAATCCCACCACCCTCTTTGTGACAGTCCTGCCTGGATCTTGAACTCAATGTCTGATTCTTTCACTTGGCTATTTTTCTGCTCAAAGCTAGTACTCTACCACTTGAGCCACAGCTCCACTTGTGGCTTGGGGGAGGGGGGGTAGTTAATTGAAGATAAGAGTCTCATGGCCTTTCCTGCCTGGGCTAGATTTGAATCACAGTCCTCAGATCTCAGCCTCTTGAGTAGCTAAGATCACTGGTGTGAACCACAAATAGGGGCTATTCTGTTGTCAATCAATGCTGTATATAAACAGTGGGAAAGAGCTGGGGGACTTTGTTTAGGCTTTTCTGTTTCCTTTTCCTCCAAAGTGTCCATAACCTGCCAGTTACCATCATTAAGTTCTGAACTTCCAACATAATGTCACTATCATTTATAGTTTTCCTTCTTTTTGTCTTCTTCCTCCTAAAGAGAGAGCCTCCAGCTGTTGTTTCTTGTGTTCTGAAAGCATTTTACAGAGCTTACCTCTAGCAACCACCTAAAACAACCGAATTCATAAAGATCTAAGTCAGTCCACATAATCCATCACTATGTCTTCAGTTAACTAATTAGCTAATCAATTGTGAATACTATTTGGAGAGATTTAGATAAAATTGCTGGCTTTCCTAAGTGGTAGGAAGATTAAATAGCCTTCAGTGAACCAGCCTTTTCTAAATCATCAAAATTTCTGAAAGCTTGCTAGGCACTGGTTGGTGGTTCACACCTGTAATCCTAGCTACTCAGGAGGCTGAGATCTAAAGATCATGGTTCAAAGCCAGCCCAGGCAGAAAAGTCCATGAGACTCTTACAGAAGTAGAGGTGCGGGTAAGTGGAAGAGCACTAGCATTGAGTGATAAAGGCAAAAAAAGAGTGAGGCCCTGAGTTCAAACAAAAAAAATACATTCTAAACATGCTAAAATGAATTTGTATTTTCAGATACTACTAGAGTGAATACATTGATACAAATGTGCTATTAAAATTCATTCGATACTCTGAGAAAGTACAAGTAGAGGAACATCTGGGATGTGTTGTGTGTGAAAGTATCCAGAGGTGCCAGGAGGGGCTGGTTCCTGAGCACTTGGTAGATCCTCATCACATGAGAGTTCCCTTGCAAGGGGGAATGAAGCCCGGTAGTTAGAACCAAGAGATAGTAGCTCAGAACAGAGCCATGTGGGTGTGTGCGCCAGTGATACATACCCAGGATCAGAATAGCTAATAGGCTTCCAAAATCCCTTCTGATTTCAAAATGTGGTCCACACTAGGCTTGTTTTGAGAAATACACAGAAATCAAGAAACAAACTCAACTCAAAGGTAGGAAAATTTGAGTCATTCCTGGCACAGATTCTGTTCTCGGAAGTCTGGAAGCTGACTTGAACAGGAGGGGAAAAGAAGAAGCCACAGAGTGCACAAATTGCTGACTTCAACACAGCTCAGATACTGAGACAGATTATAGAGAATTGCTTGTGGCAAGATATATATGTAATGAATTGTGAGTTTTTGCCCCTTGAGACTCTTTTTCTTAAAATGTTACTCGATACCAAATAGATTTTATGAAAACTATTTTTTCTAAATTGTTTTTAATTTTTTGCATGTATTCTAAATCTGTCAAAAATATAAGTATCTGGACTCTATAAAATATTAAATAATCAGTGATTCTACTTGTAAATATATAGTTTTGTCTTAGTGAATCTTAAAATTTCATGTAAGATTTTTTTTTTCAGTCATGGGGCTTGAACTCTGAGCCTGGAAGCTGTCCCTGAGCTCTTCAACTCAAGGCTAGCGCTCTACCACTTGAGCCACAGCACCACTTCCAATTTAACGGTGGTTAATTGGAGCTAAGAGTCTCACAGACTTCCCTGCCCAGGATGGCTTTGAACCATGATCCTCAGATCTCAGCCTCTTGAGTAGCTAGGATTTGAGGCATGAGCCACCAGCACATGGCTCGTGTAAGAATTTTACAGGCAAACTCATGGTTTTCTGTTATCTTTTAGAAAGTTAAAAATAGCCACCAATGTGGGAACTTGTAAGTGCGGTTTGCAACACATCAAGATTTTGTTTTCTTATAATTTCCTCTTTTTTTTCTCATAAACAAGAGGAAATAGCCTTTATACTGTACCAAATTAAAACTTGCATGTTGCTGACGAGTATAGGAAATGAGATAACTAGCAAGTCTGAAATTCTAGAAAACTCTGGTCCATGACTCTAAGCAGTCTTGATAACCAGCCACAGTCATTGAGATACAAATCTTTCAAACCAATAAAATCCTCCCAACAACATGCCACGATGGTTCTACTGGATATCAATTCTCTGCAGCTGGGCTAGTGGCTCATGCCTATAGTCCTAACTACTCAAGAGACTGGGAACTAAGGATCACAGTTCAAAGCCAGTTCAGGCAGGAAAGTCTGTGAGACATGCAAATGTCAGAAGTGGGACTGTGGCTGAAATGGTAGAGCACCAGCCTTAAGAGAAAAAACTGAATGACCAGCACTTGGGCCTTGAGTTCAAGTTCAGCTGCCAGCATAATAAAATAAAGAATGTGTTACACTGCCATTTCCCAACGTAGAATACTTGGATTCTGCAGCAGGAGCTGGGAATGTGGCTTTGTGGTAGAGTGTTTGCCTAGCATGCATGAAGCCATGAGTTCGATTCCTCGGTACCACATACACAAAATAAAACAGAAGTGGCGCTGTGACTCAAGTGGTAGAGTGCTAGCCTTGAGAAAAAGAAGCTCAGGGACAGTGCCCAGGCCCTGAGTTCAAGCCCCAGAACTGGCAAAAAAAAGTCTGCAGCAACCCATAGTGCAATATTTTACAGACCCTACCTCAGTTGTGATAGGTCTGGTACACATGAATTATGTGTGTGCTTAAAGGCAGGGCATGGTGCCAGCCTCTTGTGTTCAAGGCCAGTGGTCTAGCACTTGAGCCACAGCTCCACTTCCAGCTTTTCTTTTTCAGTAGCTAATTAAAAATAAGAGTTACTCAGACTTTCTGGCCTAGGCTGGCTTTGAACTACCACTTCAGCTCTCAGTCTCCCGAGTAGCTGGGATCACTGGTACTGAGCTCATTTCTCTTTTTATTCTCTCTGTGTGATCTGTTGCTTTTCATATTTCTCACAAATTGAAGACCACCAACTTTGTATTCTAGCCATCTTCTCTCTTCTTCTTTCCAGAATCTTATACACAGCAGCCTACTGGATGTTTCCCCTTACATGTAGTACTTGGTACATCGGTATAGTACCCATCGTCTCACTCCCTCCTGCCATCCGAGGGTCTTGCCTCAGCTTATGTCTTCCCTAGTGTCTGTGTCTTCATTAGACAGCAGTATCACCTCTGATCTAGTCAACTCTACTCCTGATAACATCTGTCATTACCTATCTCACAGCCACCTCCCTCCCCAAAGTCTTTATGATCTCTCTACTTTTTTTGTGTATAGTATGTGCCAGTACTGGAGATCAAACTAAGGGCCTAGGTGCTGTCTCTTAGCTTTTTCAGCTCAGTGCTAGCAGTCTGCCACTTCCAGCTTTTTGCTGGCTAACTAATTGGAAATAAGGGTCTCAAGGACTTTCAGGGTGGCTTTGAACCTCGAACCTCAGATCTTAGCCTCCTGAGCAGCTGGGATTACAGGTGTGAGCTACCATTTCCCAGTTCATCTTGGATTTTTTAACAGCATCCATGGTAGGAATAGATTAAAAGCAACAGTTGCACATGGCAAATGTATTCTTTTCCTTTTTTTCTTGTTTACTTTGTGCTAGTCCTGGGCTTGAACTAAGTCTGAGTGCTATCCGTGAGCTTTTTTGATAAAGGCTATTTAGTACTCTCACACTTGAGCCACAGCTCCACTTCTGTTTTCTGGTGGCTAATTGGAAATAAAAGTCTATGACTTTCCTGCCGGGCTGGCTTTAGCCACACAACCCTCAGATCTCAGCCTCTGGAGTAGCTCGGATTACAGGAGTGAGCCTAGCTGGTTTGACTTTTGAAATACATCTCACACAAAGGATGCCAGTGATGTTGCTTAGCACTAGCTCCAAGCGTGAGCATTTGGCAAGTATATATACCAAGTGAGGCCTGCCCTAGGACCTGTGGTTTCTAAAGGTCAGGATTGACGTTACTGGGGCAACAATGTGGGAAAATCACTTTCCTGAGCCAAATTCCATTTAATTTTTTCTTTTTACCTGTCGTTGAAAGGTTTGCATTCCATAGCTCAAGGAAATCAATACAACTTCAATACAGTGATTTAACATATAGTTCCATGACATAACAGAAAAGACTTGGCTAAGATGTCAAGAAATCAAATTATTATTGGCTAATAGAATGTAACAATGGAGAGTCTTCCAATTCTTTCAGAAGACTAATCCTAATCCTTTTCCACTCCATAATTCCTAAGGGAAGTCAGTCTGTCTAAATCAATGCCTCTGTGGCACTGGGGCATTACGATTTTATAGCTTCACAGAGGAACAAGGAGAGCTGAATGGGGTCATTTCTGAATTTTCTTAGAAATTTGATAAGTTTTATTGAGTCATAATTGAGTCTTGGCGCATACCACACACTCCAGCAGGGTGCAGGTGGCTCATGCCTATAATCCCAGCTACTCAGCTGGCTGAGATCTGAGGATCATGGATTTGAATTCAGCACAAGCAGACAAATCTGTGAGACTCCAATTATCCAGAAGAAGAACCAGAGTGGAGCTGTGACCCAAGTAGAGCAACAACTTTGAGCAAAAAACCAAGTGAGACCACAAGGCCCTAAGTTCAAGTCCCCCCCACCAGTACACACACACACACACACACACACACACACACACATCACAAGCTTCTTTCCTAGGGCTTTACCTGTTGATCGAAGCTGTTACATCAAAAGCTTTAAATATTATATAATTTTAAGATGTATGAGTAAGTACATTATAAAACTTAGAAATTTGTACTCATTCCTAATTTATTGTACTGTTTGGAAGATGGAGCCAGGCTGCCATCATTTGCCAGCTTAATATATAATCTGTGCCTCTTTTTTCTCAAATAGTTAATGAAATTAGAATTTACTCCATGAAGTTGTTTGAATGAGACCAGGCGCTGGTGGCTCATGCCTATAATCTCAGCTACTCAAGATGTTGAGACCTGAAGATCACAGTTCAAAGTCAGTTTGGGCAGGAAAGTCTATGAGACTTATCTCCAATTAACCATCAAAAGGCTAGAAATAGAGCTATGGCTAAAATGGTAGAGCTCCAGCCTTGAGAGAAGAAACTAAGGGACAGCATCCAGGCCCAGAGCTCAAGCCCCAGTACCAGCACAATTTCTTTTTAATTTGTGTACAATACATATAAAGCAATTAAACCTCTGGGTGCTGGTGGCTCACACCTATAATCCTAACAAGAAGCTGAGACCTGAGGATCACAGTTCAAAGCCAGCCTGGACAGGAACTTCCATAAGACACTTACCTCTAATTAACCATCCAAAAAGCCAGAAGTAGAACTGTGGCTCACATGGTAGAGCACTAGCCTTGACCCCCCCCCCAAAAAAAAAATAACCAAAAACAAAGGAATAGTGCCCAGGTCCAGAGTTCAAGCCCCCAGGATTTGCATCATCATCATCATGCATGTTGAGCCCACATTTAAAAGTGCATTCATAATTGCTGTAGATACACCTTTATTTTTAAATTAGTTATCTTTTTGTCCAGATTTTTCACACTGATAATTACTTTTTCACTTTTAAATTTCAAAAGAAAAATGCTGATTCATTTGTTCTGACTAATAGTGTTTCTTCTGTCAAACCATGTCTTTATTTGTCTCAAGAACATTTATGAAAGCCAGGTGCCAGTGGCTCACACCTGTCATCCGAGTTACTCAGGAGGCTGCGGTCTGAGGATCAAAAGTTCAAAGCTAGCCCGGGGGCTGGGGATATGGCCTAGTGGCAAGAGCACTTGCCTCGTATACATGAGGCCCTGGGTTCATTTCCCCAGCACCACATATACAGAAAATGGCCAGAAGTAGCGCTGTGGCTCAAGTGGTAGAGTGCTAGCCTTGAGCAAAAAAGAAGTCAGGGACAGTGGTCAGGCCCTGAGTTCATGGCCTAGGACTGGCCAAAAAAAAAGCTAGCCCGGAGAGGAAAGCCCATGATACCAAAAGACCAGAAATGAAGCTGTGGCTCAAGTGGTAGGGTGTTAGTCTTGCACACATAAAAAAAACTAAGGGACAGCACCCAGGAGACACACACACACACACACACACACACACACACACACACACACACACATCCATCATCTTTCTGCCAGATAGCCCACTCATTTGTAAGAAGCTTAAAATTCCATCAAATAAAGCAGAATAAGAATGCTTTATTGCACAACCCTCTCCCCACCCCCACATCTGGTAGAAATACTTGGAGAATTCTCAGATGTCCTTTTTCATTTTATGGTTAATCTACAATATATTCAAGTGTGAGCCTCTGGCTGGAGGCCCCATGTGATTCATACAGGTAGCTGGAAGCAGGTCCATTTCTCTTGCATGGACTCCCTCTGTTTCTTCCCCGTCTGCCGAGCGCCGTCTACTCAGAAGAGTGGTGACATGGAGGAATCCAAAGCAGACCGCAGTGAATGAAGTCAGATGGGCGCTTGGCCCGGTGTCAGACTGAAAGCCCAGTAAACAGCAGCCACCCAGAGTGTGGCGTGTAAACAGCTCGCACTGTCCCATAGATTTGATTTCTCAATTTTTCTCAACTGTTGCCAATTAGTTTAAACTTGAGTGTGATTTGCAATATTGTTTTATTGGACTTTTTTTTGCCAATTTGAGTATGACTCTGAATGTAATATTAAATTCCTCTTTTGGCTCAGTCGGTTGCAAAATTATACATTCTGTCTCCACATCAAATCCTAGGGCTAGAAGAGGATTGCAGTGTCTCCCTTCGCCCAGCAAATCCTCAAAGCAGTGATTTGAGCTCTCCATAGCAGATGGCATTTTAGACTATCCTAAATGATATCCAAACAAGATGAATTGAATGATTAGGAGAATATTTTACACAAAAGCTGAAATGAACCACGGGTATTATTTCTTCTAAATTCTACAACCTTTTCTCTTTGGATCAAGACAATTTGAAATGACTGGACCAGAAAATATAATCACACCTCTATAATGAGGAGGAAACTAGATATGGTCAATTCAGTTAACAATTTTGTTTTACATTCTTTGGGTCTATTTTGTGTATCAAGTTTGGGGTTGGTCAGATTCTTTAATCCATTTGAGATCTAATATTGGAAAAGTTCAAGAGAAATGCTATTCTAAAGAACCACAGAGATGGAAGTGGAGCTGTAGCTCAAGTGGTAGTGCGCCAACCTTGAGCAAAAAGGCTGAGGAACAGCACATGAGTTCAAGTACCAGTACTTGCACATTTAAAAAAAAAATTCTGAGAATTGACCAGATTCTAACAACCTAGGTTAGGGTGACCAGAAACCACACTTGAAGCTTTGGTCGAGCATAAATTCAAATTACTATTACATTATACCATAATGTTTGTCTACAAGAAAAAATATATGTGGTCAAAGAAGGAAAACTATTTTTTTTTAAAATTTTGGTGTCTGTCCTGGGGTTTGAATTCAGGGCGTAGGCACTGCCTCTGAGCTCTGCTGCTTTGAACTACAGCTCCACTTCTGGTATTCTGATGGTTAATTGGAGAAGAGAGTCTCATAGACTTCCCTGCTCACTCTGGCTTTTAACCACAATCCTCACATCTCAGCCTCCTGAGTAGCTAGGATTACAGGTGTGAGCCATTGGCACCAGCAGTGCTGTCTTTGAATTATAAGGGCTTTTAGGATGGGCCAGATTTGCTTTGGTATTTCCGTCTTCTACCTTTTCACAAGCAGAATTATAAACACATATTCAGAGTAAGTGTTCCTTAGGAAAAAGTAAGATGTGAAGTGACAGAGCCCAGCTGAGTGGCACCCTGCTGGATCCAGACATGAGCTTTGCTGACTATGACTCTAAATACTTTCAGGTATGTGAAGTCAAACAACAACAACAACAACAAAAAAAAAAAAATAGAAAGCAAAACTCCCAAGGTGTTTGGAGGCAATTTATAAGGAGAAACCCGATGTGGTCAGAAGAGTCCTAATTCTGATTTCTGTGCAGCTTGCATAATCCTGTAGATTGTTTATGGAAACAGAAATTAGGCTGTGGGATAACACTTGTAATCCTGGCTACTCAGGAGGCTGAGATCTGAGGATCGTGGTTTGAAACCAGCCTGGGCAGAAAAATGAGACTCTTATCCAACTAATTAACAAAACACGGCTGGGAATATGGCCTAGTGGCAAGAGAGCTTGCCTCTTATACATGAAGCCCTGGATTCGATTCTCCAGCACCACATATCTAGAAAATGGCCATAAGTGGCACTGTGGCTCAGTGGCAGAGTGCTAGCCTTGAGCAAAAAGGAAGCCAGGGGCAGTGCTCAGGCCGAGTCCAAGCCCCAGGACTGGCCAAAAATATAAAATAAACAAACAAACAAAAAAAAAACCACTAGAAATGGAATTGTGACTCAAGTGGTAAAGTGCCTGACTGGAGCAGGGAAAAAAACAACCCAACATAAACAAGTAAGAGTGTGAGGCTCTGAGTTCAA
This sequence comes from Perognathus longimembris pacificus, assembly GCF_023159225.1. Classification (NCBI taxonomy): domain Eukaryota; kingdom Metazoa; phylum Chordata; class Mammalia; order Rodentia; family Heteromyidae; genus Perognathus; species Perognathus longimembris. The sequence continues at coordinate 65,565,972 of NC_063161.1, forward strand.
GACCCAGGACTGGAACAAAACAAAGCCATAAAAACAGAAACTAGGAAAAAGACTCAGCACTGAAATAGGTTATGAATTTAAAAAAAAAAAAGTGGAGAGAGGAAGATGGCGCTGCCACAGTAGGGAGGCACCCCAACTAGCTCCAACTGAATAGTGAGCTGGGAACTCCAGCACCCAACACCCCATCAAGAACCCAGCAAAACCAGCAGTGAGAAGCAGTGGAGAAACACAGGAAACAAAAAGGAGCAAAAAAAGAAAAGCCTATTACCTGCATAGAGCCAGAGAATCTCCGGGGTACCCCCACCAGCCGACCCTGGCCCAAACAGGCCCAGGCTGGGAAAGGGGAACCCGGCGATCGGCAGACCGACTGCCGAAAACCCACACCAGGAGCGCAGAGTCCAGACAGCAGGACTCCATGGACTCCAGGGAGAGCGCAGACCAAGACAGATGGTGGCAACCGGAAGTTCGGGACCGCACGGCCGGGATCGGACATGAGCGGCGGGGGAACCGAGCGGCGCAGAAGGGGAGAGCCGGGGCCGCCACCACGACCTTTCGCCACACCCCAGCACTCCACCCCCGAAGGACCAACGGCGGCGCGGGACACACACACAATCCAGGACCAGTGAGTTCCCCATTGCCCCCTCCCCCAACGGGAGACCAGCTATCAGAGACCCAAACCCTACAAAAAAGCTAGATCTCCCTCCCTCCCCCTCCCCACCCCAAGGGAACAAAGAACCCCAAATCAGGCGGCAAGATGCCATCAGGCTCTGGGAAGACACAGGAGTTATCAGGAGAAGGGCGGAGCAGCGCCAAGACAGCAGAGGAGCGTACACCGGCCCCACCCCCTTCCCAACAAGGGCCCAGGGACGGCAGGCATTGCAAGCCCCACCCGAGGCACCTGGGCCTCATGGACTTTTTCAACTAAAGTCACAGGCACTGGTGGGCAATATCAGCCCAGCAGGGACACCTGGGCCTGATCACGCACCCCCCCCCACAGCGGAGGTGCAGTCTGAGGGCGCTAACCCGCACCAAGACACTTGATCCCACTGGGGCCCACACATACCGCCCCCCACAGCGGACTCGCGGGAGGGCGCAAGCACACCCCAACAACCCGGGGCTCGCTCTGGTAGGCGTACCCCGCACAGGTGGGCAGGGCCACAGTGGCAGCATCCGCTATATTGGGCGCACGTCGCAAAGGTGGGCAGGGCCCCTAGCGACAGCGCCTGCTCTGGTAGGCGCGCCCGCACAGGAGGGCAGAGCTCTCCAGCGGCCGTGCCCACTCAGTTTGGCACATTTCGCACAAGTGGGTGGGCCGCCCCTCAACAACACCGGCCCGGAGCTGTCCACACAGGAGGGCGAACCGCCTGAGAGGTGAGCTCCTCTGACCAAGATACAGAGTAGCAAAAAGAACCAAAGAAGAGAAAAGCCTCCACGCCACGCTGAATCAGCGACCAGCAAACCCCCACCAGGGGCATGCTAGGGTCAGCACAACACTGCGGCAGGACACTGTCCCACAGAGAAAGACACAGAACCTACCGACGACCAAGTGCAGTGAGGGTGACCACCTCAGCAACAACCGGGAAGGTCATGCTCACCCATTGGGCAGCAAGGTTCAACAGCCAAACCCAAACCCAGAGCCAGGACACCAGGACACAAGGCTCCCACTGACAGACCAGCGGGAACCAGCACAAAGCCAAACCAGGGAAGCTACCCACAGATCTCCAGATGCGCAAATCACAAAGAAATATAACAGTTCATCAAAGGGCAAGCCAACTCGCCAGCTCCAAAAAGCAGCACGACTGAAGAGGAGATGGAGAATAAAAAAATCAACTGAGGCCATGTTAGCAGAAATGATGGAAAGCTTCAGAAACAAAATCAGAAAACAATTCCAGGAGTTTAGAGTGGAAGTCTTGAAGGACATCCAGGAAGCCAAGAAAGAAATGGAAGCAAAAATGGATACAATGCAATGGATACAATACAATACAATGTTAAAGAAGACCTTAACAACCTGAGAAGTGAAATGCATGAAAAAATAGATTTAAAATACAACTCTTTAAAAGAAGAAGTTTCCATGATCAGAGCTGATGTGGCAACCATAAATAGCTCTCTGACATCCATAAACACCGCAATTGAATCCATAGCACAAAGAATCCAGAATCTCTCTCAGACGATGATGCAGCTGATAAGAACCAGAAAATTACCACACTCCAAGAACGGTGAAGCTTCAGGGCAGACTAATCCAGGAGCTAGTGGACAAAGACAAGAGATATAATCTGCGCATAATTGGAATAGAAGAAGCCAAATACCAGAGCAGAGGGCTTCAACATATTTTCAATAAACTTATTGCAGAAAACTTACCCAATCTCACAAGGGACCCCATCCAGGTAACCGAAGCCTATAGGACACCTGGCAGGCCAGACCCCAGAAAAGCCACGCCAAGGCACATAATATTCAAAACATCAGATCTCAAGAATAAAGAACAAATTTTGGATTCAGCCAAAGTGAAGAAAGAAATTTACTACAATGGGAAGAGGATCCGAATAACAGCAGACCTCTCCACACAAACCTACCACGCACGAAGAGAGTGGAAGAACACCATCCAAGTTCTACAGGCCAACAACTGCCAACCTAGAATAAAATATCCAGCAAAGCTGGAGTTCATATTCGAGGGGAAAACCAGATCTTTCCATAGCAAAGAGGATCTAAAGGAGTATGTGAATAAAAAACCAGCCCTACAGTGAATTCTAAGAGGGGAACCCCACCCAACAGAAATCGTACAGGACACACAGACAGAAACAGAAAGAAACTACAATAGCCAGAGACCAACAGAAAGAGCAGCTCACTAAAGACAAGAAAAAAAAAAAAAAGAGGAAAAACAGCCCAACAAGAAAATGGAAGGAGAAAAAACACTCTTACCCTTGATCTCTTTGAATATAAATGGTATAAACTCTCTGATAAAGAGGAGCAGACTGGCAGAATGGATCCGCAAGCAAAAAGTTGCCCTCTGTTGTCTACAAGAGACCCACCTTACAGCAGGGGGCAAAAACAGGCTACGAATGAAAGGATGGAGCAAGATCTTCCAAGCAAACGCACCTACCAAAACGGCAGGAGTAGCCATCCTGATCTCAGAAAAGCTGGACTTTTCATTAAAATCAACTCAAAAAGACAAAGAAGGGAACTACATTTTAATACAAGGAAAAATCCAGAATCAAGACATCACAGTGATAAATGTATACTCACCGAACAAAAGAGGCCCTACATATGTCAAGCAAATTTGCACAGAACTACAGAACAAGATAGACCCAAACACAATCGTAGTGGGTGACTTTAATACCTCAGTCTCTCCAAGAGATAGACCCAACACCCAGAGGATTAGCAAGGGAGCTGAGGACCTAAGTAACACCATATCCCAAATGGATCTGATAGATCTGTACAGAGTCTTTCACCCTACAGAGACCCAATGCACCTTCTTCTCAGCAGCCCATGGATCATATTCCAAAATAGACCATGTCATAGCCCACACAAAGAACCTCAGCAAATACAGAAGTATTGACGTCATCCCATGTATTCTATCTGACCACAGTGGATTAAAGGTAACCCTCAGAAACAACGGTTACCACAGAGGCTATACACATACTTGGAGGCAAAACCCCACACTGTTATCCAACACTTGGACCACAGACCAAATTAAGGATGAAATCAATGAATTCGTAAGCCACAATGACAATGAAAATACATCACAAAGAAATCTATGGGACACAGCTAAGGCAGTACTGAGGGGCAAGATCATTGCCCTCAGCACTCACATTAAAAAAATGGAAGCAGAGCAGGTGAATAACCTCACGATGAAACTAAAACACCTGGAGAAACAAGAAATGATCGAATCTAAAATGACCAGGAGTATTGGAAGTAGGACATTGAAAGGGAATACCAAAATTGAGAGACACAGGGTAAAAAAAGACAAACAATTACAAAAGCAATACTTGCAAAACTTTTGGTGTAAGTGAATTGAACACCTCCGTGGGGGGGGGGGGGGGAAGAAAAGGGGGAAGAGGGAGGGGGGTATGAGGGACAAGGTAACAAACCGTACAAGAAATGTATCCAGTGCCTAACGTATGAAACTGTAACGTTTCTGTACATCAGTTTGATAATAAAAATTTGAAAAAAACATAAAAAATAAAATGACCAGGAGGAGAGAGATCACAAAGATTAAAGAAGAGATAAATCTGATTGAAAATAGAAAGACCATTCAACAAATAAGACTAAAAGCTGGTTCTTTGAGAAAATAAATAAAATTGACAGACCCCTCGCAAGACTTACAAAAAAAAAGAAGAGACTCATATACGTAAAATCAGGGACTCCACCGGAAAAATTACCACAAGTACACACTATATTCAAACAATCATAAGGAACTATTTCCAGAACCTCTACTCAGTAAAAAACAATAATTTTACAGAAATGGATCAATTCTTAGAGAAGTATAAACTGCCCAAACTGAACCAAGAAGAAATAAATCAACTAAATAAACCAATAACTTACAGCGAGATACAGGGGTAATCAAGAACCTCCCAACAAAGAAAAGCCCAGGCCCAGATGGATTCACCAACGAATTCTATAAAACCTTTAGTGAGGAGCTAATACCAATACTCAAACTCTTCCGCGAAATAGAAACAGAGGGAGAAATCCCAAACTCATTCTATGAAGCTAATATCATACTCATTCCCAAACCAGGCAAAGACCCAACAAAAAAAGAGAACTACAGACCAATATCACTAATGAACACAGACGCAAAGCTCCTCAATAAAATATTAGCTAACAGGATCCAGAAACTGATCAAGAAAATTATACATCATGACCAAGTAAGCTTCATCCCACAGTCACAAGGATGGTTCAACATCCGTAAATCAATCAAGGTAATTCACCACATCAACAGAACTAAAATCAAGAATCACATTATCTCAGTCGATGCCCAAAAAGCCTTTGACAAAATACAACATCCATACTTATTAAAAGCTCTGGAGAAAACAGGAATAGATGGAACATTCCTCAAAACAATAAAAGCCATATACAACAGACCAACTGCTAACATCATATTAAGTGAAGAGAAACTTAAGTCATTCCCCCTAAACTCAGGAAAAAGACAAGGATGCCCACTCTCCCCACTTCTTTTCAACATAGTGCTGGAATCCCTAGCCATAGCAATAAGGCAAGAGGAGGACATCAAAGGGATCCACATCGGCAAGGAAGAAATCAAGTTATCCCTATTCGCAGACGACATGACCTTATATCTGATGGACCCAAAAAACTCAGTACCCAAACTCCTACACCTAATAAACCATTTTTGCAAAGTAGCAGAATACAAAATCAATCCACAAAAGTCAGCAGCTTTTCTGTACACCAGCAATGTACAAACAGAAAAGGAAATTATGGAAACAATTCCATTTACAGTAGCCAAAAAAAGAATAAAGTACCTAGAGATCAACCTAACTCAAGGATGTGACGGACCTAATTAATGAGAACTATAAAAATGTAATAAGGGAAATCAAAGAAGACACAAGGAGATGGAAAGACCTCCCATGCTCATGGGTAGGCAGAATCAATATGGTGAAATGGCCATATTGCCCAAATTGTTATACAAATTCAATGCAATCCCTATCAAAATCCCAGTCACTTTCTTCACTGAAATAGAGAAACCAATCCATAAATTCATATGGAACAGCAAAAGACCTACAATAGCCAAAGCAAATCTAGGCAAAAAAAGCAGTGCAGGAGGTATCACATTACCAGACTTCAAGCTCTACTATAGGGCCATCATAACAAAAACAGCCTGGTATTGGTATAAAAACAGACCGGAAGACCAATGGATTAGAATTGAAGATCCAGAAATAAAACCGCACTCTTACAGTCAGCTGACATTCGACAAAGGAGCTAAAGACATACAATGGAATAAACATAGCCTCTTCAACTACTGGTGCTGGGAAAACTGGGCAGCCATATGCAGAAAACTCAAAGTAGACCCAAGCCTATCACCATGCACCAAGATCAACTCAAAATGGATCAAGGACCTCAATATCAGACCTGAATCCTTGAAACTACTGAAGGACAGAGTAGGAAAGATGCTAGAACTTATAGGCACAGGAAGGAACTTCCTGAATATAGTCCCAGGGGCACAACAAATATGGGAGAGACTCGACAAATGGGACTACTACAATTTAAAATGTTTCTGCACAGCTAAGGACATAGCCACCAAAATAGAAAGACAGCCAACCATATGGGAAAGGATCTTTACCAGCACAGCAACAGACATAGGCCTAATATCTGTCATCTACAGAGAACTCAACTAAGCCCCTCCAAGCCCAATAAACCAATTAGGAAATGGGCAAAGGAGCTAAAGAGAGACTTCACAAGAGAAGGAATAAAAATGGCAAAGAAACATATGAGGAAATGTTCAACAACCCTGACATAAAGGAAATGCAAATAAAAACAACCCTGAGATACCACCTCACTCCAGTTAGAATGGCCTATACTCTGAACTCAGGAAACAACAAATGCTGGAGGGGGTGCAGGGAAAGAGGAACCCTTCTCCATTGTTGGTGGGAGTGCAAATTAGTACAACCACTTTGGAGAACAGTATGGAGGTTTCTCAAAAAGCTCAACATAGACCTACCCTATGACCCAGCCATACCATTCCTAGGCATCTATCCTGAACAGCAGGTCCCAAGATATCAAAAAGACATTTGTACTTCCATGTTTATCGCGGCACAATTCACAATAGCCAAAATATGGAAACAATCCAGATGCCCCTCCACAGATGAATGGATCCAAAAAATATGCTACCTATACACAATGGAATACTACATAGCGATTAGAAATGGTGAAATATTGGTATTCGCAGGGAAATTGTCAGAACTTGAACAAATAATGTTGAGCGAGACAAGCGTAGAACACAAAACAAAGGCACACGATCTCCTTGATATATGACTGTTAAGAAGGGGTGACAGAGAGACAGTAGAGACCAGGTCTGTGAAACCAAAAACTGCTTGTCAAGTGTTATTTCCCACAGGATTGGGGCAGCAACCCAACATTATGTAAGTAAAACCAAACAACTACTCAACATATAAAGGTCAAAAATTGTCCTCTCAGTGGAATACAATAGCTCAAAAACTATGTATGTACGTTCATATAAGACTACTCTCAACATATTGTCTAATATCGACATTACATTTAAAGCCCTAGGCGAATTTTCTTTGGCATAGGCCACGTGGCTACTGTATATGTTCTTGGTACATTGTGTATTGTATATATGTCTACCTGACCTAGGGAAGGGAAAGAAAAACAGGGTGTAAGATATCACAAGAAATGTGCACACTGCCCTACTATGTAACTGTACCCTTTTTGCACAATACCTTGTCAAAAAATTTGTGTTTAATTAATAAATTACAAAAAAAAGTATCTTGCACTTGGTTGATGGCTCCTAGTATCTGCCTACATTTGTTTTTTTATACATAGATATAATGGAGACATTCCTTATATAATGTGAGAAGAAAATAGATGATTTTTTTAAAGACAAGCATACCTTTTCTGTAAACAATTCCAGAGTCCAAGTCTCTCCCCATTTCACCACATCATGTCGCATTTAAGAAGAAAGAGACAAGCCAGGCGCCAGTGGCTCACACCTGTAATCCTAGCTACTCAGGAGGCTGAGATCTGAGGATCTAGTTCAAAGCCAGCTGGGGCAGGAAAGTCCATGAAACTCTTAGCTCCAATTATCCAGAAAAAAAAACAAACCAGAAATAGTGATGTGGCACAAGCAATAGAGCACCAGCCTTGAGTGAAAATTCAAGGGAGACATGAAGCCCTGTGTTCAAGCCCCCATACTTGTGCATACATGCACATGTGTGTGTACGCACACCCACACAGGAAGGAATGGATTCATTCATCCTGGTTGCAAGTCCTTGCTAGGTGGCCCTCCTCTGTGGTGCTGGTCCCTGATCTTCCTCTTTCACATTTCCACAGAAGAGGCGTGGGGGCATGGGATGGGCCTCGCCTCCTTTGATCTTTGCGTCAACTTCTTTATTGCCACTTTACAAAGTTATGTTTGAAAAACAAGTGTAGCCAGCAATCCAAAAACGCTCCGAAAAAAGAAAATTCAGATGATTATTTATATGGGAGAAACATGTGACACTTATATTTCTATAGTCAATTAAAACAAAAAATTACGTCTTCCCCAAATAATACCTGTAACTCCTGAAATTCCAGCCCAGTGCCTTGGGTGGTCGGCCAGCCAGGCATTGCCCTTCCAGGCCTGGGGCATCCTGGCCTCACAGCCTCTGCTGCGAGGCTCACCGAACACAGCTGCACCAACCCTGGCCAGGCCTGGCTTTGCAGCCCCCCAACCTCCCAGTTCCCCCCCATCCACCTTGGTCACCAATGGGCTTGTGTCTTGGTGATTCCAGACCACTCCCTCCCCGAGTGCCTACCGTCTCACAGAGGACTGCGGGAACACGAACACGAACATGAGCAGATCTGGCTCCCAAGTCTCCGCAAATTCACACAAATGACTAGCCAAATCTGGTGTTTTCTTTCACTTGGAGTTTTATCCAGTGTGTGTGTGTGTGTGTGTGTGTGTGTGTGTGTGTGTGTGTGTGTGTGCAGTAAATTAACCTTGACCAGCTCAGCGCAAGCTCACACAACACAACACAACACAACATTCAGATGCATTGTTCTGGATACCTGCACAGCTCATGTGGCGTAAATAGATTTTACAAATTAGCCTGAAGACAGACTTGGTCCTAAAGTCCATTTATTTGGTCCCTGGGGTGTTTTATTTAAAACATAGGTGTGTTGGTATACTTTAAAGGGGGGAACCATTTTTATAAAAAATCCAAATTTGCAGATTCTCAAACGAGCCACAGTTCAGAGATAGGCTGGATGCTTGGTGTTCTGGCTCCATTGTGGCTCATCAGCCCTCTGAGCACTGCCATTTTGCACAGGAGAATGCTTTTCTGTGAGGAGGTTGTGCTGCATATTTTATTTTATTGTGTTGGTGGTGAGGCTTCAACTTAGACAGTCATGCTCTTATTTAGCTTTTCTTACTCAAGGCTGGTGCTCTGCGACTTCAGCCACAGCCCCACTTCTGGCTCACTGCTGGCTAATTGAAGGTGGAGTCTCATAGACTGTTTAGCCAACACTGGTTTTGAACCTCAGTCCTCAGATCTCAGCCTCTGGAATTGCTAGGATTGCAGGTGTGAGCCACCGCACCTGGCTTGCTTTCCATTCCCATGCATAGAAGGCAAGTGGTTCCGGGCATGGTCTCAGAGAAATGGCAGAGGCTACCTTACAGGTGACCACCCTCAGGTGTGGAAAATGCTCATCCCACGGAGTAGGGTGGATGCTCCCGTGTCTTGCACTCTGTAAAGGACATCCCCTCCCTCCCCCCACCACCACTGCCCAGTGCCCCTGTCACCAGCAGCCTTCTGCTCTCAAGCTGTGCACAAAACACATTTGTTTGCCATCCCTGTCTCTTGGCAGCTCCTTGGGGTGTTGAGCACACGCAGTAATTGAATAATGCTGTTTGTACACCAAGAATTCCTTTTCGCAACACAAGCCCCATCTTCTCTGCTAACGTTTTAGGAATGTAATAAATGATTTTCCTATGAGATCTTTTCATTTTTTTCAAGTCATAAATTCTTCTAGTGTTTGGCTGCCTAAGACCAGGACCTCCAAAATGTTGGGCTTAGTTTTGCCTCTGCCACTGTCTCACCATAGGGCTAAATAGAACCATTGTTTTCTTAATTGTAAATGACCCTGTAGGTGACAGAGAGCCCTTGAAGCTGCCTGCTGAGCACCACATCCCAAGCACCTTGGAGTCCTGTGGAGAGTCAAGGTATGGAAACAGCCTGATGGCTTAGGATGATGAATGGATTTTTTTAAGTGTGAGTATGTATGTGGGTGGGTGCACATATAAGCATGCATGTACATATGTGTGTATATGTATATACAAACTATAGCTGTGTATAAACTTATACACATGTATATGTGTTATATATGTGCACACATTTATGTGTATATGCATATGCACATATATAATACATATACATATATGGATATAGAGACATGTATGCATGTGTGTGCATGTATATAGTATGTAGTGTATTTGTGTAAATAGCCCATCTTTTCCTGAGTTATAGTTGGGCCTGTGGTGACTAATGCCCTTGAAAGGGAGGGCTTGGGCCTTTCTCCTTTCCTGCTGGCTGGAACATGGCTGTGAAGGCTAGCATTGGACAGAAGGCTGACCCGTGAGGTGAGAGGTATGTGCGGATGGGAAATGGGAAAGGAGCCGGGCCTCCCACTGCCAAGTGGCCCACTGCTCTGTACTCAGGAAGTAGACTCTTAGCTCCTTTCAGCCCCAATTATTCTGGCTCATATTATAATAGGCAAACTTATTTCCCATTGCTGCAAATTATTTGTATACTTTCATGTAAATGAGCATCTGACTTTCAAAAAGAAAGGCAGTACTTAAAATTGCTCTTGGAGCTGGGCGCCAGCAACTCACACCTGTAATCCTAACTACTCAGAACACTAAGAACTGAAGATCACAGTTCAAAGCCAGCCCAGGCTGGAAACTCCCTGAGGCTCTTGTTTCCAATTAACCACCAAAAAATCCTGAAGTGGAGCTGTGGCTCAAGTGGTAGAACACTAGCCTTGAGCACAAAAACTCAGGGAATGTAACTAGGCCCTGAGTTTAAGACCCAGGACTAGCCCCAAACAACAACAAAAACCTCCTTCTGGACTTCCAGAACAGTCTCCTACAGCACTGAAAGCATGATGCATTCTTTTAGAATTCCTCTCTCAAATAGAAACATGCCCAGTTCCAAGCACAGCACACCCAGTGTGCCATGTGCAGGACCCAGATTGTGTGTGTGTGTGCATGCGCACATGTCCACATGCCCAGCAGGCATCCCCCAACTTCCATCCCAGATCGTGTGTGTGCGCACATGTCCACATGTCCAGCAGGCGCCCCCAACCTCCATCCCAGATCGTGTGTGTGTGTGCGCATGTCCACATGTCCAGCAGGCGCCCCCCCAACCTCCATCCCAGATCGTGTGTGTGTGTGCGCATGTCCACATGTCCAGCAGGCGCCCCCCCAACCTCCATCCCAGATTGTGTGTGTGTGAGTGTGTGTGTGCGCACATGACCACATGTCCAGAAGGCACCCTCCAACCTCCATCCCAGATTGTGTATGGTGCACGTGTCCACATGTCCAGCAGGTGCCCCCAACCTCTATCCCAGATCATATGTGTGTGTGTGTGTGTGTGTGTGTGTCCACATGTCCAGCAGGCGGCCCCAACCTCCATCCCAAATTACCCACATCAGAGGCTAAGTCTGTGCTGAGATGAAGATAACCTGTATGGTAGGCCAATAAATCACAAAAACCATATTATTCCCTATCAATACCATAGCTGTATTGGAGTGCATATGTTTGGAATGTTATGTATTTCAAACAAATTTGCTAACGATGCTGGTGGCTAGTACCTGTAATACCAGCCACCCAGAGGCTGAGATATGAGGATTGCAGTTCAAATTATCTCAGAAACAAATCTCATCTCCATTTAACTAGCAAAAGTCCAGAAGTAGAGGTGTGGTAGAATACCAGCTTTGAGGGGAAAAAAACCAAAAGCCAACTGAAAATGTGAGGCTCTGAGTTCAAGCCTGGCACCCAAAACAGCAACAAGTTACTTCCAATCAATATGAAAAATCTCAAGGTGTTTTGGGGTGTTTTTTTGGTGGTGGTAGTTGTTATATATTGCAAACCTCTTTCTTGATAGCAATGAGATTTGAATGATGGGGGCAGATGCAGCATCTCGGATTGATTTTCTTTTCAGGGATGCTATGCCATGCATAGAACCAGAGTTCCCAGCAACCCTTTGGGTTGTCTGTGACAACAGCGCCTACAAACATACATCTGCACAAAATATAGGAGAGCTGACACCTCAGCACCTCCAATTTGGAACTTTCTGGGCTTGGTTTGAATAACTAAAGCAAGCCAAGCCTATTGGCTCACACCTGTAATCCCAGCCATTTAGAAGGCTGAGACCTGAGGATTGTGGTTCAAAGCCAGCCCAGCAGGAAAGTTCTTCAGACTCTTATCTCCATTTAACCACCAGAAAAACAGATGTGGTGCTAAGGCTCAAACTGGTAGAGGGTTAGCCTTGAGAGGAAGAGCTCAGGGACAGTACCCAGAGTTCAAGCCCCAGGACCAGCACAAAAAGAGAAGGAGGGAGGGAGGGAAGAACTCAGGCAGAACTACTCAGCTATACCAGTGAGTAAACTTAATACTAAACGTCACTGAAGAGGTTTCCAGTTTGTGAGGCTCATCCCAGCAAACAGGAAGCAACACAGGACGTCCCTCCCCTTCCTGCCTATATGTGACATTAACTAGAACGAGTGAGTGTGTTAGGGACACTGCTGTGCTTATGAATGTAAAAGCTCTTGTGCTCAGAACATCCTTGAATTAACTTTGTCTTTTTACAATGTGCCCTGACACATTTCCTCTTTTCCCACATTTAGTTACCAATTATTAAATACCATTGATTTAGAACATTTTGATTTCTCATTCACTCCGCTCTTCTGCGGTGGATTGCTCTTTACCTGTGCTAGCTACACTAAATATCTCAGCTGTGTTATATAATATTTACTCAAATTGAAGAGAAATGGAAATTCTACCAATACTGAGCACCTGCAAAACCTGTATGAGCTTTGTCTCTATGGTTTGCAAGGAGTCCACAGATACAGTACCTAAGACTGATTCAATAAGACAAGCAGAGCTTCTGTGACAGGGCCCCAAGGGGGCACTGCCTGAGCTATGGTGTGCAGGTTTAATAAGGTAAGACTAGGAGTGAGCTAAGCTCCATGCATGTTTTAGCCCCTCTAATTAGGTACCCCATCATGATGAACACCTCTGGGATCAAATCATCTTGTTCACATGCAAGCCTTCTAGAAATGTCCAGGAGCTCACATGTGTGACTGTTCCAGGTTGTGGTGGTGAGATGTCCAGAGCCCTGTACATGGGGCTGCTCAGGGCCATGGTGAGGGGTGCAGAACCTTGATGAGAGGGGGCCTTTTCCCTGATTGCTTAGTTAGGCTCTTTAAAAAAAATTACTACGTTTTGTACTTTGTAAGCAATTCTTTATTGCCCAGAGAAATATATTCCTCTGGTAATATGTTGGAATGGCACAGGAGGACAGGAAGATGTATCTCTTACTTTCCTGTAGTACTGGGGATTGACCACTGACCTATGTGTGCTCACACTAAAGCCACACCCCCAGCCTTTTTGTATTTTGGTTTTGAGACCTAGTCTTGGTACCTTTTTCCAGGGTGGCTTTGAGCTTTCAATCCTCCTGCCTGTAATTCCCAAGTAGCTGGGATTACGGCCTTGGACCACTACTCCCTGATGATAAGCATTCTGGAAGGGTTACTAAGTTCCACAGCCCAGGAATAAAACATGGATAAAGAAAGCATGTCCACCTCAGACAGTTAGTGATCTATAGAAACACGGAGGCAGAAGTGATTTCAAGAGGAAAGCCTTTTGTGGGAATAGCTTCTGCTAGAGGTTAGACAGAAGCAAAGTTCGAGGTGGTCTTGGGAAATCACGAAAGAACAAGAGTGTGATGTTTGAGTGAGATCAAAGTAGAAGTTGCATATACTAAGTAGAGGGGCAAAGGGGGAGAGGGTGAGATGAGAGTAGCATTGCAGTACTGTAGAGATGAGAAGCGTGGCCATCACGAAGTAGTGAGATCACGGCACCTCAGCACAGGGCTGGAACTCAACATTCATGAGAACGAAGACATGGAGCATCCAGACAAAGAAAGCCCAGCAGGCCCAGGAAGATGTGTGGCAGCCGCCATGGAGTTCAGGGCTGAAGAGACAGACCTATGCCAAGTGATGGTGCCTGCTGGAATGCGCAAGCACATCTTCTCCAGGTCCAGATTGTCTGGGTTTTTAGCCTCCTGTGCTCTCCTGACCTGCGGGAGAGACAAAACACGCCCCAACCAGGCAAGCCAAGAAAAAGAGCCATCGGACTGCCCACACCCAGCTCCCCTTTTACCAGAGGACAAACAGTCCGGGAGCTAGTCAGTGCTAAGTCTCACTTTATTGGGAGGAGGGCGCCACTCTTAAATGGGTCAGAGAGTGGGGGAAGGGGAGGGGTACGTGCACCTACATAGGGGCTGTGAAGGGAGGCCCGAGCTGTCAAGGGTGGAGGGCCGAGGGACCAATCCAAAGAGGGGGCCTAATTCTATGTCACAGCCCACAGGACCGCCTCTGCCTCCGGGTTCATCACCAGGCGCCATCTTGGCCACACGTGGTCCCAAGGCTGGGAGACTGGCCCAGCTAGAACCGCCTTTCTGGGTTCTTGGTAATAGCCACGTGGCCCCAGGGCTGGGAAAACAGGCAGGGCCAACTAATTGCCTCTTAATAATGCAAGGCACCCGCGTGGGCGTGCCCCAAACAGATGGTCACCACTTCCCAGGTGGGAAACATGTTCTTAAAGCATCACAGGTGCCAGTGCAGGGGCTCACACCCTCATCCTCGCCACTCCAGACGCTGAGAGCTGAGGAGCTCAGTTCAAAAAAAGCCCAGGTAGACCAATCTTAGAGAGTCTTATCTCCTGGCAACTGTGGCTCAACTGGTAGAGCACCAGTCAGCACAAGAACTAAGTGTTGGTCTGGGGTCCTGAGTTCATGTCCCAGAGCCAGATGCATGTGCGCACATGTACGCGCATGTGCACACACAGTCATACAGCTCAGGCGCAGGAATGGGTTCAGGATGCATATTCAGGGCTATTTTCAAAGCTCATTTTCCTTCCATCCATCGCACTGACTCCAGAACACAAAGCGAGGCAGCTAGTTTTTAATGAGCTGGATGGAAGCCTCAGAGGGCAAAACCTGTGCCTTCTATAACCGCATGGAGACAGTAGAACAGATGGAAACGTGGACAAGCAGGCCAGGGCGAAGGTCATGAGGCCCTACAGTGAGAGTCCCGAAGGTCATAAAGGTAAAGAAAACTTTCTTTGTGACATGAACTGCATGTTGGGCTAGATGTGTTAAAGGACAGGAGAGCCAGAAGTCAACAGAAGTCACAATGCCAGGAGGCAGGTGGAGGCTAAATCAAGAGAAGCAGGTGCCAAAGAGAGGCTCCTGGTTTGGGGGCAGCAGAATGATGTAGCAAAATGACTATGTCAAAGCCAAGGCCAATTCTCATGCCTGTAATCCAGGCTACTCGGGAGGCAAAGACAGGAGGACCAGAATTCCAAGCCAGCAGACAAAAAAATAAAAAAAAGTAAGTGATCCTCTTATCTCCAATTAACCAGCAAAAAGCCAAAACTGGAGGTGTGGCTCAAGTGGCAGAGCACCAGCCCTGAGTGAAAAAGCTAAGGGCCTTCCATAAAAGGGTCTGCCATAAAATTCAAATAGACACATCTAATATGTAATCAAAGATGGCTGTATGACCGCACTATAAATTCCAACAGCTTAAATTCTATAAAAGTCAATGCCTTACACTCACACAGCCTTGGGGCTGACACAGGCTGGAGTGGAATGCCCAAACAGGAAGGAAAGGAATGGTTAACGTGGAGAAACCATGGGAACAGGCAAAAAAAAAAAGATGAGGGACCCCATAAATGGAATCATTTGGCCTTGGTATGGAAGAAGCAGCCAGGGAAGTTTTATCTACAGGCACACAAATGGGACACCCAGGGAATGAAAAGCCCAGAACATTTCACTGAGCTCTGAAAGGGGAGTTTGGCCTTGGCTGACACAGGCTTGTGAAAAAAAGATATTCTAATATACTAATCCAAGGATTCCCTGGGCAACTGTTGGGCAGGTTCATGAGACTCATCTCCAAAAGTGGAGCTGTGGCTCAAGTGATAGAGCACTATCCTTGAGCACACAAGCTCAGGGACAGTGCCCAAGTTCTGAGCTTAAGTTCCAGTCCTGGTGGGCATTCATGTAGGCGCACGTGCGCACGTGCACACACACGCGCGTTTGAATTTCAATGAATAACTCAAAGTGACTTCAATATCAATAAAAACTTCATTCTGATTCTAAACCTCTTCTTATAAGATTATACATTCAGCCAATAATATAATCCAAGGCACCCATGGTTACAAAGTTTTTATTGTGAGTGTGTCCACTACTGACTAGGCTTGAACTCAGGGCCTCCCACTGCCTCTTGGCTTTTTCACTCAAAGCTAGCACTCTACCACCTAAGCCACATCATCCTTTCTGGCTTTTTGGTGGCTCATTGAAGATAAGGGTCTCATGGATTTTCCTGCCTGGGCTGGTTTTGAACCTCAGTCCTCAGATCTCAGCCTCCCAAGTAGCTCAAATGGCAGGGGCCAGCTACGAGGACACATCTGATTATAAATCTTGCTAATGACTTTAAAAGGGTCTCCATGACTTCTGTAGATAGCAATACAAGATGATTAGCAAAACAAGATGATTGGTTTTTATTTCTGTCTGAGCCGGTCATCTGCGTTCTGTGCTGGCAGCAGGATTTCCTGGTTTCTGCATTGGAAATCTTATAGCTCTGATGCTGTGTCTCCAGAGTCCTAGCCGCGTACCTCCTCTGTGAGCTTTCTGAATACAGTCTGAGTTCCTTCTAGACCCCTCATTTCTTAGATTCTTTTCCTTATCTAGCCCTGAGGGATTCCCACATATGCAAAAGGATAAAAGAACTATTTTTTTAATAATCCATTGGAATTTTAAACAGTTGGACAATTTGTTCTTGTTTTTTTAAAAAAGATATAAAATAAATGACCCTTAGCAAATGAGTGTCCATTAAATAGCATAATTCCGTCTCTTATTCTTACTGTGGACTACTTTTTTTGGATCTTTCAGCAGAATTCTTTCAAATGACAGCTCAATCATCTTCTTTATATTTGACCCAAGATTTGAAATGCACACCCTTGTCTCTACTTACTTGAACAATGGTGATCTCTATGCTTATGCTTTTTTCTTCTTTAAGTCCAAATACAATACTCCACCTCTGAGGCAATCCTGATTCCAAAAAGAAGCAATTCTATTGTCCATACATTACCTGAATCTGAGAGATGAGCGCAGCTGGGAAGTTGGTTCCGGTGAGATTCTCTCCGCAGACTTCGTGAGCTGCTGCTTACCAGGAGCGAAGGCCTCCCCTCGCTCTACAACTGGGACTCAAACTCCAGGCCTTCAAGATGAGACAGAGAGCCTGACACCAATAGCTCACCTGTCATCCTAGCTGCTCTGGAGACTGAGACCTGAGGTTCACAGGTCAAAGCCAGCCCAGGCAGGAAAGACCTGAGACTCTCATCTCCAATTAACTACCAAAAAGCCAGACACAGAGCTGTGGCTCAAGTGGTAGAATGCCAGCTTAAGCAAAAAAGCTAAGGAACAGCACCCAGGCTCCGAGTTCAAGTCCCAGTACCAGCACATACAAAAAAATAATAGAGGTAACTTTTAGGAATGAATGAGAGAATTTTATGGTATCTTTACCTAGTCATTTCTAGGATACTGGAATAAATGACTATAATTAGAAGACTTCAAGCAGCATGCAAATATTTGGGAGGTAATGGCCTCTTTCCTAAAACAGAGATACTGGGGTCACAATCTCTTCCTCCACAGATGAGTCTTCCTGGGCTGGAGGGGTGTCGGCCGATGCTGCTCTCTTTCTTCTTCCTTTTATTTTTGTGCTGGTAATGGTACTTGAACTCAGGGCCTCATAGCTCCCTTAGATTTTTCACTCAAGGCTGGTGCCCTACCCCTTGGGCTGTGGCTCTGCTTCTGGCTTTTTGCTGGTTCGTTGGTGATAAGGAGTATGAGGAAGGGAGCTACATGTGGGCAGGAGATGAAAACGTGAGGTTCATTCTCCGCCTGGAACCTGCAAAGGAAGACAGTGCCACATGTAGACTTGCATGGACAGGGTTGTTTGTAAGACCCAAGTCCCCCGCTCGGTGATGGATGGCAGATGCTGTGGGGATCTAGGCAGGTACCTATGCTCACACCTATCATCTCAGCTACTCAGGAGGCTGAGATCTGAGGATCACGGTTCAAGGCCAGTCTGTGCAGGAAAGTCTTATCTCCAGTAACCACCAAGAAGCTGGAAATGCAGCTGTGGCTCAAATAATAGATCACTAGCCTGGAGCAAGAAGCTCAGGGACAAGCCCTGAGTTCAGGTCCCTGGACCCACACATACACACACACACACACACACACACACACACACACACACATGCACATACACACAACACACACACACACACACACATACATACATACACGAGCTCTATACCATATTATGTTGCCCATAGCTGGAAAGTGAGTGGGCAGAGAATGCTAGAATCTTCTTTCCCTGGCAACATACTTTCCAACCCTCCAGACTTGAGAAATGCCCCCATTTCCTTTCCTTCTCAGCTTCCAGGGAGAAACTTTCCACACTCCAACACCCTAATGCATGGGATTACTTCAGAGACAGGGCGAGATCATGCCAGGCAGACATGAGCCAGGAGGCGCCATGATTCCTCCTCTGGGACCACAGCCCAGCAAGCACCCAAAACAGTCATTTGAATTAATTCCTCTCTTCACTGGTCTCTCAGGAAACAGATAAAGGGGGTGGGGAAGGTGTTTTGTTTTGTTTTTTTAAGGCAGAAAAGCTACAAAATGTCCTTCAAATCTAGTCTCCCTACCACTCTTCATGGCTGTTAGCTTCTATAACATTCTCTCATCTTCAACTGCAAGTTGAGTTTCGTGTCTTTACAATGACACTCTCAGAGCCTCTCCATCTTCTCCAGGTTACCCCAGCTGCTTCCTCACACAGACATTGTTGGAAAGCACTAGCAGAATCTGTGTGAAGATGATATTTTGATTTGTTTTCTGGAAGACTTTCTTCTGTCCTGCCTAGAGCTGTTCCCAGTGCGTAGTTTATATTCACAGACTATATGAATGAGTGAGTGAGTGAATGAATGAATATAAAAGCAGAACACATTCCTACTCTTTAAGTACTAATAACATTTCTCAGCCACAATTACCAATTGCATGATGGAAGACTAACAAACAAAATGCCCAGCAGAACTGGGGTTGGGGGTACAAGAGGCACACACCTGTATCCCACCTACTTGGGAGGCTGAGATATGAGGATCATGTTTCAAAGGCATCCTGGCAGAAACATATGTGAGACTCTTATCTCCAATGAACCGACAAAAAGCCAGAAGTGGAAGTGAGCTTCATTCTTAGGCAAAAAAAAAAAAAAAAGCCAAGTGAGAACATGAGGCCCTGAGTTCAAGTCCTAATACTGACAAAAAAAAAAGAAAGGGAAAAATCTGAAAGTGGTGTCTCAAAACTAATATCCAACTTACCAAACACTTGCTTCAATTTTTTTTCCAGATAATTCTTGCATCAGTGTTGCTGGGCCTCTCACTTTTACATCTCAAGTAAATAAAAAAAGGCAAACTAACTTAGCTGGTATAGTGGGTCATACCTGTAATCCCAGCTACTTGGGAGGTGGAGATAGGAGGAACAAAGCTTGAGGCCATTATAAGGAAGACATTGTCAAGATCCTAATCTCAAAAGAAATGCCAGGTGTGGAGCTACATCTCGATAGTCCGAGCTACATGGAAGGCAGAGGTTGGAGGATAATGGTACCAGAAAATAAAAGAAACAACCAAGGGCTGGGCGCATGGTTCAAGTAGTAGAGCATCTGCCTAGCAAGTGCAAGGCTCTGAGTTCAGACTCTGTCACTGCCAAAATATAAAAATAAAGTAAAAATAGACTGGGTGCTATTGACTCACACCTTTAATCCTAGCTACTCAGTAGGCTGAGATCTGAGGATAGCAGTTTGAAGCCAGCCTGGGCAGAAAGTTCCTGAGATTCTTATCTCCAATGAACCACCAGAAAACCAGAAGTGGTGTTGTGACTCAAAGTGATAGAGCACTAGCCTTGAAAGAAAGAGCTCAGGGATAGTGCCCAGGCCCTGAGTTCAAGACCCATGACTGACAAAAAATAAAATTATGAGCTGAGTATAAAAAGCATTTCATCTCCTGGGCGTAATAAGGGAAAGGAAACTATCTTAAGAAGTTTCATACTTATGCTATCAACAAATCTATCTGTGCACCCTTAGAGAAAGGAACCTCTTCAACATGGATTTGTGTGCCCAGCCACAGAAATACAGGGTTTCCCTCTCGTAGTGGCTGTTACTGCAGGGTGCCTGGCCGTGCATCAGAGGCCATCCCTTCCCTGCAGATCCGCCCTTCAGCTCTGCTCAGAGCTGTGAAGAGAGTCACAGCAATCTCACCCGTGGAAGTAACATTTGCCCTCCCGCCCTCCCACCTTCCCTCCCTCCTTCCCTCTCCCTCCCTCCCTCTCTCCCTCCCTCCCTTCCTTCTGCTGGCATTGGAGATTTTCACAATTGCTACGAATTTCCTCAATTACTTGAGCTACACCCTGGTCCTTTTTGTTTTAGTTGTTTTTGAGATGAGATCTCACACTTCTGCCCAGCTGGCCCTGGACCAGGATTCTCCTACCACTGCCTCCCAATTCACAGGTACTACAGGCATGCCCAACCATGGCAGATGAGCATTTTTCTCTTCTCTGACTAATGCCTTTTAAAATCTCCTCAGCTTTCCCCTCTCTTTCCTGACCATCCCAAGTTTCATCGGGGCTCTTGATTTCTTTAATCATCACAGCAATTTTATGAAAGGGTTAATCTTACCCATTTATATTTCAGGAAACTGAGGCATGAGAAGTTAAGGAATTTTTCTCAAAGGAAATGAGTATGCTGATGTGAACTCTAGGCAAATTCTAAAGTCTTCTTCTTCCTCCTTCTCCCCTCCTCTTCCTCCTCCTCTTCCTCCTCCTCAGTAGTAGTAGTAGTGCTGAGGTTTGTGAACTCAGGGCCTCATGCTCTTGCTTAGTTTTTTGGTCAAGGCTAGTACTCTGCCACTTTAGCCACAACTTCACTTTTGGAAAATGCTCATGCATTTTCTTGTCCAGGCTGGGTTCAAGTCACCATTCTCATAGCTCAGCCTCTTGAGTAGCTTGGATTACAGATGTGAGTCCCTAGCACCTGGCTAAAATCATATTGTTAAATCCAAGCTGTGTTTCCCCTATTTATTAAAAGGAGATAGAACTACCTCAAATCTTATGTTTGGGAATGGGAAGCACTTCAAACAGGAGGGCTGATGAGCTGTCTTCAATTCTGGACAGAGTCTCTGCCTTTCCCCCCTCCTCCCTGCCATCCCCCTCCTCCTCCCCCTGATCCAGTGCAGGATCTGATGCTGGGGTTTCCATGAAGAAGGATGTGGAGTGGAACTAGTGGGCCAGCCAAGGGAATGGCTAACAAGGTGTCCAGCCTCTCTGGACAAGACCCCTGGCCTAAAGACGCCACAGCCCACAGGGATGGTAGTAAACCGCCTCTAGAGGGCACCCGAGGGACCATTGCCCCTTCTCTACGGAAAGGGAAAAAGTCTTCTTTCAGAGCTGTGGCAGGGCAGTCCTGAGCCTCCCAGGGCTTCCTATGGCCCTTAGCAAGTCCCTCAGGGCTTCCTCTGGTTTGGAAAGTGGGCAGGGGTGCCCGGAAAGCCAGCTGCAGCTGCTGGGTGATAAAATAAACCATGGTAAACTGGCTTGGGCTAACCACAAGGAGGCAAAGATCATCTAATGCACCCACAAAGTGGTTCGCTGGCACAGAAATTCCCCCTGACACTTGGAAGGAGATACCAGAGATGTTGTTTAGACTCCATCTTGGAAATATTTCTTGCAGTAAGAGGAAAAGTCTGATCGCCATCTGTCTGAAGCCAATGGCAAGGCCTCTGAGGAGGCCGGGGAAGAGCATGCTTCTGTGAGATCTTCACAACCCCGAAGATCGCAGGGACACTCATGACTCCACAAAACTGCGCTGCAGAAGCATGATAAACTTCGTCTGGATTTCAGAAAGCTTTTTGAGATATGACAGATTGGTTTCTTCCCAAAGTTATGAGAAGACATTACATGTTAGTTGCTGTTTATGCCAGCACCCAGGACATGAACTCAGGGTCTTGCACTCTGGCTTGACTTTTTAACTTACGGCTGACACTACCATGCAAACCACACCTCCACTCACGGCTGTGTGCTGACTCATTGGGCATAAGGATTTCAGGGACTTTCTCTGCTTTGAGCTCTGTTTCTCTTCATCTCAGCTTTTCTGAGTCTCTAGGCCAATAGGTGTGAGCCTCCAGAGCCAGGCTGAAGACAGGAAATTTGAAGTTCTCAGTGAGCTTTTAAGCCTCTCTGGCCTTCCTCAGGAGCCCTTGTCACCACCCTCTGTGTTAAAGTCAAGGGTCAAGGTCACTGTGCTGAGCTTGTACCTGGCCAATGGCTTCTTGCAACCAAAGAGTTGGGAAGAAATTGAGATCAACAGTATTATGACCTTGAAGTCATTTCTTTATTTTTCTTTTTCAAATTATTGCCATGGTGTATGCTCTCTCCACTTTGCCTTTGAGCAAGAAATGGATATGTTTAATGGCTGGTGTGGTTGCTGGTGCTCAATTACATGAAAGAATGGCTTTCATCGCCCCTTGCTCAATGTGGGGATTTGGTTCATTTCAAAGGCAAGGTTAATTACATCTAGAAAATGTCAAGCAATTACCTGCTCATAATGGCAGCAAAGACCTCCTAGAGCACATATTTCAAGGAAGGGTAATTTCAATGCTGAAAAATGAAAACTATGTTAAGCTTTTAAAGACCTTAATGAGGAGAAACAAGATTGATGCATCAGTTCTTTCCCAGGCTTGGTCATCATGCTGTTCTATGTTCTTGAAAAGTTTTCACCAAAGCCAATATGATACACTTTTCAGATGATCCCTGCCAAGTCTTCCTCTTCCCCCCTCCTTCCCCCCATTCTCCCCACCTCTTCCTTCCCCTTTCTCTTCCCCCCCTCCTCCACCTCCCACCTGAGAGAAACCTGGACAGGACTCTGCCCATTTCTGAGCCTCAGCTTGCTCTCAGTGTGGGGAGGGGAGGGCAGGTGGACACAGGCATGGAGGTCAATGTGCACAGAGAGTATGGATCAGGAGCTTGGGGGTAGGTGGAATGGGACAGATGGAATGAAGATAGAAGGGGTGACCTTGATCAATATGCTTTGTACTCATAAACTGGTTTATTGACTTAATGCTTCTTTGTACCTAAGAATAATAAAAATCTTAATCAAATACATATAAATAAAAATAAAATAGGGGCTGGGAATATGGCCGAGTGGTAAAGTGCTTGCCTCATATACATGAAGCCCTGGGTTCGATTCCTCAGCACCACATATGTAGAAAAAGCCAGAAGGGGCATTGTGGCTCAAGTGGCAGAGTGCTAGCCTTGAGCAAAACGAAGCCAGGGACAGTGCTCAGACCCTAGGACTGGCAAAAAAACAAAAATAAAAATAAGTAAAGTAATAACAAAATAAAAACAATAAAATGAATAATAAATAGAATAAACAGTAAAATAAATAACAATAAAATAAAATAAATGATTTCAGGCTGCTGGACCTGAATAATGCCATTCAAAAACCAGACCCTTCCTCACATGCATACGCACACATGCACACACTGCTCTTGTGTCCCTCTCCCCAGTGTTCACCAGTAAAGAATAAGAGAGTTAGTTGCCAAGTTTTCTCCCATTTTCTGAGTTCAGGATCGTGTGGTAGGTGGTTCAAAGGCTGAGCAAGGCTGGGAACGGATTGCTGATGCCTATAATCCTGGCTACTCAGGAGGTTAGGATCCGAAGATCTCAGAGCCGACCTGGGCAGGAAAATCTGTAAGTCTCTCATCTCCAACTAAACAGTAAAAATCTGGAAATGAAACTGTGGTTCAAGTGGTAGAGTGCCAGTGTAGAGGGGGAAAAAAGGTAAGAATGTGAGGGCCCCAGTTCAAGTCCTGGTATTGGCACCACAATGAAAGGAAAAAAAAAGAAGAAAAAAGAAAGAGAAGGAAAGAAGGTGGGAAGGCAGGCAGGAAAAGGGAAGGAAGGGAGGGAGGGAGGCAGGCAGGCAAAGGCTGACAGAGGAGGCTGATGCAGGGTAGGGCATAGCCTATAGTTCATACCAGCTGTCCCTGTGTGCCCCAATTTTCAGTCAGCCCCTGAAACAGGCTGCTCCATCTCCCAGGGGCATAATGCCACGTGCCCTGTAGAAGTCACCTGGCTGTGAGTGACATTCTTCTGAAAGCAAGGCTGGCAGGAGACTGACTGTGCAAATAAATGACAGCCACTTAAATGTGCTTCAATTCCATCCTGTCTAGAAAAAGCAACTCCCTGATTTCATGGGCTAACCATAAGATGGCCTTGGAACCCTCAAATTATAGCTCTTGGAAAAAGTCTCTGAATTGATCCTGTGATTGCTTAGGCTTAAACCAAACAGAGCTTCCATCTGATCTTTCACATGAAGCTCCCGTGTATGAGGGAGACACTCACCCATCGGGCTGTGATCCTTGTGATCACAGTGTCTTTTCTGCAGGGCCTAGCCACATTTTCATCTGGATTTTGCTCTGGACAGCTTACTTGGAGCATTGCTAATACAAGAACAAAAGAATGCAGAAAGCAAGACATCTGTCTTCTGTTTTTGTGGTTGGTTGTTTTTGTTGGTACTAGAACTTGAACTCAAGATCTCCCACTGCTGCTTGGCTTTCTCACACAGTGCCGGCATTCTGCAACTTAGAGCAAAAAAACTCAGGGACGGCACTCAAGCCCTGAGTTCAAGTGCCAGAAATGGCACAAACCAAAACACAAAACCAAAAACCACTCATGGTAAAGGGCAGATTGGAGATTTGTTCTGCGGTGGCTTCAGGGGGCAGCACGTCAGTGCACCATCAGCCGGCGTCTTGGGGCTGCTCATTTCCTTCGAGTGTGTGGATGATGAGTTGCTCAGAGCTTCACAGCCTTCGCCACCCAGCTGGATGGGGTGGCCCACTGCGCCGTGCAATGGCAGAATGGATGCAGTGTGTGAACGCGTGTGTGTGTGCACACGTGTGTATGTCCATATGTGTGCGCATGTGTGCACGTGTGTGTGTGTGTGTGTGTGTGCTGGTACTAAGGCTGAAATTCCAGGCCTCATGCTCTCACGTGGCTTTTTTCACTTGGGTGGCCCAAGGCGGCTTCCTATTTTACAATGGGCAGCAGCCATCCTGGCCACCTGAGACCTTGGTCTAATGGTTGGGGCTGCTGGAGGTCATGACCACAGCTCTGAAAGAATACAGGGCTGGCCAGGGCTCAGGCCCAGGGAGATTCATATCCAATGTAACACCAGGGCAGTGTCAAGGGCAGAGCACCAGCCTTGAGCAGAAGAGCCTAGGGACAGCGCCCAGGCCCTGAGTTCAAGCCCCACAACCGACAACACCACCAAAAGAAAAAAGAAAGGCAGCAGATGACAACTGCCATTTTGGGCCTTAATCCTATTTCCTGCATGGGGAGCAGGAAGTTTCTTTCTCTTGCTCCCTCCTTTAACCTTGCTTTACTAACATAAACCCCTGATAAAAGTGTGACCTTCTGAGACTCCTTTTGTTAGACACCTGAGGGTTTCTTGTTTTTGTTTTAAAGATGAGAGGCAGGCCCAGAGACACTGCCCTGTGAAAGGTGTCCTCATCCATGCTGTGCTCATGCCTGTAATCCTAGCCACTCAGGAGGCTGGGGTCTAAGGCAGGAAAGTCTGTAAGACTCTTATCTCCAGTTAACTACCAAAAAGGCCGAAGTAGAACTGTGGCTCAAGTGGTAGAGCAGCAGCACTAGTCTTGAGCAAAAAAAGACCACCCAGCCCTGAGTTCAAGCCTGAAAAATCAAAGTTATTCTAGCAGGAATTTGGGTGGCTGATGCTAAAGTCATTGTATATCCTCTCTCTATATGGCGTCCTGCAGTGGTAGCTAATTTGTTCTATCAACATGAAACACCATGGGTTTTTCTTGTTTGTTTTTGGTAATCATCAGTGATTCTCCATCCACTTTAGCGCAGGCACAGATGGGTTTTCCTTTCCAAATCATGTATTTGTGCTCTCTTATCCTCACTTTCTCTCCCTTTCCCTGCCCCCACCCTTTCCCCATTGTAGGGCTTGAACTCGGGTCTGGGCACTGTCCCTGAGCTCATTTTTGCTCAAGCCTAGCGCTCTACCACTTGAGCCACAGCTCTACTTCCTGTTGTCTTGGTTTTTAATTGGAGATAAGAGTCTCATGTATTTTCCTGTCCAAGCTGGCCTTGAACCTTGATCCTCAGATCTCAGCCTCCTGAATAGCTAGGATTACAGATGTGACCATTGGTACCCAGCTTGTAGACCTTAAATTTCTATATCATGTGGATTTCTTTAAGCAATAACTTCTCTGTCTCACTGGAATCCTCACACTAGAAAGAAGAGAGTCTGCTGACTTTTTAAAAAAATTATGAACTGGTTTTCCTGAGGATCAGGATTTGGTCAAACATTAATTGTCCCCAAGTAAATTCCAGGAAGGAATTTCATCATGGAAAAACAAATTGCAATCCCAATTCTGGAGAGAGAAACAGTTATTTTAGGCAATCAAAACACTGTGTCTTATAAAGCAAATTGTCCTATGTCCACTTTTATTCTTGGAAAATCTGTATAACAAACCTGCTGTACATAAAAGCACTCCCTGAGGTCCTGGTAGCTGATGGTGAGGAGAGTCTCACCTCCTTACCATGGCAGACAGGGCCGCGGGTGCCGCAAGGGGGGGCCCCAGCCATCCAGGCTCATAGGAGGGAGCCCAGCCTTCCAGGCTCAGCAAGGGGACCCTCCAGACTTCCAGGCTCATAAGGGGGCCTCCCAGCCTTCCAGGCTCCTAAGGGGTCTCCAGCCTTCCAGGCTCATAAGGGGGACCCCAGACCTCCAGGCTCGGCAAGGGGTTCCCCAGCCTTCTAGGCCCGCAAGGGGGTCCCCCAGCCTCCCAGGCTCAGCAAGGGGACCCCCCAGCCTCCCAGGCTAGGCAAGGGGGTCCACCAGCCTTCTAGGCTCATAAGAGGTCGCCAGCCTTCCATGCTTGGCCGGGACCCTCCAGCCTTCCAGGCTCATAAGGAGGACCCCAGCCTTCCAAGATCCCATGGGCTCTCATTCAGTGACTTCTAACTAAAGCACCCTTTGACCTCAGAAAGCCTTGGTGTGGCCAGGTGTGGTGCTAATGCCTGTAATCTCAGCTACTCAGGAGGCTGAGATCTGAGGTTCCAATCCAGCTCAGGGAAGAAAGCCTGTGAGACTCTTATCTCCAGTGTACCACCAGAAAACCAGAAGAGGTGCTATGGCTCATGTGGTATGTGTGTGTGGTATCTGTGTGTGCTGTATGTAAGTCTGTGGGGTGTGTGTGTGTGTGTGTGTGTGTGTGTGTGTGTGTGTAGATGAGAACAACTCTAGGCCTCCCTAGGATCATATTAGGTGTGGAGAGTATGGAGAGGAGTGGAGGACATCTCAGGGAGGCCAGGGAGGAGAACAGGGAGGAGGACATCTCAGGGAGGCTGAAGAGGAAGAGGCCAGGGAGGAGCATAACCTGGATGGGCATAGCTGAGCCCCAGACCTGGAATGACCCTGTCCCCACCTAGGCCTGAGCGTCACCAGCCCTGAGACCTCCAGGCCTGCTGGTGTGCACAGGACAGCGGGTCCACTCCATGCAAATGTTGCCTCCCTTCTCCCCTGTTTTATACTCCGGTCCCAGGGCTTGACCTTGGGTCTTGGGCACTGTCCCTGAAGCTCTTTCCCTCACGGCTGGTGCTCTACCACTTAAGCCACAGTTCCACTTCCAGTTTTTTTGTGGTTAAATGGAGATAAGAGTCTCATGGACTTTCCTGCCTGGATGGGTTTTGAACCGTGATCCTCAGATCTCAGCCTCCTGAGTAGTTAGGCTGAGTAGCTAGAATGACAGGCGTGAACAACAGCACTGGGAAGAATACTTGAATATTTAACAAAGAGTAAATTTTATGTTATTGATGCAGCTCAAAACAATGCAAATGAACAGAAAGAGTGAGATTTCTCCATATAATAATTACAAATCCAGAAGCAGATTTCCCCTGGGCAGAGAGGAGCTTCCCAGCTGAGGTTTGCACATGGAGTTGGGGTGCCCTAACCCAAGTGGGCAGCCTGAGCAGGGGTGGGGTGAGGCCTCAGCCCTGCCCTTCCTGTCCTGGGAGGGAAAGGGCTGCTAAGTGACCTTTGAGCCTCAGTGACAAGGTCATTCCTAAGACCTCCACTCACTGCTGACTTTTTCCCAGGGTTCTCCACAAGTCCTTTCTGCAGGTTATCTCATCGAGCCTGGCCGAAACTCCATGGGAACCAGTGCTGTCACCCACAGCATGTGCAGATGGTGAAATCACAGTGAAAAGTCTCATGCTGTTTTTGTTAATTTTTTTAAAATTTGACCTTCTCAACACTATTGCTTCCAAGTCACTTGCACACGTGTATGTGTATGAACGTGTATGTGTGTGCATGTGGATGTGTATATTGACACTTGACCTCAGGGCCTCTCATTCTTGCTTGACTTTTTCATTCAGGGCTAGCTCTCTACTCAGTGAGCCACAGCTCTACTACTGGCTGTTTGCTGGGGAACTGGAGGTGGGAACCTCACAGAAGTGCTGGCCTGGACTGGCTCAGAGCCTCTGTCTTCAGATCTCAGCCTCCTGAGCAGCCAGGATTGAATGAGCCTCTGGAGAGGGCAAAAGTCTTTTGGTTTTAACCATGGTGTCTCACAGAACAGCCAGTTCAATAGTTTTCAACATATAAGAGGTCATGTAGAGCGTTTGCTAGCCTTGACGAAGAGCTTGACAGCCCCCAGGCTCTGTGTTCAAGCCCAGGACAGGCTCCAAAACAAAAAAGAACAGAAGGTGGCCTTGTGGTGTCATGGAGGCCCCTTTCCCAGGGAGGGGCCCACTCTCCCGAGGCTGTTTTCAGATGAATGCTAGAAATACACAAATGAACAGAAAATGACAAGGTTATAGGTGGTTGGTTAGGAAGGAGTTCATCCAAATAGTACCTACCCCCATTTTTCCCGTCAGGGACTCGGGGAGAACATTCCAGAATGGGATTTGTAGCTGAAGTAGAGTGGAACTTGCTTGGGTGGGAGCAAGGTGGGGTTTACCTTAAAAGGGACAAAGCAAGGAAAGCTCAGGGCTGGAGCTGCCCCTGGTCATAACGAGGTCTGGGCTGGCCAGATGGAGGAGTGGGAAAGGCCAAAAAGCCAGTAGGAGCCAGGAATCTGCTGGCCAATTTACAGCCTAAGCAAACAATTTTCATGCTAATTGGTGAGGGCCATGCTTACATAAATGTGTATAATAACATTATAGTAGTGGGTTTCTATAGAATAGGTTGCTGTTACTTTTTCTCTGTTTCCAACAAAATCTCCTTCATTGCGAGCAGTACCTTTACTCTGGCTGTATTTTATGTAGCTTTGAGAGACTTGCTTTTTCCATATATCGCCTACTCAACAGAAATCAAAGGGCAGGGGACACTCACCAAGCTCTTCAGACTATTCTGAAAACCTTCAAGAAGGGGGTGGCGGTGTTGGTGGCTCATGCCTGGAATCCCAGCTACTCAGGAGGCTGATCTAGATCCTGGTTTGAAGCCAGTCCAGGCAGACAAATCTGAGAGGCTCTTATCTCCAGTGAACCAGCGAAAAGCTGGTAGTGGAGATGTGGCTCAATGGTAGGCACCAGTCTTAAGAGGGTCAGGGTAGGTGTTCAGGCCCTGAGTGGAAGTCCCAGTACTGGCACAGAATAATTGAGAGAGGAAGAGGTGGGCAGAGATATCAAGAAGCAGCCCCTCCCTCTGCAGGCTCAGAGGAAGGGAGGCAGAGATAAGACGCCCAAAGCCAGCCAGCCATGAGAGTAATGCAAGGGAAGGCCTTGGACCCAAATCATGTCTGATTCTTTAATTTGGTCTCAACTCAGGACCCCAAACTCTCACTTGGCTTGCTTGTGTGGATGGTGCTGTAACACAAGCCAGGTCTCTAGCCTGATTTTTTGTTGGTTTATTGGAGTTTCACAGACTGTTCTTCCCAGTCTGAGTTTGAATCATGATCCTCCAGATCTCCACCTTCTCAGTAGCTAGGATTCCAAGCAGGAGCCACCAGTGCCTGGCTCATTGCCAGCATTTTAAAAGCATCTTGTGCCATAGTCCCAAATAAATGTGAGTTTAGAAATTATGGAAATATCAAAGTGATAATATTTTATTTTAATAGCATTATTAATATTACTAATAATAACTAATGTTGATTATTGTAATATGGAGGTCAGACCTGGCCAGCACCATCATTGGCCACATGGCAAGTTGTACTGTCTGACATCTTGTCTTGATGGGTGTGCCTAGATTCCTAGAGGAAGGGAAGTCCCACCCCCAGGTGGGATCCCAAGAGACAGGGGTGGGCACATGCCTATAGGTTACTGAACCTGTCAGTCAAGTACTTGGGACTGGAAGCTTCCTGTGACTCTGCTCCCTGATCTGACCCTATTTAAGGTCAAGCCAGCTCTGGTGCCATTATGCCATGCCACATGTCTCGGTGTTTGCGTCCTGTGTCCTGTCTCCTGGCTCGTCTCCAGTCACCATGGCATCCCAAGTTAGCTCTCCATCAGAGCTGAATTGATTTGTTGGTATGGTTTTTGTTCTTTCTTCCCTCTCTGGCCTGTTTCCTGATAGAGTTAAGGGTATATGTGGGATTCAGGCCTTTGTAACAACTGACTGCCTGCAGACTGCTAATGCTCTATTAAGAACTCCGAGATTCGATCCTTCGATATGTGGCTTCTCGGATAATTTACACATATATAACATTATAATATTTATTGTTTGCTATGTTAAATGTTATTTATGATCATTATAATATTACCAATAATACTAATTATAACTATATGAATTATAGTACCAATTGTAATATTATGGTATTAGTTATATTATTTAATAGAGTATTAATGTTATATTGTACCTGCTATTAAGTACTAATCTAGTATTTAATATTAATTATAGTACTATAGTTGATATAATTATAAAATGTATAATTGGTAGCAATGATAAAATTTATAAATATCACAAACACAAATATTATTATATTTAGTATAATTGGTATATAGTTGGCCAACAGCTGAGCCCATCAGCATGGAGCATGGAGCACCCAGCGTGGAGCATCAGTGTGGAGCATGTGGAGCAAAAGAGCATCCTTTGTGCAGCAGAACAGAAACATGAATCCCATGCTAGGAAATGACCAGGTCAAAGACCACCGACTGTTCAAGACTGCCAGAGCTGAAAGCTAAGGATCTGTTTGTGTAGAAGAGGAAGACCCCAGTAGATGCCTGCTTCATACTGAGCACTGTGGTGAGGTAAGGGGCCTGTGGCTCTCACCACTCAGGAGCTGAGAGCTAGGGGTCATGATTCGAAGAAGCCAGCCCGTGTGGAAAAATCCAAGAGACTCTTACCTCCCACTAGCCACCAAAAAGCTAGGAGTGGAGGCAGGACTCAAGTGGTAGAGCCCTAGCCTTGAGTAAAAAAGCCCAACAAGAGTGTGAGGGCTTGAGTGTCAGTAAACTCACACACATGTGTTTTTTTAATGTTCAAGGAGCTGAAAATACTAACTATTCTATTTGATCATTTATTTCATTGTACCTGCATAAGTTAATACAATCAAAATAATAGTAATGCTTTTTTAAAGAAAGTAATTTATTTAAATGAATAAGCTGGGTGTTGGTGACTCACACTTATTATTCAGGGTGCTAAGATCTGAGGACTGAAGTTCAAAGCCACCCAGAGCAGGAAAGTCCATGAAACTCTGATCTGCAATTAACTGGCAAAAAGCTGAAAGTGGAGGTATGGCTCAAGTGGTAGAGCACTCATCCGTAGTGAAAAAGCTAAGCAAAAGTGTAAGGCCTTGATTTCAAGTTCAAGCCCCAGTACTGGTGCACACACCCATGCACGTGTGCACCCATAGGCATGCACACACACATGCACACATAAATAATGACAGAGTTCTGGATTTAAAAGTAATCCCCAGCCTCTTGGGGCTCAGGGAATAGGGAATATATAATAAGGATCATTCTTATCATCCCAATGAAAACTGATCTGTCTCTCTCGCTCTCACACCTCAGATTTGAACAGGATGACTTTGGATCAATTCCTTCCCTCCCTCCCTCCCTCCCTCCCTCCCTCCCTCTCTCCCTCCCTCCTTCCCTTCCTTCCTTCCTTCTTTCCTTTTTTTCTTCCTTCTTTTTCCCCTTCCTTTCTTCCTTCTTCCCTTCTCCCCTTCCTTCCTTCCTTCCTTCCTTCCTTCCTTCCTTCCTTCCTTCCTTCCTTCCTTCCTTCCTTCTGTCAGCCTTGGGCCTTAACTCAGGGCCTAAACCCTGTCCCTTAGCTTTTTAGCTCAAGTTAAGGACTCTCCCACTTGAGCCACAGCTCTACTTCCAGTTTTTTGGTTGTAAATTGGAGATCAGAGTCTCACAGACTTTTCTGCCTGGGGTGCCTTCAAACTATGATCCTCAGATCTCAGCCTCTTGAGTAGCTGAGATTACAGGTATGAGCCACCAGTGCCTATCTGGATCAGCTTCTTTGGACAAGTGGGAAAACTTGTGACTGGAGCTTATGTTCCCTTGCTCATCACCCCAGGAGTGGTCAGTTCTGAAGTGAACTGAAAACAACAGGGGCAGGTGCCACATGGGGAGAAGTTTTTGCTTCATTGATCTTTCAGATTATGCTTCAAAGACTGCAGCCAGATGGAGGGTATCCGGGCCATGGGGGAGCTGGTGGCCTCCTTGTGTGTGTGGATGATGTGTCCATCTGTATGTGCCAAGTTCATCTGTACCTCGCTAGCTAGACCACTGACAAAGCATGAAGGACACAAGGCCTGGCTTGAGTACAGAGGCTAAACCTTCAGAAGCTAACTTATCTTCCAGATTTTAAGTTCAATTCACTGTCCAATGTGTGGGAAATGGTAATGCTGGCTTTCCCCACAGTCCTGACTAGAATAGTAACAGCAATGTGTTCAAGTACCCTAACTAGGAAGACTTTTTTTTTTTTGTGGGGGCAGGTACTGGAGCTTGAACTCAGGGCCTGCGTGCTGTCCCTGAGCTCTTTTTCTCAGGGCTAGCAGTCTACCACTTGAGCCATAGCACTACTTCCGGCTTTCTGGTGGTTAATTGGAGACAGAATCTAATGAACTTTCCTGCCCAAGATGGCTTTGAACTGTGATCCTCAGATCTCAGCTTCCTGAACATCTGGGATTACAGGCATAAGCCACCAGTGCCCAGTGGGCCTCTTGTTTTTGCTTTGCTTTTTCACTCAAGGCTGATGCTCTACTATTTGAGCCACATCTCTACTTCTGGCTTTTTGCTAGTTAGTTGGAGATAAGAGTCTCTCAAACTTGTCTACCTGCATTGGATTCAAAGTGTGATTTTTTTTTTTCCTATATCAGCCTCCTGAATACTTAGGATTACAGGTGTAAACCACCAGTGCCCAGATCAGCTCTGCCACCCTGAAATCTTAAAATACATTTAAAAAAAAAAAGGAGACTTCAGAAACAAACTTATTCATAATGACAGCTTCCTCTCTTACAAGCTGTCTTTGACTCAACTTGTTGGACATGAAGTGCACACACACACACACACACACTAGGGCCTTATACTCATGCATCTTGCTAATTTAGCTGGCACTGTACCATTTGAACCATGCCTCTCCCTCCAGGCTGGTTTTGGTGATCAATTGGAGATGCAATCTCACTGATGTTCCTTCTGAGGATGACTTTGAACTTCCATACTTCAGGTGTTTGCCTCACAGCACCAACCTTGTTGTTTCTCTCGATATTGTGCTTAGGCTCCATTTTACTGAGTCTCCCATGGAGAGGAAAATAAAATAGCTGGGTGGAGACTGTCACCTACATTTCTTGCCTTTCATAATTAACTTCCATAATTAAAGGAACCCTCCTTTCTTTTGATTGATCTTCTTTGGGGATGGGGGTGCTAATACTGGGTCTTGAACTCAGAGCCTTATGCTCATTTGGCTTTTTGCTCAAAGCTGGTGCTGTACCTCTCAAGCCACAACTCCACTTCAAGCTTATCTTGCTCACTAATTGGAGATGACAGTCTCTTGGACTTTTCTGTCTACAATCCTCAGATCTCAATCTCCTTTGTAGCTAGGATTACAGGCATGAGCTACCACACCCAGCTGATAAATCATGTGTGTACAGTTCATGTACAGAGGAAAAGAACTAAATGAAATGTTCAGTAGGTGAACACACAAATTCATGGGATAATCTTGCTAGTATGGCAAAGCCAAGAAACACGTGGTGCACCCCTGGGAGTACTTTTCCCTGTCAGAATCGATGTCTTTCCTAAGCATGTGCATGGGGCTTTTATTCTGTAGACCCTCTATGTGGATGGACTGAGAAAACATTAGCTTTGTGTCTTTTTGGGGGTGTGGGGGAGGACATGGAAAGTTATAACATAGCAATCTACAAACAAGAGGGCTCACTAGGTAGGCTTGATACCCCCTAAGAAAATGACAAATTATTTACAGAACATGATTTGGAACCATGTCAAAATGGTCATAATTCCACTGTAGGCAAAAATGACCTTGACCCCTAAGCGAACAGTGAAGTAGCTAGGCTGTTCTGTTCCTTGCTGGGGAGGCGTGAAGTTAGCATTGGTGACAGAACCCTCTAATATTTTTCAAGAGTCAGAGTTCCAGAGGCTGTTCCCCAGGAGCTCATTGAAGTGAGAGCCAAGTGCATAAACCACCTCCTGGCTAGCCTGGAGGAAGACACTGGGCCCCAAAGTTCATGTTGTTTGCAAGGGTGGCGAGGCCGGGAGGCCTGCAGGCGGGTGGGCAGGAAGGGCTGTCTGTGGGTAGAAAGAGAAACGCTTCTACAGAGCAAGTTAAGAGAGAGACAGCCGGCAAACAACAGCAGAGGCAGTGCAAGCGGGAACCTGGGAGTTCTACCGCAAAGAGGAAAAATCCTCAAAGGCTCATACAACTTTTCCTTAACCTATCAACTCCCATTCCCTTTAGGGTGAAAACTCTTGCTCCATTGCAAAGGTAGACTCCACACGTTCCCCCCTAAACTCCCCCGGGCATGGAGAACGCAGTTCAGTTTTCTTTGGTAGGTAAATTGTTTTTATGTGAAACCATTTTGGTTTCACATAAAAACATGAGGATTTTTTTCTTTCACTTAGGTGTTAGTGTTGCTCTTCTGATGTTTATAAAAAAACAGAGCAAATGTACAGTTTGAATAGTTATTTTAGCTAAAAACGTCAATTTCTTCATAGAACCCAGGCGCTGCTTGAGATTTCTTTCCCAGAGTTGTGAAAATTTTCACCTTGCTTCAGAGGGTTCGCAAGCTGAGTTGCAATCTCAACAGGCCTCTCCTCTAGAAAAATTAACTGGGGGTGGGGGTGAGGTGGGGTTCCTTTTCTTTCTTTTTCCAAAGTGCAGTTTCAGCTAGCAACGCCTTCTACAAGGCATTAGAAAGGAGCACTTGATTTGGATTCCACCTCAACATCTTGTGTGTGCCTTACACTCAAGTTTCAAAGCCTTCTCTACTTCAAACTCTTATCTATCAATATCCTTTTATTTTTCTAATTTTCTTATTTTTTTCAAATTAGCATACATTAGTTAAACAGAGGACTTTCATTGTGATGTTTCCATACATTCACAAAATGTGACATAAAATGTAACACATGCTCACCCTTCTCTTTCTCCCTTTCTTTTTCTTTTTAAAATTTTTGTTCTTTTTTAGTGGTACTAGGATTTGAACTCTTGAATGTTGTCTTGCTTTGGTTGGCTTCAAACCCTAATTCTGCTGTTCAACCTCACAAGCAGCAAGCTAGGTTGACAAGGATCAACCACCAGCATGGGGCTCCTGCCAGCATCCTAAAACTAAGTAAATGTCACTGTTGTACTGGCATATATTCATATAAAATATTCTGATCATACTACCAAGTCTCATTTACCTTCTACACTGGCTTTCCTTTCCATCACTGAAACCCATTCCCCTCTGCCTCCACCTCCTCCTCCTCCTCTCCTTCCCCCCTCCTCTCCTTTCCTCCCTCCTCCTCCTCCTCCTCTTCTTCCTCTTCCTCACTCTCCCCCCTCCTCCACTTTGTTTGTTTCTTCCTTTCTACCCCTTCCTTCCTTCCTGTTTCTTCTTTTTTCCTTCCTCCTCCTCTTCCTCCTCCTCCTCTTCCTCCTTTGTATAGATGTATATTAACTGTATCATGTCACCATAGTATTTTGCATGCGGATTTTTTAAAACTATTTTATTTTTGTTATTTTTTTTATTACCTTCTTAGTCATTGGAAAAAGGAGTTTCAATTCAACATGTCAGTTTGTGGTTACAGGTTAACCCTCTCTGTTCTTTTCTCTTTCCCATCCTCCCCTATGCCATATGCCACCTTCAAAGATGTATTGTATTTCTATATTACTCTCTTCCTCTCCCCACACCCTTCTTCCCCCTCATTCTCAAGCAGTCTCACAAGCATGTCTGGTGTGATTTAGTGACACATGCAATGTGTACACCTACCTTTTAGGTACAGATTCCCTAGACAACTAAGAAACACCATTTTTGGCCTTTGTTGGCTTGATGGGCCTCCAGTTCCACCCACTCGCTGTGAATGGCATGATCTGTGTCTCCACAGAGAAAATCTCTATGGCACCTCTTCCATGGTGACACCCCAGTCCACAGCACTGCCTTCTCCTCTCCCCATGGCACATGCAGTTGGCTCTTTTTACTTCTTTTCCAAGTTGTTCAAACGCACTCTTTGTCAAAGTTCCTCTTACTAACTTGAAATCAGAGCACATGCTGGAAGTGCCACAGCGCCAAGCCTGAGCTGCGGGTCCGGTTCAAGGATTCTTCTTTTTCTGTTTTTGTGCTCCAGTACTGGGGCTTAAACTTAAGTCCTCACTTTGTGTTTTATTTTCTGCTCATGGCTGGGGCTCGGCTGCTCACCTGAGCCACAGCTCCACTGCTGGCTTGTGGCTGGCTCATGGCAGATGTAGAGTCTCACAGACTCCCTGGTGAGCTATGGGCGCTAGGCTGCAGGATGGTGGTGGTGGTGTGTGTGTGCGTGTGTGTGTGTTCATTTGGCACTAGGTGACAGAATCACGCACCGAGGAGCAGTTGTTGGTCCATTGGTGATGGTGATGGTGGTGGTGGTGGTTTGTGTGTGTTCATTTGACACTAAGTGACAGAAGCACGCCCTGCACCGAGGCGCAGCATTGGCCGCCTGTCCCCATCATTGGCGATATCCTGGGAGCTGGGCCGGCCGGTGGGAGCAGACAGCGGGAGTCAGCAAACCCCGCCCCTCTTTCTTGTCCTTTGTCCCCACAGCCTCAGCCACTGGGTCGCCCAGGGCACCTTCCATTCCTTTTGAACATTGTCATTGTTATTCTAAAGGGGCAGCACGGAGTGGTGACAGCTACACACTATGGTTCTTGGTTCTTTTGGGACAATGTCACCGGTTGCCTCTCCTTTTCCCAGTGTTTGCCAGTTTTCCCTCCCGTCCCCACCCACAAGGTACGTGGTTCACTTGCAGCAGTGTTCGGTGCGCACCCCTGCTGCACTTGTTCACCCTTTGCGCCTCCATTTCGGACCCCCTTTGCTCTCCCAAAGACAGACCCGCGAACAGGCAGAACGAAAGAAAGCCCTGTTTCTATGTCCTGGAGTTGATAAGCACTTCCCCAGGGCCGGGGAGCAGGGGCGCAGGGCGTCCCGGGCTCTCCGCTGCATTTGCAGGGGGCCCTGGGATGCAGTGGCCGGTGCGGGCGTGCGCCTAGGCCGGGGGGACTCACCACGGCCGCCGTCAGCGCCCCTAGCGCGCGCACCGAGGCCCCCCGCAAGGCAAACATGGATTTCGGGGCGCCGTGTCTCTCCGTGTCCTCGCTGCCAGGAGCCTTTAAACAGAATTCCTATTTTTTCCCTCCAGGGAGGATGAACCCTGTGCAGCCCAGGATCCAGCGCGGGCCGGGCAGGGCCGGGCAGGGGTCCAGAGCGGCCCGGAGCCCAACAGGAACGAAGGCCTTGGACGGGGCTCTGGCGCCTGGGTGGCCTCCGGCTTCCTGCTGGTTCACTGACTTCTGCCTCAATGGGCCAAATCCTAGCATGATAAATCACATGGATGTGAAGTGCTTCCTGAAGTAACTTGTTTGCTTCATTTATTTGGAAAATGTCAGTAAGGACTCTCCCACGGCGGGCTGCGGGCGGCCCCTGCCGAGAGGCCGGACCACGCGCGTCCTTGCCTGGGATTCCCCGCCAGGCCTCCACCTCGCACCACGGGAAATTTAA
This sequence comes from Perognathus longimembris pacificus, assembly GCF_023159225.1. NCBI lineage: Eukaryota > Metazoa > Chordata > Mammalia > Rodentia > Heteromyidae > Perognathus > Perognathus longimembris. The sequence goes on from NC_063161.1 coordinate 65,604,253, forward strand.
TTTCAGGTAAGTGAGGGCCCTGCAGGAGCCTTGGGCGTAGAGACAGTGCCTGGCAAAGGCGAACTGGAATATTTTTTCCCTAACTAAACCGAAGCCACCCAGCCACCACTAGGCACACACCCAGTGCACCTTGATGTTTTAGAGGCTGGAGATGCAAAAAAACGAATGCTCCCAGCACTGTCTCCTCTGAACAACTAATAAACAGTCCAACAAAATGAAAAAAAATTAAGGCACAAATGAATACAGTGTCAGATGGAAATTACAGACCCAAGTAATTAAAAAAATATTTGTAGTGTAGAGGCCATCGTGTTAAGAAGAAAAAAAAAACCTTTCCGAAATAACGATATCCCATCTCCTCCCGGCATATTACATGTCTGAAAATGTGTATTTGAATAAAAGAAAATGAAGACTTGGGATGAATAAAATCATTCACTGGTAGAAGCAGTAATTTAAGTTTACATTTGGGGCTCCTGAGCCAAACTGTCAGAAAAGACCACATTATTCTTTGTAATTTGCCAAACAGCTTTCTGGTAGAGAGCAAAGTGTGTGTGTGTGTGTGTGTGTGTGTGTGTGTGTGTGTGTGTAAGAGAGAGAGAGAGAGAGAGAGAGAGATCTGACATCCGTATTAAGAAATGCAAACAGCTGGTCACCAGTAGCTCATGCCTGTAATTCTAACTACTCAGAAGGCTCAGATCAGGGAACTGAAGTTCAAAGCCCACCTGGGGAGGACAGCCTGAGAGACACTTATATCTCCAATTAACTACCAAAAAAAAAAAAATCTGGAATTAGAGTTGTGGCTCAAGTAGAGTGCTAGGTTTGAGCAAAAAAGTTCAGGGGCAGTGCTCAGTTGAAATGCCAGGACAAGCACATGAAAAAAGAAAAGAAAAGCAAAAAAGAGATTTAAATATACATATACAATTTCTATACCTATGATTAATGGACAGATGAGGGAATTTTTACACACATTCTTTTTTTTTTTTTTTTTGGCCAGTCCTGGGCCTTGGACTCAGGGCCTGAGCACTGTCCCTGGCTTCTTCCCGCTCAAGGCTAGCACTCCGCCACTTGAGCCACAGCGCCGCTTCTGGCCGTTTTCTGTATATGTGGTGCTGGGGAATTGAACCTAGGGCCTCGTGTATCCGAGGCAGGCACTCTTGCCACTAGGCCATATCCCCAGCCCCTACACACATTCTTTAAGTCAGTTAAAATTTCTTCAACCTTCTTAAACTGAAGGGCAGGCATATGCTAAGCAAGAAAATGTTATCTGTTTTTTTTTTTGTTTTTTTTTTTGGCCAGCCCTGGGCCTTGGACTCAGGGCCTGAGCACTGTCCCTGGCTTCCTTTTGCTCAAGGCTAGCACTCTGCCACTTGAGCCACAGCGCCACTTCTGGCCGTTTTCTGTATATGTGGTGCTGGGGAATCAAACCCAGGGCCTCATGTATACGAGGCGAGCTCTCTTGCCACTAGGCCATATCCCCAGCCCCTGTTTTAATTTGTTTGTTTGATTATTTTAATGGAGATAAGAGTCTCACAAACTTTTCTGCCAGGCTGGCTTCAAACCATGATCCTCAGATCTTAGCCTTTTGAGTAACTGGGATTACATGTGTGAGCCACTGGCATCTAGTTTTTTGTTTAGTTTTTGTGGTTGTCTGGAGGTTGGACACAGGGCATGGGTGCTGCCCCTGAGTACTTTTGCTCAGGCTCTACCACTTAGGCCACAGCTTCACTTCTGGCTTTTTGGTAGTTAATTGGAGATGAGCGTCCTCCTGCCCAGGCTGACTTTGAACCACGATCCTTAGATCTCAGCCTCCTGATTAGCTAGGATTACAGGTGTGAGGCTCCAGCACCTGGCTAAGACATCATCTTTCTATAATTGGTGACTACCAGTAAGATAGTATAGCAATATATTAGGGAATCTGTAATCTATCTTTAGTACCTGATGTGGGAAGAAAGGAACCCTGCTACACTTGGTGAGAATGTAAACTAGTCCAACAACCACTATGGAAGGCAGTTTGGAGACATCTCAAAAAAAAAAAAAAAAAAACATAGAACTTCCCTGTGACCCAGCCACACCACACTTGGGCATTTATCCAAATATTACAAACTAGGATTACAATAAAGTCACCGGCATAGCCATGTTCCTCACTACAGCCAAGCAACAGAAACAGTTTAGCAGCCCTTCTGTGGACCAGAGCATCCATCTGTCTATCGGGTGTCTATCTGTTGAGTAGAATTTCCTTCATTTATCAGAAAGACTATACCATGATATTATGTTATTTGATCATTTGCAGGTACATGGAAGGAGCTAGATAAAAGTGCATGTTTTGTCTAGTACATGGAAATTAGATCGAAATTATAGGCATATGCAAAAATATTTACAAGGTTATGTGTATATACATACAAACTGACTGGAGTCCGATCTACATAGGGAGGAGTCCAGTGCTGTAACTCCGCCAAACAACTCACAGTCTAACAGAATGAATTTCTGGAAGCTGGAACTTGAGGGGGGAGGGATGGGGGAGGTGAGCAGATGAGTGGAGGGCAGAAGGTTAGAATACAGTTATAATATTCAGTGTACACATGTGAGAATGGAAACAGGTAACTTGAGGTGGCAGGTGGAGTGGGAGAGATGGTGAGACAATGGAAGGGGTGACATTTGATGGAGATACATGGTATTTACAAACTAACTTATTGACTTGCAATCCCTTTGTACAACCACTTAAAGATAATTATTTTTAAAGACTTAAGAATATAACAGGGAATGTTTTCTTTTTATTTATTTATATTTGTGTTGAAAAGTAAACATCTCTAGTCTTTCTAATCTAACATTGATTCTATCTTCCCTTTTTGTTTTCTTTTCTTTGGTCAGTCATGGGGCTTGAACTCGGGGCCGGGGCACTGTCTCTCACCTTTTTTTTTCTTTTTCTCAAGGCTAGTGCTCTATTATTAGAGCCACAGTACCACTTCTGGTGTTTAATTGGCACTAAGAGTCTCATGGACTTTCCTGCCTGGGCTGGCTTTGAGCCATGATCCTCAGATCTCAGCCTCCTGGGTACCTAGGATTACAGGCATGAACCACCAGCACCAGGCTTCTATTTTAAGTTTAAATATTAGCACATTTCATAATATGGGAATGGACTGGACTCCTTGCTTATTCTGATAAAAACTGAAAATAGTAGGAATAAAAATGTTGCTGGCTGGATGTCTGCCACCTTTGTTTGTGGGAAGTCCTGTCTTGCTGTGAATGCCTTGCCCTTGAGAGCATTCTTCTGCTTAGGAGAATCTACTTGCATGGCTCTGAGCTTTCTTTATCTGAAGAGACAATTTCCCTATTGCTGAAGTGGATTGAATGAGTATTTGTGCCTGAAGGTTTCTAGAAATTTCTTTTTTTAATGGAAGCGTTCTGGGGAAAAAAAGGCAGTTAATAAATATCTTAGCAATAGTTTGAATAGGGACTACCTGTTTCAGTGCTTACTTTAGAATTTTTTTTGTCTTAGTTACAACATAGCATTTAGGCTACTAATCTGTCCTGAAGAAACTACTATGCTGTTCTTCTCCTCCTCCTCTTACTCCTCCTCCTCCTCCTCTTTCCTCTTCTCCTTTTCCTCCTCTTCCTTCTCTTTCTTTCTCGCTTTCTTCTTCCCTCTTCTTCGTGTGAGTGTGGGGGTGTGGTGTGTGTTTCTGTGCATGCAGGCTTGAATTCAGGACCTTGAACGTGGGCCTCAAGCTCTCATTTGGCATTATTGCACAAGGCTGGTGCTGTACCACTTAAGCCATATCTTCACTTCTGGTCTTTTGTTGCTTAACTGGAGATAAGAGCCTCACAGACTTCTTTCTCAGCTGCGTTTGAACCTTGATGATGAGATCTCGGCCTCCTAAGTAGCTAGGATTATGAATGCAAGGGCTGGCATTGATGGGGTTATCCTCCTCGCTGGCTTCTCTGGGTCATACCTCAACGTTTGTTTTCTGCACGAGAATCTCACTGAATCCACAGAGTGAACTGGGCTATCTTCCCAGTCCTTGTCTCCATTACTTTCATATTATAATAGATCACATGTCCAAAACAAAAATCTTGCACACAACCAAAATGGCCTTCAACAGATGAGTGAAGAATCAAATCTAACATCTTTCTTCGGTAGCACAGAGCACCATGCATGTAGCTGATGGCCAGCCACGGGCCGCTTGCTTCCTTCACTTTGAAACCTAAAAACTTCGATCATCTCAGGGCTTTCTAAGATCTTCTTTTGCCATTTTTTTCTCCTTTTCTTCCACACTTACCTACACATAAGACATTTATAGACTTTAGAGGTGTGGATGTCAGTGGCTCACACCTGTCATCCTAGCCACTCAGGAGGCTGAGATCTGAAGATTGCAGTTTGAGGCCAGCCTGAGCTGGAAAGTCTGTAAGACTTTTATCTCTAATTAACCAGCAAGAAGCTGGAAGTAAAGGTGTGAATCAAGTGGTAGCATGCCAGCCTTGAGTAAAAAAGCCAAGGAAGAGCCCGAGGCCCAGAGTTCAAGCCCCAGTGTGCACACATGCCCACGCACCCCGCCCCCCCCCAGCTCATACAAGGATTGACTGTACGGATTTTCACAGTACATAATGATATCCAACATGGCAATAGCACATATAGTTGTCAATCACCCCCAAAATTCCCTGGGCTCCCCTTCTTTCTCTACATATGTGAAAGTCATTGATCTTGTTGCTTGTTATGTACTTTACCTTTCTCTAATTTTCTTAGAGTTGGAATTGTACAATTTGCAAGCTTTTCTGATTGAAATTTTTTTTTTTTTTGGCCAGTCCTGGGCCTTGAACTCATGGCCTGAGCACTGCCCCTGGCTTCTTTTTGCTCAAGGCTAGCACTCTGCCACTTGAGCCACAACGCCACTTCTGGCCTTTCCTATATATGTGGTGTGGAGGAACCAAACCCAGGACTTCATGTTTGTGAGGCAAGCACTCTATCACTAGGCCACATTCCCAGCCCTTTTGTTAGTTTTGTACTGGAGTGTGAACTCAGGGCTTCCTGCTTATGCTTTTTCCCATCAAGGCTGGTGCTCTACTACTTGAGCTACACCTCTACTTTCAGCTTTTTGCGGGTTACTTAAAGATATGAGTGTCTCAGTTCTGTCTGCCCAGGATGGTTTCAAACCTCCATCCTCAGATCTCAGCCTCCTGAGTAGTTAAGTTACAGGCCTGAGCCACTGGTGCCCAGCACCCTCTGCCTTGTAAACTATGTACAAATTTCCTCTAACCAATGAGTAAAATTTATTTACCACTCAATGCCTGGATTTTATTTACTTCATAAAACAACATCAGAGCATCATGTACAATTACAACATACATAAAGCCAGAAATGGAGCTGTGGCTCAAGTGGTACAGTGCTAGCTGTGAGCAGAAAAGCTCAGAAACAGCACCCAGGCCTAGTCTAAGACCCCAACCAACATTACAACAACAACAATAGGCAGCACACACACAGACCATGGAGAAATGCTCTTCTGACTTGTGGCTCTTCCTGACAGGCCACAGCTCTGCAGATTGGCTGGGAAAGGCCTTTGGGCCAAGAAAACTCTAAGCGCATCTCAAACACACCTAACTTTCTACATCTTGATTAGAGTCCTAAGTAGAGAGTTGTAGGAATCTGGAAAACAATTATCTAACTGAGACATGTAGCATTCATGTAACTCTTTTCTTGTAGAGCTTGAACCACAGCTCTACTTCCTAAACATTTTACATACTTATTTATTAATTTTATATAATTAATGTTATTATTTTTGAATTATTTTATTTATTTATTTTATGTTGTTACTGGAACAAACACAAGGCCTCATGCTCCATAGATCTCTTTCTTGAAATTGTATCCCATAAATATTTTATTTATTTTATCCTCTCAGCATACTGTTAGGAAGGCAGTAGAATGACACTGATTCTATTTTGTGAGTCTGAATTCACAATAACTCTGTATTCTTACCAACCTGGTTAGCACCACTATGCTGTGATCACTCAGTAAAATCTTTGAGTAATTTTCCATTAACCACTGTTGGCCAAGCACTTTATTTATTTATGCTGGCTCTGAGGCTTGACCTCAGGACTGCATAATTGGCTACTTCACTCAACACTGGCGCTCTACCACTTGAGTCACACCTCTACTTCAGCTTTTTTTTTGGTTCACTGGAGATAAAAGTCTCTCAGATTTGGTGGTTGGGCTGGCTTCCAGCCTTGATTCTCAGATCTCAGCCATTGATCTCGGTTGTCATCTCTTTTGATTCTCACATTAATCACAACTGGACATTCTAAATTCCTCTAGTTAATAAATGACAGTAGAGGAATTTGGGTTCTTATCTATATGACTCTGTTCATTTTATTTCCCTTATTCACTGCTATTTTCCTTCAGGATTGCTGAGAAATGCTGTGTTTAAATTCAGTGACTTGGTTTGGTCTTTGTTCTTGGAAACATGATTCATACCTTCAAGAAGGAAGGAAAGAAAAAAGATAAAACAATGAAACAAACAAATAGGATAGTATGAAAGATGTTCCTCAAATCAAATTCATGGTCTCTTAAATTCTTTTTTTTTTGTTATTCCAGGGTTCTGACAATATTTCTGTAACTTTGTGGCATTAGTTCTTTGAGAACAGGGAGAATCACAAAAAGTATTCAGTCTTTATTTAATGTCCTCTAACTTCTTTGCAGTTGCTCTTAGCCAAAAGGCTGAGAAAAGATCCTCTAACTTTTTTGGTGTGACAATATTGTGTCACACCAAAAGATTATTTCAATGAATATCATGTTAGTATTCATTGAATATTCAAAAGTGTGCATGTAGGCAGAAGTTATCTCTTTGTCAAAGGTCCTGATTTTGAAAAAAGGATCCTGGGTCTACATAACACTTCCTTTTCCTCACAGCCATCCCTGCACCTTGCTGGGTGGTGAGGGCTTTTTACCCAGCTCAGAAAAGCCTAGAGGTAAAATAGGCCATTCTTTGAATTGCAGATGTGGCTTAGCCCCAGAAAAGCTCTGCTTTGGAGAATGTGCAAATGTCATGCTGCTTAGCCCCAGGAAAGTTTTTCTGCAGAGAATGCTCTCCCTGATTATTCCCCTAGCTGGTTCGATTTGCTTACCCATGACTGTTCCCCTATATATGGTCTGTGTTTGTTGGGCTTGGGTCCTTACCTTAAACATGTGGATTTTGCCTTTAATTTAAAAACTTTGTGCAAGCTCCTTTCTGGAGTCCACCAGCAGTCACTGGCTTTTATAAAGACTCCAGAAGACTTCATTTCCCAAAATGTGTCTTCTCTGAATCTCACAGTTGAATTCCATATCACAATTTCTCTGATAAAAACAAATCCTTTCCAGGCATCAGTGGCTCACACTTGTCACCCTAGATAATCAGGAGACTGAGCTGAGAGCCCGATTCAGTCCAGAGAGTTCATGAGATGCTTATTACCACCAACTAAAAGCTGGAGGGGAGCTGTGGTTCATGTAATAAAGCTCCAGTCATGCGTGAACAAACCCAGAAGGGGAATGAAGAGCTGGATGAGAAGAAAAAGAAGAAACTCTTATGTATGTCTCTGAGCTGAATTTTCATCCTGCAGTTCCTTCTCTCCATGGCAACCTGACAGCCCCGAGTCAGCCCCCCCCCCCCCCCCGTGCTCCACACACCCCTGCAGCCAAGCAGAGCAAAGTGGTGGATATGCCTTGGGGAGGAAGCCATCCTCAAGCAGGGAGTAGACAAATGCTCCCTCTTGGTGGGCACTCACACAGAGACCTGAGGTCTCACCGTCAGGAAAGCGGGTCTCACAGTCATCATGGGCAGGAAGAAACCCAGACGTCTCGCCAGGCTGATGGGTAGGAGACCTGCATGGTGGGGGTGGGTGGTGGGGATGAGCAGTGGGGGGTTGCTCAGTAGGGGGTGTGCAGTGAGCAGTGGAGGGTGTGCAATGGGGGTGCACAGCGGTGGGGGTGCGCTGTGGGAATGAAGAGTGAGCGGTGGGGAGTGCATGGTGAGCGGTGAGGAGTATGTCGTGAGGGGTGTTCAGTGGGGAGTGCTCGGTGGGAGATGTGTAGTGAGGGTGTGTGGTGGCGGGTGCGCGTTGAGCAGTGGAGGTTGCACGGTGAGGGTACATGGTGAGTAGTGGGGGGTGCGTGGTGGGGGTTGTTCGGTGAGGGGATGTGAGTTGGGGGGGTGCATGGTGAGAGTGCGCTGTAGGGGCTGCGTGGTGGGGCCCCCCACCCACCCTCCCTTGACTGCTCTCGGCTACTGGGGTGGACCGCGGGTGCCTCCCTGCGAGAAAGCCACGGAGGAAAGTTGGGGCATCGTCATGCTGTTCCTGACGGGCCTGGTTCCCTGGAGCTGCTCTGGTACAGCTCCCAACACCAAACAGGTGAGCAATGCCCAGTGGAAAGGCAGGCAGAGTCTGGCAGGTGGCTCTGAGGTTGGTCAGCGCTGTTGATTCTGTGGCCGTGGAGACCGCGGAGACAGCAGGGTGCACATTCCCGGTCCCGTGGGTTCCTCGCGGGCTTCTCAGCCACCGGGAGGGAGGGCCAGGCCTCTGCACCCTGCGCCGCGCACCTCCCTGGCCGCCTGCAAACGTCCCGTCGGCCTCGCTGGGAAGGGACTTTCTGTACTTTTTTCTGGCTCGGCCTTGGCCCTCCACATTTCTGCTCCCTTGGTGGCTTCTCTTAGGGAAATGTATTCCTAGACCTGGGGAGAGATGGATAAAGAGAGAGACGCGTGGGAAGAAGGTCCTTGATTGAAACAGTCCCACGTTGTCCTGGCCCACAGTGCTCATGCGCACCCCCAGCTTGAAAGATGCCAGAACTGGGCCAATGGACACTGCAATTAACATCCGTTAAGGTTTTACTTGGATCACAGACCTCCATGGACGTGGTTAGGATGGCACCAGCCAGGTGGGGAAACACTCCCCTGTTCCGGAGGTCCTCCCCTGTCCTGACCATCCTCCCCTCTACTGGTCCTCCTCTGTCTGGACCACCCCTCCCTGCCCTGAGTTCTCCACTCTGGCTGGAGGAGGAGGCCAGCCAGGGATTGCTCATTTATTTTTAAGCCTACATGTAAAAGAGCCCTGAGCAGTGCTCCCTGCTGTAGGCCAGGCCTGGCAGAGGTCATCTTCACTGCCACTGGCTGAAGCTTTGTCTCCCCTGCCGATGACTGGGAATATTTTTAGCAAGAGACTCAAACTTTTCATTCTTGAAGTTGTTTTCATTTCCACTCAGAGAGGCACACTTCAGGAATCTGGGAACGAAAACAAAACAGGAATCACAAGAACTGGAAACGCGATGAAATTGCTTCCCCGGTGGTGACAACGTCTCCTGGCACTCAGCGGATCCAATAGCTGGAGGCCAGAGTGCAGCTCCTAATGATAATGTAAATTTCACTTAAGTATACATGATTACAGAAAATTGCATGGAATTGCAACAGACTTTGTACTGAACTGTTTATGGAGCAGTATAGATTTAGCAATTTTTTTCTCTGAATCTGGTTGGAAGATGAACTGTGTTGTCTCCAGGAGAGGATGAAGGTCTCCACATTGTGCTCACACAGCCTGCATCTGAGCTCAGGCTTGCTATGTGCTTTGTCATCTTCTGAGTATTGACAATTGCTTAGGAGATGGGACTCTGGCACAGTAACCACCCTGAGTGCAGTTGCTCAGGAGGTTACTGAGTGTTCAGCTCCACCAGAGTGTTGAAGCACTCTCTGGGAGCAAGGATGACAGGCAAGAGCCATGGACTGCACAGTACCTCAGAGCTAGCAAGTGGTGACCACGTAGAGGCAGAACACCTGTGCTCTTTGCAAATTCAATCTTTCTGAGTTTTTCCTCACTCCAAACTGAAGATTTCCAGTGGGAGGCAATAATTTTGGAGAACTTGAATATCATAGTAAAGCAAATTTCTACTCAAATCTTACAAAGAAAAAAAATGTCATAAATGTAAAGGTTGTCCCTTTGCACAATGTCCACCCAACTCCTGGTTTCTGCTTTCCTTGACTGTCTGCATGGTGCTTAGCTGAAGCTAGTTGATCAGGAAATAGTCTTGGAAGGTAATGAGCAAGTCAAGGAAAACATCAATGTTTAGTACAAAGGTTGATATTTTGAAAATTAAAAGCGCAAATCTTTCTGAAATACACAATGGACATTAAGAGCCAAATGATTATTGGGCCACTGTGGCTGGTGCCCATAATCCTAGCTACTTGGGAGACTAAGGTTCTCTATTTGAAGACAGGCAGGGCAGAACAGTCCATATGACTCTTATCTACAGTTAATCACTAAAAGCCAGGAATAGAGAGATGTGGCTCAAGTGGTAGAGCACCAGTCTGGAGTGGAAAAGCCAAGCAAGAGAGAGCCTCTGTGATACTGAAAAGCCCAGCACAATTGTTTGCAAAATATATGAACTGTTATAAAAGGGGAAGTAATCTCTAAATCCAGGTAGCTTTCTTACATGTATTAGAGGAGTTAAAACAATTTTTTATAAGATGCAAAACTCAGCTTTACATAGTAATTAGTATTTGACATATTGCAATTACATTGTTAATGTTCACTTTGAGGGACATACTGTGCTTTGAACTCAGGGCCTCACACTTGCTAGGCAGAAACTACTATTTGAGCTGCTCTACTAGCCCTTTTGTCTTCCAGTTATTTTCAAATAGGGTCTTGCTCAAGACCAGCCTCAACCTTCTGATTTCTGTCTCCTACACAGCTGGAATTATAGTCCTGAACCATTATGCCCAGCTTGCTTGTTGTGATGGGATTTTTCTACCTTTTTGCCTAGGCTAGTCTTGACCAAAATCCTTTAGATCTTTTCCTTTTGAGTAGCTGGGATTCTAGAAGTGTATTCCCATCCCTGGCATGTTCACTGTTTTTGTTGTTTTGGTTTTTTTAACCAATAGGCTAACAATTCCACGTTTGCTTATTTCCAGAAGAAAAAGAATCTCTTTTGTTTCACTCTTAAATTTTTATTTTGTTGTTGGTGATACTGGAGTTTGAACTCAAGGCGGTAGGCTTGTACAGCAAGTGCTCTACCACTTGGGCCTGGCTCTCCAGTTTTATTTGTGGGGAGTTTGCTTTAGTTTTTGTTCCCTTTGATTTTTGTTTTGTTTTTGGCCTGGGCCACACTAGGCTTCCGCTTAGGCTGACAGAGGATGGCAGGCATGCACTACCACACCCACCTCATAGATTGAGATGGAATCTCTCTAACTTGTCATCCAGGCTGGGCTTAGCAATCTTTGTCATCTCTACTTCTTGAATAGGAAGCATCATAGACATGAGCTATTATACCCTGAACACTGATATTTTAGAATTTTGAGGCTCCCAAAGAGCTTTCATTTTATTTTATGTTGGTACTGGTGCTTGAACTCAGGGCCACAGGTGCTTCCTTAGTTATTTCATTTAAGGCTGGTGTTCTACCACTTGAACAATACCTCCACTTATGCCTTTTTGCTGGTTCATTGGAGATAAGAGTCTCACAGATTTTTTGGCTCAGGCTGGCTTTGAACTACAATCCTCAGATCTCAGCTTTCTGAGTAGTTAGGATTACAAAAGTGTGAGCCACCAGTGCCTAGTAGAGTTTTTTTGTTTTTATGGGTTATATCCATTAATCCTGAATATATTGGAAACAAAAAACTGAGAAAGTTTAATATATATATTTGCTAATGAATTTCAAGTATAAGTAAGGCTGTCATTACCTATTAACATATTTTAGAATGAAAAGAATGTTTTGTTTTCTTTCAAAACAAAAATAAAACACTTGTGAGGAAATTGGCATTGTTTTGTAGTGTGACAAATCTTTGTAAATTCAGGCTTAATAGGAAGCAGCTGGCCTCACATTTTTGTTCCTGTTGTTTGGGTTGGATGATAGAAAATTTGAAAAGTGAAGAATATTTATAAGCTTTTCAGCTTGGGTTAATTATGAATATTATTTGATACTATACCAAAAACTTATCAACTTAAAGGTTAGTTGCCATGTGGGACCTGGAGTCATATCCTTGAACTTTTGTAACTATATTATTTTAAAATTAGTCAGTCTTGGGCTTTTACCATTGAATGTTTTGAATTATCATTATTGGTCATTTGGAAAAGATTTGTTGATTGAGTTATCTGGATCTTCCAAATATTGATGCATTTTATTATTTATGGTAAAAATAGCACATTTAAAAATAACTTCAGGAAGCTTAAGCATATTTTGTTAAAGGGGGAGCTGAGGTCAAGGGGAGGGGAACAAACAGAGAGATGAAGGGTGGACAAACACAGTCATAATATTCAATGTACACATGTGAAGATGGAAGCAGGTAACTGGAGGGGATGGGTAGGGTGGGGAGAGATGGGGAGAAGGATGGAAGGGGTGACATCAATCAACATGCATTGTACCTATAAACTGACATGTCAATTTGCAATCGCTTTGTACAACTACTCAAAGATAAAAATTAAAATTAAAATTGAAAAATGGGTTCTAGTGGCTCATGCCTATAATCTTAGCCACTCAGAAGGCTAAGATTAGAGGATTGTAGTTCAAAGCCAACTTGGGTAGGAAATTCTGTGACTTACACCATCAATTAACCAGAAAATAGCTGGTAGTAGAGCTGTGGCTCAAGTGGTAGAGTACCCATAGACAGTACCTAGGCCCTGAGCAAGCCCCAAGACTGGCACAAATAAAAATATAAATTAATAAAAATTTTAAATGATGCATTGTACTCAAACTGAGGTTGGTACTCATAAACTGACATGTTTATATTCTAGCTCCCTTGTACATATACTTAAAGATAGTAATAAAACTTATATAAATAAAGCCTGGGTGCTGGTGGCTTCCTCCTGTAAATCCTAGCCATTCAGGAGGCTGAGATCTGAGGATCACAGTTCTAAGCCAGCCTGGGCAGAAGAGTCCAGGAGAGTCTTATTTCCATTTGTCCAGGAAAAAAAAAAAAGCTGAGAGTAGAGCTGTGGCTCAAGTGGTAGAGCAAAAAAGCTCAGGGAGAGCACACAGGCCTGAGTTAAAGCCTCAGGACTGCAGGACACATACATACATACCTACATACATACTATATGTGTGTATGTGTGTGAGGTGACATTGATCAAGATGCATTGTACCCACAAACGAACACTGGCTCCAAACCTCCTTGCCAGAGTGCACTTTGGGAAGTTAGGCCCCCAGGTGAGGGACAAGCCAGGGTAGGGAACTGAATCTAACATGGCAGGGGTGGAGCGAGGGCTGACTCAGCAGGTCCCATTGGAGACAGGAAGCCAATCAGGAAACTGCCTGCAGCACATGTCCACCTTCAGGCAATCAGATTAGGAGCGTGCCATTAGAGGCGGGGCAAGGCTCCTCTATATAGTGGGTCCTGCACGCGGCAGGGCTTCGGTGCCCAGGCCACTTTGGGTATGGCTCCGTGTCGCTGTTAATTTCTTTATTAAATAGCCCTGCTTTCCACACTTTCCTTGCCTGTAATTCTTCAATTGGTGGAGAAGATGGACTCGGGCTCTGCACGGATGCCATCCCCCTCCCCTCATGCCATCCCCCTCCCCCCCCACGTGCCCAGCCAGTGGCTTCGGGATGCATCTTTGGGGAACAGTGCGTGGGAACCTTGAGGGGAAGTGGCCCGCCAAGTTCAGTTCAGGCCACAATACACAGTGAAAACCACAGGACTGCTCTCCGGGGCGGCCTCCAATTTCACTAGACAACCTTTGTATAGACCTATCATTCACATTTCATTAAACAGCACCAAGTCTGAAGAGTGCAGAGCTTGGATTTAATAAAATTAAAAACATTTACAGCTCTGTCAGTATTCTGTGTGAGTACTGGGACTTGAACTCAGGGTCTTGCACTCTTGCTTGGCTTTTTTGCCCAAAGTTCGTGCCCCACCACTTGAGCCACACCTCCACTTCGGACTATGCTGGCTAATTGGAGCTAAAACTCTGATGCATTTTTCTGCCCAGGTGGGCTTTGAACTGCAATTCTCAGATATTAGCCTTCTGCATAGCTGGGATTATAGGCAGGAGCCACTGTTGCTTCCTCTTTATTCTTTTTTGTTGTTGTTCTTTTTTTATTAAATTTTATTGACAAGGTGTTGTGCAAAGGGGGTACAGCTACATAATAAGGTAGTGAGTATATTTCTTGTGATATCTGTTACACTCTCATTTTTCTTTCCCTTCCCTAGTTTAGGTAGGCATATATACAATATCCAGTGTACCAAAATCATATACAGTAACCACATAGGGTACACCAAAGGAAACTCACCTAGAACATTAAATGTAACATCAAAAATAGAATCCTCATGTGTTCTTCTCTTGGAGTTGTTTTAGTTTATCCTCGTCTTCTATAATCATGTGTACATAGCTGTTGAGTTATTGTGATCCACTGATAGGTTTATCATAGACCTTTTTATGTTTGTTTAGTAGTTGTTTGGTTTTAGATACATAATGTAAAGTCGCTGACCCAAACATGTGGAAATACCATTTGAAGTGAAGTTTGTTATTTTGCAGACTGGTCTCTACTGTCCTCCTCCCTCCCCAACAGTTATATACCAAGGAGACCATGCACCTTTGTTCTCTGTGTTCTAGGCTTGTCTCGCTCAACATTATTTGTTCAAGCTCTGACTGTTTCCCTGCAAGTACCAATATTTTATCATTTCTAATAGCTATGTAGTATTCCATTGTGTACAGGTATCACATTTTTTTTGATCCATTCATCTGCAGTGGGCATCTGGGTTGTTTCCATATTTTGGCTATTGTGAATTGTGCAGTGATTAACATGGATGTGCAGATATCTTTATGATATCCTGAGACCTGTTGTTCAGGATAGATGCCTAGGAGTGGTATGGCTGGGTCATAGGGTATGTCTATGCTGAGCTTTTTGAGGAACCTCCATACTGCTCTCCAAAGTGGTTGTACTAATTTGCACTCCCACCTACAATGGAGAAGGGTTCCTCTTTCCCCGCATCCCCTCCAGCACTTGTTGTTGCCCCAGTTCAGAGTGTAGGCCATTCTAACTGGAGTGAGTTGGTATCTCCAGGTTGTTTTTATTTGCATTTCCTTTACTGCCAGGGATGTTGAACATTTCCTCATTTTTTTTGGTCATTTTTATTTCTTCTCCTGAGAAGTCTCTCTTTAGCTCCCTTGCCTATTTAATAATTGGTTTACTAGGTTTGGAGGGGGTTAGTTTTTTGAGTTCTCTGTAGATGACAGATATTAGGCCTTTGTCTGTTGCTGTGTTGTTGAAGATCCTTTCCCATATGGTTGGCTGTCATTCTAGTTTAGTGGCTATGTCTTTAGCTGAAACCTTGAAACTACTGAAGGACAGAGTAGGAGAGACATTAGAACTTATGGGCACAGGTAGAAACTTCCTGAACAGAGTCCCTGGGGCACAACAGTTAGGGGAGAGACTGGGCAAATGGGAGTACTACAAAATAAAAAGTTTCTGCACAGCTAAAGACATTGCCTCTTTATTCCTGTACTCTGATTTTTCTAAACTCAATCCCCTTCCTCAAAGCACTGGTAAGGACCACGCACAGAAAAGCATGGCACTGGTTGTTGAGTTTGGCTCATTCTGCAGCATAGAAGGTGTGACCATTTTATTCCTGAAGTGAAAGAGACAGATTGGGTGAGCCAGAACACACAGGAAAATGCACTTTCCTTGAAAAGTCCAGCACCTCCTATCTCCACACCTCAGGCAGTTTTACAGGTGATCAATTTCCTTTCCACAGAGGCAAGGACACCAGACATCAAACAAGGGCACAGCCTACTCAGGATGGACCTGCTGCCTTCGAGAAGTGAGTCCACCACCACACGTCCCCATTAGGACCTTTCTCAGTGTGTCCAGTATCCATGAATTTAATCCACTGTGAGGACATCATATATTTCTGTTATACTTCCAACACATACCAGAGGCCCATTTCTTGATGTGATAACTCAGGACAACTCCATAGCATCTGTATAGGAACACCAACATTTTCTTACTATCTATCTACCTATCTCTCATCTATCTGGAGTAATGGTTACTGTAGCATGAAACAGGGTTTGGGTTCTGCACATGAGCTTTTTGCTTAAGGCTGGTTCTCTACCACTTAAGCCACAGCTCCACTTCCAGCTTTTACTGATTAGTTGGAAATAAGAGTCTCTCAGATTTGTTGCTCAGGATGGCTTGGAACAGCCATCCACAGATCTCAGCTTCCTCCTGAGTAGCTAGAAATTGCATGTGTAAGCCACCACTGCACCCCCTACTCTTGTTCCTTGGACTGGCACCAATATGAGTTTCCTCTAATTTAATTTGGCAAAATATTATATCAAAAGAGGAGATGATAGATAATAAATAATCTACCTTATATTTTAATAAAAATTTAAAGGTAATGGAAAAGTCCCACATACTAAATTACATGAAATATATTATCATTAAAAAATTGTAAGTGGCCTCTCTGAAAATATTTAGCATAACTAAAATAGAACTTATATAACATATTAGTGAACTCAAAAATGTTCTATAACTATCCAACCAAATTTTTATCTTGACTTTGAATAAAGGTTCAGAGCTAGAGATGTAGTACAAGAGATAGAGTGCTTGCATTAGGCTGTAAAGGCCAAGCATAGTCTCTAAATTAAAACACCTGTATAAACTTATATATATGCATAATTATGATATATAATATATGTAATTATCATGTATTAAAATAATGTACATAGAGATACCTTGTTGAAAGCAACAATGAGCATACTTTAAGCATCCATCACTTACATATCTTGGGACAATAAATAATTTAACAAAATCTAGTTTCAGGATGTTGAACCTAGTTTGTGATGAGGGGGAGTGAGAGGAGGTGAATGAATGACAAAGGGGTCAGGTGACAAAAACAGCCAGAAGACTCAAGGTATGTGTGTGATAAATGGAGTGGGAAACATGGATGGAATATGGAGAGGGAGCAGACAGGACGGGAGAGTGATGGGAGGGGAGCCTCTGATTCCGAGGCCCTGGATACTTAGATGGACATGAAAAATTGCAACCCCCTGTATGATTGTTTTAAGTTCAGAAAACAAATAAACGTCTTAAGTCAACATACATTTACATAGGACTGGTGCCTCTATACAACCCTAATTTCTCAGGAGGCTGAGATCTGAGGATTGTAGTTCAAAGCCAGCCTGGGCTGAAAACTCTGAGAAACTCTTATCTCCAATTAACCAGCAAAAAGGCAGAAGTGAAGGTGTGGCTCCTGTGGTAGAGGGCCGGCACTAACATGTACCCAAGCAGAAAGACACAAAAGATAATTTGAAGGATTTGACCTTCATTAATTAATGGCTTGATCAGATGTTTTCTTTATCTTTTATTTTCTCATCTCTTTCACTCTCCTTTACTGTCTAGGCAAAAATTCTCAAAAGCTTCCTGACACACTCACTAAACGGCTGATCAAGGCAGCAGCAAACAGTTCTAAGCCAAGAGTTAGAACTCGATCATCTCGCTTTTTATCTTCATGTTCTAAAGAATCAAAGAAATGGCAAGTGCAGACTGGATAAATGATATCTTGCTAGATATGTAGTGTAGCGCATCATGTAGCATGTATACCATAAGAGTGTAAAATACTATGCTATAGAATTTATGTGTAGTGTGTTACAGGATAGACCTAGACAAGCATTTCACATGTGAAACACCACATTTCCTATTCTGTGAACTTCATCACCACATTGATAATACCACAGGACATCCTTGAGGAGTCTACATACCATCAGTTCCTTTCTCCTTAGCTTAGAAAATTCCATTTGGGATCCTATTGATTGTGTGTGTGTGTGTGTGTGTGTGTGTGTGTGTGTGTGTGTGTGCCAGCACTGGGTCTTGAATTCAGCACCTCATGCTCTTGCCTAGGCTTTCCCACTCAAGACTTGTGTTCAATCACTTGAGCCACATCTCTACTTCTGCCTTTTTTGCTGGTTAACTAGAGTTAAGAGGCTCTCAGATATTTCTGCTGAGGCTGGCTTTGAACTGTGATCTTTGGGTCACAGTCTTTGGTCTATCTAGGGTTACAGGCATGAGCCACCAGTGCCCAGCTTTTATCCATCATTTCAATGAAAGGGCCAAGTGGCTAGATAAAACAAGAACCTAGCTGAGCCTTTGTCTTAAACTGAAATTGAACCCAAATCATGTCTGAAGTTCAAAAAGTTGAGTTAACTTTTTCCCTTTCCTTTTAACTTTTTGTGTATCTCTGAACTTCCTGATTTGGGTTGGGAGGAGAAACCCAAATACCACAAGAAAAGTAGCTTTTGTTGCATTTCCAGACTTTCAAAGCCAAAAAGTACTAGAATCTCATGAAGAAAACAGTTCCCACCTAATTTCAAGCTCCAAAAGGTTGAGATAAGTTTGAATAAACTGGGTAATGTTGCATCTGAGACCTGGAGAATGGCTCAGACAGACACAGATGGAAAGTCTTTAAAGATAATGGAGAGAAGGGAGGAAGTCAGATAACAACAAATAGGAAATTTCTTCAAATTAAACTGAAGACATTCATAATCAAGCCAGCAGCATTTGCAGCATAAAAGCAAAAATATAATAAGATGTAGAGAAAAACCTCTTACTCAACTTTTAACTTTTTATGTGTTTCTATTTATGAATATTCTTCACATTATCAATATCTTTAAAGTGTGTGTATGTGTGTGTGCGCACATACGCGTGCATGAGTGTTGGTACTGGGGCTTGAACTCAGGGCTCAGGAACACTCCCTTAGCTTTTTCATTCAAGACTGGTGCTCTACAACTTGAGCTCCACTTCTGACTTCTTGCTGGTTAGTTGAAGATAACAGTTTCACAGACTTTGCTGCCCCAGCTGGCCAAACTATGATCCTCACATCTCAGCCACCTAAGAACACATTCTTGGGAACACATTCAGCCTCCTCTGAACTTTTCAGGGTCAAGATGATGGTGGTGGTGGTGGTGGTGGTGGGGTGATGGTGGTGATTTTTTATGGTGTACTAGGGGCACAGCCCCAAATGAGCCGTGAACAGTCACAGAATTAAGCTCAGAAAATTATCTTAATCATCATCCTGATCTGGTAATATGTGGAGTTACTTGAGAGGGCATTTGGTGATTAGACTTTCAAGTTAGTCATCTAGGGCCTTGTGCTCTCCCTTTATTTTTTTGCTCAAGGCTGACTATCACTTGAACCACACCTTCACTTCCACCTATTTGCTGGTTACCTGGAGATAAGTCTCATGAGCTATTTGAGTCAGGCTGAATTCTTTGAACCATGATCCTCGTATCTCAGATTTCTAAGTAGCTAAGATTACAGTGTGAAGCTACTGATACTGCTCTCCTCCTCCTCTTCCTTCTCCTTTTCTTTTTTCACCTTTTTTCTTTTGTGCTCTTCCTCTTCCTCTCCATCTCCTCCTCCTCCTCCTCCTCCTCCTCCTCCTCCTCCTCCTCCTCCTCCTCCTCCTCCTCCTTCTCCTCCTCCTCCTCCTCCTTCTCCTTTCTCCTCCTCCTTCTCTTCCTCCTTCCTTTCCCTTCTCTTTTCTCCTCCTCTTGTTATTATGATTATTATTACTATCATTATTTAATGCAGTTGGTATTCAGAAAAACCACAAGCTTGGGGGTAAGACAGACCCATGTTTCATTCCTGCTCCACATCTGAGTATGTGGTTTTCAGTGATTTGCTTCATTCACTTTGCTTCTTGGTCGATGCTGGAGAAGTGTTGTTGCCCCCTCCTGAGGGATCATGGGAAAATCCTGTGCATGGCACAAGCATGCAGGCCATGCTCTCTGGCACACATACAGTGATGCCCTACAAATGGTGGTTCTGTCCCTTTGGCCTGGGGACTGGCCATTTGATCTCTAGCACAGTGTCCCTGTGAGCAGCAGAAGGCCTCATCTTTCCAGCTGTCTCCTTGCTGACCATAACTCTCGCTCTTGGGGACCTGCAGTTGGTGTGATGCCCAAACACCTGTGGTGGTTGTCTCACTTTAGAAATGCTGCAACTGGATGATATGCTCTGTCCAAGGGTTCAGGTGATAAGTTAGGGTGTGTGTGCATGCATGTGAGTGCATGCCACACAAGTGCAAGTACTAGGACTTAAAGGCCTGAGTGCTGTCCCTTAGCTTGTTTGCTCAAGGCTGATGTTTTACCACTTGAGCCAGATCTCCACTTGCAGGTTTTTGTTGTCTAATTGAAGATAAGAGTCTCACAGACTTATAGAGGCTGACTTTGAACTGTGATCCTCAGATTTCCACCTCCTGTGCCTGCTCATCTAGGAAATTTTTTCTTGTGCATTCTAAGTGTGTGTCCTTTTTTTTTTTTTACACTACACCTACTTTTATATGAATAATGTACAGGAGCTGATTTTGTTGGTAACTACTGTATAGAATAGGAGAATCTTGAAGTTCCTGCACTGGAAATTTCCATTCTGGGAAAGATCTACCTGCATATCCTTTTTCAACCAGTGATGAAAACCATGACTAAAAAGAAAAAAAAAAATCTCCAAGCCCTGGGGGCTCACATCTTTCATCCTAGCTACTCAGAAAGACTGAGACCCAAGGATCATGGTTCAAAGCCAGCCTAGGCAGGAAAGTCCATGATACTTCTATCTCCAAATAACCACTAAAACCACAGAAGTGGAGCTGGGTCAAGTGTCAGAGCACTAGCACTGGGCACAGCACCTAGGCCCTGAATTCAAGCTTCAGGACTGGCACACACAAAATAATATCTTTAATCTTTAACAACAAGTAGGAGAGGTTGAGAACTAACCATCCATTCCACTTTTTAAAAATCCAGTTAAGTGAGTACTTAATTTTTTGAAGAGAAATACATATCTGTTTAAAGATATTCTATATAAGTTGATTCAAGTATTAAAAATATTCCAAGCAAATAATCCAGCAGTCAGTATTCATGCCAAAATAAAGAAGGAAAGGAAAAAGAGACTTTACCCTGAATACAGACATCTCCTGTGCTGACCACCGGGGCAGATCTGAAATTGTAATCTGCCTTGAATGCGTTGCATGGTTGTGTCACTGTTTGCCTGGATTTCTCGGCTCATTTACAGAGAAAGAGGAGCATTTATCATTAATAACTCCAAGATTTTGACATTTTTTTTTACGCAGGGATGGGTCCTCTGTCTTAAGAAAAAAACGTTTTGGTTGTGATTTTGTGGCTAAGCCCTCTACCGTGGAGACACCTATTCCAAAGCCTCTGCTGTGTACTATGCGTCTTGCTTTTGTCGGTTCCGATTTTGCCTCGATGGGAGCTTGAAATGTGCCTCTTTCTATGAAAGGGCCCATTCACTCCTCCAAAGGAAAACCTTTAAGGAGAGACGTACTCAGAGCTGTTGATCTGCCAGAAAGCTCGGTTGCAGATTTCTCTAGGGGAGGATAACCACAAATGCCACTCACTACCCTAAATTAAAGTGCTCATCTATAGCTGGTGTTTGAGGTCAAGCATATACAAATAGAGTGAGGGCCAGCCTTCACCAGCAGGACCCAGAGCACGGCCACAGCTCCCACTAGCCAGGGACTCCAGAGCTGGGCCCCAGCTCCCACTGGCCAGAGACTCCGGCCCCAGCTCCCTTTGTCCAGGGACCCCAGTCCGGGGTAGACTGCTTTGGTTTTGTGGTGACTTTAGTGAGTACTTTGTGGAAAGAAAGGGAGATGGAGAGGAAACTGTAGCCCATAAATAGAAGTCACAGACTGCAATGTCCTTTCCGTATCGCATATTTACCTATTTTGGCTGGAGTTCAAACAATGATTTTCCCACTAGCTAGAATAATAAAGAAAAGTAATGACTACTGGGTTGGGTTTGGCCTGCCCATCCCTAATTTATATACTGAAGTCTTAAAAGGAAAAGATGTCCCTCTACTATTTGATTCATTTACATTACATTAAATAGTGTGTGTGTGTGTGTGTGTGTGTGTGTGTGTGTGTGTGTGTGTGTGTGGTATTATTGTCAGTACCAGTGTTCAGGGGATCCTGCTTGCTAAGCTTGCTCATATGGCTGGTGCTCCACCACCCAAGCCACACCTCTAGCCCACTTTTTGCTGGTTAATCAATGAGGGAGTTTTGTGGATTTTTGTAAAGTCAGGGCTGGCTTCAAACAAAGATTATCTGTATCTCAGCCTTCTGAATAGCTAGAATTACAGGAGTGAGCTACTAGCATCTGCCTACTGTTCATAGTCATATGATTGTACTGACTTTTGTTAATTAACTACTTGTGTCCTAGGCCTCATGTTCTTTCACTTCTTTGTCATTCCTTTACTGATTTTGTTTATGTGTTCACTGAAAGTTTTCTAATATATCATCTACCTTTCATTGATTCTTTCTAATGTATTTGTTCCAGGGCATGTAGTATATATCTTATTAGAACCAATATTAATGTAATTCTAGTCAGTTACAAATTTACTACTATGTAATTCGATTCCTTTCCCATTTTTGTGCTATTAATGTTATGCCACATTATTATAGATTTTACCTTAGATTGATGAAAGAGCCAAGAGAAGAAAGACATTCCAGTTTGTACTTATAATTTGTTGTGTTAATGGCATTATTATTATTACTATTAGTAGTAGTAGTATTTTGTGCAGACAATGGGATTTGAACTCAAGGTTTGGACACTGTCTCTGAGCTTTGTTTGCCATTTGAGCAACATCTCCACTTCTTGCTTTTAGGTGGTAAATTGGAGATATTCTCATGAGCTTCACTTCCCAGGATGGCTTTGAACTTTGATTCCCAAGTCTCAGCTTCTTGGGTGAGTAGGCAGGATTGCAGGTATGAGCTACTAGCACTGGACTCCTTTTAAGCACATTTCTGATTTAATTTACTGCCTGTGTCTTCGGAAACATTTTTACAGATTGTCTTTTACTTCTTTTACAGTGTTTTCCTTTAACACCTTGACCATACTTACAGACAGCTACATTTGAATATTTGTTGTGCTAAGTTTGATTTCTGTGTTCTTTCAACATGCTAGTGTGTGTGTGTGTGTGTGTGTGTGTGTGTGTGTGTGTGTGTGTAAATCAACCTTTGTTGTTTCTGCATACTTTTTTTTTTCATTCCTGGGCCTTGAACTCAGAGCACTGTCCCTGGCTTCTTTTTGCTCAAGGCTAGCACTCTGCCACTTGAGCCACAGAGCCACTTCTGGCCATTTTCTATATATGTGGTGCTGGGGAATCAAACCCTGGGCTTCATATATATGAGGCAAGCACTTTTGCCACTAGGCCATATTCCCAGCCCTTTTGTTGTTGTTAAATCTGGACTTTTTGGATAATGTGCTGTACAGCTCCCCATGACTTGCTTATTCAGGAGTTGGTGCCCTCCATCAGTCCATCCATTTCCCTGGTGAGCCGTGGTCCCAGCGCTGCTTCCACAGCCAGTGTTGGACATGTGTGCATTCACTTTACTTTTTTCTACCAAGAGTAGAGGATGTCCTCTCTCTCTCTCTCTCTCTCTCTCTCTCTCTCTCTCTCTCTCTCTCTCTGTGTGTCTCTCATTGCAAACTTTTTAGATAGTCTAGAAATATTCAGGCATTATATGAGGTTTGGCAGTTCACTGCTCTATTGCTCTTCCATTTATTATTATCATCACCATCACCATCATCATCATGATCATTCTGGGGTGTGCGGTGTGGGTTTTCGTGTGTGAGTTGTATGTGCTGGTAACAGCAGCTTGAATTCCACACCTTGTGTTCTCAGTAGGTTTGCTTGCGCCCTGTGGGTGCTCTACTATTTGAGCTACACATCAGCCCAGCATTTTGATGGTCTATTGGAGATTGTGTCTGGTGAGATTGTGTCTGCATAGGCTGGCTTTGAAGTATTATCATCTTGGTCTTAGTCTCCTGAGGCATTAGAATTAAAGCCTGATATGGTCTAGTTTATTTGGCCACAGAGATTGTCTCCCCAAAACTTCTGTCATAAATTGCTTTCAAGCCTGGTGCAGTCAACTCCAAGCCCATTGCAGGCCTGCTCTCAGAAAGCGGCCTGAGGTTTTCTTGGAGTACAACAGGGTTCTTCTTTGTTGTCTTTGCCCCTTCTTTCCTTGGTTAAGCTGGGTGGTCTGTGATTTTTCTGGTGCTGCTATCTCCTTTTAACCATTTACCATGGACATCCCCACTGTTCCAGCAGGCTTGGGTTTTCTTCTGTTCTGCTCCAAGTAACATGAGCCCCCTTGAGCAGAAGTGAGGTACTCTCTAAACAGCTGCATGCTTGATGAGCTTGTGGTCTAGGTAGTGGCTTATCCCATTCAGAGTGTGTGTGCTCCTAGGGTTTGAACTCAGCTAAAAAGCCCAAGCTAGCACTTTATCACCTCTACCACAGCTCCACTTCATTAAAAAAAAAAACTATTTATTTATTTATTTATTGGCAGGGTAGTTGGAGATAAGAGTTGGACTTTCCTGCTCAAGATGGCTTCTAACCACAGTCTTCAGATCTCGACCTCCTGAGAAGATAGAATTACAGGTGTGAGCCACTAATGCTGGTTGAGAGTGATTTGTTTTTAAAGCAAAGGGAAGTGTGGGTTGATGGCCACTGGGCTGGGTTGATCTTTCTTCCCCAAAGTTGAAATAGGGTTCAGTGCTAAACCTGGGGAGATCCTCCTCCCTACAAGTGGAGTCTGAAAGGTAGATGACAGCCCTGGCTTCCTGGGCAGCCCCTGCCTGAAACTGAGCAACATCAAAGAGAATGCTAAGTGTGGAAAGAGGAGCCCGGCACTGGTGCTCATGCCTGCAATCGAGGATACTCCAGAGGAGACTGAGAGCTAAGGACCACGGTTCAAAACCAACCCGGGCTGGAAAGTTCAAGACACTTTTATCTCTAATCAACCACCAAAACACCAGAAGTGGAGCTGTGGCTGAAGTGGTAGAGCTCTAGCTTTGAGTGAAGATGCTCAGGAACAGTGCCCAGGCCCTGAGTTCAAGCCCCAGGGTCAACTCCCCACCCTCACCCCTACCCCCACCCCCAGTGATATTTTTCTATGACTTTTTTTTCATTTTTTTAATCATTTAAGTAAAGAACTTTATTTTTCTATTGTGATTTTAGAGGTGAAATACAGCGTGGGTACCTTCCCATATATTGGGTGGTAAGTACATTTCTTTCCTTTTATTTAGTATCAGCTGTTCCCTCCTTCTCTCCCATTCCCTCCCTCTCATATCCCCCTATGAGTTGCTTGGTTCACTTCCATCAATGTCCGTGGCAGCTATTGGGCCCCTCGGCTGTATTTTTTCACCAGCTTTCCTCATTCTCCTCCCAGCTTCCCTCAGATGTGCACATGTATATACCATATGTGAGGTAAAGAATATAGAGTCCTCTCAAAACAATATGACAAATTAAGAAGAGATCCTTGGTTTCCTCATCTTTGGAGTTCTTTTCAGTCTGTTATATTGTTTTATGTACATGTGAAGAGGTGCTTGGATCTTACTATTTTTTCCCAAGACTGTCCTGTTTTGGTCTCACTAAGTATTGGAATCTTGAGTCCTGTTTACTTTGTCATATCTTCTTGTGTTTTAAGTCTCACATCTGTCTATCAGGGAGACAGTGTGGCAATTATCTCTCTGATCTTGGCTTATCTCACACAACATGATTTGTTCTGGTTCTGTCCATTTCCCTGTGAATGCCATTATTTTTATCATTTCTAATGGCTGTGTACAATTCCATTGTATATGGGTTCCACATTTTTTGGATCCATTTGTCTGTAGTGGAGCATCTGGGTTGTTTCCATACTAGGCTATTGTGAACAGTGCAGCAATGAACATGGAAGTGCAGGTGTCCTTGTCATACCTGGGTCCTGTTGCTTAGGATAGATGTCTAGAAGCGGTATGGCTGGGTTGTAGGGTATGTCTACGTTTAGTTTTCTGAGGAACCTCCAGATTGCTTCAGAGTGGTTGTATTAGTATACATTCCCACCAGCAGTGCAGTAGGGTTCCTCTTTCTCCACATCCCCTCCAGCATTTGTTGTTGCCTGAGTTCAGAGTATAGGCCATTCTGACTGGGGTAAGGTGGCATCTCAGGGTTGCTTTTATTAGCATTTCCTTTACAGCCAGGGATGATGAACATTTCCTCCTGTATTTCTTTGTCATCTTTACTTCTTCTTCTGAGAAGTCTCTCTTTAGCTCCCTTGACCATTTAGTGATTGGTTTATTAGATTTGGGAGGGATTAGTTTCTTGAGCTCCCTGTATATGATGGATAGGGCTTTGTCTGATGCATTGCTAGTAAATATCTTTTCCCATATGGTTGGCTGTCTTTCTAGTTAGTAGCTCTGTCTTTAGCTGTGCAGAAACTTTTTATTTTAAAACATTGTCGAGTCTCTCTCCAATCTGTTGTTCCCCTGGGACACTGTTCAGGAACTTCCTGCCTGTGCCTGTAAGTTCTAGAGTCTTTCCTACTCTGTCCTGCAGCAGTTTCAGGTCTGGTGTTGAGGTCTTCAATCCATTTTGAGTTGATGTTAGTGCATGGTGACAGGCTGGGATCACTTTGAGTTTTCTGCATGTGGCTGCCCAGTTCTCCTGGCACCAATAGTTGAAGAGGCTATGTTTTTACCACCATATGTCTTTGGCTTCTTTTTGAATATCAGCTGACTGCAAGTGTGTGGTTTTATTTCTGGGTCTTCTAATCTATTCCATTGATCTTCGGGTCTGTTTTTGTGCCAGTACCAAGCTGTTTTTCTTATTATGGCTCTGTAATAGAGCTTGAAATCTGGCATTGTGATACCTCCTGCATTGCTTCTTTTGCCTAGAGTTGCTTTGATTATTCTAGGTTTTGTTTGTTGTTCTGTATGGATTTTTGGATTGCTTTCTCTATTTCAGTAAAGAACATCATTGGGATTTTGGTGGGGATTGCATTGAATTTGTGTATCAAAAATGATTTAATGTTGATAAGCATGTATGAGAATACATTGCAGCTGAAAGAAACAAAAAGGAGCATGTTCTTGAAAAAAGTTCATGAAGGCATTCCAAAAAGTTTTCAGAAGTGTTTGGTTTCATCTCTAGAGATTCTATTTCTTTCTTTTCTTTTCTTTCTTTTTTTTTTTTTTTTTGGCCAGTCCTGGGTCTGGAACTCAGGGCCTGAGCACTGTCCCTGGCTTCATTTTGTTCAAGGGTAACACTCTGCCACTTGAGCCACAGCACCACTACTTATTGGACCCTGGTAACTGCAACCGCAGTCAGGACACGGGGGATGCAGAGGCTAGTGGACCAATGCACATTTTATTTCAGGAGGGTCAGGGTTTATATAGGGTTAGAAATCAATTCACAACTTCAAGAGTAAAATAGAGAATGATATCCATATCAATACAAAAGTTGCAGTGTTGCTACTGCAGGGAGGTGGCTATTACAAAGGTTTTTGCTACTACAAAGGGTGACTACTACAAAGGGCTTAGCTACTACAAAGATTGTTGATACTAAAACAAAGGATTAAACCAGTCAAAGCAGAACTCTATCACCTAGCTACTATTTCCTCCAGACTAATTATCTTTGACCATGACTTCTCTATTTATGGTGAAGAGACTTCCCTATTTACTGTGAAAAGCTTTCTCTAAAGCGGCTGGGCAAGCAAGTCTCCCCAGGGAGGCTCTGTACAGGGGAGGAGAGTCTCATGACAAAGTGGCTTCCTTAGGCCAACAAACACGGGAGACTCTTCTTAAATTTTTTTTTTTTTATCGTCAAAGTGATGTACAGAGAGGTTACAGTTTCATAAGTTAGGCATTGGATACATTTCTTGTACTGTTTGCTAACTCCTCCCTCATTCCCTCCTCCCCCTTCCCCCTTTCCGTCTCCCCCCATGAATTGTTTAGTTGGTTTATACCAAACAGTTTTGCAAGCATTGCTTTTGTAGTTGTTTGTCTTTTTATCCTATGTCTCTCGATTTTGGTATTCCCTTTCACTTTCCTACTTCTAATACCAGTATACACAGTTCCCAATGTACTCAGATAAGATTCAGTGATAGTGCAGGTACAACCACAGGAAGGGGATACAAGAGGATCATCAAAAATAGAAGCTACGGTTTCACATGGCATGTTGAAAGTAATTACAACAGTGATATAATACTTGTTTCCATAACATGGAGCTAATTTCACATAGCGTCATCTTATGTGTTCATAAGGGCATAGCTATTGGGCTGTTGTGATCCTCTGCTGTGACTAGCCTAAACCTGTGCTAATTATTCCCTATGAGGGAGACCATAGAGTCCATGTTTCTTTGGGTCTGGCTCACTTCACTTACTATAATTTTTTCCAAGTCCTTCCATTTCCTTATGGATGGGGCAATGTCATTCTTTCTGATAGAGGCATAAAATTCCATTGTGTATATGTACCACATTTTCCCGATCCATTCGTCTACTGAGGGACATCTGGGTTGGTTCCAGATTCTCGCTATGACAAATTGTGCTGCGATGAACATTATTATGCTGGTGGCTTTAGTGTGTTCTTGTTTGTGGTCTTTTGGGTAGATGCCCAAAAGTGGGGCTGCTGGGTCATAGGGGAGCTCTATGTTTAGTTTTCTGAGGAATCTCCATACCACTTTCCAGAGTGGCTGATCCAGTTTACATTCCCACCAACAATGAAGTAGGGTTCCCCTTTGGCCACATCCCCTCCAACATTTATTATTGTTAGTTTTCTTGATGTAGGACATTCTTACTGGGGTGAGATGGAATCTCAGTGTTGTTTTCATATGTCTCTTGGCCATTCTCATTTCCTCATCAGAGAAGTCTCTTTTTAAGTCTTTAGCCCACTTGTTGAGGGGACTATTGGTTCTTTGTGGTTTTGTTTTGGAGGAATGTAATTTTTTTAGCTCTGCATATATTTTAGATATGAGGCGTTTTTCCGTTGTATGGCTGGTAAAGACCTTTTCCCAATCTGTGGGCTTTCTGTTTATCTTGAGAGCTATGTCCTTTGCCCTGCAGAAGCTCTGCAGTTTGATGCAGTCCCATTTGTCCATCCTTTCTTTGATTTGTAGCCTTTCTGGGTCT
This sequence comes from Perognathus longimembris pacificus, assembly GCF_023159225.1. Classification (NCBI taxonomy): domain Eukaryota; kingdom Metazoa; phylum Chordata; class Mammalia; order Rodentia; family Heteromyidae; genus Perognathus; species Perognathus longimembris. The sequence continues at coordinate 65,633,154 of NC_063161.1, forward strand.
TTGTTAAGGAAGTTCCATCCTGTGCCAAGGAGCCCAAGTGTTTCTCCTACTCCTTCTTTTAGAGTTTTCAGGGTATCTGTTTTAATTTTGAGGTCTTTGATCCATTTGGAATTGATTTTGGTGCAGGGTGATGTATAAGGATCTAGTTTTAGTTTGTTGCAGGTGTTGAACCAGTTTTGCCAGCACCATTTGTTAAAGAGGCTATCTTTCTTCTGGACTATTTTTTTTAGCTCCTTTATCAAAGATTAAGTAGGCATAGTTCTGTGGGTTCATTTCTGGGTCTTCAATTTTGTTCCATTGGTCTTCAGGCCTGTTCCAGTGCCAATACCAAGCTGTTTTTTATTACTATAGCTTTGTAATACAGCTTGAAGTTTGGTATTGTAATCCCTCCAGCACTGTTCTTTATGCTTAGGATTTTTTTTTGCTATTCTGGGTCTTTTATTGTTCCATATAAATTTCTGGATTGCTTCCCTATTTCATTAAAAAATTGTGGTGGGATATTAATGGATATAGCATTGAATTTGTAGATAGCCTTTGGCAATATTGCCAGGAGCATGGGAGGTTTTTCCATTTCCTTAGTTCTGCCTTAATTTCGTTTTTCATGTTTTTAAAGTTCTCATCATAGAGGTCTTTCACTTCTTTGGTTAAGGTTATTCCTAGGTATTTTATGTTTTTGGGGGCTATTGCAAAAGGAGTTGCTTTCCTGATTTCAGCCTCAGTCTTCAGGTCATTAGCATATAGAAAGGCCATTGATTTTTGAGGGTTTATTTTATATCCTGAAACTCTGCCAAAGTTTTGGATCAGCTCAAGTAGCTTGGGAGTAGAGTCTGTGGGGTTCTTTAGGTATAGGATCATGTCATCTGCGAAGAGAGAGAGTTTAACTTCATCTTTTCCTATTTGGATACCCTTTATATTTTCTTCTTGCCTAAATTGCTCTGGCTAGGAATTCTAGTACTATGTTGAAGAGGGGAGAGAGCAGACATCCCTGTCTTGCTCCTGATTTTAAAGGGAATGGTTTTAGCTTTTCACTGTTTAGAATTATGCTTGCTGTTGGTTTGTCATAAACTGCCTTTATTATATTCAGGAGTGTTCCCTGGAATCCCAATTTTTCCAGGGATTTTATCATAAATGGGTGCTGGATTTTATCGAATGCCTTTTCCACATCCAGAGATATAACCATGTGGTTCTTTACCTTGCTTCAGTTGATGTGGTGGATTATATTAATTGACTTGTATATATTGAACCAACTTTGCATCCCTGGGATGAATCCAGTTTGGTCATGGTGTATGATTTTTTTTATGACCTGTTGAAGTCAATTGGCCAGAATTTTGTTGAGAATTGTTGCATCTATGTTCATCAGGGAAATCGGTCTATAGTTCTCCTTCTGCGATGAGTCCCTGCCTGGTTTGGTGATGAGGGTTATACTGGCTTCATAGAATGTGGCTGGTAGTGAATGTTCTCTCTCAATTTCTTTGAAGAGTTTGAGAAATATTGATGTGAGTTCTGTTTTGAAGGCCTTGTAGAATTCTGCTGCGAATCCATCTGGACCTGGGCTTTTCTTGGATGGGAGATCACTTATTGCTGTTTCTATTTCAATGCTGGATATGGGTATGTTTAGAAGGTTTAAATCTTCATGGTTCAGTTTGGAGATATCAATTTTTTCTAGGAAATCATCCATTTCTTCCAGGTTCTAGAATTTGTTGGCATAAAGGCTTACAAAATAGTCCCTTATTGTGTTCTGAATTTTGGTTGTTTCTGTGGTGATGTTACCTGTTTCATCGCTGATCTTGTTTATTTGGGTGTGCTGCCTTAGTTTTTTGGTCAGGTTTGATAGGGGTGTGTCTATCTTGTTAATTTTTTCAAAGAACCAACTCTTAGTTTTCTTTTTTTGGCCAGTCATGGGCCTTGGACTCAGAGCCTGAGCACTGTCCCTGGCTTCTTCCCGCTCAAGGCTAGCACTCTGCCACTTGAGCCACAGCGCCGCTTCTGGCAGTTTTCTGTATATGTGGTGCTGGGGAATCGAACCTAGGGCCTCGTGTATATGAGGCAGGCACTCTTGCCACTAGGCTATATCCCCAGCCCTAGTTTTCTTGATTCTTTCTATTTTTTTGTCTCTAATTCATTTAATTCTGATTTGATTTTAATTATTTGCTTCTGTCTATTGACTTGGGGTTTGGCTTGTTGTTCTCTATCGAGGAGATTAAGGTGCTTCCTTAAGTTGTTGAGTTGCTGTTTCTCCAGTTTGTTGGTGTAGGCACTCAGAGATATAAATTTTCCTCTGAGTACTGCCTTTTCTGTGTCCTAAAGGAGCTATTACTTTGTGTATTCATCTTGGTTGAATTCCATAAACATTTGAATTTCTGTTCTAATTTCTTCAATGACCCATTGATGGTTCAGCAGTCTGTTGTTTAGTCTCCATGAATTGTAGGATTTTCTGTGGTGGCTGTTTGAGTTGAGCTCTAATTTTATTCCATTGTGTTCTGAGAGAATGCAGGGAATGGTTTTGATACTTCTGAATTTGTACAGATTTTCTTTGTGACCTAAGATGTGATCTATTTTGGAGAATGTCCCATGTGCTGCTGAAAAGAATGTGTATTCTGGTGTTGCTGGATGGAATATTCTGTAGATGTCGGTTAAGTCTAGTTGGTCTATGCAGTTGTTTAGTTCTGTGGTTTCTTTCTTCAGTTTTTGGCGTGTTGATCTGAACACAGGTGACAGTGGAGTGTTAAAGTCCCCAACTATCAATGTGTTTGGGTCTATGAGTGTTTTTAGAGTCAGTAGTGTTTGTTTGATGAAGTTGGGTGCTCCTGTATTTGGTGTGTAGGTATTTAGGATGGTTATATCCTCCTGTAGGAGAGATCCCTTTATTAGTATGTAGGAACCTTCTTTGTCTCTTCTTACCATTTTTAATTTGAGGTCAATTTTATCTGATACTAGGATTGCAACATCAGCCTGCTTATAGGGGCCATTTTTTGGAGGATTTTATTCCAGCCTTTCACTTTTAGAAGATGTTTACTTTTGCTGGATAGATGTGTCTCTTGGAGGCAGCAGAAAGATGGATCTTGATTTTTTACCCAACTTATGAGCCTATGTCGTTTGATTGGAGAGTTAAGTCCATTAATGTTGAGAGTTAGGATTGAGAGAAGATCGTTTGTTCCTTTCATTGTATCTATCTAATTAAAACCTGTTTCTTCCCAATTCTTGATCTAATATTCTGGTTTTCTATTTAGGGTTTATTTCTCTGTCTGTATTGTGATCTTGATTATTTTCCCTGTATAGTACATCTTTGAGGATTTTCTGTAAAGCTGGTTTGGTGGAGATATATTGTTTCAGTTTTTCCTTACTGTGGAAGACTTTTATTTGACCTTCGGCTATGAATGACAGTTCTTGGTTGGTAGTTATTTTTATTTAGGGTTTAGTATACCTCATTCCAGGCTCTCCTTGCTTTCATGGTCTCTTCTGAGAAGTCTAGGGTAATTCTGATTGCTTTTTGTGATTATTTTCTTCTCCCTAAGAGATTTAAGGATTCTTTCCTTGAACTCTATTGATCCTGTTTTGATCACAATGTGTCGGTGGGATGTCCTATTCTGGTCTGGTCGGTTTGGGGTTCTAAATGCTTCTTGTATCTGTATATGCCTATCCTGCTAGATATTTGGGAAGTTCTTGGCTAATATTCTGTTAAATAGGTTGCCTATTCCATTAACTTCTTTCTCCAGGTTTTCCTCAATACCTATTGCACTTCCTGATTGTGTCTTGGAGCTCCTGGAGTGATCTGTTTTGTCGATTGGATTGGTTTTGTATTTTTTTTTAATTTTTATCCATAGATTCTAGAGAATCTTCAGCTCCTGAGATTCGATCCTCTGCTTCATCTAGTCAGGACTGTAAGCTAGCTACTTGATTTGGAATCTTTTCGTTCTGACCGGTCTTTCCTGATGATTTCCATGTCTTAGTTATAATTATCTTGTCCTGCATGGACTTCTTTACTTCATTAATTTGGTTTTGAGTGCTGTCTCTCAAATCTTTTAGTTGGGTAGCTATCTTTTCATTTGACTCTTGAAGTTCATTTATCTTTCTATTTTCGAGGCCATGAAATCGTCTATTACTTTATGGAAGGATTGATGTATTGATTCAAACTTTTCATTTAACATGTTTATCAGTAGACTTTGTAGAGCATTTTGAGGGTTCTCTTCTATGTCTTTGATTGACTGCTCTGTTTCTTGCTTGTTTTGAGTGGGAGATAAGACTCCATTGTTTGCCATCTTTCTTGTGTTTTTTCTGCCCATTTGGATTGGGAATGCCAATCTACAAGCACCTGTGAGCACCGTTTAAGACCCAAAGCAGACCTTACTAATCACTGTTGTGTAAATCTTAGAAGTTCACAATTATATACAGATAGCTTGTATACCTGTATATAAAATTAAATTTGGTGTTCCTAAAGAATACAATTTCAGTATAACAACCAATCCTGCGCCCTGTATTCAGTAGTTACTTATTTACTGTTACAACCCTATGAGCAATTTTTGTTTTTATATTAAGTTCTTTTTGGACTGGCTGGCTTTCTCTATGAACCCCTTTGGTTCACTCGGATTGAACAGGGATACCCTCTATCCAATAACCCGGGGTCAATGGAATCTGGAGGTCCTGGAAGTAAATCAGGAATGTAAGTTAGAGATAGTGAAGAGAATTGAATAAAATGTATGGGGGTGATGGTGGTGATGATTTTGGTTAGTTTCAGTGATGTGGAAATGTGGAGAAGCGTAGAATCAGTAGAAAGAACAAGGTTGAAATGATAGACAATGGGGAGTTAGCAGAAAAGAGTGAAGGTATTAGTCATAGGAAAGTAATTTTAAAGAAAGAAAACGTGAAGAGAGAAATAAAGAAAAAATACTGGAAGACAAATGCACAAAACACAAAAAAAATTATCAAAAAAACCCCAATAAAACAAACAAATAAAAATGGAAAACAAAAAACCAACGATGTCTCAGAAATGAAAAGAAAAAAAATAAAAATGTTTTTTAAAAAATGGAGTCTTCCTTGTTTGGGTGGGCTTTCTATAGTCTCTGGTTTCCTTGTGATGGTCTGCAGTCTATTTTTCTGCTTGGCTGCTTTGACTTGCTTTCAGTTTTCAGGGGGTGGATCTGCTCTGACCCTTCTCCCCTGTTAGTGAAATCCTGGGGCTCTGTGGTTTGCACAGCTTTCAGGTAGGACTTGGGTGTCCTCTGTAGATGGGGGACGTGAACAGTCTTGGGAACCGTGGCTCCTCCCATCTGCTGTGGGGCTGCTGCCTTTAACGCCTGGCTTTTAATAGGCTGTGGACTCAGCAGGGCGGGTGCCTCTGGCCTGGTTTACCTGGCTGAGAGTCGCTGGCCTGGGGGAGGTTCCTCCCTCCTGGGCGGGGCGGCCTCCTGGGCAGAGCTGGCTATGGAATTCAGCTCTGTTTCTGGCTGGTAATTGGGCTTTCTCTGTGATGGGACCATTTATCTATCTCGGGAAATGTTTGTTCTGTCTGGTTGTTCCTTGCCACCGGTAGCTGCTCGCCACTTTCGGTTTTAATTAAGAAATTCCGGCGGGCAGGGCGGACACCTCTGGCTGAGTTTACCTGAGTGTGTGAACCACGGCCTGGGAAGTACCAATGGGAGACTCTTAATGGAGATTTTTCCTCATAGGCTTGTTTGCTAATAAAGCATCAGAACTTCTGTGCCGAGGCTAAGTTTCCCACTGGTCAGAGAAGTTATTCCCCCACAACATCTGGCCATTTTCTATATATGTGGTGCTGGGGAATCCAACCCAGGGCTTCATGTATGCGAGGCAAGCACTCTTGCCACTAGGCTATATTCCCAGCCCTCTATTTCTTTTTCTGTACTGTAACTTGAACTCAGGATGAATGCACTGTTCCTTAGCTTTCTCCTTCAAGGCTAGCATTCTACCACTTGAGCCACAGCTCCACTTCTGGATTTTTGCTGGCCAACTGGAGATAAGAATCTCATGGACTTTCCTGTTTGGGTTGGCTTTGAACCATAATCCCCAGATCTGAGCCTCCTGAGTAGCTATAGGCATGAGCACCAGCACCTGGTTTAACTTTCCTACTTTATGGTGACTTATGAAAGTTCATTGCTAGAATTTGACTCCTGTTTATATTTTTGGTTTCATCTTCTGTAATTCACACACACACATTCCATTTTGATTATATGACTTTACAGTTGCTCAAAAATGTTGATGAAGGATGTATGTCTAATTGCCTTTGAGAGTTTTATTATCTCTTAGGTGCTCAAAATTAAAACATCTAAACCTGTTGTGGAGGTGATGCTCAAAGAGGCCTTTCCTGATGCTCTTATGTGTAGTAGTCGCTTGCTCCCAATGTTCTATGTAAGATACTGTTTTATATTTTGTGATAAATATTATATAAATATAAAATTACTGCTCTTACAAATATTCCTTTATTTTTATTTCACCCTAAAATAGCAATTATTTACCTGTATTTGCTTCCTTGAAATTGGCCACTCCATTAATAAAACAAATGACCTTTTTTTCCTTCTTCTTCTTTATTGTCAAAGTGAAGTACAGAGGGGTAACAGTTTCATATGTAAGGCAAGTACATTTCCTATACAACTTGTTACCTCCCCCCTCACTTTCCCCCATCTCTCCCCTCCCCACTTCTCTCTCCCCATGAGTTGTACAGTTGGTTTACACTAACTGGTCTTGTAAGTATTGCTATTGCAATGGTTTGTCTTTTTAACCTTTGTCTTTCAATTTTGGTATTCCCTTTCCCTTCCCAAGTTTCAATACATGTATATACAGTATCTGGAGTACTAAGATCAGTTACAGTAATAGCAGGGGTAAAGCCACAGGAAGGGAATACAAGAGAAAAAAAAAGGTATGGTTTCACATGGCATGTTGGAAAATAACTACAACAATGATATACCACTTAAACAAATGACCTTTTGTTTGGAAATAATCTATTTTATTTTATCTGCACTATCTGGCATGCCATATATGTCCAATAAATACATTATTGTGCTATCAAAATAACATTTTTACCTATTAAAGTTAACTGTTAACTTCAGTGTTCTATTAATGGTTAATTCAGTGTTCTGAGAATTTCTCAAAGCTACATTCCAGTCTGAGGCCTCAATGAAGACTTTCATTGTGCATTTAGAAATTGGTGCTTTATAATGAAGGAAGGGGTGGCATTGATCAAGGTGCATTGCACTCAGAAATGGAGACATTGAAATGGAACCCCCTTATATAACTACTTGAGATTCCCTCCCTATTAAAAAGGAGAAAGAGAGTAAAGGAGAGAAGGAAAGAAAGCAAGGAAGGAAGGAAAGAAGGAAGGAAGGAAGGAAGGAAGGAAGGAAGGAAGGAAGGAGGGAGGGAGGGAGGGAGGAAGGGAGGGAGGGAGGGAGGGAGGAAGGAACAAACAAAGGGGAATTAGTAGTTTATCCCATTTTGTTTCAAATCATTTTTTGTACTGTCCCTGGGGCTAGCATTCTACTATTTGAACCATTTTTCTAGTTCCAATTTTATCCAGTTTTAGAATCACATACTGAAATATTTATTCAAGAAAATGCTATGAATTTTCTCCAACTAATTTTCTCTCTAGAAATTTCTGGAATATTCTTGTGAAATAATTCATAAACCTGGGAAACGTGGACATGGGACTCAGATAAAATAGCAGTGTTCATGCTTCCTGGCGTGCTGTGGTGTGTTATCTCTCGGTGTTAGGTTTTGTTGCTGACACCTTGCACACAGACCAGCTCCTGCTGCTGCTGTGCCATGAAAGCATATTCAGATTGCTTGGTTCCCAGACCCCACCTCCACCAGGCTTCAACCAGAATACCAACAGCTGTAATCCCAGCTGCTCAAGAGGTTGAGATGTGAGGATCACAGTTCAAAGCCAGCCTGGCTTTGAAGTCCACAAGACTCTTATCTCTAATGTGGTTCAAGTGGTAGGGCACTAGCCTTGAGCAAAAGGAGCACAGAGTCAGTGCCCAGGCCCCAAGTTCTAACCCTAGGACCTATGCACTTGCACACACACACACACACACACACACACACACGGAGCTGAGGCTGGTCCTCTTCCAGTGTGACCAAGTTGCTGGTGGATTTCTGCTCCTGTGACCCTAGGACAGAGCCTCAGGTTGTTGATTCTGAGCTTCAGCTCACCACACAGTGTGTGCGGCTGCCATACATAGCTCCTCTCCCACAGATTTTCCAAGGACACTTTGTATTATGTGAAGGGGAGGGTGAGAGCAAGCAAGAAACAGACACAGAGAAGGAAAGGGAAAGGTAAAAGGAAACAGGGAGGGAGGGAGATAAAGGAGAGAAAGGAGGAGAGAGAAGGAGAAAAAGGGAAAAGGAGGCGGGAGACAGAGAGAAGGAGACAGACAAAAGGGGGGAATGTGACACAAAAGGAGAGGGAGGGCAAGACAAAGAAGACAGAGGGAGGAATGAAACTGGAGGGAGAGGAAGAAAGAAAGGGGGGAGAAGGAAAGAGACCTAGAAAGAGGGATGGAGGGAGAAAGATAGCAACAAAGAAAGAGACAGGAGAAGAGAGAAAGGAAAAGGAGAAAAGAAGATGGCTAGGGAGAGACAGAGACAGAGAGGAAAGGAGGATGGGGGAGGAAGAGGGAGGAGGCAGAAAGAGCGGAGGGGGAGGAGGAGCGGGAGAGGGAAAGATGGGGAAGGGGGCTCTTGAGACTGCTGAATTCTATTAGCAGGAAATAGGTTAATAAAATGGCTCAGGTACAAATTCTTGTTACTTTTCATGACCAAAAAGCCAGCATAATTCAAAGGGCCAAACCAAAGGCTAGGAGGAAGCCAGGAAACTCAGGCCAGGCATGGTGGCTCATGCCTGTATTCATCATAGCTACAGAAGAGGCTGAGATGTGAGGATTACTGTTTAAAATTAGCCCAGACAGAAAAGTCCATGAGACTCTTACCGCATTGACCAGCAAAAGGGCCAAAGTGGAGCTGTGCCTCAGGTGGTAGAGCTCCAGTTTTGAGTATAAAAGCTGAAGGACAGCACCGGGGCCCTGAGTTCAAGCCTTAGTGTGCGTGCGCACCAGAACTCAATAGTTGCCTGTCTGGTTTCAGAATGGCTGAAGAGCCTTGACTCCTTTATTTCTTCTTGTTATCCTTCAGAATCAGAATGTCTATAGCCTTTCCTCTGTCCCCATCCAACCACTAAATATTGATGATGAGGGGCTGTGTGTTTTACAGATTCACAAACCAAGAGGCCCTGTACCCCAGGAAGGCTGGGGCTAGGATCTGATGTGGAACACAGATTCTGGGATTTGAGAGATGTCATATAATGAGATGTGGTGTTTTAAGCCTTGAGAATGGGTGACTTTGTTTAGAAGGTGACAAATGCACAAATATTTGAGGCTATCAGTCAGATTACAGCAGGGATTTAAAAAAAAATAGTTTTGTGTGCTGGTACTGGGCCACAGTACACACTACCCACTAACTTGGGCAGTATAATTACTCACTGATATAATAGCTTTTTGTACTTTTACATATTTCGAAATATTTATATGAAAGCACCTTTAAAACTTTTTTCTCTTTTCATTTTAAGGACTTTATCATATCTTGTCTTTTTATAGGATTTACTTATTTTCACCCGTGTCTCTGTGTGTGCTACCAATGCTACCCCAATGTAAACTTATGGCCACCAAACACAACTCTGATTCTTTTAACCTTGGAGTAAGAGTCACAGACATGTGTCTTAACTTACTGCACACTTGAAGTCTCTGCTGCAACTCTGCCATGACAGGCCTGCTATAAAAAACCCAACTCAAATTTTGGAAGTATACATAGTGCTGAGTCTTTCAGAACTGAGCTACTTGAGGCAGGCAGAGCCAGGGCAGGAGCACTGGAACACCACCAGTGATTCCCAGATATGGCTAGGCTGGACAGGCATGGGGAGACACCCATGCTGAGGAGATTGCGGAATGTACTTCATTTGTTCCATGAGCAGTCTCCCATGCAAGAGAGACAGAATAAGGAATCACCAGTAGTGAAACCAGGCAGTTTGAGAACAGACTGTGGAGGCAGCTTCTTGTAGCCACAGACCGCCACAGTCCACGCAGCTACCATACATGTCGACCTGCATATGCCAGTACTGAAGCTAGAACTAAGGGCTTTGCCTTCTTTCTTGGCCTTTTGCTCCAGGATAGCACTCTACCACTTGCACCACAGCCTGACTTCTGATTTTTGGTGGTTAATTGGAGATAAGAGTCTCATAGACTTTTCTTCCTAGATTGACTTTGAACTGTAATGATCAGATCTCAGCCTCCTGAGCAGCTAGAATTGCATACCTGAGTCATTAGCACCTGAAAAAATATACGAAATGAAATTCCTTTAAAGTACTGTTCTAATCAGGCATAGGTGACTCATTTCTGTGATAATAGCTACTCAGGAGGCTGAGATCTGAGGGTTGAGGTTTGACACCAGCCCAGGAAGGAAAGTCCATGAGACTCTCATCTCCAATTAACCAGCAAAAAAACCAGAAGACGAGCTGTGGCTCAAGTGGTAGAGCACCAGCCTTGAGCAAAAGAAGCTCAGAGACAGGGCTCAGCCCCTGAATTCAAGTTCCAGGACCAAAAACAAAACAAACAAACAAGAAAATATGTTCTCAGGAGTCTGAGATCTGAGAACTGAGGTTTGACATGAGCCTGAGTAGACTATCTCTAACCGCCAAAAAGCCAGAAGTAGAGCTGTGGCTCGAACAGTAGAGCAAACCCAGGCCCTGAGTTCAAGTCTCAGTACTTCCCCCCTCCCCCCACAAAACATACTTCTAGCAACTGTCTTGTGACATTGAGGCTGGCTTTCTCACCTCACTCAGCACTGTGGCTACTGTGACTGTTCACACACCTTGGATCAGGAGAGTGGAAATAGAACATTCTCTTGCTCATATTCTGATTCTGGGACAGAGCTGTCCGGGCTGCTGTGAACAACACAGCAGCGGAGGCTCCAGCAAAGATGACTGTCTTAGCCCAGGATGATTCAGTTAACTTGCTTGTTCAAAAAACATCTCCCTATTTTTTACCCTGGTGGCCAGGATGCTAGCTTCTGAGTGGAGCTAAGAAAAAAGTTTGCTGACTGGGAAGAAAAATGGGTGGGATAGCAGAAAATGGCAATGACTTTGACAAACAGTTCTTAGGAGGTACTGAATGGGCTCTGTCTTCCTGTGTATCACCCTGGGTCTCCCTTGAGGAAACATGTTTCTCACCTTCTTTGGGGCCCTGGCTCTTACTCTCATTCAGAGGTGGAGCCTGCATGATACAATCCCACAACATGGCTGTCATTATTCAGTGGAAAGCCTCCCTGCATTTTGGCCTGTGATATCTTAATTTTTATTTACAATATGGACATGACCTGGCCTTTTTGTTGTTGTTATTTAAGTTCATAGGTAGTTTAAATTATTGGGAAATTTGGAAAAGCTGTATCTGATATGGTATCAGCCACAGTTACAATTTATAGCTGTATAGTTTATAACTCCTCCTCCCCTGTTTTAATGAAAGGCCAAGGATTATTAGCAGGCCCAACCTCTTGGATACATTCTCCACATAATTCAGAGTTGTGTCTATCCATTTTTTCTATCTCTATTTATTATTAGAAAAAATATGCAGGAAATGGTGCTTGGTGAATACTGTGTATTTTGTTTATCTCTCTCAGTTTAAAGTTTCCCAGAACAGTGAGCGACCCCATTAGTTTTCTGGAGGGAATCCCTCTAGGCACCTCACCTGCTTTCTGGTGATCACGTGTGGGCCCCCTTGTTCTCATGCAGTGGGATTTGTGAGTCTCCTGGATTGTGAGTATACAAATGGAGAAAGCTTGACAGCGCTGCTGAGTGCTTCAATGGCTCAAAACAGTATGGCTCAGGGGAGCTGCATGTGACTATATTTTTGGTAACTCCTTCATTTGGTCTCAGAGGCTGTTGACCAATTTACCGGTTTCCCCATGGATATAACCCGCCAGATCCATCTGTCAGAGCAGAGCCACGCCCTCTTGTCTGGAAAGGCTTTGCTTCCTCTTCTTCCTCCTCCTCTCCTTCTTTGTGTTGTTTCTGGGGCTTAAACTCAAGGCTTGGACACTTTTTTTGCTCAAGGCTAGTGCTTTACAGCTTGATCCACAGCTCCACTTCTGGCTCTATTGGTCATTGATTGGAGATGAGAATCTTTGGATTTTCCTGCCCAAACTGGCTTTGAACCATGATCTTCAGATCTCAGCCTCCTGAGTAGCTAGGGTTACAGGTGGGAGCCACTGGCACCCAGCTTTTTTTTGTAAGAAATCAAAATCTATTTCTTGAAGTCCTAGCATCTGTTCAACCAATACTTCCTACAATATTCCTACAGTATCTCAGACTCCTAAAGTTGAAAGCATCAAACACATTATCTTTCAGAGTTTTGGGACATTTGTTTTAATAAGGTTTTCAGGTACTTCCATTCTTTCTCTTCTGTCCTTGTCCTGTGCAGGTTTTTTCTCCACAATAGAAAGCAGCAGTCTTTATTTCAGGTTACTTGTTCCATAACCAAGCCATTTCCTTCTCTTTGAGTAAAGCTTCAGAATAGAGCGCCAAGACACATGTGCAGTGAGCACCCATTTCCTCACTCAATGCTACCTCAGCGCTGCCTCAGGCAGCACTGCAAATTCAAGATGAGAATTTTATTCATTTATTTTATTATTTTTTGTGTGCCAGTCCTGGAGCTTGAACTCAGGTTTGGGCTCTCTCCTTAGGTTTTTTTGCTTAAGGCTAGCACTCTACCCCCAGAGTCACCATTCCACTTCCAGCTTTTTGGTGGTTAATTGGAGATAAGAGGCTCACAGACTTTCCTGTCTAGGCTAGCTTCAAACCATGATCCTCAGATCTCAGGCTCTTAATTAGCAATGAAGACAGGTGTGAGCCGCAGGTACTCAGCTTTAAGGTGAGGATTTTTTAATGGCTTGTATAGATTTGGCTGCAAACTGGCATGGGCTCTGGACTACTCAAGCCCTTAATGAGTTGGGTGCTGCTGCTTACCATAGATGATCAAAAAGAGAGTATGTTAGGCTGTGGCCCGTATGACTATTCAGCTCTGTTGAAATAACATAAAAGTGTTGTCTAGTGCACACAGGAAGCTAAATAAGCTGGGCCAGGTTCAAACTGAATTAAAATGGAACCCAGACCTGAAAAGTCCCTGAGCAGATGAAGCTGGTGGGGCCTCAGAAGTGAACTCAACTTTGCTTGATTTGCAAACTTGAGTGAAGCTTATTGAAGCAATCTTGTAATTGTCCAGATGAAAGTAAAACAAATCATCTTAGCCACTTAGGAGGCTGAGACATGAGGATCAAAGTTTAAAAGCCAGCCCAGGCAGAAAAGTCCATGGGACTCTTATCTCCAATTAATGAGCACAAAGCCAGGAGTGGAGGTATGGCTCAGCGGTAGAGCACTAGACTTGAGCAAAAATACTAAGTGAGAATGCAAAGCCTCGAGTTCAAGCCCCAGGACTACCACAAAAAAGGAAGAAGGTAACAAACTCCTATACCAAGTAACTTTATAGTGGAGTAAGCTTAATAAAGCAACTTTATAACAATAAACAGATATTTTCTTTGTTTGTCCTCCCCTTTCGCTCTATAAAAGCCTCTTTTGCTTCTTCAGCAGAGTCCCCCAAACCACTTGTGGTTTAGCATTGCCCAATCCATGAATCATTGTTTGCTCAAAAGAAGCTCTTCAATTTTTCATTGTGCCTTGTTTTACCTTTTACCAGCTGTGTTCTTATATGCCTTATTATTATTATTATTACAAAAACAGAGAGCAAGTCACCTTTAGCCCACTGGCTTTTGGTTGTTGTTGTTTGTCCACAGAAGCTACATTGAAATTAGCCTTCAAAGGACTTAACGAAATCATCCAAAGTCAAAGATTTGTAAAGGCCTTCATTAAAGGTTCAAGTCAGGCGCCAGTGGCTCACACCTGTAATCCTAGCTACTCAAGAGGCTAAAATCTGAGAATCATGGTTAGAAGTCAGCCCAGCAGGAAAGTCCGTGGGACACTTATCTCCAATTAACCACCAAAAAGCCAGACGTAGAGGTGGTGCTCAAGTAGTAGAGCATTATAATTGTGCAAAAAAGCTCAGGGACAGCACCTAGGTCCTGAGTTTAAGCCCCAGGCCCATCACAAGAAAAAACAAAAAGGTTGGGAGTGGTGCTGTGGCTCAAAGTGGTAGAACACTAGCTTTGAGCTGAAGAGCTCAGGGACAGTGCCCAGGCCCAGAGTTAAAGCCCCATGACCAACTCCCTCCCACCCCATCAAAAAAAGAAGAATCCTTAGGACAAAAAGGTTCATAGCATAAACATGGATACTGGCTTGACCAAGTACTTGTATGCCTTGTTTTGTTTTGTTTTATGGGTAAATTCCATTTTGTAAATTTTTTTTCTAGAAATTCACGGTCTGTTGCACTAACAGCCTCTTTGTTTTTTATCCAAGGTCAGCAACAATTGAAAAATCAAACAAAGAATTTGGTTGGCACATAGAAGCCAACTTTTATTGGGAGAATGGAACCTCTGGTTTTTAACTAGTCATGTGAGCTGTGTATGTGTGTGTGAATGCGTGTGTGCATGTGTGTGTAGGACTTGAACTCAGGGTCTAAACTCTTGCTTACCTTCTTCACTCAAGGGTAGCACTCTACCACTTAAGCCACACCTCCACTTCAGGTTTTTTGCTGGTACACTGGAGATAAATGTGTTATGCCCAGGCTGGCTTCAAACCAAGATCCTCAGATCTCAGCTCCTTGAGTAGGATTATAGGCGTGAGCCACCAGCATATAGCTCTCCAATGAACTTCTTAATACTGAGTTGCAAACTCAGAATTCTCTGAAAACTCATGTTCCTGTTGGCAGTTTGCTTTCAAGAGAGAGAAAGGAGACAGAGGCCTATCTACTTGATTGTTTCCACACATTTACCACCCAGGCTGGCAGCCTCACGTCGCATGGGCAGGTTGGGGGAGAACCAAGAGGATCCTGAGTGCTTTGCCAGCCGGCCTTCCTCCCAAAGGACAGAGGAGGTGGCAGGAGCAAGGAGGCCAGTGCTGGCCATGATTTTGAAAGGACCATTTTGTACACTGTGAATGAAACACTGAAAATAAGTGTGCATTAGTGGCTCACCCCTGGCATCCTAGCTACTCAGGAGGCTGAGATCTGAGGACTGTGATTCAAAGCCAGCCTGGGCAAGCTTATCTCCAGTTAACCAGGAAAAAGCCAAAAGTGGAGCTGTGGCTCAAGTGGCAAAGTACCAACCTTGAGCAAAGAACAGCTCTGGCACAGTGCACAGGCCCTGGTTTCAAGTCCCAGTATCGACACCACAAAAAGTAAAGAAAGAAACCTTACTAAAGTGCTAGCATAAATGAAGAAAGCTAGTCAGAATCTGAGGTTGAATGACAGCTACAGAATTACCTCAAATCTTTTAAAAATAATAGTTCTGCTCTGTGGCTCACCAAAGAGTAGGGGGAAATCAACAGTGTTCTCTAAAGAATTTCACGAAGTTCTAGGTTCTTACTGTGCAATGAATTCTTTTGTAACAACCCCAAACCTTTGAGAGTTACATAGTACAGCACCTAACACAGGAGAGAGCAAGTAGGAGCTCTTAATAGTGTTTTTACAAGTAAATGAATATTCATGGGAGATGGGAGAAAGGCAGTCAGCCAATCAGGGCCTTGTGGCCATGGACCCAGCAGAGCCAGGCAGAGCTGGAAAGTTGACACCTGCTTGACAATGAAATGGGGGAGAGGCAGCTACACAGGAATGAGGAAGTAAAGAGGGCTAAAAGAATAAGGAAATAAGGACAGGACAGGAAAGCTTTGGTATCACAACTTTATAGACGACAGAAAGCCATCTTCAAGGACACTAATCCTCCCTGTTTAACCCCAGCTGAGTGCTATAATGAGGAAGATGGCTGAGATGGGCTGAAGGGCTATCTTCACATAACATGTTCATGCCACACACTCTCTTCCCCATCATGTTTACCATTGCTTGGGAATTGCCAGAATTATTCTCCTGCCAGGTGCAAAGATCAAGTTTATTGAGCTATCCTAAACTTTCTGGTAACATGACTACTCATTGAAGATCGTGATTTTCTAACTTCGTTATCATGTTTAATAAGTTAGCAGTCAGGTACTGATAGTTCATGCCTGTAATACCAGCTACAAGGGAGGCTGAGATCTGAGGACTGAGGATCAAAGTTCAAAGTCTTACAAGTTCAAAGTCTTACAGCCCAGGCTGTAAGACTCTTATCTCCAATTAGTTGGAAATGGAGCTGTGGCTCAAGTGGTAGACCATTAGTCTTGAGCATAAAAAGTTCAGGTGGAATTGGAGGCATGGCTTAATTGGTAGAGCGCTTGCCAGTGAATGAAAGCATTAGGTAAAAAGAAAGAGAAAAGGCTCAGGGACAGAAGCCAGGCCCTGAGTTCAAGCAAGAACAATGAAAAGGAGAGGAAGAAGGAGAAAAAGGGAGGAGGAAGAGAAGGAAAGAAGGAAGAAAGAAGTAGAAGGAGGAAAGAAAGAGAAGGAAGGAAGGAAGGAAGGAAGGAAGGAAGGAAGGAAGAAAGGAAGGAAGGAAGACTGTTGAAGGAAGGAAGGAAGGAAGGAAGGAAGGAAGGAAGGAAGGAAGACTGTTGAAGGAAGGGAGTGAGGAAGGAAAAGTTGTTAGCAATATCCTTCCTGATGGTACTGTATCTCAAAGGATCAGGTTCTCAAGCTCATAAATTCCTGGATTTATCTTATGTCCCGTTGTTCTAATTAATTTATTCTAGAAAGCAATTGATCAGCAAAAAGGCAAATCAATCCCAATATCTAATGCATAGTTGACAGTCACAGTCACTTCTGTAACTAGGAACCAATAAAAATTCTAGTTAACCAAGGGACATCTACGTGTGTGAGTGTGTGTGTGTGTGTGTGTGTGCATTCGCACATGCATGCATGCACCAGTCCTGGGCCTTGAACTCAGGGCCTGCACTGTGCCTGAGCTTTTTCACTCAAGGTTAGTACTCTACCACTTGAGCCATAGCTCCAATTCCAGCTTTTCAGTGGTTAATTGGTGATTAAGAGACTCAAGAATTTTCCTTTCCAACTGTCTTTAAACTGTGATCCCGAGATCTCAGCCTCCAGAGTTGTTAAGATTACAGGAATGAGCCATTGGCACACAGCAACTTATTTATGTTTTAAAAACTGTTGTTCCTGAACCTTTCACAAACTTGAGAAATTATAGAGGCTCCTTTAAAAAGGGAAAATAAAATAGGAGGAAAAAAGTTTCCTATTTTCCTTGGTTTCTTGCCTAAGAAGATTAGTGTAAGAAAATGTAAATAGACCACAGGAAGCTTTAGAGACTGAGCTCCTTGATTGGAAAAATGGAAACTGTTTTTTACAGAAATAAAGTAATTCGATGAAAATACAAAATGCAGTTGGTTATCATTTTAAAAAGTTAGTCTTTTGGATTATGGTTTCTTTGATAGAGATAGAGGACAACTGTGGCATGGGCCATTCCAAGTGTATTTCAAAAAGCAAATTAAATGGGAAACTGTTTTCTCTCTTATTAATGTCTTGTACTTTTCCTGTTTGTGGAACGCCCACGGAAGGAATAAGCAAAACTCCCCTGGATTGTTTTCAAAGAAGGAAGGATGAATGCGAGAGGGAGTAGACCCTAAAAGGGAAAAGAATTCCATTTGAAGAAATAATGCTCCCTCCAAGATTGAAGCCATTTATACACCAAGAAGTAACACTTTGCTTACATTGATAGTGCCAACCTTTTCAATAGAAAAGAATCCCAAAGATAGTAGAAAATGGAAAAGATTTATTTAGTAAAATGACATTATAATGCTACCTTGCATATTATCCTTTCTTTTTTGTGCTGGTCCTGGGATTTGAACTCAGGGCCTAGGTTCTGTCCCTGAGATTCTATTGCTCAAATCTAGTGTTCTCCACGTAAGCCACAGTTTCAGCATTTTTAAAAATAGTTTATTGGCGGTAAGGGTCTCACAGATTTTCCTTCCCCAACTGGCTTCAAATTGGTATCCTTAGATCTGAGCCTCATGAGTATCTAGGATTACAGGTGTGAACCACCAATGAGTGCCAGGCTTACAATTTCTTTTCTTTCTTCCTTCTTACCACCACCTTCTGTCTTGTACAGGTAACAGAACTTAAGTTCACAGTCTTATGATGACACTTAGCTTTATTACTCAAGGCTGGTGCTCTACCAGTTGAGCCACACCTCCACTTTTGACATTTTTTTGGTAGTTCATTGGAGCTAAGAGTCTAACAGACTTTCTGGCCCGGGCATGTTTCCAAGTAGGATCCTCAGATCTCAGCCTGCTGAGTAGCCAGGATGAGCCACTAGTACCATTGGCTCTTGATTGTTTCTTTTTTTCTTTCTCCTTCCTCCTCCTTCGTGCTGGTCCTAGGGCTTGGACTCAGAGCCTGGGAACTGTCCTTGAGTTTTAGTGGTCAAGGCTAGCACATGAAAGTCTCATGGACTTTCCAGCCTGGACTGGCTTTGAACCATGATTCTCAGATTTCAGCCTCAAGTCACTTGGATTAAAGGCTTTTGCCACTGGTGCCCACCAGTTATTATTATTATTATTATTATTATTCTCTTAGATATCTGTCAACCACTACTACACTCCCCGCCATCTGTCCATCTCCATTCCTCTTCTTCCATTTCTAGTCTCATTGAACATTGTATCATCTCTTGCTGAGATTCACCTAAGTTCTTTTACTTTTTTTGAGCACACTTTAATACAAATATTCATTGCCATTTTTTTTGGATCTGTGACAGCAGATATGGCCATAAGCCAGACATGGTCTCTATTTCCTGGAATTTATTGTGAAAAGGGTTTGTCATATCTGAAGGGATACCTGGCCCTTCGCTGCATGTGGGGAATTCTACTGTTAGTGAAATGCAGTTGTACTCAATACTTTCCAGATTATCTGTGACTGCTTTGTGTTATAAGAGCTAAGTTGAGTAAAACTAAAACTCAACAATTCACAGTATTCACCATGGCTGAGTTACAGAAGCAGCCTCAATGGATGAGTGGATCAAGAAAATGTGGACCTATACACACGGAATCTTACTCATCCATCAGGAAGAATAAGATGATGATATCTGCAGGGAAATGGATGCACCTGGAAAAATGATGTTAAGTGAAGTAAGTGTCAGGCTCTGAGAAACAAAGGACACACTTTTTTTTTCTCATATGTGGAAGTTAGATCTAAATGATTGGTATATGTGAAAACATATGCAGGGTTTTATACACACACACATATATACAGTCGCAAATGGACTGAAGTATGCTATTGCAGGGGAAGATTCTATTGGTGTAATTCCTATGAACGATTAACTTACAGTTTAACAAAATTAATTCCAGGAAGCTAAAATATGTGTTGGGTGGAGATGGTGAGGTCAAGGACAATGTACACATGGGACAATGGGAGCAGGTAACTTGAGGGGAGAGGTGGGGGAGAGCAAAGAGCAATGGAGGGGGTGACATTGACCAAGATGCACTGTACTCATAAACACAAACAGGTTGAACTGAAATCCCTTCATACAACTAAAGATAATAATAATAACAATAGTGATAATAATGAGACTTTTATTTATGTCAGCAAAGCTTGAAATATTTACCACCTGGTTCTCTGTAAAAAATCTGCCAGCGTCTTTTGTGAGTATACCCACATGGTGCTGGGGCTTGACGGCAGGGCCTGGGTGCTGTCTCTGAGCTTCTTTCACTCAAGATGGTGATCTACCACGTGAATCACAGCTCCACTTCCAGCTTTGGTGGTTACTTGCAGATACGTTTTTCATGGAGCCAGGCATTGGTGGCTCCCACCTGTTATCCTAGCTGCTCAGGGGCCTGAGATCTGAGGGTTGAGGTTCAAAGCCAGCCTGGGTAGGAAAGTCTGTGAGGCTCTTTATCTCCAATTAACCAGCAAAAAGCTTTAAGTGGTAGAGTACCAGTCATGTTCACAAGAGCTCAGGAATCATGCCTGGACAGTGCCTAGGCCCTGAGTTCACACCCCAAGACCAGCACAAAAACAAAAGCAAAAGCAGAACAACCAGAGTTCATGTTTTTTGTTTTTTGTTTTTTCCTGCCCTAGCTGGCTTTGAACTGCTGAGTAGCTAGGGTGACAGGCATGAGCCACTGTTACATGGCTGTTAAAATTTTCTCTTGACTAGTTGCATTGGTTATCCATGATCCCAGTAGAACCCTATAACAAACAAGCCCAGAACAGGAGTGGCATGGTGCAGGGTACACATGCTGATCTTAAATGGGGCATGAGCGGGTACTGGGTCAGGTCTGATCTTCTTGGCTGGGTCTCTCATCTGTCTGAGTGTCAGCTGATCCAAGCCTGGTACAGCTAGGGTAAATGAAGTCACTCATCTCTAATCACAAATCTTTTGTAGTTTTATATTTGGCCAGCACTCTCAGTCATGGCAAAGGTACAAAATCAAACAAATCCAATTGTGTAAGTGCTGCTGAAACTTTTGTTTGCATGACATTTGCTTCTATCCTTTGGTTTAAGTGAGTCACACCGCCAAGCTCAGACTCAGTCAGTTTAGCCAAGCTATGTGCCAAGGGCCGTGAAGACAAGGGCAGGGAGGGGCCCCTGTGGGTTGACATACAAAGCCATACTGGCCATTTGCATATCTCTTTTGTTGCATTTTGATTCTCTCATTTTTATTCATCCATATTATTTTTTATACAGAGGTTTCATTATGATGGTTTCACACATGTATATTGTGGACTTTTAATCAGATTTACCTCTCTAATTCTCTTCTTTCTCCCCCCCCCCTTGAAAACAATCTGAATGGATATCATTATTGGGTTTTAATAACAGGTTCATAAAGTGCAAGACAGTCCTATTATGAAGTGGATGTTCCACTCTCCTACTTTCTTCTCAAGTTCTCTAGGCCTTGTTCTTACTCCCTAGTGATTCTAATCTTCCTCCCTTCTTTCCTCCACTTGAGTCATGGCTCCACTTCTGGCTTTTTGGTAGTTAACTGGAGATAACAGTCTCATGGTCTTTCTTGCCTGGGCTGGCTTTGAACCATGATCCTCGGATCTCAGCCTCCTGAGTAGCTAGGATGACAGGTGTGAGCCGTGGGTGCTGGCGTGCTCTGTGGTGCTGGCGGGTCTTCGTGGGAGGTGTACTGTGAGCAGCTTCCTCCATTCCCTGAAATGCCTACTGGTTCCTCAAGGGTATCTTTGGAAACAGAAATTTTGAATTTTAATATTATTATATCAGGTTTTTCTCAAACCTATAGTCCTGGCTACTCAGAGGCTGAGATGTGAAGAGCTCCTGCCAAACCAGGCAGGAAAGTCTGTGAGATGTTTATCTCCAATGAACCACCAAAAACAAACCAAAAAGAGAGACAGAAGTGGAGTTGTGGCTCTATTTCCTTATCATAAAGATTTTTGTTTGTACTTTTTTTTCACCTAAACCTGCATGATCTTTCATATATAGATTGTGGCTCATTTGGCACTGCTTTATGTGAATTTTGAGATAAGCAGAATATATTTTCCTTTGTGGTTATCTATTGAACCAAGCAGTATTTATTAGAAGATTGTTCTTTTTCTACCTCTTTACCAAGTTGCTCTTGTAATTAACCAGATACCAGTATGGATGAAGGAATCTGCTTCTCTTTGACCAATCTTGATGGATATTAAAGCCTAAATTTGCCCAACTTTGGAATTAATAGTGAATCTCTCATTTCTTTCTGGAGAGATGTGAAGATTAAGTTACATGGGTCCCAAAAGTCTTGCCTGAAGTGAATTTTGCTTGGGAATTTGAAATAGCAAAAATAGTTATTTCATACTTCTTATTGGCTGAATACAATAGGGTCAGAATAAATATGCCATGAGGAAATGTGTGTGTGTGTGCACACATGCGTGTGCTAGTCTTGGGGCCTGAACTCAGGCCCTGGGCACTAACCTTGAACTTCTTTTGCTCAAGGCTATTGCTCTACCCCTTGAGCCACAGCTCCTCTCTCAGCTAAGTAGCTTATTGGAGATAAGAGTCTCATGCACTCTCTTGCCTGGGCAGGCTTCAAATGGTTATCCTCAGATCTGAGCCTCCCAAGTAGCTAAGATTACAAGTGTGAGCCATCAGCACCTGGCCCTTAAGAAATGAATTTTGAAGTATTTGTAGCTCCAAACTTTTTTGTCACTTGAATTCATAGAACTTTGTTTATTATAAAGTAATGTCTATTGTCCCTGCTGTGGAGTCTGATGGATAGTTCAGCTAGGATTTATGTAGATACTACTCTCTAGGTTTCCTTGCTAGCTTTCTGTTCTCTAAAGAGTGATATATCCAGAATAATTAAGTGTGGCTGGGAATATGGCCTAGTGGCAAGAGTGCTTGACTTGTATACATGAAGCCCTGGGTTTGATTCCCCAGCACCACATATATAGAAAATGGCCAGAAGTGGCACTGTGGCTCAAGTGGCAGAGTGCTAGCCTTGAGCAAAAAGAAGCGAGGGACAGTGCTCAGGCCCTGAGTCCAAGGCCCAGGACTGGCAAAAAACAACAACAAAAAAATCAACAAAAAATCCAGAATAATTAAGTGTGTAAAAAAGAGAAACCTTGTGATTTGTAGAGTAGTAAGAAATTTGTATCTAAATTTTAAAATGGAAAAATGGGAGCAGAGAAGACATTCCAAACCGCTCAGCTCATTTGGAGATGTGGCTCAACGGACCTGAAAGAAGTTTGCATTAAGTTCATCGGACTCCATTCAGACCAGAATCTGCAGGGATCCATCCCTGTGCATTTGCTGTGAGGAACAGCTATCGAGTGGTGGTGAGATGCAGTGGAACTCTAGCAGGAAACCAGCTTTTTCTGTCTTATCAACTCAGTTCCCTGAGGCTCTTTTATTTGTGAAAGAAAAGCTTGGAAACGCAGGTGCCTGACTTATAATTGCAGATGAGTAAATATATATTCTAGAAGGAAAGACCAAGCAGTCTTGTAGTCCAATTCATTTATGAAATATTTTCCTATGATGACTCTTTAGATAGGTCTTGCTATTAGAAGAATGAGCTACTTTCAAATATTACAATAAGTCCAAAGAAACAGATTTTAACTTAAATCACTGTGACTGCAGGGGATGCGTGCTCAGCAGCCTGTGAAGAAGAGGCACAAAATAAAGTATTGTTCAAAGTTGAAGACAACTGGAAATGGTGAGGGGCAGCTTCAGGTATTTTTCTCTTTGTGTCTCAATTCAAGGAAAGGAAAGGGAGTGAAGAACAAGGCTATGCCTCCACTGGGCGGCAAAAAGAGGTGTTTCTGTAGTGACTGCATCCTACTGATGGTGTTCAATTGCTGTTGTCAATGAATCCCTCCTTAAATCCCTTCTCACAACTTAGTGTGTGTACACTGAAACCCACACTGGTGGCTCATGCCTGTAATCTCAGCAGCTCGGGAGGCTGAGACCTGAGGATCACAGCTCAAAGCTGGCCTGGGCAGCAAACTCTGTGAGACTCTATGTCCAATTAGCCCGCAAAAAGCCAGGCGTGGAGGTGTAGCTCCAGTGGTAGAGTGTTCTAACATAGGAAATTCACAGCAACACCAAACATGGATGAAGGAGCCGCTCAGGCTGCTGGGAGCCGGTGCTCCAGGCTCGGTGGGTGTGTGCTCAGGAGGGTGGGGTAGGTCAGGCCTCCGGCTGGAAGAGGGTGACGCAGATGTAGATTTCCTCCAGGCGACAATCAATTTCCTTTTCCCAGCTTTTCTCCCACACAACCTCTGATAAATAGTGTGGGCTGGGGAGGTGAACTTCTCACCAGGAAGGGAGTGCCCAGCTCCCGCTGACCAGCCCTTCCCAGGCTGACCTGCCGAAAGTCCGTGCACGCACCTAACTTTGGAAAGGTCTCTGCGCGTTATTCAAATGAATCAATTTTCCAGAGCCTGAAAGAGAAAATACCAGAAAGAAACAGCACAGGGCTAGAGGCCAAGCCCTGGAGCATGCGTCCCTGAGGGTGCAGTACTCACTGTGTGAGGCCTGCCCATACTGCAGTCTTTCCACAAATACTACTGCAGTGGTAACAGTTAACACTAAAGATGCCTGCCATCCCTGTGTGTTCCTGGTGCTGGGTGGATTCCTGATGATGGACATTCTTACTGGGGTGACCTTGAACCTCGGTACAGCTTTGATTTGCATTTTGCCATTTTTATTTCTACTTAGCTCTTTTGCCATTTATCAATTGTGCTATTTTCTTTGAGGGTTTAGTTTCTTGAGCTTTCTGTACATCTTATGGTAGGTGGCCTAACATCTTTTATTCCATACACATCTTTGTTGCTTCCTACCTACTTTCTTTGTTGTACAGGAATGTTTCCTCTTGATGGAATCCCACTTGTCCATTTTCTTTCCTAGTTGTTGAGCGGGAGCTCTATTACAGTGTTGAGTAGAGTATAAACTAGTGGAACCACTGTGGAAGGCAATTTTAAGATTCCGCAAAAAACTAAAAATACAGCTGCTCTATGATGCAGTGGTACCACGCTCAGGTGTTTATCCAGCAGATTATAAGTCGAGATATGATAAAGGGATCTCCACACACATGCTTATTGCTGTGGTACTCGCCATAGCCACATTACAGAAACAGCTCAGACATATCCAGACAATGGATGAACAAAGTGGATCAAGAAAATGTATGTATACATATCTGTAATTTCTTTTAAAAATTTAATTAAATTTTTATTTTTAAAATTCTGTGTATATGGAATATATATACATATATGTGTATATGTATATATAATATATATATATAATTTTACTCATCCATCAGGAAGAATATTATATCATTTTCAGGGAACTGAATAGACCTGGAAAAACTATGCTAAGTAAGCCAGGCTCAGAGAGAAGCAAAGACTGAATGTTTTCTCTCATTGATAGAAGTTAGATCTAATTCATAAATATATGTAAACATGCAAAGTCATATGCATTTGTACACTAGGGTATTAACTGAAGCATGGTGTAGGCGGGGGGATTCCTATGGTGTAACTCCTCTGACCAGTTAACCCACAGTGAAACAATGAATCTCAGGACAGGGGGCTTGTGTGGGGAGGGCAGAGGAGGAAAGCAGGTATGTGGGGAGGACAGGGAGATACAGAGAGGAGGGAGAGCAGTCACTCATCATGGTCAATGTGCACAGGTGAACTTGGAGGCACAGAACTTGAGAGGTGGAGGGGGGGCGATGGGGTGAGGGATGGGAGAGCTGACACAGATCACGTTGTACCAAACCCCTTTGCACAATTAGTTGAGGCTAGCACAAACTTTAAAAGTGGAAAACAATGGAATGTTGAATCAAAATTCTCTTGTACAACCATGTGAGACTATACCAAAAAAATATGCAGACCCACCACGTCAGTCCTTTGGCTGCAGTCTTTTGGCACATGGGGTGGGGGGGACAGGGGCTTGACAAGGCCCGGAGAAGGCGGGCAGGGAGGGGGACAGGGGCCTGGGAGGAGAGGGTGGGTGAGGTCAGGGGCCTGAGATGATTAATTAATAAAAACAACAACAGTAATAGTAACTTTTAATGACTCCTGAATTAAAAATGTGAAACCATCTTTGTATAATTTCCTCTTCAAAAAAAAAAAATAGAACTCAGACCAGATACAGACTCATGCGTGTAATCCTAGTTATACAGGAGTCTGAGGTATGAGGATCACAGTTTAAAGCAAGACTGGGCGGACAAAGTTGAGAGATAATTATCTCCAATTAACCAGAAGTAAACAAATGAATAAAAGTGGAGCTGCAGCTCAGTTGGCTCAGTCGAGCAAGAGGCACTGTTTTCATGCCCCAGTACTGGCACCAAGAAATCAGTATGAAATAAACTAAAACCAAACCAAAAAAACACTCAAATAATTATCTTAAGTTCTGTTACCATCAACTCATGTAAATGGTAAAACAGTGAATAGACTTCCAAACCTTGGCAATTTGCTTCCAATGCTTTTGTATCCAAGGTCTTCTTTCTGAAATAATTAGCAGTAGGGATCATTAGAAGCAAGTAACATTTCTGAAACACAAGACTCAAGTTAGTAGCAATCTGGGTGCCAGGGACCTCAGCCTGCCACCTGCCCACTCAGGAAGCTGAAATCTGAGGATAGAGGTTTGCAGCCAGATTGTACAAACAAATATCGTTTTAAATCTCCAATTAATCAGCCAAAGGCTGGAGTGGAGATGTGGCTCAAATGGTAGAGCCCAAGCCTGGTGTGAAAAAAGCTAAGGGAGAGCACGAGGCCCTGAGTTCAGCCAGAACAACAACAACAAAAATGGTAAATATACTATTGCCATTTTAAATGTAATTGTGTATCCAGGAAAGACCAACCTTGGAGACATCAAAAACTATCTACAGTTCACACCAATACCTAAGAAGCAGGCCTTGTCAGTGAAATATCAAGTAGCAATGATGGCTTTAAACCAGCGAGGATTTTCACAAGACTTTCATTTCATTTATAATCAAGGCAGCCTTGAGTTTTTAAAATTTTGTATAAACACACTTTGGCTGGACTCCACCTCCAAGATCCTTTTCCAAAAATCAAAGGAACACATAAGCAAAGTGAAAATAAAGAAGGAAAATTCAGAAAAAAACAGGAGCTTTATTGTCTGGCTTGGCAAAATTTACCTGGGAGCCATTTTCTCCTCTTTCATATACACATACTTCTTCTTCTTTTCAAATCCTTAATTGAAAAATTGAGCTTACAGCAGTGAAAACATATGTTGCTGAGCAGGCAGTGTCTGAGCTCTGGCCTGTGTGGGAACCTGGCGCTCGTGGCTGCTTTGATTTATGGCTGTCATCGCACGGGGCTGCGTGCAGTTATGATGATTTGTGATTTGTTTCTAACTCATTTTAACAAAAAGAATCAACATGATAGATGCATTCCTTCAGATCATACAGAAGCAAGGGGTGGGGGGAGGAAGGGAGGTCCTCCCCAGGTGTGAAGGTTGAACAAAACCTAGGGATGTAAAAATTGAATGCCAGGCCTCTTAGTGTGAAATTCAAAACATTTCTTCTTATGCTGGTACTGAGACTTGAGCTCAGGGCTCAGGATGCTGTACGTCTCTGAACTTTTCCACTCAAGGCTAGTACTCTACCACCTGTGCCAGCCACCAGTGGCTCGAGATGCCTGTAATCCTAACTCCTGAGGAGGCTGAGTTCTGAGGATCATGGTTCAAAGTCAGACCATGTAGCAAAGTTCATGAGACTCATCTCCAGTTAATCACAGAAAAGGCCAGATGTGGTGCTGTGTCTCAAGTAGAGAGTGCTCACCTTGAGGGAAAGAAGCTCAGGGATGGTGCCCAGGCTGAGTTCAAGCTCCAGGACTGGACAAAAAAAAAGTTTTTCTTCAGGAACTGGTGGCTCATAACTGTAATCCTAGCTACTCAGGAGGATGCAGGGTGAAGCCAGCATGGGCAGACAAATCTGAGAGACTCTTACATTATTTTTAAGCAAAAAGCCAGAAGTGGAGGGGTAGCTCAAGTGGTATAGCACTAGGTTCATTTTTTAAAAGCCAAAAGTGAAGGAAAGAGGTGACATTGTCAAAAAAGAAAATGCACTCATTATCTTATGAAATGGTAACTCTCTGTACAGCACTTTAATAATAACAATAAAATTATATCTAAAGAAATTTCCAAAGCTTAATGAAAGCACAAGGCCTTGAGTTCAAGTCCCAAGACCCAGTTTCTCAAAGACAGGAGTTATTTTTAATTCACCTAGCTATCCTCAGGGTCCAGCACCATGCCTAGCACATTATACATCGTTACTGTCACAATTCTCTATAACAAACCACAGCAAAACTTAGCATCCTGGGTAATTTCATTCCCTCTTGGCATGGTTCTGCAGATGTATGGCTTGTTAGTCCAGGCTGAACTTTGCTGGAAATTTTTCCTTTGATCTATCCTAACTTTATGCTGGAGACTATACTGAGCTCTGTCTCTGGGACTCGGGCTGAAGGAGCAACAATAAATTACAAACAGTAACAACAGCAACAACAGATGTCCACAGCAAAGGTAGAAGCATAAGAGCGGGAGGTGAGAAGCATATAGAGCTGTGACGTGTTTGCTCCTATCTTATTCACTAGGACTTCATGGGTCAAAGGACAGCCTGTGAGCAAGCTTGTTGCTCTGTGTGCACAGAATGCAAAGTGAATGATCACTTGGAAAAATCATGGAGAGAATGCAGAGTAAAATCTAGCAAGGGACTCTGCCACCATGGGCACTTAATTAGGGCGTGCAGAATTTTTTAGTTCAAGGTACATGAAACCTACCATGTCTCTTCATGGCACTTTTGGTTTCCGAACTAAAGATGGCATCAAATGTGGTAGTTTTCTTTTTTTTAGAATATTATTAACAGTTGGGCTGGGAATATGGCCTAATGGCCAGAGTGCTTGCCTCGTAGAATATTATTAACAGTTGGTACATGGCACATATTTGCACACCAGTGGGATGTGCATGGGGAGGGGTGGGGGATTGAGCAAGGTGGGTGGGTTTGTAAGCTCTTGAAACATTCTTTTTGAGAGCATATTGTAATTCTTCTCATGACCCTGATAGGAACCCAAAAGAAAAAGAATCAAAACTAGGAAGGATTTATAACTATACCACATAGTAGTTGAGCTCATAAACATATGGAAGCTGTCGTTTGGAGTTTTTTTATTCCAAGGTGATGGTTTGAACCTGTCCGTCTATATCCCAGGCATCACGAATACACTTTTCATTTTAGGATAATCGCCCCCTGTGATGTATCCAGCCCACCTGTGATGACAAAGGCCCTTGGGGACTTCCTGCTTGGCAGAGACCCCCAGCCCACTTTCCAGCCCCACCAAGTGACTGTTACCACATGGACGTGAGTCTGACACACCTGCTTTGAATAACAACTCGCCCGAGCCTCTGGATTTTCAGGTGGTGATTTTTATTGCTTTGCAAAGCATGAAATTTGAACTTGAGTTTTCCCTGATGTCAGATTAGCGAAAGCACCTTCACAGTGAACGAGTTAAATAAAACCACTATTTATGGTGATTACCTCATATTTTAAGAGCCCATTAGAATGATGGAGTTTTCTAAAACAGAAAGAAAGCAGAGAGAGGAATATGAAACTTCGAAAGTTTCAACTGGTCATCTCTGTTAAAATATTAGGTGTTGATTGGCTTACCTGTGTTTTTATGTTACAAACCCCACATCTGGTGGTAGAAGGCAAAGGCCAGAGGCTGGGGTTCTTGTATAGTTTTTAAAGAGACCAAAGATGTTTTATGTTGTAGGAGGGGTCAGGAACACTCGCAGGTGGCACAAGGGCCTTGTGAGCTGCGAGAGTGAGCTCACTTCCCGCGGTATCAAAGAGCCCAGCATGATCCTCGTAAACTCAGCACCTATTTTTAGTGAACACTAGCAATTACAAACCAAACACCACACAGGCAGAGATTTTATTTGGTACCTCATTTTACCAAGGCTGAAATGTAAAGCAAATAAAAGAAAACTACTCTACTTGGTTGCCTGGGGGTGTAATTATCTTATTGGTCCTGGCAACCCCATGCTCACATGAGTAGATTCAGTTAAGAGGTTTACTATTAGCAAAGACAAATTCCTTTGGGTAAACACTGCCTCTAAGACCCAGAAACAAGACTGAGACCAGCTTGAGGCCTGCTGAGGTATAAGGATGGAGAAATAGACTTGTGGACATGACAAAACCCAACAACTTTGACCCACATCTCTCCTCATAAAGCACACATTCAAGTTATTCCTGTACGGTTGCAATCTGTTATGAAATGCTACCTGCAGAAAATCAAAACCATTTTTGTGACTTCCTTGAAGTTTTCTCTTAAATCAATAGATTGGTAATTTTTTTCACTTCTATCTCTGTGAATCAGTAGCACTAAGTGTATGTGTATGAATGTATATGTGTGTATACACTATGTGTATGAAATGAGTGTGTATACACACTGTATGTTCTTGTGTATGTTTCTGTGTATGTGTGTATACACCATGTGTTTGTGTGTGTACACTATGTGTATTTTTATATGTACATGTGTGTATACACTATGTGCATGTGGATATACGTGTGTCAGTACTGGGGTTTAAACTTTAGGGATTTTTGCTTTTGCTTAGCTTTAGGCTCACTCTGGTTGTGGTGGTAATTAACTGGAGATGAGTCCCTCAGATTTATCTGCCTGGGCTGGTTTTGAACCATGATCCACAGGTGTTAGCTTTCTGAGTAGCTAGGATGGCAGGCCTGAGCTACTAGCATTTGGCCAATTTGTAACAGTTTGGCAAATGAGACTTTAGCATCTGTTGATTTAAGCTCAACTATTTCAGTTGGTAACTGAAAAAAAAAAGATGGAAATTCAGAGAAATGAGTGGCTGTTCAGGTAACAAATTGCAGCTCAGTAGCTCCCTGTCAGATGTCTGCTTCTTATCCAGGGCTGCCCCTCACAATAAAACCATGGGGTAATTTGTATAAGATTTTATTGGTCTATAAACTCAAACTGAGAACTGTATTATGAACACAATTCCAATCTTGGATTAAGAATGTGGTCTCTCTTAGTTTTAATCAAGCAATTCCCAGCAGAGAATTTGCTTTGGTCCTTTGCTTAAGAATTTCAAAAACAGAAAAGAAGGAAAAGCTGAGGCACACATGAACATATCGAGCTGCAAGCAGAGGTGACTGCCTACTACCAGAGCTGCAGTTGTGGGCAGTTATGAAAATTTAAATAAAATAAAAAGAATGTAATGCAGCTGATGCCTATGATTCTAGCTACTCAGGAAGCTAAGGTCTGAGGATTGAGGTTCAAAGTCAGCCAGGGCAGAAAAGTCCGTGAGACTCTTACCTTCAATTAACCATAAAGAAGCCAGAAGTAGAGCTGTAGATCAAGTGGTAGAGTACCAGCCTTGAACAAAAAGGCTAAGGGAGAGCTGAGCACAAGGCGCTGAGTTCAAACCTCTGTGTGAGGTCCTGAGTTTAAGTCCCAGCACTGGTACGTGTATGTACATGAACATACACATGCACCTACACCCACAAATCGTCTGAAAATTGTAGAACATTTGGAATGTAGGCAGTTGGAAGGACTTCATATAGGTTGTTATACAGATTTCTTCCAAGTAGGGAATTTTCATCATTTCCTTCATCAAATAACAATACTGATTTTCTTTTCTTGTGCTTCAGAACTCTGGAAGTTATTTCTGACACTATTTTAATGCCCCATACTTTCCAGAAGAGTTTTGCTCTGGTAGATCAGGGCACACATCTGAAGCCTGAGAAACACATTTCCACTTGGTACAGAGGTAAATTATGGCATGTGTTCGGGGTTCTGCAGGCTGGTGCATGTCTGGAAACTGCTCATTGCACATGGAAGAGTGAACACAGGCACTGGGCCAGCTGACATTTCCACCAGCAGTATTGGTTACAATGCACTCTCTGTGGATTGTGCTGTTGTTTTTGCCAGTGCCGGGCCTGAGCACTGTCCCTGAGATTTTCACTCAAGGTTAGTGCTAACACTAGCTTTGAGTTCAACTCCCAAGGACTGGCACAAAAAATTAATCTGTCATATCCTACCATAAATATTAAGCTCAACTTGATAACTCATTTTTAAAATTTTATTTAAGTAGCTGTACAAAAGAGTTCCCATTCAGCATGTAAGCTCATGAGTGCAATGCATCTTAATTAATGTCACCGTGTGTGTGTGTGTGTGTGTGTATGTGTGTGTCTGTGTTTGAACTCAGAGCCTCTCAGTCTTCCTTGGCCTTTCCATTCAAGGCTAGTGCTCTGCCACTTGAATCACATCTTCTCTTCTGACTTTTTGGTAATGAATTAGAGATAAGAGTTCCACAGACTTTTCTGCCCAGCCTGACTTTGAACTGTGATCTTCAAATCATAGCCTTTTGAGTAGCTAGGACTACAGGTGTGAGCCATCAGCACCTGTTGATCTTGAAGGACTTAATTTGTCCCTCTGAGGGAGGGCCAGCACAGATGTTGTAAGAAGGGTACCATTTCATAGTTATGAAATGGTCCTGTCAGGGGTTGACTTAATCTACTCCTTGAAAACTCTTGTGCTGAGGTTTTTAAAGAAAATTATTTATTTATTGTCAAAGTGATGTACAGAGAGGTTACAGTTTCATATGTAAGGCAGTCAGTACATTTTTTTAAATCAAAACTTGTTACCTCCTCCCTCATTTTTCTATTGTGCTGCGGTTTTAATACTCAGTGTGACTATTTGGAGATGACACCTTTTGGGAAGTAATTATGACTGGATGAGGTCATAAGGGTAGGGTCTTCATCCAATGGAACTAGTGTCTTTTTACATATTTTCATTTATTTATTTTTGTGTGTATAGATTCTAGGGCTTCAACTCAGGGCCCTTCACTTGGACTGGCAACCCCCCCACACCCCGGAAATGACAGAGACAGAGAGACAGAAATTTATATACTTCTATTGGGTTTCAATAGCAGTTTGAAACCAGCCCAGGAAGGAAGGCCTGTGAGACTCTTATCTCCAATTGGCCACCAAAATCCTGGAAGTGTTGCTGTGGCTCAAGTGGTAGAGCATTAGCTTTAAGCAAAAAAACTCAGCATTAGCACTCAGACAGAGTTCAAGCCCCAGGATTGGCATGTGTGTGCATGCATGCACGCACACACAGACACACAGACAAGATCAGACATGTAATTATTAAAAACACATTGCAGTGGTAAACACATTTCTGCTCCATAGGAATTTCTAGGCCTGGTTCCGAACCCTGGCTGTATGAACCTCCGGCAGCTTGTGGAGGAGAGTGCTCTGAAGGCACCCCACTGAGGCTTGCTCACGGGTGTGGTGTGAGAGACAGGTACAGCCAGGAGGACCTGTTCCAGGAGCAGAGCCCAGTTTTTATTTGGAAGGGAGGCAGTGAATGGTTTCCTGGCACCAAGGGAGCAAAAACTGTCCCCCCCCCCCTTTTTTTTTAAGCAGACAGAGCAAATTTACTTGAAAGCTGATAGCAAAAGGAAAGCAATGAAAAACTCTCCAGAGATTCAAAGAGAAGGACCCCAAAAGATGAGTTTCCCCCTCCCCCACCTCCCCGGCCCAGAATATTCTTCTAAATGGTAGTAGAGGGGCTGGGAAGGTGGCTAATGGTAGAGTGCTTGCCTAGCATGCACAAAGTCCTGGGTTCAATTCCTCAGTACCACATACACAGAAAAGGCCGAAGTGGCTCTGTAGCTCAAGTGGTAGAGTGCTAGCCTTGAGCAAAAAGAAGCACAGGGACGGTGCCCAGGCCCTGGGTTCAAGTCCCAGGACTGGCAAAAAAATAAATGGTGGTAGAGCTATATCATCACCAGGAATGAATTATATTAAATTGATCATGTCATTTATCATGTGTATATATAAAGGTTGTAATTTATCAAAATGTATACATAGATATATACATGCATTCATGTACATGCGCATGTACAGTACCAGGACTGAAGCTTGAACTCGGGGTCTGGGTGCTGCCCCTTAGCTTTTTCACTCAAGGTTGGTACTTGAATACTTGAGCCACAGCTCCACTTCTACCTTTTGGTTGGTTCATTGGAAAGAAGAGTCTCATGGACTTTCCTGCCCAGACTGGCTTGGAGCCACAATCCTCAGCATTCTGAGTAGCTAGGATTATAGTAAAGCTGCAAGAAGCTTTTCTTATTTTGTTTTGTTTGTTTGTTTTTTGCCAGTCCTGGGGCTTGAACTCAGGGCTTGGGCACTGTCCCTGGCTTCTTTTTGCCCAAGGACAACACTCTACCACTTGAGCCACAGTGCCCACCTCTGGCTTTTTCTATATATGTGGTGCTGAGGAATTGAATCCAAGACTTCATGTATACAAGGTGAGCACTCTACCACTAGGCTATATTCACAGCCCCAGAAGCTTTTCTTCTTAGCAATGTGTGGGTGGCCAGCATGGTTCTGCTTGTTGGCACAGAGAATCTGTGCCTGAGCTTTGAATCCTGACTCCTGAGCCAGACTCCAGGGAGTCAATGCCCGGTGCTGGTGAGCTGCCCGTGTTGGTGAGCTGTCTCTGCAGCACACCAGTGCCACTGAAGTGAAGAGTTCACACTGAAGTAAAGGGAGAAGTGTGTCTGTGGATCCTGTAGGGGAGGCAGAAAATGAGGTGGTGGAGCCCAGCCATGATTTGGTAGCGCTGAACGATCTAGGGCCTGGAGAAGCACACTATTCTTTCTAATGAAGGACATGCAAAACTACCCACATGGCTCCACACCTCCCACCACAAGCACCAAGTCCTCTGATGTGACACAAGGAACTTCCTTATCAAGTTTCCACTCAGCCTGAGAACTCCTTTTCCTGCTTCCTCTCCTCCACCCGCTCCTGTGGGAGGTTTATTGGTCACACAGGAAGAGTGGGTGATAAGAGGGAAAAAGATGATGATGTCACTATAACAAAACATGTATGAATCTCATTCCCAAACCAGGCAAAGACCCAACAAAAAAGAGAATTACAGACCAATATCACTTATGAACACAGATGCAAAGCTCCTCAACAAAATAATAGTTAACAGAATCCAGAAACTGATCAAAAAATTGTACACCATGATCAAGTAGGCTTCATCCCAGAGATGCAAGGCTGGTTTAACATATGCAAATCAAGAAATGTAATTCACCATATTAACAGAACTAAGCCCAAGAATCACATCGTCATCTCAGTCGATGCCCAAAAAGCCTTTGACAAAATACAACACCCATACATGTTAAAGGCTCTGGGGAAAATAGTAATAAAAGGATCATTCTTTAAAACAATAAAAGCCATATACAGCAGACCAACTTCTAATATATTAATTGGAAAAAACTAAAAGCATTTTCCCTAAAATCAAGAACAAAACAAGGATGCCCACTCTCCCCGCTTCTATTCAATATAGTGCTGGAATTCCTAGCCATAGTAATAAGGCAAGGAAAGGACACTAAAGGGATCCACATTGGAAAAGAAGAATCAAACTATTCGCAGATGGCATGATTTTATACCTGAAGGACCCAAAAAACTCAGCTCCCAAACTCCTAGAACTAATAAACCATTTTGGCAAAGTAGCAGGTTACAAAATTAATCCACAAAAATCAGCAGCCTTTCTGTATGCCAGCAATATACAAGCAGAAAAAGAAATTATGGAAACAATACCATTTGCAATAGCTAAAATAAAAAGAATAAAATACCTAGGGATTAACCTAACCAAACATGTGAATGACCTATTTAATGAGGACTATAAAAATCTAAAGAGAGAAATTAAAGAGGACACCAGGAGATGGAAAGACCTCCCATGCTCATGGGTAGGCAGAATCAACATATTTCCCAAAATGTTATATAAATTCAATGCAATCCCCATCATAGTACCAGCTACTGAATAGAGAAATACTGAAATAGAGAAAACAACCCATAAATTCTTATGGAACAGCAAAAGACCTAGAATAGCCAAAGCAATTCTAGGCAAAAGAAGCAGCACAGGAGGTATGATAATACCAGACTTCAAGCTTTATTATAGAGCAATCATAACAAAAACAGCCTGGTACTGGCATAAAAACAGACCTGAAAATCAATGGAATAAGATAGAAGACCCGGGAATAAATCTGCATACTTACAGTCAGCTGATATTTGACAAAGGAGCCAAAGACATACAATGAAAAAAACATAGTCTCTTCAACTACTGGTGCTGGGAAAACTGGGCAGCCACATGTAGAAAACTCAAAGTGAACCCTAGCTTATCACCATGCACCAAGATCAACTCAAAATGAATTAAAGGCCTCAACATCAGACCTGAAACCCTGAACCTACTGAAGGACAGATTAGGAGGGACACTAGAATTTATAGGTATAGGCAGGAACTTCCTGAATATAGTCCCAGGGGCACAACAGATAGGGGAGAGACTCGACAAATGGACTACATCAAAATAAAAAGTTCTGCACAGCTAAAGACATAGCCACTAAACTAGAAAGACAGCCAACCATATGGGAAAAGATTTTCACCAGCAAAGCAACAGACCAAGGCCTAATATCCATCACCTACAGAGAACTCAAGAAACTAACCCCCTCCAAACCCAGTACACCAATTATTAAATAGTCAAGGGAGCTAAAGAGAGACTTCACAGGAGAAGAAATAAAAATGGCAAAGAAACATATGAGGAAATGTTCAACATCCCTGACAGTAAAGGAAATGCAAATAAAAACAACCCTGAAATACCAGCTCAACCCAGTTAGAATGGCCTATACTCTGAACTCAAGCAACAACAAATGCTGGAGGGGATGCGGGGAAAGAGGAATCCTTTTCCACTGCTGGTGGGAATGTAAACTAGTACAACCATTCTGGAAAACAGTATGGAGGTTCCTCAAAAAACTCAGCATAGACATAGCCTATGACCCAGCCATTCCACTCATAGGCATCTATCCTGAGCAACAGGATCCAGGATACCACAAAGACACCTGTACATCCATGTTTATTGCTGTACAATTCACAATAGCCAAAATATGGAAACAACCCAGATGCCCCACTACAGATGAATGGATCCAAAAAATGTGATACCTATACACAACGGAATTCTACACAGCGATTAGAAATGATAAAAAATGGCATTCGCAGGGAAATGGTCAAATCTTGAACAAATAATGTTGAGCGACAAGCCTAGAACACAGAGAATAAAGGTGCATGGTCTCTCTGATATGTGGATGTTGGGGGGTGGGGGGAGAAAAATAGAGATCGTGTCTGTAAAATAACAAACTTATTTTCAAAGGGTATTTCTACATATTTTGATCAGTGACTTTACATCATGACTCTAAAACCAAACAATTACTAAATAAACATCAAAAGGTCTAGGGTAGACCTATCAGAGGATCACAATAGCTCAACAGCTATATACATATGATTATATAAGATGAGGCTAAGCAAAATGAACTCCAAGAGATGGAAACAGGAATATCTTATAGTTGTCATTATGTTTAATGTACTAGGTCAATTTTCTATGGCGTACCCCCAGTGGTCACTGTGTATGATTTTGGTACACTGGATATTGTATATATGTTTATCTGAGCTAGGGAAGGGAAAGAGAAATGAGGGAGGGTATAACAAATAGGACAAGAAATGTTATCACTACCTTATTATTATGTAACTGTAACCCCTCTGAACATCACTTTGACAATAAAATTTTTTTTAAAAAAACCATGTATGACTGCTGGAGAACTTCCTGGGCTGTGTTTTTCTCGGTAGTTTCTTTTATGTTTTTTGGAATTAAACCCAGGACTCAGAAATTGTTGTTGCTTGTGTCATTAATGATGATTGTTCTGACTGGAGTACAGTGAAATCTCAATCGTGTGTGTGTGTGTGTGTGTGTGTGTGTGTGTGTGTGTGTGTGTGCGCGCGCCAGTATTGGAGCATGAACTTAGAGCCTGGCTGCTGATTCTTAGCATTTTCACTCAAGATTGGTGCTCTACCACTTGAGCCACAGCTCCACTTCTGACCTTTTTGGTGGTTAATTCTAGGTAAAAGTTTTATGGATTTTCCTGCCTGCACTGGATTTGAACCATAATCCTTAGATCTCAGCCTCCTGAGTAGCTGGGATTACAGGTATGAGCCACGGCTCCCAGCTATACACATGTCTTCTGAACAATAAGTATAAGTATCCTCAAATCTTCTCCCAAAGACAGTTGTGTTTTCCAGTGACCCAATAAAAGAAATGGCTTTCATTGATTTATCACCTGCTTATTGGTGTTTTTTTCTTGAGCTCTAAAATGTGTCCCTCTCCTCCATGTTCATTTCCCTGTAAGTTATGTACTAAGTACTATGTTGTAAGTATGAGCTACACACTTGTTGAAGAGACTGAACAATGTCTTCTGGTCAAAACTGTGGGTTTTCCTCCCCATCAGCCCTTCCCCTACTCCATCCCCCATCCCTCCCAGTGGTTATCTTTTGGAAGTGGTTGGCCTTTCTTCTTTCCTGTGCCCCAGCTCTTCATCAGAGACCTTTAAGCTCTGCAAGACTACCTCAGCCCCTTTTCTCTTTCATGGCCATGAGTGCTCTGGCCTCTGTGGGTCAGCCACGTTGCTCTGTGATAGAATGTATGCTTAACATGGGTATGGTCCTGATTTCAATCACCAGTAATAAATAAATGGCCAGATTTGGAGGGCTCACATCTGTAGTCATAATAATTCAGGAGGCTATGATCTGAGGATCAGGGTTCAAAACTAGCCCATGCAGGAAAGTCTATGAGACTCTTACTGCCAATAAACGACCAAAAAGCCAGAAGTGTAGGTGTGGCTCAAGTGGTAGAGTGCTAGACTTGAGTGACAAAGCTAAAGGATAATGCCTGCAACCTTTATTATTATTGTATGCATGCATACACACAATAATAATAGTGATAGACAGTAATCTTGACTGCTTTTGGTGGAGACTTCCTTTAAGAACCATGCATGTGTTACACACATAAGCCACCATTCTTGGTATAACGGCTAGGCAGCCATCAGAAAGGATAAGAGCGTCTGCAATACTTCCTGCAAGCATCTGCCATTTGAGGCAAAACTGTTTGTCAAAAAAAATCTGCCTTGTGGTTTAGGTTGGCTGATGTGGCCTAAGTGTCCTTGGCCCTTGCTGAAATTCCTCTTAAGGGTGAGGCATGGATGAAAGGAGATTTCCTTCCCTTTTTGGTAATTAAAGCAAATTAGAAATATCTATGCAAGTGGAAATAGAAAGCTTGGGCTCAGTAAAGAGCTTTGATGGTATGGATGGCAAGCCAACTACGGGGGAAATTGAAAAGCACACATGCTCTTTTCATACTTTTCAGAATGTATGGAGGGCTCGCAGTCCCAGCGCCAGGTCACGCACACACATGCATACCTCTTCTTCTTGGCACCTTTCTCCTTCCTCCTGCTGCCGAGGAGTTTGGCTTCCCCAGTGAAATTTGGATGAGGTTTGAACTTGATTAACGGTACCTTTATAAATAACATCCTCCCCAGGACAGGGTCATGGAGGCCTAGTGCACGGTGACACTGTTCTTTGGAAAGGGGTGTGTGTGTGTGTGTGTGTGTGTGTGTGTGTGTGTGTGTGCTGGTACTGAGGCTTGAACTCAGTATTCATGCTCTCACTTGGCTTTTTCACTTGAGATTGGAGTTTTACCATTTGATCCACAGTTCTGTATTTTTTTTTTTTTTATTGCTGGTTAACTGGAGAGACGAGTTTCTCAAATTTGTCTACCTTAGGTGGCTTTGAACTGCGATCCTCAAATCTCAGTCTCCTGATTATTTTACAATTACAGGTGTGTGCCACTAGTGCCAAGCTAAGCAGTTCATTGGAACAGAAGACTCTGACGTGTTGTTTTTTCACGCAAGATAATAAAATCTGTTTCCTGCTAGTCATTTCCGTCTGCTGTGTTTCCTTCCAGTTCAGTCCCCCAGCCTCCTCACAGAGCTCCTACTGATGGAGTAGTAGATGACAGTGCTGAACTGTCTGTTAGCCACCTCAGACTGAGTCCACTCAGTGGCTGGAGGAAGGTCTAGTGGGTCCAGCTGCCACTGGTGGCTGGAATTGACTGGAAAAATCAAATGGCAGTCTATGGATTAGTTCTTTTTCTTTTCAAGAGATCACCCAAGGGGAAAGAAGCCATTCATCTTTTCTGTGTGGAGAACACTGGCATTAGCAAACCATTTCCCCTTGGATCAAGCAGGTATTGTCAAAGAACAAGGCACTCCATTATTGCGGGATTGCTTTCTTTGTTTTTTTTTGGACAGTCCTGGGGCTTGGACTCAGGGTCTGAGCACTGTCCCTGGCTTCTTTTTTGCTCAAGGCTAGCACTCTGCCACTTGAGCCACAGCGCCCCTTCTGGCCATTTTCTGTATATGTGGTGCTGGGGAATTGAACCCAGGGCCTCATGTATACGAGGCAAGCACTCTTGCCACTAGGCCATATCCCCAGCCCCGGGATTGCTTTCTTTATTCCCACATGATTCCTAAAGGAAAAATAAATTTTGAATAAGCAATAGTATGGGTTCTAATTAAAATGAGCATATAGTTTTTAAGGGAAGGAAATGGCCCCATTGTGATAAATGGCGTTGGTAATTCAATACATTTTCTTTTCACTATGCTATTCAACACAAGTGATATTTCTACTAGGGTCTGCTATACTCTATTTCTACAGATGAGGCAAAAATCTTAGCATTATCATATGTCACACACACACACGTGTGTGTGTGTGTGTGTGTGTGTATGTGGTGTGTGTTGGAGGGTTTAAAGATTGGCTTAATTTCCTTGACTTTTTTTCTATGCCGTTCCTGGGACTTGAACTCAGGACCTGGGCACTGTCCCTTAGCTTCTTTTCTTTTGCTCAAGGTTAGTGCTCTACCACTTGAGCCATAGCATTACTTCTAGCTTTTTGGTGGTTGGAGATAAGAGCCTCTGTTTTCTCTAAGGAGATACTTCTAGAAAAACACAGTCATCTTTATGGAGGTCCAGCAGGACTGTGGAGCAGATGGAGGGAACTGCAGACCTCACGCTATCTTTCCTTCAGGAATGTCTCATTTCAGCCCTGGCAACCTGAGACAATGCAGCAATGTCCCCAGGCAGCTTCATGTATGAATACACCTTCCCCCGGGTCTTCTCTGACACTCTTAACAGGAGCCAGTGCTGGTGGATCATACCTTTATCCCTAGTTACTCAAGAGGCTGAGATCTGAGGATCCCAGCTAGAAGTCAGTGGAGGCAGACAAATCTGAGACACTCTCATTTCCAACTAAGCAGCAAAAAATCCCACAGATCTGGAAGCATTAATCAGATGGTAGAATGCTACTTGTGTTCAAGCCCCAGTACTGCCACATGTGCGCACATACAACACAAATACACACACACACACACACACACACACACACAGAGTTATCAAGATTCCATTCATTTAAACATCTCATCAAACAACAGTGGAGAAGGATATTCACACTTCAATATGAAACTTATTCTCAATGCAAAATTTCATACCTTGCCAAATTATCAATCAAATGGGAGGCCAAGATGAAAGCTGTACTCATCAAAGGAAGGCAAGAATCACACAGATTGACCTCACAGACCACTTTTTACTAATTACTTGGCTATGTACGCCAGAACCAATCAAAAGAAACAGCTGATTAGGAACCTCTGTACGAAAAGCCAGTCAGTATCTTAACTTGGAACAGACATGGAAACCCAGGTGAGAGCAGAGGAGCAAAGCCCTCGAGCTCCAGGAAGTTGAGGGTCCATTATGGGTAAGACATGTATGGTAAAAACAAAGATTGATTACTCAAATTTCATGGCAGGATCAATTATTTTTAGAGCAGCCTAGGATGTTGTGTGTGTTTATGTGACAGTGACAGAGCTTGACCTCAGGGCCTAGAGCTCTAGCCTCACTTTTACACACAGACCTGGTGCTCTATGGCTTGACCCACTGCTCCACTTCTGGCTTTTTTTGTGTTGGCTAATTAGAAATAGTCTCACAGGCTTTTCTGCACTGGCTGGTGAACTGTGGTCCTCAGAACTCAGCCTCCCAAGTAGATAGCCAGTCACAAAATATTGGATTATTACACAGGGGTAGATAACAAAGAAATGCAAATACATCACACTATGCTGTAAAAGTTGTAAAGATTGTTTTCATCTTTAGGTTAGACCATAGCAAAGGAGAGAAAACAATGAATATTCTAGAATGAAATATGAATGTGTTTATATTAGAAGAAAAGAAGAGACATGGAAGCAAATACTGTAGCACAAATGATTTTTTAATGAGAAGCTAAGCTACTTTCTATGATTCACAGAATTATGCTCCTTAAGGCGACAATAACCACTGGGCACCATGGCTCACATAATCCTAGCTATTCGGTGAGATCTGAGAATCAAGGGTCAAAGCCAGCTCAGGAAGACTCTTATATCCAATTAACCTACAAAAAGCCAGAAGTGAAGCTGTGGTGCAAGTGGTTGAGTGCCAGCCTTAAGTGAAAAAAACTAAGGGATTCAGAATGCAAGCCCTTGAATTCAAACCCAGTACCAGTACAAAAAATTTTATACATATATAGTTACATATAATTATATATTAAGTTTATG
The DNA here is from genome assembly GCF_023159225.1 of Perognathus longimembris pacificus. Lineage (NCBI taxonomy): Eukaryota > Metazoa > Chordata > Mammalia > Rodentia > Heteromyidae > Perognathus > Perognathus longimembris. Next base: position 65,675,203 of record NC_063161.1, read on the forward strand.
TACTATAATTTGACATATTACTTACATATTAAACTATGTATTACTTACAATTTATATAATATACATATATTATGTAGAATATATAACATATTGCATAGTATGCATGATTTATTGTACAATATATCAGTGATACACAATATTGTTATATATTGCTTTTGTAGAGAGTAAGAAATGGTAAATTGGTGCCACGTTTTTGGGCAGAAAATATTCTAATGTGGATAATGTGGGAAATAAGAACTAAGTATACACTTTTATGAGGAAAATAAGGAGTGGACCGGTAAGGTGAAGGTGTCAGTGTGTCCGCCCATGGGATTGGGTGGAATCCTGAGTCCTGGGCATCCACACGCACAGAAAAGCCACTTCCCTTCACTTTCACATGTGGCAGGGAGTCATCTCCTCCTTGGGTTCCCTTCTGTCTTTCTTGTGCTGGCACTGGGACTTCACCTGGAACCTGGGCTCTGGAATGCTCAGATCACTTTTTGAAATCAAGCTGGTGCTCCACCACCTGAGCCACACCTCTACTTCTGGCTTTTTGCTGGTTATTTGGAGGTAAAGAGTCTTTGGGATTTGTTTGCCCTGGGCTGGCTTAAAACCACCATCCTCGATCTCAGCCTCTTGAGTAGCTAGGGTTACAGGCATGAGCACAAGCACCCAGTGCTTGTCACGGAGTGAGGGGCCTGGCCCTGGAGCTCTGCTTGCACCCTGCGCCCTTCCCAGTGCCCAGCGCCCTGCACCCTGCCAGTGCAGATCCCAGTTGTGGCACAGGCTTGCCAGCCTGGCATAGGGCTCTCGTCTCCTCTGCCCCCCAAGGAGGGGAGCGCAGCCTGGGAGGAAAGGGGACAAGCTTTCTTTCATTGAGGCCAAAATGAAGTAAACTATGGCTTTTTATCACCAAGGGTGTGTCTGCAGAACTGCCCCAGGATGTGACAAATAACTTTCAAGTGTTTCATTTTAAAATTTCAAATAAATACATTTAAAAAAACTTGTTTTGTGAGGCTTTTGAGATTTATTAATTTTTTTAAAAGTATGGGAGCATCACATTTTAACTCTTCGGTACTAGAAGTCAAGAAAACATCTTGAGGAAGTTACCTAACATCTGTCTGGAAGTCAAACTTCCTTAGTTGTAAAATGGACTCACTGTTTTCTAGTGTTTTTATCTAGCATGCTATGGTTCTGTGCTCTACTACAGGAAGTCTGTTTTCTCTTCTATGCACTGAGTTTCCTTTTTCGTTGCTTTTTAAAAATTATTTTTAAGCAGTTGTACAAAAAAGTTGCTATTTAACAAGGCAGTTTATGAATACAATGCATCTTGATCAGTGTTACCCCTTTGATCATTCACCCTTCCCTCCCCACTCACTCTTGTTCATTTTGTAGGATATGCATGATTTCTGACTGCATTTTCCCCTTCCATCCAGCCCTCTCTCCTGACTCCACACCCCCTTCCAAGTACCTGGTGTTTATTTTGTTGAACTTTGACTTTGCCTTTCTAAAGAATGACATTATTGCAGTTCTCCTTTGAATCTACCAGGTTTCAGTCAATCAATTGGTAAACATTTGCATACCACATAGCAATAATAACTATTTAGCTTCTATAATTCAATGTTGCTAGGGGGCCCTTGTGATTCCATACACATAGAGGTGTGAATATGTCTTTTTAGTGATTTAACAATAAAACTTCAGGTGTATGCCTGCAATGCCAGCACTTTGGAGGCTCAGGTAGGAGGGTCATAAATTGGAGGCTAGCAGGGCTACATAGTGAAAGAGAACCTGTCTAAGAAACAAACAAAAAACCCAAGCAGAAACAAAGGATAGGAAGAAAATAAGTCTTCACACTACTTGTTAAGAGCCCAAAGTAAAATAACTTTGAGTAAGTAAAATGAGTAAGTAAAATGTCCTTTGAGTAAATTAAGGGTAAGTAAATTAAAAGTACATAAAATGTAGTATTAATCAGCGATAAAAAGGAATGCGTTTTTTTGGTGCCTGTGGCTCATGCCTGTAATCTTAGCTACTCAGGAGGCTGAAATCAGAAAAATCACAGTTCCAAGAATCCCACCTGGACAAATCCATGAGCCTCATCTCCTATTAACTGCCTGGAAGTGGAGCTGTGGCTCAAGTCTAGAGCACTAGCCTTGAGTGGAAAAGCTTAAGCAAGACTGCAAAGCCAAGAGTTCAAGCCTAGTATAGGCACATGCTCATGCACGCATAAACACACACACACACACACACACACACACACTTAAAAAACGAAAGAAAAGGTCCTAGAAGGAGTTCATTTTCAGAAAGAAAACAATTCAATGAGAAGAAAAACCCTCGCTTTTGCACATCTTTTCCAGGTCTGCTTTAATGGTAGACAGCTGGCTCTGACGTGGCTCCACCTTCAGTCCCTGTGATACTTCCCATGAAGCAGCCTCTGCAAATCTCCGCTGGTACTCCTGAGAATGAGAGTGAGAAAAGCCAGTAACATCTTGCAATTGTTATGAAAACACCTCTTGAGGCCTGAGAAAGCCAAAGGATAGCAATCCTGTCATTTAAAGCAAATGAGGAGCAGGGCACCTGTAGCTCACACTTGTAATCCTAGCTACTCAGGAGGCTGAGATCTGAGGATTGCAATTTGAAGCCAGCCTGGACAGGAAAGGGATTCTTGTCTCCAATTAACCAGCAAAAAGCTGGAAGTAGAGCTTAGGAACAGCGCTCAGGCCCCAAGTTCAAGCTCCACCCAGTACCAGCACAAAATAAATGAAGAAACTGAGGTCTGGGAAGAGAAGAGCCTCATCAAGGGTGACAGGGTGAGGGGTGTAGGGGTCCCTACACGCCTGTCTGGCAAGGAGCTCTCCACAGCTCCGTCCCCTCTCCTACTCCACAGAAGACACCACAGAGCAGTTCCTTCCCCTCACCCATGCTGGGCTGTGGACTGGCACAGGTCCCCACAGGCTTGTTTGAAAAACCTAACCAACTCTGAAGAGCAAGTCATTCTTCAACTTCTTCAAATGTCTCATGACAAGTTTCTAAGGAATTTTCTGTGGGAGATTAATAAAAGGCATTGGAGAATTTCAACAGTTATCAAATGACTTTTCTCATCCCCACAATTTGTAAACCATTAAAGATCATCACAGAACTAGGAAAACTGAGGGCCTGGGTGGGGTTGGGAGAGATGAAGAAGAGCGATACGAGAGGTGACATTGATCAATATGTGTTTGTACTCACAAATTGACATATTGAGTTGAAACCTCCCTGTACATCTACTGAAAAATAAATAATAAACTTAAAAATAAAAATGATCCTAGGACTGGCAAATAAAAGCTTAACATAAGTGCCTCAATTTTGAATAGTGTGTTTTACTCTAAATCAGTGACTGACTTCCTAATAAACTTTGTTACAGTAAAAAAAAAATATTTTTTTGTATTGTTATTGTAAGGGTGACGTACAGAGCAGTTACAGTTACATGTCAGGTAACAAATACATTTCTTTTTGAACAGTGTCAGCTCTTCCCTTGTTTTCTCCCAGATTTTCCCTCCCCTTCCCTTGCCCCCATTGTATAGTTCATTTTCAACATAGCCTCAAGGAGTGTACCCCCCTCAATGGATGAATGGATCAAGAAAATGTTTTATATGCACACAATGGAATTCTATGCTTCCATCAGAAAGAATGACACTGTCCCATTCATAAGGAAATGGAAAGACTTGGAAAAATTATATTAATCAAAGTAAGCCAGACCCCCAAAGGAAAATAGGTTGTATGGTTTCCCTCATTTATTGTAACTAGAATGTGCCTATAAATCTACAAGTAAAAGACAAAAACTTACACTTGGACATGATAAATTATACAGGACCCTGGGTATTCACACAATGAGACCAAAGGATATTCTTGGGAGAGGATTACAAGGGCTCAATAGCTATGTGCATGTGATCACATAAAATGATCAACTCCAAGAAATGGAAAGAAGAGTTTCTTTTTGCTATTTTTGCTTTGTTTTTTCACCTTTGTTGCTTTTTTTTCTGTACCTTTTATCTTGCATAAGTTTATCTGTTTTAGGGAGGGCAAGAGGGTCCACAGAACTGGTATAACAAAGTGTGAACAAATGCAGCAATGATACTAGAAACTATGGTGAAAATGAAAAAAACTGAATTGTTTAAATGGAATACAAAGGGGTTAAGACATTTGGATTCACAATGAAAGTAAAATTTTTTCATGCAATAATATCAGTCAGGTTTCTTTAAACTGTAAGTATACAGCTCTAAAAGTAGTAGCTTTTATTCTTAGCAAAATCAAACTCCAATAGCAGTATCTATTCCTAGAAGTTTACTGTCTTTTCCAGTTTCGAACATCTCAATGCATTTGCAAAAAGCTCAAAGCATCTGAACTGCTTGGAGATGGTGGTTGTACTGTTTATGTGTTACTGTGTGTGTGTGTGTGTGTGTGTGTGTGTGTGTGTGTGTGTTGCGCTGGGGCTTGAACTCAAAGTCCTTAGCTTGTTCGTTCAAGGGTGGCACTCTACCACTTGAGCCGGAGTTCCAGGTCTGGCTTTTTGGTAGTTCAATGGAGTTGTACTCTTTTCTGCTTGGGCTGGCTTTGATCCATAATCTTCAGTTCTCAGCTTCCTGAATAGTTAGTATGACAGGCGTGACACAAGAGCTAAGCTTACACAATTATTTTATTTTTGCTTGGACATTATACAATTTGAGAGTGAAATTTATTTACAGGGCAATCATAGACCTGGTGTGGTCACAAGGCTTACTGGGAAGATAGGCTATTCTGGTTTCTGGTGGTTTCCTTTCTAGCATCCTTTAGTTGAATTAAAAAAATAATTCTTTATTGAGTCATTGAGATTAAAGAGATATAGAAATAGCCAGGTACCAATGGTTCACACTTGTAATCCTAGCTGCTCAGGAGGCTGAGATCTGAGGATCGCAGTTTGAAGCCAGCCCAAGCAAGAGTCTGTGAGAACCTTATCTCCAATAAACAATTTAAAAAATAAGCTAGAAGTGGCACTGTGGCTCAAGGGGTAGAGTGCTAGCTTTAAGAAAAAAAGAAAAGAAAAGAAAGCTCAGAGATAGTGCGTAGGCCTTGGGTTCAAGCACCAGGACTGGCTAAAAACAAAAAAGATATGGAAATAAATTTGTTGGATATTGCATACAAAACCTAGATAGATTTCAGTCAGGCACCAAAGTTGATACACTAATTAATGAGGGCTGTCACATTTCTTTTTAAAAGATTCTTCTGTTCATAGTCTCATTTGTTTTAAATTTCCCTTAGCATTGGCCACTTAACTAGAACTCTAACATTCATCTTAAGATTATTGTCATGCATAACTAAAGATGCACAGGTAACCCCGGCCTCCCTCACCTGAGAAGTCATAACTTCTTTAAGGGTACACAATAACACTTGAGCACTTGGAATTCTCTAATGATACATTTCCCAGAATAAATCCATCATTAAGTGATGTGTGATTATGCCACAAATAGTTTTTACTTGTGAAACATAGACAAACATTTGCCTTGATAAATAAAAATAGTTCTTTATCTTCTTTGGCTGTTCCCAATAGTTTTGTATTTTTGTAATTGCTTAGAAAACTTGTCACACAGAAGTTCACTGTGTGTGTGTGTGGGTGGGTGGATGGGTGTGGGTATGGCTGTGGGTGTATGGGGGGGGGGGATGTTGGTAGTGGGACCTGAACTCAGAGCTTCATACTCTAGATTATATTTTTTTTGATTGGTCCTAATACTTGAACTCTGCACCTTGGGGCTATCCTTGATCTTTGGTGCTCTACCAAGGCTCTACCACTTGAGCCACAGTTCCACTTCCAGCTCTTTGTGGTTGACTGGAGATAAGAGTCCCATGGACCTTCCTGCCTGGGCTGGCTTCAAACTATGATCCTCAGATCTCAGGTTCCTGAGTAGCTAGGATTACAGGTGTGAGCCACCAGCACCTGACTTCAGACTTTCAATTTTTAGAACAGCCCAGGAGAGGGATTTCTTGACATAAAATGAAAAAGAAAGAAATTAAGTAATGAATTTCGGATTATCTAAAATTAATAACAATTGTAGGAAATTCCAGGAAATAAAGGCAACAACATTTTCAAAAGATATTCACAAGCAATTAAGTAGAAAAAATAAAAAAAAAAACATTCTAAGCAAGATAGCATTGGAAATCAGTTCAGGAGAAAAGAGGCTCCCATAAAACCTCTCTTTATCTGCTACAGACTAGATTTTAGGCTGCAAGATGTGTTCAAATCCCAAAGAGAATTCTCAAATAAAGCAAGAGAATATTTACTGTCCAAGCTATGTTCTAGAAGTTTCTGGAATACCAACTTTTGCCCTTCCTTACACATGGTAAGTGTTCAACCCCTGGATCACTAAGCTATGCCCTATCTCTTGTTTATTTTTCTTTCATTTCTTATTTTGCTGTTGTTATTACTACTGTGTTTTAGACTGGGTTTTGTTACACAGTTTAGAATCAGCTTCAACTTGAAATACTCTTGCCTTCCCACTCAAGACTGGGATTACAGGTAAATGCTACGATTTCTCTCTGTGTGTGTGTGTGTGTGTGTGTGTGTGTGTGTGTGTGTGTGTGTGTTTAAGTTTTGAAGGTTCACTTTATTTCATTCTCCTTAAATCAGAATGAGGAGCTTTAACCCATCAGATCCTATCTGATATTTCTTCCTCCTCTTCATAGGCCTTTCCTTCCTTACACCCTACCCCCACTCCATGGCCTGCCCCACCTGCCCCTGCACTGCTCAGAGATAGAAAAGGGCAAGGAAGAAGGATAAGGGGAAGGGAAGGAGGGAAGGAGGGAGGGAGAAAGAAAGGGAGGGAGGGATGGAGGGAAGTGCAAAAAGGAAGGAGGGAAGAGAAGAAGGAAGGAGAGGAGGGAGGAAAGAAAAGAATGGGAGGAAGAAGGAAAAAAGGAGCAAAGGAAGGAAAGAAAGACAAGAAGGAAGGATGACAAGGAAGGAAGAACATGTATACAAATTTGCTCAATTGATTAATAGCAGAGTGCTCCCAATACAGAGATAATAATTTTGCCTATGAGACTGGCATGATTAAAAGTGAAGATAATGCCTGGGGTGATTTGAGTTCAGAAGAGGCACAGTGTTGCCTTCATGGTTATAGGGTAAACTGAGGCCTAGCTACAGACAGGTTGAAAATAGATGGCAAAGTCTTGCAAAAGGACAGTGGACTATCACTGTAGAATTCTCACTTCTAAGAATTTATACTCAGAAGGAAGTGTTGTTTATACTAGAATGCTCATGATGACATTTTAGAGGGGTTGAAATCAATCCTCTGAGCCCCAGCAGGTCATAGGAACCGGTGAAGACAGAATATTTGGCCATAGCTGAGCATGGGGATGGTAAAATATAACATCTAAACACTTAGATTTTAGTTGGGTGCTGGTGGCTCATTCCTGTAATCCTCAGGAGGCTGAGACCTGAGGATCAAGGTTCAAAACCAGGCCAGGCAGACGTATCAGAGACACTCTTATTTCCAGTTAACCAGCACAAAGCCAAAACTTAAGTGGTAGAACATCATCAGTCTTGAGTGAAAAAAGCCAAGTGAGAGCACAAAGCCCTGAGTTCAAGCCCCAGTACTAGTGCAGAGGAACAAATAATTACCAGCCCAGAGAAGACCCCTGCCCATTTCCCTCCTCCCCTCCTGGGAGTTATCACCCAGGTGCAGATTCTATGTTTACCACAGACCCTGGCCTCGCCCTACAGCACTATGCCAAACTGTTGCCATGAGAGTATAATTGTTCTTTCAAGTGTATTCTGATTATCTCCACCTGCTCATTACACAATATGTAACAATAAACACCTTCACAATGGAAATCCCAGAGTGTACTGAATTCCTGGAGTGGCCTATCTAAATAAATAGGAACAGGTAAGGATGAAAAGTTACATTTGCATGAACAGATATAAACCAAATCATAGAATCATCTTTCAACAGAGTCAGAGCAAATGCTTGCATGGATCCAACTAATTACTAAGCTCATTCAAACTGCATTCATAAAACCGTCAAGCAAAAAGAATCCTCCTGTACACAGACTGCTTAGGGCAACAATGTCCCCCTCCCCCAACTTGCTTTCTTTTTGTGAAACATAACTTTATTCTGTGATAGATTTTTCTAGTAGTATAATGAGGCAATTTTAGGAGAGATGAAAGCTGGGAGAGTGACAACATTAGCTCCAGGGGATTCATTCTTGCACATTTCCATCATTTCTATCATGGAGTTTCTTTTGTTAACCTCCGAAGGCCAGAGGCATGATCCGGCATGGGGGTGGGTTATTTTTTGGTGCATCAAATGCTCTAAAGAAAGGCATTTGTGTCATGAATGTCTCATCCTTCCTCCTACCCAGGATGAGTTCATGTCTTCTGGAAAACTTAGCCTTAGCAAGCCTCACTGAGCACAGGAGGGCAAGGCCTCTTTCCTGGCATTGACTAAATTAGAATCTGTGAGGTCTTACATGCTGGATTCTGCCTTTTGAAAACAAATAACCAAAAAGGAAAATAAAGGCATATAAAAACATGTGAACATGGTCCCACTCTAGAAACATCCTAATAGTTAAAAGAAAGTTCCTCTGGGTCTCTGTTCCTTGTTCCAGGCCTCCCCCCTCCCCCCAAATTGTATCACTCTTTGCCTGCAAAAAATGTTTTCTGGAAAATACCTTTCCTTTTCTTCCCGCCCCCCCCCCCCCCCCCCCCCCCGTCGCCCCATCTATCAGTTCCTTTTCTAGCTGTCATGCATTGGGCCTGAGTGTGGGAAAAACCCTGTCTCAGCTTTCTTCCTTCCCTTCCCTTTCGTTCCTTTTTGTTCCCTCCCCAGCCCCCTTTCCTTATCCTTCCTTTTTCTCTCCCTCCCTCTTTTTTCTGTTTTTTTTTTTTTTTTTTTTTTTTTTTTTTTTTTTTTTTTTGCTGGTACTCAGGGCTTGAAATCAGAACCTTTCTTGCTTGACTTTGTTGTTCAAGGCTGGCTCTCTACCATTTGAGCCACAGCACAGCTTCCCATTTTTATTTATTTATTGATTTATTTGCTGGTAACTGAGATTAAGGTCTCTCAGATTTGTCTGCCTGGGCTAGCTTTGAAGTGGGATCCTAAAATCTCTGCCTCCTGAGTAGCTAGGACTATAGGCATGAGCCACTGATGCCCAGCCTCATTTTTTGCTTTTAAGGAACTCCAGATAAGCTGTCTCTCTTTGGAGACAGAGTTGCGACTGCCACATCTCTGTAAGATAGAGGGCTGGTGTTCCATGACGTGGTGATGAGTGTAGAGCATGCAGTATGGAGCCTGGCTACCAGGACAGCTTGAAGTCTGCATGCATAGCACATAGAATCATCACCAAGAACCACATTCTTCCTTTTACAATTTCTGACTCAGTTAGATCATAGGCACTCCTTGGGACCTTTATCCTTTTGGCGAATAAAGGAAAACATGATTTAAAAACTATGGGAGGGTGGTCTGGGATGTAGCTCAGTGGCAAAGCGCTTGCCTAGCAAGTGCAATGTCCTGGGTTCGATCCCCAGTACCAAAAAAACAAAAGACAAACAGAAAAACGATGGGAGGAACATACCTGCAATCATAGCTACTCAGGAGACTGAGATCTGAGGACCATGGTTCAAAGCCAGCTCAAGCAGCTATATTGAAGACACTCTTCAGTCCAAATAAGTCAATAAAAGAGAGCTGTAGATTGTCAGATAGGAGTGACAAAGTTGAGGAATAGTGCCCAGGTTCTGAGTTTGAGCCCTAGTACCAGTCCCCCACCAAAGGACAAAAACACAAACTAATTAAACAGCAATAAAAAAATGAAAGCACACATTTCTGCTGTTTAGAGACATAGTTCCATCATCTTGGAAAGAGTGGCTACCCTAAGCTACACATTCTACTCCTACACCTTTCTACTTGACTGAATCCCACAAAACACTCACTTGTCATCAAGCACTGTGAGAGGCTGCATGGAGTCACACAAACAAACATCACAGTTTCTTGGTTCACTTCCATGCAACTTTCTTCCTTGCTAATGTGCATATTTAAAACTGTTTATTTCTAAATGAGCACCAGTGGCCCTGGCCTGTGATTCTAGCTACTCAAAGGTTGAGATCTGTGTGGATCAAGGTTCAAACCAGCCAGGGCAGGAAGGTCTATGAGACTCTGTTTCTAATTAATCACCAAAAAGCTGTAAATGAAGGTGTAGCTGGAGGGGTAGAGTGCTAGCCTTGAACAAAAAAGTTCAGGGAGCCAGGTGCTGGTGGTGCATGCCTAGCTGCTCAGGAGGCTGAGATCTGAGATCAGGGTTCAAAGCCAGCAAAGGCAGGAAAGTCTGTGAGACTCTTATTTCCAACTAACCACCAGAAAACTGGAAATGGCACTGTGTCTCAAGTGATAGAGTGCTAGTCTTGAGCTGGAGAGCTCAAAGACAGTGCTCAGGCTTAGAGTTCAAACCCCAAGACCAACAATAACAAAAAAAAGTAAAAGCTCAAGGACAGCGCCCAGGTTCTAAGTTCAAACCCCAGGACTGGCACCATAAAACAAAGAAAACAAACAAATTTTAAAAATAAACTCAAACTAGAAGGTGATAGTTCCTAAGTTCTAGAATGGGCCTGGAGAGCAGCTGGTGTGGGCCTAGGGTAAGGAGGCCCTGAGCTCTGAAAAGGATCTCCTTGGGAAGCACTGTAATCATATTGCTATAGAAATGTTGTTGTTGTTGTTAATAGGAAAGTTCTGAATGGGAAAACCCATACAAAATTTTCACATTTGTGTGTGTGTGCACACCCACGTGCAATCGCGTGCGCTGGAATCCTGGGACTTGAACACAGGGCCTTGCATTCTGCTTGGCTTTTTCACTCAAGGCAGTCTCTAACACTTGAGCTGTATGTTCACTTCCAAGATTCATATGTACAATTGTAACATACAAGGTGGCATCTGACAGTCTGTAGACGCTCTCCTAGGTTTTCCAATGTGCAGTGGGGCACCCTGCAGCGGTGGAGATGGGGCCATGCCTCTTGGAAAATCAGACAAACCTTTCCATTCTAGAGAGAAAATTAGACATTTCTGACAGGAGTGGCTTTTCCACTTTCAGTTTCATGAGCAAATAGAGTTGGAGGAAGAGAATTATGACTGAATGGCCTAGGAAGATTATTGTGGTTATTTTTTTGTTAAATAAAGGTCATCCTTGAGTGACCTTCCCTTCTTCAATTTCTAAACAATAGCACACTCATTTTCCACCTGAGTGCCAGCAGCTCAGGTCTGCAGTCCTGGCTATTCAAGAGGTAGAGATCTGAGGAAGGTTGCTATCCTTTCTACTAGACATGCCATCACTCATAACGACAGCTCTTTTCTAAGTATTTCATTAGCATCTTGTTGGTGCTTAAATTCCTGCCAAGACAACCTGGGGGCATCCAACATCTGTCCTTGACAGATCCGGCTACTGCACTTCCAACTGGCATATTAAGTATTTTATTTCATTCGTTCTTCCACTTCATTCTATTTCTATTGTAAGTGAAAACTTTTATTCTATTTTATTGTTATATATCACATATCACATATATCACATAATATATAACATGTTACTATAGTGTACATAATTATATATCCACTATATTATATTGTTATATGTGTATATTATTATGTATGTATACTATATATTATATAGTATATAGCACATGTACATGCTATATCATAAATAGCATATGACACATATCATGTATAATAACATATAAGCCACATATATTATATACATTATATATCATTTTATTATCTTTTAGGGGGTGTGCCAATCCTGGGACTTGAATTCGGTGCCTGGGTGCTGCCCCTGAGTTTTTTTGTTCAAGGCTAGCATTCTACCACTTGAGTCACAGCTCCACTTAAAGCTTTTTGTGGTTGACTGGATATAAGAGGCTCATAGATTCCTGCCTGGGTGGCTTCAAATTTCAGTCCTCAGATCTCAGCTTCTAGCGAAGTTAGGATTACAGATATGAGCTGCCAGCACCAGGATTAATTTTTTTATTATCTTTAAGATAAAGATTTTTATAGGGAGCCACCTAGATCCCAGAGAAGGGAATATATGATAACAGATAATATTTATAATGTTGGCTGATAACATTACCAATCAGGATTTATATGTGGAAACACAAGTCCGAGTCTTCTTCAAGCTATTTATTTTAACCTGAGATCTTGACTTCACCTAGCACCACATTATCACTTCATAGATTCTATCACTAGAGAAGGAACTGGTACATAGGTAGTACTCATTATTAGTAGTAATTTAAAATGCTAGTGACATTCATTTTAATCAGTTTTGTGAGAGGGAGAGAGAGTGCTGGTCCTGAGGCTTGAACACAGGGCCTGGGTACTGTCCCTGAGCTGCTTTTGCTCAAGGATAATGCTCCACCACTTGAGCCACAGCTCCACCTTTGGCTTTTTCTGAATAGTTTGTTGGAAATGATAGTCTCATGGACCTTCCTGCCCAGGCTGGCTTTGAATCACAATCCTCAAATCAGCCTCCTAAGGAGTTAGAACTGCAGGCGTGAGCCATCAGTGCCATGGCCACTTCTGTTTTTGCACAAATGGTGATGCAGTCCAATCTGTACCTGTCTGCTGGATAGTTACCATCCCTGTATCAACCTCTGCCCTTCATTCTTCCCTCCCAAGCCCTAGTTATGTAGAATGTTTGTGCTGACCACAGATTCAGTAAAATTTTTAAGAGGGTATAGAGAAACCTTCATTAGACTTCGTTGCTCTTCTGAAAATCTTGACCATTTTCAGCAAGCTGCCACCTTGTCAGGTTTTTATGACTTACAGAGTTTAGTCTGCTTACTGAGTGGGAGCATGCAGTCCATGCCTTTAGGGTAACACTTTCCATCCCTAAACATCTAATCACATTATTTTCCTTAAAATGACCAAGTACTTTCTGACTGCATTTGGAACTACAGCTATTCTCAAAGGGGAGATGAAATTTAATCCATCCTAGTTTGTGGTTAAGGAGTTACTTTTTTGGGTTTACAACTTCATGGCTTGAAGCTGAGGACAATGTCACAATTTCCTAGCTTTTGTTTGAAAACAAAATAGCATAGGCCTTAATTCAGTATATTCAGATCTCAAGCTGTTCTTGTACTGTCTTCAGTAAGTATATCCTTCTGCTTTTTTTTCCAAATATGATCATGCTTCTGTTGTGCCATGTCGCAAGACCACCACCAAGAAGACCACCGAGACTCAGACATTCTGAAATGCAATAGCAAGGCAAGACTTTATTCAAGCGGGGCCGTGGCCCGGGCCTTGTCCTACCCACTGACACAGCAGAGGTTAGGAGGCCGCCTCGAGCTACGATTACACAGGGCTTATAAAGGCAAAAAAAGTTACAACAATCAGGTGTTCAAGCAAGCAAGATTAGGACACAGGTACAGATCTGATTGGCTCAGGGTTCGAGGCACCCCAGGGGTGGTCAGAGTTAAGCATTCCCAGTGGTTAGAGTTCTAGACCGACTGGGCCCTAATGGGATTATCCTGGGTCTGCTCACAGGGCCTGCTTATCTCAGGTTCATGTGGTAAAGTGAGGTTCACGTGGTAAAGTGGGGCCTGACTTCAAAGTCCGGCACTTCATTTCCCCCTTTTTCTTTTTGGTACCTTGGGAGCCAATCATGGCTCCATTCTGTCCATTTCAATGGCTTGCATGTCTAGGGGATGATATAGAGGTAAGGCATGAGCCAGTAGGGCCCAAAGTAGTAACCAAAAATAACTCTGGTCCCTCGGTTTTAAAGGGGGGCTGATGGGTGAAGATCATCCATCTTCTGTAACTTCTTCAGGCTCACTCAGGGGCGTTGACCTTACCTAGCCAGAAACCTATAAACTTAGTCTACTTTGCCAAGGGACTGCACACATCAAACTGGACAGGACTCCTGCTCATCACACTCGGGAAGTCGCTTATTCAGGTTCGGGTCCAAGTGATCTGGCACATCCCAGTTGCCTGTGGCCAGATCACAAGTAAGTCTGGCCACCAGGTTCTTAAGGGGGCTTCCTTAGTTGCTAAAATAAGGGGGTCACCCCACTTTGGAGTGAGCTGCCAAAATAATTGGAAAGGCTGGTGAGGGTTAACGTCAACATTAGCCAGGGTAGCAAGGAAAGAAGGCAAAAATAAAATTATAACAATATTCAGTCTAACTTTCTTTTCTTGAGGCGAAGGCGAAACGGCTGAGTCGGGTGCTTGGAGACCTCCCATGTTCCACCACGGTAGTCGTCGTCCAGGGCAAAGGGGTCAGTTGGCCTGGCGTGGAAGCAATGAACCCAAGTGGTGATGCCGTCTAGGGTCCCTTCCACTGTGGTTCTAAGGATTTGGGGTTATGCCTTCGGACGAACACCCAGTCCCCTGGTCTGAATAAATGGGGGGTAGGGACAGAAGCAGAATCATATAATGCCTTAAGTTGGGGTCACATATTCTTGTGCACGAGCTGCAAATAATCGAGTTTACACAAAAATTCAGCATCATCCAAATCAGCAAGCAATTCAATCTGAAGGCTTATTTCAAAAGGAGTAAAGCCAAGCTGATAGGGAGAATTTCTTACTCTAAGCAGAGCAAAAGGAAGGAGTGACACTCAGTCTGCGCCAGTCTCTAAGGCCTATTTAGTTAAGTTCTCTTTTAGAGCCCGATTCATTCTCTCTACCTGTCCTGAACTCTGGGGTCTATAAGCACAATGCAATTTCCAATCCGTCCCCAGTGCAACGGCTATTCCCTGACTTACTTTTGAGATGAAGGCCGGTCCGTTGTCTGACCCAATGGTGGATGGGAAGCCATACCTGGGTAGGATTTCTTCCAGGATCTTCTTAGCCACTACATTCGCAGTCTCATGCTTTGTTGGATAGGCTTCAAACCATCCTGAAAAGGTGTCTACAAAAACTAGCAAATATTTGTAATTTCTGTGAAATCTACTTCCCAATACACACCTGGCCTATTCCCACAGAGGCAAGTTCCTTTAGTAATCTGTTGATTGGGACATTGGCAAGCTGACAGGCCTTGCAATTTTTAACAATATCTTCAATAAGTTGATCTCCTTGTCTAATTTTCACTTTGGAGTGTCGGAGCAAGTCCTGCATTTTTCAGGTTCCCATGTGAGAAGCTCAGTGGACTCTCTTAAGGATCCCCTTACCCAGCCCTTGTGGCAGGATAAGTTTCCCTTCACAAGTTTTCCACCAGTCATTGTTTCCTTCTCTGTTCGGGGTTTTGTGGGCCATGGGATTTTTCTTTATCCACTCCAAGTCTTCTTGGGAATACTGGGCACAGGAGGCAAAGCTCGTGGCCCTGGGTCTACTAGAGTCAATACCTCTGTTCATATAGAAGCTTGACCATCTCAGCCAACCCAGGTGTCCACAGCCGGCAAAAGCCTGCTGTTGCTGTTCCCAGGAACTCTGACTTGTCTGGCTGATTTAGGCACAGGGATTTTCAGCACAGTCTCTTTACATGCATCTGACAGCCAACGCTTGCCCTCTCTTAATATGAAGCCGATAGGTGACTTCAGGTTTACAAATTTGTGCCTTTTAACATTCTAGTTTGTAAAAGCTTTTTCCTGACTGGTTGGGGAACTGATCTCTGATGACCTTTGCAGGCCTTTAACAGATCTCAATAAGGACACAATCTCAGGTCTACAAGCTTTCTTTCCTGAAGAGATGTATCAGCTTAAAATTCTCACTGCCAGTCAGAGCTTTGAGTAGATGCGGGGGGTTGGGATTTTAAACTCTCCTCTCATTTGACAAGCTTACCCTTACTACCCACTATCACAGATGACTGGCAAGTTCCTGCCCAGTAGACAGATATGGGCATTAGAAAGGCATGCTTACGAACTATTCTTCTAGGACTTCCAGGCTTTGATTAACTTTTGAAAGGCCAAACAGGAGTGACTCTAGGATCACACCATCTCTGCCATCCAAGCAGTGGCTTACTGCCTCTGGATGCTCCATCACTTTTGTCTCAGGAGGAGTGACTCTCCAGCTCAAGACTAGCACCCTACCACTTTGAGCTCCACACAGCTCCTTTCCCAGCACTCTGCTGGCTGCTTAGAAACAAGTCTCTCACAGGGACCTTTCTTTGCCGGGCTGGCTTTGAACCACAGATTCAGATCAGTGAGTCTTACAAGGGGCCACTTTACTCCAATTAGAAGCAACAAGGTGGTCCACACAGAAGTAGTTTTTAAGCATGCTCTCTTACCTGGAACTTATTAAGGGCTAATATTAGATCTTGACAAACTTGTAGGAATCACCTGTGCTTCTCTGTGGGCCTGCTGGAGACTGTTACAAAAAATGTACAAAGAAGCTGGAATGGCAATTAAACATTTTGGTAGCCATAATGCTTCTTTTCTCACTTTGCAATAATCATTTAGGACAATTTTCCATAGCCTTTTTACTAACCTCTGCTTTAACACTAACACAACACTTTAGCTTTTTCTCTGGGCTGCTTGTTTTAAAAGAGCCTTTTTTCAGTCCCAATTACTGCATGGCATGAAGACCTTTGAACTCAAATGTCAATTTTTCCTTAATGCAAGAATTACAATTACAGAATTAGAAATACTTATCCATTCAGCTTTCCAATAAGTTAGTGAGAAACGCTGGCCCATTTTGCCATTTCTTCCTACATACATAGAATTAATGAGAGTTTACTTCTATCCCCATTAGTTTAATATATATCCTTTAAAATCCAAATTACAAAAAATAGCATAGGAATTGAATCACATCAAATAAACTTTCTAACCAGTTAGTACCTCTCAAGGGGCAGTTTTAGCAAATCCTTCATTTTTACCACAAGGTTTCCAAAGTTCACCTGAAAACAAAAGAGACAAAAGAGAGGCCTTCATGGGCCTGTCCTACTCCATAGGGCTTAAAGAGTTCACGCCAGCTTGCTCTTTGTTAAATCAAGTCTTAATTTATTAAGATACCCACTTTTTTTTTTTGCTGCTAATTAAAGAACCCTGAGAAATCCTTTTTTAACTCTAGTTTGTTCTTAAAACAATGCAATAATCTTTGGGCATTTGGTAATGCCCAAACTTGATGACCTTTTGAATTTAAACTTAAACTTAGTTTTGCATCATACTGCAGTCTTGAACATGTTCACACTCACAGATGCACACACACACATACATATTCAAAAGATCTTAAAGCGCGCAGAATAAGCATCGGCTATACATTTTAAGACAAAAACTTTTAACAAATGATTTTAGCATTCTCCAGCCTCATTTTCCAGGGCTTGATAGTTTTAGTAAAACATTTAGTCTTAGTAAAACATTTTAGCACACCAAATAATTTTCTGTTTAAGAAGGCTGGGTGGGGTCCCCCAGAGTTCTTCTTGCGGATACTCACACTCTGATTGTGAGCTGTCACCTGTACATCTTTCCAGTGAGCTAAAGTCAAGTCCAGGGGAGTGGAAGGAATGTTTCCCATCATCCGTTTGTCAGTCAGGCACAGTGCAAGAAAGAAACACACAAAAATAATCACAGGCACAAAGACCAGACAACACTTACAGACAGACTTAGGGAGCCACGGCTTATAGGTTCGACTGTGTCTCTCCTGCCCCTGTGAGGGGGCAGACCACACAGTCTCACTGTGTCTCTCCTGCCCCTGTGAGGGAGCAGACCACACAGTCTTGAGGCTCTCTCTCTCTCCCGTTCCTGTGTAGGAGCGGACCAGACAACCCTGAATATAGAGTGGACTAGATGGGTGCCCGTTAGAAGGGCCTCCCGGTCCAGTCCTTTAGGTTCAGGGTGGTAGTGGGAAGCCTGAGCCCCCTGTGGAGGGCTTGAGGCATTCCCCAAGTCCTCCAGAACTGCCCATACAAGCGTGTCCACTCCGGCTGGTCCTTCACTACCTACAGGTTCAGATT
This sequence comes from Perognathus longimembris pacificus, assembly GCF_023159225.1. Lineage (NCBI taxonomy): Eukaryota > Metazoa > Chordata > Mammalia > Rodentia > Heteromyidae > Perognathus > Perognathus longimembris. Next base: position 65,693,049 of record NC_063161.1, read on the forward strand.
CAGGTGGCCAGCCAAAACAGAAAACAAAACTACAAATCACACAGACACAGACACACAAAATGAACAGCGCTGTTCCTTACCTTTGGGGTCTGGGGTCTCGGGGGTCCTTGGGGCATCCTGGACGAAACTCCAAACGTTGTGCCAAGTCGCAAGACCACCACCAAGAAGACCACCGAGACTCAGACATTCTGAAATGCAATAGCAAGGCAAGACTTTATTCAAGCGGGGCCGCGGCCCTGGGGCCTTGTCCTACCCACCGACACAGAGGAGGTTAGGAGGCCGCCTCGAGCTACACAGGGCTTATAAAGGCAAAAAACAAAGTTAAAACAATCAGGTGTTCAAGCAAGCAAGATTAGGACACAGGTACACATCTGATTGGCTCAGGGTTCGAGGCACCCCAGGGGTGGTCAGAGTTAAGCATTCCCAGCGGTTAGAGTTCTAGACCAACTGTGCCCTAATGGGCTTATCCTGGGTCTGCTCACAGGACCTGCTTATCTCAGGTTCACGTGGTAAAGTGGGGTTCACGTGGTAAAGTGGGGCCTGACTTCAAAGTCTGGCACTTCACTTCCTCCCACCGTGGGTGGTTATGAGGAACCAGGCTCCACCAGGACAACGGAAAGATCTGGAAACAGCCTTGGACTTCTCATGGCTCATTTCCCCCAAGAATAGCTCTAGCTCGTCTGGTTAATAATTGCTTGCTCTTCTTTTCAATGTCTGATATCCACTTAGCTTCGCATTAGCTTGAACCCCATATTTATGTTTCGTGTGTATATGGCAGTACTGGGACTGGAACTCAGGGCTTCACACTTTCACTTGGCTTTTTCACTCAATGTTAGTACTGTACCCCTTGAGTCATACCTCCATTCCCAACTTTTTGCTGGTTCAATGAAGATAAGATTCTCTCATAGTTGTCTTCCACTTGCTTTAATCATCACAATCTTTGCATCTCAGCCTTCTCAGTAATCCTAAAATTAGAAGCATGGACTCCCAGCACCTGGGTTGGACTCCATACTCAAGGATTTCCTGATTCTTTCCATTACTCTAGAGACACATTCTGCTTACTGCCCTAGTGTCTCTTTATCTTCTGCACAAAATATTCTTCAATAAATATTTGCTACAATAAAAAGTAACATAAGAACAGATTCTTTCAGTTGTTAAAATTTATTTGAGTAGCTGCTCTGACTTGTGAGAGAATCTTACTTGTTTAACCTTAGCAGATTTCTGAGAGTTCAAGGAGGATGTAGAGGAGTTTTGGGTTACTGCATCAATCAGAGATCTCCAGAGACAAAGTCAAGCAGAGGTAGACTGATGGATAGGTAAGTAGACTGACTAGTAGGCAGGGAGGCAGAATGACTGAGGTAGGTTGATTGATAGGTTGTTAGGTAGACAGAAGGTGGCCTGATTGTCAGGTAGGTATTTTGGAGACTGATGCTCATGCTAGGCTGTCTATAAACCAGAGAAGCAGAGAAGGTGTGCACGCTGTACTCAAGGCTAGAGGAGAAAGGCTGTGAATAATGTTACTCTGTCTTTGTCTGAAGCCCCAGAATCCTGGGTGATCATAGATTTCTTTCAGCTTTCAGCCTTGTTGTTAAATAACCTGAAATTCTGGTGTCCAAGCTTAGGAGAGAAAAGGTGTTCTACTCCACAAGAAACAATTCACCATTACCTGTTGCCATTCTATCTCGGCGTCTATGCAAACAACATGGGGGATAGATCTTTCCCCCAAATACCAATCTTCCCTGAAAGTGCTCCTCATAGGTGCACCAAGAAACAATGCCTGCCACCCTGGGCCTCTCTACCACTCCAATGGTCAACTAAAATCAACATGCTCTGTGAAAACAATGCTATTCTTAGTATCACCTTTAGTTAAAGTTGGGTATAGTTCATATTTTTGTTTTGTTTTGTATTTGTGCCAGTCCTGGGGCTTGAACTCAAGGCAAGGGTGCTGACCCTGAGCTTTTTCACTCAAGGATAGTGCTCTATCACTTGAGCCACAGCTCAACTTCTGGCTTTTTTGATGGTTAATTGGAGATAAGAGTATCATGCCAAGGCTGGCTTTGAAGAGTGTGTGTGTGTGTGTGTGTGTGTGTGTGTGTGTGTGTACTGGGCTTGAACTTAGGGCCTCAAGCTCTCTCTTGTTTGTGTTCTTAGGAGATTCTTTTTTTTCCCTCAAGGCCAGCGCTCTATTACTTGGGCCACACCTCCACTTATGGCTTTTTTGCTGAATCATGGCAGATAAGAACCTCTTGATGTATCTGCTTGCTCTGGCTTTGAATCTTGATCCCCAGTTCTCAGCTTCCTGAACAGTAAAATTAACAGCATGAGCCACTGGTATCCAGTTATTTTGATTTTGGTTTTGTATCTTAGCATGTGCTAAGGGAAGGTGGTAGTGGTCAAATTCTCTGTTTTATACTTTGTAACTAGATAACCTGTGGGACTGTGGATTAAAGACATTTTGTATTTAGGTTTTTAAAACAGAATTTAATAGGGCAGATCTCATCATCAATGTTCTAGTATATGTCAGGATGTGTGTGTGTGTGTGTGTGTGTGTACTAGGTCCTAAACTGAGGTCTTGTATCCTCGCTTGTCTTTCTCACTCAAGCCTGGTGGTCTACCAGTTGAACCACACCTCCCCTTCCAGAAGAGTCTCATGGACTTTCCTGAGCCATGACCCTCAGATCTCAGCTCCTGAGTGACTAGGATTATAAACACAAGCTGCTGATGCTCAGATGGAAACATTGTGTTTGAAATATGCACATGAAGCCCACTTGGTGGCTCACACCTGAAATCCTAGCTACTCAAGAGGCTGAGATTTGAAGATTGAGGTTCAAAGCCAGGCCAAGCAGGAAAGTCTGTGAGACTCTTATCTCCAATTAACCAACAAATACAAAAACAAACAAGAAATAGAGATATGGCTCAAGTGGTAGAGCATCAGCCTAGAGTGAAAACACTAAGGGATAGTGCCCAGACCCTGATTTCAAGCCCCAGTATTGGCACCAAAGTAAACAAAGAAACAAAAAACTCACAAAGAATTGTTATGATTCAAGTAGAGGACCAACAACTTAATAAAAACTCACCAAAAGGCTGAACAAAGTAGATAATAATAGCAATGTATATGTAAAAATGTATTCAAAATTGTTAGTTTTTAGGGAGGTACAAATTTTCCTTGAGGTTATCATCTACAAACCATTTAAAATGATAAGAGATACACCATTATTTTACTTTAGTCACAAGGTTGGGAGGCCATCCTTAGTAGAAGGATATTAGAATGTTCTAGAACATTCTTCTGATTCCAAAAGACAACCTCTTATCCTGTAGCAGTCGTTTTTTTCTTGTTCTCCTTCTCTTAAATTGTGGTAATCACCAATTTTTGTGGCTATGGCTTTGCCTCTGATGGATATACTTCATAGAACTGAAATCATCTGGCCTTTTCTGTGCTTTCTGTCAGCATTGACAGGCATAAGCTGTGGTGCCCAACAGACTTTTTTTTTTTTTAAATAATGGTGTTTGCCAGGACTTTTACCAGAATATCCACTGTTATTCTTCTAAGCTTTCCCAGATCAGTACCAGGACATAAATACTACCTATATTGTAACAACTCCCTGGACTTTCTGTCTGGAAGAAATCTGTCTTCTGAGGTCCAGAAAAAAATATCTAGACACAGATTTGCCAATGTCATCCACCCTTTCTCCAATATTTCCCCTCTTGTTTAATGCACTTTGTGTCCCATGTACACGGACACTTATAGTTAATAGCCTATTAATTATTCTTTCTGCATCAGCTTCTCTGTGTCTTCAATTCAAACTCTCATCTGCAGGCACTGTGAATTTTCTGTTACAAAAATTTGTTTAAGGGCTGGGAATGTGGCTTAGTGGCAGAGTGCTTGCCTACCATGAATGAGGCCCTGGGTTCGATTCCTCAGTACCACATAAACAACAACAACAACAAAGTTTGTTTAAGCTATACATCCCTATGAACTTAGGACAAGAACTTACGAGCTTTTTTTTTGGACCTCCAGACATTCGTCTTACTGTAACCCATTACAATAAAAATTCTTCCTGTATAAAACTTCTTGATCTCCCTAATTTCTGTGTCTTCTGTTTTGGGGTGTGTGTGTGTGTGTGTGTGTGTGTGTGTGTGTGTGTGTGTGTGTGTGTGTGTGTGCCAGAACTAGGGATTAAACTCAGGGCTTCTCACTCTTGCTTGGTGTTTTTCTCTAACACTTGAGCCACAGCTTCACTTCTCATTTTTTGGTCTTTTTTTTTTTTTTTTTTTTTTTTTGCTGGTTCACTGGAGGAGTCTCATGGGCTTTCTTGCCCAGGCTGGCTTCAAACTTCAATCATCAGATCTCAGCCTCCTGAGTAACTAGGATTAGAAAAATGTGCCATCAACCCCTGGCTATGTCTTTATTTTTAGTACTCCTAATGTATTTTCTGCTTGAAATTCTCTCCTCATTCCTCAAAGTCTATCTGTGGACCATGATCAGTTTTTGGATGCAGAGAAACCTCATTTTTAACAATCATTACTAGGTGCTGGTGGTTCTGTTATAAAGGAACTCAGCTGGCAAGAAACAGGGAAGCCACATTTTGAAAGGTCGAATTGGTAGTCATTATTGGAGAGCTAGTGTTTGCATGTGGATTCTCAAAGACCTGAAGCACAGTACAGAGCTTTAACAAAGCTTTTAAAGACAAAAACCACATGTTTAGGGTGGAGAATAAGCCTTAACAAAAGAAGACCTTATATATGAAGTAGCTCAGGTACCAGCAGATCTTTTCCATCAAGGGGGGATATACCTCAAACTTTCAATATAGGCAGATAGCCTCAGAAGTGAGCAAATAAAACCACTTAGGGAGATAATCAAGCACGAGCATTCTCTGCAGCAAATCTCTGCAGCATTCTCTGCAGACTAAACAGCATGACTTCTGCAATTCAATGAATGTCCTCTCTCATCTCGAGGCTTTCTAGAGCTGGGTGGAAAGTGCCCTCCACCCAGCAAGGCACCCTGATGGCTGTGAGAGCAAGGTGTATCGCTTAGACCCAGTCTCTCCTTACTTCAGTCTATACCTAGCTACTTAAGAGGCTAAGATCTGAGGATCGTAACTCAAAGCCAGCTTGGACAGACAGATACAAAAGACTCTTATCTTCAATTAAGTAGCAAAAAAAGCCAGAAGTGGAGATGTGGCTCAAGTGATAAAGAAAAAGCTAAGCAACAGTGTGCAGGTACTGAGTTTCAGTCCTACTATCAGGCACAAAAAACACAGAAACAAACAAAACAAATCTCAAAGAAATGAATCCAATGAAGCAATGCAGGAACAATGTACAGAAAGTCAATAAATATTCTAGAAGCAGTGGAGATGGATGGAGTTGAGGTCTTGAATTATATCTGAAACTATTCCAGTTCCCTCACATCTGGAGAATTCTATCCATTTTACTCCTTAATCACTGCAACCATTTCTTTTTCAAAAGATATTATTTACAAATTATACTAACCCAAATTTACTAACCGGAAAATTTCAGAAGCAGAGGGTGGCTATTCCAAATGTATATTATTTCAATTGTGGCAGGACTACACATCACTTCTTGTTACTGAATTCTTTATACAAAAAGTAGACATGGACCTGTTTTTCTTCTTTTTTTTCTGAACAACAGCTCCTCCACATCCATATGATTTTAGATTTTATTCCTAGGAGTCTCTTGTGATTTCATACCCTCATTCATGAGAATAGCTCCCAAATTGTAATCTCATCCTCAAAAAACTGCTGCTTAACTAGAAAACATGAACATTGCATGACTTTGAAAAAAAAGTTTATCTAGTTGTGACCTATTTGTAGCTACAGACACACTACACAAAAGCATGTTAGTTTTCTCTGCTTTTTGAGAATGCCAGAATTTCTGTGTTTATGTGTTTATCATCTCTATCTACTTATCAATCTGTTACATTCAGCTATCAGTCTAACCTCTCATATATCTAGCTATCCTCTATTTACTTGTCATCATTTTTCTATCACTTCTTTCTTTTCTTTTTCTCTATTTCTTCTATCTATCTTGATCACTTAACATCTTTCTTTTCTCTTTACTATTTCTCTTTTCCACATATCTGCCTACTATCTATCATCTATCTAATTATCTTTATGCATTTATTGATCACTGATAAAGTTTTCATAACTATCAGTCTATCATATCATATCTATCAGTCATCTATATATTCTCTACCTTTTACCTATCAGCTACCTATCAACCATCTATCAATCTATCTTTCAGGGGCTGAGGATATGGCCTAGTGGCAAGAGTACTTGCCTCTAATACAGGAAGCCCTGGGTTCAATTCCCCAGCACCACATATACAGAAAACAGCCAGAAGTGGTGCTGTGGCTCAAGTGGCAGAGTGTTATCCTTGAGCAAAAAGAAGCCAGGTACAGTGCTCAAGCCCTGAGTCCAAGGCCCAGGACTGGCAAAAAAATAAATAAATAAAATTATATATATATTTCAAATCTTTCAAAAATATATATATGTATCTTTCAAATCTTTCAAAAAAAGATATATATATATATCTTTCAAATCCATCTATCATCTACAAATCTACTCTATCTATCTATCTATCTGTCTACCCATCACCTATCCTTTTTTGTCTATCTGTCATCTACCTAGTCATCCATTTATTTACAAAGGAAAGAATCTAGAATATTATTTTTGTAGTGGCTTGAACTCTGGAGCTGGGCTCTTCAGCTCAAGGTTAGTGATCTACTACTTAAGCCATAGTGCCTGTGGTTTATTAGAGAAAAGAAAAAAAAACTTCCAGTTTTCTGGTGGTTAGCTGAAGAGTCTCAAGGACTTTCCTGCCTGGGCTGGCTTTGAACCATGATCCTCAGATCTCAGCCTCCTGACTAGCTAGGATTACAGGCATGAGCCACCAGCACCCTGGCTAGAATCTAGAATATTCTGAGGAAGGACATTATCTTGGAATTTTTTAAAACATCCATCCGTCTCCCTGTTCTTACACCATGACTGAACAATGGCATAGGAATTCAGTATGACAACACCTTTCACATTTAGAAAAAATGAGTTACAAAGGAGAGAGATGATTTGTCTGAAGGGAAAACATTATAGCCAGGAAGAGTGGTTTCTGTTTCCATTACAATTTTCAGTTCACTAAATTATTGTGGGATGATTTAAATTAAATCATGTCCTATTCCAAAGTCACATATTCTAACGGTTCTATAAGAAGTTTCAGAAATTCAGGAGAAAGTAAATAAAAATTAATTTAGAAAGTAATAATTTTAAAAGATAAAATTATTTCAGATTAATTAAGTCAGATCTATTATCCAACTCTCCCAAAACAAAAGATAATGTAAGGCAGAATAGGAAACAATTTCCTGGCCCCTCCACGAAGACAAGAATAAGAAAGGGTCTTACACTAAGAGCAGAGAATTTCCCAATTTTAAGAGATAAAGACAATACTAGATTGTGTGAAGACGGACATGGAATTATTCTTGGAGACTTAAATTTTAAAACAAACAAATAAAAAAATAGGCTACCAATTTTGACTTATGCAAGAGAAAACTGCATCTGGATAAAAGTTTCCGATTTTGTAATTCTGTAATATTGCTAGATTAAAAGAATAAATTCCCATGTTGCAACTTAGAGACAACAGCTGAGCTATGACTAAAGCTGGAGGATATTGCCAGTAGGCTGCAATTGCCAATAGATGTTTTGAGCCAGGCGCTGGTGGCTCATTCCTGTAATCCTAGCTGCTTGGGCGGTAAGGTATGAGGACTGCACTTTGAAGCCAGAAGAAGTAGAAAAGTCTGGGAGACTCTTATCTCTAATTAACCACCAAAAAAAAAAAAAAAAAAAAAAAAGCTAAAAGTGGAGCTGTAACTCAAGTGGTTGAGTACCAGCCCTGAGCAAAAAAGCTAAGGGACAGTGCCCAGGTCCTGAGTTCAAGTCCCAGTACCAGCATACACAAAATATATTGGTAATATTATTTTAAATTAATTTTTTTTGCCAGTCCTGGGCCTTGGACTCAGGGCCTGAGCACTGTACCTGGCTTCTTTTTGCTCAAGGCTAGCACTCTACCACTTGAGCCACAGTGCCACTTCTGGCCGTTTTCTATATATGTGGTGCTGGGGAATCATGTAAACGAGGCAAGCACTCTTTGCCACTAGGCCATATTCCCAGCCCCTAAATTATTTTTTTACATAATATCTAACATGTCAAATGGCTAAAAACACGTAGGTTTGCGTTTATTGCTAGGCACGTTTGGCTCATGTCTGTAATCCTAGATACTCAGGAGGCTGAGATCTGAGGATCACAGTTCAAAGCCAGCCTGGGCAGCAGAGTCCATGAAATACTTAACTGTAATTAACTAAAAAGCCAGAAGTGGAGCTGTGGCTCAAGTGGTTGAGCACTAGCCTTAAGCAACAAGGTAAGGGTCAGAGCCCAGGCTCTGAGTTTAAGCCACAAGTGCAGCACAAAAGTAAACTTGCATTTATTGTTTGGTCTTTCTCTTCTGCCTATTGTAAACACTGAAATAATAAGGCTCAGTGTGATGGTGGCTATTTTTACCAACTCTACATGCAATAAACTATCAAGTTGACTGATAATAGCTCTACATTCCCCAAATCTTTACCTTCTAAGTAACCTTCTAAGGCTGAGACTCCCAACAAATTGAGATATCTTTGAAACATACAATTGCCTTTGTTTGAAATGTGATATAGGTTTAACCCAATAAGAGTCTTTCCAAAAGGATGCCAGTGTCTCATGCCTGTAACCCCAAAAGGCTGAGATAGGTGGATTGCAGTTTGAACCCAGCCTAGGGAAACAAGTTGGAGAGACTTTTCTCTCCAATGAACTGTCAAAAAGCAAGAAGCAGAGATATGGCTCAAGCGGTAGAGTGCCAGCCTTCAGTGAGAAATGCCAGGCAAGAGTGAAAGGCATTAAATCCAAGCCCCAGTACCAGCACAAAAGAGCAAAGAGGTCAGTTTCCAGTACTTCATTCTGAGTTCTGACCTTGGATAACTCACATAATAAATGTCTATGCCACATGAGAAGAACGAGGAGGAGGAGGAGGAAGAGGAGGGGGAGGAGGAGGAAGAGGAGGGGGAGGAGGGGGAGGAGGAGGAGGAGGAGGGTGGCTGGAGAAATAGATTGGCTCAGTTGCTTTTGTTTTCACATGGAGATAATTCCATCTTTCCTCTTGATAACTTGAATTTCACTGGTAAGCAAACATACCCTTGTGGGTTGTTCTGGATGCTTCTTTTTGGACTCGGGTTCATCTTTTGGTCAGCAGTTTGATTTAGCCAACCCCTGATTGCCACTGGAAGATGTTTGTAGAGTGCCCACAGGTGGCCCCAATCATCATGAGCAAGTTGGAAGAGCTGCCCAGTGTGCACCGGAAGCCAAGGAGAGCCAGCGGCAGCCCTCAGGGGTCAGCCTGAGGCAAGGTGCCTCAGCTCTCCTTCGGAATGTTCTTGTCAAACTGCCTAACAAACTTCCTTCACAAACACACATTCATTTCTATGGCAACCTAATAGAAAGAAATTAAAAGAAAAAGGGGGGGGGGAGAAAGCTTTACCAAAATTTCCCCTAGGCTCTCTATGGGCTCTTCTGAAAAACTTATCTTCATGCTACTCTTGAGGGCGTCACTGCCGCTTAGGAAAAGAAGGTTGTGCTGTTGGTGTTTTCTTGGTATATGATGTTCTTGTCAAACCAGAAGTAAATTCAAACTTTCATCCTCAGACAGAACATGAATGTTTTGGGAAGTTTCAAACAACTTTTGGTTTGTTTTTCAGTTTTAATAAGTTCAGTACTTCCTGGCTTTTTTGGCCAAGCCAGACACACCACAGGACATTTCCAGCTGAAACCAGAAGCGTGCAGCACTCGCAGAGAGAAGAGCCTGATACAGGAGCTTTCCATGCCTGCTGCCAGACTTAGAAGCATCGCGGGTATGTGGTTAGCTGACTCCTGGGTACACCTACCCCAAGACAGTATGGGTTGGTTGCCCCTGGTGCCCTACGCATACACCAACCCTTATAGCCGAGCTTCCTCCCCACTATAATATTTCTAGGAAGGAAGACTGGCTTTTTCATTAGGAAGATGGATGGCAATGTGTCTGGACAGCAATGTCTTCATAATATTTCCATGTTCAATTTACTATTTAAAGAACTCCAATAGAAATTCAGTGGATGAGAGGAAAATTGAGCCCCTGACATTTGGAATAAGCCAGTTTAGTGTTGTGAGTCACTCACCCCCCATACACACAACATTTAACTCAACAGCTATTTAATTGAATGCTAGGGCTCTGGTGCCCATATAATTATAGACACCGTAGAGGATTAGAAACTTATAAAAAATAAACTGAGAGTTTCAATAAAAGCCAAGTGGTCATCCAGGAAATCACCACACATCTGGCCTCTCAGAGGTAAGCCAAAATTAACCCCCACAAATCCCAAGGAAATAGAAACATTTTAAGAGAGGGAAGAAGGTGGAAGGGCAACACTGACCAAGATGCACTGAGTACAATGCATAAACAGACAAGTTGAATTGAAACCTCTTGACCAACTATTTAAAGATAATAAACAAAAATCTGCCTTTCTTCATAAGAACAATTGTAGTAACATTTCTCATTATCATTTTCCATCTTCCTTTGCTTTTGATTTGTGCTGGTACTGGGGCTTGAACTCAGGACCCCTAGCTCTCGCTAACCTTTTTTCACTCAAGTCTGGTGTTCTACCACTGAGTCACACTGGCTTTCTGATGGTCAGTTGAAAATAAGAGTCTCTAGGATTTGTCTTCCCAGCCTGGCTCCAACCAATATCCTCAGCCTCTTGAGTAGCTAGGATGACTGGCATGAGCCACCAGTGCCCAGTGGCTTCCAATCATCTAGGAAGAAGGGCCAAACTTTACAAGGTCAGCCACAGAGGCATTTTCTAGTGCACATCTGACAAGCCACTCCAGGAGGGTCTTCTCACTAGGGTTTCCTTTTGTTCAACCTTGTGCCTAAGTATTCACAAAATCTAGAATTTTCTTTACTTTACTACTTTGGTACAAATCCCATTCTCTTAGGTTCATTTTCTTACATATGTTACCCAAACTACTGAAGAATCTTATCAGGGGCAATAAACTTTGGGTCTGAAAGACTGCTACCAAAGTTACCTTTATTAGGAAAAAATATTGCAGGCAACCTGCTTCTTCTTTATTTATTTACTGTTCTGGTTCTGGAGTTTGAACTCAGGACCTCACGCTATCACTTGGCTTTTTTCCTCAAGGCAGGCACTCTACCACTTGAGCTACAGCTATACATTTGGCTTTTTGCTAGTTGATTGCAGATAAGAATTGCATGAACTTTCCTTCCTGGGCTGGCTTTGAGCCTGGATCTTCAGATATGAAAAGTCATTTGGAAGCTGCCAGCTTACTAGAATTCTGAAAGCTGAGGAGGTGTTACCAGTGCATTTGTCTCAGACACATACCATGTAGAACTGCAAGTATGGAAGTATTGGGTAGATTTCAAAACTTGAATGTCCATTAACATACACTTCAACTCACTTAATTTTCCATCATGTAAACAGATTCCAAACACAACTTCATGATGTCAACGTTATACTGACCAAAGGCAATTTCATTGCCTTTCCAATCCATTATGAAGAAGTATTTTTAAAAAATCTGATTGAGGAAAGAAAGCCCTAAAACTCACCTATTGTCCCTATGCTTTGGGGAGGGCCACAGACATCTCCACATTTTAGTATAAGTAACAAACACTCAGCCACAGGAATCACTGCCTACTAGTTGGGATTGCTGGAAGATGTGACCACATGCATTTTCCCCTAGCTCAGAAAGAATAAGGACAGCAAGTAATAGCTGCTTTTTTTTTTTTTTTTTTTTTGTCGTTAACTTCCAGGTCCAGTAAGGGGGGGGGGGGGGGGGACAGGAAATGTTTCTTTCTCCCTACTTTAAACTTCGTTATACCAAAATACATCCTTGCCAATACTTTTACCTTGTAAGACATTCTTCCTGTGAGACATTCTGAAATAGTCTTCCCACGTGGATTTCAAGGACCACACATCCCACTGAGACATGGAAGGGAGCCTTCCCTCCGTCCTCCCGTCCTCCCATCCTCCCATCCTCTGGTGCTGCCTGCCTCTGCATGGGGTGGGGGGGGGGGGCGGTATCTCGCCTGCCCTCCTCCCAGCCCCATCGGCCTCCAGCTGCGCTTCAAAGCTTCCATGCTTCTGCCCAGCCTTCTGCAAAGCCTTACTTGGAATTTGATGATCGTGTGGCAGCTTTAAGTGCTTTGCTCAAAACTTTTTTCGTTGGTGAGGCTGTGTTGGGGTATGGACCCGTGTCTCCAAGCAGAGAGGCAGAGAAGCAACCCTTTCTGCAGCTGTGCCTGACTGCTGGGTGGCTGCGCAAGCACCACATGACTCTCTGCACTGGTGAGCCAGAACCGGGGCACTGTGGGAAACGTCTACTCGGGAACCCAGGGCATTGTGGGAAGAAGCAGCGTCTCCTCGGGGACCCAGGGCATTGTGGGAAGAAGCTGCATTCATGCAGGCATTTCACCGAGGCATTGTGGGAAGGTCATTTTGAGCAGGAGCCCGAGGCACTATGGGAAGAGGAAGCATTGATATAGGCCCCATGTTGTTGGCCATGTGTTATGTCTCCCATTTTCCACCCCTGCTTACCTGACAGTTGCTCTCTCTTTCCCTGTATTTCTTGCTCTCACTTTCCCCATACCCAGTCAACCCCATAAACCCCGGAATCTTGTTCCACAAACACTATCCTGACGTTTTCTTCTTCTCTCCTTTTCTCAAATTCCTGGAGTTCAACTCAAACCAAGTTAAACAAAAACAGCCCTGTGGGGTTTACAGAAAAATGAAATCTATTGAAATAGAAAAAGAATCAGGATTCTGAGCCCTTTATTACGACCTTCATGCCTAAAGGCTGTGAAGAAACTCTTACAGAGGTGTGTCATCAAGACACAGCCCACACTACTTCCACGTGTGCCCTGCCCCTTTCCAGATTAAGGAAACTAAGGACAGGGACTGCGGCATGCTTGTGGGGTCCTTCTGACCCTCCGTGCTGATTAAATAGCATATTTGGGTTAGAGAGCCCTCCACTGGCATTGTGGTTTATGGGATTAAGTCATGTACTGCAAAATGGTCTAGAAAGTTCTGCTGCCTAACATTATTTTTACTGTTTTTACATACTCATTATTTTTTGTCCAAAAAAGAAAAAGAAAGCCATCAAAAAGGAAAGAGATAATCAGCCAATATTTGTTCATTCTTTTTGTGTTGGTGTCTTTACAATTTGGCAGTTTTAGAATTCTAGAGAAGATATGTATACATTTATGTAAGCATAGGACAACTCTTTCCCTCCCTCTCTTTCTTTCTTTCCTCTCTTCCTTTTTCTTTCTTGCTGTTTTAGAGAAAAATTGCATATAGAATTAGTCTTTCCAAAGACTGTATATTTGTTGACCTGAAAGAAATGGAGAAAGAAGTATATATGGTTGTAAGCTTGGATTGTTAGTCCCGTAAGCCTGAAGCCCAGGAGTCCCAAGTTTGATCTGGCCACTCATACCCATATGCCAAATAAAGACACTTGGTGAAGGGCAGAGAAAGGATATTTATTCCATTGAAGCCATGGGAAGACAGCATTTCAGTCCATCATCAGCCATCTTCAGGGGACAGACATTGCATCAGGTTAAAGAGGGAGAAATGGAGGCAGGTGGTGAGAAAGGTATCAGAGTTCACATAGTCCTGGATCACTGGTGCGGCCTGGTTTTCTTTTAGTTCAGTTTTTGTCCTTGGAGGGCTTCTGGAGAATGGCTGTCACTTCATTACCAGAGCAGAACAGGAACAAGATGGTCCCTTGTTTTCTATGAGAATATAAGAAGACTGTCAGTTTGAGACCCAGTGCGTCTTCCTCACAAGATGCTTCTCAGTGAATCTTCTGTTTCTTGGAGCCCAAGGTGCTTGCAAAGGGACTGCAAGGGAGAGCAGCTCTGGTCAAAGACACAGATGCAAAGCTGGGGGGCTTAGTTAATTCACAGGGCCTAACAAAGCATCCTTTAGGTTGCTTTTTACAGTAGGAAAAACTGAAAGTGGAGGGAGAAATGAAGAGAAAGGTGGAGAAAGGAGGAGGAGGATATAAGAAGTACTTGCGGGGCTGGGGGTATGGCCTAGTGGCAAAGAGTGCTTACCTCGTATACATGAAGCCCTGGGTTCAATTTCCCAGCACCACATATACAGAAAATGGCCAGAAGTGGCGTTGTGGAGCCCCAGGACTGGCAAAAAAAAAAAAAAAAAAAGAAAGTACCAATACATTGGGGCTGGGAGTATGGCCTAGTGGCAAGAGAAGTACTTGCATACCAAATTTACCTAAATTCCAACCTTAAATGTTGGCCTTTGGGCTGCAAAGGTGGTAGATTTCCCATATTATTCTAGATTACAATGCTCATTCTTCTTATTGCTAGTATGTCTACATTTGGAGTTTTATAAAAATAGAGCTGAATATTTTGACAGTGAGCTTTGCAACACATTAGAGCAGTTGGAACTTTGCCCTCTTCCTTTTCTTCCTTTCTTCCTCTCTCCTCTTCCTCCCTCCCTCCCTTCCTTCCTCCTTCCTTTTATCTTTGCATCTCTGTCCCTTCTTTCTCTCTTATTCTATTCCTTATGTCTTCCCTTCCTCCTTTCCGCGCTTTCTCCCTTCCTTTGTCTCTCTTTTTCTTTTCTTTCTTTATTTCAACAGTTCACTTGCATGATTCCCAGAATTATTTAAAGTGGTTTACTTTCAGAGGGATCAATGTTTGAATGAACATGTCCAATTGAAAATATTTGTAAAAATATACAGAATGTGACTGTAAGAGAAAGACTTCCTCAAGGTGGTATATTTTATTTGAACCAAGAAACAAAATTGATCACGCCTCATATTTTGGCTTTGCCTGAGGTTACACAAGAAAAGAGAACTTTGGCAAAACTAAACAAGACACTGAACCATTTCTTTGAGCCTGAGAACTCTCCAATTCCCAAAATATGATTAAAAACCATCTTGGTTAAGTCCTTTTGATCAACAGTCATGTCATAAAACCTGTACTGAGTTCTTGGCAATTTTATGGTCTTATCTGTGTGGTCTTTTTCTTTAGAAAACATTCTCCATGTTGTCTTTGTTGAGCTCAGTGAGTGCTTACTTCCTATCAAATGTCTCAGCACTCCCCAGCAAACACCAGCAATTGTACCTTCTCATCTCTCCATAAAAGAGAACTTCTGAGAATCCTTGAAAAAAGGGCAGGGGGACTGGAAAGAAACTAAATGAGCAACTTCATGAGTGCATAAAGAAATACACAGATGCTTGGCATTTGTTGGGTTTCCTTGATTCGAGACTAATTGAATTTCATTGAGTGAAGTCTAGAGCACACAGCAGATCTGTTACTTTCTTGTTCTATTTATACATCTATGAAGTAGATCATTGTAATGAATACAGATGGGCAATAAGTACAAAGTTATTGCATAATTTTTCAAATTTTTATGATTGCTTTTCCGACTTCCTCTGAGAATAATGGCCTCTCTGTGAAGCTCGTCGACCCTTTACAATATCTTCAGTATATTTGACCACTTCAGCAGATTTTAATTTATTGGAGACACATTAGAAGTGGTGGGTAAACAATCCACAGAATGGAACTGATGTGTAAGACATGGACAACTTGAAGCATATCAAGTTACCTCTGAGATCTCTTGGTGAAGGCATGCACATATACATTTTTCCCCCCTTTCTTCTGATCTCTGCCTTTTTCTTAAATTGGGCAAAGCTTGGGACTTGTGGACTGGGGGGTAAACCAAATTAACAACTACTCACCAGCCTATAACAAACAGAACAGAAAATGTGAGCTTTAGGATGGGAGATAAAACAAGATGGAAAGTTTGTCTATGGATTTGTGCTTCTAACCCAAGTTTGGGCAAGTACTGGAAGGTGTCAGCTTCATAAATAAACAGATATTATAAGATGGAGTATACTAATGGTGGCTCCAGCATCTGTGGGATTGCCTTGGGAGGAAACTGATAGACCCTTTACTTTGTATGGCTCCCATATTTTTATCTCATTATTCTTTTTTCTCTCTTTCTTTCCTTTTCTTATATCTCTTGACTAATTGGATATTATTTTGCTTTGTGTAGGTACCAGGCCTTGAACTCAGAGCCTTGAGCTCTTACTCAGCTTTTTCACTCACAGATGGTACTCTCTCTTCATCCACAGTTTCAGTACAGTTTTTTCTCTCTCACTCTCTGTCTCTCTGTCTCTGTCTCTGTCTCTCTCTCTCTCTGTCGGGCTGTCTATCTGTCTCTCTCTGTCTCTCTGTCTCTCTCCCTCTCTCTGTGTCGGGCTGTCTATCTGTCTCTCTCTCTCTCCACCTTCCACCCCACCCACTCTCTGATTAATAGGACATATAGTCTTAGGGACTTTTCTACCAAGGCTGGTTGAGATCCACAGATCTCAGCCTCCTGAGTAGGCAGGATTACAAGCCTGAGGATTACAGGCCTGAGTCCAGCTGTGAAGTGATCTTGATCTATGGAATGGGGTCTGAGGAGCACATCAAGAAGTAGAAAATGCTGCTGATCCCATTCTTCCTAAAGGTGCAAGAACAAGGATTTTAGCTGGGTGAGGTTGAGGAAAGAGGAAGCTAAGATGTTACAGTTGTTGAACAACATATGCTTTTGATGGATCATTCCAAGGTGCATTTTATGAAATATCATATATATGTATGTATATATACACACACATATATATGATATACACATACCATATATACACATATATGGATATATGTGTGTATGTATATACATTATATATATATATACATATAACTAGTCTTGAAAATTTAAATCTCTGCATTCACTTGGAAGGGCAATAAAATAAAATCAAAATGGAATGCAAGGTATATCCCATGTGCATAATTCTCTTGGCTTAAAGTAAACAGCTTAATCTTATATTGAAACATATTTGAAATATTAATATAAAGAGCTTATAATATGAACATGCAAAATAATATATTGTATAAATTCCAAAAGGTCAGCAATACCATAAATAAATTGGGCTTGGGAAGTAAGGTGTTAGTTCTCAAAATACTTTGGTATGCATTCCCTAAAGAATTTCAGCAAATTTGAAAAAATTATGTATCCTCACACTTTTTTGTTTTTGTTTGGTGCTTGACCTCAGGGCCTGGGCACTCCTCCTGAGCCCTTTTACTCAAAGCTAGCACTCTACCACTTTGAGCCACAGCTCCACTTCTAGTTTCCTTGTGGTTCAATAGACATAAGAGTCTTGTGGACTTTCCTGGCCTGGCTGGCTTCGAACTGCCATTCTCAGATCTCAGCCTCTGAGTAACTAGGATTACAAGTTTGAGCCACCAGCACCTTGCTCTTGACACATTTTTGAAGCTCACATCTAAGGAATTTCAACCAGATTTAAATAATTGCCATTATTTAAAAATTGCCATTTCACTACATATATTAATTCTATGAAATAATGGTTTTGTTATGGTGTTTTCTTACATGAACATACTGTACTTTGATCCTCTTCACCACCACCCCTTTGCCCTATCTTGTCCCCAGACCTATTCTCCTGGCCTCCTACGCCTTCCCTAATAACCCTCCTTTGAATTTCTTGTTTTAGAAAATCTAGACCAAAAACAAGTATTAACTGTCTTTTTGACAGCTTATTTCCATCCAGTTATGCAAGTGGCATGATCTTCTTTCAAGTCAAACAATACTCCATTACATACATTCACACACTACATATTTTATTTATCCATTCAACTTTTTTTAGGCTGATTCTGTAGGTTAGTGATTGTGAATAGTGCCACAATAAACATGGGTACAGGTATGCTGGTATCCTTGCATTTCTTCAGGTAAGTTCCCAGAAATAGTTTGTATGATAGGTCTACTGTTAGGTGTTTATTTTTTTTGTGATCCACCATATAGATTTCCATAGTTATTGCATTCATTTATATTCCCATGAACCATGTATAAAGATCTTTCCCTTCACAACAAGCATTTTTTGTTTATTTCCTTGAGGAAAAGCCATCCTGACTGGACTGAGGTGGAATTTTAATGTGTTGTGGTGTGTGTGTGTGTGTGTGTGTGTGTGTGTGTGTGTGTGTGTGTGTGAGCATGCACACACACATGAATGCTGGTACTGGGCTTGAACTCAGGGCCAGGGTACTCTCCCTTAGCTTTTGCTCTCAAGGTGGAGACTCTACCGCTTGAACCACGCCTCCATTTCTAATTCTTTGCTAAGTAATTGGACATTAGAGTCTCATGGATTTTTCTATACAGGCTGGCTTCAAACCAGGATCAGATCTCAACCTACTAAGTAGCTAGGATTACAGGTGCGAGCCATTGGCTCCTGTCATCAGTGTAGTTTTAAAATATTTCCTTAATGACTAAAGATATTAAATGTTCTCTAATTACTTATCATTTGTACTTTTGCTCTCCCTGGTGGTCTTTTCAGTTCATCTTTCCATTTGTTTATTGGATTACTTGATCTTTTTGTCATTTTGTGTTCTTTATGTATTCTGGATATTAATGTTTATCAAATAATAGTAAAGGTTTTCTCCCATTCTGAAACTGTCTCTTCATTTTGGTAATGTTTCATTTGCTACAGTCCTTTGTGTCCATCCTTGCTCTTATTTCCTATACCATTTGGGCCCTATTCAGAAAATGGCCACTTAGTCTATATCTTCAAGTGTTTTCCTGATGTTATCCTTGAATAGCTTCAAAGTTTCTGATCTTTACGTGAATCTCATTGACTCATTTTGAATTGATTTTTCTATGGGCTAGATAGAAATCTAGATAGTCTTTACTTGTGGATATACAGTTTTTCCAACCCCATTTGTTAGGGAATCTGCTTTTCTCTGCTTTAGACCCCTTGGCAAAATGATCAGAGTTTCATTTGGGCACTAGTGGCTCACTACTATAATCCTAACTAACTGAGGATAGAAGTCAAAAGCAAGCCTGAGCAGGCATGTTTGAGAGACTCTTATCTCTCTAATTACCTAGAAAAGAGTCAGTCAGAAGCGGAGGTTTGGCCCAAGTGGTAGAGTGCTAACCTTGAATAAAAAAGCCAAGCAAGATCTTGAGGCCCTGAATTCAATCCCCAGTAATGCACACAACAAAACAAAACAAAAAAATCAGACAGCTGTGTCTATATGTGTTTATTTCTGAGTCTTCTATTCTATGTCATTGGTCTATGTGTGTATTGCCATACTATTTTTGTTCTTGTGGCGCTGAAGTATAATTAGAAATTGGGAAATGTGACATTTCTTCAAGCATTGCTCTTTTTGCCCACAATTATTCTGACTACATATGGTCTTTCATACTTTTATATGAATTTTTGAATTGCTGGGTTTTTTTTGAGAGAGGTATCAGCAGAATTTTTATGGGAATTGCATTATTTTTATAGATCACTTTGGACATTATAATCACTTAAGAAAAATTATACCAAATGCAAATTCATGAAAGGTCTTCCATCTTCATAACTGAAATTTATTTCTTCAGTGTTTTATACTTGCCATGGTAGAGATCCTTCACCAACTTGATTCCATTTATTCCTGGGTGTGTGTGTGTGTATGTGTGTGTGTGTACATGCACCAATGCTGGGGCTTGACCTCAGGGCCTAGTTACTGCCCATTAGCTTGTTTACTCAAGGCTAGCTCTTTACCACTTGAGCCACAGCTCCATTTCTAGATTTTTAGTGGAAAACTGGACATAAGAATCTCACAGACTTTTCTACCTGGCTGGCTTTGATCACAGATGTGGATCACAGATAGGATCACAGATGTGAGCCACTAGAACCACTGACTCCATGGAAATCTGAGATTTGCGAAGCAAAGAATAAAACAATTGGATTTTTCCCTTCATCAACCTGTCTGTGGAACCAAAAGGCTTTGGAGGGGTCCTTAAGGCCTCACTGTCCTCATTTCAGACAGGATGCAGCCAATTTTGTGGACTTTGACCTATGCCCTTTCCAAGAAGAATGGACAAGGAATTAACAAGAATTAATCCCATCCCACTTGGAAGTTTCCTTTGCCTCATTCTAATTCAACACTGAGATCTCCATTTCTATTCCAGTAAAAACAATTGCAATTCATAATATATAAATAAAGCTTTGCAAATACTCAAATTGCTATTTTGACTGCATTGAAGTTTGCAAAGTGAGCCTGCACAGTCCTGCAAAGCCCTTCATTCTCTCACATGATACTGCCTTCCCTGCGGCCGGCTGCATTCACAGCTTTCCCATCTCACTGACAACATGAAACCACTTGACTCAGAAATATGGGTGAGAGCAACAGAGGTTAAACCACAGGCACCCAAATTGGTGGTGAATCTGTCAGTGTGGAAAATAAGTATGAGAATCCACAAGCATGTGGCTTTTAATATCTGCCTCAAGGGCTGGAGTGGGGGCCTAGTGTCTAGAATACTACAAATTCAGAAGTGGAGGTGTGGCTCAAGTGGTGGAGTGCCAGCTCTGAGTGAAAAAGCCATGTAAGAGTGTGAGACAATGAGTTCAAACCCCAGGACCAGCACACAAACACAATATGTAATAGTATTGCATGAAAAATGACTCTAACATCTCCAATTACAGACTCTACTTTGACTTGCCATATATGAACATAAAGATCTTAGGAACAAAAAAGAAAGATAAAATAATAAAAACATTGATCTGGGTCAGAAACTGCCCAGATGCCCTTCAATAGATGAAACAATCAAGAAAATGTGAAGAAAGAAAGAAGATGATTGATAGATAGATAGATAGATAGATGAATTTTACTCATCTGTCAGGAAGAATGATATAAAATCACTTTCAGAGAAATAGATGGGCCTGGAAAAAGCTATGCCAAGTGAAGTAAGTCAGGCTGAGAGAGACAAGGGATACATACCCTCTCTCATATGCTGAAACTAGCTCTAACTTACAACTCCACAAGCAAAGTCATTGCAGCATGCACACAAGCATATAGTATGGTATCTGCAGAGAGGATTCCAATGGTGCAACTCCTTTGAATAATTCTAATAGTTTAACAAAATGTATACCAGGAACTTGCAACTCATCAGGAGGGTGGAAGGGCCAATGTGAACAAAACAGATGAATGGGGCTGGGGATATAGCCTAGTGGCAAGAGTGCTTGCCTCAAATACATGAAGCCCTGGGTTCAATTCCCCAGCACCACATATATAGAAAACGGCCAGAAGGGGCGCTGTGGCTCAGTGGCAGAGTGCTAACCTTGAGCAAAAAGAAGCCAGGGACAGTCAGTGCTCAGGCCCTGAGTCCAACCCACAGGACTGGCCAAAAAAACAAAAAACAGATGAATGGAGAGAGGAAGGGTCAGAGAACACTTGGTCATCATATTCACTGTACCCATGTGATAAAGGAATTAGGAAAATTGAGGGGGAGAGACAGGGAGAATGATGGAAGGGTGACACTGGTCAGATACATTGTACTTACAAGTTGAAATGTTGAATATTACTCCTGTACAACAAAGATTACGATTTTAAAAAGGAAAGTCTCCACGAATCTCAAAGGTGGCACATTACAAAGGCAAGTGTGTACATTTTTTCTCATAATTCATTATCAATTTAGATAATTTTTTTGAGAAGGGGGATAAATTGATTCAAAATACTTCCTTCCTTCCTATCTGGCATTGTGTGGGCTTGTGAACTATGTGAGTCATGGTTGAAGTTTTGGAAATTTTGAATTTATCAGAGAACACAGATCTCTTTCCCCCCAGGGCTGGGTCTCCATCGTTCAGCATCACACTGTCTGACACGTGTTTCTCTTCCACCACAGCAGGGTGTTCTTCAACGTGGATCTGAGAGGAAAACCAGGAGAAAGGGTGTGGAAATACTTTCTACATTAATAAAAATGCTACTTTTATTTTATGA
This sequence comes from Perognathus longimembris pacificus, assembly GCF_023159225.1. Classification (NCBI taxonomy): domain Eukaryota; kingdom Metazoa; phylum Chordata; class Mammalia; order Rodentia; family Heteromyidae; genus Perognathus; species Perognathus longimembris. The sequence goes on from NC_063161.1 coordinate 65,714,973, forward strand.
GTAAGACATAAAGTCAATGGATAGACTACAGAATTCCGTTCATTTCCTGGGGCTGCCTTGCATCTGCATCCTGCGTGTCTGAAACCACAGACATTTACTGCCTCGGTGTTCGGGAGGGAGGAGGTCCAGAACCTAGCCCAGGGGCGTTCTTTCTCAGGATCTTCAGGCAAGTCTGCTCTGCAGCCCTTTCTGCTTGTGGCAGGGGAAGGTATTCCTCAGCCAGGTGCTTTGGTTCACCCCTGTAATCCCACCACATCAGGAGGCTGAGATAGGAGGATCACAGTTCAAAGCTGGCACAGGCACACAGGTCTGTGGGACTTTTCTCTCCAATTAACCAGCAAGAAGCCATTAGTAGAGGTGTGGCTCACATGGTAGAGTGATAGCTTTGAGCAAAAAAGCCAAGCAAGAGCGTGAGACCCTGAGCTCAAGTTCTAGTACCAGAAGAAGAAGAACAACAAAATTCATTCCTTAGCTCCCAGGTGGCATCTTCCCATCCTCAGCTTCCTGTTATCAGCCTTCTGTATGTGTTTGTTGAGAGCCCAGATGTCTCTGGGTGTTTTCATTTTGCTTTTGTTTTTGTGCCAGTCCAGGGCTTGAACTCAGGGTCTAGGTGCTATCCCTGTGCTTTTTTTTTGAGAAAGAGAGAACAAGCGATCTGGTGCAAAAATCTCTGAATCAATGGACCAAAATCTGTCAGCAATGACTTCCTCATTTCTCAAGCCACCTTGGGTTCTCAAGTGCCCCTTTCCTGCTGTCCATGGGCATTGGCAGATGTCCCTGCCTCACAATGTAGAAACCCTGCAAGGACAGAGATGGCATTTCGTTTTTGTTGGTGGACTTGGACATAGTTCTTGGGGCCTTTCCCTCTTGCTTCGTGTATCTGCTCAAGTCTGGTGCTCACATCCACTTTCAGCCTTTTGCTGGTTTATTGAATATCAGAGTCTGATGGATTTGTTTGCCTGGGCTGGCTTGGAACTATTATCCTCATATCTCAGCCTCCTGAATAGGTATGAGGACACATGTGAGTCACCAGTGTAGGATGCCACTATATTTACAAAATATTGTTTTGGATGAGTTATCATTCAGTAGTTGTACAATAGGACTTCACTACATTTGTGTGTGTGTGTGTGTGTGTGTGTGTGTGTGTGTGTGTGTGTGTGTGTGTGTGCTGGTCCCTTTGTATTGACTCAGGTCTGGGCACTATCCCTGAGCTTTATATTCAAGGCTAAAGCTCCACTTGAGCAAAAGCTTCACTTTCAGATATTTTGGTGGTTAACTGGAGAAAAGAGTCTCATTGGTTTTCCTGCCCAGGCTGGTTTTGAACCACAATCCTCAGATATCAGCCTCCTGAGTACCTAGGATAGCAGGAGTAGGCCACCAGTGCTGGGCTTTCACTGCATTTTTATTCAGGGGAATATCCTAATCAACCGATGGAATAATCTTGGTACCAAACAAAAGGTTAGTATTTGTTAGATTCATGAGTGAATGAGCAGCCTCCTATTGCATCATTCTGTACTGAAGATTGTTCTGGACTAAAGTTGGAATCTTTCTGAATGGAAGCACTTTTCTCTAGAAAGCACACATAGCCCTGTCAGTTAGGCCATGCTAGCTCAATGCAATTCAGTGTGAATGCAGGCTCCTAAGTCTCACGTGGGTATGGAACTCCCTGATGAATATAAGCTTTGGTTCCTAAGTTTCCTTAGGACCAATGTTAACTTGAACTCTTGCCTTTCTGCCTAGACTGAACTCAGCCACATTCTGGAGACCGGCCTCAGTGGAACCTCTGGCAAGCCTTAGGGCAGGATGAAAGGAAGAGATTAGATGCACTGTTTTCAGATCTTTTTTTCCTTCTCCACATTTGGTACCAAATTGTAAAAGATTTTATCCGCAGGAAGCAGCCAGGAATGGAAAGCCCAGGGTCTGGATGGCTTCGGCCGACTCCCAAGCATTTGGAATCCTAATGCAAATCAATACTAAGCCCATTAAGAATCAAACAGAGTGATTGTTATTTTATGTCTCAGGGCCCAGAGGAGATCTGTTTCGAGCTTTTTCTAGTACCTATTAACATTTACCAAAGTGCTTTCTAGTAAAAGACAAGTCTCTTGGGAGCAGTCCGTGCCTAGCTATTTCATGCCTTTTTGCACGTGGCATAAAAGATCTACAAATCTAAGTTCCTATGTGGAAATTCTTCCTTCTTACAGTAGATATGATTCTGATTCCTTGAGTAACTCTTCTTCCTTCCTTCCTTCCTTCTTCCCTTCCTTCCTTCCTTCCTTCCTTCCTTCCTTCCTTCCTTCCTTCCTTCCTTCTTTCTTCCTTTTCTTCTTTATCCTCTTCCTCCTCTGTTGAACCCAGGATACTGCAACCAAAGTCAGGACATGGGGGATGCAGAGGCAAGTGGACCAATGCACACTTTATTTTAGGAGGGCCAGGGTTTATATAGGGTTAGAAATCAATTCAAGACTTCAAGAGTAAAATTAATACAGAAAGATATCCATATCAATACAAAAGTTGCAAATGTTGCTACTACAAGGGAGCTACTACAAAGGATGTCACTACAACAAAGGATGTCACTACTACAAAGGGGTCAACACTACAACAAAGGATCAAACCAGTCAAGGCAAAACTCTATCACCTAGCTACTATTTCCTCAACACTAATTATTTTAGACCACTGACTTTCCTATTTACTGTAAAAAGCTTTAGCTGGAGCAGCTGGGAAAACAAATCTGTCCAAGGAGGCTCTATTCAGGGGAGAAGAGTCTCGTGACAAAGTGGTTTCCTTTGGCCAACAAACACAGGAGACTCTTTAATAGAGATGTTTCCCCATTGGCCTATTAGTTTGCTAATAAGGCATCAGAATATCTGTGCCGAGGCTAAGTCCCTCACTGGTCAGAGAAATCATTCTCCCACACTCCTCCTTCTATCTCCTCTCTTCTTACACCTTCTTGCTCCTTCCCCCTTCTTCTCTCCCCCTTCCCCCTTCCTTTCCTTTCTTCTTTCCCATACCCTCTCCTTCTCTCCTTCTCTCTCTCTCTCTCTGTCTCTCTCTGTCTCTCTCTCCTAACCTGATTTTTACAAGTTAGCAGAATTCCTTAAATGGTATCATGATGCCAGGCACCAGTGGCTCACACCTGTAATCCTAGCTCAGGAACACGATTTGAAGCCAGTCCAGGCAGGAAAGTCCATGAGACCTTACTTGCAGTTAACCATTAACAAAAAAGCTGGAAGTGGCACTGTGGCTCAAGTGGTAGAGTGCTAGCTTTTAGCAAAAACAAAAAACCCAGGGACAGCACACTGGCCCTGAGTTCAAGCCCCAGGACCAGTACAAAAACAAACAAAAAATTCCAACATCATTATGATTAGCCTGCAAGCAAATTTAGTTTCATGTCAGATGGATGACTCTGAATAGGAGCCTGGGCCTCCTTTATCTGGGGAGACAACTGTCACTGGCTCCAGACATGCAAGCTCTCAGCAGTCCACACAGTGGATGTCCTTCCCTGCATGTCTCGGTGATGACCCCACCACAGTCCCCGCCTCTCCCTCCCTGTGAAGGAGCGCCATCCCTCAATATGAAGATGAGAAATAAAGCCCTCCATCTGTGCTAGTGCCTCACTGGGGCTCCAGGGAGAGCTGTGCTAAGCACACAGACAGTTAGACCGGGAATTTTAGTCAGCCTCGACCTGTCACAGAATCTTTTGGAATATGGACTTATTGGGCATTCCTAATATGATTTCTGTGTGTTTGCAAGGCCCTTTGCTCTCATTTAGCTTTTTTAACCTTTTTTTTTTCTTTTTGCTAGTCCTGGGGCTTCAACTCAGGGCCTGAGCACTGTCCCTGGCTTCTTTTTGCTCAAGGCTAGCACTCTACCACTTGAGCCACAGCGCCACTTCCAGGATTTTCTGTTTATGTGGTACTGAGGAATCGAACCCAGGACTTCATGCATGCAAGGCAAGCACTCTACCACTAAGCCATATTCCCAGCCCTTCACTTAGCTTTTTTGTTCAAAACCAATGATCTACAACTTGGCCACAGCTCCACTTCTGGCTTTTTACTGGTTAATTAGAGATTAAAAAAAATCTCATGGACTTTCCGCCAAGGCTGCCTTTGAGCCCTAATCCTCAGATCTCAGCCTCCCGAGTAGCTAGCATTACAGGCATGAGCCACTGGTGCTTGACCTAATACGATTTCTTGCTAGTATCCACTTCCTCCTCCAGAGAAGAGTCCATAGAGCAGGCCCTGTGCTAAGTTCTGAGATACAAAGGTGAGTATCACAAGTGTTCATCCCCAGAAACTTCATGTCCCACATAGATAAACAGAAAAGTAAAAACAAAAAATTATAACAAAGTAGATAAGAATGATGGATAGAGGATATGGCAGATGATAGATAATATATAGATAGTGGTAGATGGTAGATAAATAGAGGAATATACATAATGATAGATAAGTGGATAGAGAAAGGATACATAATGATAGATTGATAGATAGATGATGCATAGATAATTATAGACAGCTTAGAGGTAGATATGATAGGTAGAGAGCTGATAAACTGATGATACATTGATAGATGAATGATATACAGACAGATAATGATAGATACAGAAGATAGAAGAATGATACATAATGATAGATTGATAGAAGATTATAAATAATGGTAGCTAAATGACATAATTATGGATAAAGAAATAGATGGTAGATGAACAGATTGCAGAGCTAGAGGGAGAGGGAGAGGAAAGGAGGGAGGGAGGGGGAGATAGGGATGGAGGGAGGGGGGTGGAAGGGAGGGAGGGAGGGAGAAATTTTGTCTATGAGATTGATTCAAGATAGCTGGCCCAACAAAGTCACATCTGAGCAGGTTTTTAAGAACAAAAAAAGGGAGGATATTCCTCACATAGTGGGCCAGAGCCAATGGGGAGGGCAACGCAGTGGTGGTCAGTCCTGGATGATAGGGGGAGTGTCTGGAAATCTACTGAAAACCTGGATCCCTCATCTTGACACTATCACCCAGGGCTGAGGGCATCTCTGCTGGCAGGCCATCTTTGGGCAGCTCAGCAGCTCCCTCTGCTGGCAAAGCAATTGAGAACCAGGGTGATGCGTGGGGTCTCCTTATCTCACCTAACACTATATTCTACAGGGGCACAACTACTGGCAGCTTTTGTTTTTTGTTAGTCATGGGGCTTAAACTCAGAGCCTGGGTATTGTCCTTGATCTTTTCTGCTCAGAGCTAGCACTGTACTCCTCCTCCTCCTCCTCCTCCTCCTCCTCCTCCTCCTCCTCCTCCTCCTCCTCCTCCTCCTCCTCCTCCTCCTCCTCCTCCTCCTCCTCCTCCTCCTCCTCCTCCTCCTCCTCCTCCTCCTCCTCCTCCTCCTCCTCCTCCTCCTCCTCCTCCTCCTCCTCCTCCTCCTCCTCCTCCTCCTCCTCCTCCTCCTCCTCCTCCTCCTCCTCCTCCTCCCTCCTCCTCCTCCTCCTCCTCCTCCTCCTCCTCCTCCTCCTCCTCCTCCTCCTCCTCCTCCTCCTCCTCCTCCTCCTCCTCCTCCTCCTCCTGCTGTGTGGAGGTGGGCTTGTGAAACTCCAATTACAGAAACTCCACACAGGTATTTTTACTTTGGGAATTTGGGAGAGGAGAGGGAGGTGGAGGAGGAGGAGGAAGAGGAAGAGGAGGGAGAAGAGGAGCTAGCTTCTCACTGAGCCAGTGAAGAGTGCAGGATCGTGGACAGCCGGACAAGGTAACTAGGGGTGAGGAGATGGCTGTTCTCCCAAGCTGGAGGACGTGGCCAGCCTGCCCCTGGGCCCGCCTGGCTGCACCACCGCCTGTGCATCTGCAGTAACAAATGAGGCGCAGAGGGTCTCGTACCCACGGAGGGAGGACGTGTGGATGACTCTCACTGACACTTGCTTCTCAATCTTGGTTCCAAACCAAGTGAGCATCACAGCACTTGGTAGAGATGATCTCTCATACAACCAGGAACATTGTTTTGTTTTTGGCAGAGACACTTACAGGTGTATTTTTCTTGGGAAATAAGATTGCTGCGGAGACAAAAGATTTGGTTCATTTGGCTTGGCAAGTCCAAAATGTAATCCTAAGGAAAGACTTTACTTAAAATCTTCATTTTTTTCCCCTCCTGTTAACTTGGATACTTTATAGATCCATAGTTATTTCTGGTTTGTTTTTAGAAACAAAAGACAGTCCCCTCCAGATAGAGGTAGCTATCAACTCATTTCAGGAAAGCACCTGTCTGAAGACCACAGGGCCACAGGGGCTCCTTGTCTCCCGGGGCTGAAAAGGCCGCCTCCCCCATGGGAGAGGGGGAGATGGCGCCTCTCTCTCTTAGGCTGATCCTTGTGCAGTGGGGACGAGAGGCTCTGCCTGGCAGCAGGTCCCTGAGGAGGGCACTGAAGACAGCACCAAGGACGACCGGCAGGCAGGGCGGAGGTGGGGTCTGGGCGGAGGACAGAGGTCAGGCTAGGGCCGAGGATGGTCCCCCTGTGCAGCTGCGAGCTACAGACGCCTGCTGGGGGCCTAGGATGGAGACGGCCAGGCCCCAATGGAAGAGGACATGCTGACCATGTTGAATGGTCCACGAGCTCCATCTCCGTGTCTGGCCCTCCGTTCTGTTTCATGTTGCTGTCCAGTGGAGGTGAGAACCGCTCCCTGTCTGTCTGCAGGGCTGAGAGTCCTGGATCCCCACTCTCAGCCTGTTGAGCAGCCAGGACCCCACGTGTGAGCAACTGGCGGCCGGCAGAAAGGATTCTGCTCGTGAAGCAAGAGGACACGTCTCGTGGTGTCTCGGGCCTTACCATAAGGCTTGCTGCATGGGAGTCGGTGTGGCAGAGGAATGAATGAATGATTCGTCCCATAAAACGGCACTGCCTGTCTGTCATCTCTGGCTAGGTTGGCTTAAAAAAGAGATAGGGCAAGCCATAGCAGAGCATCACAAGGCCCAATAGCTATACCCTTAGAAACACATAAGATGATGCTAATTGAAATGAACTCCATGTTATGGAAACAAGTGATATATCACAGTTGTAACTACTTTCAACGTCCTATGTGTATGTGTAGTTTCTATTATTGATAATGTTTTGTATCACCTTCCTATGTTTGTACCTACACTATCTCTGTAATCTTATCTGAGTATATTGGAAACCGTGTTTACTGGTATTGGAAGTAGGAAATTCAAAGGGAATACCAAATTCGAGAGACACAGGGTAAAAAAAGAGAAATAACTACAAAAGCAATACTTGCAAAACTGTTTGGTGTAAGTGAACTGAACACCTGGGGGGGGGGGAAAGGGAGGGAGGGAGGGGGGCATGAGGGACAAGGCAACAAACAGTACAAGAAATGTATCCAATGCCCAACGTATGATACTGTAACCTTTCTGTACGTCAGTTTGATAATAAAAATTTGAGGAAAAAAAAAAAAAAGACGGGGGTGGGGGTGGGGGTGACCGATGCTGTTCTGGTATTCTAGTTCACAGGTCCTCATTCTGTCTCTGTTGGAATGCTCTTTACCAGTGGCTTTCAATTACCTAATTATGCAAAGGACTACCTTGTGGGGTTTTTATTTAATCTATTCCTCTTTGGTTTTGTTTAGACGGGGCACCAGAGCTCAGCATTCTACAGTCCTCGGAGAGTAACTGGGAAACACGGTGTGAAGGAAAGGGGACAGGAACTTGTGCTATTCCACCGGAAAGACAGATTAAGCCGTCCGGGCTGGGTCGATGCATGGTCGGTGCACGAGTCCCATCTGGCGACACAGATGGCGGCCCCTCCGGCTCTGTGTGTCGCATCTGCTGAAAGGCAAGGTCGGCAGCCTCACTGCAGAGGCTCCCGGACAACCTGGTACGCAGCGATCACAGAGCGCAGGCTCCACATAGACCAGGTGCACAGCGGTGGATCTCACGGTGCAGGCCCAGGCTCAGACTCCAAGAAGACCCGATGCTCAGCGTTGGATCTCACGGCCACGCACGTGCTGCGACAGAGCTGGTGCGGCTGCAGCTCGGTTGAGGCGCCTGCCCCTGGCGCCCGCGCGGGCCTTTCCAGACAATCCCATGGGGAAACGGAGCCTCACCCCTTCCTGTACCATCACTGGAAGGTTCCCTGGGGCTAACCCGGTGAGCTGCCCTGCAGCGCTCATAGCACAAGACTCGGAGTGAGCCTGAAATAAGGAAAGATGGCCCCACCCGAGGCAATGCATCCCCGCGGCCACACATCCGCGTGGGCTTCGGGAATCCAGTCTGGAAAGGGCTTATGACCATTATCATCATTATTACCATCATCATCACCATGGTCAATATAATTTGTGCCAGTACTGGGGTTTGGGGACCTTGAGATCTCACTTGTTTTTCTTTGCTCAAGACTGATGCTGTACTTCTTGACCCACACCCCCACTTCCGGCTTTTTGCTGGTTCATTGGAGAAAAACTCTCTTGGATTTGTCTGATCAGAAGGGCTTTGAATTATGATCCTCAACTCTCAGCCTTCTGAGTAGCTAGGGTTATAGGCATGAGCCACCAATGCCTGGCCTTATTTGTTTTCTTAAATAAAATATCTATTATTCCTATTCCACCTAAGTGATTAACATTGTTTATCTCATTTTATCCATAAATAAGTTGAGGTCCAAATTGACTAAGCAGAGATAGAGCATAAGCATAAAGCCATTTGGGGAAAAAAATAATGTTAATGGTTTGGATATGAAATGGCCTCAATTTTGTAGGATGGGCCTTGGATTCTTGTCAGGATTTTCTCCCTCTTCTTCATTTGTCCATGTTAGTATGTTCACCTCCATCTGGGGCATCAGCTCCACCTGTTCCCAAAGGTGCATGTATCTCTAGCCCCCAGCTGCATCAGGGCAATGCTACCCAACTGTAACTGTTGCGATCAGAAGCCTCCGCCCCAGTCGTGTGCCATCTTTAGGGTTCAGCTGCTCATGCACACACACCGAGAACTTCCTGCCCCTGATGAAAATTCCCCACCTCTCCTCCCTGACTGCATAAAAATGCCCCTGAACAGGGGATCGGCACCGTTTCTCCCTCTCCTATGAGAGAATTGGCCCTGTCAGCCCCTGCTGACAATAAGCTCCCCATCTTAGCAGTAGAGTCTTAAGTGGGACCTCCCCTTCAGCCTCCTTTCCAACCACAATTTATCCTCCACAGTGTAGATTATTTGATAGCACCCAGGCCTATGACCCCAGTGTTCATAAAACTCTGCAGATACTAAACCCTTACAATCTGGCTGCGACTGGCTTGGCCAGTGTTTGTTCTTCAAATCATCTTAGTCAAATAGATTTACTTTTGAATGCTTTTGAATTGTCTCTTCTACCTAACTTTTATCTTTGTTTCATAGTAAGTGCATCCATTACTGGAGAAAATTTTCCCTGCTGTTCAAAAGATGAAAATCTTACCTATTCAAGTTAATCTGTGTGTATGTGGTGGTGGTGGTGGTGGTGGTGGTGGTGGTGGTGGTGGTGGTGGTGGTGGTGTGTGTGAGCAAGAGAGAGAGAGAGAGAGAGCACGCACACTGGGTCTTGAACTCAGGGCCTGGGTGCTGTTCCTCAGATTTTTCTTTCAGAGATGGTGCTGTACCATTTCAGCAGTTTGCTGGCTAATTGGAGATAAGAGTTTCACAGGCTTCCTTGCCAAGGCTGACTTCCAATCATAATCCTTATATCTCATCTTCCTAGGATTACAGGTGTGAGGCACTGCTGCCCAGTTCCAAAGCTAATCTTTGATGAGCCCTTGTATATCAATTATTCCTTTGACTCACTGCATCTTCCCTTTGGATCGCCCTCCTCTGTGTAGTTTTTTTGAGAAGGGTATCTATGTCTTTCCCCATTTTGGAATTTCCTAAAAAAATAGCTTGCCTTTTGATTATCTTCCTTCACCAACTAAGTACAAAGTTGAATCTTACCCTTTTTTTCAAGCTAGAACTGCTTCTTCTTTTTTCTTTTGAGCATAAAGTTCAAATCCAAATCTAGAGAAGAAAACAGCTCTTATTTATGATGCACTCTTCTCTAGTGATGTCCTTCCAGGCCATGAATCTGCTGTCTTCACTGCCGTTTGTCCACAGGATGCGCTGGCCCACCCGTCACTCAGAGCCAGGCCAGTTGTTTTGCCTGGCTTGTTCCAACAAGAAGACTCCTTTTCTCACACTCTGAATCCAGCAGATCATTTTCCTGGGTCAAGAGCAGAGGAGTGGAGAGTCTCCTCACTTCATGGAGCTCCTGCCAAGTTCCACAGGGCTCTTGTTCTTCCTGAAAGATGTACAACTGTTGCTTTTTTAACCAAAACATCTGGATACCCTGTGTGAGTAACTGTAGTTAAAAAAATATGTAGGTACTTTGAAACAATTCTGATAGAACTTGGTAACTTAAAAGAAAAATCTTCCAAGTTGTAGTTTGTACTCCATGTAGCAGGTGAAACAATTTTAAAAAATGAATGAAGTTAGTCTGTATCTAGATACTTTTAATAAAATTTAAAACAAATAAATCCACACAGATCCTCTGAGGGAGTTTTCCAGCAAGTGCTCAACAAGTTTGATAATCTGTTTTTAATGACTATGAGGCATTGAAGAATAAAGAGAAATTTTGTACAACAAAAAACAATATGCAAACAATAATAATACCAAAAACATTTTCCAAAGAGAAGGAAAATGGTAACAAAATGCTTTTTGGTGGGAACACAGGAGGACTAGAAACTATGTTGGTTAAAATCTCTCAACTTGTAGCTGACTAAAATCAATGCTGGCTTCTCTTTTGCATTTCAGCAGGGTTCCAAATTGTAAGCTATGTAACTGTAACTAACTTGTACTACTTATAAACCAGTTAGCTAAAGGTTAATCGAGATCTTATTAACAATTATATGGGAATCCTGAGATTTGACTTTTTTATTTTTCCTTTCCTCTGCTCAAAGCCCAGAAAATTTCCTCCCAATTTCAGAAATAAAAATGTTTTATAAAAAATTTTAAAAGACACTTTTTTGGTAAGCATAGTTAGAACAACACCTCCTCCACCATCATTGAAACGATACATGTTCCTCAAGAATTAATTTTCCAGGAAAAGAAAACCAGTTTCCTGTTCAAAGAAGTTGATTTTTTGTAGATGTTTTTGCTGGAACTCTTCATAAAAGACATTACATATTCAACAGAATTTGACCTTTGCAAGTGATTCACAGTTATCATCATGACCATTAATCACTATGAATAGCTCCCAGTTCCTTTCTCTGAGTCCAGGCAGAGTAGAAGCAAACACAGTTTACAGGCAGGTTTCTTTTATGTGTGTGCTGGTACTAAGACTAGAACTCAGGGTCTCATGGTCTTGCATGACTTTTTCACTTGGGGCTGATGCTCTACTACCTCAAACACATTGTCACTTCTGGCTACTTGCTGGTCAGTGGGAGACAAACTATCATGGACTGTCCTCCCCTGGGCTCACTTGGAATCTTAACCCTCAGATATCAGCCTTTGGAGTAGCTAGGCTTGTAGGTGTGAGCCACTGGTACTTAGCATTCTTTGTCTACTTTTAATAGGATTATTTGTCTTAATAGGATTATTTGTTGTGAGTGATAAAGGTTTTTTATATACAATTTAAACCATCTTAGTGTTCAAAGAATCAATTTTATTTGGATATATACTTATTGGAAATATTTGCGAGTTGATACTGTAAAAATTATTGTCCTATACTTAATTTTCTTCTCATGTTGTCCAGCTATTAAAAAGAAAACAAATCTGCCAAAGGCTGGTGGCTCTGCCTAGAATCCTAGCTACTCAGGAGGCTGTGGTATAAGGATCAAAGTTCAAAGCCAGCCTAGCAGATAAATCTTAAAGACTCTTATTTTTAATTAACCAGCAAGACTTCAGAAATGTAGCTCTGGATCAAGTGGTAGAGCACCAGCTTTGAGAGAAAAAGCTAAGTGATAGTGTGAGGCCCTGAGTTCAAGCCCTGGTTCCAGCACAAAAAAAAAAAAAGGAAGGAAGGAAGGAAAGAAGGAAAGAAGGAAAGAAGGAAAGGAGGGAGGGAGAGAGGGAGGGAGAATGGGAAGGAGGGAGGGAAAGACAGATTCTTGAAGTTGAGCAAATGAATTCAAATAATTTCCTCCAAACTCAAATAATTCATTTTTTTGGCTTTGTCATTTTGTTTATTGAATTTCCCAAGTGGAAAGATCACACCATTAATGAACATTTTAGGATCAGGCCCCCAACAGATCACAAAAAAGGGAGAAAGAAGTCAGTGAAACAGACTGGAAAAGTCTATAAATTTTGACCTGCGTAAGGTCTGTACTTCCAAGGCCCACATTGGCAACTAGCCAGGAGCCCGAGGGCCATGCGTAATTACCACATAAATTTATATAAAATGTTTGATGGTGAGCAGCACTGTACAACTTTTGTACTCTGAGTGATTAATGGACGTGATTTTTGCCTGCTTAGTTATGATGGCTAAGTGTTTGTATACAACAATGTCACCTCTGGGATTTTAAAATTACCTTGTGATTTACAAAGCAGTAGGCTCAGATAAGACTGTAACATGGTTTTCTGACACATGGAGATTATCCATTGGGAACAGTGGAATCTGCAGCTTCCAGGCCTCTCAAAGGTTTAGCTGAACTTTTGCAAAGCCCTCAGAACTGAGCCATTTGTGTTCCCTGAGTTCCCTCTCTGACAAGCTACCACCATGTTCCCTGTGGTGAGGTGCAGCTTCTCACCTTGGTTTCAGCTGTGCTTCTCCCCTCCCAAGTCTCTGAGGCCTTGTAAGTCTCTATTTACAGCGTAGAGCCTCCTTCTGTCTCTCACCTTGCTGTGCCTGTGCAGAGTCAAGCTTCCAGAGAAGCTGGTAACTGCTAGCTGCTTCCTTTGACCATCTTGGGATCTCTTCTACACAAAGTCAGAAAGTCTATGTACTTGTTTTTCAAGTATGGATCTCAATTTGAGTGAGTCAAGGAAATCGTTTCTTGGGATTCAACTAGACAAAAACATGAAGGCAGAATAATAACTCTTCTTTCAATGACTCGTGCAAAGAACTTGTATATGGGCATAGTTTTCCACAGACTGATTCCTGCAAGCCTAATCGAGAGAACATAGGCCAAACACAGATTAGTGCCTATCAACCCCAATGATAGAGCATTAATGAAATCATTTAATAATTTTCTTTGAATGGGTACTATTGGGAATTAAGGACTTGGGTAGAGCACTCTGGGTAGCATACTTTTAGAACAAATATGCCAAATGTGTTAGTCATTGTGAAAAATAAAAAAGAAAAATCAATTTAAAGAGAAGAAAGGCTTATTGTTTCATAGCTTGTAAGACTTCAGCCCAGAGTCCCTTGATGTCATGGCTTTTGTTGAAGCAGGTCAACATGGCAGGTAGTGAGCACATCTTGTGGTCAGGAAGGAAAGAGAAAAGAAAGAAGGCACTGAGCTTCTCATACCACCTTCAGGGGCACACACAAATGACCTAACTTGCTTCACTAGGGTCTACCTCCTGAAAGCTCCAACCTTCTGGCAGTGCCACAGGCTGCTGACCAAGACTCTAGCATTTAGGCCTATAGGGGACATTTAAGATCCAAATCAATAAGAGTAAGTCAATGGCACAGATGATCCTCTAAGTTAAGAAACAGAGAACGCTACAAAACTAACTAAAACTCTTGCTAGAGTCTTCAACTGCTAGGCTCAGATTTCTTGCTGTAAAACATTGCTGGGTCCCTCATTTACCCTTCTGAAAGCTTAAGGCTGTTCTTCTTGTGTCTCACTGCTAATCTACCCAGTAAGTCCACCACACATTTCTGTAATTCTCTTGCAGTCCTGCTTAGAAAGAATAACTATTGACAGAATTATTCAGAGGTTTTTAAATTCATATTTTGATTACTATAGTTGGTTGTGTTAAACTGGAATTTGTGGTTATATAGTTGAACTAGACAAAAAACCAGTATAAAGGCCAGGCACTAGTTACTCATATCTGTAATCCTAGTTACTCAGGAGCCTGAGATCTGAGGATCAAGGTTTGAAAGCAGGCCAGGCAGGAAAGTCCAGGAGACTCTATGTCCATTTAACAAGCAAAAAGCTGGAAGTAGAGATATGGCTCAAGTGGTAAAGAGCCAACTTTGAATGGAAAAGCCAAGTAAGAGTGAGAGATCCCAGGTCCAAGCCCCAGTAAACACACACACACACACACACACACACACACACACACACACAGAAGCTATGAGCAAACATAGGAATGAAAAAAAAACAGATGTGTTCATGATAATGATGGCATAATACTACTGCCATTGGAAACCTCTTTTGCTGACAGCCAATGCATATAGATTATTGTTTGTAGGTTATAGGCAAGACCAAAAGGAGAGCCTTTAAAATAGGCCTCCTATAAAAGAATATCAGCAAAAACAGTATATCTTTCTATGAAAATTCATAGTCTGAAAGGAGTGGAATTTTATATTGGAGCAACAGTTTCTCTCCTTCGCTCACTTTCCAAAACCCGTTAGAAACAATAATCCACCTGGAAGAATGAAGACATGGGCATGTCCATGGCATTTATAATAGCTATGGATTCTGAATCAGGATTCTTTCTTGGAGCCTCACCCCACTAAACAAGGACACTGGGCTACAATTTTAAGAGCCTCAAAAGATGCCTTGTGGAATGCATTTGGAAATCAGATGTTGATTCTGGAAGAATTTCACTGGGAAATTCACTTACTATTTGGGAATGGATCAACTGAATTTACTCTGTGTGTGTGTGGGGGGGGGTGTGTGTTAGGTAATGGGACTTGAACTCAGGGCTCTTGCTTAGCTTTTTTGCTCAAGAATGGTGCTTTTCTCTTAAGCCATACCTCCACTTCTGGCATTTTGCTGGTTAACTGGGAATAAGAATCTCTTGGATTTGTCTGTCCAGGCTGACTTTACACCTTGATCCTCAGATCTCAGCCTCTTGAATAGCTAGGATTACAGGTGTGAATCACCAGTGCCCAGATCCATGAAGGTTTTCATAACATAACATATCAACTCCTTGGAATCTAGAAGGATGGAATAAATTTCTATTGGAGTTCTAAGTGAACACTATATCAACTATGAAGAACCTTCTCATTTATCTTTGCTTTGTGTCTTTAGAGAGACTGAGGTTCCAGTTGACAAGTGAGAACTCCTTGACAATGCCAGTTTTCCTGCTCACAAGCTTCTAATGATTGCTCTTTGTCCTCTATTTCCTAATGTGGTATCAGGACATTGGGGAGAGCTCAGTGACAGCAAGTCCAGCTGAACAGAATTGAACCACTGGCAGAAGATGCCTCATCCTTGGAGTAAACCCATCTGCTTTCTTCTCAAAATGAGTTTTCCTAAATCTCCTTCCTTGCTTTAATTACTTCTTTTCTTTCCCTCAGGGGCAATTGGTAGCAAAAGACCATAGCAACCTTTTAGATATTTATAAATGATGTGTGTATGTATAATAAAATTTCTGGAGCAGCTAAATATAGACACTTTAGTTGCTATGTCTTGCCTGAGGTGCAAATCCCTAAAGATTCTGAAAGGCACACACCAATAAATTGTATGCTAATATTCAGGGCAGTCTTTCTAAACAGCATCAAAGGTATCACACCTGTTTGTTATTATTCATGTTTTTAAATTATTTATTTATTTATTTACTTTTACACTGGTACTGAGGTTCCCATCGGTGCCCAGATACTGTGCATAAAGTTTTTGTTTGCATTTTTTTTTCACTCAATCACTTGAGCCAATGCTCCACTTCTGGATTTTTTGTGGTTAATTGAGCTGGCCTCAAACTGTGATCCACAAATCTCAGCCTCCTGAGTAGCTAGGATTACATGCATGAGCCACAGTTGCTTGGCTAATATCTTTGTTTTAAGAGAGTAGAAGGTATTTTTAATACTGAAAGGAAGTATGTTTTACATTGATAACCAAGTTGTCTTGAAGGACATTGTTCTTGAAACTTCCTTCTCTGGAAGACAAAAGCCAGGCACTTGTGGCTCACACCTGTAATCCCAGATACTCAGGAGGTTGAGCTCTGAGAATCCTTGCTCAAAGCCAGCCTGGGGCAGAAAAGTCTGTGAGACTTTTATCTCCAATTAACCATCAAAAAGGCCAGGGGGGAGGTGTGGCTCAAGTGGCAGAGTTCTAGCTTTGAGCAAAAAAGTTCAGAAACAGCACTCAAGCCCTGAAACCAAGCCCCAGAACATGCACACAGGCAAAAAGAAGATATTAATAATGAGGGCTGGGGATATGGCCTAGTGGCAAGAGTGCCTGCCTCATATACATGAGGCCCTGGGTTTGATTCCCCAGCACCACATATACAGAAAAGGGCCAGAAGTGGCGCTGTGGCTCAAGTGGCAGAGTGCTAGCCTTGAGCAAAAAAAGAAGCCAGGGACAGTGCTCAGGCCCTGAGTCCACGCCCCAGGACTGGCCAAAAAAATAAAAATAAATAATGAAAGCCTGAGAAGTCACAGACACACACTTAATTTGATTTAAACTTTAACAAAACCTAACCTTATTTTTCCCCCTATAACACCTATGATTGTCAAAGGAACCATTTTTCTGTAAATCATACCCCAGCAAATGCTGTCTTTTGTGTGTGTGTGTGTGTGCGCGCGCGCACGCAAGCGTGCATGCATGCATATGTGTGAAAATGAAACGTAATTGCCTGCCATGTTCTTTTCTAAATTTGTTAAACTGGCACAAGTTAATAGTGCATTGCTGCCGCTCTTTCATGACTCATCGCTAAACTTAACTCTGATGGCCTGGAGCTTATTCTCAGTCCTTCTACTTTCCCACCATTTCCTACCTCCTTGGAGATCATGGGTGCTTATCGCTTAGTGCTTCAGATTTTAGATATCTATCTTCCTGTGTATGTTTGCAGATTTCTACTGGGTATGATTTTAAAGTGTGTCAGATTAATGGTGTGTTTCATTTCCCTCAGGAATACAACACAACAATAGTAGAAGTAATAATACAAATTTAACATCCACTGAAGTTCGGGAAACAGAAGATATGTGGAAAAACCAATTCTTCTTTCTTCCCCTAGAAAAAATATTTGAAAAAGAAATAGAAAAACATTTCAGAAAGAAGACAAATTGTTTGTGAAATGATTAAAGACATAAAGATTTACCTGTTGGAAACATCTAGTGACCACATGGTTCAGTGTTCTGGCAAGCATATTTCCACTGACTTTTCTCCCCTCTGATGACTTCCAGTTCATCTTGTGTTTTATGACTGGGAAGGGGGTATGGGAGCTGTGATGACTTGAAGAAGTCGCCCAGCTGAAATAATAAAGCTGACTTCATGATTGAGCGGATGGTGGAAGGAAGAGTCAGAAGTGATAATACTTATTTTATTACCAAAATTGGGAAAGCAATCCAAATCATGTTTCTTCCAGAGTTTTTGACACTCAGAAGACAACTATCTTCTATTTGTCAAAGGAATGTTCAGACCCTTGAACAAATTCAGGGTTCAGTAACTGTTTCAAAATGATTTATTTTCCTGATAGGATATCATTTTGTGTGAGGGTACAGATGCAGATGGCAAGAATTCTGTTCTTTCTTGGCCCCTGCATGGGAGGCAGGAGGCTGCTGCTTTTGCTCTTGTTTCCTGTGCTTTTAAAGCCTCAGCCAAAGCACCACTGCCCAGACCAGCGCCATGTGTCTTTCTCCCTTGGGCTTTCTTCTGGTCGCCTTTTGCTTCTAGTAGTTTACAGCTGCAGATCTTGATTTCTATTATGACGTGAGGTAAGGACCCAGATTCAGCCTTCTGTGTGTGAACATTTCATTCCTCATCACCATTTATACCGAACCACTCCTCTCCTCCCCACTGTGGGTTGTTGGCACCTTTTTAATTTTGTGCCATTACTGGGACTTGAACTCAGGGCCGTGCACTCTTGCTTAGCTTCTTCTACTCAAGGCTTGTGCTCTACCACTGGAGCCACACCTCCACATGCAGCTTTTCGGGGGTAACTGGAGATAAGTTTCATGGACTTTTCTGCCAGGGCTGGCTTGGAACCTCCATCTTCATTTCTCAGCCTTCTGAGTAGCTAAGATTACAGGTATGAGTCATCAATGCTTGGCATTGGCACCTTTGTAAATGTGACTAAATACATCATTATATTCAATGCACATTATGAAAAATTAAACTATGTAACCTAGGTAGTTATACAAAGGGGTTTCAATTCAACATGTCAGTTTATGGGTCCAATGCTTGTTGATCAATGTCACCCTTGCTGCTATTCTCCCCCATCTCTCCCGCCCTACTGCCCAGGTCCCCTGGTTCCATCTTCACATGTGTGCATTGGGCATGATGACTGCTCACTCACCTTCCTCTCTCCATTTGTCTGCTCCCTCCCCTCACCACCCCCCCCCCAGCACCGTGTCAGCTTCCTGTTATTCCTTCTGTTAGGCTGTGAGTCATTGTTCAAAGGAATGGCACTGGACTCCTCTCCTGTGTATACCAGGCATTGCTTGATATGTTTATATGGCTCTGGATATGTTTGCATGCCGATATTTATAACTTAGATCTAACCTGCACATATGAGAGAAAACATATGGCTTTTGTCTCTCTGGGACTGATTTATTTCACTTGATACAATGTTTTTTTCAAGTCCACTAATTTCCCTGATCATGACATAACATCATTCTTCCTGATGGATGAGTTAAATTCGTGTGTGTATGAATGTATAAATATATATGTATATGTATAAATATGTTTATATACCCATCTATAGATCTATCTATTTATCTATCTATCTACCTATTGATCTGGGTCTGTATACAGGTCATGTAGCTCATAAAGCTCAGGGACAGTACCCAGGCTCAAGTCCCAGGACCAGCACACACACATGCACACACACACGTGTGCACACACATACACACACGAGTGATGCTAGTGAGCCCTGAGGGCTGTGCTGTCATTCTGCTGTGTGTGTTTTTCAGCTCCACTAGGGTCTTCCTTAGGCAAACGTCACTTTGGCATTAATCAAGCTATGCTCCAAGCCTTCTTATCTTTACTCATAACCTGGAGGGATTTTTTTTTCTTATGTTATACTAACTGGCTTTTTTTATGTGTGTTGGCACTAGGGCTTTAATTCAAAGCCTGGGTGCAATCCCTTAGCTTTTTTTTTTTTTTTTTTTTTTTGGTCAGTTGTGAGGCTTGAAATTAGGGCCTGGGGTGCTGTCCCTGAGCTTTTTTGCCCAAGGCTAGTGCCCTACTACTTTGAGCCACAGCACCACTTCCAAAGATTTTCTGGTAGTTAATTGGAGATAAGAGTCTCACAGACTTTCCTGCCAAGGCTGGCTTTGGACCTTGACCCTCAGATCTCAGCTTCCAGAGTAGCTAGGATGACAGGAGTGACCCACTGGCGCCTGCTCCCTTAGCTTTTTCATTCATACTGGTGCACCACCACTTGAGCCACACTTCCACTTCTGTCTTTTTGCTGGTTAATTGGAGATAAGGGCCTCACAGACTTACCTGCAAGGGCTGGCTTTGAACCATGATCCTCAGATCTCAGCCTCCTCAGGAGTTAGGCTTACAGTCACTAGTGCCAGGCTGCAACTGAATTTGTTTTATGTGAATATCTTTTAGGAACCAGTCTACTTTTAACCTCCTTTCTAACCCTTACTAAAATTTGTCCTGGGAGTGTTAACTATTTTTTTTTCTAGATTCCTATAGCCAAGTTATTAGCCAACAAAGACCCCCGCTACTTCACTGTGTCAGAAATGTCTCCTGTGCAAGCCTCTGGATTGTGAGCCAAGTCCTGGGCATCCATGTGCAAGTCCTGTGGTTTGGGCGCCATTCTGATGAGGATGATCCTTGGCTGGACCCCTCTTCCAATCACAGTTCTAAGGAGGACAGGATACCCTTTCTTGGAGTAAGGCATAGGATGTTCTATCTTTTAGAATTTTTGCTCAGCATTTCCAAATTGTATCCAGCACTCTAGCATCGAAAACAGCACTTGTCACAAAGTCTAACATGTTTGTGCTCCCACTTTCTCTCCCTGCCCAGCATCTCCTAGAATATATTGTTTGTTTAGTTTAACTGGAGGGGAATTAATCTCTCTATTACATGCTTCAAATAGGAAGGAAACAGCATAGGGAACAGAATAAGGATGTCAATGAATGCTGAGCAGACTTCCAGGAATGGATTTGCTCTACAGTGTGGTGTAGCAGTCTAGGAGGAAGGCCATAGCCAACTCCTGGTTTGGGACTATATGTGAAACTAGGACTAACTCAAGCATGGGGTGTAGGCCAGGCACTGGTGGCTCATGCCTGTAATCCAAGCTAGTCAACAGGCTGAGACCTGAGGATTATGGTTCCAACCCTGCCCTGACAGGAGAATCTGTGAGATTCTTCTCTCTAATTAACCAGCAAAAATCCAGAAGTAGAACTGTGGTTCAAGTAGTAGAGAATCATCCTTGAACAAAAAGCCCAGGGACACTGCCCAGGCTCTGAGTTCAGTATAAAAAAGAAGATAAAATAAATAAAAAATGGGATGTAGGAAAATAAAAGGGATAGGAGGGGGAGGAGGAGGATCAAAGTACATTGCATGATGTATGAAAGGATCATACTAAAACTCATTTAAAAATTACAAGAAAGGCTAAAAAGACTGTGATGCGAAGAGGGGAAGGGTTGGGCTGGGAGGGATGGGGGAGAGCAGTGCAAAGGATGACACTGATCAAGAAGCACAGTACTCATAAACTGACATGTTGAATTAAGAAGAAATCTTTGTAAAAATAATTAAAAGCAGAACCCTGAAACAGAGTAATACAGGGGGCGAGTATAATTGAGGTAGTCATATGCATATATGCAAACACGGAAATGAACAAGCTTATGTTGTGTAGTGAAATTTTATTTATTTATCTATTTGTTTATTTATGCTAGTACTGGGGCTTGAACTCGGGACCTAGGTGCTGTCCCTTAGCTTTTCCCAGTGAAGAGTGGAGCTCTACCATGTGAGCCATACCTCCACTATGTTTTTTTGCTGGTTAATTGGAGATAAGAGTCTGGTGGGCTTTCCTGCCTGGGCTGGCTTTGAACCATGATCCTCAGATCTCAGCCTCCTGAGTGGCTAAGATGACAGGGAGTGAGCCACCAGGGCCTGCCTTTATCTTACTTATTTGTTTAGCTGTTTAGGGCACTTCTCTGTCTGCTATGCTGTAAGTTTGTTAGACAAGTGTGCCTAGTTATGTGATTCAAGTGCATGAAATAATTCCTGAGACCTGTGAGGATGAAATTATTATTTGCCATTATTATAAAGATCAATGTAGATGGGGAACATTGAAAACATACTGGTTTCATAACTTGATTAATTTTGAAATTTTATATCTTGACAGAAGATTCTCAGATCCATTGTCAGTTTCTCTGAGTGTGTGCATGTGTGGCTGCACACATGTTTACACAGGTGCATACGTGTGTGTACTAGAACGTGAACTCAGTGTCTTATGCTCTTGCCAGCTCCCTTGCTCACAGTTGGTGCTCTACCACTTAAGCCACATTGCCAGACTAGAATTTTGCTGGTTAATTGGAGATAGTGGCTGAGTACTGGAGTACTGGGGTTCTAAGTCATCCCTGGCAGAAAAATCCATGACTCCATTTTCAATAACCAGATGTGTGGCTCGGGTGGTAGAGTGCTGGCTGTGAGCAAGAAAGCCAAATGAGTGTACTAACACACACACACACAAGATTTGAAGGCTTTCTACTAGTACAAAATGGTTAACTTGGTTTTCAAGCTCAGAAGATGAAATGCCAATACATGACACGAAAGGGCAGGAAGACCTCTGCAGGTCTTTCTGGCCCTCTCTTTACTCACAGCTCCGATTCCTGCTTGTGTCCCTGAAGTGATTCATAAAATCAAAAATTCCTTGTTTGGCACCAGTAATCCTACCTAGTCAGGAGGCTAAGATCTGATGAGGATCCTGCTTCAAAGCCAGCCTGGGCAGCAAAGTCTGTGAGACTTATCATTATCTTCAATTAACTATCAAAAAGCCAGAAATGGAGCTGTGGCTTACATGATAGGGCACAAGCTTTGAGTAACAAAAATCAGGGACATAGCCAGGCAATAAGTTCAAGCCCAAGACCTGTACAAGAAAAAATTAATAAAAATAAAGTCAATAAATGGTAATTCCTCTTCCCAAAGATAAGTAACACAAACAAGAAACACAAACAGGCATGAATAAGATAATCATGGTCCACGCCTGGCCGTGAATGTGCCTCACTCCCAATATAACTAAATAGGGCAGAAGCCTGGATGTGGCTCAAGTGGTACAATGTGTGCCTAAAATGGTAAGGCCCTGAATTCCATGCTCAGTACCATAAGAATAGTGATGATGATGACAACAACGATGATGATGATGATGATGAAACAGTTGTTATATATTAATCGTTGATCTTGTATCATGTTACCCTATTAAATTCACTCATTAATTTAAATATTTTCATAGATGACTACATAGGATTTTCTGCATAACTTTGTCAGAGGTATGTGTTTAATTTCTTTTCCTTGTCTTCTGGCCTGGCTAGTTTTGCAACAAGATGTTGAGTATCAGTAGGTAATGTGATATCCCTGGAGTTAAGGAACAGTGTTCAGGCTTTGGCCATTAAGGATGATATTAACCTCAGAATTATTACTTTTTTTGGTGCCACTGTTGGGGCTTGAACTCAGGACTATGAGCTCTCCCTTAGCCTTTTGGCTGGTGCTTTACCACATGAGTCACATCTCTACTTCCAGCCTTTTGCTGGTTAATTGGAGTAAAAGTCTCATGGATTTTTCTATCCATGCTGTATTTGAACCACAAACCTTAAATCTCAGCTTCCTGAGCATTTCTAATGTTTTTCCTGCTTTTCATTCACAAATATTCATATCTGTTATTTAGCAATCAAAAACAGTACAAATTATATTAACCCATTTACAATCGATTTTAAATCTACTCTCAGCCTATAATTTTATACAAACTCACTATCACTACATGGCTAAATTGTACTGGATGCCAGTGGCTCACACCAAGAACCCTAGCTACTGAGAAGGCTAAGATTTGAGAACTAAAGCCAGCCTTGGGCAGACAAATCCATGAGACTCTTATCTCCATTAAATCAGTGAAAAGCCAGGAGAGGAGGTATGGATCAAGTGGTAGAGTGCCAGCTTTGAGCAAAGAAGCTAAGCAAAAACACAGGACCTTGAGTTCAAGACCCAGTACCCACACCCACAAATTAATTAAGGACTACACTATTAAATTGCTTAACCATTATTTTATACATACTTGCTACAACTAAGTAGTTAAGGAAACAAACTATAAAATAAGAAAGACCACTCGTTGAATCTTGTGAGATTTTCTACAGTTCTTATAGCTCTTTCTATGGCCTCCATTCAGTTGCTGACCTAATTCAGAACTTATTTTCCAGTTTTAAAATTGAAGTAAAGAATCTAAAAAAAATCCTGGCATGTTGGCTTAGTTTATTTCCCAACTAAGTATTTCTTCATCATTAACCACGAATATGTAGAGTCTTTGTCCTCCAAACCAAAAAGCTAAGTCTGAACAAGACAAGGAATGACACAACATTTCATCAATTTTAATGAGGAAAAATATGGGTTAAAATGATTTCACTGTTTTAAAAAAATCATAATGAAAGTTCTTAGAGCATCTTCCTCTGAGAATATAGTGAGGGGTACAGGAAGGGAGGTATATTTCATATAACGAGAATTTGCTACATTTTTCCAGCAATCCTTGTATAAAAGAAGACCACACTAATTAAGGAAATTCAACTTTTGTGTGTTTATGCCAGTACTGGGGCTTGAACTCAAGGCCTCTTGTTCTCCCTTAACTTGAAGAGCAAGGCCTCTTGCTCTCTGGATTTTTGCTGGTTTATTAAAGATAAGAATCTCATGGACTTTTGTGCCCAGGCTGACTTTGAACCATGATCCTCAGATCTGAGCCTCCTGAGTAGCTAAGATGACAGGTGTGAGCTACCAGCACCCAGCTAATTTGAAAACTTCCGAAATTGGAATCGTTAAACAGATCATTAGACAAGATAATATATAGATGGATAGATAGGACTATGTAAACTCACTAATTCATAAAGGTCACCCCAGGAGGTCACATGACTAATGGAGAATAGTGCATGGAGCTATGCTTTCCAAGGATTTCCAGGAAATGGAGCTGTGGCTCAAGTGGTACAGTGCTAGTCTTGAGTGGAAACCCCAAGAAAGAGGGCAAGGCCCTGAGTTCAAGTATCCCCCCGAAGAAAACAAAGCATATTTCACATCAAATATGTAAAATCAATGGACAAGGAGGCCTGACAGCCTTTCCTGAGAAGTATAAGAATATTGCATTAGCCAGGCACACATAGGTGGCTCGCACCTATAAT
Source organism: Perognathus longimembris pacificus (assembly GCF_023159225.1). NCBI lineage: Eukaryota > Metazoa > Chordata > Mammalia > Rodentia > Heteromyidae > Perognathus > Perognathus longimembris. Next base: position 65,739,308 of record NC_063161.1, read on the forward strand.
CCCAGCTATGCAGGAGGCTGAGGATCACTGTTGAAATCCAGCTCAGTCAAGGAAGTAGGTGAGAGTCTAATCTCCAATTAACCACCAAAATGCCAGAAATAGAGCTAAGGCTCAAGTGGTAGAGCACCAACCTTGAGGAAAAAAGCCAAGGGAAAGCACATTGGCCCTGAGTTCAAGTCCCAAAACCAATAAAAAAAAAAAAGAAAAACAAATATAGGATGTTGTGTTGATGACTTTCCATTGGCACATGGTCATTTGGCTCCAACGATGCCTGTGGGACAAAACCAACTTTGTCACCTGGTACTAGTGGTTCATGCCTGTAATACTAGCTAGCTACTCAGGAGGCTGAGATTTGAAGTCAGCCCAGGCAGGAAAGCTCATGAGACTTATCTCTAATTAACCACCAAAAAAGAAAAACCTCTCTGTATGTGAACCTGTGGCTCAAGGCAGTAGAGTGCTAGCCTTGAACACAAAAGCTCAGGGACAGCTTGCAGCCCCTGAGTTCAAGCCTGGCCCAAACACACAAAAGTCATGGCTAATCCCTACACTCAGAACAGGGATAAGCCATGACTTGTATGCTGGGAAGCTCTGCCTAGCATCCTGGGAATGTCCTTGGCCTGCTTGGAGAAGGTCATCCAAGCCTGTCTTCCGGCCCCCACTATAGTTCAGCAGAAAACCTGAAACCTGAAACCCAGAACCATGGCATTTGATGACACTTTCCTCCAGTGACTGGATTTTTCCTACAGCATGTCTCAGCTGGGAAGAGACAGCTTATCATATGTGAGCATGGCTAAGGATGTTTGTGTGGGAAAGTGAGGAGTGAAGTGTTTGGGTGCTTGGGGACATAAAGCAAGCATTTTTAAGGGAAGGAAAGACAAATCCCCCAACAAATGAGATTCTGAAATAGTAGCTGTATTAGCAGAGAAATACCAAGGATCTGGGGACCTTTAAACAAAACCATGTAAACAGAACTCCTCAAAAAAGTGTTTGCTGATAAAATCCAACAAACAAAGAACACAGAAACACTCCGAAATTCAGAACTCCTCAAAAAAGTGTTTGCTGATAAAATCCAACAAACAAAGAACACAGAAACACTCCAAAATTTCAGGGAGAATTAAAGGACACCTTAAATATTGATTACAACTTGCCGGGCTAGATTCACCTCCCCTGGTGCAGGAATGCTAAGCTTACTCCCTTATCAGTGCTCCCCTTTTCACCCTCTCCCCTGGGTGCCCCACCCGCGGGCGGCCAAGGTGGAGTGAAGGGACATGGGCAAGCCTAAGGTGCACGTGGCCGAACGAGATCCCCTTTTCCTCCCTCCTTACCCACCAAGAAAGCCAGGCACACACAGATCTCAGAGACACTTCAGAGAGCAATCTGGTTTATATAGGAGGGGCTTACAGTAATACAGTGATGATGACGAGGATTGAGCAGGAGCTGACAATAGGCTGGCGAGCTTGTCCGTCCAAGAGCAGCTCCCAGGGACTTCCCTCATGGGCTAATGTCACTTCCCATTGTACCGCCCTCTGGGCAAAGCCCGAGAAAAGGGAGCACACGTGCTCGCTGGTGCAAGGTGGGGGATGGTCTCAAAACTACCCCTTCTGGTTCCGGACCCAGAAGGTGATAAGTGTGGCTTACTTCCACACTGCCCCAGGGCTGGGGGAAGGGCGGCGTCTCAGGAGAGCTCTCATCGCCCTTCCCCCCTCAAGGCCAAGTTGAATCCCCAACAACAACTGGGCAGCCATGTCTCATCTCTATAAGCTGAGCCACTTGGGAAGCTGAGATCCAAGAATCACAGATCAAGGCCAGCCTAGGTAGAAAAATCCATGAGAGTTTTGTCTCCAATTAACCAGCCAAGAGCCAGAAGTGGAGCTGGGGCTCACATAGTAGAGTACCAGCCTTGTGTGAACAATCTCAAGGATATTGCCTAGGCCCTGAGTTCAAGGCCCAGGACTGGAATGCATGCATGTGCACACATACACATGCACGCATGCATGCACACACACAGATTTCAGAATGGCTAGGGTCCCCTTCAGGTTGAAACACATTCTCTTTTGTGACCAGCTGTTGCACATGTTGTCCCAAAGCTCAGGGAAGATGACAGCATGAAGCCCTTCTCCTCTAGGTGCCCCCCCCCCACCATCACCGAACCGAACCTCTCTGTTGAAATCTCCCCAAACCTCAAGTGTCAGTACTCCCGAGCCTGCCAGCTTCTCATGTAGGAATTTGTTATTCATTCTCATGAGGAGTTTTCTGAAAGATCAACAAACATTTAGCCTCACCAGTGTGACTCATCCTGGAAAGGGGAAGGGTGCCAGCGTGCCCCAGGAGATATCTTATCTGGGCTTCCCAAGAGTGGCCCTGGCCAGCGCCCCAAGGGCGGGGACATGGCAGTCCCCACACCATCTCTGGCAGCTCTGGCTCTGGGTGGGCGTAGCTTTGGTGTGTGGGATAGTGGACTCTCAGGCATGCCTCACCACCAGGCAGCCCATGGCGAGCTCTTCGGGGCCAGGTCAGCCCACTGGCAGCACCAACACAACCATCTATCAGCACTGTTGGCTCAGGGGGCCCATGCGAATCTCTCTTGGATGTCCAGCTCTTGTGGACAGCTGGGTAGAGAGAGGTAAAGCCATACTGTGGAATGCATCTCACCCAACAGCAAAGGCATGCTGAACACTTTATCTGGAGGGTTCTAGGGGGCATGCAGCACCTCCTCGAGGACGGCCTCAAGGTGTGAAGGGGCACATGCCCACCACACTGCACACAGCAGCTCTCCTTGAGGACAGCCTCCAGGAGTGAAGGTGCACAAGCCCGCTGCACTGTGTGCAGCATCTCCTGGAGGACGGCCCCGAGGCATGAAGGCCACACACACTGCCTCTCCATACACAGCGTCTCCTCTAGTAGGGCAGAACAGCCATGAGTCATGAAGGTGCACATGCCCTCCAGCTCTCCTCCCCAGACCAGGGCTCTGTCAGTCTCCCTACTGGCCAGGATGCTGTGAGGCCTGTGTCACTTTCCCAACTGTGTGGTATCTCTGTCCCCTAATTCACCAACCAACTCATTCCTTCCCTAAGAACCCCTCATGTTAGTCAATGTTAGTCAGGGACTTGTGCCTGTCATCCTAGGTACTCCTGAGGCTGAGATCTGAGGATCACAGTGGAAAGCCGGCCTGGGCAGGAAAGTCCGTGAGACTCTTGTCTCCAATTAAGCAGCAAAAAGTTGGAAGTAGAGGTAAGGCTCAAGAGGCACAGCACCAACCCTGAGTGGGAAAGCTAAGTGAGAGCATGAAGCCCTGAGTTCAAGGCCCAGGGCCAGCCCCCTAGGAAAAGAACGGCCCATCCCACCACATAGCTAGGAGTAAACTAAATACCACATGTGATATTATAATAATTTACTCTCTCCTCTGCAGTAAAAAGAAATTGATCCAAACAGATAAGAATTTGTTGGGAATCACGTGTGTGTGTGTGTGTGTGTGTGTGTGTGTATCATGAACTCCAGACTGGGGCACTGTCCTTGAGCTTCTTTGTTCAAGGCTACAGCTTGAGCCACAGCGCCACTTCCAGCCTTTTTTGTTTTTTGTGGTTAATTGGAGATTAGAGTCTCACAGACTTTCCTCTCCAGGCTGGCTTCAACTCAGGACCCTCAGATCTCAGCCTCCTGACTATCTAGGATCCCAGGCATGGGCCAGGGTGCCTGGCTTGTTGGTGATGTTAATTTGGATGTTCCTGGAGCCTGGCAAGTTCTGAGCGAAACTGATTAGGTGAGCACAAAAGATGGGGAACACTCCACCCACTTTCTTGGTTTGGGTCAGGGGCATAGGTGGGGCACTTCAGGGCTGGTCTCAGCAGAGTGGGCAGCCTTGTCAAGACCCATCTGACCAGTCCCTGCGAGCCAGAGGAACTGGGCCTAGCTTAGGCTTCATCCTCATGGTCCCTGGCTGGAGTGGCTCAGGATGGAAGAGCCACTTCCGGCGGCCCCTACCCAGAATCCTGGCTGAGGAGGTGTGCAGAAAGCCTGCCCTGGCTCACCGGTTACCCCTGCACACCTCATCCCCTTATTGCTGGAAGAGAGCGATGTGAGAGCCCACATGGGTGCACCCAGGAGCCCAAGGGCAAGGAAAGGCCTGGAAAGCCAGCACCTTCCACCTCCTGAGCCACAGTCTGAAGACGCTGTGCTGGGGAGATAGCACTTTTTTTTTAATGATAGTCCTGGGCCTTGAACTCAGGGCATTGACTCTGTTCCTGAACATTTATGCTCACAGCTAGCACTCTACCACTTGAACCATAGCCCTACTCCTGGCTTTTTGGTGGTTCATTGAAGATGAGTCTCACAGCCGGGCAATGAGGCTCATACCTGGAATCCTAGCTCCTTGGGAGGCTGATATCTGAGGATACAGTTGGAAGCCAACTCTGGTAGGAGAGTCTGTGGGACTCTTACCCAATGAACAACCACCAAAAGCAGAAGGCAGAGCTGTGGCTCAAGGAATAAAGCTGGTTACTTCCTGATGCAGCTATGTGTGGCCTTGGCTAACTCATTCAGAGGAGAGCTCCTCTCATACAAGAATCTCCTAGAGAATTCCTGAACTGCTGCTCTCTGCGCTGTTCTGGGAAGGGCCCAGTAGGTTGTATTTCTCACAAGTGCCCAGGTAATGCTATTGCTGTGGCTGCTGCTTTTAGAAAGATCCTTTGGACCTCAATTCCCCCTATGTGAAGTAAGATATCAAAGGGTATTATGAGGCTCAAATAGGCTAGAATACTCACAATGGTTCTATGGCATGACATGTTAATGTGTTAATGCTCCATGTTAGTGTCCTTTATTGGACATTCCCACAGGACTACACCATAGAACTTGGATGTGAATTTGTATGTGTGTCCAGAACACATATTCTATTACAGATTTTTGGTGTTACATTTGCAGACACTGCAGTCATTCCCATAAAGGGTGATCTGGGGCTGTTTACACAGTCTCTTCCAGGGCAGTGAATACATTTATTATTATTGGTCTTAATAAAAATAATAATGTCTTTAGTTTTGACATAGTACTGTATATCAATTCACCTTGTATCCAGATCTCTGGACAGGCTACAAAAGAAGTTAAACATTTATGTTTCCCTAGTGGCCATGCTCCTGTTCTAGTGTATCTGACTTAAATTTTTATTGATATTATTTTTTATTTGTTATTTTTTACCTAGCCATAAGGAAGAGTTGGGACTCCAGCCTGAGCTCTGAATTACACTGCCACCCAAAGCAGAACAAATCAGGCTGAAGGCATAGTGACTTAAAATTTTTAGTGTTTTGTGTGTGTCTGTGTGTGTGCGCACACACATGCACACACACACACACACACACACACACACACACACACACACACACACCAGTCCTGGGGCTTGAACATTGGTCCTCTAGCTCTTGCTTGGCTCTTTTCCTCAAAGTGAGCACTCTACACCTTGAGCCACAGCTCCACTCATGGTTCCTGCTTCTTACTGAACATTAGAGTCCTGTGGGCTTTTTCTGTTTCGGCTGTCTTTGAACCCTTATCCTCAGATCTCTTCCTCCTGAGTAACTAGGATTATAGGTGTGAGCCACCAGTGCCTGGCTTAAAACTTAGTGCATGTATTAAAGCTTTTTTTCCCTTTCTGTTTTGATTTAATTTTTCTATTTTTCTTTTATAGAACTCTATATATGTACGTGTGTATATATATACATATATATCAGTTTTAGGTAGTTCTGCATGACACATCTGTAAATATACATGTAATAACATTTTTGACTCATTTCCAAGGGACTTTCCCCTTTTTGCCTCATGTTTTGTATACAGCCATAGAAGATGATGTCTGAATAATACTTTCTTTTTTTTTTTAATTTTTGTGCTAGTACTGAGGCTTGAACTCAGGGCCTAGACACTCTCCTTTGGCTTTTTTACTCAAGACTGACACACTACCCTGTGAGCCACACTTCCACTTATGGTGTTTGTGCTGGTTACTTGGAGATAAACATTCCATAAACTCTCCTGCTTGGGCTGGTAAATCAGCATCAGATCTCAGCCTCCTGACTAGCAGTGATTACAGGCATATTCACCTGCATCTAGGTGAGTAAGAACTTCTAAAAAACATTGTTTAAAGAAAAATCTTGCATTACTGAAATGTGGTCTCTACTGACTGGATAGAAGCTATCAAGCCACATTCCAGTGCAGAAGGAAGAAAGAAATGTGCATGGGCCGGCCTCTCCTCCAGAATTGTGAAAAATGATTGCAGGGGAAAGAAAAAGTGATTTTGAAAATATTTATAGCTGGCAGAATAAATTTATTTGAAAGTAAAAAGCAACACTTCAAAGTAGAGAGATTCTCCAAAGACAGGAACCCCAAAGAGGACCCCAATAAAGTCCTCTTGAAGGATGATTATTAGAATATGGGCTTCCTTCCACATCTTCTCCCCTGGACTCTGTGTGTGGGTGTGTGCACACACACATGCTATGCACATGCATGCATGTGCCAGTCCTGGGGCTTGAACTTAAGGCCTGGGTGCTGTCCTTGAGAGTTCTTGCTCCAGACTAGCACTCTACCACTTGAGCCAAAGTGCCACTTCTAGCTTTGTGGTGCTTAATTGGAGTCTCATGATTTTCCTACCTGGGTTGGCTTCAGCTAGTGATCCTCAGATCTCAGCCTCCTGAGAAGCTAGGACTACAGGTGTGACCCACTGGCAACCGGCTCAATCAGGGTCTTTCAAGCAGACAGGACTGGCTCGTGTGCCATTCCAGAGGAAAACAATCAGACTCTGAAAACCATTTATATGAAGCTCCTTCTTGATGGCCAGATGTAGCCTGACAGGCTCCAATCTAGAAGAAAGAAGCAGGCTGAGAAAATGGGCCAAATAGGAGCAGATCACATCGGCTAGGGGTCGCAGGGAAAGTGGCAGTCAGGGCAGCCAGGACCTGGATTCCCAACGAAGCCCTTGTGGGAGTAGCCTGCTGTGCGGATTCGTTTGTGGATGTTCGTTTGGACTTGTCTTGTTCTGCTAACCCCAAACCAATGAAATCCTATTATTTGTATACCATACTGATTTTTATCTTTCCCAGAGAAGCTGATGTGCTGTTACTATTTTCTGTTTCCTGAGAAGAAATCATTCATCAACACTCTAGCAGAATTACTGATGCTCATTGTATACCCATCCTATACTTCTCAACACTGGCTGTGTATTCAAATTGCCTGAGAGCTTTAAAAAAATAAACTGAAATGAAATGCCACTGTCCAGACACTATCCAACAGTGATGGAATGAGAACCCTGTGAGATGGAGACTTCTGGAATTCTGTGAATGCCCTGGGTGGTTGTAGTGTGCAATGAGCTTTGAAAGACACTTGTTAAACCCAATTAGTACAATCACATTCATCAAAATTACACATACTAATTGCATATGAGTATAATGAGATTTGCTTCATTATGGAATCCTCAAAACAAGTCTGTGGAATTGGCTATTTTGGTCATAGCAGAGATTTAAGTGTAGAAGGCTAATTAGCTTAATCAAGATAACAAGGCCATTTTGATGTTCCCATTCCCTTACCTAATTCAGACAAACATACATACAATACCCAGGGCAGGGGAACATCAAAATGGTGAGAAAAAGAGCAAAAGGCAAACAATGCAACAGCAATACTCACAAGACAATATGTAGTAAACCTACTGTACAACTCAGGGGGTAAAAATTGGGGAGGAGGGAAGGTGGGAGAAAAATAAGGGTGGAGGTAACAAGTTTGACAAGAAATGTACTCACTACCTTATATATGTAACTGTAACCCCTCTGTACATCACCTTGATAACTAAAAAAAAAAAAAGATAACAAGGCCAGCTCCTATGGTAGACTGCCTATCTCTCAAATCCAGCCTTGCCCCGTGAGTTTTTGCAAGATGAAAGAATTATACAAGAATGAAAAGGAAATGGGAAAAAACCCCACCAAGACAAAGCAGCTATTATTGATGGGCAATGTAGGAATAGCGAATGTATATTCTGCCTTCTAAAGGGTTTTATTGTCACACAGAGCAGGAAGACTGACAATTACCAAAGTTTAAGAAGGAATGAACAAACGAGACATCCCAAGAAGATGTTTGCAGATGTGGTAATCAAGAAGATGAGTCAGGCTCCAGTGGCTCACACCTGCAATCCTGGCTGCTCATGAGGCTGAGATCTGAGAATTCAGGTTTGAAGATAGCCTGGGAAGACAGATCTGAGAGATTCTTATCTCTAATCAACCAACAAAAATCTTGAAGTGGAGCTATGGATCAAGTGGTAAAGCACCAGTCTTGAGGAGAAATAGTAAGCTATCATGTGAGAGTTTGAGTTCAAGCTCCAGTACTGGCACAAAAGAAAATGAAAAAATAATAGATTAGGGCTGAGGGCATAGCCCAAATGGTAGTTTACTCTCCTAGCATGCATGAGCCCCTGTATTCAATCACTGCAAAGGAAAGAGCCAGGCTACTCAGTAGGCTGAAATCTGAGGATCATAGTTAAAAGGCAGCCGTGGCATGAAAGTCTATGAGACTCTTATCTCCAATCAACCACCAAGAAGTCAGAAGTAGCATTGTGCTTCAATTGATAGGGCACTAACCTTGAGCAAACAAAAAGCTCAGGGACAGTGCCCAGGCCTTGAGTTTTAGTCCCAGGACCAGCCCCCTCACACACCAAAAAAAGTAAATAAGTCAGGTGCTAGTAGCTCATGCCTGTAATACCTGCTATTCAGAAGGGAGAGAGCTGGAAGATCATCATGTGAAGCCATCTCAGGTAGAAAGGTCTGTGAGACACAAACTCCAGTTAATCAGCAAAATGTTGGACTAGGCCATAGTTCAAGTGGTAAAGTAGAAGTGGAGCCTTGGCTCAAGTGGTAGACCACCAACCTCGAGTGAAAATATTAGGGATTGTGCCCAGTGCCAGGTTTACTTAAAGACCAATTCTTGTCTGACCCTTAAGTTGTCCAGCACTGAAAGACCATATCACACACTTTGGAGGCCAAGTTTTTAGAGATATTGCCTAGTGGATGTCACTGGGGTCTTGTTTCCGAATACTGTGCTGGTTCAAAGAAATCCCATTTGCTATGGCAGAGGGTGGACTCATAGTGCTCACATGACAAAGATGTAAATGATTGAGCAGTAACACTATGGTACATTCAGTGTGGCCTTGACACTAAGGAAGTCTATTCTTTATTCTTACTACAGTGAACTTGGTCAGAGATTAAGATGATAGGCTGACCAGGGATAATAATAGAGTTGCTATGGAAACAGCTCCACTAAAATCATCAACAAATCACTCTTCTTCAATCCTGCCCCGCTCCTTCCCTCCTGCTCTACCCCCCTTTCAAACTTCCCACCTTCCTTCCAAACTTCCTTCTGGGTCTGTGAGGCTTCATATTCAATTAATTTTTTTAAAATCCTTCCTTCCTTCCCTCTTTCCTTCCTGCCTTTCTTCCTTCCTCCCTTCCTGCCTGCTTGCCTGCATTCTTTCTTGCCTTCCTTCCTTCCTTCTTTTCTCTTCCTTCATTTTCTTTCTTTCTTCCTTATTTCTTTCTCTTCCTCTCTCGATCTCTTCTCTCCCTCCATTCTCTCTTTCCCTCTCTTCTTCCTTCATTTCCTTCCTTCTTTTTCCTTCCTTCCTTTGTCTTCTTCCTTTAACATTAATTCCCATCTAAAAGCCATAAGAATCCAGACACACATCAAGTAAAAACTAAAGCCAAATTAAGGGCAACACTTGCTGGACAATTATTTAGGACATGAATTTCTAAGAAGCACTGGAAATATGATATTTAAAAACCCTGAATATGGGGAGGAGAAAGATGGCGCCGAGACAATAGGGAGGCACCCCGACTCGCACCAACTGAATAGCGAGCTGGGAACTCCAACACCCAACACTCCACCAAGAACCCAGCAAAACCAGCATCCAGAAGCAGTGGAGAAACGCAGGAAAACAAAAAGGAGCAAAAAAGAAGAACCGAAAACCTACACGGAGCCGGAGATTAATCGGGGCACCCTCCCCCCACCAGCCGGCCCTGGCCCAAACAGGGTCAGGCTGGGAAAGGGAAACCCGGCGATCGGCAGACAGGTTGCCAGGAGCGCAGAATCCATATAGCGGGAGACCCCACGGACACAAAGCAGGGTGCGGACCAAGACACACCCAGCAGCGACGAGAAGTTCGGGTCCACACCGGATTCGGACAAGGGAACCCAGCGCGGCAGAAAGAGGGAACGGGGGAGCCACCACGACACTTCGCCAACCCCTGAAGGGCCAACGGCGGTGCGGGACACGCACACAAAGCAGCAAAAGTGAGTCCCCCATAATCCCTTCCCCCAACGGGAGACCCAAGCCCGACAAAGACGATATATCTCCCTCCCTCCCTCTCCCCACTCCCGTGGGAACAAAGATTCCCCAAATCAGGCGGGAAGCTCCCAGCAGGCACTGGGAAGCCAGTCTAGCAGGGGAAGGGCGGAACAGCCCCAAGCCCCCAAAGGTTCCTGAACTGGCAGAACCGGCCCCGTCCCCTTCCCAACAGGGGCCAGGGACGGCCGGCAGGGCAAGCCCCACCCGAGGCGCCTAGACCTTGCGGACTCTTACAACTAAAATCACAGGCGCTGGTGGGCAATACCAGCCCAGCAGGGTCACCTGAGCCTGATCTCGTTCCCCCTCCTCGAAGCGGAGGCGAGGTCTGAGGGTGCCAAGCCACACCCGGACAGTCGATCCCACTGGGCCCCACACATACTGCTTCCCCCCCCCAACGGACTCGCGGGAGGGCGCAAGCACAACCCAACAACCCAGGGCTCGCTCTGGGAGGCAGACCCCACTTAAGTGCCTGTTGTAGGGGACTCACAGTGCACAGGAGGGCGGGGCCCCGGCGAAAGCGCCCGCTCTGATAGGCGTGCCCTGCACTGGTGGGCGGGGCCACAGCGACAGCACCTGCTGACGCAGACACGCCTACACAAAAGGGAGGGAAGAACTACACAGACTTCCAGATGCGCAAATCACAAAGAAACATAACTCAGTTCATCAAAGGACAAGCCAACTCGCCAGCTCCAAAAAGCAGCACGACTGGAGAGGAGATGGAGAATAAAAAAGCAAATGAGGACATGTTAACAGGAATGATCGAAACCGTCAGAAATGAAATCAGAAAACAATTCCAGGAGTTTAGAGCGGAAATCTGGAAGGACACCCAGGAAGCCAAGAAAGAAATGGAAGCAAAACTGGATACAATGCAAGCCTCGTTTAAAGAAATGGAAGCAAAAATGGATACAATGCAAGCCGCCTTTAAAGAAAATCTCCACACCCTGAGAATTGAAATGCATGAAAAAATAGATTTAAAATACAACTCTTTAAAGGAAGAAATTTCCACGATCAGAGCTGATATGACAACCATGAATAGCTCTCTGACATCCATAAACTCCGCAATTGAAACCATAACACAAAGAGTGGACCATATGGAATCCAGAATCTCTCGCCTGGACGATGAAGCAGCTGACAACAACCAGAAAATGACCACACTCCAAGAAAAGGTGAAGCTTCAGGGAAGATTACTCCAGGAACTAATGGACAAAGACAAGAGATATAATCTGCGTATAATTGGAATAGAAGAAGGAGCCGAATATCAGAGCAGAGGGCTTAATCATGTTCTCAATAAAGTTATTGCAGAAAACTTCCCCAATCTCACAGGGGACCCCATCCAGGTAACCGAAGCCTATAGGACACCTGGCAGGCCAGACCCCAGGAAAACCACCCCAAGGCACATAATATTCAAGACTACAGACCTCAAGATTAAAGAGCAAATTCTGAATTCAGCCAAAGCGAAGAAGGAAACTTTTTTCAATGGGAAGAGGATTCGAATAACATCCGACTTATCCACACAAACTTACCAAGCTCGAAGTGAGTGGAAGAACACCATCCAAGTACTTCAGAATAACAATTTACAACCTCGGATCAAATATCCAGCGAAACTGGAGTTCACATTCGAAGGGAGAACCAGATCTTTCCACACTAAGAGGAGCTAAAGGAGTATGTGAATAAAAAACCAGCCCTACAGCGAATATTAAGAGGGGAAGCCCACCCAACAGAGATCGTAAAAGACACACAGACAGATTCAGAAAGAAACTTCAATAGCCAAAGTCCAGCAGAAACACAAGCTCACTAAAGACAAGAAGAAAAAAAAAAAAACAACAGGAAAAAACAGCCCAACAAGAAAATGGAAGGAGAAAAAACACCCTTATCCTTGATCTCTTTAAATATAAATGGCTTAAACTCCCCGATCAAGAGGAGCAGACTGGCAGAATGGATCCGCAAGCAAAAAGTTGACATCTGTTGTCTACAAGAGACCCACCTTACAGCAAGGGACAAAAACAGGCTTCGAATGAAAGGATGGAGCAAGATCTACCAAGCAAATGCACCCACCAAAACGGCAGGTGTAGCCATCCTGATCTCAGACAAGCTGGATTTCTCTTTAAAGTCCACTCAAAAAGACAAAGAAGGACACTACATATTGATACAAGGAAAAATCCAGAATCAAGACATCACGGTGATAAATGTATACTCACCGAACAAAAGAGGCCCGACATATGTCAAGCAAATTCTCACAGAATTACAGAGCAAGATAGATGCAAACACAATCATAGTGGGTGACTTTAATACTCCTCTCTCTCCAAGAGACAGATCCAACACCCAGAGGATTAGTAAGGGAGCTGAGGACCTAAATAACACCATTGCCCAAATGGATCTAACAGACCTATATAGAACCTTCCACCCTACAGAGACCCAATACACCTTCTTTTCAGCAGCCCATGGATCATATTCCAAAATAGACCACGTCATAGCCCACACAAAGAACCTCAGCAAATACAAAAGAATTGACATCATCCCATGTATTATATCTGATCACAGTGGATTAAAGGTAACCCTCAACAACAAAGGATACCACAGAGCCTATACACACTCTTGGAGGCTAAACCCCACGCTGCTATCCAACACTTGGGCCACAGATCAAATTAAAGATGAAATCAACGAATTCATAAGCCACAATGACAAAGAAAACACATCACAAAGAAACCTATGGGACACAGCTAAGGCAGTACTGAGGGGCAAGATCATTGCACTCAGTACCCACATTAAAAGAATGGAAGCAGAGCAGGTGAATACCCTCACGATGAAACTAAAACAACTGGAGAAACAAGAAATGACAGAATCTAAAACGACTAGGAGGGGAGAGATTACAAAGATTAAAGAAGAGATAAATCTGATTGAAAATAGAAAGACCATTCAACAAATAAATAAGACTAAAAGCTGGTTCTTTGAGAAAATAAACAAAATTGACAGACCCCTTGCAAGACTCACAAAAAAAAGAAGAGAAGAGACTCATATACGTAAAATCAGGGACTCCACAGGAAAAATTACAACAAATACACACGATATTCAAACAATCATAAGGAGCTATTTCCAAAACCTCTACTCAACAAAAAACAATAATTTTACAGAAATGGATCAATTCTTAGAGAAGTACAAACTGCCCAAACTGAACCAAGAAGAAATAAATCAACTAAATAAACCAATAACTTACGGTGAGATACAGGAGGTAATCAAGAACCTCCCTACTAAGAAAAGCCCAGGCCCAGATGGATTCACCAATGAATTCTACAAAACCTTTAGTGAGGAGCTAATTCCAATACTCCTCAAACTCTTCCGCGAAATAGAAACGGAGGGAAAAATCCCGAACTCATTCTACGAAGCTAATATCATACTCATCCCCAAACCAGGCAAAGATCCAACAAAAAAAGAGAACTACAGACCAATATCACTAATGAACACAGATGCAAAGCTCCTCAATAAAATATTAGCTAACAGGATCCAGAAAGTGATCAAGAATATCATACATCATGACCAAGTAGGCTTCATCCCTCAGTCACAAGGATGGTTCAACATCCGTAAATCAATCAATGTAATTCACCACATAAACAGAACTAAAATCAAGAATCACATTGTTATCTCAGTCGATGCCCAAAAAGCCTTTGACAAAATACAACATCCATACCTATTAAAAGCTTTGGAGAGAACAGGAATAGATGGAACATTCCTCAAAACAATAAAAGCCATATACAACAGACCAACTGCTAATATCATATTAAATGGAGAGAAACTTAAATCATTCCCCCTAAACACAGGAACAAGACAAGGATGCCCACTCTCCCCACTTCTGTTCAACATAGTACTGGAATCCCTAGCCATAGCAATAAGGCAAGAGGAGGACATCAAAGGGATCCACATCGGCAAGGAAGAAATCAAGTTATCCCTATTCGCAGACGACATGATCTTATATCTCAAGGACCCAAAAAAACTCAGTACCCAAACTCCTACATCTAATAAACCAATTTGGCAAAGTAGCAGGATACAAAATCAATCCACAAAAGTCAGCAGCTTTTCTGTACACCAGCAATAGACAAACAGAAAAGGAAATTATGGAAACGATTCCATTTACAGTAGCCAAAAAAAGAATAAAGTACCTAGGGATCAACTTAACCAAGGACGTGACGGACCTATTCAATGAAAACTACAAAAATCTAATAAGGGAAATCAAAGAAGACACAAGGAGATGGAAAGACCTCCCATGCTCATGGGTAGGCAGAATCAATATAGTGAAAATGGCCATACTGCCCAAATTGTTATACAAATTCAATGCAATACCTATCAAAATCCCAGCCACATTCTTCACTGAAATAGAGAAACCAATCCATAAGTTCATATGGAACAGCAAAAAACCTAGAATAGCCAAAGCAATTCTAGGCAAAAAACATAGTGCAGGAGGTATCACCATACCAGACTTCAAGCTCTACTACAAGGCCATCATAACAAAAACAGCATGGTATTGGTATAAAAACAGATCGGAAGACCAGTGGATTAGAATTGAAGACCCAGAAATAAAACCGCACTCTTACAGCCAACTGATATTCGACAAAGGAGCTAAAGACATACAATGGAATAAACATAGCCTCTTCAACTACTGGTGCTGGGAGAACTGGGCAGCCATATGCAGAAAACTCAAAGTAGACCCAAGCCTATCACCATGCACCAAGATCAACTCAAAATGGATCAAGGACCTCAACATCAGACCTGAATCCTTGAAACTACTGAAGGACAGAGTAGGAAAGACACTAGAACTTATAGGCACAGGAAGGAACTTCCTGAATAGAGTCCCAGGCGCACAACAAATAGGGGAAAGACTCAACAAATGGGACTACTACAAATTAAAAAGTTTCTGCACAGCTAAGGTCATAGCCACCAAAATAGAAAGACAGCCAACGATATGGGAAAGGATATTTACCAGCACAGCAACAGACAAAGGCCTGATATCTGTCATCTACAGAGAACTCAAAAAACTAAGCCCCTCCAAGCCCAATAAACCTATTAGGAAATGGGCAAAAGAGCTAAAGAGAGACTTCACAAGAGAAGATATAAAAATGGCAAAGAAACACATGAGGAAATGCTCAACATCCCTGCTAGTAAAGGAAATGCAAATAAAAACAACCCTGAGATACCACCTCACCCCAGTTAGAATGGCCTATACTCTGAACTCAGGAAACAACAAATGCTGGAGGGGCTGTGGGGAAAGAGGAACCCTTCTCCATTGTTGGTGGGAGTGCAAATTAGTACAGCCACTTTGGAGAACAGTATGGAGGTTTCTCAAAAAGCTCAATATAGACCTACCCTATGACCCAGCCATACCACTCCTAGGCATCTATCCTAAACAGCAAAACCCAAGATATCAAAAGGACATTTGTACTTCCATGTTTATCGCAGCACAATTCACAATAGCCAAAATTTGGAAACAACCCAGATGCCCCTCCACAGATGAATGGATCCAAAAAATATGGTACTTATACACAATGGAATACTACATAGCGATTAGGAATGGTGAAATATTGTTATTTGCAGGGAAATGGTCAGAACTCGAACAAATAATGTTGAGTGAGACAAGCCTAGAACACAGAAAACAAAGGGGCATGATCTCCCTGATATATGACTGTTAACAAAGGGAGATGGAGAGACAGTAGAGACCAAGTCTGTGAACACTGTATATGTGCTTGATACATTGTATACTGCATATGGGTCTACCTGACCTAGACAAGGGATGGGAAAACAGGTTGTAAGATATCACAAGAAATGTACACAATGCCCTACTATGTAACTGCACCCTCTTTGCACAGCACCTTGTAAAAAAAAAAAAATTTATGTTCAATTGATAATAAAAAAAAAAAAAAAAAAAAAAAAAAAACCCTGAATATATGAGAACTCCATATAAAGAACATGTTACATAGTAGAAATGAAAAAAAATCCTAAACTGTATAATTCAAGAGGCCCAACATAGAGTGACTAGAAATCCAAAAAGACCAGAGGAAAGAGTAACATATTAGAGAAATAATGCAAGAAAAGTTTCCCGGAACAGAACATGAGATTCCCACTACATGTGGAAAGATGGCTGAGATAATAATAACATGGCTTATAGAATGAACTCCTGAATAACTTCCAGAGAGGAAATGCTGAGCTGAAGAAAAATGAAAACATCAACACAGCTTCTCACCTACCAAGAGTAGGTGGAGATGGAGACAAAAGAGGCAAGGCCTCAAAATGCTGGAGGACCTGCTTCTTATTTGCAGCTCTGCAACTGACACTTAACATAAAGATAACAGATGCCAAGCACACAAATCTTTAAGACTCTGATCTGCAATTAATAGGAAAAAAAAGTGGAAGTGAAGCTCCAGCCCTGAATGAAAAAGCTAAATGGAGAGTGCTCAGGCCCTGCATTTGAAACTCAGTACCAGCTTGTGCTCTCTCTCTCTCTCTCTCTTTCTCTCTCTCTTTCCCTCTCTCTCTCTCCCCTCCCCACCCACCCCCAGGAAAAATGAGAAAATCTAACTTTAATTTGGCAAATAAGAACATCTCTTACCTTTATCTGTTTATTAAAAGGCATGATGCGTTCTAAGACAGTGCTTTCAAAATATGGTTCAGAATCCATGACCTTAGTATCACTTGAGATACTTATTAAGAATATGGACTGGAGGCTATGCCTTTAGTCCTAGCTAGTCAGGAGGCTGAGATCTGAGGATCATGGTTCAAAGCCAGCCCCAGCAGGAAAGTTCATGAGACTCTTATCTCCAATTAACCACCAACAAAACCAGAAGTGGCACTGTGGCTCAAAGTGATAGAGTGCTATCCTTGAGCAATAGAGCTCAGGAACAGTGCCCAGTCCCTGAGTTCAAGCTCCATAACTAACAAAAAGAATATGGATTTTGTTTTTGTTTTTCCACTCAAGACTAGCACTCTACCCCTTGAGCCAATAGTTCCACTTCTGGCTTTTTGCTTGTTGTCTCTCTGATTTATCTGTTTCAGCTAGCTTTGAATTTCATATCCAAACCTCATGAGCTAAGATTACAGGTGTGAGCCACACTGCCTGGGTAATAATAAGAATAAAAGACAAGAATATAGGGATGGGGATATGGCCTAGTGGCAAGAGTGCTTGCCTCATATACATGAAGCCCTGGGTTCGATTCCCCAGCACCACATATACAGAAAATAAGCCAGAAGTGGCACTTGGCTCAAGTGGTAGAGTGCTAGCCTTGAGCAAAAAGAAGCCAGGGACAGTGCTCAAGCCCTGAGTCCAAGCCCCAGGACTGGCAAAAAAAAAAAAAAGACAAGAATATAGACTACTTAAGGAATAAGCCAACTGTCCTGTTTGGGCTACTTGTTTTCTTGTGCTGTGAGATGCTCTAGACTTGTCTGAGAACTGTCATTGTCCCAAGTTGAGAGCCAGTCACTTTTCCACTTTCCACTGTGTATGATGTGTGTGCCAGTGTCTGCTGGTTCTGGGGCTTTGAATAGATAGGACTGCACACATGAGCCATTGGTGCTGGATGGTACATATATTTTGAAAGAGGACTATTTCCGGACATATATCATTCTAATGAATCAGTAGTGCCTCATGGAGGCGTCAAGAATTCAAAGTCAGGTGCTTCTATTTCTCTTAAATTAGGAATTGCAGTTTCAGACGAACCACTAAAATCAAGGTCAGCTCTACTTAGAGACCCATCCTGTGTTTGGCCTCCACTTGGAATGGTTAGATTATGGTGATACACATCTTCTCCTGCGCCTGTGTTTCATACATTTTGAGAACAGCATGGGAATTGTGCCCCGGGGGCATGGCAGAGCCACAATCTGTCACTGTGGATTGTGGGAAGGCATGCTCTGTGCACACCTGTGCTTGGAGAAATTTTACCTCGTTTGTATTGATGAATTAAGCGCACAGCTGCTTGTTTCTGTCATTTAATTATCATGGGGATCTATAATGAAGCAGAAAAAACTCTTGGCACACCCAAGTGTGAAAGGATTCAAGTAACAGCCTTTTCCTCTTTGTTGATACACTATAATAGCATCATTTTGTATCTCCTCCATTTGCATGCTGTCAAGACTTGTTATATTGACATGAGTTAATCCTGCCTGGTTCTCAGTGAGTTAGCATTGTAGAAAATTCAAGACATGTCCTGGAGTTTGATTGATTGATTGATTGATTTTGCCTCCATCCATCCATCCATCCATCCCTTCCTTTCTTTCTTTTTGCTCAAAACTAATGCTCTACCACTTGATCCACAGCTCTACTTCCAGCTTTTTGGTAGTTTATTGAAGATAGGAATCTCATAACACTTTTTCCTGCTGCCTTTGAACTGCAATCCTCATACTTCAGTCTCCTGAATAGCTAGGATTATAGGCATGTCAGTGTGATTTCTTTAGATTAAAAAAAAAAAACTTGCCTATAAACATTCTGAAGTTCAAAGGCCTAGCTTAAAGCTAAAAATTGATTAGAAGAGGTATCTAATGTATTACTAACTCTTTTCTCAGCAAATTCATTGTCTTTGAACTTCATTATATTTGAAAGTATAGGAGTTACATCCTAAACTAGGTGTTGGTGGCTCATGCCTGTTGGTGGCTCAAATCTCAGTTTCCTGAGATTTAAGGACCGTGGTTCCAGGTCAGCTCAGGCAGGAAAATCCTTGAGAATTTATTTCCAATTAACTATCAAAAATTCAGAAGTAGAGATATGGCTCAAGTGGTAGAACACCTGCCTTGAGCTATAATGCTAAGGGACAGGCGCCTAAGTCCTGAGTTCAAGCCTCAGAATTGGTAGAAATGAAATGAAAGAAACAGAAAAGAAAACAAAAAATAAAATAATGAAGCAGGGAGCCAGCCGTTCACGCCTGTAATCTTAGCTACTCAGGAGGCTGAAATCTAAGTATCATAGTTCAAAGCCAGCCTGGGCAGTGAAGTCCACAAGACTTATTTTAATAAACTACCTGCAACCCCCTCCCCACAAAAGGCTGGAAGTGGAGCTCTGACTCAAGTGGTAAAGTGTCAGCTTTGAGCAAAAAAATAAGGTTAGGGACAGCACCTGGACCCTAAATTCAAGCTCCAGGACCAGCACATACATACATACATGTAAAATAGAGTTAAATAAATAAATATAAAAGCAAAATCACTTGACATGTTGCCAGTGTTCAGTGTTGAAAGAGATCCTTGTTTCCCAGAAAATTGATGTTTGGTATGATTTGTTGACCATGTTTGAATATTTTGCTATGAGCACTAAGAGTTTTATCAGAATCCCTTCCAACAGTCAATTTGACCTAGCATTAAAGATATTCAATGAGCCTTCAAGTAAGTCACAGGGCTAAGCTGTGTTGTAATTCAGAAGTCCCAATCTGAGCAGGGCACTGTGGCTCATGACTGTGACTCAGGAGACTGAGGTCTGAGGACTGAGGTTCAAAGCCATTATGGGAAACAAAGTCCATGAGACCAAGACTCTTATCTCCAATTATGCACCCAAAGGGCTAGAAATGGAGCTGTGGCTCAAGTGGTAGAGTACTAGCCTTGAGCACAAAAGTTCCAGGGCAGC
Organism: Perognathus longimembris pacificus; assembly: GCF_023159225.1. Lineage (NCBI taxonomy): Eukaryota > Metazoa > Chordata > Mammalia > Rodentia > Heteromyidae > Perognathus > Perognathus longimembris. Next base: position 65,759,253 of record NC_063161.1, read on the forward strand.
ACCCATGATGCCCTGAGTTCAAGCTCCAGGACCTGCACCAAATAAATAAATAAATGTTGTCACAGCCTGACCCGAGGCATGGCCATGATGACCAGATTTCGTGGCCACGAGGGTCTCATTCAGCACCTGGGGAAGCTGCGGTGGCCAGTCGTGTGGTCAGGAACCTCGCCTCCAACTTCCAGACAAGAAACATCTTAGCACAGATCTCGCCATCTTCGCAGACCAGAGCTCCCTGTAGTGATGTCCCTGCCTTCTTGGGGAGCTTGCAGGCACCCCAGGATGGCCTTATGGGTATCCACCCCCAGGAGTCAGTTTGATCCCCCTCTCTCAACATTTGCATTTCCTCCCCAGCATGCGAGGCCCGGGAAGTTTCCTCTTCCTGGTCCTCCGCAGCCCGCCCTGCTGAGCACTGCCCCGTTGACCGTCCCACCCCTGGGTCACGCGGACCACAGGCTTGGCTGGGCCAGGCTAGAAACAGTCACACTCCCACTATCCCTGCTTCCAGATGGGATCATTCGTTTATTCAACAAATGCTGAGTGAGCCAAACCCACAAATAATCACTCCACCTATCTTTGTGAGTAGAAAATTTTAATAGGAAGAAAACAATATTTAAATGAATATGTTTTTTATTTTAGTAATGATAAATAAAGTGAAGTAAAATAGTAGACAATGCTGCACATGGAGAGAGAATGGAAGATTATTCTGGATAAAGTAATCAGGAAAAAACCACCGTGTCAGCTGGTTTGTTAAGATGAAGATTTTACCTCATTAACTTTTTCTTTTTTGCCCAGGTTGGTTTTGAATCTTGTTCCTCTAGATTTTGGTTGCTGAGATAACAGATATGAGCTGCTAAACCCAGATGGCTGGGACTGAAAGGAGGAAGAAAACTAGAAAGAAATGGAGGTACTGAGGAAGGGAGGAGGGGGTCATTGCATTGGAACTGGTTCCCTATGGCAAGGAGATTCTGCTAGGTTTGGAATCCAAGGAAAACCTACTGGAGGACTTGGAAGTCTGCCATTGTGCCTGGGCAGCCTCTTCCCCTCCGTGGGCAGCTATAACTTCTGCAATGCATTCTCTCAGTATCATCCTGCCTTTGAGACAAAGGCAGGGGAAAATCCTCTCTGCTTACACTAGCACTGTAGCTATTCCACAGTATGACCTTACAGTTGTGCATGAAGATAAGGAGAGGCAGTAAGACAGATGGAAAGAGTGACATGGAACAAGATGCACTGAATTCATAAACTGACTTGTTGAACTAAAACCCCTTTGTACAACTACTTTAAAAAAAATTTAAAGCACCCAAAGAGAACTGTAAATAAAGATCATCTGACACCCCTATCTACACGGCCCTGTATATTCTGTCCTGCCCTTGGTGCTGGCAAGTGTTAGCAATGTACAGGTGCTCACACCTGTGATCCTAGCTACTCAGGAGGAGGAGGGCTGAGGATCAAGGTTCAAAGCCAGCTCAGGCAAACAAACCAAAGACATTGTTATCTCTAATTAACCAGCAAAAATAAAGCCAGAAGTGGTGGAGGTATGACTTGAGTGGTAAAGTACTGGCTTGAGTGTAAAGGCCAAGCAAGATTCAAGACCCTGAGTTTAAGCAAAAGAATTAAAAAGAAGAACAAAACAAAACAAAACAGCAGACACCAGGGGTTCACTCCATAATCCTAGCTACTCTGGAGGCTGAGATTTGAGGATCAAAGTTTAAAGCCTGCCTGGCAGAAAAATCTGTGACACTCTTATCTCCAAATAAGCACTAACAAACAAACAAAAAAGCTGGAAGTGGAACTATGTCCCAAGAGACAGAGTACTAGCCTTGACAAAATTAAAAAAAAAAAAAGCTCAGGGACAGTGTTCAGAACCAGTACAAAAGAAAGGAGAATGGCAGACACTGGTGTTCCTCAAAAGCTGTTTGATTTCATTAGTGAGTCCTAGTGAAAATTCCCATTGAGTTCTACTCTGAATTTAGGCCCAGGTTTCAGTGTTGCAGTTCCTGGGTGTCCTCTGCTAAAACAACAACAAACAAACAACAGTGACTTAAAAATAAACTGAACATGTGGTGGTGCAGACGCAGGAGTGTTTGGAGCCTTGGCCCTGGCAGTGCCTCCAATGTGAACGCATTGGTGCGCTTTGCCAAGTCTTGGCTAGTGGACTGCCTCTCAGCAATCATTCATCATAGCTCCTAAGGGTCACCTGTTTCCTTTAACAAATTTTAAAAAGATGACGAAAGACCTTATGAACAACTTAACAAATTGCCATTTTTATTTTGGTACCATATTGTGGCTTGAACTCAGGGCCTCACACTCTTACTTGGCTTTTTTACTCAAAGCTGGAACTTTGCCTCTTGAGCCACATCTCTACTTCTGCTATTTGATGGTTAATTGGAGATAAGAGTCTTGGGACTTTTCTGCCTGGGATGGCTTTGAACCTTGATTCTGTGATCTTATGCTTCTGAACAGCTGAGATTACAGGTGTGAGCCACTAGTGCCCAGCTTTTCCTTTGTGCTTTTACTCAAGGCCACTGCTCTAGGCCACTCACTTGAGCTGTACCTCTATTCCTCAGATTTTCTTTGTCAAGATGTTTGACTCTGTTTTCTTAAGTGCAAAATCTGAAAGAAGATGTATGTTTTCATTTATTGCTATATTATGATCTAGGATTGTGGGTACATGAATCTTTCCATTTTTTTATTTTTGTATATACCAGTACTGGGGCTTAAAATCAGGGCCTTGTGCTAATTAGAGATAAGAGTCACATAGACTTATTTCTAATTAACCAGCAACACCAAAAGTAGAGGTATGGCTCAAGTGGTAGAGTACTAGACTTGAGTGAAAAAGCTAAGGGACAGCACAAGCTTTTTTGTTTTTGTTTTTGCTTTTGTTTTAAATCATTTCATGGAGTTCTTAATAATAACTTTTCCTTTAAGAAGTTAATCTCTTCCTCATTTTTCCTATCATTTCAGAGCTTCATTTTTTTCTTTTGTTTAAAAATCTTTACTAAGACAAACAAAAGAATTCTTATTTTCTTCCCTTTAGAGCTCCTGTGTATTCTGAGAACCACTTCTGTACATCCAACAGCATAGGTCTCTGTACAGTGAGCAGATATTGTGATCGATGACACTCCTCACATTTACTGACTGATTGATTGATGTAAGTTAAAAATAAAGACACTACCTGGGAGCAGTGGTTCGTGCCTGTAATCCTAGCTACTCAGGAGGCTGAGATCAGAGGATCATCATAATTCAGAGCCAGCACAGGCAGGAATATCTGTAAGATTCTTACTTCTATTTAACCAGCACAAAGATAGAAGTAGAGGTGTGGCTCAAGTAGTAGAGCACAGCCTTGAGAAAGAAAGCCAAGTGAGAATGAAAAGCTCTGAGTTCAAGTCCCAGTACTGGTACACAAAAAAAGAGGGACAATTTGCAAAAAGGAGTTATTATCTAGGAGAGTCTGAGACCATGATTCCTGCTACCCCCAGCTATGTCAGATCTCAAATGTGAGCAACAAGGAAAACCTTGATCTCCTCACGTCTGAGACAATGTGAATTCGTGTTGAAACAGACTGCAAGAGAGAATGGGAGGCTATGCCTCAGCCTGAGGCTTTGTAGGCTGGTAGGCCTCTGGATTACAAAATCATCTATGTCATTAAATACATTTGGCCTCTTTTGTGCGGGGCGGGGGGTCAGGGTGAAGTTGTGGATACACAGCAGGGAGGACTGCAGTTTACTCCAGAAGGAAGGTGGTCCTGGATGCCTGGGCCATCTGGGGCACAGAGGCAGGGTAAAGAATATAGCTTTGCTGGATGACATAGCCAGGTGAGATCATGTTTGACAATGCAGTGCTCCTGGGGGCCCAGCATGGATGTGGAGGGAGGGGAGGGGTGGTCTTGGCTGGTCAGCCTAGGCTTCAGCAGTGCTGCAAGCCTGGGGTTCTAACCTCTATCCACACCAGCACACAAAATATGCACTACAGGACTTTCCATTTTTCTCCTATGTGCATGTATGTATGTGTGTGCCTGTGTGCTTGTATGTGTACATTTGCATGCATACACATGTGCATGTGTGTGGGCACATGCTGGTTCTGGGACTTGAACTCAAGGCCTTTGTGCTCTCCATTAGGCTAGTGCTCTACTACTTGAGCCACAACTATATACTTCTGGATTTTTTTAAATGTTTATGCTTATGTTATTTTAAATTTTTATTTATTTGTTTATTGTCAAAGTGATGTACAGAGGGGTTACAGTTTCATAAGTAAGGAAATGAGTACATTTCCTATCAAACTTGTTACCTCTTTCTTCATTTTTCTCCCACCTCCTGCCCTCCCCAATTCCCTCCTCTTCCCGAATTGTACAGTTGGTTTACAGCACACTGGTTCACCTTATACCCTTTGTCTCTCCACTTTGATGTTTCCCTTCCTTTCCTTAGTTCTGATAAACATATATACAACACTCAGGGTACCAAAATCAGTTACAGTGCCATCAGGGGTAAAACCATGGGGAAGAAAGACAAAAGAAAAAGGCAGAATTTCACATGGTACATTGAAAATAACAACAACGATGATAAACCACTTATTTCCATAACTTGGAGTTGGGGTTTAGTTCAGTGGAAGAGCACTTGCCTGGCAAGCGCAAGGCCCTGAGTTCAGTCCACAGCTCTGAAAAAAAAAAAGCTATACTTCTGGCTTTTATTTGTGTGTGTGCCAGATCTGAAGCTTGAACTCAGGGCCTGAGCATTGTCTCTGAGCTTCTTTTGCTCAAGGCTAGCACTCTATCACTTGAGTCACAACACCACTTCCAGTATTTGGGGGAGAGGAGAGAGTTTATTGGAGCTAAGAGTCTCACGGACTTCCTGTCCAGGCTGGCTTCAAACCATGATCCTTAGACCTCAGCTAGGATTACCAGCATAAGACATCAGTGCCTGGCTCACTTCTCTGGCCTTTTGCTGGTTAACTGGAGATAAGAGTCTCTCAGATTTGTCTGCTCTGCCTTTGAACCTCAGTCCTCGGGTCTCAGCCTCCAGTGTAGCCGGGATTACAGGTACGAGCCACTGGCCCCTGGCTGCACCTTTCCGAATAGTGCACCTCTACCCACAAGAGTAAGGCCAGACACATGAATGCATCTTCTAGGAATATTTGTGCTGTGAAGCCGGTATCCTGGGCAGGAAGGAGTATCTGGAGAGCTCCATTCTGGAAGATTGCATTGGACCAAGAAAGACCATCATCTGCTGCCTTTCTAGAATCATTGATTCCGTTCTTTGTCTCCTATACTCTGGGCTACTGGAGACTCTGGTCTCAGGGAAGAGAATCAGCAGAATGGGCTACAAGGAGAGGCCTGAACCTCCCCTTCAGCCCCACATGACTAGGTTCCTATCCAAAATGGAGCCTCTACCCAGACTGTACCCTGGATCTTAGAGGGATTTTGAGGCTATACCCTGCAACTCCACAGAATATTAAGTGGCATCATAAGAACGAATGTTTCTTAGTTAAGTAAGTCTCTTTGCTAAAGGACTTTTCTATATCCTTTTTTAAGTTCACTTATTTACCTACTTATTTTTTTTCTTGCCCATACCAGGGTTTGAACTCAGGGCCTGAGCACTCTCTTTAAGCTTTTTCATTCAAGGCTGGTGCCTTACCACTTGAGCCGCAGTTCCACTTTTGGATTTGGGCTGGTTCATTGGAGATAAGAGTGTCAAAGACCTTTCTGCTTAGACTGGCAATCCTCAGATCTCAACCTCTTGAGTAGCTAGGATTACAGCATGAGCCTCCAATACCTGTCCATTTCAATCGCACACACACACACACACACACACACACACACACACACACACACACACACATCCTGAGGTTTAAACTCAGAGCCAGGGCACTGTCCCTGAGCTTTTGTGCTCAAGGCTAACTCTGGCTAACTCTGCCAGTTAAGCCACAGTCTCACGTCTAGCTTTTTAGTGGCTAATTGACTTTCCTGCTCAGGACTGGCTTTGAACCTCAATCTTCAGATCTCAATCTGTTGAGTAGTTCAGATTACAGGCATGAGCCACTATACCAGACTCATTTCAACATTGTTAAAGCAATAGTTTAGATGAGCTCATAAAATGTATGCTTACTACATATACTAAGGATTCCAAACCAGGGCAGATGAGAAATTTGTTGGATGATAAAGAATGGTCTCAACAGATATAAAAAGATCAATGAACTAAATCTAGCAAGCTAAAATGCAGCAAAGGGGAAATGCTAAAACTCCGTCCTAGAGACTGAAATAATAAACTGGGGAAGGAGAAGATGTGCTTAGCATTTGTGGAAATAAGTATTTAGTGTCTTCAGTTCATCTCAAGTTCAATATGAGATAATGATGAGAAGGAAGGTTAGAGAATGTATGTGGGGGCTGGGAATATGGCCTAGTGGCAATAGTGCTTGCCTCATATACATGAAACCTTGGGTTTGATTCCCCAGCACCACATATATAGAAAACTGCCAGAAGTAGCACTGTAGCTCAAGTGGTAGAGTGCTAGCCTTGTGCAAAAAGAAGCCAAGGACAGTGCTCAGGCCCTGAGTCCAAGGCCAAGGACTGGCCGAGAGAGAGAGAGAGAGAGAGAGAGAGAGAGAGAGAGAGAGAGAGAGAGGGAGGGAGAGAGAGAGAGAGAGAGAGGAAGAGAGAGAGAGAGAGAGAGAAAATGTACGTGAAACACATAGTTGAAAGACATGAAAGCCATATAAGGCACAAAGCTGGGCCCTGTGGCTCATGCCTATAATCCAAGCTACTCAGGAAGCTGAGATTGGAATATTGAAAGTCTGTGAGACCCCAATCTCCAATTAACCACCAAAAAACAAACAAAACTGGAGTGGTACTGCACTAGCCTTGAGCAAAAACGCTCAGAGACAAAGTCAAGGCCCTGAGTTCAAGCCCCAGGACCAACACACACACACACACACACACACACACACACACACACACACACCCTTCTTTCCAATGATTTGTAACTTGTACCCATTGTCCCACTTCTCATTGTGTGATTTGTGGTGAGAATGTTATATAATTTAGGGTTGTACCAAACCATCACATCATGACCCATACACACCCATATCCATAATGATTATGGGTCAATAAAATTTACTTTGTAAACTCTATTTGGGAGGTCATTCGTCTGGTGCAGATCTGGCACTGAAAACCCTTATGTGAACAAGCCAAACCCCAGTATAAACAGGAAGCTGAAAATGATACGCACCAATCAGAAACCACCAATTAACCTCTAACAAGGAACTTCCCACTCCAACCAATCAGAATTGTTTTCTTTGTCTGGTTTCTGTAACCACTTTTTAAAAGTTTCCCCTTTGGCCTCTCTCTAGGGAGAGCTAACCACGTGGAGTCTGGTGTTGCTCCGATTCATGAAACACCGACTAGTGTAAATAAACTTTTTTCAAATTTCTATGTGCTGTAGTTTTTTTTTTTCTTTTATCAACCTTTGCTCAGTTCTTGCAACTGCACTGTTAGAATTGTTACATCGTCTTGGCTTATATTTCTGTGTGTGTGTGTGTGTGTGTGTGTGTGTGTGTGTTGTGTATTGTATGTTATAGTTGTTCCCTAGAATATAGAATATACATGCCCCCTAAAGCAACCAGGCTGTGTTTTCCCTTATCAACTTTCTTGACTAAAATAACAATAATGGTCAGCACAGATATTTCTCGATTGTTTTCCCAACCATTATTATTATTGCTCAGGATAAATTCTCTCATTAAGTTTGTTTTGCTTGTGTGGGAAGGATGGGGGTCCTGGGGCTGGAACTTAGTGCCTGGGTGCTGTCCCTGAGCGTTTCTTGCTCAAGGCTGGTGCTGTACCACTTGAGCCACAACTCCACTTCTGGTGGCTTTTTGTTGGTTAGTTGGAGATTGATTTTACTTCCTGGGCTGATCTGAACCTTGATTCTCAGATCTCTGCCTCCTAAGTAGATAGGATTAAGGGTGTGAGCCACTGGCACCCAGCTAACCCACTGGGTTCAGTAGTCTTCTTTGATGGACTTGATGTGAGGTCTATTCTTCTAGAGCTTCTAACTATATCTGACAGAGTAAGAGTATAAAAACGTATCACACACACACACACACACACACACACACACTGCATATGTAATACAAGAACTGCTATTTCCCCACTAATCCCTGACTAATCCCTTGCTGTATTCTGTTTTCATACAGACAGAAATCTGTTCCCTTTTATATTTTTTCTATTCAGACATTACTTTCTAGCACATAATCAATGCATGATATTTTAATTTATCTTGTTATCTAATAAAGCAATCGTGTCCTTCTTTGATTTTCTTGGTCTTTCATCTTATGAATGTTAAGGCAAGATTTCTTTTTTCTTTCTTCCTTTCTTTTATTTTTTTTGCCAGTCCTGGGCTTGAATTCAGGGTCTCGGTGCTGTTCCTGAGCTTTTTGGCTGAGGGCTAGTGTTCTACCAGTTGAGACATAGCTTTACTTCATAAAAAAAAAATGTAAAAGTGAGGTACAGTTACATAAGTCAGGTAATGAGTACATTGCTTTTTGAACAGTGTCACCTCTACCCTTATTTTCTCCAAGTTTTTTCCCTTCTGACCCCTCTCCTCCAAGTTTATAATTCATTTCCAACATAGTGTCTCGTGGGTTTCACTGCTGAACTGGTTCACCCTTTGTCCCACCGTTTCTGTGCTTCCTCTTCTCTTCCCCAACTCAGAAAAACTTGTATTCAAGATAAAGGGTTCAGAAATAAAAATGGCAACAAAATGGAATAAACCAAGCTGGGTAGGGGAGAGAACTTCAAACAGTACAATAAAAATCCTCATTTCCATTTCTTGGAGTTCATTTCAATGAGTATCATTTTATATGGTCACACGCACATAGCTATTGAGCCCTTGTGATCCTCTCCTAAGAAAATCCTCCTTTGTTCTCATTGTGTGAATGTTTAAAGTACTGTTTAATTTATCATGTCCAAGTGTAATTGTTTGTCTTTCATGATCAATTGGGTTTACTTATAGATTTATAGGCACATTCTAATTATTACAAATAAGAGAAACCATGCAGTCTATGTTTCTTTGGGTCTGGCTTACTTTGCTTAATATAATTTTTTCCAAGTCTTTCCATTTCCTTACAAATGGGGCAATATCATTCTTTCTGATAGAAGCATAGAAATCTATTGTGTATATACACCACATTTTCTTGATCCATTCATATACTAAGGGACATCTGGGTTGATTCCATATCTTAGTTATGGTAAATAATGCTACAATCAACATGGTTGTGCTGTTGGCTTTAGTGCTGCCTGGTGTGTGGTCATTTGGATAGATGCCCAGGAATGGGATTGCTGGGTCATAGGGGAGCTCTATGTTTAGTCTTTTGAGGAACCTCCACACTGCTTTCCAGAGTGGTTAAACAAGTTTATAGCCTCACCAACAATGCAGTAGCATTCTCTTTTGGCCATATTCCCGCCAGCATCTGCTATTGTTAGTTTTCTTGATAATCGCCATTCTAATCGGGATGAGGTGGAAACTCAATGTTGCTTTGATTTGCATTTCCCTTATGGCCAGAAATGTTGAACATCTCTTCATGTATCTATTGGCCATTCTTATTTCTTCTTCAGAGAAGTCTCTCTTTAAGTCTTTAACCCACTTACTAATGAGATTGTTGTTTCTTTGAGGATTTGTTGTTTTTTGGGTGGGGGGTAATTTTTTTAGCTCTGCACATGTTTTACATATGAGACCCTTGTCTGATACATAGCTAGTAAATACCTTCTCCCATTCTATGGGATTTCAGTTTATCTTGCTAGCTATGTCCTTTGCTGTGCAGAAATTCTTCAGTTTGATGCAATCCCATTTATCCAGTCTTTCTTTGATTCATTGTGATTCTGGAACTTTACTTAGGAAGTTTCTACTGCCATAGCTTCACTTCTGTCTTTTTGGTCTCACAGACTCTCCTGCCTAGGCTGGCTTCCAACTACAATTACAATACTCAGAACTCAGCCTCCTGAGTAGCTAGGATGAGAGGCATGAGAATTTTCCCTGGAATGTATTGTTAGGTAATAAGCTGTGTGAGTCTTTATATTACGAAGTCAAATTGCTTTCAGCATGTTTTTTTAAAGTTCAATTCTAAGAACAATGTATTCTATGGATCCACATTTAATCCCACTGATTTTATCAATATTTTTACATCAAGTTTTATGAGAATTTACTAACAAATCTGCCTATTTGAAATGTGTAATCCAGTAAGTTTGGTTTTCATAAGTATAGAGACCAATAAAATAAGTTTGTAAAATGCTTTTTGTGTGCCAGTACTGAGATTTGAACTCAGGGCCTCTTGCTCTCACTTCACTTGTTTACTCAAGGATACTACTTTACCACAGCTCCACTTTTCGATTTTTGCTGGTTAATTGGAAATAAGAGTCCCATGGACTTTTCTTTTTTTTATTTAATTTTATTGTCAAGGTGATGTACAGAGGGGTTACAGTTACATTTGTAAGGTAGTGAGTATATTTCTTGTCAAACTTGTTACCTCCTCTCTCATTTTTCTCCCACCTTCCCCTCTAATGGACTTTTCAGCCCGCTAGCTTCAAACCTCAATCCTCAGATCTCAGCTTCCTGTTTAGCAAGGATCATAGGTGTGGGCCACTAGCACTTGGCTTGGAGTTCACTTTGGTTTTTTTTGTTTTGTTTTGTTTTGTTTTTACAAGATGATAAAATGATGGATTTATTGGGAACATAAAAGGCAAAAAAAAAAAAAAAAAAAAGCGAACTGACCAGCCTTGGTCACAGCCCAGACTCAGGAGATGGAACCGTGTGCACGTGCGGCCTTCCAGCCTGGTTATAAGGTAAACAGCACAGTCAAACTTGCCACCCACAGGTGGCCAATGAGGATACAGCACTTACAGATCATGCTAGGCTGTACACAGGTGGCCAATAGAGTTACAGTCTCTCTCATAGTATCTGTTTGCACCAACCTATCATTCTAGTTAGAATTGGCACATGGATTTGATGTCAGGTGGATACGCCTACTCATGGGAGGGCAAAGGTTCCCTTGCACCTCCCAGGCCTCAGGTGGTCAATTTACATAACTTATCATAATAAAGGGGAACGTCCCTGGATAGGGTGGGGGAGATCTTAGTGAAGATGGAGTTGGCTTCTGCTCTAATCTGAACTGGACTCAATCTGATGCCCCTCCACAGTCAATGATGGAGCTGACCAGATCTGACCTCCCTATTACATTCCCCCATTTTTTTCTTGTACATAAAAATCAAATCATTGATTTCTCCTTTGGAGAGCTTAATCTTTCCTGGACTGTAAAATGACTCCACCCACAGATTTCTGGGGAGAGCAAGGATGATACAAGAGCCAGTCTGATGTGACTGATGCCCTTAAGCTTGCACCCAGAAAGAACCTGGTTATCTATGAGGTCCATCCCCAGGACAGCTGCAGGTGTTCTCACCTGTTTTGAATCTCCATCCAATTACCTCGGTAACTGGCACACCTTCTCTGAGGTCACACCCTAGTTCATCTGGACACTCTAATACACTTGGACACACCTCCCACTCCAAGCATTGCCTGGGAGTGACTCTGTAGCCTGCCATGCATGTTTTTCTTAGTAGAGCTAGTCAACTCCAGTTAACTTAGAGGAATGTGAAGGTTACCACAGGAAGAATGTCCCCCCAAAATCTTAGCTCTACTACCCACTATCACAGATGACTGGCAAGTTCCTGCCCAGTAGATAGACATGGGCATTAGGAAGGCATGCTTACAAACTATTCTTCTAGGACCTCCCAGCTCCAGTCAACTTTTGAAAGGCCAAACATGGGTGACTCTAAGATCTGACACCATCTCTGCCATCCAAGCAGTGGCTTGCTGCCTCTGGATGCTCCATTTGTCCCAGGAGTGACTTTTCCACTCTGAGGTAAATGCACCTTCGGCATTTCTCTTGGTCCATCGCTGGACTTGGACTCAGGGCCTGAGTGCTGTCCCTCAGCTTTCCAGCTCAAGACTAGCACTCTACTTTGAGCCTCAAAGCAACTCATGACTCTGTTCCCAGCACTCTGCTGGCTGATTAGAGACAAAACTCTCACAGGGATCTTTCTCTGCCCGGGCTGGCTGTGAACCGCAGATCATGAGTCTGTACATAAGGCCACTTTACTCCAATTAAGGCAACAAGGTGGTCCACACAGAAATAGTTTTTAAATATGCTCTTACCTGGAACTTATTAAGGGCCAATGTTAGGAATCATCTGTCCTCTGTGGGTCTGTTGAAAACTGTTACAAAAAGCCTATAGACAGACTGGAATAGCAATTCCACTTTGGAACAATTTCACTTCCAAATTTCTTATCTAGAAATGTATTTTTTATTTCAAAGTCTTTTCCTCAGTTCCTCTTTTGACAATGCACTAAACCTCCAAAAATTTGGTAATGCTCAAACTTGGAGTTTAAACAAACTCACCCATTCTTACTCTTTATCAAAGTCACAAGAACATCACTAGTTCAAATGTTTCACAAATGTCCATTTTAGTGGGTCATCAACAGATTGCACCACCTTCCATTTGTCCTCCTTGGTCAGGCTAGCTGCTTTGACATGGGAGGCATGGATCCAGGTCTTTAGGCTATCTACTTTGACAGCAGTAGGAGTGGTCAGAACTACGGTGTAGGGGCCTTTCCAGTGGGGCTCCAAGGACTCAGTCTCATGTCGCCTTACCCACACCACCTGTCCTGGCACAAAAGGGTGTAAGGCTGGGGCATCCTTAGGCAGCTTCTCATGAGCGGCCTTGATCTGGGAGTAAAGTTCATTTTGGATTCTCTGCAGGGCCTGTAAGGACTATAACAAATCTTGGTTAGACAATTCAGCTATGGCTTCAGAACCAAGCTTAGGGCATAGGGGAGGAGGCCTCCCAAACATTATCTCATAAGGTGTGATGCCCTTAAAGTATGGTGTACAGCATACCCGCAGAAGGGCAAATAGTAGGAGGGCCATCCAGTTTTCACCAGTCTCAAGGGTCAATTTGTTAAGGTCTCCTTTAGAGTCCTATTCATCCTCTCTACCTGACCTGAACTTTGGGGGTGATAAGCACAATGTAATTTCCAATTAATCCCCAATGACTTACCCAAAAGCTGGGTTACCTGAGAGATGAAAGCAGGGCCTGTCTCTGCCTTCTTTACAGGAGAAGTGGTGTATTCCAAGGTGACTGGCATGGGACCAGTATCCCTGCTTTTCGGAAGTGGTTGATATGGACCCTGATCCCCTCTCTTGCTTCTGAGGCTATGGGGTACTGTCTTACTCTCACAGGCTCAGCAGAAGCCCTTAGCTAGACCAGCACTGGGCTCTGATGGACAGCTAGGCTGGGGGGTTGGTTTCTGCCCACACTTGGGGAAATCTCCCTTAGAGCTCCTGGAGGAGTTTGAGAGGGTGACTGTTTTCATTGGTCTGGTGCAGAACATATTCCTGGGCTATTGGCAGTGATAACTTTAGGGTCTGGTTTTCCCACGGGGGACTCAAGTCAACTTTAATCTGCACGGCCTCAAACTTGATTTGTGCTCCCAATTTGTGTAATAAGTCTCTCCCCAACAAGGGGTATGGACACTTCGGCATTACTAAAAAGAAATGGGTCATAGATCCTTTGCCCAAGTCCACTGTTCGACTTGTAGTCCGTTGATAAGTTTTAGATTGCATGTCCCCTTGTACTTTCATCTTTTTGTTGGCCACTGGCCCTAAGGCCTGATTTAAAACTGACATTTCAGTTCCAGTGTCCACTGAGAATCTGACTGGTTTTCCCTCCACTTTTAGAGTTACCCTGGGCTCTGCTGGGAGGGGAGAGCCCCTACACTGTCAATCATCCAAGGCCAGTGCTTTGGCTTCCCTTCTGTTTGTGCAAGACTTGAGAAAAGTAAACAAGAGGGTTGAAGACATTCACCCAACTGTACCTAACCCATATACTCTGCTCAGCATGCTTGACCCCAAGAAACAGGTTTATACAGTCATAGACCTGAAGGACGCCTTCTTCAGCATCCTGCTGGTGAAGGCCAGTCAGCCCATATTTGCCTTCAAGTGGGCAGATCCAGAGAATGGATATCAAGGACAACTGACCTGGACCTGGCTGCCTCAAGGGTTCAAGAACTCCCCCACCATCTTTGATGAGGCACTGCACACGGACCTCTGTGAGTACCGACTCTCTTTCCCTGAGGTTTCCTTGTTAAAATATGTGGTATATAGTAGAACTGGTGGATCAATTCCACTAGCTTGCTCTTTCCTAGATGGGTTCCCTAGTGTATTTGTTTAATGAGAGTCCATCCTAATGCTTGGGGAAGAATAATTCTCCTGCTCCAAGTCTGTTTCCAGTTTCCCCTTTTACTTACATCCTGAAGAGAATGGAGAGCCTCTTGATCTTCAGAATACTGGGGCTCTTCTGGGAGGGCTGGCATTGGGAGGAGGGCCAATGCCATTAGGCCCCTATCTCCTGCGGCCACTTCCCATGTGGCCAGCTCTCCGGTTCCCCTTTGCTTCCTCTGAGTTTCCCTTCTGATGTCCCCAGCAGTGCTTACACCAACTGCCTTTGGCAACCATATCGCCTGAAGTAGGCCTAATATCTGTTCTTTGTTTTTGATGGTTTTGCCTTCTGCTGTCAGCAGCCCACGTTCCTTGTAAATGGCTCCGTGTACATGTACAGTGGCGAATGCATACCTGCTGTCTATATACATGTTGACCTTCTTGTCCTTTTCCAGTGTCAAAGCTTGGGTTAGGGCAATAAGCTCAGCTTTTTGTGCTGAGGTGTTCACTGGCACGGCTCGGCCCAGATGACTTGGTCCCCTTCCACGACCGCAGCTCCTGCTAACCTCACTCCATCCATCACATAGCTGCTCCCACCGGTGTCTTTTCCACGTAGTGTAGCAGGACATCCGTGAGGTCTGGTCGAATGCTGTGGACATGGGTCACAACCTCAGCACAATCACGCAGCACCGTCTGATCAGTGTCTGGCAGCAGGGTGGCAGGGTTGAGGGCTGTAGAAGCTCAGAAAGTCACTTTAGGCTGGTTGAGCAACAGGGCCTGGTACTGTGTTAGCCTGGCATTGGACATCCACCAGTCTGGGGGACTTCGCAACAAGTTCTCAACCTCATGAGGGTAGTTACCACTAGGTCCTGCCTCAATGTTAGCTTGTTAGAGTCTTTGACTAGCTGAGCTGTTGCTGCAATCACCCTAAGGCAGGCAGGCAGGCCATCCTGACACAACTGGGTCCAATTTTTTAGATAAGTAGGTCACTGGCCAATACCAGGGGCCTAACTTCTGAGTTAGCACGCCTTTTCCTACTCCAGCCTTTTCGTCCATGAATAAGTGAAAAGGCTTGTGGATATCCGGAATGGCCAGGGCTGGAGCTAAGACTGGCTGCTTTTTAAGGGTCTGGAATGCCTGTTCCTCCTCTTCTGTCCATGTAATATTTTCTCCTGGACCTTTGGTAATCTCATATAAGGGCCGTGCTACTTCAGCAAACCCCAGAATCCAGAGTCTACAACACCCCACAGTTCCCAAGAATTCCCTTACTTGTCTCTTGTCTTGGGAGTGGGGATTTGCATAATTGCTTGCTTCCTGGAGCTCGACAGGGTCCTGAGTCCCCCTTCAAGATTGTACCCAAGATATATGGCTCTCTTGGTGTACAGCTGGGCCTTCATTGCTGAGACCCGGTAGCCAAGTTCCTGTAGTGCTTTTAGGAGCCCTTCAGTCACTCGTAAGCAGATCTCCTCTGTTTCTGAAGCTATCAACAAGTCATCCACATACTTCCCCTACCTTAGACAAATTCACAGGGCGCTTTCCAGCAGACCGGAAATTGCCCAGAATAGTCTGGCCATAAACCTTTAGCTGCTCCCTACCTGCCCACAAATTCGGGTTCCAGTCTGTATTCCAGGAGAGGAGGGGCTTCCTCTATCTCAAGGGGGTCTTCTGATGGCTTGCCATTGTCTCCCGGGACCAGCTTCTTGGCTTCCTGGAGAATCCGGTCTTTTTCTTCAGTGGTGAAGAGGACATCTAGGAGTTGCTTGACATTGACCAGTCCATGAGTCACAAAGAGAGTTTCTAACAAAGAGGTTAGTGCCTGAGGCTTCTTTGAGAAGGGAGGGTTCTGCTGTTTCCAATGGAGTTCAGTTTTGAATTAGATGCTTCTCTTTTGAAATTTACCCCATTTATGCTTATCATAATAAATATATTTAATCATGCTATGTTTGAATTTTCCTTATAGTCTGCCATCTTTTTTTAATTTTAGAGTTTTCCTTTACTGTCTTTCCTTTTTTTCATTTTTACAGCTTACGGTTTTGCTTTTGTTTCTTTATTTTATTTTTCATACACATATCTGTTATTGATTAGCTCTATAATTTTAAATCAAACTCATCTTTTGATTCTTAATTTTAAGTAGTCCATACTGACTCACATTACAAAATGAGAAACAAATGGTTAAAATCATTTCTCTGGCACAAGTACCATTGACCCCCATCAACAAATCATGGACTTTCAATAATTTTCAAAAATCTGTTAAATTCAGAATTCATAGAATGTATTTGCAATCCTACATGTTACTCTCTGTTGGGTTCATCAAAAATAAATAAATTTTAAGACTGACCAGGACTTGGGGTGGGTTAGAAAAGTAGTTTGAAATGACTAGAGTCTATGGGATAACGAGGATCCAGGTGACTTATAATAGGATTACATTGTATTCTTGTTTTTCACTGTGGAACTTTTCAGCCCAATCAAAGTAGAAGAGATGAGAAGACTTGTAACTAACTACACTAAATGACAAAGCTACACACAGAAGCTCACACTTGTAATCCTAGCTACTAAAGAGGCTAAGATTTGAGGTTAGATGCCATCCCAGGCAGGAAAGTCCATGAGACTTACCGCCAATTAACCATCAGAAAGCCAGAGGTGGAAGTGTGGCTTAAGTGGTAGAGCACCAGTCTTGAGTGGAAAAGCTAGGGGATACACCCCATCCCTGAGTTCAAGTCCCAGTATTGACACCAGAAAATAAAATATAAATAAATAAAATAAAACTAAGCTACCACTGAATGTATGGGCACCAGTGAGCTTTGGGAGAGCCATCTCCCCTTCTGCTGAGCAACCTGATCACCTTGAAGGCATTTAAGGAGAATGTAGAAGATTCTGGAAGATGAAGTCTATTCCCTAAAAAATATTCTGATATGACAGATCCCACTGTTCGACAGAGTCAGAGCAAATCATACCTCTGTAATAGATTATATGATTAACAAGATAAGCAAAGAATATATTGAATACAACAAAAGAACCATCAGCACTATTTTAAGCAAGAAGCAGATGAATTCTGGGATAGTGAGTGAATATTCCGAACAAACAACAACCTTGATCTTTGTAAGACAAGGAAGCAGAAGATATGCCAACTATCCAATATTCTCTCTGGGTTGTCAAGCAGGTCTTCTTTCTAGTCAAGGACTCTCTGGGAATTCATGAGTCCTAGATATATATATATATCTCTCTCTCTCTCTTAGCTTAGACTATCTTAGCTTATCTTCCTCTCTCCATTCTTCTCCTTCCTCCCCTTGAACTCCCCTCGCCTCTCCCCTCTAACAAAACATGCTTCAGCTGCTTGGCACATTTTTGTTACATTAAGTCAGTTCAAAGGAGCTCCACCATGAGAATCCTTCCCTGGGAATACCATACTTCAGTCAATTTAGTTATGTATACATGCATATGTCACTGAATATGATGGTTAATCTTTTCTTTAAATTAATTAATTTACTTATTGTCAAAGTGATGTACAGAGGCGTTATAGTTTCTTAGTAAGGGAGAGAGTATATTTCTTATCAAACTTGTTATCTCCTCCCTCATTTTTCTCCCACCTTCCTCCTCCCCAATACTCCACCCCCAGTTGTACTGTTGATTTACAGCATATTGTCTGTAAGTATTACTGTTGCATTGATTCATCTTTTACCTTTTGTCTCTCTACTTTGATGCTCCCCTCCCTTCATGATGGTTAATCTTAATTGTCAACTTGGTTGGACTGAGAATTGCCACAGAAATCAGTGAAGCACTTCACTGGAGGGCATTTCCTGAGGTGGTCTGGACATGAAGGCCCTGTGTAAATGGATGGATTAATTCCCTGATGGCTCCATAGCACAGTGACACTATTCGGAGATGGAGAAACATAGGATGTGTGGGTTATCTGGGGAAAGGATATCACCTGGTCCTTCTTCAGGGCTATTACTGTACTCATTTTCCACTGCTTCTGGTCATCATGTTGTGAATTGCTCTACTCTATCATTGCTGAACTGAACCCTTGAAAAACCAGGAGCTGAAATAGAGCTTTCCCCCACTAAGTTGCTTCTGCCAGGAATTTGACCACAGTGTTGTGGAAACTAGGAATCCCCTGTTCTGAGGGGTAAGGTGCTCTGTGGCTTTCATAGAGGGAGGGTTGGTGTGGAACCAACCACTTCATTACAATAGGAAGCAGTAAAGATAAAACATACCTTTCTATCAAAATTGACTACCTCTTCCAACTAGTATGTTGAAATTGATTTCCCCTGTATTTATTGGATATGCTAGTTAGCATTATTTGTGAAAGATTTAAGAAGAGACATAAACCCAAAGCAAGGGGATTATTTTGGTAGGAAAGGGGATTGCTACTGGGACTTGAACTCAGGGCCTTGCATTCTTGCGTGGCTTTACCACTCATGGCTGGTGCTCTACAGTTGAGCCACATCTCTTCTGCCAACAGTAGTAAAAATTCATAAAAATCAGAGAAGCTTCTGGATCAAAATCTCTAATTTCTAGTCCTTCTAGTTGGTGACTTAGTGCAGTAGAGGATACTGCACTGGGGTGCTGTTTATATCACATGTGTAATCTACATTGCAAAACAGATGAACAACTCTACTGGTGAAAAAAAATTGACTAGTGGACTGGGTGTTGACACTCATGACTGCAATCTTAGCTACTCAGGAGGCTGAGATCTGAGGATCATGGTTCAAAGCCAGGCCGGGTAGGAAATATCTCCAGCTAATCACCATCAAGCAGGGGGTAGAGCTGTGGCTCAAGTTGTAAAACATCAGCCATAAGTGAAAAGCTAACGGGCAGCACCCAGACCCCGAGTTCAAGCCCCAGTACCAGTTCACACACACAGAGAACAACAAAGGAAGAAAAGAAGGAAAGTCTGTTAGTGGCCATGATTTCCTAAGGAAAGTAGTGTTGAGTGGAAGGAAGTTTAAAAGGTTATGAAGCCATAGGGAAAAATTCAAGCAGGGGTTCCCGAAGTCAAATTTTGCCAAGTAATATCCCCACTGATTCTGAGGAAATTGTTACCAAGGAAAAGAGCATAAAGCTAAATTTCAGGGTTGGTGGGCACTCTTGGGAAAGTTAGAATTCAAGAATAGCTTAAGACTCTATTCTTTAAAAAAAAATGTATTGTCATTATAAAGGTGAAGTACAGAGGGGTTGCAGTTACATAAGTCAGGTAATGAGTACAGTTCTTTTGGGACAGTGTCACCCCTTCCCTCACTCTCTCCCAGTTTTTCCCTCCCATCCCCACCCACAAGGTGTGTAGTTCATTTTCAAGGTAGTGTCCAGTGAGTTATACTTGTTTTCTTTTGCTACATTTTCCCCTTTGCATTGGTGACAGAAAGCCATCACACTAAGAGTGATGAAGTGATGAAGCCCCTTCTGATTCCAACTCCAGCCACATTCACATCAGCCACAGTGTGCCATGACACAACCCATCATTGTGACAATAATGAAACCACCAAGTGCTATTTAAAGCCGGTGACAGACACCTATCTGTGTAATTGATGAAAAGTCATTTGTACAAGTCACTGTTATTATTCTAGTTTTATAGATGAGAACCAGAGTACAGAGGTCAAGCGATTTGCCCGATGTGACAAGCCAACCCGGCGCAGAGATGCGTGTCGGAGCGGAAGCTGAGTGCTGCACCCTTCCTCGTCCTGCCTCTCGGTGCCTGGGGCTTCCCTTGGCCGGTTCCTGGGAAGCCGGGGTGCTCTCTGCCACCAACAGCTCCACATAATATTTAGTGTGTGCTATAGGTAGCAGGTCCCTTCTCCGCACGGCAGACACATGATGCCACCACTTTCTTCTCCTCTCAATGGGCATCTGTTCACAGAACCCAGTGACCTGGCGAGGACATTGCGACTGGAGAGAGGTGGGTGTTGTTACCACAGTCCCAGCCAAAGCAAACCTCTCCGCCAGCAGCCTTCGGCTCTCCCATGCAGCTGAGAGTTGTGTTTGGTGAAGGTTCGATTCTGCTGCTTCCACAAGCGCCCTGTGTGCCGGCGTGCCTGCGCATAAACCCCGCTGATTTCCCAGGGTGCAGTAGCCAGATGGAACTGGGCCTCTGACTTAAAAGCATTGTGTGTGAAAACAATTCTGTTTACTTTCCTATCACACATCTTCCACGTACAGAGGGATTCTTTTCCTCTCATTTCAAATAAAAAATTTTAAGCCACAAGACAACATTACTTCCCTTTTATGTAAAGAACATAATTTATTACCTTTCAACTTGAAAGTAGTTAACAGATGTGAGCTGATTTTTCCCAAGACTTCTATGTGTGGTGTTAGCTCTGCTCTGTGGATACAAAGAAAGAGTAGTGATTTTTGAGCAATAGGTGAAGGGTGTACATTCAACTTGTTATTGACAAAACTGCCCTTTCTGTTAAAAATCTTTTTTTAGGGGAGTACTAGTGGAACTTGAACTCAGTGCTTTCTGTTCTCCTCTCTCTCTCTCTCTCTTTCTTTCTCCATCTCTCTCTCTCTCTCTCTCTCCGCACTTGAGTCATACCTCTACTTCCAGCATTTCGCTTGTTCATTGGAGTCAAGAAGTATATGTACTTTTCTCTCTAGGCTGGCTTTGAACCCTGAGCCTCAGATCTCAGCCTCCTGAGTAGCTGGGAGTACAGGTGTGAACGGTAGAATGCAACTCTAAAATCTTGACCTTCATTCCTCCCTCTGCACGCATGAGCCCAGTGAATCCCATAACAAGGGATGTTCACATCTTTGTTCTTGTTTGGTTCCCCATCCGTCATTTGTTCACGTATTCAAGCCAAGTTCTGAGAGTCTGCTCAAGGTGCTGTGCCAGGATCTAGGTTCAGCTATGTGTAGGCACCCCTACACACATGGCTTTCTTTAGCAAGAATCTTCTAGTCTAAAAGCCAAACGGCATAACTACCATAAGGGAGACACACAAGGTCCTTGGGTCCACAAGGGACTGAGGATGCGGGAAGGCAGCAGAGGAGAAGGACAACCATGGACACTTTGCTGAGATAATGGAATTATTTCAAAGAGGAACAGAAGTCTGAGGCCTGCAGAAGAACAAAGAAGTATTCCAATCTGTGTCAACAGCAGCAGGCTGTTGGAGGCTGGAGGATCGGGAGCATTCTGAAGCTGGGCTGTGTGGCTCACCCCTCTACTTGTAGCCACTCCAGAGCTGAGATCTGGAGGGTCCTTGCTCAAAGCCAGCCCAGGTAGAAAAGTTTGTAACACTCTATCTCCAAATAACCCAAAAAATTCTGAACAGTGTGGATCAAGTGATAGAGCACCAGCTGAGCAAGTGTGAGGCCTTGAATTCAAGCCTCAGTACCATCCAAAAAAAAGACCATTTTGAAAGGTGCTTATGTTTTATGATTTGATAAATCTATGGTGTGCTTGGGGAGGCATTAAGATATAAGGTAATCATCTCTAATGTAGTCTCTAAAATTATATTCCACAATAAAGAATTCTTATTTTATCCTGTTTGTTTGCTCATTTTTGGCAGGTCTGGGGCTTGAACTCAGGGCCTTGCACTCTTTCTTGGCTCTTTTGCTCATGGATGAACCTCCTTATTTTGGAGATAGAGTCTCAGACATTTTTGCTCAGGCTGGCTTTAAACTGTGATCTTCAGATCTCAGCTTCATGGATATCTGAGATTATAGGCATGAGCTACTGCCTTTGGCTTTCTTTTCACTTTTTAATGTGCTTCTTATGTCAACATAAGAGTTAGTTCAGAGAATTTATCTCTAGCCTATTTTCTTTTGTGAAATTTCTTGATCTCCTTTAGAAAATATGATTCTCTGCACCATTCCTTTTTAAGGCCTGCATGTATGCAAAAGCTTTCAAACCCACCATTTAATCTCCACTCTCCCAAGGAAACCAATTTAAGATGCAACTTTGTCTTCCTTTAAAGATGCTGAGAGCTGACAAATCCCTCTAAAGGGCTCAAAGGGACTTCCTGGCAATTAAAGAGTTGTAAATGTGTCATTCAAATAGTGTCCCAGTAAAAATGGAGCCTTCCCGGGTGTTTGGAGTGGCACCTCTGTAATGCCAGAGCCACAGGTGGCAATGGAAAGCACTGTTTTGGCAGAAAAGAAGGAACAGGGTTGTTTCATCATTGAAGAGGCTGCAGGAAAATGGTTTGGTAAATGAATGCATAAATCAGTCAAGTTTTAGTTTAATTAACCTAGCCAAAAACACTTCTGTGAAGATACAAATTCTGGTTGGGGTTTAAAATGTCTTATAAATCACTTGCTGATTTAATGATGTGCAACGTGCTCATAGAAGACCAGTGCTGGTGGCTCACGCCTGTAACCCTAGCTCCTCAGGAGGCTGAGATCTGAGGATTACAGATGGAACCCAGCCTGAGCAAAAATGTCCCTGAGACTCTTATCTCCAATTAACCAGCAAAAAGCCAGAAGTACAGGTGTCGCCCAAGTGGCAGAGCACTAACCTTAAGCAAAAAAGCTCAGAGACAAGTGCCTCGGCCCTGAAGCCCCAGCATGATCATCCCTTAAAAATCAAACTATATATCAATATTCTAGGAGATTGAATGAGTGTCCTAAACAAAACGTCATTTTATAAGGGATGGAACTTGGAAATGCCCTTGTGCTCACTTGTATTAAAAGAACAGTTTTAGCTCATGCCTGTAACCCTAGCTACTTAGGAGGCTGAGATCTGAGGAGCATGGTTCGAAGTCGGCTCAGACAGAAAAGTCCATGAGACTCTTATCTCCAATAAACTACTCAGAAAAAGCTGGAAGTGGTGCTATGATTCAAGTGGTAGAGTGCTAGCCTTGAGCACAAAAAGGTTCAGGCACAGCGCCAGGCCCTGAGTTCAAACCCCAGGACCAGCAAAAAACAAAGTTGTAAGTGGAGGTGTGGCTCAAGTGGTAAAGTGCCAGCTTTGCATTATAGAGCTAAAGGAGAGAATGAGGTCCTGAGTTCAAACCCTAATATCAGCACAAATGAGAGGAGAGAGAGAGAGAGAGAAAGGAAGGAGGAAGAAAGGAAGGAAGGAAGGAAGGAAGGAAGGAAGGAAGGAAGGAAGGAAGGAAGGAAGGAAGGAGACAGAAGAAAGAAAAAAGGAAAGAAGGAATGAAATAAAAAGGACAAGTTTTAATGTGGGAAAAATAAAGCAAAGCTATATTGACATTGCCATGTCATTTTACTTCCACTTACAATATTCCTCTGCTCTCTCTTGCCTTCCCACTCAAGTTTTGGAAAGCCTCTTTTGTCTTCTATCCCTTTTCCCTTTGCCCCTTAATTCTGAGGGCCCGTCCTCTTAGATGAGTAAGTTACATGCATTTTTCTGACTTGGGCCGCTGAGCAGAGATCTCATTCTTTCTTCATTCTGAAAAAAGGTCTGCTAGATCTTAACTGTCCCAGAAGAGGCCTAGGGGGAGGTCCCCACAGCTCCCAATGGGCACCATGGAGGATTTGTGTGCTCTCTCTTTCTCTCTCTCTCTCTTCTCTCTCTCTCTCTCTCTCTCTCTGATGTGTATTTATTGCTTGAGTCACTCTCCCAACTGTTTTTGCCTTACTTATTTTTCAGATAGAGTCATGTTTCTGCCCGGGCAGTCTGAGGTGACCGTCCTACCACATTGTCCCATGTGGCTGGGATTACAGGTGTCAGCCTCTCTTCCCAGATGAGATGCTTCTGACTTTCTCTTAAGGAGCAGTTCCCTGAGCCACATTGTTTTGTTCTTTGAAGAATTATTAATTTTCTTTGACTCATAAAAAATCCCAAATATATGAAAGAATAGATCAAGAATTGCCTGTTAACCAGCATCCACACAGTCTGAGCAGAAATGAGGGGAACAGTCTCCAGTGACAAACATGAGACAATGTCAGTCTTTCTGTCTTTTCTAACTCTGATGAGCACATTAACAGGATAGAACTCACACAGAAATTTCAGTGCATATGCATCTCCCAAAGGTATTTTTTAAGCAAATCAGGACAAACTGTATGGGAAATAGCAGCTCTTCTTCCTGGAACCAAGTGTTATGTTTCTGTCCTTCTGAATTTCTATATAATTTTGAAAACTGAGTATTGAGTTGTGAGAAAGAATCACTGAGCTGGTTGCTGGTGGTTTGCTCATGTTTGCATCTGTAAATTTGATTCTTCTCCTCTTCTCTTCTCCCTCTCCATCTCCCTTCCCCTCCCCCCCTCTCGTGCCAGTTCTTGAGCTTGAAATCAGAACTTTGGCACTGTCCTTTAGCTTTCTTGCTCAAGGCTGGCATTTTACCACCTGAGCTACACCTCCACTTCCCACTTTTAGCTGGTTAATTGGAGATAAGAGTCTCTCAGATTTTTCTGCTTGGCCTGGCTTTGAACCTTGATTCTCAAAAAGAAAATCTCTGCTTCCTAAGTATCTAGGATTACAAACATGAGTCACATTTTGTTATTTAATTTTTTAACTTTTCCTTTTGTCATGTGCAAAGGGGTTGCCATGTTTCTTGGTGGTGTTTAGGAGCAGGCATATAAGGACCCACACATGCAAGCGCCACCTCCAAGGAAACACAGACTGCTTGAGATGCCATAAAAAGGCCAGGATGAGAGAGGCAGCTTGGGTTCCATCTACTTTAGATTTCTCAGGAACCTGGGACTGCCCAGGACAGTAACACAAATCTGAGATAAGATGACCTCCACACAAAGCCCCCCCCCCCCCCGCCAGGGGTCACAAGTTTGCCTTCTCTCTAAAGACTGCCTTGGAAATGAGACCCATATCGCCCATCAGATCCTGGACACTGAAAAAAAAATGTATTTTTCTGTTCCTGGGCTTGAACTCAAGGCCTGGGTGCTGTCTCAGAGGTTTTTTTGGTTGTTTTTTGCTCAGGCCTAGCACTCTACCACTTGAACCACATCAACACTTTCTGGTTTTCTGGTGGTTCACTGGAGATAAGTCTCACAGCATTTCCTGCCCAGGCTGGCTTTGTATCACAATCCTCAAATCTCAGCCTCCTGAGTGGCTAGAATGACAGTGGCCTGAGCCATTGGTGCCTGGTTGGGACATTCAGATTTTAGACACCTCAATTACAGAAGGAATGGAGGGGAGACTTCTGAGCCATCTCTCTTACCAAGTTCTTTCCAGGGCTGTTCTGCCCAAGGGCTGTGCTCTTATGCATTCTCGACAAAGGCCCTGAAAAAGTGACGGGCTGCTGGGTCCACTGACAGAGCCTGGAGGCCCGTGCTTCCCAAGTCCTTGAGATGCCACATCCATTGCTCATGAGAGACAGGGCGCCTGGCTCTCCATGGAGCCTCTGGTCTTTATTTGTTTATTGATCTTTATTGCTTTTTTTAATGCCACAGTGCACACTGGAGCCTAGAGAGGGCTCAGTCTTCTTGTCCAAGTCTGTGAGCTTTGCTAGAAAGAGACGTGAAGTCTAGCATCTTTGTCAAGCAAGAGTTGAAAGTATTTTATGTTGTTTTCTATTTCCTTGGGAGCTGGGCTCAGCCCAGAAGATGTATTAGATGATGTCCCAGTTGTTCATGTATGTGCAATTTTTCAAAAAGTAACTACTTAATGGACAGAATGAAGGAAAAAAAAAAGTCCCTGCATGCAGAATCTGCACGAAAAATAACAATGCCAAATGTAAATAAAAAGGAAAGGTGCTTCCTGTAAGCTTGGGAAGGATTCTGAAAATAGCTACAGGCCTAAGCCAAAGTTAACAAGAGTTCACAGCCAGAAGTTCCATGAAAACATTGGCACCTCGGGTGTTTGTGCGAGTAAAGTTGTGCAAATATCTACAGGCTGGGCACTTTGCTCACCCACAACTCCACTGGCTTGTACACAGTGACTTAACATGCCCTGGTTCTCCGACCCATATTCTTAATCCCCCTATTTGAAAGGTAGCAGTCAGGCAGCTTTTGATGTCCAAAGATCCTCAGATGTTGGCTATATTCTGTCAAATAGCATGAAACCCAGCTATGTTATTAAATGGGCACACTGAGGGGTTTTCATCATTCTCTCTCACTCTCGCTTTATCTCCCTGTCTCCTCCCTCTCAATCTCTCCTTGGCTATCTCCTCCTCTTCCTCCTTCTCCTCCTCTAGCTGTTGCTTCTTCTTCTTCTTCTTCTTCTTCTTCTTCTTCTTCTTCTTCTTCTTCTTCTTCTTCTTCTTCTTCTTCTTCTCCTCCTCCTCCTCCTCCTCTTCCTCCTCCTCCTCCTCCTCCTCCTCCTCCTCCTCCTTCTTCTTCTCTCTTCTTCCTTTTTCTCCTCCTTCTTCTCCTCACTCTTCCTCTTAGTCTGTCTCCCTCCTCTATCTCTCTCCCTATCCTCCTCCTCTTCTTCCACTTCCTCCTCCTCCTCTTTCTCCTCCTCTTCCTCTCTCTCTCTCTCTATCTTGTGTGTGTATGGAGGGGGTTATATGTATGGTGTGGCAGCTCTGTGTGTGTGTGTGTCTGTGTGTGTGTGTCCATGTTCCATGTTCACGTGTAGGACTGGCCCTGAGGAACTTTCTTCTCATTCATGCCACTGCTATTTTTTAGCATCATCCTCTACATCATAAAAGAATGAAAATTATTTCTCTGTGTATGCGTGTGTGCACACGCATGCATGCATGCATACGCTTTATACTCTCACTTGGATTTTCCACTCAGGCTGATGCTCTACCTCTAAAGACACAATTGCACTTCCAGCTTTGTGCTGATTAGTTGGAGAGAAGATTTTCCTGCCCTGGCAGGCTTCAAACCATGCAATCCTCACATCTCAACCTCCTGAAGAACTAGGAATATAGGTATGAGCCACTGACTCCTATTTCTCAGTGTTGATTAAAAACAAAAATTAAATACCTACCAGTATGTTTGGATCATGATTCTTCAAAATTCCCTTCACCTGTATTATCTCAATGAATCTTTACTAAAAGTCACAGCAACAGGAAAGAGAAAGTCTGGTTTGTAAAATTGAGCAATTTCTAAATGGTAAATATAACATCATACACAGTACATCAGCACACAGGACATCACAGAGGACATCACACACAGAACATCACACACAGGACATCATACACAGGACATAAGCACACAGGACATCATACACAGGACATCAGACACAGGACATCAGACACAGGACATCAGACACAGGACATCAGCACATAGGACATCATCACATGACATCAGCACACGGGACATCATACACAGGACATCACACAAGGGACATCACACACAGAACATCATACACAGGACATCACACACAGGATGTCAACACACAGGACATCACACACAGGATATCATCACACAGGACATCACACACAGGACATTAGCACACAGGACATCAACACACAGGACATCATCACATGACATCAGCACACAGGACATCATCACACAGGATATCAGCAAATAAGACATCACACAGGACATCAGCACACAGGATATCAGCCCATAGGACATCATCACACAAGACATCATACACAGGACATCACATGACATCATCACAGTCCTACAGGGTGTCATGCAGGGTAAATGTCAGAGGAAGTGGCTTGCCCCAAGGGTCCTGGGAGATGGAAGGATAGAGGACAGGGGAGGCTGGACCCAGCCCTCCCCTGGTGCACTGACACCCACCTTCCCTTCTTCAGCTCCCAGTCCCTGGAGGCTTCCTCCCCCTTGCAGTGTGGTAAGCCATTGACCAGGCCATAACACCAGTGCCTCTGGGGGCATCTAAGACCCAAACTGTCACAGAAGCCATTTTACCATAGTAAAATTAGTACTTTGACAAATAAAGACATTAAAAAAAATAAGATCCATCCATAATAGCAATGGGGAGAGGAACATGAAGACGCATGCCTCTGGGCCTCTGACCATACAAAATAATATTTACCAAAATAAACTCCAGGAAATAGG
Source organism: Perognathus longimembris pacificus (assembly GCF_023159225.1). Taxonomy (NCBI): domain Eukaryota; kingdom Metazoa; phylum Chordata; class Mammalia; order Rodentia; family Heteromyidae; genus Perognathus; species Perognathus longimembris. The sequence goes on from NC_063161.1 coordinate 65,787,346, forward strand.
AACAAGGGTATTTTTCTGTTGCTGTTTTTTATTTCTTTCCTTTTTGTTCTGTTTGTTCATGTATCTGTCTCTGGGCAGGTAAGAGGAGGCACAGAGATGGGAGGACAAAGGGTGAATAAAGCAGTGAACTATATAGCTTGTGGGTTGGGATGGGAAGGAAGAACTGGGAGAGAGCAAGGGGAAGAGTGACATTGTTCAAAAAGACATGTCTCTTTATGTGACTTATGTAACTGTGTCCTACCTTTATCACAGCAATTGAAAAAACCCCAACAATTATCAATATTATGAGTTCCACCCCTCATTTTGCTAAAGTTGGATTTCCTTGGTGAGAATATCCATTCTCCCTCCCGTCACCATGTGGCCCGGGCGGTTGGCCAGGCTCACCTCACCAGTTCACCTCATCTCTGGCAGAAGAATAGCATGAACATCTCATAAGCTTTGTAATGGGCACTAAGAAAGTATGTGTGAGAGAGTGTGTGTGTGTGCGTGTGTGCGTGTGTGTGTGTGCGTGTGTGTGTGTGTGTGTGTGTGTCCATCCTGGAGTTTGCAATCAGGTCCTGGGAGCTGTCGCTGACCTTTTTCTCAAGGCTAGCACTCAGAACCCCAGCACCACTTCCAGTTTTCTAGTGGTTAATTCGAGATAAGAATCTCATGGACTTTGCTGCCCAGGCTGGCTTTGAACAACAGTCCTCAGATCTTAGCCTCTTGAGTAGCTAGGATGATAGGCATAAGCCACCAGTGGTCAGCTGAGAAAGTTAAATTTTACCAAGTCCTGAGCAATGTCTGCCTCAGAGCAGGCACTACAGTCATATGTGAAATAAATCCACTTAATTCTCACAAACACAACATGAGATGGGTTGCAAGGTCAACTGAGTTGCCAAAGGACTCAAAATAAAGATGGCTCCCTAAATAGGATGGATGTAGGCTGGGCACTGGTGGCTGAGTCTGCATCCGAACTACTCAAGAATCAAAGATCTGGGGATCACATTTCAAAGCTAGCCCAGACAAGAAAGTCTGTGAGACTCTTGTCTCCAAGTAACAAGCAAAAAGCTAAAAAGGCAGATGGGCCCAAGTGGTAAAGGGCGAGCCTTGAGCAGAAAAGATAAGGGAGAGAGCCCTGGCCTTGGATTCAAGACCTAGTACTGCCAGAAGAAAGAAAACAAAGTAAAGAAAAGAAAAGAAAGAGGATGGGAGAAGAAAGGGAAGGGGAAGGAATAAGGAAGGGAAGGTGCTTCTAGAAGCCACATAATTAAAGTCCGTGCAATACTTACATTTCAATTCTATTTAAAAAAGAGGAGGGAGTTTTTTGCTTCCCAATTTAGATAAAATGGATTAGAATAAGCAACAGCCTTTCCTAAAGGAAAAGTAGTGTGAAGTCATATAAAGATACAAGTGTGCATTTTCCTTATTATATGTATATCTACAAGCATATGTCAACATACATGCTCACATACATGCTATGTGGTGCCTTTCAATGTTCTTGGTGATGTCAGAAACTTGGAGGGGCTTCCTGGCCAATGCAATATATTGGAACTACTGATTTGATAAACTCTTCTAGGAAATTCCTGAACAAATTATATGGTCCTGAATTTTTTTTCTTTCTCTTTCTTTTTCATTCTTCCTCCTCTTTTGTTTTTCTTTCTTTTTATTTTCTGTGTCAGTAGTGAAGCTTAAACTCAAGGTCTTGTGCTTTTGTTTGGCCTTTTCTTTTCTTTTTTTTTTTTTTTGGCCAGTCCTGGGCCTTGGACTCCAGGCCTGAGCACTGTCCCTGGCTTCTTCCCGCTCAAGGCTAGCACTCCGCCACTTGAGCCACAGCGCCGCTTCTGGCCGTTTTCTGTATGTGTGGTGCTGGGGAATCGAACCTAGGGCCTCGTGTATCCGAGGCAGGCACTCTTGCCACTAGGCTATATCCCCAGCCCTTGTTTGGCCTTTTCTGATCAAGGCTGGTGATCTACCATTTAAGCCATACCACCACCTCCAGCTTTTTGCTGGCCAATTGGAGATAAGAGTCTAATGGACTTTTCTGCCTGGACTAACCTTGAATCATGATCCTCAAATCTCAGCCTCCTGAGTAGCTAGGATTACAGGTATAAACTATTGGTGCCCACTGGTAAGCCCATTCTTTAAGGTCTTTTTTTTTTTTGTCCATTATCTGAGCCAGTGGTTGTAATATACATTGTGGTTTTTTTGTTGCTATTTGTTTTGGGGGTTTTTTAATAGATGACAGAAAATTCTAAAAGCTTTGCTGGAAATTTTTCAAGATCCAAGGAAATTTTCTTATTTTTTCTAACTATATCTTGAGTATGAAAAAGAGAAATGAAACTCTAACTTTGAAAACATTAACTGGGCTCCTTCCTTTAGGAGCATAAAGATGATTAAACGTGGAGAAAATATGTTATTTATGTGAAATTCTTCTGGTTTGAAGTTTTTTTTAATGAATTAACACTTCTCTCATGCCTCTAACTTTCTAAGTGAGTTAACTGACTTTTATGAATAAAAGTGGATTGGAAGATATGTTTGTACAGTGACTCTAAGACCTGTTGGTTCTCAAATCTATGTCAAAATTTTGACTTATTATCTGACATATTTTTCTATTTATTATACCTTGCAGCATTCATTCATTGAGATTACCTTCAAATCAGCAGTTCTAGATGGAATCGTCATTTAAAACTTCTATTAAATGAGAAATCAATTTTATTGTATTTTTAATGCATCTTCTAAGGCTCGAACTCAGGGCCTCATGTTCTTGCTTAGCTTTTTCACTCAAAACTTGTACTCTACCACTTGAGCTGCTTCTGCCTTTTTTGAGGGTTAATTGAAGATCAAAGTCTCTTGGATGGATTGATCTACCCAAGCTGGCTTGGAGCCTGGCTCCTCAGATCTCAGCCTCTTGAGTAGCTAGGATGACAGGCGTGAGCCACAGTGCCCAACTCACAATAACTCAAGACCAGATTGTGTGCCACTTCTATTCAGTAGCAGGAATCTAGACATAGCAAACAGAATTGTTTACAGATGGCCGGCAGAGAAGCGAGGGGAGGAAGGAGGCTGTGTCAGGGGCAGTTGGAATCCTGGAACAAGCCAAAGAAAACCTTTAGTTGAATCTTTAGGGGTCTTTTAGTGGCAGGGGTGTCTCAGCAAGCAAGCATTGCTCTGGGAAGGGTCAATAAAAAAAGCCTGTTGTGTGCCTATCTGCGGGGGCACTGGTCTGCCCACTCTGCTGAGCATAGGCATGCACACACTTGTCTCAAAGCTTGAGAATTCTTTGAAACCCTGTCAGTGAGCAGCCAGGATGAACTTTCCAGGGTGGCATTCTTGTCTGAAATCTGAGAGTGGTGGAAGTGTCACCACACAGTTGGTTTTGAAGCTCAAATGATGGAACCCAGGATTGAGCAAGGAAAAGAGAATACAATTCACTGGGGCTTGGTGGCTCACTTCTGTAATCCTAGCTACTCAGGCAGCTGAGATCTGAGTTCTGAGATCCTTGATCACAGCCAGCCTGCCAGCCTGCCAGCCTGCGCAGAAACATTTGAGAGCCAATTATCTTTAGCAAAAAACCAGAAGTGAAGCTGTGACTGAAATGGTAGAGCTCCAGCTTTGAGTGAAAAAGTCAAGTGAGAGCACAAGACCCTGAGTTCAGGCCCTAGTACTGGCACAAAACAAAACAAAGAACCCTGCAGTAAATTCTGGTGTGGTCTGGATGGCTGAGCTTTAGATGCGTGGTGTTAAACTGAGATGTGGCAGTCTGAACACATGATTAGGAAGCAGCGCTCCTTAGAGTCCATCCCACTTATCTGAGCTGTCACATGCCACAGGCACCTCTGAGTACAGATTGCCCTGTCTCTTGCTGAGAAACACAAAGAATGCTTCAATAAAAGGCAGAAACTAGATTCCCAATGCTACACTCCTAAACACAGACTGCTTGCCCAGTGCTGGTGGCTCACGCCTGCAATCCCAACTGGTCAGGAGACTGAGGGCTGAGGATCACAGTTCAAAGCCAGCCTGAGCAGAAGGGTCTGTGAGACATTTAACCCCAATTAACCAACAAAATGCCAGAAGTAGAGCTGTGGCTCAAGTGGTAGAGCACCACCCTTAAGCAAAAACGCAATGTAGGAGTGCAAGACTCTGAGTTCAAGCCCAAATACTGGCACCAAAAAAAAAAAACAAAAACACAAAACAATCAAAATAGATAAGCACAGGCAATTTGCATGGAAGCGGGGGTGTGGAGAGAGAAGGGAGGGGGGAGAGAGAGAGCCACCACCACTCACACTGTTAGAGAAAAGTGATTCAATGCATTTTTCCATTTCCTTGGGACTTTGCAAAAACCTTGAGGTGCTAGATGCTACAATGTTTTATTAGTCTTGCTTAAAGAAAATAAGAGCAGGGAAATTATATTCTGTTTTCCTAAAACAGTCGATGTATGGAGGCTGTATTTGTGTGCTGAAATATATAGCTGAGTGCTTAGATTTTTCTCCTAGTGGTAAGAAAGAAATTATATGAGAAAGTTTTCCTATTTGTGAGGCATTGGGGGCTAGACAGATACTCTTTGGATGGAATTGAATTATCTTAATTGGAAATCCAGAGTCTGATGCTTTCATTGGTTGCCTTCAACCAGGGGTGGCATCTTTTTCCTTCCATGTGGTGTATATCACCAAAGAAACTATGCTGGGAACAGAATTCCGTTGAAGAAGAATCAAAGAGGTAATTCACAAGGGGTTCCCACAACTCTGAGGAGAAGCTTGGGGTAGCCACAATGAGTTTACCCCGTTGTTGACAACAAAATTTAAACCACCCAAGGGTCTGTGGTAAATCAAGCAGTGGGGGGGGGGGGGGGGCGGGAGGAGGAGCTCACTGGGAACATTCCCAGGCAGCCTGTGTAAGTGTGATTCTGAGTGAGACTGGTGAGAATTTCCAAAGCAGATGGCATTTTGTGGGGGGCCGAGGTCGGCAGAGGAATAGGAAATCTTTCTCTTTTTTTGCTTTGAGGCTAGACATGAGAATGTTACTTATGAGTTAAAAGCTAAGGACCCACAAGTTGCACTGTGTTCTTTGAGCCAAGTTATATATGATTAATTCTATCAAGAAAAAGAAACAGTACCTCTCCTCGCTAAGATTTGTATGGGGGGGGCATATAAATTTGTGTAAAATATTATGTGGCATAAATGTAGCCAGCCAGGAATTGAGAGATGGAAGCCAAGAAGGGTATGGGAGCTCAGCCAACAGGAGGGGAGAGAGAGAGAGAGAGAGACAGAGACAGAGACAGAGGCAGATTGTGCCAAACCAAAGAAGAACAGGAGTCCCACTCCTTAGAGTGACATTCTCCTGATTATTGCTCTTACTGTTTTTATTTTATTTTAAGGTGTGTGTGTGTGCATGTGTGTATGTGTTGGTACTGGGACTTAAACTCAGAGCCTTGCACACTTGCTTAGTTTTTCCTCTCAAAGGTGGCACTCAACCACTTGAGCCATACCTCTCTACTTGCAGTTTTTTGCTGGTTAATTGAAGCTATGAGTCAGACTATTCTGCCTGGGCTGGCTTCAAACCAGGATCCTCAGATCTCAGCCTCCTGAGTAGCTAGGATCACAAGTATGAGTCACCTACACACATCCAGCTACTGTTTGTATGTTTACTGGCTTCTTGTTGGGTAAAATAAATGCCACAATCACTAAGGATGTCAGGAGATTCATCTGCTCCTTAGACTGTGAAGTTGGCAGAGGCCCAGTGCACTGGGAAGTGGAGGACTGGGGATACAAAGTCTCCTCCAGCCCTACAATTTCTGGGCAACCAGAGAGATTGCTGATTGTAGAAGTTGAGATCTGCATTATTTCCCCCTGAATTCCACATTAGCAGGAGGTTTGGGGAATGAGAACGGCTTTGCGGACAGTGTGTACCTAGCTTGTTACCTAGTTTATTCTTTTCATGACTTCCTCCTTGGTCCACTTCTTCCAGTCTCAGGAATGGCCTGTTAGGAGTGAAACAGAGTAGCAGATCAGGGAGAGCACTGTGGTGTCCAACAATGCCACCCACAACATGTCTACCACTCCCCAGGCCCGGCTCACACCTGCAATCCTAGTACTCATCAGGCTGAGATCTGAGGATCAAGATTCAAACCAATCAGAGCAAGGAAGTTTGTGAGACTCATATCTCCAATAAACTACCCCAAAAATTAAAAGCAGGAAGTGGCGCTGTGGCTCAAGTGGTGGAGCATAAGCCTTGAGCAAAAGAAGCTCAAGGACAGTGCCCAGGCCCTGAGTTCAAGCCTCAGATTGGCACAGCATGTGTGTACACACACACACACACACACACACACACACACACAATCAACCTTTGAACCCTAACTTGATCACAAGTGGAGATTATACCCACACCCACTGAACCCAGCCATAGGAGCCCCACCCAGAAGCCCTTTCAGGACTCACATTCAAGGAAGGGCCAGGCCAACTTAGCTTTTCCTTCCCTGCACTCATTGCACAGGTCCACACCTCACCGTGGAGGTCTGGAGGGAGAGGTCCAGGCATCTGTCAGCAGTCGCTCCCAGGCCCGGCTTCTTGGAGGGGAGGGGAATTATTTCTGGCTCCTCTTCCATCCCCAGGCACAACACTCACTGTGTACCAGGACACAGGGCCCCAGCACCCCACACACACGCACAGGCACCCCAGCAGAAACAGCTCCTCACCCACAGCAACGTCTGTGAGCTCAGCTTGCCTGAGAGGAACACGGTGATTTTTTTTCACCTTCAACTGGAGCAAAACCCACAATCTTCTCATAAACACAAACTGAGAGATTCTTGTTTTCTGGAAAGAGCTATGGGTGGGAGGGGGCCCAAGCCAGCAGAGGGAGCTCCCTCTTAGAAAAGGGCATCTTGCCCGTTCTGACTGGCATCATCATGACCAACAAAGAACTTAGTCTGGGATTTTTTTCTCTTCCCATCGCTGTTTCAGGGAGGGCTGCCTTCGGGGTGGTAGGCATCCAGGAGGGACATTTTTCTGGTTCTGATGCTGTTTGGTGATACAGAGACACAGATGGAAGAGGCATGGGGGCTTACTGGCACATCTCTCCGCCACTGCTAGACCCCAGAGAGGGAGGAAGGAAAAGGATCAAAGGGGGGGGATAAGGAGGAGGGGGAGGGGAGAGGAGGGGAGGGGAGGGGAGGGGAGGGGAGGGGAGGGGAGGGGAGGGGAGGGGAGGAGAGGAGAGGAGAGGAGAGGAGAGGAGAGGAGAGGAGAGGAGAGGAGAGGAGAGGAGAGGAGAGGAGAGAGCTAAAAGAGGAGAAGCAGAGAAGAAAGGAGAGAAAAAGAGAGAGGAGAGGGACAAGAGAAAGAAGAGACCAAAAGGAAGGAGAGAAGAAGAGAAAAGTAAAAAGAGAAGAAGGAGAAAGAAGAGAGGCAGAGAGACACAAATAGAACCACATAACCATTTATTGGGAGCTAGCACATCTGTTCTGAATTATTTATTTGCCTGTTTATTGGGCTGGTCTTAGGGATTGAACTCTGTGCTGGGTGCTGCCCTTGAGGTTCTTGTTCTCAAGGCTGGTACTCTATCACCTGAGCCAGAGTTCCAGCTTTTTGGTGGCCAATTGCAGGTTAGATTCTCCCAGGCTTCCCTGCCATGGCTGGCTTTGAAATGTGATCCATGACTGGTAGACCACAGCTTCCTGAGTAGCCGGTGTTACAGGCATGACTCACCAGTCCCCGGTTGTTTTATAATTTTTTTCTTAATTTTCGTGATACCTTCATAAAGTATATAGTATATCCATTTCATTTCAATTCAAGTGCATGACTCCACCCCACACCTTTTGGTCAGCTCTGTAAGTTCTAAGGCCAAGATTCAAATCAAGTTCTATCTGACTCAGAGACCTGGCTCTTGCCTCTAACAACCTGCAGATTACAGCCTCACACCTGTAATCCTAGCTACTCAGGAGGCTGAGATTTGAAGATTACAATTCAAAGCCAGCCTGAGCAGGACAGTCCATGAGACTCTTTTCTCCACTTAAGCAGCAAAAAGCTGGAAAGTGGAGGTGTGGCTCAGGGACAGAGCCCAGGCCCTGAGTTCAAATCCCCAAGATGGGCACCAAAAATAAGTAAATAAATAAATGAAATTTTCGGTCTTTGCTTAGAGACATTATTGTTGTTGTTGTTGTTGTTGTTAATCTTGTTGGTCATGGGGCTTGAACTCAGCCTGGGCACTGTCCCTGAGCTCTTCAGCTCAAGGCTAGTATTCTACCACTTGAGCCACAGCACCACTTCCAGTTTTCTGGTGGTTAATTGGAGATAAGAGTCTCATGGACTTTTCTGCACAGGCTGACTTTGGACCGCAATCGTCGGATTTCAGCCGCCTGAGTAGCTAGGATTATAGGTATAAGCCACTGGTGTCTGGCTTAAGACTTATTATTTTTTTGCATTATCTGTAGATTTGTTTGTGTGTTTGTTTGGTAGATGTATCAGCCACAAATCTTGCAATGGTCTGGAAAATAGCCTTACCTTTTCTCCTCAATACCTGCTACAAGTTTTGTTTCTCTGAAAGTCTGTATTTTGTAAAAGGAATCTGCTTCACCTTCAAGGTATAGCACTGTGGACACAGTCTTTCACTTAGGTTTTCTATAGGAATCATTTCTTTATCTTCCTTTGGGGAACTCAAAAGGCAATGAACTATTTCCTTTTTGTACTGGTCCTGGGGCTTGAACTCAGGACCTGGGCACTGTCCTTGAGCTTTTTTTATTGTTCTTTTCTCAACACTGGCACTTTATCACTTGACCAGAGCTTTTCAATGGTTATTGGAGATAAGTGTTTGTTTTTTGTTTGTTTGTTTTTTGCTCAGCCTGGCTTTGAACCACAACCCTCAGGTCTCAGCCTCCGGAGTAGCTAGGATTACAGGTGTGAGCTGCCAGTGCCAGGCTCATTCTTTCTTTATGCTTCTTGTGAGCACTTACTCCAGGCTCATTCATTCTTTATAGTTCATTGTGAGCCCTTACTCTTTGCTAACACTGTGCTGATGGATAGATTCTCTGTGGAGAATCACAAATGGCTGACTGAGAGCCCAGGAAGGCACACCATGAAAGCATGTCTCTGCCAAGTCTCGAGGAAGGATGAGCCTTAAGGCAGTGTGACAGTTTTCTCCCAGAAACACTGAAGGATAGGCCATCCTATCGGGGCCATGCTGGGAGATCTGAAAGACAAGCCTCAAGTGACTGAATCACACTGCAGAAACTGGACAGCCTTAGCTGTAGGGTTTGTGGGGCAAAGCCCATTTCCCAGGGCTCACTCTGTGAAATCCTCCTATTCCTTCCAAGTTTATATTTTGATATGATTTTCAACATAGAGGATCCCTGATGTACAAAATGTATAGAAGTCACAGAGTGAGTTAACAACAGGGCACCAACCCTGCACTCCAGGATGGGATTATCAGGGCTTCTAACAGAAGCAGGTCAGGCAAAGACAATGTGCAAGACGGAGCTTAGGCTGGAAGCTCCATTTGTCTACTTATTAAGGTATGAATAATGTTATTCTTTGTCTTAGCATTGGTGCAAAAAATGCATGCATTAGCCAGGGAGTAGTACAACATACTTGTAATCCTCACTGCTCAGGACGCTGAGCCTACTCCAAGGATCTGGGTGTAAAGCCAGCCCAGGCAGACAAAGCCAGGAGATTCTGGTCACCAATTAACCAACCAAAAGCCACAAGTAGAGGTGTGTCTTAAGTGGTAGAGTGACATCTGGGAGTGAAAAAGTCTAAAGAACAGCACATAGGCCCTGAGTTCAATCCCCAGTACCAGCACACACACAAAAAGGACATTCATGGGTGAGTATAATGTATCTTTAGCTTTAGACTTAGCCATCCTATAAAGTAATATAAAAACCTAGAAATAGAAAAGTTTGCCTTTTGGAACAATATATTTGGCTCTGGATAGTTGATATGAGTTAATTCTACTATAGCCATGGCACACAGGGAGTTGGTTATTGTATGTTGTAACCATTTTTTTTAATATTTCCCTGATTTGACTTTCAACTCAATGAACCCAGGTGAACTCATATAAGTCTTACTTAGCATGTCATAACACAGTGCTGAGTTTATGGCAAATACTTAATAACTATTCACTGACTAAGTGTACAAGGAAGCTATATTATTTTTCCATTTTTGTGTTGATACTGAGGCTTGAAGACACTTCCTGGGATCTGTCCCTTTGCTCTTTTACTCAAAGCTGATGCTTGCCACAGAGCCATATCTCCACTTTCAATTTTTGCTAGTTAATTGGACATAAGTGTCTCACAGACTTTGCTGCTCAGGGTAGCTTTGAAGCACAATCTTCACATCTCAGCCTTCTGAGTAGCTAGGATTACAGGCATGAACCACCAATACCTGGCTGAGAGCTGTATTCTTCAATGAGAAAAAGACCATGGTGTGTTTACCTGTCGCTATGCATACAAGAAAGAATATAGGGAAAAGCTGAATTGAGGACCTGATGCTTTGGAACAGTGAATGAATCTTTATTACTAAGCTGTCAGTCATGCTCAGATGATGAGAAACTGGTGGGTAGTGAGTGTGCTTGATTTCGTTAAAGCAATCAAGGAGATGAAGCTGATAGTGGGATTTCAGTACCAATAATAATGTATAGTGTGTAGATGGAGATCCTGCTCTTAATGGGATCTATTAATGTATGTAGTGGATGCCAGAGAAAAGTACAGGCCCTACCATAATATTTTGAAAGCATATGGCCTCATGACCAGACAGCCAAGGTTTCCTATTTTATTATAATTTACCAGCTGTGTACTCTGAGTCAATGCATGCAACCTTTCTCTGAGAATTTGGATCTGAAATGTTCCTTAAAGACCATGCATTAAAGACTTGGCTGCTAGCCTGTGGCACTACTGAAAGGTGGTCCAGCCTTACAAAGCAGGCCTAGTGAAAGAGTGGGACGTAATTGGTGGATGGCCTAGAAAGAGGAAGTGAGGTTACTAGGGGCAGGATCTAATGGGAAAAAGTAAGGTGATAGGCTGGGATGTTAATGGAAGGAAGTGAGGTCACTGGGAGTGGGGTCCAGTGGGAGACTGTTAGGAGTAGGGTGGGGCTTTAGTGGGAGAAAGTAAGGTCATAAGGATGTGCCCTAAAAGGTGGTTCCTGAGACCTGGCCTCTTCCCCTGTCTCTTTCCTTCCTAGCTGCCATGAGATGAGAGGTTTGCTCCACTAGACCCTCCTGGCTGTGATGCTCTGCACTGCCACAGACCAAAAGCAATGGAGCAAGCGCAACACTAAATAACACCACTGAAACCATTAGCCAAACCCACCTTTTCCTCGTGAAGTGGACTATGCCAAGCCTTTCTCTCATAGCAACAAAGCTCTGATGAAGACATCATGTATTATTCAGTATTCTGATCTATAATATAACAACCATATTTAGCTCCTGGTGTTAAGGAAAGGCCGAAATTGAGTTAACATACTTTGAAACAACAGAATAATTGCTACACACAGGAAGATTATAATAAACGAGCTTATTATTTTATTACATAGTTTATGGAGATTTAAATAGCCCTACCAAACCAGGAATCTCTGCCATGATTTACACTTCGATTCTACATGACTGGAAATTCTCACCAAAGAGAATGTTAAATTTAGTGGAATTAAAACAGTAAGGATTTTTTTTTCATGAAAGCATCTTTTAACATGCATACAAATTATTCAGATGCTCCTGTAATCCTAGCTACTCAGGAGGCTGAGCTCTGAGGATTGTAACTCAAATCCAGGCTGTGCAGACAAATCTGATAGACTTTCCAATTAACCACCAAAAGCCAGAAGTGGAGGTATGGCTTAAACAGTAGAATACCAGCCTTGAGTGAAAAAACTAAGGGACAGCACTCAAGACCTGAGTCCAAGCCTCAATACTGGCTCACACTCCATGCACATGTGCACACACACACACACACACACACACACACATACATACACACCGTGTATATAGTTTATCTGAAATAAGTATTAAATTATTAAATAGTGGGCTCAGCTGAAAATAAAAAGCCTGTAAACACCTTATCTAGCCCCATGGGTAAGGAGAAAAGCAGGAACTGGAGAGACAGTAACTTCCCACAGCTTAATGTGGACCCAAGATGATCACTGTGTGTTCCTACCTCCTAATGCCATTACAATGCCTCCATTACAGTGACTGCTGAAGGCAGAATTGCTTAACTCAGAAATTCTCTTCCATGTAAGGGGGTGAGGTGCCAGAAGAAGACTGTCACCATGGGGGGGGCGGTGGAAGGAAAGTTAAGATGATGACTACATCTGGCATTCTTTGGGGATTTCCAGGTTCTAGAACTTCTCAGATAAAAAGAAGGAAACACTCAAACCCAACAAGTACTGGAAAGCAAATATCCTCAGATCAAGAATTTAACCATCAGCTTCTGTCTGAACAGAAATTGTAACTCAATGGAACTTATTATTCCAAAGCAAGATTGAATGTTGCTGGACACTGGTAGCTCATGCCTCTCATTGTAACTACAGTTCAAAGCCAACCAAGGCAGGAAAGTTTGGAAGATTCTTATATCCAATTAATCACCAAAAATACCAGAAGTGGAGTTGTGGCTTACATAATAGACTACTAGCCTTGAGCAAAAAAGATCATGGACAGTTCCCAGACCCTGAGTTCATGCCCCAGGACCATAGTGTGCACACGCTTGTGTGTGCGCACGCACACACACACACACACACAATGATTGAATGTGAGAGAAAAACTGGGAGAGAAGGGGTGACATTGTCCAAAAAGAAATGTATGTATGCCAGGAGCTGGGGGCTCACACCTGTAATCCTAGCTACTCAAAGGGCTGAGATCTGAGGATCACAGTTGAAAGTCAGCCCAGGCAGGAAAGACTAAGACTCTTATTGCCAGTTAACCACTCAAAAATTAGAAGTGGCACTGTGGCTCATAGTGGTAGAGAGCTAGTCTCGAGCAAAAGAGCTCAGGGTTAGTGCCCAGGCCCTGAGTTCAAGCCCCACAATGGACAAAGAAAAAAAGAAAATATTTACTCATTACCTCACTTATATAACTGCAACCCCTCTGTACATCATCTTTATAATAATAATAATGATGATGTAAAAATAAAAAGTTGTGATATTAATATATATTAATGTAATATTGAAAGATCCCAAATCACATGTCTCATTTTTCCTGTGATACTGGAGGATCTTCAAGTGTTTACTTCCATAGCCAATCATTTTGATGTGATTCCATAGTAGAATGATGTATGTTTCAGAATACCCAAGTGCTCTGACTTGATGTGTTAAGTTTCTCTGCCATGTGTAAGCAATGTGCCTTATTTGCTAAATTGGATTCTAATTTATGTTTATGCTTTGCAGCTGACATTTTGTAATTGGAGATTCAGGGCACCAGAATTTATATGTGTGTGTGTGTGTGTGTGTGTATGTATGTATGTATGTATGTATACCCAAATGCTTTTAGACAAAACAAGAAGAACCTAATTTAGCCACCCATGAGCCACAAATGCATCTGGGACATATAATATATTTCTCCAGGGTCTGGATGACAGTGTGTGTGTGTGTGTGTGTGTGTGTGTGTGCCTGTGTGTATGTACTTGTTTATTTGATCTGGGAAAACACAGCTTCATAAACAGCAGCCGATTTCACAGGTTCTTATATTTGCCCCCTCCCCAAAAAAACCCTCTCCGTTTCAGTCAGTGGCACCCAGTGGTACCCAAGGTCAGCGGGTTGAGTTTAGCAGCAGGAGACGAAAGCTGGAGATTCTCTGGCTCCCTCCCCAGAACCACCAAACCCCATGACCTTTGGATGTGTGGCATGGGGACCTGCATGAGGTTCTGCCAAGACCACCAGGTTTCTGGGAAGAAAACCAAGTTTTGTAGGCAAAAGTGGGCAGCAGAGTTCTGAGAGGTGAGAAGGACCCTGGGGAGGTTTCAGAACCTGTTTGCTTTTATTTATTTTGAGTTTGCTGTAAGGCTGAGGTGGTGTAGAAGAGAAACATCTCTCTTTCTCTCTTTCTCTCTCTCTCTCTCTCTCTCTCTCTCTCCCTCCTCCCCATCTCTTTCTCCTTTCTTTCTTTCTTTCTTTCATGAAAGGTTGTGACTGAGAGTTGTGAATTTGTGACGCTGAGTTTCTCCTGAGGTCCCTCCATTTGACAGCATCACAGGGGACACACGGGGGAGGAGCTGAGGAGCAAGTACAAGGCATCTGAAGCTCTTGGAAAACGTCAACATCCTGACATCACTCAGCTTCAGGGGCCAAGCAGCTTGAAGCAAATGAAGAAATAAACAAACAACCATTGTTTCTGTGTGTGTGTGTGTGTGTGTGTGTGTGTGTGTGTGTGTGTAGTGGGACTTGAGCTTAAGGTCTGAGTTCCATCCCTCAGCTTTTTCATTCAAGGCTGATGCTCTACCACTGGGGCCACATCTCCACTGTTAGCTTTTTGCTGGGTCACTGGAAATGAGAATCTCACAGACTTTCCTGCCCAGGCTGGCTTTGAACCAGGATGCTTAGATCTCAGCCTCCTGAGTAGCTAGTATGACAGGCCTGAGTGACCCACACGTGCCTAGCACAAGTAATATTTCTTGAACACAGAAGCAAGGTCCAAGAGAGGCCAAAGACCCCATGAACTTGACCTGTGGGGATGGCTTCCCATCTCTCCTACACCCAAAACTTTCTCCATAGGACTCGTTCTGAGACTAGGCCATCCTCCCAAGCTATACTGGATTCGAGCCACAGCAAACCAAAGCCAGAATATGCTGCCATCACATCATCAAGACATGACTAGAGGGCTGGGAATGTGGCTCGGCGGTAGAGCGCTTGCCTAGCATGCATGAAGCCCTGGGTTCGAATCCTCAGCACCACATATACAGAAAAAGCCAGAAGTGGCACTTGGCTCAAGTGGTAGAGTGCTAGCCTTGAGCAAAAAGAAGCGAGGGACAGTGCTAAGGCCCCGAGTGCAAGCCCCAGGACTGGCAAAAAAAGAAAAAAAGACATGACTAGAAACAAAAGGACAATTCAAGCAAAATCAATCATTTTAATTACTATTTTGTAGTACAAGTAGAAAAAGAAAAGCATTTCCTCCATTTTTAATAGCAAAGCACCTTAACTGGTGAGCCCAGGTATCTTTTAACTCTTGGTTTCTCTCACAGTTTCCATCTTCCTTTCTTCAAAAAAAAAAAGTTTGATGTAAACCAGGTGCTAGTGGCACATGCCTGTCATCGTAGCTACTCGAAAGGCTAAGGATCACAGTTCAAAGCCAGTCAGGGAAAAAAATGTCTGTGAAACACTTTCTCCAATCAAGCAGAAAAAAAAAGAAAAAAATAAAAACAAAAAACGGAAGTGGACCTGAAACTCAATAGGTGAAGCATCAGCCTTAAGCAAAAACAAGCCAAGTGAGAGTACAAGGCCCTGAGTTTGAGCCCCTGTAGTGGCACGCACACACACACACACACACACACAAAAAAAAAAAAATCCAGGGCTGGTAGCTCACGCCTGTAATCCTAGTTACTCAGAAGGCTGAGATCTGAGGATCACAGTTCAAAGCCAGCCCAGGCAGGGAAGTCCAGGAGATTCTTATCTCCAAAAATGGAAGTAGAGATGTGGCACAAGTGGAAGAGTGCTAACCTTGAGCAAAAGGAGCTCAGGGACAGCACTCAGGCCCTGAGTTCAGAAGGAAAAACAAAAAAGAAAGAAAGAAAGAAGAGAAAATTTAAATAATAAAATAATGTTGATCTAGAGAAAATGCAGTTATTCTGCCTTGTGTAAAATTGAGTCCCAATTATACATGCAAAACAATGGAAGTCTGTGAAAAACTGCAAAGTATCCTATTGCAAAACTACAAAAAGTAAAGGTTGCTGAGTGTTGGTGGCTCACAACTCTTATCCTAGCTACTTAAGAGGCTGGCCTCAAAGAGCCCCAGTTCAAAGCCAGGCCAGAAAGAAAAGTCCATGAGACTCCTACCTCCAATTAACCATCAGAAAAACAGAAGCGAAGGTGTGGCTTAAGTGGTAGAGCAAAGCAAATAAGCAAACAAACAAAAGAAAGCCCAGGCATTGAGTTCAAACACCAGCACCAGCAAAATAATGATGATGATGATGATGATGATGATGACAGTAACAAAGATTAATGTTTAGGTAGCAGAATTACAAAGTCTATAACTTAAAAATAAACACAAAAATAGTCACTGAAGAATACCTAGAATTTCCTTTCCATTTTATATTCAGGAAACCTAATAAAAGTCACTTACATCCTAAATAAGGAGTAAATATTTAAATCCATAGACTTCTTCCATAAAAGCTTAGTCTAGAATGAATTTCTTTTTTATTTATTTTTTTTGATCACTATTTCTTTTTTTTCTCTGAGTTTTTTCTTTGTGTTGTCCTCCCCTTTCCTTTTTTTCTAGCTCATAAGTTCACATCCTTGGCTCTAGGACATCATTTTATCCACATTTTTTTGCTCTCAAAAATAATGCTTTTTCTCCTCCCTCATAACATTCTTGAGATACGGAACTTTCTTTATAAACTTAAAATGAGTTCACTGATGCAGACAAAAACTATGCTTAATATCTGTATTCTGTGCCATTAAAGAAATGTGAGTAGTACATAGAAACAGTTAAAATCCTTCTAAACCCCGCTCCATGCTTTTATCCAAAAGCCAGATATTCAAAGTTGTGCTCTAATCATCCCTGATTGAAAATAGGGTCAGAGAAAAATTAGACATAAATGTGCCAGGCTTAGTCCATAAAGAAGGTCCTTCCAACAAGTGCATAAAGTCCTATTCACAAGGGGAAGGGCAATGGTGGAGCACTCCCAATGAGTGCACTAAGTCCTAATCATGAGGGGGGCAGTGGTGGAGCACTTGCCTAGCTAGTGAGAGGCAAGGCTCAAGCCTCACACTGCCTCAGCCACCCCCCCTAATAAAAAGAACAGAAGAGGGATGTGACAAAGGGAAGGTATACTAAAAATTTGGGGAACATCTAAAAGAATCACTAGGTGTAGTGAAATTGCACCTCATATTTGCTTTAAAATAATCCAGGAGAAGGGAATAGTAGCAAAAATGGAAATTGAATATGGGGTGATAATTATTGAAACTTTGAAGTAAGTTGTTTATTATTTATCCTAGAGTTATTTGTCCCTGAGCTCTTCAGCTCCAGGCTGGCGCTCTACCACTTGAGCCACAGCTCCACTTCTGGCTCTCTGGAGGTTAACTGGAGAGGAGTGTGTCAGAGACTTTCCTTCCCAGGCTGGCTTTGAGCCGTGATCCTCAGATCTCAGCCTCCTAAGCAGCTGGGATGACAGGCCGAGCCACCAGCGCCCGGCTGCATTATTTTTAACATGTGCAGTAAAATAACCCAACGTGAATTAGGTTGATTTCCTCCGGCCACGGGGTTGCTCGGAGTCTCTCAGACCGCGTTCATCTCACAGAAATCTCAGTCTCTCCTGGCGGGGCCCCAACCCGCACAGCACAGACAGCCCTGGACAGCCCCTGCTCACAGGCCGGCTCCGGGGCAAACCAGTGTGAGCCTCCCAAAGCCAAGAAGCCTAGGTGAACGGACCTGGGAGGGCAAGGGGAAATACAGGAAGGAGTGTATTGAAAATCGCTGTGCATCCCTTTCATTGTGCACAATGAAGCATACACCTCAGCTCAGAGGTTTACAGTGTGCACCCTGACAACCAGGATTCCATCCAGTTTATCAGCTAAAGCAAGCTCCAGGCTTTCCAAGTCCCCACTGAGAACCAGAGCCTTAAATTTTCCAAATCTCAAAGCCAGAGACCCGACATTCGTTGCTCTGGGTTTTTAACGCCAGCAACCCAGCTCCCAGCAGCTAAGGTTGCGGCTCTGGTGCTGCCTCTCCTGAGCTTGGTGCAAACAACCCATCCCACTGCACCTGTGGTCAAGGCCATGGAAGGCAAGGAGAGGCTGCGTGAGAGAAGCCTGCCCTGGAGCGCAGTGCTGGAGCCAAGGGGAGAGCAGGCAGAAGAGAAATCGCCCATACAGACCCAACACCACTGAGAAATAAATGGAAGGGCCATGCCTGAGCTGGGACTCTATTCCCACCAATCACAGCCAGCCTTACATGTGCACGGCTCCCAGTTCTGCCAACCACAGTGTTAAAAATACCAATTTTAATGAACCATGATGCCCAAATAAGCCAATATTCTTATTAACTTTGAAATGTTTATTTCAATCATTGGCTAAGACACCTAATTCATAATTATAATCCAAAGAAGATGGTACAGTCTATTAATTGGAACAAAAGTTGTAGTTGTCCATACTTGCAGATACTAAGTAAATTTTGAGAATGAGCTATAAATTTTTTGAGAAATATGATATCGAATAAGTTTTAGTAATAATTTTAATAATGTATAGCTATAGATTTTGCTAGTCTCCATGAATCAAGTTCCAAAAATGTTTGAGCTTTTGAAGAACTTCTTTGTATGTCCTTGACAGTGTCCAACAATGCTCCTCAAATTGAAACCAGACCTCTGGGAAATGCTTATATTTTTTGGAATTGGTTATATTATTTGGAGATATTTAGTGAAATTTCCCAAGTAGAAGAACAAACACAAAACTTCAGCTCTTATAATTACTAACTGCAATTAGATAACAAAGGTTTCAGTCAGAATTAGATACTTTTTGGAGAACAAGGAAGAACTGAAAAGAAACCATGGGTATAAAAATTCAACACTAAAATCGTCATTGAGATTTCAGGTAATTTATTTTGTCATAGGCTCTTCTGATGAGGCTCCTATTTTTTTTTTGGCTCCTATTTTTAATTGGGTAAATTTATATTCAAAACTGAAGGGAATGGGAGAAAGATGGCGCCAAAAGAATAGGGAGGCACCCCGACTCGCACCAACTGAATAGCGAGCTGGGAAGTCCAACACGCAACACCCCATCAAGAACCCAGCAAAACCAGCATCCAGAAGCAGTGGAGAAATGCAGGAAAACAAAAAGGAGCAAAAAAGAAGAACCAAAAACCTACACGGAGCCGGAGATTCACCGGGGCACCCTCCCCCACCAGCCGACCCTGGCCCAAACAGGGTCAGGCTGGGAAAGGGGAACCCGGCGATCGGCAGACAGGCTGCCAGGAGCGCAGAATTCGTATAGCGGGAGACCCCACAGACACAAGGCAGGGTGCGGAGCAAGACACACACCGGCAGCGACGAGAAGGTCGGGTCCACACCGGGTTCGGACAAGGGAACCCAGCGCGGCAGAAAGAGGGAACGGGGAAGCCACCACGACACTTCGCCAACCCCTGAAGGGCCAACGGCTGCGCGGGACACACACACAAAGCAGCAAAAGTGAGTCCCCCATAATCCCTTCCCCCAACGGGAGACCCAAGCCTGAAAAGAAGCTAGATATCCCTCCCTCCCCCTCCCCACTCCCAAGGGAACAAAGAACCCCCAAATCAGGCGGGAAGCTCCCATCAGGCGCTGGGAAGCCAGTTTATCAGGGGAAGGGCGGAACAGCCCCAAGCCCCCAAAGGTTCCTGAACTGGCAGAACCGGCCCCGTCCCCTTCCCAACAGGGGCCGGGGGACGGCCGGCAGGGCAAGCCCCACCCGAGGCACCTGGACCTTGCGGACTCTTACAACTAAAATCACAGGCGCTGGTGGGCAATACCAGCCCAGCAGGGTCACCTGAGCCTGATCACGTCCCCCCTCCTCGCAGCGGAGGCGAGGTCTGAGGGTGCCAAGCCACACCCGGACAGTCGATCCCACTGGGCCCCACACATACTGCCTCCCCCAACGGGCTCGCAGGAGGGCGCAAGCACAACCCAACAAGCCAGGGCTCGCTCTGGGAGGCATATCCCGCTAAAGTGCCTGTTGTAGGGGACTCACAGTGCACAGGAGGGCGGGGCCCCCCGGCGAAAGCGCCCGCTCTGGTAGGCGTGCCCTGCACTGGTGGGCGGGGCCACAGCGACAGCACCTGCTGCCGTAGACACGCCTACACAGAAGGGAGGGAAGATCTACACAGACCTCCAGATGCACAAATCACAAAGAAACATAACTCAGTTCATCAAAGGACAAGCCAACTCGCCAGCTCCAAAAAGCAGCACGACTGAAGAGGAGATGGAGACTAAAAAAGCAAATGAGGCCATGTTAACAGGAATGATCGAAAGCATCAGAAATGAAATCAGAAAACAATTCCAGGAGTTTAGAGAAGAAATCTGGAAGGACACCCAAGAAGCCAAGAAAGAAATGGAAGCAAAAATGGATACAATGCAAGCCTCGTTTAAAGAAATGGAAGCAAAAATGGATACAATGCAAGCCACCTTTAAAGAAAATCTCCACATCCTGAGAATTGAAATGCATGAAAAAATAGATTTAAAATACAACTCTTTAAAGGAAGAAATTTCCACGATCAGAGCTGATATGACAACCATGAATAGCTCTCTGACATCCATAAACTCCACAATTGAAACCATAACAAAAAGAGTGGACCATGTAGAATCCAGAATCTCTCGCCTGGACGATGAAGCAGCTGACAACAACCAGAAAATGACCACACTCCAAGAAAAGGTGAAGCTTCAGGGAAGATTAATCCAGGAACTAATGGACAAAGACAAGAGATATAATCTGCGCATAATTGGAATAGAAGAAGGAGCCAAATATCAGAGCAGAGGGCTTAATCATGTTCTCAATAAAGATATTGCAGAAAACTTCCCCAATCTCACAGGGACCCCATCCAGATAACCCAAGCTTATAGGACACCTGGCAGGCCAGACCCCAGGAAAACCACCCCAAGGCACATAATATTCAAGACTACAGACCTCAAGATTAAAGAGCAAATTCTGAATTCAGCCAAAGCAAAGAAGGAAACTTTTTTCAATGGGAAGAGGATTCGAATAACATCCGACTTATCCACACAAACTTACCAAGCTCGAAGTGAGTGGAAGAACACCATCCAAGTACTCCAGAATAACAATTTACAACCTCGGATCAAATATCCAGCGAAATTGGAGTTCACATTCGAAGGGAGAACCAGATCTTTCCACACCAAAGAGGAGCTAAAGGAGTATGTGAATAAAAAACCAGCCCTACAGCGAATATTAAGAGGGGAAGCCCACCCAACAGAGATCGTAAAAGACACACAGACAGAATCAGAAAGAAACTTCAATAGCCAAAGTCCAGCAGAAAGACCAGCTCACTAAAGACAAGAAGAAAAAAAAAGAGGAAAAAACAGCCCAACAAGAAAATGGAAGGAGAAAAAACACCCTTATCCTTGATCTCTTTAAATATAAATGGCTTAAACTCCCCAATAAAGAGGAGCAGACTGGCAGAATGGATTCGCAAACAAAAAGTTGACATCTGCTGTCTACAAGAGACCCACCTTACAGCAAGGGACAAAAACAGGCTTTGAATGAAAGGATGGAGCAAGATCTACCAAGCAAATGCACCCACCAAAACGGCAGGTGTAGCCATTCTGATCTCAGACAAGCTGGACTTCTCTTTAAAGTCCACTCAAAAAGACAAAGAAGGACACTACATATTAATACAAGGAAAAATCCAGAATCAAGACATCACGGTGATAAATGTATACTCACCGAACAAAAGAGGCCCGACATATGTCAAGCAAATTCTCACAGAATTACAGAGCAAGATAGATGCAAACACAATCATAGTAGGTGACTTTAATACTCCTCTCTCTCCAAGAGACAGATCCAACACTCAGAGGATTAGTAAGGGAGCTGAGGACCTAAATAACACCATTTCCCAAATGGATCTAACAGACCTATATAGAACCTTTCACCCTACAGAGACCCAATACACCTTCTTTTCAGCAGCCCATGGATCATATTCCAAAATAGACCACGTCATAGCCCACACAAAGAACCACAGCAAATACAAAAGTATTGACGTCATCCCATGTATTATATCTGATCACAGTGGATTAAAGGTAACCCTCAACAACAAAGGAAACCACAGACACTATACACACTCTTGGAGGCTAAACCCCATGCTGCTATCCAACACTTGGGCCACAGACCAAATTAAAGATGAAATCAACGAATTCATAAGCCACAATGACAAAGAAAACACATCACAAAGAAACCTATGGGACACAGCTAAGGCAGTACTGAGGGGCAAGATCATTGCACTCAGCACCCACATTAAAAGGATGGAAGCAGAGCAGATGAATACCCTCACGATGAAACTAAAACAACTGGAGAAACAAGAAATGACAGAATCTAAAACGACTAGGAGGGGAGAGATCACAAAGATTAAAGAAGAGATAAATCTGATTGAAAATAGAAAGACCATTCAACAAATAAATAAGACTAAAAGCTGGTTCTTTGAGAAAACAAACAAAATTGACAGACCCCTTGCAAGACTCACAAAAAAAAGAAGAGAAGAGACTCATATACGTAAAATCAGGGACTCCACTGGAAAAATTACAACAAGTACACACGATATTCAAACAATCATAAGGAGCTATTTCCAAAACCTCTACTCAACAAAAAACAATAATTTTACAGAAATGGATCAATTCTTAGAGAAGTACAAACTGCCCAAACTGAACCAAGAAGAAATAAATCAACTAAATAAACCAATAACTTACGGTGAGATACAGGAGGTAATCAAGAACCTCCCTACTAAGAAAAGCCCAGGCCCAGATGGATTCACCAACGAATTCTACAAAACCTTTAGTGAGGAGCTAATACCAATACTCCTCAAACTCTCCCGCGAAATAGAAACAGAGGGAGAAATCCCAAACTCATTCTACGAAGCTAATATCATACTCATTCCCAAACCAGGCAAAGACCCAACAAAAAAAGAGAACTACAGACCAATATCACTAATGAACACAGATGCAAAGCTCCTCAATAAAATATTAGCTAACAGGATCCAGAAACTGATCAAGAAAATCATACATCATGACCAAGTAGGTTTCATCCCTCAGTCACAAGGATTGTTCAACATCCGTAAATCAATCAACGTAATTCACCACATAAACAGATCTAAAATTAAGAATTACATTGTTATCTCAGTCGATGCCCAAACAGCCTTTGACAAAATACAACATCCATACCTATTAAAAGCTTTGGAGAGAACAGGAATAGACGGAACATTCCTCAAAACAATAAAAGCCATATACAACAGACCAACTGCTAATATCATATTAAATGGAGAGAAACTTAAATCATTCCCCCTAAACTCAGGAACAAGACAAGGATGCCCACTCTCCCCACTTCTGTTCAACATAGTGCTGGAATCCCTAGCCATAGCAATAAGGCAAGAGGAGGACATCAAAGGGATCCACATCAGCAAGGAAGAAATCAAGTTATCCCTATTCGCAGATGACATGATCTTATATCTGAAGGACCCAAAAAACTCAGTACCCAAACTCCTACACCTAATAAACCAATTTGGCAAAGTAGCAGGATACAAAATCAATCCACAAAAGTCAGCAGCTTTTCTGTACACCAGCAATAGACAAACAGAAAAGGAAATTATGGAAACAATTCCATTTACAGTAGCCAAAAAAAGAATAAAGTACCTAGGGATCAACTTAACCAAGGACGTGACGGACCTATTCAATGAAAACTACAAAAATCTAATAAGGGAAATCAAAGAAGACACAAGGAGATGGAAAGACCTCCCATGCTCATGGGTAGGCAGAATCAATATAGTGAAAATGGCCATATTGCCCAAATTGTTATACAAATTCAATGCAATACCTATCAAAATCCCAGCCACATTCTTCACTGAAATAGAGAAACCAATCCATAAATTCATATGGAACAGCAAAAAACCTAGAATAGCCAAAGCAATTCTAGGCAAAAAAAATAGTGCAGGAGGTATCACCATACCAGACTTCAAGCTCTACTACAAAGCCATCATAACAAAAACAGCATGGTATTGGTATAAAAACAGATCGGAAGACCAGTGGATTAGAATTGAAGACCCAGAAATAAAACCGCACTCTTACAGCCAACTGATATTCGACAAAGGAGCTAAAGACATACAATGGAATAAACATAACCTCTTCAACTACTGGTGCTGGGAGAACTGGGCAGCCATATGCAGAAAACTCAAAGTAGACCCAAGCCTATCACCATGCACCAAGATCAACTCAAAATGGATCAGGGACCTCAATATCAGACCTGAATCCTTGAAACTACTGAAGGACAGAGTAGGAAAGACACTAGAACTTATAGGCACAGGAAGGAACTTCCTGAATAGAGTCCCAGGGGCACAACAAATAGGGGAGAGACTCAACAAATGGGACTATTACAAATTAAAAAGTTTCTGCACAGCTAAGGTCATAGCCACCAAAATAGAAAGACAGCCAACGATATGGGAAAGGATATTTACCAGCGCAGCAACAGACAAAGGCCTGATATCTGTCATCTACAGAGAACTCAAAAAACTAAGCCCCTCCAAGCCCAATAAACCTATTAGGAAATGGGCAAAAGAGCTAAAGAGAGACTTCACAAGAGAAGATATAAAAATGGCAAAGAAACACATGAGGAAATGCTCAACATCCCTGCTAGTAAAGGAAATGCAAATAAAAACAACCCTGAGATACCACCTCACCCCAGTTAGAATGGCCTATACTCTGAACTCAGGAAACAACAAATGCTGGAGGGGCTGTGGGGAAAGAGGAACCCTTCTCCATTGTTGGTGGGAGTGCAAATTAGTACAACCACTTTGGAGAACAGTATGGAGGTTTCTCAAAAAGCTCAATATAGACCTACCCTATGACCCAGCCATACCACTCCTAGGCATCTATCCTAAACAGCAAAACCCAAGATATCAAAAGGACATTTGTACTTCCATGTTTATCGCAGCACAATTCACAATAGCCAAAATATGGAAACAACCCAGATGCCCCTCCACAGACGAATGGATCCAAAAAATATGGTACTTATACACAATGGAATACTACATAGCGATTAGGAATGGTGAAATATTGTTATTCGCAGGGAAATGGTCAGAACTCGAACAAATAATGTTGAGTGAGACAAGCCTAGAACACAGAAAACAAAGGGGCATGATCTCCCTGATATATGACTGTTAACAAAGGGAGACGGAGAGACAGTAGAGACCAAGTCTGTGAACACTGTACATGTGCTTGATATATTGTATATTGCGTATGGGTCTACCTGACCTAGACAAGGGATGGAAAAACAGGTTGTAAGATATCACAAGAAATGTACACACTGCCCTACTATGTAACTGCACCCTCTTTGCACAACACCTTGTAAAAAAATTTATGTTCAATTAATAATAAAAATATATATATATAATAAAAAAAACTGAAGGGAATGAAATTGAAAAGCTTAAAGTTTTGAAGCATATAAATTTAGTAAATTCTCAAAAGAATCATAACAACTTTTTTATGTATTTTGCCTTGAAAAAATTTTTTTCAGAAAAATATACTCTAAACTGGTGCAAAAAGGCAGAACTTGTGAAAATATTTACCTTACAATATTTATGTATTTCATTATTTTAAAAAATAATAAAATGTATTCCAGGAAATTACTCAAGTTTTGTCAATGACCTGTAGAAAGAATATGTTCTCAGTTAAAAATAGTTCAATCATCTCTTAATTGAGTGGCAATTCGCCATAGCCAAGGTATGCAATCATCCCAGATGTCTCTCGGAGGACAAATGGATCAAGAAAATGTGGTATCTGTACACAATGGAATTTTACTTATCCATTAGAAAGAATGACATTGCACCATTTGCAAAGAAATGGAAAGATGTGGGAAAAATTACCTTAAATGAAGTAAGTCAAGCCCAAAGGAACAAAGGATTCATCTTTTCTCTTACGTGTAGAAGCTAGATTTAGCTTACAAACTTATAGGTAAATATGGGTGGTGTGTAAGTGTATACCAATGTATTAACTGAAGTACAGTAAATTCAAGGGAGATCTCAAACAGTGTAATTCCTTAGAAAGGCAAAATCAAAGATCAGCAAAATAAAACACCAAGAATCAGGTACTGATAAAGGATGGGGTGGAGTCAAGGGGAAGGGTGTAGGTGAATGAAGAGGAAAAGAGGGGGAGAATGCAGACAATAATCCAATATATATCCTACAAAATTAAGCAGAGTGAGGAGAGCAATAGATGGGGTGGGGTGGGTGAGAATGTTGAAAGCGGTGACATTGATCAAAATATATTGTACTCATAAACTACTTTGTTAAATGGAAATTCCTTTGTACAACTACTTAAAGATAATGATAAAAAATAAATAATAAGAATAGTTTACAGAGAAGAAATTTAGAAAGATGAAATTCAGTTTTAAAGAACATTGCAGGTTGTTATATGAAAAAAATTAATAAGGTAATATTGGAGAAGTAGTTCTAGAAAAATATCAGTGAGACAGTAATATTCATGATAAACACATTCCAGAAACTAATTAAGTGCCATTTATATTTACTAAGAATAAAGTTTTACTGTTATTTTCTCTATAGATGGTCATAGAAACAAGGATTTTATGTTAATTAAAATAGATAAGCCTTATTTTTTTTTCTGGTCCTGGGGCTTGAACTCAGGGCCTGGGTGCTGTCCCTGGGCTCTTTGTTGCCCAAGGCTAGCACCCTACCACTTGAGCCACAACTCCACATCTGGCTTTTTCTGTGACTAATTGAAGGTAAGAGTCTCATAGACTTTCCTTCCCCAGCTGGCTTCAAACCACAGTCCTCAGATCTCAGAAGCTTAGGCAGGAATGTCTGAGATTCTTATCTTATGAGGAATGTCTGAGAGTCAATTAACCACAAAAAGCCAGAACTGGAGCTATAGTTCAAGTAGTAGAGCTCTAGCCTTGAAGAATAAGCTCAGGGACAGTGCCTAAGCCCTGAGTTGAGTTCAAGTTCCAGAAACATCACAAAAGAAAGAAAATAAGGAAGGAAGGAAGGAGCAGCATGCAATAATAAATAAATTATATATTACATAATATATAATACATTTTATATTTTATCTAATATATTCTATGTATTATATTATTTGTCTATACATATATAAATAATCATGGAATTAAAGGAAAACTAAATCCTAAAAAGGAAACATCAATTAATAAATGGGAAAATGAACTAAAAAGAGATAATTTTCCAAGAAAGAGATACAAATGCTCAAAAAATATATGAGCATCATCATGCTAAACAATATCAGTGGCCATGAAGGAAATGCCTATCACAATGGCCTCTAGATTCCACCTCACTCCAGTCAGAATTGTCATTATTAAGAACCAAACAGCAAATGCCAGAGGATGGAGGTAGGGATTGGGATGGAGGGAGGGGCTGGGAGCCCCATGGATGAAGGATGAAGGGAAGGACTGGGAGTCCCACATTGCTGGTAGGAATGTAAACAGTGCAAGCACTATGGAAATCAGTACGAAGCTTCCTCAGAAAACTAAAACTCTCCTATCAACCAGCAATGTTATTCCCAGATAGTTATCTAAAGGAATAAAATCAAGATACAATAGAGGTACTCGATATCTGCTTTCTTTTTGAAACAATGGTGTTTTCTGGTGGATTTAAAGAATGGTTCCAAAAAATAAGAAACATTAGGAACTCAAACCAAGTGAAATGCTCAGGTCAGTCGGATTGAATTTAGAGAATATTTTGATATTCTGATTTTATACCATTTCAATTGCTGTACAAAGCATGCATAGTGTCAGCAGAGCTCAAACTGTCTCCAGAGAGTTTTAGAGGGGGGGGCAGTTGAGATTAACAGAGACCTGGGGTTATTCAGAGTGCCATAAGAAAGGACAATTCAGGAGCTGAATTTCTTTTGGGAGTGAGTCTATTAATGGAATTCCTTTTGCTACTTAGCACATAGTTTGGTTTTGGCCCAAACATTTTATTTACATGTAAATTTTTATTTTATTATAAAAGGAAAATGTCATTGCTTAGATTAGGTCATTTTGAAATACAAATGGGTTCTACTATCCTCTGAAAACATAGATGACAACAACAACTATGTGTGTATGTGCTTGTGTGTGTGTGTGTGTGCCTAGTGACATTAGGTTTGCAGTGTCATTTTCGATCTTTTCTTCTTCCAAATTTGACAACCTGAATGCCATTGCATTTTCCTTCAATTCCTACATTTACTTGTATTTTTTGGTAATGTTCTTTAAATTATCTTTAACTTTCCCATCTTTTCTTTAGGTGAAAAAGTTCAGATTTTTACTTAATTCATTAATAAAATCTTGACTATTTCTTTTTTTTTTTTTTAGTCTGTAAAGTTTATTTTATTTTTTTTTCTTTGTTCATTCTTACTTTTTTTTTTTCTCAAATTTTTATTATCAAACTGACGTACAGAGAGGTTACAGTATCATACGTTGGGCATTGGATACATTTCTTGTACTGTTTGTTGCCTTGCCCTCATGCCCCCCTCCCTCCCCCCCTTTCCCTCCTCCCCCCTGGTGTTCAGTTCACTTACACCAAATAGTTTTGCAAGTATTGCTTTTGTAGTTATTTCTCTTTTTTTACCCTGTGTCTCTCGAATTTGGTATTCCCTTTGAATTTCCTACTTCCAATACCAGTAAACACGGTTTCCAATATACTCAGATAAGATTACAGAGATAGTGTAGGTACAAACATAGGAAGGTGATACAAAACATTATCTATAATAGAAACTACACATACACATAGGACGTTGAAAGTGGTTACAACTGTGATATATCACTTGTTTCCATAACATGGAGTTCATTTCAATTAGCATCATCTTATGTGTTTCTAAGGGTATAGCTATTGGGCCTTGTGATGCTCTGCTATGGCTTGCCTAAACCTGTACTAATTATTCCCAATAAGGGAGGCCATAGAGTCCATGTTTCTTTGGGTCTGGCTCACTTCACTTAGTATAACTTTTTCCAAGTCCTTCCATTTCCTTACAAATGGAACAATGTCATTCTTTCTGATAGAGGCATAAAATTCCATTGTGTAAATGTACCACATTTTCCTGATCCATTCATCTATGGAGGGGCATCTGGGTTGGTTCCAGCTTCTCGCTATGACAAATTGTGCTGCGATGAACATTGTTGTGCTGGTGGCATTACTGTGATTTTGTTTGTGGGCTTTTGGATAGATACCCAACAGTGGGGCTGCTGGGTTATAAGGGAGTTCTATATTGAGCCTTCTGAGGAATCTCCATACTGCTTGAAATCTTGACTATTTCTAAGGAAAAAAGATGTCACTTTTCATGATTCTTTCTGTTTAATCAATTGCCATAGACTCACATTCTTTTCCTTTATTTGCATTTTCAAGAGATAATATGATAATACTTTGTTTTCCCTATTGTTTCCAGATTGTCTTGTGTCCATTAGTTCTGTCTTTCTTTTTGTGTTGTGCCAGTCCTAGGGCTCAAACTCAGAGCATGGGTGCCATCTTTGAAATGTTTTGCTCAAGGCTTGACCTCTACCGGTTGAGCCACAACTCAACTTCTGGCTTTTTGGTGGTTAATTGGAGAGAAGAGTCTCACAGACTTTCCTGTCCAGGCTGGCTTTGAATCTTGATCTCAGCCTCCTGAGTAGCTTAGATTACAGATGTGCGCCATGAGCACTCTGCTCCATCCTTATTTTATACTTTATTGCTTTAATTAAACCCTTGTGTTTTTGTTGTTACATTATTCCATCACTAACCAGCTTATTTCTCTATTTGTTGAGGAAAAAATTTTCAAGATACAATCAAGATCTTAATGTCACATCATCCAGACAGTTTTGAGTGAATTTCTGTGCTGACCATTCATATCAATTGAAAGGAAATGGACTGGCCAGTTGCTGGTGGCTCCAATTAAGCAACCCACAAAAAAAACAGGACTGAAGATGTGGCTCAAGTGGTAGAGCACCAGCCTTGAGTGGAATAGCCAAACGACAGAGGAAAGGCCCTGAGTTCAAGACCCAGTACCAGCACGTTATTAAATAAAACTTCTATTAGAAAACAACAACAAAACACATGCTCCTTTTCATTATCCTTGTGTATCACTAATGGTGCCATAAATCATACTGCTTATGTGGGATAAAGGATGCTCCTGCTCAGGATCACAAGCCCTAAGTTCTGGCAGGGAGGGAGGGAAGGGGAGAGAGAGCGAGAGAGAGCGAGAGAGAGAGAGAGAGAGAGCTATTTAAAATCCATTTTGAGAAATGTCCTAATTTCTGAAGTTGGTATTTCCTAGTCATGCTGAAGGCCCTCTGCTCACTCACCTCTAAGGCAGGTGAGATTGGCTTATGTTTGCTATACCCCAAGGTGTTTTCTAGTTATAGTTAGAGTTTCTATGCCATTACAGATCAGAGTCCCTGATACTTTTATAATGTGCTTCATGACTCTCTAAATTCACCCTCACTCACCCACTCTCCACCTCAGGACTTTACACTCAAAGGGATTTTACTTCAAAATCATTTTTTAATGTAAGAAAGATTTCCATTCAAATCCTGTTTTACTATTTAGTGAAAAAGGAAATAGTAACAACTCTACCTCTCATCCTGTGATAGGAAGGTAGAAAAAAATGGAGGAAATCGATATCTCATTTCTTATAGACAATGTAAATATCTATATTCTATAGACAATCATAATTTTCTTTCATTTTTATAAATACCCAATTATACCTTTTTTTTAGGTTTATAAGGAGGTTTATTAGTGGGGCCAGGCATTTATTAGTGGGGGCAGTCAGGCATCCCTGATTCGTCATTTGGCCAGGTACCATCCAAGAAGTGACAGTTTGGTTGGTAAAGGTCCTCATCATTTCCATGAGAATGGTTATCAGAGCCAGTGGGTATCATAGTCTCCTCTGGCTACCTCCTGCAGCTTGGGCACTGGGAGCTGGGGTCACTGGGGCTGGGGTCTTCAGGATCCAGATCTGTGCTGGGCAGAGCATATGCCTGCTTTTTAAGAGCCCTTATTTTGTGTGTGTGTGTGTGTGTGTGTGTGTGTGTGTGTGTGTGTGTGTCTGTCTGTCTGTCTGTCTGTCTGTCTGTCTGTTTGTGTCTGCATCTGTATGCTAGTATGGACTTTGAACTCAGGGCCTTATAATTTTGCTTAGCTTTTTCCACTCAAGGCTGTAACTCTACCACCACACCTCCAATCCAGCTTTGTGCTGATTCATTGAAGATTAGACTCTCACAGACTTCCCTGCCCCCTGGCTTTGCACTGGGATCATCAGATCTCAGCCTCCCTAATAGCTAGGGTTATAGGCATGAGCCACTAATGATCAGTTTCTCTATGGAATTTGAACACTAAGAGCCAATAGCTCAAACTCAGTCTCACTTCTTCTCAACCTTGTTTCTTCCCATCTGTTTTCACTCCAGTGCTTAGAAGACATCATAGTTTGGCACTTATCTTCAAACTTTGCTCTGGAAATATCTAGAAGCACTTGTGAGCTCAGGTTTCGTCTTTGTCGCCATCTTTTTCCTTACCACATTGCTTCACATTCTGCCCTTTAGAGTTGTTGACCTTTGAGTGTTTCCGAACTTACATAATCTATTTGTTCTTCTCAGGGTAACCATGTAAAATAGAACAAATACAAATCCAGCAGAGTGGGCAGCACACAGCTATGTATTTGCCTGTTAAATCATCTATTCCCAAGAACAATGGTTCACAGAAATTCAAGACTGCATGTCCCAGTGAGGTCATCTTATCTGTGCCATGCCAAAGAAGGCTCAAGCCTAGAACATCACAGCCAAACTGCCATTCATTTCCAGCTCTGCCTTTTGATGTTTGAAAGATTGTATCTGTTGCTGGATTTTTCTTCTAAACAACCAATTGATCTGAAAGTTGGAGCATGGCTTGGTCCCCAGGCCCTTGCTGCAGTGTGCAGAGGACTCTGTCTATAATGCTTGGTTCTTCCCTGAAGAAATCTTAATCAGGAGTAATTCACCAGCACAGCTTTCATAAGGATCAGTCAAAGCTAATGCCAAGCAAATAAGCTCAAATCATTTCTGAAATCAGAAGTAGCCAATGGGGACAAGATACAGCACAAAGATGGAATGACTGGGAAATGTGCCAAATGAATAGTGTGGTTGTTCCCATACCATTTCCTAAATAATCTCCATGGCACAACAGACAGACAGCTAGAGCTTAGAAAACTGCTACATATCCCCATGTCTCCCCTAAAAACACCAGGATGTGAAGAACAACATTAGCATATTGACTCAACCTTACCAGAGGAGAAGTTGAAATTTCATGACAATGGACTTCTTTTTGATGTGTCAGCATTAGGCCTTGATTATTCAAGTATCATTAAAAGGAAAAGAAAGAAAAAGAAGGGAGAGCGGGCAGGAGGGAGGAAGAATGTGCTCATGCCCAGGTAACTCAGTAACTAACTCCACCTTACACTCATCCTAAAACAGAACAGAGGGAGAAAGAACAGCCAACTAGACCGGAAGAAGGTATATAACTGAGGAGTGAAGAGCAGATACCACAGCAAGTTTTCTTTGCATAGTTTTAGGTATTTGCTGACTGTGTCCAAATGCAGCCGATAGGACTGTGTGCCTTATCTCACTGATTATTCACAAGAGTTTGAAAGAGTGAATGACGGCCAGGTACTGGTGGCTCAGCCCTATAATCCTGGCTAGCCATGAGGCTGAGATCTGAGGATGAAAACTTCAGCAGAATAGTCCAGCACATTCTATCTCCAACTTACCAGTAGAAAAAAGGTCTAGAAGCAGAGTTGTGGCTCAAGTGGTAGAGCACCAGGCTTGAGTGCAAACACTAAGGGACAATATGAGGCCCTGAGTCCAATCCCCAATACAGTCACTCTCCCAAAAAAGGTGAATTATAGTCAGCAACATAGCAAGGAGGACATGTGATTAAAGTTTGGTATCTCTTAGGACACCTCCAGACTGTGGCTACTCCTCACACCTTTCTTCCTGTCTAGGTCCTGTCAAGGACACTGTGGTCCAGGGCTGCCTCATCCTCCCCTTGAAAGTCAGCCTTGTCCCATATCCCTCTCTCATGAAGGTCAGCCTGGCCTTCCCCCATAAAGGTCAGCCTTTTCCTCCCTGTAAAGATCAGCCTCGTCTCCCCATGGCCAGCCTCATCCCCCTATGGTCAGCCTCATCCCCCCATGGTCAGCCTTGTCCTCCCCATGAAGGTCAGCCTTGTCCTCCCATGAAGGTCAGCCTCATCTCCCCTATGACAGCCTCATTCCCCCATGGTCAGCCTCATCCCCCCATGGTCAGCCTTGTCCTCCTCGTGAAGGTCAGCTGTCCTGTCGGTGGTCCTCCCTTCCCCCCTCCCCCCGGTGAAGGTTGGCCTTGGGTCACTGACAGCCTCCTGGAGGGAGGTCCCTGGGTCACCTGTGACACACAGGGTCCAGGACAATGAGCATGCCACCCACTCCGTGACAATGCATGACAGGCTTTGCGGGTCCCTGGCCTGAGCCTGACCCCTCTTCAGAACTGACTGTGCTCAGCTCCAGTGAGCTCGGCAAAGACGGTTCTGAAGCCATCCTGCCCCTCTGCATGCCAGTGCGCTCCTCCAGTGACAGGCTTCACGCAGGGCTCCATGTGGGGCTCCACGTGGGACGTGCCTCCTCCCGACCCCAGATCCCCCAGCGGGCTCACACACACTGGGGCTTGAACTCAGGGCCTCACACTCTTGCTTGGCTCTTCTGCTCAAGGCTGGCACTCTACCACTAGAGACACACCTCCATTTCCTACTTTTTGATGGTTATTAGAGAGAAAAGGTAAGAGTTTCACAGACTGTCCTCTCCTAGCTGGCTACAAACCGCAGTCCTCAGATCTCAACCTTCCCAGTAGCTGGGATTACAGGTATGAGCCACAACACTAAAGCTAAAGAACACTTTCCTAGTCCCAGCTTCAGCCAATGTTAGCAGATTGCCCCTCCTTTAAAGAATTCTAAAGTCAGACAGTAACCAAAATAATCATTTTCCATTTTATTGTTTTTTAAGACAAGTCCCAAGTTGTTTCTGCCATTCTAGAAACATTACCAAGACTTCAGTCACTGCCCCTGGCAGGACACCCAACTGCGAAATCCTCTCCCAACCATCTTCCAGAGGCGGCCTACCTGCATCTCTCCTCAGGATATTCAGTCCAGTCAATGTTGATGTTTTCAACAACTTTCATTATAAATAAGCTTATACCTCACTCTCTAGCCACTCACTGAAATAACAATGTGCATTTTTTGTTGTTAAAATGGAAAGAACTGCCATCTGGTATCTTTTTCACTAAAGAGATTTCAATTGCTGTTTAACCTAATTGCTTTATTTCTATAGAAACCAAACTTACCACAAGCTTTTCCTTCAAGTCAAAATAGCATTCAAAGGAGACACAGCTAGGAGCAGCTCAAAGCCCAGTTTGGCAGTCTGCTTTTTCTTCTTCACACAAACACCATGCATGCACAAACTGTTCAGTGGGCGCCCACAAAGCCCAATGGCCTATGCTCTCTCCAACTTCTGCAGCAGCCTCTGCTGTGACAGGAAAGAAGAATCTCCATCAGAAGAGACGTCCCCTTCCATATTCAACTAGCCAAGAGACAAGCAGCGTTTCCTGATGGACTTCAATGGATACTTTTTCTCCCTAGACTCAGTTAACATTGAGATTTTGTTTTTGTAGTTATTTTGGGTTTGTTTGTTTTTGTGCTGGCACTGGGGCTTGAAATCAGGGCCTGGGTGCCATCCCTTAAAAAGCCTTAGCTTTGCCAGGTGCTGGTGACTGACTCACTCCTGTAGTCCTAGCTACTCAGGAGGCTGAGATCTGAGGGTTGCAGTTTGAAGCCAGCCCAGGCAGGAAGGTCAATCTCTTATCTCCATTGAACCACCTGAAAACCAGGATTGGAGCTGTGGTTCAGTGGTAGAGCATTAGCCTTGAGAAAAAAAAATCTCAGGGACACTACCTAGGCCCTGAGTTCAAGACCCATAACCAACCAAATTTTTTTTTTAAGCCTTAGCTTTTTCACTAAAGGCTGGCACCCTAACACTTGAACCACAGCTCTACTTTCAGCATTTTTTCTAGATGGTTCATTAGAGAAAAGAGTCTCAAGGACCTTCCTGTTTGGGCTGACTTTGAACCTTGATCCTGGGGTCTATGGCTCAGGATTACAGGTATGAACCACTAGCACCTGGCTCACTTTGATATTTTCTTAGAACTGACTTCTATACCAATTTCAATAGATGTCTGAAAACTTTTCTTGTTTTTTAAAGACTTCTTTTAATGAGAGGAAAAATACAGAACATTTTATTTTTTGTTTATTTTGTTATTTTTAGTATCCTCAAGGAGCTGAACAAACAGGTTTCACTTCAACATGTCAGGTTATTAACACAATGCATCTTGATCAATACCACTCCTTCCATCATCCCCTCTCCCCAACCCCACTATCCCTTCAAGTTCCCTGGTTCAATTTTCACATGTGTATATCAAATCTTACATCTTATCCTTTTATATATCAACTGACAAAGTTTGTCCATAGGAAGACAAAGAATGTTTGTTGAACGATATCTTTGTTGTTAGTGCACACTGAGATGGCTAATTATAGAGAAAGGTGTGTGTGTGTGTGTGTGTGTGTGTGTGTGTGTTTCACTTTATTTCAACATATTTATTTGCTTGTAAAAAATACAAGAGGAAGATAATTCATGAGGATCTTTTCAAGATCAGAAAATGAGCTCAGAAGGAGAGGTAAGACTGTCTGGCTTGGGGATGAACATTTCCAACCCATCTCTGCTTTCACTGTGTTGGTTCAAAGCCTGGCTCTGAACAACATATGTAGGCAAATTGGGCAAATTGCTTATCTTTGCTCTGTTTTCCCAACTGGGATAATAAAAGAACCTGCTTATTAGTGGTATGGTAAAGATTGGATGAATTCATGTGCATAAAACACCTAGAAATATTTGGCCTACAACAAATACCACACAAATAATTACTATGATTAGTTGTAGACGACCAGGAAGTAAGACTAAAACAATTTTCCTAGTATACTTACAGCTGAACTTGATTTCACCATAATTCTCTAATGTAATGTATTATTATTCTTTTTAAGACTGGACATCCTTACCCCGGAGGAGTTTGAAGCGTTTCATGTCATCCTTACAGCAGTTTCTTCAGGTAACAGAGTGTATCCTCTGTGGAAGATGAGGAAACTGAGGAATTAATTGTATAACTGACTTAATTAGGGGGGCAGAGCCAAGTGTTCAACCTATGTTGTTTGATGTTCAGCCAAAGGGTCCTTTTAACTAAAATGTTTTTGCTCTTTCAAGCTACTTCAAATCCATTTGCCCTCCGAAGGTCTGAGACCTCTGCCTTCCTGCTTTTCTATTAGTTATATTTTCCACCAATACATAGTTCCCCTTCTGGAAATCCCCTGAAAGGTGGTTTTCAAAGAGAGAGAGAAATGACAAAGGCTTGTGTGAGTGAGAGCCTCTGTGGCCGCCCTAGCAGACATGACAAGCTTTCCTTATTTCCATTTCCCTTATTTACCCACAAGAAGGCAGCCTGGCTCAGGGGACTGGAAACACAGAGCAGAGCGCAGCTTAGAAAGGGGAGATTCGAGAGGCAAAGGAGAAGAATCAGGTATTAACTGAGATATGGCAGAGTCAAGGGAAAGCTCCGTGTAATTCCTTAGAAAGGCCAAAGCAAAGGGCAACAAAACAAACACCAGGAAACAGGAAGATGAAAGAAGGGGAGTGGAAAGGGGGGAAGGTAGAGGAATTAAGAGAATATGGGGGGGGTGCAGCCAAAAATTAAATACATATTCTACAAAATGAAGAAACCCGGGGGAAAGGGTGGGGTTACCAAGGATGGCTTAAAATGATGGAAGGGGTGACGTGGACGGAGGAGCACATGTGCATAAACTGCTCTGCTGAATGGCAACTCCTCTGTGAAAGTGCTTGAGACAATAAAATTCAAAGTGAACAAAATAAAATATCTTGTAAAAGAAACACATTTTCTAAGCTTGACTTTCTGGGCTACCCCATTCCACTAGTCCCTTCAAGGGAAGCTCCATGATTTACACTCCCAGGGTTCAACTTCAACAAGTCCATGATTTCCAGAAAGTTTGTCCCCACACACACCCCCACACCCCATGCAACTCAGAGAACAGTGATAATTTTGTAAATTGTTTTCACCCACTTCACCTTTTATAAAAGGGACAGAAATCTTGTGAGAATATGTAGAAGAACGGCTTTCTTTTATTTATGTTATTATTTTATTTTATATTATTTGTTTTTACTATGTATATGTGTGTATGTGTGTGTGCACAGACACGCACGCACACTGGCCCTGGGGCTTGAACTAGGGCCTAGGTAGTGTCCCTGAGCTTTTTCATTCAAGGCTAGAGCTCTACCACTTGAGCCATACCTCAACTTCTTGCTGGTTAATTGAAAGTAAGAGTCTCATAAACTTTTCTGCCTAGGCTGGCTTCAAACTATGATCCTCAGAGTAGTTAGGATTACTGGCATGAACTACCAGTGCCCAGCTTTATTTTGTTTTATCTACTTCACTTTTATTGATTTTGCTTACTGAATATTATATATTATATATACATACATATGTTAGATATATGTATAGATAGATAGATAGATAGATAGATAGATAGATAGATAGATAGATAGATAGATAGATAGATAGGTAGATAGATAGATAGATAGATTGCTGCTGTTTGCAGAGTAGGGGTTTGTGTCTGCCCTTACTTGGGCTTCAACACAGTGCTTGGGCTCTGTCCCTTAGTTCTTTGACTCAAGACTAGTCCTCTACCACTTGAGTCGCAGTTCTACTTCCTGTTTTCTTCTGGTTAATTGGAGACTTTCCAATTCAGGCTGGCTTCAAACTGTGATCCTCAGATCTCAAAGACCTAAGTAGCTAGGATTACAAGCATGAGCCAATGGCACCTGCTTATCTATTTAGTTTTTTATTCTGTTTATTATTTATTTAAAGATGTCTTGCTTTGGATCTCAGAAAATACACAGATGAAGATTAAGAAAGGAGAGGCAGAAAATGACATGAAACTGGGGAAAATCCTTCCCACAGGTTCCATTAAGGCTTAGAGTTGAGGCTTCAATTGTGACTCATACCCTCTGAATCCATTTTACTTCAGTATGATACATAAAGAGGGTTGTTAGTAATCCAGCTCCTCAAAAACAGTACAACCAAGCTGGGTGCCTGCAGCTCACCCCTCTAATCCTAGCTACTCAGGAGGCTAACATCCGAGGATCATGGATCAAAGCCAGCCAGGGTAGAAAAGTCTATGAGACTTTTAATCTCCAATTTGGCACCAAAAAAGTCAGAAGTGGAGCTGTGGCTCACATGGTAGAGCCTTGAACAAAAATACTCTGAGACAGCAGGCCATACGTTGAAGCCCTAGGGTAGGCACAAGACAAAACAAAACAACAACAAAAAAAACACCTACCACAATACAATCAACTTCCACAGAGCTGGGAGCTGACATCACAGGAGCAGGGAGAGGAGGTCCTGTGGGCCCTGGGTTTGGTTCTAGGTCTGCACCCTGAGCTCTGTTGGAAAACAGGGGACCCTTCCGGGAGTGGGCATCTGCCCTCTGGGAATGATCTGGACTTCCTCAAACACCTCCAAGTACTCTTCAAATGTTTTGGGTTCTGTCAAGCCCAAAAATGTGCTTGACCTGCCTTCTCGTCCCTCCTGAAACCCTTGTGTGCTTCAAGGGGAAAACATGACCCATATGTTTCTGATATACTTACACTTAACTCATCAGAATATTGTTCTGTGAAAAGCACTACAGGGCTAGGAATCTTTAGTACTTTTAATGGATTTTTTAAGGTTTTAATTTTTTTTTCTTAGAAACAGGAAGTCCTATTGGGGCCAAAAGTTAGTAGAAAGAACTAGAGCTCAGAAAGGAAGGAAGGAAGGGAGGGAGGGAGGGAGGGAAGAAAAGAAGGGAGGGAGGGAGGAAGGAAGGAAAGAAAAAAGAAAGGAAGGATGGAAGGAAGGAGAAAAAAGAGAAGAGAGGAGAGGAGGAGAGAAGGGAGAGAAGAGCACTTGGCACTGGGTGTGGAGAGCCAAACACACAGCAAGCCGTTCAGAGTTCTGCAGGCAGAAGGCGTAGAAACAGAAGCAAGCCCGGGGCAGACTTACACCATGACAAAGCTGCTTCCATCCAGCACTTGAAGAGCTGTAAATCCCCTCAGGAGTAGGGCACAGTGATGCATGCCTATAATTCTAGCTACTCGGGAGGCAGAGATCTGAATGTTCCAATCTGAAGCCAGCCAAGGCAGGAAAATACATGAGACTCTGATTTCCAATTAACTCCTCCCTCCCACCCCACCCCACCCCCAAAAAAGCCAGAAATGGAGTTATGGCTCAAGTGGTAGAGCACTAGCCTTGAGGGAAAAAAAAAAAAAAAAAAAAAGAGCCCAGGCCCTCTGAGCAAGCCCCAGGACCAGCACTAAGGGAGAAAAAAAAGAAAAGAAAAAAAAATCTACTGGGCCAGTAAGCTCTGGTGATTATGTTACATAAAAGCAAACAAACTTCAAGTGCTTTTGGTAGGGACCATCAAAACCTGTCCAGGTAGATCTGAGTTTTATCCATGCCTTGGGGTAGATTTGATTATTTCAAGTGCTAGGTAAATTATAGGCTCCTCTCTGTTCCCAGGTCCTCACTTAAAAAAAAAAAATAGAAAGCAAGAGCTTGTGGCTAGAGGCGCTTAGTTACTGCAGAACCCAGAAATGAACACCAGGGCCAGGAGATTCAGTTGTAAAACCTGGGCTTACAGCTACATGGGCTGAACAAGTCTTTTTTCTTCCCAGGTCTATAATTACTGTACAGAGGGGTCCTGCCAAGGAGACTTCTCCCAGCCCTGCCCTCCCTGCTCTTGCTGAAGGCTTCATTTTCTTGCCCAGGGTCTCTAACTTCAAGCCATTAGGGACAAGTTGAGTCATCTGGCTTCTCCCAGTCCTCTGCCAGCATTGTACTTGAAGAATCTCATAAAAGCTACCTTGGTGTTACTGTCTTGACATGATTTTCCTCTAGCCACTCAGGAGTAAGTATGTCTTGTAATGGCCTAATCCCAGTACATTTTTCTTTTTTCAAGTCTGGGGGTGACTCCAGCTGGTATTCTTGAAGGCCTCCATGAAGAAGAGCCTTTGCTCTCTTTGTCAGGTGCCTTCAATATTGAATGTCAATGTAAAGAATCCTCACCCTACAAGGGGCACCAGTGGCTCACGCTGGGACCTCAGCCACTCAGGAGGCTGAGATCGGAGGATTCCCATTCAAAGCCAGTCTGGGCAGAAAAACCCAAGACTCTTTTATCTCCAATTAACCAACAGAGAAAAAAAAAAGCCAGAAGTAGAGATGTGGCTGAAATAGTAAAGCGCCAGCCCAGTCTGAAAAGGCTAAGGGACAGCACCAAGGCCCTGAGTTCAAGCCCCAGGACTGGCATACACACATAGAATCTTTACCACTGTTCTACTCCATCTTCCTGTCATGGAGAAAGCCATGGGGGTCCCAGCCAGTTGCCGGGGCAATTCCCCTGAGTTTCGGGTTCATCTCTCAGTGTCAGGTACCAAGCTCTCCAACAGCCAGGGCCTCACCCCTGCCTTTCAGCACTGCTGCCATGTCTGCTGTGGCAAGGAGCTGCTTCCTCTCCGGGTCCCACCCTCCCCTGAATGGCCATCAGGAAAAGGTGCCCAAGCACCCCATGCTCAGCAGAAGCTGTGTGCTCTCTCACTCTGAGCCAAGGGAGCAGCAATCCCTCCTGTGCCCATAATACCCTGAGGTCCCGAATTCTAAAACCTCATTCTCCAGCACCAGGGCCTTCTCTGCAGACTCACTTATGTAGGAATGTGTGTCTTAATGTAACTCTCTCTCTCTTTCTCTCTCTCACACACACACAGAGATAGACACATAATGATCACTAAATCAAGAAATCTAACCTGGTGCTGGTGCTCATGCTGTAATTCTAGCTACTCAAGGAGGCTGAGATCTGAGGATCGCAGTTCAAAACCAGCCCAGACAGACAAATCTGAGAGACTCTTAGCACCAATAACTGATAGTGGAGGTGTGGGTCAAGTGGTAGGAAACCAACCTTGAGGAGAAAAGGCAAGCAAGAATGTGAGGACCTGTGTTCAAGTCCCAGTAGAACTGGCATACACACACACACAGATTAGAGAAGCCACCAGTGGAACAGGCAGCTACACTTACGGACTGCTAAGGAAGTGGTTCCTTTCACTATCTTGGTTTTGTTCCCCACGCTTGGGGCCCAGTGACCACACATGGAAAGGAAAAGCCCAGGCTGCCTAGGACCCTAGGCTCCTTCCTGCTTGCTTGGCCCTATTCATACAATCTCCCTCTCCCTCTCCCTCTCTCTTTTTCTCTCCCTTTCTGCCTCCTGTGGGAAGGCCCTGGCAGCTCATGCAACAAGGTCTGTGCAGTCTGAAAGAAGCAAAACAAACAAACAAACACAGTCCCTAGGAACAGGGTTTTGGCCCAAGCTGTTTGTGTTCATCTTCAGTTTGCATCTCTTATTTGAAAGCAGGAAAAAAAGAAAGACAGAGAGAGAGAGAGACAGACACAGAGAGACAGAGAGAGAAAGAAAGAAAGAGAGAAAGAAAGAAAGAAAGAAAGAAAGAAAGAAAGAAAGAAAGAAAGAAAGAAAGAAAGAAAGGAAGGAAGGAAGGAAGGAAGGAAGGAAGGAAGGAAGGAAGGAAGGAAGGAAGGAAGGAAGGAAGGAAGGAAGAAAGGAAGGAAGGAAGGAAGGAAGGAAGGAAGGAAGGAAGGAAGGAAGGAAGGAAGGAAGGAAGGTAAAAAGGAAAGGAAAGAAAGAAATGACATATTTATTGTTTCCTTGCTCCCCTGTCTGCCAGGGTGGCCTGCCTGTACTGCAGACCTCACCTTGGAACAAAAGTGTCTCTGGGGTTGGGAAAATCCAGGAATTTGTGAAGCAAGAGTGCCCTCTAATGGAAATGGGAGGAAAAGACACCATATAATTTGCCAACTCTGATTCATCTTACCTGGTACTTTATAATAATCTGCCTGGCAATAAGTTCTGCTTCAGAATATAAAACTTTGGATCAGGCTCAACACTATTTTTTGTGCCAGTCTTGGGGCTTGAACTCGGGGCCTGGGTGCTGTCTCTGAGCTTTTTTTGTTCAAGGCTAGCACTCTACTACTTGAGCCACAGCTCTACTCCTGGTTTTCTGAGTTTACTAGGTATGAGTCTCATGAACTTTTCTGCCCAACTGGCCTCAAATTGCGATCTTCAAATCTTGATCTCTTGAGGAGCTAGGGTTACAGGTGTGGGCAACTATGCCCAGCTATGTGATTTTTTTAATTATTATTTTAATTTATAATTTTATTGTTATTACTAAGGTGTTGAACAGAGAGGTTACCATTCCATAAGTCAGGTAATGAGTACAGTTCTTTCTAGATGATGTGTGAAGTCTTTATTTAAATCCTGTCCCCTTTTTGTCACCCTCCTAAAAGAGAAAGAATTCCTTTTCTTTGTTGTTTTGTTTTGCTTGCGCTTCATTTCTTTCGACTTTCAAGATGGAGTATGCAACAACTTTCGTTCTCATTTTTATTTTCATCTGGAAAGTTACTATTTTCTTTCCTAAAGGCATGTGGTCGCCATTTAGTCAATTTCACTTGGCACAGTCCACTGCCTAAGCCCTCTTCATGATGTCATGTTTAACAGCTGAGCCCAAGCAGAGCCATGCTGGGTGGCACAGACTCTGTTCAGACTCACTGACTAGTGACTCAGTGACTTAGGAAAAAAACCACACAGTGGCTTTTTTCCAGAAACATTGATGATTGGCCCAAATTGAAGCTAGGACAAGACTGAGTTCTCCTGCTAAGTCAATTAAGTAAGTAATAACGAGTGGTTCAGGGGTGTGCTCGGGGCCTTCAGCAGCTCTGGGGGGAGAGGGCTTTTTGCCTCATTTCTTAGCCATTATGATGGTTTCTTCAGCAGACCAGATCAGGCTAAGGGAGGACTTAATTCTACACAAAGCGAGACAGGGCCACGAGGAAGACCGCACCATGGGCTTCCAGTGGTGGAGGTGACACAGGCCGCAGACATGGGGGCTGGCAGGTGCTGGAACCTGACAGACACAGATGCTAATTTCCCTCCTGTTAGGGCAGGAAATGGCTTGCTAGTCAGGCCTACAGGTTGCTAGGTATATAATTGAATTCAATCTGGACTAATCAATCTGGAGCTTAGAGGAGAGTCTATTCAACTCTCAGCTTCTATTCTTGACTTTGATGATTGGCAATATTAAACTACTAGTCCAGGGACAAGATTTTGAATGTGACTGGTGCTGGGGCTCGAAATCAGGGCCCGAGTCTTGCTCAACTTTCTTACTCAAGTCTAGTATTCTACCACTCAAGCTAAACCTCCACTTTCAGCTTTTTATTTTGGAGATAAAAGTCACTTGGATTTGTCTGCCCAGGCTGACTTCAAAATTTGATTTTCAGATCTCAGCCTCCTGACTACCTAGGATTCCAGGAGTGAGCCCAGTGCCCCAGGGGACAGGTTTTTTGTTTTGTTTTGTTTTGTTTTGCTTTTTAGCTCCTGCTATCTAATCTAGCAGGACTCACATACCTCCCAAAGTCTACAAGTATTTAAAGACACTTATTGTCTATAGATTTTGAATTCATGGATCCAAGCAACTGTCAATCAAAAATAATTTTAAAAGAATTGTGTCTAAACAGTTATACATATTTTTTCTTTACCATTATTTCCTGAATAGTACAATATGGCAATTGTTTATACTGTGTTTGCACTGTACTAAGTATTATAAATGATTTAGAGGTGAATTAAAGTATAGAGGAAGATGTATGTAGGTAATAAGACTATTATGCATTTTTTATCAAGGGCTGGAGCCACCAATAGGATCTGGCAGACAGAAAATCCTGGAGCCCCTCAACCACAGATTTGGAAAGACAACTAGATATTATCAACAGGTCTTAGCTATGTACACATAATTAGCTATGCACTGTGGCTTACATCTATAATACTATCTGTTCAGGAGGCTGAGATGTGAGGATCCCATTTCTAAATCAGTCCAGGCATACAAATCCAGGAGTCCCTCATGTCCAACTAACCAATAAAAAGTCAGAAGCAGAGATAGGATTCAAGGGGTACAGCACCAGCCTTGAGTGTGAGGACTTGAGTCCAAGCCCTTGTAAAAGCATGTATATGTGTGTGTACATATATGTATGCATATGTTTGTACATAATATATTTTGTGAAATATATGTTGCATATATAGCATATGTATACACATACATGTGTGAAAAAAAGAATTATTATCATTAAATATTCAGCAAACCTAAGTCAGTCCTTGTCATTCCATGCTTCTACAGTAAAAACATGGCAACTTCTAGGAGTGTTGAATGGGTAATATCACCAAGAAAATGCTAAGCGAATAGACTACTTGTATTTGAGTACGCAAAGATATGATTTACATCAGATCTTTGATCTTGAAAACAGAGTGTAATCCCAGCTACTGTGGAGGCTGAGATCCAAAGGACCATGG
Source organism: Perognathus longimembris pacificus (assembly GCF_023159225.1). Lineage (NCBI taxonomy): Eukaryota > Metazoa > Chordata > Mammalia > Rodentia > Heteromyidae > Perognathus > Perognathus longimembris. The sequence continues at coordinate 65,831,730 of NC_063161.1, forward strand.
TTCACAGCAGCCTGAGAAGAGTCTGTGATACTCCATCTCCAGAACAACCAGCCAAAAGCTGGTCCAGAGACATGACTCAGTTGTGAGCAAGAAAGCTGAGCAAGAACATAAGGCCCTGAGTGCAAACCCTCAGTACTAGCATACAAAAAAAAAAATAGACAGTATGGATGGAGTATTCAACATTTTACCATTCTCCATTTGCATCTCTTCTCAGAGAGAAGCTTATCAGTTTTTGTTGTTTTGTTTATTTGTTTGTTTTCCAGATAAGTTACCTTCTCCTGATTTCTCTGACAGAACTCAATTTCCTATAGAAGTTTGCTGTAGAGTTGGAAGGGCTTCACTTTTAAATGTTTTAATGTTATGTTTATACTATCCTCCCATGGTCACATGTCACATAGGGTGGCTGAGTTTCCTTGTAATAATTCCATTCATGGATGCCGGTGTGCTTGAAACACATCCACCTTCTCCACTTTTTTTTATTCCTTCTGTTCTCCTCACTGTTTTTCAAGCAGTGGTGATGGGCATCATTATGTTTCTCCCTATTTATCTATGTGTGATGTCTTTGATCATCTTATCCCTAAGTGTCCTCCTTCCTCCCCCCTGCTTATCTAACACCAACCCCATCTTCACAAGCCCTGCCAGTGATTCACTGTGTGGTGCGTATGGCTGTGTGAGTGTGTGTGTGTGTGTGTGTGTGTGTGTGTGTGTGTGTGTGTGTATGCATGCATGCATGCAGCCAGTACTTCGGCTTCAACTTAGGGTATCTTGCTCTTGCTTGGCTTTTTTTTTTTTCTCAAGGCTGACACTCTACCACTTGAGCCACATCTCCACTTTTGGCTTTTTGCTGCTAAATTGAAGATAAGAGTCTCACAGACTTTTCTGCCCAGCTGGCTTTGAACTGTGACCCTCATATCTCAGCCTTCTGGTCAACTAGGATTCCAGGAGTGTGCCCTGGTGCCTCACTGGTCATTCTTTCTATACATTATGGAGGACTCTGGGTCTTTGCCCCCAAATCCCTTTGTGGGGAGATATAAAATTCTGTCCCACTGGCATAGTCAATATTTTGCTCTGTGTTTTGAACTGTAAGTGCACCCATCTGTGTGACACATTAACCATCAGGGCAACAATAGCTTATTGAGAACCTGTTTGGACTGAGCTTAAGCCGCAGCCTCCTTGGTCTCCCCTGTGTGTCTTCCCCACATTAAAAGAGCGCAAATGCTTAGAACCAAGTTGCCCACTGTGAAGAGAACTTGAAGGTCCAGCAAGGGAAGAAGCAAGTGCTTTACTGAGGGAGCCAAGTCCAAGACACCAGGCAGTAGGGAGCTGAGACGTCATGTGGTAACACACTGCAGGTCCTAGTGCAGGCAAAGGAGTGTGTGCTGTGCATCCTCAGGCACACCCACAAAGCCAAGTGGGGGCCCCTGGCCCAGGATCCACAAAGAACCACATGGCCAGATCCTTATGTGACCTTCACCCAAAGCACACTCCGTGTGTTCTAGCTAAATGTATTCATCCTAAGAGGGACTAAGGCCTCACAGTCATCAAACTTCAAAGAGAGCAACAGAAAAAGGAGAAGGAAGGAAGGAATCTACTTACCTGCATGTTGTCCCACTGGAGAAGTGCACTCTGGGGAGTTTTCAGGCCTATAAAAGAAGCAGCTTGGGCGTCAAGTTCAGCTGAGATTTGGTCTGTCTGCATGATGACCTTCAGTGGAAGCAAACTGGATGAACTTGACCTGTGCTGAGGAGTCTCAACCATGAGCCACAGAAAGTGTTTGTTTTCAGTGGCTAAACTTTGGAGTCATTTGTGATGCCAGCATAGTATTCAGACAACCTGGGAAGGTGTTCACTGATCATCTCCATTTTCCAGATGAGCGTGCCTTACCAGTGACTTTCCAGATTGTGCTACAGAATCCAGCTGTAAGGAAAGACAGCCTGTGGAGATTAGGTATAGCAGGGTGGATGTGACAGCCTGTGGAGATTAGATATAACAGGGTGGATGTGACAGTCTTTGGAGATTAGGAATAGCAGGGTGGACATGACAGCCTGTGGAGATTAGGCATGGCAGCTGGACGTGACAGCCTGTGGAGATTAGGAATAGTGGGGTGGATGTGACCGCCTGTGGAGACTAGGAATAGTGGGGTGGATGTTCAAAGGGAATGAGGAAGCTGACCAGGGAAGTCTTCATCTAGGTAGGTGGTATCCTTTGCTACCTGTGAATCCAAGCAATAAGAAGAATTTGGTTTTGAAGAGACATAAACAAAGAAGCAGAGATGAAACTGAAAATGATTTTTATTACAGTCACATCTTTAAGAAACTAAAAGTTAGCTCCTAGAATTCCCACTGCTTTCTCAACACTCATTACTGTCATCTAAAGTTAAGCTACCCATTAGCCAGCCGAATATTTACAGCAGAAAAAGCAATAAACCTTTAGTTTTTATTCTGCCATTTTATTTGTTTAGTTGTTTCTGTGAGGATACTTGGGGTTTGCTCTTTTCTTTTCTTTTGTGCTGATATTGAGGCTCAAACTCAGAACTTGGGCACTCTCTCTTACTTGTATTTTTTTCTCAAAGCTGGTGCTTTACCACTTGAGCCACATCTCTACTTTCAGGTTTCTTTGGTGGTTAATTGGAGATATGAGTCACAAACTTTCCTTCCCAGGCTGGCTTTAAACCTCCATCCTCAGATCTCAGCTTCCTGAGTAGCTAGGATTACAGGCCTGAGCCACTGGTGCCTACATTGACTGAAATTTTAAATTAAAAAAAATAGAATGATGCACAAATTCAGTTCACATCATATTTGACACATCTGAAGAATCTATACCACTCAGTCCATTTTATTTTTTATGTTTTTAAAGGAAGAGCAAACTGATTCATAGTAGATGGTGCTAAAAGGAAAGATGAGAGAATCTGGTTCATTTGGGTAGAAAAACAATTGCACTGATGTTTGAAATACTATTGCAATGGAATAGTGGCTTTTTGTTTTTGTGTTGGTCCTGGGGCTTGAATGCAAGGCCTGGGCACTGTCCCTCTGTTTTTTCTCAAGGCAAGTGTTCTACCACTTGAGCAACAGCTCCACTTCTGGCTTTTTGGGGGGGGAGGGTGGTTAATTGGAGATAACAGTCTCATGAACTTTCCGGCCAGGGCTAGTTATGGACCACAATCCTCAGATCTCAGCCTCCTGTGTAGCTAGATTACAGGTATGAGCCATTAGCTCCCAGCTTAGTATCATTATCTCTGTTTTCTATGTACCTACTAAACTTTCCTGAAATATCCTATAAAGTAGTGATGGTTATCTTCCACTTGAAAAAGTAAATAAATCAAAATAATTTTAAAAATTTTTAAACTATATTAGAAATCAAACTTCAGATTATAGGTCAGCTGGGAACTGGTGGCTCACATCTGTCATCCTAGCTACTCAGGAGGCTGAGATCTGAGGATCATGGTTCCAAGCCAGACCAGGGCAGGAAAGTCTGTGAGACTCTTACGCCTAATTAATCACCAAAAAGCTGGAAGTGGCACTGTGGCAAAAGAAGCTCAAGGCCAGCACCCAGGCTCTGAGTTCAAGTCCCAAGACTGGCATTCACACACATACACACACACACAACCCCTTAAGATTCTCCCTCATACAGTCAGCCAAGTCCTTGGTGCTACATGCATTGAAAGAAGCTACCAGAAGCTGGGGACAATGTACCTGAAGGAAGCAGGACTGTCATTCACAGCTAGTTCACTGGGAAAGTGCTCATCCCCACAGCATGGAAACCAAACTCATAAGTGAAGGGTATCAGCTAAAGTACAAAGGAAAATAGTGCTATAGATGAAAAGTTTAAATGGAAGCCTTGAACAAATGACGTTTTCATATTATGTTAACTGAATTCCAGATTAATTAATTAAATGTATTCCTATACACACCCTTACCTATGAATGTCCATAGTGATTTGATTTACAGCATTCAAAACTAGAAATAATCCAGATTTAATCAACAGATGAAGAGATAAATTATGATTACAGTAATAGTAGTAGTAACTGGCAATAAAAATAAATGTCTAATTCTTATTTCAACAATACACATGCATGCAAACTCAAATAATTATTTTTTGTGAAGCAATAAGGTGGGAGAAAGTGTGAGTTGAGAGATTTTCATGTCTTGTTTGTTATTTGTTTATTTTGTATGCCAGTACTGGGACTTGAAGTCAGGGCCTCAACCTCTCCCTTAGCTTTTTCCCTCAAGGCTGGTTCTCTATCACTTGAGCCACACCTCCACTTCCAGCTTGCTGGTTAATTTGAGTAGAGTATCTCAGATTTTATGCTTGAGCTAGCTTGAAAATACAATCCTCAGATCTCAGCCTCCTGAGTAGCTAAGATTACAAACATGAGCCACCAGCACCAAGCAGTAACAGCTTGAGAGGACATGAAAGATGCTTCCTTTATGATTGCAATTTCACAGTCTTATGCATATTTTCAAATTGAATTCTACCATATAAAACACCTACAGTTCAGGGCTGGGATATAGCTCAGTGGCAAAGCACTTGCCCAGCAAGTGCAACATCCTGAGTTTGATCCCCATACCAAAAAAGAGAAGAAAAGAAACACACACACACACACACACACACACACACACACACACACCTACAGTGCCTACTTCCCAACCCACCTATGTTGATTTAATGACTCTCAAATTCCTCAAAATATTTTAATACATCATTCTTCCTTTTAAACAAAACATTCTATGCCTCTCTGTATTTATCCTTTCTCCAGGACCCTGATCATATCTTTGTCTTCATAACCTTGGTCCATTTTTCTACCCAGACTCAAATTTGTCAACTTGGGCTGGCTTTGATCAGTGATCCTCATATCTCAAGCCTCCTGAGTAGCTAAGATTGAAAGTGGGAGCCACCAGCACACCTGGCAGGATCACATGTGTGTGTATGTGCATGCATGTGTGTGTGTGCCTCTCCTGGGGCTTGAACTCAGCCTGGGCCGAGTCCCTGAGCTTCTTTTGCTCAAGGTCAGTATTCTACCACTTGAGCCACAGCTCTATTTCTGGCTTTATCTTGTTTTTAGTAGTTAATTGAAAATAAAAGTCTCACAGACTTTCCTGCCTGGGCTTGCTTTGAACCATGACAGAATCACATTTTTCTTGGTCTGTATTTCTTTTTTTTTTTTTTTTTGTTTTTTTTTTTTTTGGCCAGTCCTGGGGCTTGAACTCTGGGCCTGAGCACTGTCCCTGGCTTCTTTTTGCTCAAGGCTAGCACTCTGCCACTTGAGCCACAGCGCCACTTCTGGCCATTTTCTGTATATGTGGTGCTGGGGAATCGAACCAAGGCCTCATATATATGAGGCAGGCACTCTTGCCACTAGGCCATATCCCCAGCCCCTGGTCTGTATTTCTTATGGGAGCTATCAAAATGCTTTTCATAAAGAAGAGGGGCTCAATATCATTGAATTCTACATTATCTTGCAAGGATTATGTCTTATAAGTGATTATTGTACAAGTATTTGAATAATTCTGAAAATGTTCTCATAATAGCAAAATTTTTTCTGCTCAGACACCTATTCAAAATAAACTTCTTTAACTGAGTTGTTTACATGGGACAACAAGATGGTGAAGACAGAACACTGAACCAAAGACACTATGTGCATATTAAGTCATTCCATTTATGACAAGGTTAAGGAGAGGTAAAATTAACCTATGACCAATATGTCAGTGTGGTTATATTGACTGTTATTGACTTGGTGAGCTGATGTGCTGCTGTGTCTGGGTTGCTGGAATTGTCTATCTGTTTAAGCCATAAGTACATTTTTTTCTTGGTTACAGCTTTCCTGTATAATTATCCAAATAAGAACTACATGCATAATTAGTTATCTTCTAATTCCAGGAAGTCTCTTGCTCCACCACTGAGTTTATAGTTTGATGTTGAAGTAATGTGATTGTTTGTATTGTGATTTTTTTACACAGTCTAGATTTTGCTAATTACATACGTTTTGCATTCCATGTAAATTGATAGATCTGAATCATCAGTCAGATATAGACAGGTTCAATATCTTTATATCTTGTGTGCATATACCAGTACAAAGGCTTGAACTCAAGACCTACACACAACCCCTGACTTTTTACTCTGGGCTGGTGCTCTGCCACATGAGCCACTCCACTTATAGCTTTGTGCTGGTTAATTGGAGTTAAGAGTCTTGTGGACTTTCCTGCTTGGGCTGGCTTCAAACCATGATTCTTAGATCTCAACCTCCTGAGATTACAGCTAAGATTACAGGCATGAGCCATTGGTGCCAATATCTTTTTTTTTTTTTTTTTTTTTTTTGGCCAGTCCTGGGCCTTGGACTCAGGGCTTGAGCACTGTCCCTGGCTTCTTCCCGCTCAAGGCTAGCACTCTGCCACTTGAGCCACAGCGCCGCTTCTGGCCGTTTTGTGTATATGTGGTGCTGGGGAATCGAACCTAGGGCCTCGGGTATCCGAGGCAGGCACTCTGGCCACTAGGCTATATCCCCAGCCCTGTGCCAATATCTTTGAAGATAGGAGATGTAGTCATCCTTCAGAAGTTCCATTATTCCTGTTTTTTTTTTTTATATCAGTAGATACTGATGATCAGTGATTAGTTTTCATTAATCACTGGGGTCTACCAAATGACACTTTAATCCTAATGTCCTTGCTTTGTTCAATTTCAAGTTTTGTTGTTTTTTTTAAGTTTATTGTAAAGGTGATGTATAGAGGAGTTACAGTTACATAAGTAAAGCTATAAGTACATTTCTCCTTGAACACTGTTATTCCCACCTTCATTTTCTCCCATCTTATTTCTTGAATGTATTGGTGAGTATTCTGGTCTGTTTTCCAGTGATATTGTAATAAGCTAAAAAGGTCTTAGAGCAAAGGGGAAGAAACTGGAGAGGCTTGGCCAGATTCAATATAACAGATTAGCCAACATTTACTGAACAGTTAACTTTTTATTCGTGTAGTTAAGGAAAAATACATAAGTCAGACACTAGTTGCTCATGCCTATAACCCTAGCTACTCAGGAGGCTGAGATCCAAGGATAGCACTTTCAAGCCAGCCAGACAAGAAAAATCTGTGAGACTCTTATCTCCGATAAACTATTCAGAAAAAGTGGAAAGTGGAGCTATGGCTCGAATGGTAGAGCACTAGCCTTGAGCCAAAGAAGCTCAAGCTGAGTTCAAGCCCCAGGACTGGCACACACATACATATAAACACACACACACGTGGCACCAATACACAATGAAATTTTACACAATAATTAGAAAGAATAATATTGTGTCATTTGCAGGCAAATGGATGGAACTACAACAAATCATGTGTTAAATGTGGTAATCCAAGCTTAGAGAGACAAATGGCACATGTTTTCTCTCATGCAGAAGCGAGACCTAAACTACATAAGGACATGATAAATTAAACAGGATTCTAGGCATTCACACACAGTGAGATCAAAAGAGGATGCTCTTAGGGGAGGATCACAAAGGCACAATGCCTGAAATCACCTAAAATAATATTTGTTGAAATGAATTCCAGGAAATGGAAATGACAGATTTTTTTTGATGAATAAAACATATAGCAAGCAAGGTGCTATAATCCTAGCTACTCAGTAGGCTGAGATGTGAGAATCATGGTTCAGAGCTGGCCAGACAGACAAACCCAGGAGACTCTTATCTCTAATTAACCAGCAAAAAAAAGCCTGAAGTAGAGCTGTGGCTCAAGCTATAGAATGACAGCCATGAGTAAGAACATGAGACCTTGTGTTCATGTCCCAGTACTAGCACACAAAAAATAATATATATATATATATGTATATATATAGCATTAACAATTTGCCAGGCATTGTTTTAACATTAAGTTAATTTTAATTTATTTAGTTTTATAGTGGCATTAGGGAGGCATTATTTAAAGATTATTAATTATTTTTGTTGTTGTTATCTCTTGAGAGCTGACTCACTCTCTTGAGAAAACTTTGTCTTGGGTGGTACTGCTGTTTTGAACCACAGACTTTATGCTTTCTGGACAAGTGCTCTACCATTTGAACTACAGCCCAGTCATTTTTACTTACTTTAGTTCTTTTTCAGGTAGGGTCTCCCACTTTGGTCTGAGGTGTGCCTTGGACTATAATCTTCCCCTTCTACCTTCTCTGTAGGTGAGATTATAGACACATGCACCATGCTGGTAAACTTTCTCCTTTACCCAGTTAAGCTTGAACCAGAATCCTGCTATTTCTTCTTCTCACATAGCTGGGATTACAGGTGTCAGCTACCTCATCCTGCACCCCTTGAGAAAACTTGAATCTTTTTTGTGAGGGTAGAACCCTCATACCCTAAAACCTCTCCTTACTCTCCACCTCCCAACATCACACCCCAATCAGCATCCCTTGAGAAGTCTTTAACCCATTCCTGAGGGCAGAATCTTCATGCCCAAACAACTCTCTTTAGGCTCCACCTGCTAACACCGCACTAGGAATTAAGGTCCATACACACACAAAGCTCTTGCAGGCCCCATCCAAACCATACCATGTCTTTATGTGGGGCCTTTAAAGCTTCTTTAGGCATCTCTGCTGAAGTCTCTAAATTTAGGACAAAAAAGAAGAGAAACTCGAAGACATTTTTCTTTTCTCTCAATCAGCATACAGCTATCTTCTACTTCTGTCTCTCCAGTGCCCTCCCTGTCCCTTGATAGCTCTGAGACCACAGAACTGCAGGTTTTATTCCAATGTCCCCCAGAAGAGGACTGTGGCGCCTGTATTTGTGAGGTCCACTGATCCTCCACTGGGGTCCACGCTTCCTTCTGTTCATCTAATGAAAACTGGTTTTTGGAAAAGCCATCTGCTTTGGCCAGGTGGCGTGGCCCTAGTTAATTGCATGTTAGCTACATACACCCTTTTTCCTGCTGCACCTTAATGAAGACACCTGTTAGAAGCTCCTTGAATTTGAGTTACACCTTGTTAATTATGCAACATCCTTTTGCAGATTGTGGACCCGAGCTCAGCCAATGGGAGCGGAGGGGCCTGAGCTCAGCCAATGGGGGCAGAGGAGCCTGAGCCCAGCCTGGGCAGAGGGGTGGGGCCTGCTGGACTATGGATGAAAATGGGTAGCCTGCCTGCTCTATGCTTGCTTGCCAAATTGTTGGCAGATGGTGCACCCTTCTGCAGAAGTAACTTTAACCTTACCCAGTCCCTTTCAAGTTGGTGTCCTTATTCCTTTGTGACACCCCAACCTCCCTAGCTATCTCTAACAATGAGGAGAACGGGATTGAAGGGCGTTGGTGCTGTCTTCAGTGTTACTCATTGGTTGTGCCATTGCAGTAGTGACCTCAGGTCACCAGGCTGGCCTTCGGCTTGGTCACTCTGACTCGTGTTGTCTGACCCTTCCATAGCTCGCTGGCTTTGGACACATCCCCTGGGCAGGGAGGGTGCATGCGCACACATACGCGCGTGCTAGAGCTGATTTGTTGGAGAAAACCTTTTGTGCCGCTACTGAAGGTGTCCTGTCTTCAGGGCACCTTGGAGCACAGGATGGGGAAAAAGAATCATGTATTCCCAGTGCCGTTCTGAGCTGTCACATCCTGAGCACGGGGCCTCCGCCTCGCCGGGGCCCCACACACCCACAGACACCGAAGGCGTGCTGTGCACTTGTGCGGCGTGTGTGATTGTGTGATGTTTGTGCATGGGTGTATACCTCTGTATGTATTGTGCATGTATGCGTGAACATGTGTCTCTTATGTGTGTTTGTATATGTGGGTATATGTGTAAATTATGTATGTGTGTAAATTGTGTGTATGTGTGGATATGCATATCTATGTGTGTACTATTATGTGTTTGCATATGTACACATATAGAGTGTATGCACATGCACACACGTTATAGTGTGTGTGTGTGTGTGTGTGTGTGTGTGTGTGTGTCTTCTGGTACTGGGGCTTGAACTCAGGGCCTAGCTGCTATCTCCGAGCTTTTTCACTCAAGATTGGCTCCATCCACCTGAGCCACACCTCCACTTCTGGCTTCTTGCTGGCTCATTGGAGAGGAGTCTGGGGTGTGGCTGCCTGGCAGGCCCAGGCAAAGCCTGAGCGGCTCTGTGTCCTCCCATCCTCTCACAGCCTTCCAGGGGGAGGAGCAGCCGGTGACCCCGCCAGGCGGCAGGAACTCTGGCCAAGGCCCGTACCCCCGGGAGGAGAACAGGTTTTGTATCCACCAAGGAGCCGAAATTGTCCAGAGATGATCAAAGCCGAGACAGTCTGAAGATGAGAAGAAATGCCAATCTCTCTCCAGATCTGCCAGCTGCCCATTCCCCAAAGGCCTAATCATCTTAAACCTTACACTGAAGGGCTATTTACTAAACCCAGACTTATTTCTACCTCCGTAAACACACACAATTATCCAGAGGTACTTCGCATCCAGAAGTACTTGTTAAAACTGATGTCCTGTGCAGATATTAATGTAGTGTGAACTATTGGAGGCCATATACTCAAAGACTAGTAATACGTGTGTTTAAATTGTCAGTCCAAGACAGCTCCTACGTGAAGATGGTTATATAATGGAGATCTGTCTATACGTATAAATCTGAAAATATATATACATATATATCTTCTGCATATATATGCAGAGAAAGAGAAGAGAGAGATGGAGACATATACACATGCACACATCTGAAGATAAACATACACATTATCTGATTATATATATAGTGATATACTAGAGATATATTAATATATAGGGCAACATATTAAACATATATTAGCATAAACTGATATACATTGGCTTACTCATAATTTTTGTAAGTTTCTTTTAATTTAATTTTTTTATTATCTTGAAACGGTCTTAGGTCTTGAACTCAGGGTCTTGGTGCTTTCCCCGATGTTTTTGCCCAAGGCTAGAGCTCTTCCACTTGAGCTATAGATCCACTATGGTTTGGGGGTAGTTAATTGGAGATAATAAGAATATCACAAATTTGGGGTTGGGCTGGCTTTGAATTGCAACCCACCAATTTCAGCCTCCTGAGTAGCTAGGATTACAGTCATTGGTGTCAAGTTACATTAACGTTTTAAGAATAAGGTATTAAAAATATGCAAGGGCTGGGAATGTGGCTTAGTGGTAGAGTGCTTGCCTCATATACATGAAGTCCTGGGTTCAATTCCTAAGTACCAGATACACAGAAAAAGCCAGAAGTAGGAACTGTTGCTCAAATGGTAGAGTGCTAGCCTTGAGCAAAAAGAAGCCAGAGACAGTGCTCAGCCCTGAGTCCGAGCCCTAGGATATGCAAAAGGAAGCTGGGTAGAAGTGGCTCCTGCCTATAATCCTAGCTACATCAGAAGGCTGAGAGCTGAGTATCACGCTTGTAAACCAGCCAAACAGACAAATTTGTGACCTTCTTATCTCCAATTAACCAGCAAAGACCTGGAAGTGATGGTGTGGATCAAGTGGCAGAGCACCAGCCTTGAGTGGAAAAAGCCAAGCAAGAGCATGAGATCCTATATTCATGCTTCACTGACACAAAAATTTAAAAATATCTTATATCTATAGCAATATTGGCCTGCTCAACTCAAGTGGGTAGAATGTGTGGTCTGGTGAAGATATAGTTTAGATAGGTACCCCCAGAGTTTGCATTTTGGAGGCAAGTTTTCAGTGTGTCCATATTGGGAGTGAGGGATAAGGCCTAGAAAGAGGCTACTGGTGTGTTAAGGGATCTCCTCAGAAAAATGAAGAGTGGCCCTCAAGGGGTCTCAGTTCTGAAAAAAAGGGTAGAGAAAGAGAGGACAAGATGGGCCCTGCCTGCACCCAGGCATCCTTTCTCCTTGTGCAATTCCACCCACGGCTGAGGCCTCACCTCAGGCATCCTTTCTCTTTGTGCAATTCCACCCATGACAGAGGCCTCACCTCAGGCTCTGTGTCTGCTTGTGCAATTCATCCACAATGGAAGACTCACCTCAGGCTGCGTATCTGCTTGTGCAATTCACCCACAATGGAGGAATCACCTCAGGCTGTGTATCTGCTTGTGCAATTCACCCACAACAGAAGCCTAACTCAGGCTCAGTATCTGCTTGTGCAATTCCACCCACAATGGAGGACTCACCTCAGGCTCCATATCTCCTTGTGCAGTTCAACCCACAACCAAGGACTCACCTCAGGCTTCCTATCTCCTTGTGCAGTTTCACCCATGACAGAGGCCTCACCTCAGGCTCCGTATCTGCTTGTGCAATTCCACCCACAATGGAGGACTCACCTCAGCCACCAGGGATAATGCCATGCCTAACTTGTAAAACACTGTGTTAAACAAACCTTTTCTTTATATAGATAATATATTATACATATTTATTGTATGTAAATATTAGATGTGCCTATGTGTTATGTATGTTATATGTTCATACACATATGTATTCTATATAATATATAACATATCTATTATATGATATATAATTTATATAGTTATAGATATATCGTGTATGTTGTATACTATATATGACACATATATAACATGTGTTATATATTATACAACATGTATACATGTATATAACATGTGTTGTATATGTTATTTATAATAATATGTAATATATTGTTTAATAATTTAACATACATAATATATTACCTTATAACTATTACCTATAGCTATATATAATGTATTATATATAACTGTATAATTATATATAATGATGACATAGTAATGTAACTATATATAATATATAAATTACATATATACAACATACATACATATATACAACCCAGCCTTGGTATAGTTGTGGAAAATGGAGTGAGACAATGTGAAAGAGGCAGTTTCCTCACAGAACAATCAGAGACCATTACCATAAAGGAAAAACATAAAACATATATGCCTCCAATGGTTGTGCACTATACCACACAATTTGTGAGTAAAGCGCTTAGACCCAGCTCACGCCTGTAATCCTAGCTACTCACTCGTGAGGCTGTGATGGGAGGATTCTAGTTCATGGCCAGTCCAGGAAGAGAGAACTGAGAAACTCTTATTTTCAGTTAACCAGCAAAGTACCACAAGTGGAGCTATGGTTCAAGTGGTGGGGTGCCAGCCCAAAGCAAAAATATCCAAGTGAGAGTGTGGGGCCCTGAGTTCAAGCTCCAGTACTATTAGTACACACACACACACACACACACACACACACACACACATGCTAGCAAGTGACAATTTAGGTCCAAGAAAATAAATATATCAAAAGAAAAAATATAAAATGTTAAATTCTTAAGGCAAAATTTGGAGTAAAGGGTCTACATCCATCACCTATTGTTTAAAATTCCTCCATCATTTGTTTTGTATTAGCTAATATTTATTAGTCATCTTAATATGCCGGACTCAAACTTTGCCAAGAATAGAGATTAAGGCAGTAAATTTTCTAAACAAGATTCTTATCCCAAAGGAATATATAAGTGAGTATGAAAGACAGATGATAAACCAATAAACAGGAGTGTCTGTATGATCTAAAATCAAGTCATGATGAATTTCCTGGCACAACAAAAAGCAGAGTATGTGACTAGAGAGGAGAGGGAGTGATCTGTCTCCAAAGGCAGAGGGAGAAAGAGGGATGGGGGTGCACTGAAGGGAAATGGGGCTGCACTAGGTGGCACACACCTGCAGTCCTAGCTACACAGAAGGCTGAGATCTGAGGACTGTGGTTCAAAACTAGCATGGGCAGGAAAGCCAGTGAGACTCTTGTGTTTAGTAAGGCAGAAGTAGAGTTGTGACTCAAGTGATAAAGCAACAGCTTTGAGGGGGGACAAGGGTTAGGGGAGCACTCTGGCTCAGAGAAGGAGGAAGGAGGAGAAGGAAGAAGGAGATGAAGGACAGGAGGAGGAGGAGGAAGAGGAGGAAGAAAAGAAGGAGGAGGAGGAGGTGGAGGAGGAGGAGGAGAAGAAGATTAGGTGGATGATAAAAAGCAAAAGCCTCCAGGTAGGAAAATACTTACAGATTTTTGAAAGTGCAACAAGAGAACGCATGATAAAACAAGCATAAATACATGATAAAACAAGAAAATACACGTCAGATGATCTTGGAAAAACAGACCCATCTCTACTAATCATAGTGTCCTCTTTTTTATTTTATTTTATTTTATTTTATTTTATTTTATTTTATTTTATTTTTCTGCCAGTACTGGGACTAGAACTCAGGGCCTGGTACTGTGCCTTATCTTTTGCATTCAAGACTAGCACTCTACCACTTGAGCCACAGCTCCACTTCCAGCATTTTTGCAGACTTTTCTGCCTGGGCTGGTTTTGAATAGAGGCCCTGAGTTCAAGCCCCAGGACTGGCAAAAAAAAAAAAAAAGAAAGAAAGAAAGAAAAGAAAAGAACCGGGGCTGGGGATATGGCCTAGTGGCAAGAGTGCTTGCCTCGTGTACATGAGGCCCTGGGTTCAATTCCCCAGCACCACATATACAGAAAATGGCCAGAGGGGGCGCTGTGGCTCAAGTGGCAGAGTGCTAGCCTTGAGCAAAAAAGAAGCCAGGGACAGTGCTCAGGCCCAGAGTCCAAGGCCCAGTACTGGCCAAAAAAAAAAAAAAGAAAAGAATCTGTTTGCCCCCCCCAACCCCCCCCCCCCACACACACACCATCTATTTAGATGTGTTGTACTTTGTTGCAGACCCTGAGGTGCCAGGAGCTGGCTAGGTGTGAGCAAGGGCTCCACCCCATTGTCTCCAACCCTCAGGGCTGCATATATTTGCCTTTTTGTTTGGGGGAAGTGCTTATTTCAGCTTCTGGGCCTAGGGGATTATCTGGGAAAGCATGGTAGACAAGGATTGATTGAAATAGAATGAGGAAGGATGCCTGCTGTCTGCACTTTTCCCAGCAGTGGGTCGTAGGATAGCATTATGCAAACTGTGACAGATATAAAAGATGTATATAAAGGCTTTTGCTGAAATAAATAGAGTTGTGCCATCAGCCTTCTCTCAGTCTCCTTCATCATCACTCCCCTTGCCTCTTGGAATCCTTGTTTGTTGGTGCTGCAGCTGGTCTACAGCAGTACTGAAACCCCTGTACATGACTTACAGATAGATAGATGAGAGAGAGAGAGAGAGAAAAAGAGAGAGAGAAGATGATAGATAGATAGATAGATAGATAGATAGATAGATAGATAGATAGATAGATATAGTCTATGCTGAGTTGGCAGAGCATTTTCCTAATATGTGCAACATCCTGCATTTAATCCTCAGCACTGCAAACAAACAAACAAAAAATCTACTTAAAGTCCCAGGTGACTGCCAGTAGCCTAGCCTCCGGAGAAGCTGGGGTGAAAGCCATGAGCTGCCACACTTGGCTTGGTGCCCTCTTTTGTGATCTTAGTGGGACTGTTTGGCACATACATGACTATGTAAAATCTCTGACACACAGTAGGTATTGTGGCTACACACAGTAGCCACCAGTCAACTCTGCCTTTGCCTTACTACCTTTCCCAGGCTCCAGCCTTCTCCCAAGTCAAGTCAGGTCATTTGCTCACAGTGTCCCCTTGGAAACCTCCGTGCAGGCGGCTGCTCCTGTGAAATATTTCCTGCCCGAATCTCGTGGTTTCGCGACCCTTTTGTTCCTGGTTCTGTAACAATAATCACAGTTTACCGCACAACCTT
The DNA here is from genome assembly GCF_023159225.1 of Perognathus longimembris pacificus. Classification (NCBI taxonomy): domain Eukaryota; kingdom Metazoa; phylum Chordata; class Mammalia; order Rodentia; family Heteromyidae; genus Perognathus; species Perognathus longimembris. The sequence continues at coordinate 65,847,320 of NC_063161.1, forward strand.
CTTCAATCTTGTCTTGTGGATCCAAGTGGTTTGTTATTTTTTTTAAGCTGAAGGGGTTGTGTGGGTGTCTGAGCCGATGAGTCAAAAGTTCCAAACCAGAATATAAATAAAATCCTAGCCCTTGGTCAGAAGTCAGATTCAATTGGTGTAAACCAGACCATGGCATGTACCATAAACCCTTAGGAACCATTAAGATGCATTCACCATTAGCACATTCAGATACATCAGAAATAATATTTTCCACTCCATTTCTACAAGGCTAATGGTATTTAACTAGCCCAGTCTCACTGGATACATGGCTTTGAAACAAACATCTTGTTAGGCATACAGATGGAGTTTGTGTAGGTAGTTGTCCGAGATTGCTACGTGCCTGAATTTTTTTAATTTATTTTTATTTTTTATTTGGTGCTAGTCCTGGGGCTTGAACTCAGGCCTGGGTGCTGTCCCTGAGCTTCTTTTGCTCAAGGCTAGTGCTCTATTACTTGATCCACAGCTCACCATCAGCTTTTTGGGGGGAAGGAGAAGAGAGTCATTTATAAGAGTTCCACAGACTTCCCTGTCTGACTGGGCTGGCTTTGAACCATGATCCTTAGACCCCAGCCTCCTGAGCAGCTAGGATTACAGGCATGAGCCATCTGATGCACAACTTGCCTGAAATGTTTATAGATTTCCTCCAGGCAGTGTTGATTACCCTTAGCTGCATGTTTTGTTTTTGTGCGCTGGCTCTGGGGATTGAACTCAGGCCTCAAGCTCTGGCATAGCTTTTTCACTCAAAGGTGGTGCTATACCATGTAAGCCACACCTCCACTTCTGGCTGTTTGCTGATTGATGAAAGATGAGAGTCTCACAGGTCATAGACTTTTCTGCCCAGGCTGAGTTTTGAGCAGTGACCCTCAGCTTTCAGCCGCTGGAGGAACTAGGATTACACGCATGAGCCACTAGGGCCCAGCTTACTTTTTTTTTTTTTCCAAGTTACAAGGGATAGAAGTTTGCTTTTCTTTTAAAATTTTTTTCCTGGGCCCAGGATTCAGGGTGTGATGATCACAGACGGGGCTCTACCACCTGACCCACACCCCCATTCTGAGGAGTCAAGGTTTAAGACATGGAAAGCTTATGTGAACTGAAGTGAACACATGGGTCACATAGGTGGTGAATAAAAAGTCTTGCTCACAAGGGGGGTGAAAACCCTAGACATTTCTCAGAACAAAGCCAGTGGAAGATGAGCTTAGAGATCTAACACAAGTGATGCCCTATTGTCAGATGATAAACAAAATACAGTGCCAGGCAGTGCACCGGTGGCTCACACCTGTAGTCCTAGCTACTCAAAAGGCTGAGATCTGAGGACCAAGGTTTGAAGCAAGCCCAGGCAGGAAAATCTGGGAGACTCTTATCTCCAACTACCCAGCCAGAAGCCAAAAGTGGAGCTGTGGCTCAAGTACTAGAGCTCTAACCTTGAGTGAAAAAGCCAGAGGTTAGCACTCTGTCCCTGAGTTCAAGCCCTATCACTGGCCCATACACACAAAAAAAGGGCTGGAGGTATGGCTTCAATACCTGCCTAGCAAATGTGAGGTCTTGAATTCAAGTCCTAGCACCACCATAAGCAAAGATCAGTACATGAACTATTAAGTTAACGGTAAAATTTCCATAATGAAATTAATCTAAGATTCTCTTATTAAAATTTTAATTTTGGATGTAACCCTGTGGGGTTATTTGTAAGACATACACTTTCCTAGTCAACTATATTCCAGCTGACAATTTATCCTCTTATCCTGCCGGAGTATCCTCACTTCAATGCAGTACTGAGGCATTTCATCTGATGTCTCTTCCCATCCAAAAATGTTCTATAGTCCTCTGAAATGTTGTCTGGCGGACTTTCCATGCCTTCTATGGTGTTTCCACAGGAATGCAGCATGAGGAGAGCAGAGAATTTCCCCTTCTTTGAACTGATTGGTGTTTCTATTACTTTCCACCTAAATTCTGGAGTAAAGAAAAAGACTTTGAACCATTTTTTTCCTTAAAAAATTTGTTCATAATAGTCTTTAAAATAGCCTTTCTGGGGGGGGGGAATAAAAAAAACTTCTTAGAGAGGTTTCCTGGTGATTTTTCCTTGTTGTGGTTGATTTTTGGTTTTTTCAATTTTTTCTTTGTGTTTTATATTCACTTTTCTTTCCTTTCCAGATCAACTTTTTTGTATGCATGTAATTGTCCTGGGACTTGAACTCAGTGCCTGGGCACTGATCTTGAGCTTTTTGTTGCTCAAGGCCGGTGCTCTACCACTTGAGCCACAGCTACACTTCTAGCTTTATGTGGTTATTTGGAGACAGGCGTCGCATGGACTTTCCTGCCTGGGTTGGCTTTGAACCGTGATCCTCAGATCCCAGCCTGCTGAGTACAGAGGATTCGGTCAATCTTTAAAGCTTTGGAGAAATGAATGGCTTGGGGGACCTGGTGCTGGGGTGGGACGTCCCCACGCTCGGGTTGCGCACTGGGGTGGGGCATCACCGTGCTCAAGTGGGGAACTCAGGCTCTCTAGTGGAGTGCTTGGCTGGGGCATCCCCGAGCTCTGGTGGGGTGCTCGGGTGGTACATTCGCCCCACCCCCACCCCTGCGCTCAGGTGGGACGTTTAAAATCATCTAAGGGCAGCCTTTGGGGTCCCCTGGAGACCTCCCAGCTGTGAAGCCCACCAAGCCATCGCTGTGTTCCCACAGTCTGCCCCAAGCTGGCTGCGAGGATTCTAAGCGCTTGGTGAAGTCTGCATCGCAAGTGGTGGCTCTCCAAAAGCCTGCTACACTCTCCAGTAAAGGCAAACCCACTCGAGTGAAATAGACACCACCCTCCTCGCCTTCACACAGCCTCACGACTCATGCCTTTATTCGATTTGAGTTGTCTTTTTTTTTTTTTTTCTAGTGTTACTATCGAAGGCTTGAGCTCAGGGCCTCATGCTCTTGCTTAGCTTTTTCAAGGCTGGCACTCTACCACTTGAGTCAGGACTCCATTTTGTAGCTTTTTTGGTTGGGTACTTGGAGATAAGAGTCTTTCAGATTGGTCTACCCAGACTGGCTTTGAAGTAGGATCCTCAGATCTCAGTCTTCTGAGTAGCTAGGATTATAGGAGTGAGCTGCCACCAGCCTTGTCAATATAATCTGGTCCTTGCCATCCCCTGGGAGGAAATGAGTATTGGAATTCACTAAATTCTTCATTTTCTCACCATTTCTTACTTACTATGTTTTCTATCACCATGGCCAGTATCACTCAGTTTCCTTGTCCCCCAAAGTCAAGATCACCCAGACGTGCCAGCCCTACTCACCAGTTCCTTTCACTCTCACCGGCCCCAGGCAGCTTCTCTCAAGCCCTCATTTCTACACCTTTACCTCCTACTTTCTTGGTCCCACTTTCCTTAGTGTCTAGGCTGACATATCAATGGCCTACCCTGCATTCAGTTCTGCCTCATTCGGTTCATTCTGAACACTACTGCCATGATGACATAGTTAAAACACAACAGAGCCAAGCGCCGGTGGCTCACACCTGTCATCCTCACTACTTAGGAGGCTGAGATCTGAGGATCATGGATAAAAGACAGCCAGGACAGTAAAGTCTGTGAGACTCTATCCCCAACTAACTTGCAAAAATCTGTAAGTGGCAGTGAGGCATCAGACTTAAGGGGAAAAGCTAAGTAAGTGTACAAGGCACACACACACACATACACACACCTCCTCTAGTTAAGGCCTTTAGTAAGTGAGCATAGGATACATAAACAAACTCTTTTGCAAGCTGAGTCTGTCCCTTCTCCAGCCTAGCAGCTAGTGACATTGGACTTATAAGTTCTTCAGATTGGCTCTGCTGCATTGCTTCTAGAACTTTCTGTGTGTACTTCATGTTTCTATTCACCCATTTGCTCACTGTCTGGATATATTGAAATGGCCTGTGTTGTCTGTGTATCACAGACTCACACACATAGACAAAGAGAAGTCGAATCACAGCTCAAGGATTAGGAATCAGGCAAAAAGAGAGTCATTTTAAGCAGTCTAAGTCACTTCATTTTTTATCCTTGTGCCAGTCCTAGGACTTGAACTCAGGCTTTGGGCCTATCCCTGAGTGTTTTCCCTCAAGGCTGGCCCTCTATCACTTGAGCCACAACTGCACAAAGCCACTGTCTTTGAATGGCGTTCTCAGCCTCCTGAATAGCTAAGATTCCAGGTGTGAGCCACCAACACTTTTTCTCCTGTATTGTAGCTTGTTTCTGTGCCTATGTGTATTTCTAGACTGTCAGTTCTAGAAATGTAGAGAACTTATAGAACTTTATTGAACAAAATAGGAAAACATGTTGCCTATAAGATTTTCTGAATGGATCTGAGAGAGGGAAGAAGACTAATTCAGAGAGAGAGAGACAGACAGTCAGACAGACAGACAGACAGACAGACAGAAACCACCATGGGTGCAATTAGACTGTTAGAGTATCGGGGTTTTTTTCAACTGCAGGTACTGGGACTTGAAATCAGGACATCATGCTCTCACTTGGCTTCTTCTCTCAAGGCTGGTGCTCTTCTACTTGAGCCACACCTCCTCTTCTAACTTTTAGCAAGTTAATTGGAGATTTTAAGTCTCAGGAATTTGTCTACTGAGGCTGATTTTGGACCTTGGTCCTCAGATCTCAGCCTCCTGATTAAATTGGATTATCTGGCATCCGGCTTAAACAGAGCGTTCTCAAAGTCCAGGGTAGTTCATGATGCATTCTGCTGTCAGAAATGAGGAGTAGAGTCAACCATGAATTTGAGTAACTTGAGAAATGTGTACAATCCAGAATACTTAGAAGACAGGTTCTTGGAGTGAGAGTGTGTGTGTGTGTATGTGTGTGTGTGCATGTGTGCATGCACACGCATAGCTAGTGGAGCTTAAATTCAGCTCCTCGTGTTCTTCCTTATCTTTTTCTGCTCATGGGCTTCTTGCTAGCTAATTGGAAAAACAGGTCTCATGGACTTTTGTGCCTGGGCTTGCTTTGAATCACAATCCTCATATCTCAGAGTCCTGAGGAACTGGGGTTACAAGCATGAGCCCTCAGGTGTGTGTGTGTTTGTGTGTGTGTGTGTGTGTGTGTGTGTGTGTGTGTGTGTGTCAGTCCTGGGGCTTGAACTCAGGTCCTGGGCACTGTCCCTGAACTACTTTTGCTCAAGGCTAGCACTCTACCCCTTGAGCCATAGCTCCACTCCTGGATTTTTTTGTTGATTAACTGGAGATAAGAGTCTCATGGATTTTTACTCACAGCTGCTTCGAATCGTGATCCTCAGACCTCAGCTTCCTTAACTAGGATTACAGGCATGAGCCACAGACCCCAACTCCTGGAGTTTTTTTTATTACCATGGAACAGGAAAGTCGATTAGAGTCTTGTATGTCCTATTAGGATTTTTCTGAATTATACTGTGGTAGTAGTTAGAAGCAGCAATCTTCCTTCACCTTTTTTTACCTTTGTGGTGTGAGGGGAGTCACTTAACCTCTCTGCCTAAAGGATGGTTAATAAAGTACTTATTCTACAAGACCAATATGTATTTGAATCTGTGTTATAGATTGAGCATCTATAATCTGAAATCAAATGCCCAATTGTTCTAAATAAAAATATTTTTGAGCACTAACATGATAGGAAAAGAATTCCATGCCTCAAAATAAGTTTCATGCATAAAAATATTTTTGAACTATAAGATTATCTTTCACTTTTGTATCTAGACCATCCACCAAATATCACATTATGTATATGCAAAGATTCCACATGTTGGATAGAATGTCTGAAATCTTAAAAGTCTTATAGATTGGGCTGGGAATATGGCCTAGTGGCAAGAGTGCTTGCCTCCTACACATGAAGCTCTTGGTTCGATTCCCCAGCACCACATATATGGAAAAACGGCCAGAAGGGGCGCTGTGGCTCAGGTAGCAGAGTGCTAGCCTTGAGCAGGAAGAAGTCAGGGACAGTGCTCAGGCCCTGAGTCCAAGGCCCAGGACTGGCCAAAAAAAAAAAAAAAAGTCTTACAGATTGATAGAGTGTAAGTGTTTTAGATAAGGGATTCTCTCTATCTCTTTCACTTTCTATGTCTGTCTCTCTCTCTCTCTCTCTCTCTCTGTCCCTTCTCCCTCCCCACCCCTGCCTTTGTTAAGATTTCTGTGTATACTAGCACAATATCTGGCACATGCTAAGCACTATGCATATCTATTATGATGATGTGACTTTAAACACGTTTTACATGAAATTTTATTTGGAATCTACATGTAGAAAAGCAATCTATAATAATCCTAGCAACTAACAAAGCTGAGGTTCAAAGCCAGCCTGGGCAGAAAAATCCTGGAGACTCCTGTTTCCAATTAACCAGCAAAAAAAAGTTGGAAGTTCAGGTGTGGTAGAGAGCCAACCTTGGGTGAAAAAGCCAATCAAGAGCATGTAGCCCTGAGTTCAAGTCCCACTACCAGCACCAAAGAAACAAGCATCCATTGTCCTTTCCTTGTATCCTATAATTTTCTCTAATAGATCCTGGGAACGAACTGATAAAGATGGTTTAGACTTAACTCTAGTGTGCTGGCTCTAATCTGTTTTCCAATCAGCTTCTAATTTTCTCCATATTTTTTCCCGATGAGAAAGGCTAATGTACACAGGCAGAGAACGGTCTTTTAAAGCTGGTGTCAGGTTTCAGTTGGAGACACAGGATTCTTGTGGAAGTTTAATGGGCTTAAAAGACAAACAGGAATTTGATGAACTGTTATACTTAATGATGTTCCTGCTTCCGGAACAAGTGTTCAGAGAATCCTGGTTACACAAACCATCCCGAAGTTTCCAAGAGAAGAGAAGCTGAAGCAACAAAGTTATACAAACATCACCCGGGGATGATTTTATCCAGAGCACTCCACAGCTTCTTTAATAAGAAAAGAGAGGAAAGGGAAATATTTATAAATTCTTAGTGGTTTGGGCTTTCTTTAACTGTGTCATCTTTGGAAATACTTCTTGAGCCCCAAGAAAAATAAAAACAGTTTTAGTCAAAGGATACTATTTTTTGTTTCTAATGGGTACAGGTGCTGGAGCTGGAGCTCAGGGCCTAGGTGTTGTCCCTGAGATTTTTATTCAAGGCTAGTGCTATACCACTTGAACCACAGCTCCACATTTAGCTATTTGGTGATTCATTGGAGATAAGAGTCTTACTGACTTTCTTGCCCCAGCTGGCTTCAAAACACAGTCCTCAGATCTCAGCCTCCTGAGTAGCTAATAGGCATAAGCCACCAGCACCCAGCTTGAAGAATCCTTTTAATTAAAGGAAAAATTATTTCATCCAGTGAATAGTGCTGGGTCACATAGGAAATACTGATACAAAATCATAATTAATAAGGATAAACACTTACTAGCACTTACGTTCACCAGACCCTGTGGTCAGTGGAGAGAAGATGTCAGATGACATCTAAAGCACAAATGACTAGCCATGTGTTTCAGGTATTAATGGCTGTGTTAAGATTCAAATATGGTCTCAAAGTCAGGCAGATAAAGGTACAAACCTGTTTGTCATGCTATTTATTTGAACTTTCATAAACACATCAAGCCAATGAGCCAGGTGTCAGTGGCTCCTGCCCGTATCCTAGCTACTCAGGAGGCTGAGATCTGAGGATCTTGGGTCAAAGTCAGCCCAGGCAAGAAAGTCCATGAGACTCTTATTTCCAACAAACGACACAGAAAAACCCAGAAGTAAAGCTGTGGCTCAAGTGGTAGAGCCTTATCCCTGAGCAAAAAAAAAAAAAAAAAAAAAAAAAAAAAAAAAAAGCTCAGGAGCAGAGCCCAAGCCCTAAGTTCAAGCGCCACGACTGGCACACGTGCACACACACACACCAATGAATTCACAGGTTAAGTTGAAACCTAAGTCCATATCTTAAACCCAAAACATATATGGAATCAATTACACTACTAGGAAATATAGACTAGTCGTGACTTTCTTTAAGCAACTCTCAGAATACAAGTGATGAAACATGATTTCAGCTCTCCCATTCTGGAACTCTGAGCAGTGTCCATGCCAGGCTGTAGCAACTGAGGAGTGGTATGTGATCAAGGGCTCTGATCGACTGATGCATAGGAGTCAGTAAAGTTTTTAGAAAAGGGAACAGTACCGTAGAAATTGTAACACGAAAATGGAGCTATAGGTCAAGTGATAGAAAACCAGCCAACAGTGAAAAAGATAAGGGACAGCACCCAGGCCCTGAGTTCAAGCCCCAGAACTGGCACAAAAGAAAAGTGTAATGTTACAATGATGCCAAAGTAAGGACCACCCTAAAGTATATCACCTCTCTACAGGAAAGGAGCCAGGCCACGCTTTCCTGCTCCTGACTGGTATCTGAACCAGTTTTCAAATCCAGTTCTAGGAACTGGCATCTAAGGATCACTTCTTTTTTATATATAATTTTATTGTTATTATTAAAGGTGTCTGGTTCATAAGTCAGGCAATGTGTACATTTCTTTTTTGGACACTGTCACCCCTTCCTTTGCTGTTCCCAAGCTTCCCCCTCCCATCCCTGTCCATAAGTTACACAATTCATTCTTCACCTAGTGCATACTGAATAGCATGCTTGCATTTGTTCACCCCTCCCCCTCCCTTTCTGCACCAGCTCCTAGGAACTCCTGAAAGGAAAATGATAAAGCAAAAACAAACAGCACCACAATAACAACAACAATGGCAAAACCCATGTTTCCATTTCCTGGAGTTCATTTCAATAGAGTATTATAAATATTCAGAGAAGTTACACCTGTGTTCCTCTCTTAAGGGCATCCTCCAGTCCGTTTTGTGCGGGTCCTAGAGCTTGTATTCAGAGCCTGGGCACTGTTCTTGAGCTTTTTGCTCAAAGCCAGTGCTCTACAACTTGAGCCACAACTCCACTCTTTTTTTCTGGCTAACTGGACATAAGAGTTTCATGGACTTTTCTACTCGGGTTGGCTTTGAACTGTGATCCTCAGATCTCAGCCTTCTGAGAAGCTGGGATTACAGGTGGCTCACACAGATCATCTTGGCTATTCAGAGGGCCTCTTGGCCCTCTTTTTGTGGACAACAAATCACCATCTTGAATTTTCAAACTGAGTCTGGGCCTGGCCAGATCCTGGTGTGAGAACAACAGGAACAGAATGTGAAGACATGTGCTGTACTTTTACAGCAGGATGCTGTCCAGACAAGATCATCATAAGGTTGTATTGCATTACTGTCACAGTTATGCCAGAAATCAAGGGTAAGAAGTCAGAATGCCAGAGTTAGAAGTGAGAACAGAAAACAGAGAAAATGTACTTGTAGTGAGAAGATCCGGTGAAACAAATGACAGCTTCAGAGTACAAAGAAGAAAAATGAGCTGACTTCACAAGCAAGCATGGAGAGCCATTGTTTACCATCAGGATTGATTCTCCAACCTCCTGGTTTTCACTTTCTGTGTCATGAGTCCATCCAAAAATGTATTTGAGGCCAGCACCAGTGACTTATGCCTGAGATCCTGTAATCCTATCCACTCAGGAGGTAGTGATCTGAAGATCACAGTTAAAAGCCAAACTTAGCAGAAAGTCCTGAGCCCCCAGTGAAGCAGCAAAAAGCCAGCAGTGAATGTGTGGCTCACGTGGTAGAGAGTCAACCTTGAGTAAAAGAGCTAAGGGACAGCATCTAGGCCCCAAGTTCAACCCAATTTTTGACACAAAATAAAAATGTATTTGATTTGTAATGAATTCATGGTGTGTGGGTCTGGAACCCCTGCTGTACTGGCTTTGGGAGGAGGGCCATGGTCTGCCGCTAGCCTGTGGGCAACACCAGAGCCTAGATGACAAAGAACTACAACCAAAATGTACTGTTGAGCTTCTGCCTAGTGAGTGCAAGGCCCCGAGTTCAATCCCCAGGGTGCGAAGAAAAGGGAAGGAAAACAACAGAAACTGCCTTCAGCACTTTGATATTCAAGCTCTAGATGTTACATCCTAAGATAAATAAACACCAATACAGTTCGATCGGTAGCGGGAGCCGAGAGCGGACCGCAGAGAGCCCTGAGCAACCCCACCGTCGCCTCTGGCCTAGTTACCATCACACCCCGGGAGGAGCCGCAGCTGGCGCAGCCGGCCCCATTCACCATCACCCCAACTATGAGCAGACCCAGCAGCCACCCGCCCCCTCCCCCCCCCCCCTCCGCTGCCGACACCCCGCTGCCGACACCAAGCCCAAGCCCGGCACCACCGGCAGCGGCGCAGGGAGCGGATCGGCGGCCCAGGCGGCCTCACATAGGCGGCGCCTGCCGGCTGGGACAAAAAGTCATCACAACGAAGGTTTTGGGAACAGTAAAATGGTTCAATGTAAGGAAAAGATATGGTTTCATCAACAGGAATGACACCAAGGAAGATGTATTTGTACACCAGACTGCCATAAAGAATAACCCCTGGAAGTACCTTCGCAGCGTAGGAGATGGAGAGACTGTGGAGTTTGATGTTGTTGAAAGAGAAAAGGGTGCGGAGGCAGCAAATGTTACAGGTCCTGGTGGCGTTCCAGTTCAAGGCAGTAAATATGCAGCAGACCTTAACCATTATAGATGCTATCCAGGTCGTAGGGGTCCTCCACGCAATTACCAGCAGAATTACCAGAACAGTGAGAGTGGGGAAAAGAATGAGGGATCAGAGAGTGCTCCCGAAGGCCAGGCCCAACAACGCCAGCCCTACCGCAGACGAAGGTTCCCACCTTACTACATGCGGAGACCCTATGGGCGTCCACCACAGTATTCCAACCCTCCTGTACAGGGAGAAGTGATGGAGGGTGCTGACAACCAGGGTGCAGGAGAACAAGGTAGACCAGTGAGACAGAATATGTATCGGGGTTATAGACCACTATTCCGCAGAGGCCCTCCTTGCCAAAGACAGCCTAGAGAGGATGGTAATGAAGTAGATAAGGAAAATCAAGGAGATGAGACCCAAGGTCAGCAGCCACCTCAACGTCAGTACCGACGCAACTTCAATTACCGACGCAGTCGCCCAGAGAACCCTAAACCACAAGATGGCAAAGAGACAAAAGCAGCCGATCCACCAGCTGAGAATTCGTCCATTCCCTAGGCTGAGCAGGGAGGGGCTGAGTAAATGCCGGCTTACCATCTTTACCATCATCCGGTTTAGTCATCCAACAAGAAGAAATGAATATGAAATTCCAGCAATAAGAAATGAACAAAAGATTGGAGCTGAAGACCTTAAGTGCTTGCTTTTTGCCCGTTGACCAGATAACTAGAACTATCTGCATTATCTGTGCAGCATGGGGTTTTTTATTATTTTTATCTAAAGAAGTCTCTTTTTGGTAATGGCAAACGTTTTCTTAAAAAAAAAAAAAAAAAGCCTGGTTTTTCTCAATACACCTTTAAAGGTTTTTTAATTGTTTCATATCTGGTCAAGTTGAGATTTTTAAGAACTTCATTTTTAATTTGTAATAAAAGTTTACAACTTGATTTTTTTCAAAAAAGTCAACAAACTGCAAGCACCTGTTAATAAAGGTCTTAAATAAAAAAAAACCCAATACATATTTTTCAATTATAGATAGTAGTATATTATATGTAGTATATTTATTATAACCACAACATTAATTGTGTTTGTTGCTGATTATCATGACTATTAATAAGCATAATTGTGCCTTATTAATTACTAATGCTTATAATGATTGATAGTTATGAATTATTAATTTATATAATATATTATATGATATACTATCTAGACATGGTATATATTGTCTATAATTGTGTGTATAATGTATAATACATCAATTATATGCTATTAATATGATCATATCAATATTATCACATTAGTAACACATAATTATATTAATATATTATATTCACAACATGTGATACTAATGTTAATATACTTATATAGTAATAACATATTAGTATATATTATATACTAATAATATCTAACATACTATATAATACTGTAGAGTATTATATATTAATTCTACAACATCACACATAAATCAATTCACATTTCAAATTACTTAACAATATTAAAAATGATCACATGGTAACACCAAGCGTAAAAGGAAAAACTCTATGTTCATGTGGATGGCTAGTCTGTATGTTTTGGATGAGCGAGGGAGGCAGGGCAGCGGGTGTTGAGCAGGGCCTATGGGCCCTGAATGAGGGGGCAGGCAGGCCTGGTGCCCCAGGGCCTCGGGGGCTGGAGCCTGAACGGTCCTGGGGGTCCTGGGGCCGGAGCCTGCGGGGTCCTGAGGGCCCTGGCCATGGGCCCCCAGGCACCAGCCTCGCCCTGGCAGCAGGCTGCGCTGCAGGACAGATGCCAGGACCTGGGCACGCGAGTTCCGTGTCTTCAATGGCGGGTGGAGACGGAGCGCACTTCTACACGCAGCCATTGAGTCTCCATTCTTCCATGGCGCAGGGTGCGGTGGCAGTGACTTATGTCTTGTGTTCTTTCTAGGATCATAAACTATAATGTCGATGGAGTTGGGCCTGAGACGGGTTCTAAGTTAGAGAATCTGCTTGAATCCGGTGGCAGAGGAAGGGGCCTTCGAATGGGTAAGGCTGTCAGAAGACCCCTCGAGGAAGCCTGCTTTCACAGCGGAGGGAACCATCCACTGAGACCCCTGGAAGGGACAGCCAGGCTGGAGCGGGAGAAAGGGCAGGAAGACATCCTGTTTCCCTACTTTCAGGGTGGGATTTTGAAAAGAAATTGGCTAGAAAATGTGTCCTTGAGAGATCCTGGTTGTTGAGGTGATGGCGAGGCCGGCAGCATGCCGCTGCATTGTAAACAAGTGTAGAAGTCCAAGATGACTCCCCTCAGGCTTGTTCCTGACTGCGGGGAGCATCTCTGTGTCAGAAGGGTGCTCAAGCACCCATACATCTAAGTTATCTAATAAGAATTCTAATGCTAGAATTCTTTTCACATCATTAACTCAAAAACAGTGTTACTATCCTGAAAAACAGGTCTCAGGATATCAAAAAGACATCTGCACATCCATGTTTATGGCTGCACAATTCACAATAGCCAAAATATGGAAACAACCCAGATGCCCCTCTACAGATGAATGGATCCAAAAAATGTGGTACCTATACACAATGGAATACTACATAGCGATTAGAAATGATAAAATATTGGTATTCGCAGGGAAATGGTCAGAATGTGAACAAATAATGTTGAGCAAGACATGCCTAGAACACAGAGAACAAAGAGGCATGGTCTCCTTGATATATGACTGTTGTGCGGGTGGGGAGAAACAATAGAGACCAGGTCTGCGAAACAAAAAAGGTCTTTTCAAATGGTATTTCCACAGGTTTGGGTCAGCGACCTTACATTATGTATCTAAAACCAAACAACTACTAAACATAAAAAGGTCTAGAGCAGACCTATCAGTGGACCACAATAGCTCAACAGCTATGTACATATAATCATATAAGACAAGGATAAGCAAAAACAACTCAAGAGAAGGACACAGTAGGACTCTATTGTTGACGTTACATTTAAAGTTCTAGGTGAATTTCCTTTGGTGTACGCCACGTGGTTACTGTATATGATTTTGGTACACTGGGTATTGTATATATGCCTGCCTGATCTAGGGAAAGGAAAGAAACCTGATCTAGGGAAAGGAAAGAAAAACAAGGGTGTAAGATATCACAAGATATGTGCTCACTGCCCTATTATGTAACTGTACAACACCTTGTCAGTAAAATTTAATTAATAAAAATTTTTAAAAAACAGGGTTAGACTTTGGTAGAAACTTTAGTAATTACTTCATTTTTATACAAGGTCCTCCTATACACCTGCAAATAAAGGAATTAATTCCTAACTTCTGAGAAATCACTGTGTCACAAACAATCAAAAGAAATCTTTTCTTTTTAATAATACTACCAAGGCTTGAACTCAGGGTCTCACATTCTCACTTATCTTTTTCAGTCAAAGCCTGTGCTTTACCACTTGAGCCATGGTTCCACTTCTGGCATTTTGCTGATTAATTGGCGATAAGAGTCTCTGGGATTTGTCTATCTTGGCTGCCTTCAAACTCTGTTCCTCAGATCTCAGCCTCTGGGTAGCCACCAGTGCCCTGAGAAGACAGGTCACTTGAAATCTTTGACATTTCCAGATAGATGTGGCCCTAGGAAATACAATTGGAAATGACCATTTATTTATATTAATTTATAAATTTTTACTCCCCTAGAGACACTTTGTATATAATTATTTGATCAAGGTGGCCCTTTGCACATGGTGGCACATGTTTAGATTTAGGAGTAACAGGGTTCTAAGAGAGACACAAACCATTGCACAGCGTTGCTCTCTGGTCAGAGGTCACCTCTGGTCTTTTAGCAGAATGTCTCTACCATTTATTGTGCATCTGTTTTGAATTAATTTTCAGTAGAGGGCAGGCAATTTTCTGTCTTCTTGCCTGGAGCAAATGACTTACCAGGGGAAAACATATGACATATTATTAATAATACACAGAAATACCACCATTCTGCTAAACCATCTACTCTCTTGTCCAAGAAAGAGGAACCTATAAGATGGAATGGTTGCTATAATCAAATGGAAAAAAAAATACTTCTATCATTACAGATCACCAGGATGAGCAAAGACAGCTCTCTAGAAGTTCTCTAAATAAATGACTGGTCATCAGATGGTTTTGTGTAAAATGCTCAGAATTCCTATTGACTCTATTGCACGGAATAGTTGTCTTTCTTCATTTATTCTTTTCAATAGTACCTCTTAAAATATAGCAACAGAAACAACTGAAATACAAAATATCAAAAGTATTTTATATTAAATATATACCATTTCATCTGGCTTTGGCAACTCACAGCTGTGATTCTAGCTCCTCTGGAGGCTGAGATGGAAGTCAACCAGGCCAGGAAAGGCCATGAGTTCTTATCTGCAATTAACCTGCTAATAATTTTTCAAGCCAAAATATGTTTCCCATTTACTCTTTTAAGTTACATAGTGATTCTAGATGTATTCTCTGAAAATAAAAAAAAATTCAACAAGTAAAATAAAGTTTAATAGCTTTAATGTGAAATTTATCATAACAGTTGCTACAGAGATGAATGGTAAGTCCCAAAGATAAAAGACATTTTGGGGGCTGGGAATATGGCCTAGTGGCAAGAGTACTTGCCTCGTATACATGAAGCTCTGGGTTCAATTCCCCAACACCACATATATAGAAAATGGCCAGAAGTGGCAGTATGGCTCAAGTGGAAGAGTGCTAACCTTGAGCAAAAAGAAGCCAGGACAGTGTTCAGGCCCTGAGTCCAAGCTCCAGGACTAGCCAAAAAAAAAAAAAAGAACAAAAGACATTTTTTGGGTTTTTTATGTTTTGTACTGGTGCTGGAGATTGAACTCAGGGCTTCATGTGCTCCCTTGGGTTTTTTGCTCAACGATGGCACTCTACCACCTGAGCCACAACTTCACTTTTTTTTTTTTATTACTTAACTGGAGATAAGCATCTGACTTGTCTTCCAGGGTAGCTTTGAACTTTGACCCTCAGATCTCAACTTCCTGAGTAGCTAGGATTATAAACATAAGCCACTAGCACCAGACTAAAAGAATAAAATTTGTCTTTAATTCTCACCTTCCATTCCTTGCCCTCACTCCTTAATCTTGCAAAGTCTACTTGCAATTTCTTACATACCAGAATTAATACAATTCTTGTTAACATGTTTAACTGTGAGAGAATGTCTGTTTATTATAATTAGAAATAATGATCACTAGAAATGAAGGCTATTTAATACTAAGACTAGAAGGTCAAGCATTAGGCAGTAGTTGAAGAAAAAACGGAAGGTATTAATGAGGCTTCTTGGATTATTAAGTTAAGTTACTACATGTAGGTTTAAAGCTAGATCTTTAATCTTGGGCCTTAAAAATTCAAGTAGGATTTGTCCTTCTTCCACAGCTGTTTAAATCCTGAGAAGATAATTTCTAACTGTGTAAAAGAAACACCACACTGAAGAAACCATTCTGAGCAATCCAGTGAGGGATCAGCAAAACCAAACCCATTGTGAACTGATCTTCTCCCTCCACTTTGGAGTTTGGAGCACCTGATCGGCTGGCTCATTTACTGGACGCCCTTGCAGCTTTCATTCGTGGTCCAAGTAACTGACTGAGAACTCTGAAAGAAAATTTTAAACTTATGCTGCCCTGATAGAGGACCCAGCTCTGGCTGGTACTGTTATTCATGACTTGGATATAAACTTAAGGCCTAGACAACTAGCACCTGTAAAGGAAAACTAATTAGGTCATGAAAATTGCAGATACCAAGTGTGTACCTGCAAGCTGTTGGACCCACAATGACTTCCACTTCTTGCTACATGAGACTATTAACCCTTCTAAACTCTAAGCCATTAGCAGATTCCATGCAGTGAAAGCACTAACCATAAAAAGCAGGTATCACAGCCAACTGAGTATGTTTTCATGTATGTATTTGTGTCTGAATTGAGGTGGGGGCGGGGTAGATGTGAGACACAGTTATACAATGCTACAGTTATTTAAATCACATTTCAGTGGCTCTATACCCAAATGCTTTTCCTCTCCCTGCAGTAATGTAAGATACTATCATCAAAACAGCATGGTACTACAATCAGATGAATGTCAATCTATGAAATAGAATAGATGGCCCAGGAAGTGGCACTGTAGCTCAAGTGGCAGAGCGCTAGCCTTGAGCTGAAGAGCTCAGGGACAAAGCCCAGGCTCAGAGTTCAAGCACCATGACCGACCAAAACAAAAACAAAAAAAAAAAAAGGAATAATTGGTCCACAAATAAAAGCACATTTTATTTTTTCTAACTGATCTAATCTGATGTTGAACCTTCCTATCAAAATTTTTTCTGGAAACAAATCAGAGTTTAGTAATAATATTTCTCTGTGATATGATTTCTGTTTTTGCCCTTACATTTTACATCATTTTATTTAAATTTGCAGTATAGTCTATTTTTTTTAATTTTGTAGTACGTATTCATTGTACAAAGAAACTTTGTGGTAGTATTTCCCTACAGATATATATTGTACTTTGAAAAAATTCATCCCTTCTATTATTCTTTCTTTCTCCTCTCTCTTCTCCCCTGCTGCCCCCCCAAAAAAACCGTTATGAGCTTTTTACAAGTATTTACATGGACTTTTCTTTCTTAGATACTTAAAGCTTTCACAGTCAATAACTTTATACATTAATAAGCTTTGTAAAGATATGACAAGACCAAATCAGAATAGCTTTGTTGCAATACTGAAATGTAATTTGAAAACTGTTGTGACAGAAGAAATAAATGGGAAAACAAGGACACTACCTACGGGCAGGTTTGTTTTCTCTACCCATTAATCCCCTACCTTAAAAAAGAACTAACTTTAGAGGGCTTCACTAATGCTGTTTCTATAAATAGAATAAAAGATCCACTCCCCATTACCCATTCCCAACCACAGTCCTGCCATCCTCCTCCAAAACAGATCTAGAATACACATAGCAGAGAAAGAAGACAGTAATGTTGGTCCTTTTTAAGCATTGCTTATTTCATTTCACATGATGATCTCCAATTCCATTCATTTTCCCATAAATGGCATAATTTTATTGTCATGGGTGAATAATTATCCACTCTCTATAAATGCTACATTTTATTGATCTATTCATCTACTGATGGGCACTTGGGACAGTTCCATAACTTGGCTATTGCTAACAGCCCTACAAATAACATAGGTTTCTGTATTGTGTATGACTTGTTTTCCTTCAGATATTCAGCCAAGCATGGCACAGCAGCACCACACAGGTAGTTTTTTCAGAGAATCTCCAAATCGATTTCCATAGAGAATACATTGCACCACAACCCCACAGACAGCATATAAGAGTTTGTTTTCTTTTTCTTTCGTGTGTGTGTGTGTGTGTGTGTGTGTGTGTGTGTGTGTGTGTTGATACTTGGATTTGAACTCAGGCCCTTGTGCACTGGCTTGGCTTTTTTTCCCCAAAGCTGGTGTTCTAGCACTGAAACCACACTTCTGCTTTCTCATTTATTGTTGGGTTGCTCTTTGATCTGGTGAGTGTCTTCGTGACCAATATTGTGGGTCCCAGCTTCACATCCCCATTTCTCCAGGGTTGGTTTCGGGGAGAGGGGTGTTGTTTTGGTGGGGGTATATTTGTTCTCTTCTTCATTTGGAATGTGTTTCCTTGTTTTTCATCTTTCTTGACTAAATGGAGGAGTTTCATATTCATAGCCTCTGCTAGAAGATATTAATGGTGAGGAGCTTCATCTGTAGACAAGCTCCTTCCTGGAAACCTCAGTAAACCTAGATTTATTATTATAATAAGGGAGAGAAGAGCCAGAGAGTGAAGAGCTGCCATTCAGACTACAGAAACCTATGGTTTCATGGCCAGTAAACTCCCTGATGCAGGCTAGAACATACTGGCAACTCTTTCCAACAGAAAACAGAGATTGGTGTTGAATATTAGTTCCCTCTCTGCCCTTATCTGAGGTCATAAGACCCCTGGAAGTTTTCATACACCTGTATGAAACCACCCATATGAGGGCCAGGGAGAATCAATTTTGCCTAATGTCTTCTGCTTTAACATCTAGGTGATTCAGAGCCAAGCCACAGGTTGCTGTATACAAGAAAAGCAGGATACCAGGGTTCCTTCCAGTTGTATGATTCAATGCCCACAGCAATTCCTTGGCTTCTTCTTCCTGCTCAAGGTGGATATTTGCTCAGTTGCCCAGTGAATAGAAGTCTATCAACTCCCATCTGATTTTTTTCTCAGAGTGGATTGGTTCATGGGTGGGAACGCACTCAGCATGGCTCAAGGAAATATAGCATTTAAGGAGGCATGATTGTTTCTCCAGATTCATACTTTTTTTTTCTTGTCAGTACTGGGGATTGACATTGGGGCCTCCTGCTCTCACTTGGCTTTTTCACTCAAACCTGGTGCTCTACCACTTGAACCATACCTCCAGTTCCTTCACACTTCCTTAAAAAGGCAAATTTGTCAAGATTCCTTGTACTCACAAACTGACTTGTTGAATTGCAATCCCTTTATGCAACTAAAGATAACAAAAACTAAAATAAAACAAAAAAACATGTATTATACTTACAAACTGACATGTTGAATTGAAAATTCTTTGTAAAACTACTTAAAATAGGGTAAAATAATAAAAAGATAAATGTACATTTATCAAATATCACCGAGAAATCTAACTCTTAAGTATAATTAAAATTTTAGTTCACACTAAATCCTGCTTAAATATGTTTACAATTTTATTTATAGTCCCTAAAAGTTAAAAATAATCCAAATTTCCTTCATGTAAAGAATAGACCCAGAAACTTTGTCCAAACAACTGTCCAATACCCAATAATAAAAGGGAAAAACTACAGATTGTTGTGCCAAGTCGCAAGACCACCACCAAGAAGACCACCGAGACTCAGACATTCCTGAATGCAATAGCAAGGCAAGACTTTATTCAAGCGGGGGCCTCGGCCCGGGCCTTGTCCTACCCACCAACACAGCAGAGGTTAGGAGGCAGCCCCCAGCTGCGATTACACAGAGCTTATAAAGGCAAAAGACAAAGTTACAGCAATCAGGTGTTTAAGCAAGCAAGATTACAAGTACAAATCTGATTGGCTCAGGGCTCGAGGCATTCTAGAGGTGGTTAGAGTTAAGCCTTCCCAGTCGTTAGAGTTCTTGACTGGCTGGGCCCTAATAAGCTTGTCCTGGGTTTGCTCACAGGGCCTGCTTATCTCAGGATTACGTGGTAAAGTGGGGTTCGCATGGTAAAGTGAGGCCTAACTTCAAAGTCTGGCTCTTCATTTCCCTCCATTATTCCCCCCTTCCTATAGGTAACTCGAGAACCAATCGTGGTTCTCCTTGCTTAGTTTGATTCTGACTGAGAATCGGTAGGGATAGATTGGTATTGTGCCTGCAATACCATAAAAACTCATAACAAATGCGACAGATAAACATAGTTTTACACCGAAGCCCCAATTCTGACCCTATTTATATTATAGCCAATTTGATTACATACCAACTTTACCATTTGTTACATACTCACTTTAGGGATTGTCTTTCTCACTTTTAACATGCCAAAACCTTTTAATCTAAAGGAAACATTTTTGTTTTCTCTCTAAAGTCTTTCCTTATATGGTTTTATAATCTGTGTCTTATAAGATTTAACATATCCCCACTCACACCATCTTTTACTTCCTCACACTATCAGTGACTTACTGGAACATTCTGTGACAATTTATTTTTTAAAATCCCTTTCTTATCCAGAGGAAACCCTTTCTCTATCCCTTTCTCCAAGGCTTTCTATACTAACCTTCCTCTTTACATTTCCTGGGGCTTCTTTGCTCCTAGAGTTTTAAACTGTCTACATTTTCTGGTTTATCTCAACTACATCAAGGCAATTTACTGTGACTCCACGCACAGGCTGCTCCTAAGAAGCCAGACCAGAGTCAACTATCATAAGCCAACTAGTCTATATCTACATTTCATATTCTATATCTATATTCTATATCTATATTCTATATTTATATTCTATATCATGAGCCAACTATTCTAGAGTGGAATTCTCCAGTTTCCAGTTCCTCCAAGTGCCTAAGGTTGGCCAGTGGCATCTGTAAGATTCACCCCCAGGAGGGCTCCATGAAGATGCCCCCAGCAGTTTAAATCTCTGTCCAGTTACCTTGGTACCTGGCACTCCTGATGGCAGTTACCTCCCTCTCTTCTGAGGTCACACCCTAATCCATCTGGACACATTTAATACTCTTGGACACACCTCCCACCCCAGGTATTGCCTGGAAGTGACTCTCCAGCCTGTCATACATGCTTTGAATTTAGCAGCAGGCCATTCTGCTTGAAATTTTCTTACAATATCCAATTTTCTTAATAGAGCTAGTTAGCAGATCCAAAGCACTTTCCAGCAGAAACCAGCTGTGTATGATAAGAGTCTGATCTGAAGATGTAGATTCTTCCAGATGACTGTTAGACTCTCTCCTTGATCCTCACTCAAATGCAATGGGCAGGGGCCATGGTGTCAGGCAGCAGTGGCTCCCAGTGGTTCCAGTAGAATGTCACACCTTCTGGGTTACCTGCAACTTTCTCCATAGACTGGTTAGAGAAGCTTAACCTAAGTTAACCTAAAGCCTAACTTTAGTCAAATTTCCTAGTATTTTCCTGATTCCTTCTTAAGCACACTAGGTTTGGAAAGCTGGCACATTACTGAAAGTCAAGACAGCTTTAGGCAATCAATGGCCCTTGGGTCATTTTGCCAGGGCAATAAGTTTAAATCAGAAATTTCCAATAAGGCTAGGATTTTTTTTTCTTTAACCAACATAGGCGGCTTGGCCTGTAACCATTTCTCACAGGTGCAGTCTATACTGTTACCTCTGTTTTCCATGCCTCTAGTTTATCCTGCCTCATCTTCCCAAAAACAACTCTGGTCCCTTGGTCCTAAAAGGGGAGGCTGATGGGTGAAGATCATCCATCTTCTATAACTTCTTCAGGCTGACTCAGGGGTGTTGACCTTACCTAGCCAGGAACCTATAACCTTAGTCTACTTTACCAAGGGGCTGCAGGATCAGATGTCCATTAGGAGCTTTACTCCAAACTGGAAATTACATTCAACATTTTAACTTTCATCTATACAGACTTCTTTTGGGGTTACCTCAGTGTAGCCTTTTAACATTCTAGTTTGTAAAAGCTTTTTCCTGACTGGCTGGGGAACTGATCTCTGATGACTTAACAGATCTCAGTAAGAACACAATCTCAGGTCTCTTTCCTGAACAGATGTATAAGCTTAAAATTCTCACTGCCAGTCAGGGCTTTGAGTAGATGCGGGGGGTTGGGATTTTAAACTATCCTCTCATTTGACAAACTTACCCTTACTACCCACTATCACAGATGACTGGCAAGTTCCTGCCCAGTAGACAGACATGGGCATTGGAAAGGTGTGCTTATAAACTATTCTTCTAGGACTTCCCAGCTTTGATTAACTTTTGAAAGGCCAAACAGGAGTGACTCTAGGATCTGACACCACCTTTCTCTGCCTGGGCTGGCTTTGAACCACAGATTTCAGATCAGTGAGTCTTACAAGAGGCCACTTTACTCAAATTAAAGCAACAAGGTGGTCCACACAGAAGTAGTTTTTAAGCATGTTCTTACCTGGAACTTATGAAGGGCCAGTATTAGATCTTGACAAATTTGTAGGAATTACCTGTGCTTCTCTGTGGGCCTGCTGGAAACTGTTACAAAAAAACCTATAAAGAAGCTGGGATGGCAATTCCTTTTCTCACTTTGCAATAATTATTAGTGAGAAACATTGGCCCATTTTGCCATTTCTTCCTACATACATAGAGTTAATGAGAGTTTACTTTTATCCCCATTAGTTTAATATATTTATCCTTTTAAATCCAAATTTCTGACACTTAGCTCTGATTAAGCATTTTTTTAACTATAGTTCCTCTTTAAAACAATGCAATCGGGCTGGGGATATGGCCTAGTGGCAAGAGTGCTTGCCTCGTATACATGAGGCCCTGGGTTCGATTCCCCAGCACCACATATACAGAAAATGGCCAGAAGTGGCGCTGTGGCTCAAGTGGCAGAGTGCTAGCCTTGAGCAAGAAGAAGCTAGGGACAGTGCTCAGGCCCTGTCCACGCCCCAGGACTGGCCAAAAAAAAAAAAAACAATGCAATCATCCTTTAAAGCATCTGGTAATGCCCAAACTTGATGACCATTTGAATTTAAACTTAAACTTAGTTTTGCATCATTCTGCAGTCTTGAACATGTTCACACTCTGGTTTTGAGCTATCTCCTTAACCTCCCTCTAGTGAGCTAGGATCAAGTCTAGAGGGCTAGATGGAGGTTCCCATGATGGAACGTTACCCATAGCTCTGATCAGATGTTCAGTCCAAAAGGCTACAGAAAACAAAACAACTATAACAATACAAAAGGAGGAAAACACAGGCAAGAACAAGAACAAGAAAAAGAAAAACTGGAGATTTCCCAAGTTGGCCCACACAGCCTCCTGCGAGGGTGCAGAAGGAGTGGACTCAAGTTGAAAGCAGGGCTCCAGAGGTCCCCCTTCAAGAACAAGAACAAGAACAAGAACAAGAAAAACTGGAGATCTCCCAAATTGGCCCACACAACCTCCTGCAAGGGTGCAGAAGGAGTGGACTCAAGTTGAAAGTGGGGCTCCAAAGGTCCCCCTTCAAGGGTGGGGAGTCTGGGCCATCCCTCAGTCTCCCCAGGATTGCCAAGTAAGCGCGTCTGCTTCGACAACCCCTTCAAGAAATAAGCAAAAGCAAAACAGACAAGCAGACGCATTACAAGACAAATGAACAGCGCTGTTTTCTTACCTTTGGAGTCTGGGGTCTCGGGGGTCTCTGGGGCTATCCCGGATGAGCCCCCAAATGTTGTGCCAAGTCACGAGACCACCACCAAGAAGACCACCGAGACTCAGACATTCCGAAATGCAATAATAGCAAGGCAAGACTTTATTCAAGTGGGGCCGCGGCCCAGGCCTTGTCCTACCCACTGACACAGTGGAGGTTAGGAGGCAGCCCCCAGCTGCGATTACACAGAGCTTATAAAGGCAAAAGACAAAGTTACAGCAATCAGGTGTTTAAGCAAGCAAGATTACAAGTACAAATCTGATTGGCTCAGGGCTCGAGGCATCCTAGGGGTGGTTAGAGTTAAGCATTCCCAGTCGTTAGAGTTCTTGACTGGCTGGGCCCTAATAAGCTTGTCCTGGGTTTGCTCACAGGGCCTGCTTATCTCAGGATTACGTGGTAAAGTGGGGTTCGTGTGGTAAAGTGAGGCCTGACTTCAAAGTCTAGCTCTTCATTTCCACCCTTCACGGATGGGTGATATCCACATTCATTATGCTTTGTAAATAAACCAGAGCCAAAAGGTCACATATAGCACATTTCCCTTTGCTGACCTTGTGGGAAAGAACCAGTATTGAGGGGATTAGGGGTGGGAAGGGGAAGATCTGAAAGGGAGGTTGAGGAATTTTTGGATGAGAGAACTGCTCTCCACTGTGATTTCGGTAGCAGTTACACAGTTGTGTAAATTCATCAGAACTAACAGTAAGTTTTAATGTACATGAATTATTCTCCATAAAGCTAAGGGTATAAAATAAAGTTCTAGACCTTCTAGAATATACATAAGAGGATATCTTTATATCCTCTTGATTTGAGGTAGGCAAAGAATTATTAGGCTAGATAAAAAAACAACCTTTAAAACATACTGTATGGAATTGATGATGATAAAAGTCTTCATCAAAAGGTATCAGTGAGCGAGGCAGCAAGATGGGCTGACAGAGTAGGGAATACACTGGCTCTGAGAAGGGAACACTCTGGCTCGGAGTAGAGAACACCCTGGCTCTGGGTAGGGAACACCTTCACTCTGGGTAGGGAACACCCTTGCTCTGGGTAGGGAACACTCTTGCTCTCTTCAACTCCAGGGAGCTAGGATTCCCAGGCACAGTTCCCACAGGAGATGAACAACCACAGAAAGTGAACCACCAGAGTGTCATGTGAACTAGAAAAACGAGAGAAAGAAACCTTAGGACTCGCACCCAGAAAAACGGGAGACCGGGAAGATGTCTCCCCCAACCTTCCCCAGTTGCCTGGGACTGCAGGCTGCCTGTTACCTCAGGACCTCAGGACCTCAGGACCTCAGGCTGCTCGGGACCTCAGGCTGCCAGGGACCTCAGGCTTCCCGGGACCCCAGGACCTCAGGACTTCACAACCTCAGGCTGCTTGGGACCTTAGGCCCTCAGGACTTCAGGACCGCCCCCCCAGGACCTCAGGACCACCCGGGACCTCAGGACCTCAGGACCAGCCAGGACCTCAGGCTGCCGGGGACCTCAGGACCACATAGGCCAATGCAGCAGACACCCACAGTGCAGGGCCAGGGCAGAGCAGAAGGAGACTGGGAACAGAGGCGAGGCACCAAGGAACCCAGATCCGCAGAGCTCCACCACCACAGTACTCAGCCCACAATCACCCCAGCTTGGCGAAATGGGGATCCCACAGTGGGTGAGTACAGAGGAGGAGGAGGAGGAGGAGGGGCTCCACGGCCGGCAAGCTGCAGCGCATAGGCACAGAGATCTGCCACAGCACTGCTGGAGAGCCTTCAAGCAGTTCCAGGGTTGGTGAGCACCCCACGGGGGTCCCAAACCTCCCTTCAGAGACCAGCAGTGACCACTAAGCTTGACCCAGACCCCTCCCCTCCCGCCCAAGAAGAACCATGACACCTGAAGAAGACAAAGGCCAGAGCCCTTCCCCACCCCACGACTGGTACATGTGCACCAAAGGCGGGGACCCCAGCTGCCAGGGCCACCGGTCCAGCTAAGCCAGAAATTGTTCACACCCACGGCCAGTGGAGTGTGCCCCGCAGCTGGTGGAGTGTGCCCTGCCCACTGGGCTCTGCCAAAAGTGTGCCCTACTCACCAAATAACGGTCAAAGGCATACTTCAAACAAATAACTTTCACACTTACGGAACAAGATAGACCCAATTACAATAGTAGTGAAGACTTCAACACTCCACTCTCAACACAGAATAGCTCAACCAAACAGGATAAGCAAAGAAACCTTGGAACTAAACAACACCATATCCCAAATGGAACTAACAGACATCTACAGAATATTCCACCCAACAACAACCCAATACACATTCTTCTCAGCCGCCCATGGAACATTGTTCACATTAGACTTCAGTATTCTGGCCACCTAGGACTCGCACCCACGACAAGAAAGTCACCAGCATTCAGTCAATGGGGCTAGAAGTCTTTCCAGGCAGACTCCTGCAAAAGTTAACCCTGGGAAGTCTCCAGAGCACTGGGTCACCATCACAGTCCTGGGGCTGAGGATAAAACGGACTCTTGGTGGCAAAGCTGGAGGGGTCTCTCATGCCCTGGGTTCCCAGGGCCAAGGCCTGAGGCTGACATCTTTCTGGGGCCTCCAAGAAATGCAGTATCCTGGCCACCTAGGACTCATACCCATGACAATAAAGTCACCAGCACTCAGTCAATCCTGCTAGGAGTCTTTATTTAGCTGTGTACAGCATCTGCTCTCCACCGTGGAGATGGGAAAGAACAGCAATGAGCCACAGCAGGGCTGAGATAAGGTAGAAGCTATGCATTCTATAGCAGGTGGTCACATAGCACAGACACAGGGGATTAACGCAGGGGGTAGAGCAAGTCACAAATGGGTTAAGCAAGCCGTTTACATAAGCAGAATTTTGCAGTCAGGCTGACCTAATATCAACTTTAACAATTGTTACTATGTTTCCCTAATATCAACTAAGCAAGCATGAGTGGGCTAAAACAATCCTGGTCTCAATTATAAGTGGACCAACCTGACAATTGCCATGGCATTTCTGTAACTACTACTATGGTATTTCTATAATCTATTACTATGAGCATTTTCACAATCGTTACTGTGGTTTCTGCCTAGATATAGAGAAGAACAAGGACTACATATATCTTTAAATGCCAAACTACAAGGAACTAGTCTCATAGTGAGGGTGCAGTCCTCTAGCATGGAGTCACCAAAATGGAGTTATAAAAGCTAAGAGTAAACTCAAAGACAGTGAAATTTTACAAGCCCTATTGTTTCTAGGAACTCCAGGGCTTACACTTTTCCTTGGTTTTCACAAGCCCATATTATAGTTCACATGAAGAACTTAAGCAAATACAAGAGGAATGACATAATCCCATGTATTCTATACAATCACAGTGGAATCAACCTAGTCCTTAACAACAAAGCATACAGAGGAAATTACTGAAATACATGGAGGATGAACAGCACATTGCTGAATAACACCTGGGTCATAGAACAAATTAAAGAGAAATTAGAGAGTTCTTATGATTCAATGAAAATATAGCACAAAGGAACCTCTGGGACACAGTAAAAGCAGTACTGAGGGGCAAATTCATAGCCCTGAGCTCATACATCAAGAAAACAGAAGCAGTTCAAGTAAACAACCTCATGATGCAATCGAAAGTGCTAGGAAAGCAAGAAAAGATTAAAGTTACAAGATAAAGAGAGATAACAAAGATTACAGAAAAAAATAATGAAGTAGAAATTTAAAATATATATATATATAATGACATGAAGATCTGATTTCTTGAAAAAATTAATAAAATTGACAGACTTCTTGCAAGATTAACAAAAAAAGGAGAGAAGAGACTCAAATCCATAAGATCAGGGAAACCACAGGAAAAATTACAGCAAACATCCAGGACATCCAAACAATCATAAAGAGCTATATCTAGAACCTATACTCACTAAAGAAGGAAAACCTAGCAGAAATGGATGAATTTCTAGAGAAATACAAATTGCCCAAACTGAACCAAGAAGATATAAGTCAACTAAATAAACCAATAACATACAATGAGAAAGAGGAAGCAATCAAAAGTCTTCCAATAAGTAAAAGCTCAGGCCCAGATAGATTCACCATGGAATTCTACAAGACTCTTAAAGAGGAACTAATAACCATACTCCTCAAGCTCTCCCATGAAACAGAAGCAGGAGAAATCCCAAACTCATTCTATGATGCTAATATCATACTCATTGCCAAACCAGCAAGAACCCAACAAAGAAAGAGAACTACAAACCAATCTGATGAACACAGCTGCAAAGCTCCTCAATAAAAATTAGCCAACAGAATCTATGAACAAATTTTAAAAATCATACATTATGACCTAGTAGGCGTCATTCTACAGATGGAGGGCTGGTTTAACATACATAAATCAGTAAATGCAATTTACCACATTAACAGGGCTAAGGTTAAGAATGACATGGTTATCTCAAATGACTCAGAAAAAGCCTGTGACAAAATACAAAATCCATTCATGTTAAAAGCTCTGGAGAAAATAGGAATAGAAGGAATATTCTTTAAACCAATAAAAATCACATACGACAGACCAACAGCCAATACACTAAATGGGGAAAAACTCAAACTATTTCCCCTAAAATCAGGAACAAGACCTACTGAGGCCTACTCCCTCCAATCCTTTTCAATATAGTTCTGGAATCCTTAGCCAAAGCAATCAGGGGCAAGAAAAGGACATTAAAGGGATCCGCACAGGAAAAAAAGAAATTAAACTATCCCTATTCACAGATGACATGATCTTATACCTAAAGGACCCAAAAAACTCCAAGAATTAATAAATCACTTTGGCTTTGGCAAAGTAGCAGGATACAAAATTAACCCACAAAAATCAGTAGCCTTTCTGTATGCCAACAATTTACAATCAGACAGGGAAATCATTAAAAAAAAAAAGAAGAAGAAGAACCTCAAAAGAATAAAATATCTAGAAACCTAACCAAAGATATAAAGGATCTACTTAGTGAAAACTATAAACATCTAAAGAGAGAAATCAAAGATGACACCAAGAAATGTAAAGACCATCCATGCACATGGATAGACAAAATCAATATCATGAAAATGGCCACACTGCCAAAGATGCTATACAAATACAATGCAATTCCTATCAAAATCCCAATGTCATTCTTTACTGAAATAGAGAAAACAATCCAAAATTCATATGGAACAAGAAAAGACCTAAGACCAACAAAAGCATAGCCAAAGCAACTCTAGGCAAAAGAAGCAATGCAGGTGGTATCACAATACCAGATTTCAAGATCTATTACAGAAACATAATAAGAAAAACAGGGGCTGGGAATATGGCCTAGTGGCAAGAGTGCTTGCCTCCTACACATGAAGCTCTCGGTTCGATTCCCCAGCACCACATATATGGAAAACGGCCAGAAGGGGCGCTGTGGCTCAGGTGGCAGAGTGCTAGCCTTGAGCGGGAAGAAGCCAGGGAAGGTGTTCAGGCCCTGAGTCCAAGGCCCAGGACTGGCCAAAAAAAAAAAAAGAAGAAGAAGAAGAAGAAGAAGAAGAAGAAAAACAGCTTGGTACTGGCACAAAAAGAGACCCAAAGATCAATGGAATAGGTTAGAAGACCCAGAAATAAAACCACATACTTACAGTCAGCTGATTTTTGACAAAAGAGCCAAAGACATACAGTGGTAAAAACATAACCTGTTCAATTATTGGTGCTAGAAGAACTGGGCAGCCACATGCAGAAAACTAAAAGTTATCCCAGCTTGTCACCATGCACTAACATCAACTCAAAATGGATTAAATGCCTCAACATCAGACCTGAAACTCTGAAACTACTGCAGGACAGAGTAGGAGAGACACTAGAACTTACAGGCACAGGCAGGAACTTCCAGAACAGAGTCCCAGGGGAACAACAATTGGAGAGAGACTTGACAAATGGGACTACATTAAATAAAAAGTTTCTGCACAGCTAAAGACATAGCTACTAACTAGAAAGACAGCCAACTAATTGGGAAAAGGTATTTGGCAGCAATGCATCAGAAAAATCATGTACAGGGAGCTCAAGAAACTAATCCATCTCAAATCTAATAAATAACTAAATGGGCAAGGGAGCCTTTAAAGAGAGACTTCTAAGAAGAAGAAGTAAAAATGGCAAAGAAACACATAAGGAAATGTTCACCAGCCCTGGCCATAAATAAAATGCAAATAAAAACAACCCTAAGATACCACCTTACCCCAGTCAGAATGGCCTATACTCTGAACTCAGACAACAACAAATGCTGGAGGGGATGCCAAGAAAGAGGAACCCTACTGAACTGCTGGTGGGAACATAAACTAGGTTCAACCACTCTGGAAAGCAGTCTGGAGGTTCCTCAAAAAATTAAACATAGACATACCCTATAACCTAGCCATACTGTTTCTAGGCATCTATCCTGAGCAACAGGATCCAGGATACAGCAAGGACACCTGCACCTCCATGTTCATTGCTGCACTGTTCACAATAGCCTAGATAGGGAAACAACCCATTGTCCAAAAAGAAATATACTCTTTACCAGACTTATATAACTGCCTTATATAACTTATATAATTTATATAACTCTGTACATCACCTGTATAATAACAATTTTAAAAAAGAAAGTTAAAAAAGATATTAGTACAATTGTTGTGTGTCATGGTTGTTTATACTTCTAATTTTGGCTCTCACTGGATGGTGGCAAGAGGATCTCAGGTTCAAGGCCAACCTGGGCCACATAGCAAGACTGTCTGTCTCAAAGCCAAGGGCTGGGGCTGGAAATGTGGCTTAGTGGCAGGGTGCTTATCTACCATGTGTAAGGCCTAGGTTTGATCCCAGAGAAAGGAAAAAATCATAATGAAGAAATCTCACACATTTAGATTATCCAAAGCCAAAAAAAGAAAAAAAATCCATGTAACAAATTTGCCTGACAAAGGATTTATAATAAAAACTAAGTATCTTCTATAGCACAATAATAGAGATGATAGAGCAGTCAATATTTTCATATTATTCTGGGGCTTGAACTCAGACCCTGGGTGCTATTCTTTTTTATTTTTCCAGTCCCAGGGCTGGAAGTCAGGGCCTGTGCGCTGTCCCTGGCTTCTTTTTACTCAAGGCTAGCACTTTGCCAATTGAGCGACAGTGCCACTTCTGGCCGTTTTCTATATATGTGGTGCTGAGGAATCGAACCCAGGGCTTCAGGTATACAAAGCAAGTACTCTTGCCACTAGGCCATATTCCCAGCCCCTGGGTGCTATTGTTCAGCCTTTCCACTCAAGACTGGCACTCTACAACTTGGGCTACAGCTCTACTCCTAGCTCTTTGGTGATGAGAGATAAGGGCCTACAGATCTTCCTGCCTGGGCTGGTTTTGAACTATCGTCCTTCAGATCTAAGCCTTTGGGTAACCAGGATTATAGGCATGATTGCTTCGTGCCTATTTAACAATTCAATTTTTTAAGTGTCTTGAATAGGCCTTTAATTTTAAAGAGATAAAGAAATGGGCCATAAACCCACAGGGAGTATGCTACACATCAATCACCAGAGAAGTGATTTCAAAATAACTAAAATGCTGAGACTTGTACAAGAGTTTGTGGCATCTTTGAAGATAGTCACCCTGCACTGGAAAGGCTCAGCCCATGAGTCCCATAAGAAGAAAATGGTAAATAATGTGCACTGATCACAAAGGAGAACACAGATACAAGCAAGAATACCAATAAACCACACAAAGTTTGCACTTCTGCAAAATTCCAAGAGAGGATAAATACTTCACTGGCTAAAAAAAAAATGCAATAATCATAATCTTCACATTTCATTGTATTTAGATTGTACCTCAACTTTCTTTGAGGATTTTCATAAAAATATAGAGTAAGAGATTTTCCTCTTCTGTTGGCCATGATTGAATTTCCCTAACTAAAATAGTAATTAAGTGAAGACAAGAAATTTTCTGTTTCAGCTACTATCATGTTCCCAGGAAGTTAGCAGAGTACCCAGGATAAATTAGACTTTCAAAAATATTTGTAGAATAAATATTTGTGTTGCTTGGAACTGTTACTGCCATCTTGGAACCCTGAGGTCTAGGCCAAAGGGCAGAGGAGCAGGAGGAGGAGCAGGAGCCTGAGGAGGAACAGGAGCAAGAGGGGGGAGGAGATGGGAGGAGCAAGAGGAAGAGCAGGAGGAGGAGGGGGGAGGAGAAACAGGAGGGGGTGGGAGGGGAATGGAAAGGGGAGAGGAGGAAGAAGAGGAAAAGAAGAGAGAGAGGAGGAGAGGAGAGGAGGAAGAAAACTAAAATCTAAGATGTACGCAACTTAAAATTTATCTGAATTTGGGCTTTCCATGAATGTAAGAGAGAAAGTTTTATTGCTTAATTGATAAATTTTAACTTGTTCTCAGGAAAATCACCACTACTCCATACATTTGTTGCAGAGTATGAAGTGATTTGTGCAGTAGAAATGCCATTCATGCAAATGCAACACATTTGGTATTTTTGATTTATCATTATTAAAATATTCCTTATCGAGACCAGTGAGTGACTGACACACGCCTGCCATCCTAGCTACTCAGGAGGCTGAGGATCTGAGGATCACAGTTCAAATCCAGCCCAGGCAGAAGAGTCCATGAGACCCTTAGGTCCAATTAACCAGCCAAAAGCCAGAAGTAAAAGTGTGGCTCAAGTGATCTGCCTAGAGTAAAAACTCCAAACATGAATGGAGATCCTAAGTTCAAGCCCCGGATCCAGCACACCCACACTCACACTCACACATTATACCCCTTCCTATTAGAGTTTTACAAGTTATACAATTGGAGCACAGTACGCAGCTATAAAGAAATCCTGTGGCTTACTGCCCACAAGATGCTGGAGACACTCAGGTGTTTGACATAAGACAAATGAGCGTTGAGGAAGGCTGCACTCACTCATGACAGCAGAGAGCCCTCTCCTGGCACAGCACAGAGCCCTCTCCTGGGTGAGCAGCCATTTCCAGGCTGCCAGCTCCAGAGTGGCCATCTGAACACCGGCCGGGCCCTGGGCCCTGGACCCGGCCCGGGACACGCCTGGGACATTCAGTCTTCTGGCGCCCTGCTGGGAGGCTGGTTGAAGACAGAACCATCTGGAAAGCAAAAGATAGACTTAACTAAACTCTCTTTTTCCAAGAATTAAAGCAAGGTGGAACATTTCTGAATGAAGCCATGAATGTTCTTCAAATCCGGGCCACATGAGGTTAGAGGCATATTGATTTTCAGTTTGGAAATAAATTGGCAATTGTTAGCCTTTCAGGAAAATGAGCACTTTTAGATGATGGAGACCAGATGTCCCCATTTGAAGCTTCAATGGGAAATCCCGGAGTAGGCTTGATTGTCAAGGTAGCCATAACAACCCGTCCTGCCGCAGATGGCCAGGAAAATGGCAAATGTTCAATGTGGTGAAGACACAGCTAGCTACTTCTCAACAAACAACTTGGCCAGTTTGCAAAGGGTTGAAGAAAATACACTTGCCAATGCTTACCACATTCCAGCAAGACCTTAAATTTGAGCAATTTCATTTTGGAATGAGATTTGAAATTTAAACAACAAAAAGAAACTTGAAAACATGTTTTTACCAGGTGCCAGTGGCTCACTCCTGTAATCCTAGCTACTCAGGGGGATCCAGGTTCTAAGCCAGACCAGGAAGACAAATTCAAGAGACTCTTTATCTCCAATTAACCAGGAAAAAAGCAGGAAGTAGAGGTGTAGCTCAAGTGGTAGAACACCAGCTCTGAACAAAGAAGCTAAAGAAAAACATGAGGACTGGATTTCAAGCCCTACTATCAGTGTGTGTGTGTGTGTGTGTGTGTGTGTGTGTGTGCGCGCGCGCGCACACAATGCTTTCTTCAAAGACTTTCTTCATGAGACTATACCTAGCAGGACTTAAAGGAAGGAGAGCCACAGTCTCCCCCACCCCCTTGCCTTAGAAGAGAGCTCTGACCCCCTCCATGTCCTTATCTCTTTCTTCAAAGGACTTACATTCTCATAATTGTATAGATAGATATACATGTGCATGCAAATTAATTCACACTAAGTATACGGGCAATGAGCCAGTGAGTATTTGTCTTTATGAAAAATCAACAATGCTTAAAATGTGTCACAGTTGTTGAATTACAGGCATCAGTGACAAGTCAGAAAACACAAGTGACTAGAAAGTATTCCATATAGTGATTTGTTCACACAGTCACTATTATATATATCTTTTTTAAAGTTTTTATTGTTATTATAAAGGTGATGTAAAGAGGAGTTACATAAGTCAGGTAAAGAGTACATTTCTTTTTGGACAGTGTCACCCCCTCCCTCGCTCTTGCTCTCTCCCACTTTGTCCCTCCTGTCCCCACCCATAAGTTGTAGAGCTCATTTTCAACACATTGTCTAGTGAGCACCCCGGCTGCATTTGCTCACCATTTGTCCCTCCATTTCTGTGCCCCCTCACCCTCCCAAAGACAGATAAACTGTTGTGGCACTTCAAAACAAATCACACATGGCTGGGATATGGCCTAGTGGCAAGAGTGCTTGCCTCGTATACATGAGGCCCTAGGTTCGATTCCCCAGCACCACATATGCAGAGAATGGCCAGAGGTGGCGCTGTGGCTCAGGTGGCAGAGTGCTAGCCTTGAGCGGGAAGAAGCCAGGGACAGTGCTCAGGCCCTGAGTCCAAGCCCCAGGACTGGCCAAAAAAAAAAAAAAAAAAAAAATCACAGAGAATAACCACAAAGAAAAATCTCTTGTTTCCATTACCTGGAGTTCATTTTGATAAATATTATACATAAGCATTGTTCTTTTGTGTTCCTCCCCTAAGAGCATCCTCCTTTGGTCTCTCTGTGTGTAAATGCCTAGTGTCCTAAATAATTTATTATGTCCCAGTGTATTTAGATCTAGCTTCCCCAGGTGAGAGAAAACACTCCGTGTTTGTTTCTCTGAGCTTGGCTTACCTCATCTAACATGATTTGTCCTGTTTTCATCCATTTGCCTGCAAATGATATAATATTATTCTTTCTGATGGCTGTGTAAAATTCCATTGTGTAAAGGTACCACATTTTTGGGATCCACGTACTCTGGGGCCTCTGGGCTGTTTCCATAACTTGACTATGGCATAATATGTATCTTTGATATCTTCCTTTTGGACATTGATGATGAGAAATACAATGAAATAGACATTATTTTTCCTTCCCTCTGGGCACTGACAAATGGGGGGCTCAGATGTATACATAAATAGAGTCAGTGCTTCAGTAGTTAAGTCAAAGCACCATAGGAATTTCATTCTAGACGTAGATTTCAGAACAAAAACCTATTGAAAATATTTCCTTGACTAGACATGGTATCTCATGCCTGTAATCCTAGTTACTCAGGAGGCTGAGGTCTGAGAATTATGGCAGGAAAGTCATGAGACTCTTATTTCCAACTAACCATCAAACAGCCAGAAGTGGATCTGTGGCTGAAATGATAGAGCACCAGATGAGAATGAAAAAGCTAATAGACTGCACCCAGGCCCTGGCTCAAGTCCCAGTAACAGCATGAGAGAGAGAGAGACAGAGAGACAGACAGACAGAGAGAGACAGAGAGAGACAGAGAGAGAGAGAGAGGAAAAAGGAAAATCTGAAGGATCCAAGAGGTAGACAAAGCTGTTTTCTCAAGTCCTATAAGCAAACAGCCATAGAGCATGCAAGAGTTTCTGAGGTAAGACATCTCCCTTCTTGCTTATAGAAGAAGAAAGTGGGCTGGGAAAGTGGCTTAGCGGTAGAGTGCTTGCCTACCATGCATGAAGCCGTGGGTTCAATTCCTCAGTACCGCATAAACAAAAAAAGCCATAAATGGCACTGTGGCTCAACTGGTGGAGTGCTAGCCTTGAGCAAAAAGAAGCTCAGAGACAGTGCCCAGGGTCCTGAGTTTAAGCCCCAGCACTGGTAAGGGAGGAGGGGGAGGAGGGGGAGGAAGGGGAGGAAGGGGAGGAGGGGGAGGAGGGGGGAGGGGGAGAAGGAGGGGGAGGAGGAGGGGGAGGAGGGGGGGAGGAGGAGGGGGAGAGGGAGGAGGGGAAGGGGGAGGAGGGGGAGGAGGGGAAGGGGGAGGAGGGGGAGGAGGGGGAGGGGGAGGGGGAGGAGGGGGAGGAGGGGGAGGAGGGGGAGGAGGGGGAGGAGGGGGAGGAGGAAGAAGAAGACATTCACACTTGTAGAAGGATGTCTTAAATTTAATCTCCATACCATGCTTTTCTTGAGAATGATATAATTACTGAAACCAATTAGTTTCAATAATTATGGAAAAATAATCTTTTGGCAAACTATTTGCAAATAGTTTTAGCACCATGCCCTTCATTTTGAGTAGATAAGACTGTTCCTTCTCAACACATGAGAAGTCAGAAACACATGTGATAAAGATCTCCATTGCTGAGGCATTCACTTTTGTTTTGTGCAGTTCTAGTGACCTAAGCCATTCCTCTCTCTTGCATTTGTAGATTGAATTAAGTGCAAGAGGATTCTGAATAGGTACTTTTATATATATTTACATAAATATATATACAAACACATATATATGTGTACACATATACATGTGTGTAATATACATATATGCTATATGCACACATGTATACACATATTCACATGCGGCTACATATGTATGCACAGGTACGTAGACATGGCTACACACATATACACATATATACATACACACATATATACATGTATGTTGTTCAAAGAACAATAGTTAATTATCAGAAATTGTAAGAAAAAAGTCTGGTATTCATCAGACTATTTTTCTTTTTTTCAAAGCTCTTGTTTTACAGTACAGAAACAGACCTGAAGATCAAACATGATACATTCTTGGGAAATGGAACACTAAACTTCCAGCAGGAGACTCTCATCTGATTTTCTGAAAGAAAACATTGTAGGAAAATCTACTTAAAGGCTTAAAGTTAGCACACGTGTCCACTCCACAGGCTGGTTTTTAATTTTTTTTCAACTTTACTCACTTGTCAATTAATTATCCAACTGCAGTTTTCATCTATCTTATTTTTGAAACTTCTGCTTGTGTTAGAATGTTTTGTTTTGTTTTGTTTTTTGCCAGTCCTGGGGCTTGAACTCAGGGCCTAAGTACTGTCCCTGGCTTCTTTTTGCTCAAGGCTAGCACTCTGCCACTTCCAGCTTTTTCTGTGTATGTGGTACTGAGGAATCGAACCCAGAGCTTCATGTATACGAGGTGAGCACTCTACCACTAGGCCATATTCCAAGCCCTTGTGTTAGAATGTTTCAATATTCTTCAGAGAGGTTTGTAGGGGAGAATATAAGAACTTGAGCTCAGGGCCTCATTCTCTCCTTGCTTTTTAACTCAAGGCTGGTGCTCTACTATTTGAGCCACAACTCCACTTATGGCTTTTGCTGGTTGGTTGGAGATAAGAATTTCGTGGATTTGTCTGCCAGGGATGAGTCTAAACTGTGATCTTCATATCTCAGCCTCTTGAGTAACCAGGATTATAACTGTGAGCTACCATTGTCTTGCTCAAAGATTTTTCTTTTTACGGTGAAAACGCAATCTTATTTGTTGTGTTCACTCATCAGAAAACAGAAACAAGAACTCTTAAATCTGAAAATGGGCTAAGCAGAAATTAAGCTCTCCACTAAATGTCAAGCTGGAGTGATTTTGCTGACAGGGCATGTGTGGAATCCCTTCTGATTCTCCCTTGGAGATTCCTCCCCTCCCATTGCCCTGGGCTGCCCAGGCAATTAATCCTGTGGTGTCTTACAGAGGATAGTAAAGGTTGAATTTGGGATTTGACTTTAAATAGTTTTGAATCATTGAATCTTCATACTGAGATCCTTTCTCTAATCTAAAAATGCTGTGGCTGAGTCACACCATGCTAATCTGATGAAGTCCCCAAAGTCTCCCTTCTACCTGGTCCAAGTTGCTCCTAATTACTTTAGGAAATCCGCTGACTGCCGGGCCAGTGGCTCCCAGCCCCTCTGGAGGCTGAGATCTGAGGATCACAATTGAGAACCAGACTGGGTAGACAAAGCTGTTAGATTCTTATTTGCACTAACCAGCAAAAAGCCAGAAGTGGAGTGGCTCAAGTGGTGAAACACCAACGATGAGCAAAAAACCCAGCGAGTATATGAGGCCTTGAGTTCAAGCCCCAGTACTGGCACACACGCACACACACACACACACACACACACACACACACACACACATACACAACCATAATGGTCTAGTTTATAGAACACAAATACCAGAATATTCCTCAAAAGAATACAACTTTACAGCAACAATTGGTTCCTATTACAATTTCTTTCCAAAAAGTTTTTGACAAGAATTTTCAACTATCAAAACCCATCAACTCTCCACATGGCCAGCTTGTGTGGCCATGTTCAGTGACTGTGGTCACAGGGTGAACAGCAGCCACCCCATGGCACAATGCCTGAGCTACACGTCCCGCTCCATCACCCAGATGGGCATCCAATCCTCTCCAGAGTGTCCTTTGCCATTTCCGGGGTGTGGACTCGGGGCCTCATGGACTTGCTCAGCTTTTCAGTTCAAGGCTGGTGCTTTACCTCTTGAGCCACACCTTTACTTCTGACTTTCTCTGATTAATTGGAGATAAGAATCTCTCCAATTTGTCTGCCTGGATTGACTTGGAACCACAATCCTCAGATTTCACTCTTCTAAGTAGCTAGGATTACAGGAGTAGGCCACCAGTGCCCGTGCACAAGTTAGTATTTCAAGAGAAGAGGGTAAGAGCATGTTCATAGTGCATTATAGTGTAGAATGCAGCATAGGAAAGGGAACTGCTCAATTATCCTAATTCATTATTAGATACTATGATGTCTCTCACTATACCTACATATAGATTAAGCACTAGCATATATATAAAACATATCAAGTACATTATTATATATATATATTCTGAATCAGGATTATTACATAAAATATATTGTATACATGTTTTATATAATATATACATTATATGTACTTGAAAAAATCCATGCAAGATTTTATTGGTAATATCTGGACTTTCTGAGAATGTATTCTCTTTGAGTACAAGATTACTGTAATGTTTCTGAGCACTTAAATCAACCATTTTGTGATGGCATGGTCTTTTGGAGCATCTATAAATATGCTGTGTCAGCAGCAGCCTTGTTAAGCCATGTGGGATGCAGGTGGGAAACTCTTCAATTGAAGTATCACGGCACACCCACGAGCCCAGCACTCCCAGACACGCTTGTAAGGAGAAGATGCTATGCACCTGCTCCTGGAGGCAAATCAAAACTCCAGGAAAAACAAAAGTCAAGAGAAGAGAATCCATGATGTGAAGTCATCTTCCATCCGTTTACTGGAATACTTGGATGAGTGAATTTAAGGATGAGTGCACATACATAAAATCACATAATTTATACATATATGTGAACCTTAATGACCAAAACCAAATATTTGTGCATCTACCAATACAAACCATCTAATATCTACCATGTGGTGGTCAACATTCTGTTCTGAAATTGGCATTATAACTGTGCAATAGAGAAATGTTTGAAATGCACAAGTCTCTACTTCTTTTTTTAATTTAATTTATTTATTAATTGAACACAAATTTTTTAGACAGGGTGTTGTGCAAAAAGGGTAGTTACATAGTAGGGGAGTGTGTACATTTCTTGTGATATCTTACGCCCTGTTTTTCTTTCCCTTCTCTAGGTCAGGTAGACATATATACAATATACAATGTATCAAGAGCATATACAGTAAGGTCTCTACTCCTATAAATACTGAACCTATTAAGCAATCTTGCTGAGCACTGATGGCTCATGACTATAACACTAGCTACTCAGGAGGCTGAGATCTGAGGATCATGATTCAAAGCCAGCCTGGGCAGGAAAGTCTGTTATTTCCAATTAAACACCAAAAGCTGGAAGTGGAGCTGTAATTCAAGTCACAGAGCACTACTAGCCTTGAGCAAAAAAGCTCAGTACTAAAATCAAATTGTGGGAGTTGACATTGATGGCTAAACTATGCAAGACAATCAATTCAGTTCTTCCTGGAAGACTGACAGGCTCTGCACAAGGTGCCCTTAAGGTTAAAAGTGACACTGATGTCAAGCACTGAGGCTCATACCTGTCATCCTAGCTACTCAGGAGGCTGAGATCTGAGGATTTCATTTTGAAGCCAGCTTGGGCAAAGAAGTCTACAAGACTCTTATCTCCATTAAACTACCAAAAAAGCCAGAAGTAGAGCTGTGGCTCAAGTGGTAGAGCACTAGCCTTGAGCACAAAAGCTCAGAGACAGCACCCAGGCCCTAAGTTCAAGCTCCAGGATCAGCACAGACACACAAAAAAAGTGGAACTGGCAGACTTTTAGAAGGTTTATTCTCAAAATGAAAGGCCTGTTAAGAGCCTTTTAAATTGTCAAGTAACTTGCATAATATTGACCTTTCAGGATCCAGATGTAAGTGCCTTGTCCAGCTTGACAACACTGTATTATTGCATTCTTTCAGGCAAAGTTTGGTGAACTCTGCTATGCTCTCTGGAATAGTAGAAAGTGCATTAGATATCAATAAAGCAACACAACACCAAACAGGGGCAAATAGCTCACGCCCCAAATCCTAGCTATTTAAGAGGCTGAGATCTGAAGATTGGGATTCAAGGCTAGCTTGGGCAGAAAAATCTGAAATTAACCAGCAAAAAACTGTAAGTGGAGATGTGGCTTGAGTAGTAGAGCACCAGACTTGAGTGAAGAACCTCAGCAAGAGCATGAGACTCTGAGTTCAAGCCCTGAGCCAGAATGTATCATAGGTAATATCAAGTAAATATCAGATTCAGCTAGCACAGTGGTCACCCAAAGCACATATCAAATTCGAATCCATTCAAGAAAAATGAGAAGAAAATTAAGTACCCAGGTATGTAACATTCTAGTTTATTTACATACATACATTAGTCTACAAGTTGCCGTTTTAAATGCATGGGCAAAACAATAAAAAGGAAAAGAGGGATGAATGCATTTGTGGGCAATCAGAGATACTGTGAATAGATATGTTGCTATCCTAATGAACAAGGAAACATTTCTCTCAATTTACTCAATAAATACTATGTGGTAGATTTGAGGCATACAGCATATTTACTAAAAAGTAGATGATTGTGGAAATAAGTTCTGTGCACATATTAAAATATAAGCTTGGGATTGTACAATAAATCTCTCTTCTAGCTGGGCACTGGTGGCTCATGCCTATAATCCTAGCTACTTAGAAGGCTGAGATCAGAGGATTGTGATTCAAAGCCAGCCCAGGAAGGAAAGTCAATGAGGCTCTGATCTTCAATTAGCCAGAAAAAAGCTGGGAATAGAGGTGTGGCTCAAGTGATAGAGTACTAGCCTTGAGTGAAAAAGCCCAGTGAGAGCACCAGACCCTGAGTTAAAGCCCCCATACTGGAGTTTTTTTTTTTAAGGAATTTCTGAGTTGTCTGTTACCCAATGCTGACTGGTACTGTTGGACTTAAGATCAAGTATGGTTTGTACTTGTTTACGTTATCCTGCAGATTATATTTGGTGACAAGATGCTGGGATCATGAGTGCTGTTGAAATTGACTATTGTCAAGAGTAAGTGCATTGCTACAAACCACCACTAGGTGTCCCTTACTAATAATTTTTAATTTTTTTTCACATATCTGTGAGTAGTTGTACAAAGGGGTTTAAACTCAACATGTCAGTTTCTGAGTACCATGCATCTTTTTCTTCCTCATTGTCAAAGTGGATTACAGAGGGGTTACAGTTTCGTATGTAAGGCAGTGAGTACATTTCTTGCTCAACTTGTTACCTCCTCCGTCGTTCCTCCCCACCCCCGCCACCCGCCCCATGCATCTTTTTTTTTCTTTCTTTTTATTGTAAAGGTGATGTACAGACTGGTTACAGGTACATAAGTAAGGAAATGAGTACAATTCTTGTTGAACATTGTTACCCCTCCCCCGTTTTCTCCTGCTATCCTTTCCCCCCTACACTTCATTTCCAACACAGTATCTTGTGAGTATCACTGTTGCATTGGTTCACTTTTCTTTGTGATTCCCCTTCCTATCCCCAAATCAGATGAACTGGACAATACAAAGGGTACCAAAATAAAAAACAGTGACAACAGGGGGTAAATCAAAGGAAAAATAAAGACAAATAAAAACAAAAGAAATAACTGCTCATGCATCTTGATCAATGTCACCCTTTCCCTCATTGTTGCCCATCTCTCCCAACCCCACCTTCTCCATAATTTTCAGTGAGCTGATGAAGGACAGACAACCACATGTATATCTACTCATACATTGCTTTAGTTGGACTAAGAATTCATCCTTCTGCCACCACTGTTAACACAAGGCCAAATGCACACAAAAAAGAGAGAGAACCTTTTTTTTTTCCTTTTTAAGTTGGTCACGGAGCTGATCTCAGGGCCTGGGCGCTGTCTCTGAGCTCTTTTGCTAGCGCTCTCCCACCTTAGGCCACAACTCCATGTCCGTTTTTTTTGCTAGTGAATTGGAGGTAAGATTCACATGACTTGGTGCTG
Source organism: Perognathus longimembris pacificus (assembly GCF_023159225.1). NCBI lineage: Eukaryota > Metazoa > Chordata > Mammalia > Rodentia > Heteromyidae > Perognathus > Perognathus longimembris. The sequence continues at coordinate 65,889,196 of NC_063161.1, forward strand.
GGAATATGGCATAGTGGCAAAAGTGCTTGCCTCGTATACATGAAGCCCTGGGTTCAATTCCCCAGCACCACATATATGGAAAATGCCCGGAAGTGGCGCTGTGGCTCAAGTGGCAGAGTGCTAGCCTTGAGCAAAAAGAAGCCAAGAACAGTGCTCAGGCCCTGAGTCCAAGGCTCAGGACTGGCCAAAAAAAAAAAAAAAAAAGATTCACATGACTTTCCTGCCCCGGATGGCTTTCAACCATGATCCTCAGATCTCAGCCTCCTGAGTAGCTAGGGTTACTGGCATGAGCCACCAGTGCCAGGCCTCAAGAACTGTTTGTTTGGTTTTCTGTATGTGTGGATACTGGGGCTTGAACTCAGGGCCTTGTCCTTCTGCTTTCATTTTTTGCTCAAGGCTTCACACAACCACTTGAGCAAGCCTCCACTTCTAGATTAGAATAGTTCTTTGGAAATAAGAGTTCCTTGCATTTGTCTTCCCAGGCTGGTTTTGAACCTCAATCCTTAGATCTCAGCCTGGGTAGCTTGAATTCCAAGTGTGAGCCACCAGTGCATGGCTCTTATTGTTTATTTTTGACAACATAATAAAGTATTGTCTCCTTCTGTAGGAATAAAAGTGTGACCGTCATCTTATCACAAAAAATAACCCACTATCAGAGGCTGCTTGTGTTTAATCTGAATGTTAATAAGAACACAGTTGAAACCTAGGCACTGAGGCCTCACACCTGTAATCCTAGCTATTCAGGCAGCTGACATCTGAGGATCATGGTTCAAACCCAGCCAAGGCAGAAAAGTCTGTGAGATTCTTATCTCCAATTACCCAATAAGAGCTGGAAGTGGAGCTATGGCTCAAGTAGAAAAGCGTTGGCCTTTAGTGAAAAAACTAAGGAACAGCCGCTAGGTCCTGAGTTCAAACTCTAGCGCTGACACACTGTTGGGCTCTGGCTATACCTTTAAGGAGCAGTCCCGAGAGGCCTGCCTCTTCCCCCACCCCCCTGCCCCGGGGCTGCTTGGCTGTTATCCACTCCTATCCCCTTCCGGGTCCAGAACTAGAAGAGGTAGCAAACCAGCCCCGCCTTCTGCCTCAGCCACATGTGTGAAAATGGCGCCGGGCCAGGCCCAAGGGGCGATCCTATGGGATGTGATGACTGCCCATAGAGGAAGTTCTGTGACATCACTATGATGGGCATCTTATCAGCCTATCGTTAGTATGCAGTTAGTCCCTCCCCTTCCTGCTGCCATTACTCTTATATAAACCCCTCCCCTGAGTAAAACCAGTGGAAGTTCCAGAAGCTTACCCCGAGACAGCCCATGTGACTCCTGTGTCATTCATTAAGTGTGCGAGGGGAGGAGGGGCGTCTCGCGACTACGCACCCCCAAGGTTTGCACATTGGGCCGCACTCCAGCTTTCCACCCGGCGGGACGGGGCGGAAAACACTCAAGGGTGAAAGGGGTCCCGACAACACACAAAAAAATAAGAACACAATTGGAAGGTGAAATTCCTACTATGTACCTTTTTATTGTCTAACTCTGTGTTTTAGAATTATAACCACACAGGGATGAAATATGGTTTTAACCACAACAAGCAGGCCAAGGTTACAAAAATAAGATCATTTTAGAAATGGCAGTCTGGGCCAGATGCTGTGGTGGCTCACACTTGTAATCCAGGCTACTCAGGAGCAAGATCTGAGGATCGCAGTTCAAAGCCAATCTGGGCAGGAAAGCCTGTGAGACTCTTATCTCCAATTAACCACCAGAAAACTGAAAATGGCACTGTGGCACAAATGGTAGAGCCCTAGCCTTGAGAAAAAAAAAATCAGGGATAGTGCCCAGGCTCTGAGTTCAAGCCCCAGGACCAGCACCAATACATACATACATACATGCATGCATATGTGTGTGTGTGTGTAGATAAAGGAAGGAAAGTAGAAGGTTTTTACTCTTCCCCGCTGTCTCCAACTCCAAAGCAAATAACCAAAAAGGAAAAAGAAGAGGAGCAGGAGGAGGAGCAGGAAGAGGGGGAGGAGGAGGAGGAAATATAACATATGTTCAGTGAGGTATGGAAAGGCACAGGACCATAAGCCACAAATGAGGATGCACGGGTGCCAGGCCCGTCAGCATCTTGACTGGATGGGAAGAGAGCAAGCCCTCGCAGCAAACAACTGAAAAAAACCCTTGGTGGCAGGATGGAGCTTGTGTGAATCAGAACCCATAAGGAAAAGGACAGGGTTCATGAAGGGTGCCCCCTAAGGAGAATTAGGGTGACATCTCTGGTAAAACAGAAGGATGGGAGGTGCTTATTGGAATTAGGGGGAAGGGAAGTGGTGAGTGAAAGAGAGAGGGGGAAAGTGGCTGAGATGGAGGCTGAGCGAGGGAAGGAGAGATGGAGATGGAAAGGACATGGAGGGGAGCAGAGAACATGATTTGGTCAGAGAGAAGTTTCACAGTCTGGTGCTTTAGCTAAGGGAGACCTCTGGAGGTGAAGGTGGGGGAATGAGGGAAAGAAAATAGCTATATCAAAACTATAATCATCAATATATTCTTCTTTCATTTTTGTGCCTGTCCCAGAGCTTGAACTCAGGGCCTGAGTGCTGTCCCTAAGCTTTTATGCTCAAGGCTGGCACTCTACCACTTGAGCTACACCTCCACTTGTAAGGTTTTTTTTGTTTGTTTGTTTTTTGGTGTTTAACTGGAGATAAGAGTCTCACAGACTTTCCTGCTCTGGCTGGCTTCCAATTGTGATTCTCAGATCTCAGCCTCCTGAGTAGCTAGGAGTACAGATGTGAGCCACAGGCATCTGGCGATATATTCTTATTTAATTTCCTATTTACTTTTTATTAGCTTATATCAGTTATACAGTGAGGAAGCTCATTGTTACATTTCTGTATATATTAATACAGATTTAATTAATGTACATATTATGACAGGTTTAATCTTTTTTGTGCATGCTGGTACCGGGCTTGAACTCAGGGCTGGGGTGCTTGGTGCTCTCTCTCAGCTTTTCCACTCCAGGCTAGCACCCTACCATTTAAAACACAGCTCCACTTTAGGCTTTTTGGTGGTTACTTGGAAATAAGAATCTCATGGATTTTTCTACCCTGGCTGGCTTTGAACTTAGTAGCTAGGATTATAGGTGTTTAATCACTCTTAATAACATTAATAGTATTCTACTATTATCTTAATCTCTATTAACCATGGTATGTATATATGTATATAAGTGTGTACATGCATGGGTGGATTGATGGATATAAGTATATGTTTAAAAATAATAACAAAATGTAGATATGCAAAATGGTTCATTTTAGTGCACAGAGGGCAGTTTGCTTAAGAGAAAAGAAGGGCTAGGCACCAGTGGCTCATGCCTGTAATTCTAGCTACTCAAGAGGCTAAGAGACCAGAGGATTTAATTCCAAAGCCAGCCCAGACAGAAAAGTCCATGAGACTCTTAGCTCCAGATAAGCACCAAAAGGGTGGAAGTGGAACTGTGGCTCAAGTGGGACAGCGCCCAGGCTGAGTTCAAGCCCCAAGATCAGCACAGAAGAAAAGAAAGAAGGGGGAGGAGTGGAAAGGAAGGAAAGAAAGAGAGAGAGAGAGAAGGGAAATGAGAGGAAAGGAAAGAAAGAGAGAGAGAGTCCGCATATCAAAAGCAGCTTCAAGAAGATAGTAGGGACACATTCTTCAGCACAACTGGAAGATGAAAAATGGCTGCAGAATCCAGCATCCATGGCAGTACCTCCAGCACATAACCCAGTTCAACTAGTCTCAGCAATGTCTGAAGGCAATGTCCTGACTTTATGTGGTATGACTCTTTCACTGAAATGGACATTCAATCTTTGGAAAAAGCAATGATTAAGTTTGGAAGTAAAGACAACTGAAAATCTCATTGAAAATACTAGCACTGTGGATCAGATTTGAGTAAGGCTTTCAATCTTTTATGGCTGAGTCTCCAGCTCAGCTAGAGGGTCTGAATTTGAGAGAGGAACAGAGACAAACACTTTTGGGCCTGTATTGGGACTTGAACTCAGGTCCTTGTGTTCTTATTGGCTTTCTTTTTCTTTTCTTTTTTTCCTTCCCAGCACTAGGGTTTGAAATTGGGGCCTCACATTCTCTTTTGGCTTTTCATTCAAGGCTAGCTCTCAATCACTTAAACCATACCTCCACTCCCAGTTTTTTGCTAGTTTATTTGAGATAAGAGTCTCCTGGATTTATCTGCCTGAACTGGCTTTGAACCAGGATCCTCAGATATCAGTCTCCTGAGCAGCTAGGTTTACAAGGCTGAGCCAAGACCTCTAGCTTGTAGCTTTCTTATTTGTAATTGCCAATTTTGGAAGCAATGAATATGTTCCAATAGTTAAGTGGAGAAATAAATTGAGCTTCTGGGAGAAATTGTGGATTCGGTATTTCCTCCATGTGAATTATTGGATGAGAAATGAAGAAATGCCATATTCTAAGGAGAGAAAAAGAGCAAAGGCATGAGGAGTCACCAGATCTAGCAGGAAAGTTAGAAATCATAGTAAGCCAGGTACTGGTGGTCTGTGCCTGTAACCCTAGCTACTCAGGAGGCTGGAATTTGAGGATTTCCATCCCAGGCAGGGAAGTCCATGAGACTCTGATCTTCAATTAACAATGGAAAAATAGGCAGAAGTGGAGCTGTGGCTAGTCTTGAGTCAAAAAAGCTAAAGAAGAGTGGCCAGGCTCTGAGTTCAAGGCCTAGTACAAATACAAAAAAAAAAGAATTCTGTCAACATCATGCTGTAATATACATCACAGATGTACTAACTGCTGGACGTGTGACTCAAGTAGTACCTGCCCAGCAAGTGCGACTTCGGTCCCAATCTTCAATACCACCAATTATGATCCTATATTTAAAAGATCCAAAAGACTATACCAAAATACTCTTTGATTTGATAAATGTATTCAGCAGAGTTGCAGCATACAAAACTCAGTAGCTTCTTTATATACCAATAGGGAAAAGGCTGAGAAAGAAATTCACAAAAGTCTTAATAACATCAACAACCAAAAACACTTACCAATTACAGGACACCGAGGAAGAAATTGAATAAGACAGTAGCAAATAGCAAAGTGCCCATAATCACAATATAAGCAAAAATAATACTATGGAAAAGATCGTATTACTATACAGTAGATGCAAGCTCCATCAAAATTCTGATGTCCTGTAATCCTAGCTCCTCAGGAGGCTCGAAACCATCCCAGGCAGGACAAGCCATAAGACTCTTCTCTCCAATAAATCACAAAAGAAAAAAGGAAAAAGCTCAAGCACATTGTCCAGCCATCTCTGAGTTCAAACCCCAGAACTGGCACCAAAATAAATCAAGTCAGTAGTTGTCATGGCAAAGAGAGAGACAGTTTGTCAAAAAGAGATAAATGGGGGCTGGGAATATGGCCTAGTGGCAAGAGTGCTTGCCTCCTACACATGAAGCTCTCCGTTGGATTCCCCAGCACCACATACATAGAAAATGGCCAGAAGGGGCGCTGTGGCTCAGGTGGCAGAGTGCTAGCCTTGAGCGGGAAGAAGCCAGGGACAATGCTCAGGCCCTGAGTCCAAGGCCCAGGACTGGCCAAAAAAAAAAAGAGAGAGAGAGAGAGAGAGAGAGATAAATGGAAAGAATACATACTAACGCACACACGCAAACACACACACACGGCAACACATACTACTTACTTATACGGATAAGCCGGGAAACACTAAATGAACGAAATCACACATAAGAAGACGCACATGCACCACCACCCCGCACCCTGCCCCGTTCCCTGCCCCGTATCCCGCCCCATCCCCGCACCTTGCCCGCAACTTTCCTGGCCCTGGATCCTCCCCACAGGGATCCCGCTGGCCAGGCATCACCGCACCCCCATGCCATTAGATCTGAAGGATTGGCCCCAGCCGTGAGCCAGGAGGGCGGCCCCGCGGTAGGGCTGGGCCCACGGACTACACTGCTCCTGCCTGGGGCTCCTGTGGGAGGGTGTGAGCCTCGAGCAAACCCAGACAGCTCAGGGCAGCACCCCCACCCCACCCCTGCTCCAGGCCTGCCGGCCCAGCACCAAGTCCTCCTTCACAGGTGGGTGGTGGAGGAGGAGGAGGTGACCAGGACTCCCCATCTGTGAGGAGTCCCCGGAACTGGGAACACGACGCTCGCCCAGAGCCCCACAGTCCTGCCAGGTAACCAGCGTGTGCAGACTCTCTCATCACTGAGAACTTCAACTCACCATTCCAAGGAACCAAAGTGGGAAGAGGCGCCAGATGCACGCCTGCGACCCCAGCTACTCAGGAGGCTGAGAGCAGAGGATGGCGGTTTCAACCCACGGTTTTTGTGGTTTGGTTTAGTTTTGTTTGCTGGTTTGTGGGAGATAAATGTCTCACAGATTTTTCTGTCTGTGCTGGCTTTGAAATATGATCCTATAACAAACTGTATTATATTATATATTATTATATACCACATAGAATTATATGATATATTGTATATTAATGTGATATTATTAGATATTATATGTAATTATACAGTATATTATATATTGATGCATATTCTCTATTAAGTACTAATATATAATATATCTAATATCATTATATATGTGTATTTTAGGTATACTGATATAGTTTTATATATATATATGCTCAGGTTTAGCTTTTCTGATTATGTTTGCCTTTCTTAATCATTTAGATTATTTTCGTCTACTAATTTTTTTTTAAATGAGCATCTTTCCACAAAACCATGTATTTCCTTTCAGTTAACAGTGTGCGTTGTAATCGGCCGTGGAGGCCCTAATATTAGAGCGTGCTCTCACCCGCGCCCTCGTCCGCTTCTGGACAGACTTGCTCCGCATTTTCAGTCCTTTAGCATAGCAAGATCCTCCCGCAGAGAATGCTGGATTCCAGAAGTCCACTTTGCAGGGCAGATGGGCCAGGGCAGAATGGTCTGAGGGCTCCTGTCTGTCACCTTACTAACCTTACTAACTCATGGAGGATCATGGTTCAAAGCCAGCACAGGGAGAAAAGTCCTCAAAGTTTCTTTTCTGCATGGATTGCCTTTCCCTGTGCTACACCCAAATCCCACAGCTTCTGAGAAACTTGCTCGCCTGCATCCAGACATCCCTGCAACCTGAACTTGTATGTGAGTGTGCATGTGCACGCATGAGTGTGCACATGTATGTGTGTGTGCTAGTTTTCGCTCAAGGCTGGCCCTCTCCCATTTGAACCACAGCTCCAGTGCTGGCTTTTGCTGGAGATCAGAGTCTCAGACTTTTCCTTCCCAGGCTGGCTTTCAACCCTGATCCTTAGATCTCAGGCTGCCTACTAGCTTGGATTACAGGCATGAGCCACCAGCACCTGGCTGCCCTTGGCTTTGCATGCACCCTCGTCTGCGACATGGGACTGGCCCACGGCACTCACCTGAGATGTGCCTGGAGCTGTAGCTTGGCCTCTTTCATGGAGATTCAGTGGGGCCTTTGACAGCAGAGCAGCCCCCACGAGCTTCCCTCACTGATGAAGACAGAAATGTATGAGTTGATGTTACCAATAACAAATAGAAGTACAGGTAGAATGAACCTATTACGCTGCAGTTGGTAATGCATACTAGTATAATCACTGAGGAAGGCAGTATGAAGAATGCACCTTGACAAACTAAACCTATAACCATCCTACAACCCAGAGATGCCACTCCTGCCTGGGCATTATCCAATATCACAAATCAGGATATAGTAAAGACACCTGCATACCTATGTTCATTGCAACACTAGTCACCGGCCAGATTATTAGCCCAGATGGAAATTATTAGCCCAGATGCCCTAAAATGGATGAGTAGATTCAGAAACTATGGCATATATATGCATCTCTATGCATATATGTGTAGATATGTATACATATCTATGCACATATAGATACATATATGTATGTACATATATATGCCACATTTTCTGGATCTACTTACATATATGTATATTTTTACAAATATGTATATACATGTGGCATATATGTGTGGCATATATATACATAAATATATGAATTTTACTCATCCATCAGAAAAAAGTCATGGATGTCAATTGCTTGCTCTCATATGTACAAGTTAGATCTAAATTATAAAATAGATAAAATATATGCAGAGCCATACACATATATACACAAATTCCAATGGTGTCATTCCTTTGAGCAACTGACTTACAGTCTAACAGAATGGATACCTGGAAGCCAGGACTATTTAGAAAGGCAGGTCAAGAGAAGAGGCACAGGAATGGAGAGAGAAAGGTGCTGATAATATTTAATAATATTATATTCATATTAATCAATGTACATATGTAAAAATGGAACCAGGGAACTTGAAAGGATGTGTGAAGTTGGGAGAGATATAGGGAGAATGATGGGAGGGGTGACATTGATCAAGAGGCATTATACTCCCACAAACTAACTTGTTGAATTGAAACCCCTTTGTACAGCTAAAGGCGATATATATATATAATTTGTATGCATTAATATTATATCCATTATTATATAAATTATATGCATTCAACATTATAATTATATGTGACATATATTTATTTAACTCATACAATGTATACCAATTTAATTATATTAATTTGTTCATATTGTTTAATTTAATTATATTATTTTGATATGGATATTTGATTATATTAATATGTATATTTATACATTATATGGTATATTAATATATAATTTAATTATACATTATAATATATTAAAGAATATTATAAAATTATATGTGACATATTTATTTAATATGTATTATATGAATGATATATAATTTATATTACATATAATATTAATATGTATTAATACCGTTATGTGTGTTATATATTATAATAATTATATGTAATACTATATATTTATATTACATAATATTACATATAACATATCATATCACATATATTAAAATATAAAATATTGTTAATATATTTATTAAATGTATTTAAGTTCCTTCTTCAGCAAATGGCGGCCATGGAACCAGGTTGAATTTTCAATGTGTGTGAGGAGTCCTCATTAGTTTTGGAAGTGGAAAAGTCTATTTGTGTTACTTTGTACACCTCAGATGATATTTTAATGCTGCATGTGGCCTGAATTTAAGTAGACCAGTTGGAGGCCCAGGGAGGAGCCAGGAGGCTGGGGAATGGATTCAGAGCTAATGCCATTTTGTGTAAGAAAGAGAAGAGAAGCAGGAAAGTGCATGTGGGGCAGATAACAGAGTGGGGATGCGAGAGGGAGAGTGGCAGAAGGAATCACAGAAGACTATGTAAACAGAGGAGACAAGACAAGCACCAGGGGCTCAGGCCTAGCTACCCAGGAGGCTGAGCTCTGAGGACCCAGGCTCAAAGCTAGCCTGGGCAGGAAGTCTGTGAGACTCTTATCTCCAACTAACTAGCAAAATGGCTGGAAATGGGGGGGGTGTCTCAAGTAGTAGACAGGCCCTGAGTTCAAGCAGGGGGAAAAAAACAAAAATAAATAAATAAAATAAGCATATTGTATCCTCAGTAAGCATCAATTAATGGTGTGCAATCCCATTAACAAGGGTCAGCGATTTGGGGGGTGGGGGGGGCACAGGCAGACTCTGCTGGCTTTTAGGGACAACCAACCATGCTGTGGGAATGGAGGAAACATCTCAACACAGCCCAGCCTGGCCACCAGCCAGCGAGGGAACCAGCCCAGAGCTTCCCCCACCCAGCAAGGAATGGAGCAGCTTGGAAGAGGACCCATGTCCCAGAGGAAGGTCCTGGCCTGAGCCGAGCAGAGCTGAGCCCAGTCCAGCCTCAGCCGCATGGCTACCCACAGCCTTTGAGATAATACTTGTGGATCCTTTTAAACCACCTAGCTGTGGTTATTGATTGACATAATTGTGAACTAATTCAGGGACCTTGAACAAGGAAGTCCCCACTTCTATAAAATGAGGTAGTAAGCTCCAATCACCAGCCTTCTAGTTACAAGCCACTCTTTTTTTATGATTCTTTTGTAGATAAAAATCAAAGCTCTGTTTCTGTTGTCAGTTAGAAGAAATATTACTTGTTCTTAAACAAGTACTAGGAAATGATAGCATTCTTTCGAAATACAGACAGACAGACAGACAGACAGAGACAGAGATAGAGAGCCTCTGCTGGCTTTGAGGATCACCCAACCATGCTGTGGGAATGGAGGAAACATCTCAGAGCAGTGCAGCCCTGGCCAGCAGCCAAGGGGGAAATGGGTCCCAGAGTTTCCCACACCCCACAAGGAAATGCTCTCCAAGGAATACAGCAGCCATGCCACAGAGGAGGTTGTGTTCACAACTTCCAATTTTAGTATGCCATTACAATTTTAGATGTGTTTTGTAGGGTTTCTTTAATAATGAATAGGAACCTCTAGATAGAGTTACAAAGAAATATTCCTGCTATGGGAGTTGAAGGAAATGGTAAGTCATTGAACAATGGCAAGAGAGAAAAGACTTTGAAAGTAGAAGGGCCCTGTAACACTGCTGGTGGCAATGTACACAGTACAACCACTGTGGAAGGAAGTACAGAGATGCCTCAAAAAAATTAAACTTTTGTATTAGTTTCCTCCCTCACAGTAGTAACATCCTCAACTTTTGTATTTGAAATGGATAGCATGCTGTATTAATTTTTACCCTTGAAGTTGTAATTTGATTTCTAACCCTATATAAACCCTGGCCCTCCTGAAATAAAATGTGCATTGGTCCACTCGCCTCTGCATCCCCCGTGTCCTGACTACGGTTGCAGTTACCGGGGTCCAACAACTGGCATCCAGATCCAGGGACCTGATATTTGATCCATAGGAGATTGCAGAACTGCTGAACTCTCAAGTAGAGGTGAGAGATAGGGGAACTGTGTGGTGAGCTCCTAATAATTTAAAAATTACGGGGTTATGGGAAAGCTAAATCAACTCCTTTTTGTAATCTCATCCACCATGTACTGAAACGGAACAGAGCTATGGTCTCGCGTTCACAAAGAGATGAGTGCATGCAGGTGGTAGTGGAGTATAATCCTTGGTTCCCAGAGGGAGATACTTTAGATTTATAAGTCTGGGAATGAGTAAAGAATAATGTGGAAAAGGAATATCGGTGTGTTGACAAGGTTCCAGTTCCATTTTGGTCTGTTTGGGCATTAACGTGTGCAGCTATGAGTATGATGTCTCCCGATGCTATCATAACATCAGCTGCTGAGCTAGAGGCTGACGTAGAGAAAGCCATGAAAGCCTATGACCTGCCAGAGGAGGCAGAAACTAAAATTGGACAGGAGCTAAAAGAGATGGCTACACCTGAACAATCTCCTGTCAGTTTTGTTAAAGAAAAATTAACATCAAAAAAGCCTTCAGGGCTGGGGATATGGCCTAGTGGCAAGAGTGCCTGCCTCGGATACACGAGGCCCTAGGTTCGATTCCCCAGCACCACATATACAGAAAACGGCCAGAAGTGGCGCTGTGGCTCAAGTGGCAGAGTGCTAGCCTTGAGCGGGAAGAAGCCAGTGACAGTGCTCAGGCCCTGAGTCCAAGGTCCAGGACTGGCAAAAAAAAAAAAAAAAAAAAAAGCCTTCAGCCTCTACATATGCTCCTTCAGAGAATGACGCTAATTTAGGCATCTCAGCAGTGCAGTTGGAGCTCAAGCTACAGACGCTCACCCGATCTGCCAGGGGCCGGCAGGAAGGTAAAAGTGAAAAACAAAAGATTGCCGCCACAGGGCCCACTTTTACTTTTCTTCTTCTAATTCCTATGGTTCTGTTTCTCTCTCTTGCTATGGAACTTTTCCTGTCATTCAACCCCCTCCAACCGGAGGTGTAGCACAGCCCCCTCATTATGAAGATATTGACCAGATTCACTTAACTTAAGACAGTTGTAATAAGGGGCCGACTTGTGGCTCCATTCCAACGAACGAGGCTTCCCCATCATCTTTTCCTTACAACCAGGCACTTGGAATTGGGGAAGGACTAGTGATTTTTCTTTTACCTCTCAAGAGAATTTTTACTGCAATTGCACTTTTAATTTGCGCCGGGGCTACGTTTCATGCATATGTTTCATGTGTCTTTGTCCTTGTCTGATTAGTTGGGAAAAAAGGCCTCTGGTGGGCAGCCTAGGCAGGCTGATTGCTGGAGGATGGAAATCTCCACTGGGGAGGATCCCCCTGAGAATTTTCAGGGCCCTATGGACTTTCCATCACTCTGGCTGGCAGCTTGTGGGCGCTGGACATGCCATCCAAGGCATAAAGCCTCTGTTTCTATGTCTTGTTTTGTCTTGACTAGTTTTGTCTTTGAGGTTGGTACCAGTTTTAAATATAAACTTTTTTTTTTTTTTTTTTTTGCCAGTCCTGGGCCTTGGACTCAGGGCCTGAGCACTGTCCCTGGCTTCTTCCCGCTCAAGGCTAGCACTCTGCCACTTGAGCCACAGCGCCGCTTCTGGCCGTTTTCTGTATATGTGGTGCTGGGGAATCGAACCTAGGGCCTTGTGTATCGGAGGCAGGCACTCTTGCCACTAGGCCATATCCCCAGCCCTAAATATAAACTTTTGTTTCCCATATTTCTGTTGTCCATTTACATGTCTATGAGTAAAACATTAGTCTACAATGTGTGTGTCTCTTTCTGCAAGAAGGCAGTTGAAAAAGTGCAGGCTGCTAAGAGCCAGGTTCAAAAAGCCAGCTAATCTTAGCCTGAGAGTAATTCAAAACTGTAAAATGCTCCTAGCTAAAATTGGGCTAAACACTGGAGTCAAGTTCTGGGTGGGCTCAGTTATACTCCAGGGGACCCCAACCCAGTTATCTTCAGCTGAAAAGTATTTAGTATGCTAAAATGTCTTGCTAAAACTAGCAGGCCCTGGTGAATGAGACTAAAAATGCTAAAAGCATTCATTAAACATTTTGTCTTAAGTTTTGGTCATTGCAAGAGTAAAATACCACTTGCCACTAAATACCTCTTGCCACTAAAAAATGTACGGCTGACAGTTGTTTTGAGTGCTTTTAAGTTCTTTTACATAAATTCTTGCATATGTGAATGTATGTATGTGTGTGTACGCACGCACGTGTATGTGGGTGTGAATGTGTTCAAGATTGAAACTATATATGTAAAAATGAGTTAGTTTAACTTTAAACTTCAAAACGTCATCAAGTTTGGGCATTACCAAAAGTTTTAAAGGATTAATACTTTATTTTAAAGAGGAACTATAGTTAAAAATCTCTTTAATCCATGGTTATAAATAAATAAATAAATAAATAAGAACCTGGCATGGGCCAGCGAGCCTACCCTCAAGAGTGAGGGGTAGGGGCTGGGGATATAGCCTAGCGGCAAGAGTGCCTGCCTCGGATACACGAGGCCCTAGGTTCGATTCCCCAGCACCACATATACAGAAAACGGCCAGAAGCGGCGCTGTGGCTCAAGTGGCAGAGTGCTAGCCTTGAGCGGGAAGAAGCCAGGGGCAGTGCTCAGGCCCTGAGTCCAAGGCCCACAACTGGCAAAAAAAAAAAAAAAAGAGTGAGGGGTAAACTGAGAAAGGTGCAGCTTAGCCAGTCCACGTGACGGGACAGCCATAGGGGGCGTCCATTCATGGTGGAAGAAGGCAAGCTGGCACCAAGGCAGTTCATCAAGCTCTGAGGAGTAGGATGGAGATAGGCCCATTCTATAGGACAGGCCAATGAAGGCCTTTCTTTTGTTTCTTTTGTTTTCAGGTAAACATTGGAAACCTGGTGGTAAAAATGAATGATTTGATTTATACTTCTAAAACTGCCCCTTAGGATGGATTCAAATTGGAACATCTTAAAGAAGAGTTAAAAGTTTATTTACCTGATATAATTTGATTTCTGTACAGTTTTACAATTTGGATGTATTAAAAAGGCAAAGATGCTAAGTCTGGAATCTTGTGATTTATAATTCTGGGGCACACTGCTAAGTGTACTCTTGTTACAATTGTTTGGAGTATCAATTTAATGATTCAGGTACTAAATTTTATAAGTGTAAACTGTGATGTAATAGTAAGACTATCTAAAGTTACATATAATCAGGTAAATATTTTAAAGTGCATAAACTAATGGGAACAGAAGTATACAACTCTCATTAACTCTCTCTCTCTATATATATATACATATATATATATATATATATATATATATATATATATATATATGTATGCTCTTTTAAAACAGGCAGCCAGGAGGCAATGTGCCCCCCTGGGCTTCAGTTTTTCCATGCAAATAAAGGTTAAGGTGAAGGTGTGAAAGCCTTTACTTTAAAAGGCTTTAGAATGCCTTTCTAGATAAGAAATTTGGAAGTGAACAAGCAGCCTAAAGCAATGGGTGGCACCTAGGCTCTAGATTTCTTCAAATACATCCAGGCTTGGTAAAAGACTTGAGAGATCAAAAATGGATCTCTAGATATGAGATTTGAAAAACAGACTTATCCTAAATGGTTATTTTAAGTTGGATATAGGAAAAGTATGGCTACCAAGATGATTGTTAAATTGCTACTCCAGTTTGCCTTACAGGTTTTCAGTAAAATGATGTATTATTTGCTGCACCTGATAAAAATATTGTATGAGAATTGTTGCAAAGTTTGCCTTTGCACTTGCAACAGTATGGTTTAATAATTGCCCCTGATAGAATTCATTTAAGTATCTAGGATAATTAGTTAAAAGACAAACAATTACCCCCCAATGAATAAAGATTCAGACTGAAGAGTTAAACACTTAATGATTTTCAAAAGTTACTGGGAGATATTAATTGATCCCTACCTATGCTTTACATAATTTATTCTCCACTCTTAAAGGAGATTTGGCTTTAAATAACACATCTAAAAATGATTGGTTTTATTATTATACTAGGTCATGAAAGGTGCCTACAAATCAGCGGGCAAGACTTATACTTCATTATCATCCCTATACCTAAACAGCAATTCAAATTTGCATTACAAACCTCTGATCTTCTCCCTCTGGCCTTGAGTGGCTTTACTGGAGAAATTTTATACCATTTACCTTCTAGCCCTTTGTGGCAATTCTTTCACAAACAAATTTATATTATTGATAATATTTTACTTTCTGAGCCCATTCTAAATGCTCCAAATGTCTTTGTAGATGGTACTAAATATAACAAATGTACATTTTGGATAAAAGATAAATATCAAGTCTTTCTCACTCCTTAGCAATTGGCATAACAAAATGAGTTCTAGGCTGTTATGTATGCTTTACAAAATTTCTTAATATCTTTTAATTTAATCACTGGCTCTGCCTATACAGCACAGGTATTATGCAATATATATTCTGCTAATATTTCCCAAATAAAACCCCCACCAGATTCACTATTTAAACAATTACAAAGCCTGTTACACCAAAGACAGCACTCCCTGTATGTAATTCACATTCATGTTCATTCTAATTTGCCAGGTCCTATGGTATATGGTAATTCTCAAGTAGATGCTTTAGTCTATTTTGCTCCCGCAAAAGAAGAACATGCTATCTTTAAAATTTTATAATAATTTACATGAATTAAATATAATCCTCAAGGTCAAGGTGTAGTAAAACAAGCTCAAAAAAAAGTAAAAAGGGGGGAATATGAATAGCACTGAGGGGTATGAGACTTCTATGAAGTCTTTATGAAATAGCCCAATCCATTATTGTTCTTAATTTTTAAATTTTGCCTCTAGGAGATATAATGGCCAGAGCAGAGCACCACTTCTTAGCCCTGACTTTGTTAAACAAGCCACAGGCTATCTGGACTTGATTGGGTGTGGGGCTAGATTGTGTTCCAGGGGAGATAATAACCCAGGGGTGAGGGTATGCTTATGTTTCTACAGAAGACAGCTCATCTTTCTAGAACCTTCTCCAGTGGATCCAGCAACAAATACCCCCCTGTGCAATAAGACTGGAGTGAGACATTCTCATCCAAGTCATAAGACAGGTGTGCACTGATAACCTATAGGGGCTACATCAGAGGTAATGTATTGGGCCTATATTTTGAACCCTCCTTTATTACGTCCATATTTATGGACAGAAGCCCCTGTCTCTATTTCTTCATCTATTCCTGATTTACCTTCTCCCCCTTATGGGTCTGGCATTCCAATCTTTCCTATGGAAGAAGGATGGTCTTTTAACTTCTCTTACTCTCAGTTCTCTAAAGCTATCTGTCAAGGCCGTTCTCCATGTTATCCTTTTAAATATTAATATTGGATTCAACACGGAAGTTCATATAATTCCAGTAGAAGTCAGCTGGTTAGACTGTCTTCTTGGTCTGTAGGATCTCACACCTATAAGTTAGACAATTATCCTAGTCCTGCTGGCCTGCCTAAATGTGACATTTTTACTTATCTGAACTTGAATTTTACTGAAAGGCATTGGAAAACTTGTCGAGGAATTTTTCCAACTATTTGGAATACATCCCAACATACTTGGTATGATTGGGGACCTTTTGGTGTGTGGTTACAAAACTGCAGTGAATATAACCCATCTTGTGACCCTACTTTATCTATGAACATGTCCAACGCCATGTCTGCTAAACAGCTTTTAGGATGGTTTGGAGCAGGCTTTAGTGACCCCCGGCTTGCCCTTGTCCATGAAAACAGGCTATTTCCTCCCCAGTGTCATTTGTGGAAATTAGCCACTTCTCTGGCCCCTGTATTGCTAGCCAATAGAACTTACACGGGAACTAAAGGATCTTCAGCTTCCTACAACTTCACAGTTGTAAAGGCCTATAATCTTTCTGCCTGTGTTCATTTTCCACAAGTACTGACGGTTGGCCCCATAGATATAGCTAATGATACCATTTGCATTAACTGTAAGCTGTATACTTGCTTGAATAACAATATCACCTTTAATTTTAGTCAAGATAGGATCATGATTTTGACCCTGCACCACTCCCTTTGGGTGCCTGTTTGCATGCATCATCCCTGGACTGGAAGACCTGTACAAGGACAAGCAATACGCTTTTGCAAGCAGCTTTTGAAGAGGAATCATCATGCAACTGGACTGATTATCACAGGATTCATTGGACTGATTGCCATTGCTACTACCACAGCGATATCCGAAGCCACATTAGGACAATCTGTACAAACTCATGACTTTAGGTGCATTGGCACCAGGAATCCCACAATTTGTGGCAACATCAGCTGGAAGCAAACGCCCACCTTCAAGATGAGATAAAAGCAGTCAAAGGAGGGGTGTTTTGGCTTGGACAGAAATATCTGGCTTTGCAGCAATGATTGTTTTTAACCTGTGATTGGAATTCTAGTCATGTCTGTGTAACACCTTATAAATATAATGCCTCTGAATGTGAATGGAATGATATACAAATGCTTATCGATGGAGCCATAGTAAATGGTTCTTTAAGTGAGCAAAGTTTATACCGGGAGGTTCTTGAAGCTTTTCAAAAGGAATTACCAAATGCCTCTTCTATTGATGAGATTGCCCAGGGACTAGCCCAGACCTTAGAAGGATTAGACCCCAGGGGGTGGTGGCAAAGTATTACCCATAATGTTGGAAGCACTTCTATTGCCTTAATACTTATGTTATGTGTGGTTTTTTTTCTTTAGGATACTGTTCTATCATAGCAATAATGAAGCGTTTCACTAAGAATAAATCTGATATTTTACACACTGCCCTTAAGCTTACTAGAGAAGCAGCTGTAGAAAATTAATAAATAAAGGGGGAATTGTGGGAGAATAACTTCTCTGACTAATGGAAGACATAGCCTCCGCACAGTTACTCTGCCTCATTAGCACAGTGATAGGCCCTTGGGGAAAAATCTCCTCTAATGAGTTCCTTTGTGTTTGCTGGCCAAAGGAAGCCACATTGTTATGAGAATCTCCCTTTTCTCTGTACAGAGCCTCCCTGGGGAGACCTTCTTGACCAGCTGCCTTTAGCGAAAGCTTTTCACTGTAGATAGGGAAGTCTCTTCACAGTAGATAGAGAAGTCATGATCAAAGTTAATTAGTCTTGAGGAAATAGTAGCTAGGTGATAATTAGAGTTCTGCCTTGACTAGTTATAATCCCTTGTTTTGATATCAACAATCTTTGTAGTAACCACCTTTTGTAATAGGAAAAGTTTTGTATTCGTTTCCTCCCTCACAGTAGTAACATCCTCAACTTTTGTATTTGAAATGGATATCATGCTGTATTGATTTTTACCCTTGAAGTTGTAATTTGATTTCTAACCCTATATAAAACCTGGCCCTCCTGAAATAAAATGTGCATTGGTCCACTCACCTCTTCATCCCCCGTGTCCTGATTACGGTTGCAGTTACCCGGGCCCAACAATGCATATATAATATACATTAATCACAATATGACATGTGCAGAGAGGATTCCAATTGTGTGATTTTCTTCAGCAACTGATAGTTTACCAAAATACACACCAGGCAGCTGGAACTTGTGACATTGGGTGTGAGGAAGGTCAAGGGGAGGGGCAGAGACAAACAGAGGGAGGAAGGTGGGAGAATGCAGTCATAATACTCATGTATTTATGTGAAAATGGAAGTAGGAAAATTGAGGGGTTGGGTAAGGTTGGGAGAATTGGAAAAAATTAAAATGCATTGTACTCATGAACTGACATGTGGAATCAAAACCTCTCTATATAACTGCTTAAAGATAATTTTTAAAAATGCAATTTTAAGCCTCATGCTGGAGGCTCAGGCCCACAATCATGGCAACGCAGGAGGAGATCTTAGGATCCTGGCTTGAAGCCAGTGGGGCAGGACAGTCCACCAGACCCTTATCTCTAATTAACCATCCAAGCCAGCCAGCGGAGGAGCTGCTTCAGTGGTGGACTGCAAGCCATGGACCAAGAGCTTAGGGATGCAACCCAGGACCTGAGTTCGAGCCTCAGAGCTGGCACAAAAATTAGTTAATTTGGTATTTTTTAAGAGGAAGAGATTAGTTATTGTAACATTCACTTCTGGGTCTCTGAGTCCGCTCCCCACCTCCCAAGTCCCTTTCCCCCACCCCCCTCACACCACCCTTCAAAAGCGGAGGCAGAACTTTGCCGGACTTGGTGGTGGCGGCTCACTCCTGGAATCCCAGCCACTTGGTTCCCACAACCTCAGTTTGAAGCTACTTCGGAAAAAAGGGTAAAGTTCTCGTGAATCTGCGAGGTCCTCCTGCTGCCCACGAGGCCCTGCCCAGAAGCCCTGCTCAGCATTGGAACCCCAGTAGCTGGTGCCCCTGGGGGCAGTGGGCAGTCCCCAGGCTGGGCTCAGAGGCCTTGGCTGAGGCCACACCTCCTCCCCATCCTTCCCCATCATTAATCCCACCCCTTGTTTTGCCCCTAGCCTCCCTTGCAGCCTTTCCTTGCCCCTTTCCCCTCCCCCTTCCTTTCCCTTTCTCTGCATCCCTTGCACCCCCTGAGCCTCCATCTCATGCAAGTCGGCATTATGCTCTCCCCGCAATAAACTCTTTTCTGCTTGAACCATGTGGCAGTCTCCTTTCAGAGCAACCTTACAGATTCCATCTCCAACTAACCAGCAAAAAGCCAGACTGGGTTAAATGGCTCAAATTGTACAAGAAAGGCAAGCAAGCTGGAGCTTGAAGCTCTCAGGTCAAATCCCGGTTCTCTTACGTGTGTGCGCGCGCACACACACATACAGAATAAACATTTTTTAAAGAGAATTCTATTAAAACACCTACTTGACATGATTGTGTGTGTGTGTGTGTGTGTGTGTGTGTGGTTACTGGAGTTTGAACTTGGAGCTCAAACTTGCTTAGTTTTTCTACTCAAAGCTGGCACACTACCACCTGAGCCACAGCTCCACTTCCAGCTTTTTGCTACTTAATTGGCAAGCAGAGTCTCTTGGCTTTGTCTGCCTGGGCTGACAAATCTGAATCTGAATCCTCAGATCCCAGCGTCCTGAGTAGCTAGGATTGTAGGTGGGTGCCACCCATGCTCAGCTTGATATAGCTGTGGGGATGTATGGAGATGCTCAGATATAGCTCCACCCCAGACTAATTAATTACCTGTATTTATTTTTTTAAGGGTGTCAGAGGGGCTGGGGATATGGCCTAGTGGCAAGAGTGCTTGCCTCATAAAAGGGTGTCAGTAATAGTTGGGCTGGCTTAGAGCCAGAATCCGCCTATCTCTGCCTCTGCTGGGATTCTAGTGTCCTGCTGATTTTCCTTAATACTGCATATTTATATGGAAACTGACGTTGTCACATGGTCTAGGGAAATGGCTCTACTTTTCATGCCTGGTGTGTCTCTAACGAAGTCTTCTGTGGCAGCTCCAGGTGTGCCTTTAAAAACTGAACAAAGGCCACCTTCTCACACTGGAGCAGGCTGAGCACAGCTGGCCAGCTGCTGCTCCCACAGCCCCCCACCCCAGCACCCTCCCAGGCGCGCACAGAGCCTGACTTCTGCCTCCAAAACCCTCTCCCCACCGTCTCCATCCCGGGGTAGTCCTATGCTCCTGGATGAGTTCAGGTGCCTGGTCAGTATCCCCGAGCAGCTTTCTCTGGGGTGTGCAATGGATTCAAAACAGCAGCAGCAACAACAGGGGACCCTCCCTAGGAGGGTCCTAGGAGGGAGGCTGGGGATGGATGCCCTCCCAGAGATCAGAGGAGCCCCTGGCCTCCCCCTCCCTCCCTGCCCTCCTCTCCCCCGCCCCGAAGCCCCACCCCCGTGGCAGCCGCGTGGCCCTAGCCGCGGATGGAGAGGCCGGCCAGACTCTGCGCCTTCCTCCCGCCCGGGCGAACACCGGCTGCGAGCGGCCCGGCGCGGAGGATCGCGGGCGGCGGCTTCCCCGCCCCACGCCCGGCCGCCGGAGGATATATAGAGTCACTGGGGAGCCCCAGAGCAGAGCCGCTTCCCGGTGGCCCGGAGCTCCTCCCGCACCTCAGGACATCGGCGTCGAGCGGACCGGGAACCGCGAGCTGTGATCCCATCGCCCCACGCAGGGAGCAGGTACGCCGGGGTCCATGCGGCGCCGCACCCCGGGGAACGAGCCTCAGCACCAGGGCGCGCTGGGCAGCGAGCCTCCGCACGGGGGTGTGAGGGACGGACGGGAGCCTCCGCATTCGGGCGCCGGATCCCGCGGCACGCAGGGAAGGGCGTGGGGCGCAGGCAGGGGAGACGGGGGCTCCGCTGAGGCTCGGGCCCCTCGCTCTGTGTCCGTGGCGCCTTCGGGGCGTCGGAGCCGGGTCGGGACCCGCCTGGAGTTGAGGAACTCCGGATCCCTGGAGCCGCAACACCCCCCCTCCCCCCGCCACGGACGGCGGGCCGGGTCTGAGGGCATCTTGGCCCCCGGGCAGTTCCGGGGCGCCCGCGCCGGTCCCGGGGTCCACGTTCTCTAGCACCCGCGCCCAGTCCCCGCCGTCCCCGCCTGAGCCCGGGGCACCCACCTGGCAGAGCGCTCCTCCCGCGGGGGCCCGGACCCTTCCACGGTCTGCGCATCTGGGGAGGGTGAAGGAGAAAGGGTCCTTCTGGAAGGTGTCACATACGGGCACGCACACTTGCACATGCACGCGCGCGTGCACACACCTGTGAGTGAAGAAAGGCAATTGGAAGCAATTAAAAACCTTATTCTAGAAACCAGAAGAATGTGTCCCAACTCCCAGGCCCTGTCACCATTTAAGGTGGGTAGGGTGATGAATATATGAATATTTATACATACATGTGAGCAAGCAAGCACGAGCCCTGAGTTCAAGTCCTGAGACAGGCAAACAAGCTTAATAAGAATTATTATTATTATTATTATTATTATTATTATTTTATGTTATCTTGGCCATCTATCTCCTTATTTGCCTTCTCTGCCCTTCTGTCCTCTCCTTCTCTCCCTCCCTCTCTTCTCTTTCTCTCCCCTTCCCTCCCCTCTTTGTGCCAGTACTGGGGCTTGAACTCAGCGCCCTATGCTCTCCCTTACCTTTTTCTCTCAAAACTGGTGCTCTACCACCTGAGCCTCACCTCTACTTCCAGCTTTTTGCTGGTTACTTGGAAATAGGGTCTATCAAATCTACCTTCCTGCCCAGGCCCTGAACCAAGATCCTCAGATTTGAGCTTCCTGATAGCAAGGATGACAGGTGTGAGCTGCAAGCCCCAACTTGCCTTCCTTTTTCTTGAAGATTCATTTAGTGGTAATATTTGGTCAGCCTTAAGAATCTTTTGTTTTTTAGTTAATTTCCTGTGGTCATTAAAGCTCACTTCTTTCCAAAAAGTCATGGCTAACATGTGTGATCCTGCTAATACTTTCTGGCATTGTGGCTTTTGTGGGTTTATTTCTTCTTAGAGAGAGAGAGAGAGAGAGAGAGAGAGAGAGAGAGAGAGAGAGAGAGAGAGAGAGAGAGAGAGAGAGAGTGTGTGTGTGTGTCTTGCAGTCTTACTTGGCATTTTTTGTTCAAGGCTGGTGCTTTCCCACTTGAGCTACACCTCCACTTCTGGCTTTTGGCTGGTTAATTGGAAATTAGAATCTTAGGGACTTTTCTACCTGGGCTGACTTCAAACCATGATCCTCAGATCTCAGCCTCCTGAGTAGCTCAGACCACAGGCGTGAGCCAGATGAGTTTTCTAGCAGGAACTGGAACTTTCACATCACTCAAGTGTCCTGAGACTGGCCATAAAGCCTTTCCTTATCTCAGTTTCCCCATTGAGAAAACAAAGCACACACAATATATTCCATTTTGTTTAGTTGTATTATCTCTGAAGAAAAAAAGGGGGGATAATAATTGTATGGTTTTGTGCTAATTTGTTAACCTTTCTATTCCATCTTCCAGAAGTAGGTTGAGAAGAATTGCAGAACCTTTATAGTCCATAAAACAGAGACAGAGATGGAGTCAGAGACAGAATGCTGTGCAAGCACTTTCTACCACTTGAGCAATCCTCCCTGCTCAACTTTTAATTTGTTATTTGGGAGATGGAGTCTTGAGGACTTGTCTACTTGGGCTGACCTAGAACCATTCATTATCCTCCAGTTTTTAGCCTTCCAAGTAGGTAGGCTTACATCTGGGAGCTGCTGGCAAGTGCACATAACCCTTCTATTTTAGTAGAAGGAAAATCAAACACAAAGTAGAGAAGGCATAGTCAGTATTTTAAAGATTCCTTCAATGTGATCATCTGGACCAGACTGGTAACTCTAAGTCAATAATTACTTCTTAGGTTTCAAATATACTTCCTAAATTAAATTAGCATTTCACCTAATTCACGGATAAATTGAGCAATGAGGAACAAGTCAATGGTTGAAGTTTTCTTTGCTTCATCTAATTTTTTTTGAAGTTACAGGAGCCAGGCTCCAGCGGCTCCTAGCCACCCAGGAGGATGAGGTCTGGAGACACCGGCTCTGAGTCAGCCTGGGGCAGAAAAGTCCGGGAGACTTAGCTCCAAGGATCCCACAAAAAGCCACAAGTGAAGGTGTGGCTCAAGTTACACAGTGTCAGCCTTGAGTGAAAAAGGCAAGCAGAAGTACATGGCCCTGAGTTCAAGTCGCAGTATCAGCACACAGAGTAAATTGTATGTTCAAAGTCTTACTCAAGTCACCTTTTGAAATATCCAAGAGATATCTAATCAATATAAAACCCACCTCTCCCTTGCCGAGCTCTCCTCAGCTCCATGACTCTGGCACCAGTGAGGAAGAGCCTGGAACACTCAAACTCGTCCTCCAAGCCCTTGGCTCCTCCTACACCTCCCTGCACCCCGCTTTCCTTCAGCAAGAGAGCCATGCCTCCATGCCTCGGAGGTTCTGGGTCTGCAGATGAGGTGAAAGGAACTGAAGGAAACTTCCTTTTTGGGGTCATATAATGGAGGCCTGAGAGGATGACAGCCCAGTGGCCCCAGATGCAATGACCTTGAGACTCTACTCTCAAGCCAGAACGGGTCTCTAGCAGGCCTTAACAGAACTATCAATTTTTAATTAGGATTTTAAGTAATGAAAGCATTTATTAATTAGGTATTAATCCTATGATTAAGGTATCAGTTAAGGAAGGGGGTGGAGTGCTTTGAACAGGAAACGAAGATCTCTCAGAACAGTCTCTCTGGGAGGGTCGGACTTTTCTTCCAGTTTTGCCATTTTAAGGAATTACCCAAAATTCCATCCATGTGATCACCCCTCATCCCCCCAAAAAGAGCAGCTTAAAAAGTAGTGGTAGCCCTAGGACTGGCAAAAAATAAAAAAGTAGTGGTGATAACTTTAAAAAGCCATATAATGCAATCATCCCTAAAAAATAATAATAATAATAATTCAGGAAATGGAAGTGTGGCTTAAGTTGTAGATTTAAAAAGCAGCCTTGAGCAAAAAAGCTAAGGAAGAACATGAGGGCCTAAGTTCAAAGTCCAGTACCAACCCAAAAATAAATGAATACATAAATAAATGAGTGAATCAATTTTTTTAATTTTTTTTTTATTTTTTGCCAGTCTTGGGCCTTGGACTCAGGGCCTGAGCACTGTCCCTGGCTTCTTTTTGCTCAAGGCTAGCACTCTGCCACTTGAGCCACAGTGCCACTTCTGGCTGTTTTCTATATATGTGGTGCTGAGGAATTGAACCCAGGGCTTCATGTATATGAGGCAAGCACTCTACCACTAGGCCATATTCCCACCCCCAGTGAATCAATTTAAATAAAATAAAATTTAAACAGTATAGAAAACACTATGAGGGAAACATTTTTTCCTACATTCTTTCCCCCTCTCTCAGTGTCAGTGCTGGAGCTTGAACTGAGATGTTTTTGCTCAAGGCTGGAGCTCTACCACTTGTGCCACACATCCACTTCCAGCTTTTTGCTGGTTAACTAGAGGTAAGAATCTCACCTTTCCTGGACTGGCCTTGAATTTCAGTCTTCAGATCTCAGCCTTCTGAGTAGCTGGGATTACAGGGAGGAGCACCATTATCCAGCCTCTCCTTTCCTTATCAACAGCCATGTTTCAAACTCTGTGGTCCTTAGTTTCTTTGGCTATTCATTGTTGGTTAGGTGAATCAGAAAAGCTTCCCAGAACATATAATTCTGAAAAAATACTTGATTTAACCTAATCAGGTTTATTAGGGAATTGTCAGTGCCTTTGATTATACAAATGCATATTAGAATCGTTATAAAAAGAGAGAGACACACATTTTATGTCACATTTCCCAAATTCCTTTGACCTTGAGATGCTCTTATTCTGTTATATAATGAAATCAGCATTGGGCACAGCCACCTGTGGGAAATGCTGCCCTATATTAATAGATGAAACTTTTAACACCACAGCTCTCTGTTAACCATAAGCTTCAGGGACCGTGGTATACTTTTGGATTTTGGGTGGTTCATTGGAGATAAGAACCTCACAGACTTTTCTACCTCAGCTGGCTTCAAACCTTGATCTGAACATCTGAGCCTACTGAATAGCATGTACCACCAGCTCCCGGAATTGTGAGTAATTATGAACTTCAAAACCTAGTAGATGTACCTTCTGATCCTTTCAACAAAATGGGTTACTAAATTCACCAGTCCCTGGTAATACTAATGACTTTGCTTTTCATTTGATGGATCCATTAGTGACTAGATATGCAAACAGATAATTTGACTTGTTGTTGGCATCATTGTAACAGTGCCATATGTAAAAACAGATGACAAATGTGAATTGAAGATAGTCATTTGAATTTTATATCTGACAATACTGGGATTTGAATTCAATTCTTTGTGTCTGCTAGGCAAGCACTCTACTATGGAACCATGCCTCTTGCTTCTGCCCCCCCTTTCTTTGCTGGTCATTTTTTTTTGCCAGTCCTGGGACTTGAACTCAGGGCCTGAGCACTGGCCCTGGCTTCCTTTTGCTCAAGTCTAGCACTCTGCCACTTGAGCCACAGCACCACTTCTGGCCATTTTCTATATATGTGGTGCTGGGGAATCACACCCAGGGCTTCATGTATATAAGGCAAGCTCTCTTGCCACTAGGCCATATTCCCAGCCCTTGCTGGTCATCATTTTCTATATCTGTCGGGGCATTCATGTAGACCACCATCTACCTATTATTTATGCTTCCCATGAAGTTAAAATGACATGCATTTGGCAGTAAATCCAGGTATTTATTGTTCATTAAGATCCACTCATCGGAATCTCATCCTCCCAAGTGACTCTGATTATAGACATGAACCACCAGCACCCAGCATCTTTGTATTTTTCTTTCTCTTCTAAGTTACCCATGTTCTCATTGTGAATTCAACCTTATTACAATTGTGTTTTGTTTACATGAGCACTTCAGGACACTCTGTCCTGCAGATAAGCTTGTGATCGCAAAGATAGACATTTGTTCTTTCACCCAAGGAGCTTTCAGAGCCTGGAAATCCATTTATGGAAGCTTTTTCAAAGCAGCAGGAGCCTTTGATGGCTTGAACATGTTCCTTGCTCTCAACCAAAACGAGTAGCACCCTGTACTTGTCAGGACTATTTCCTTTAGTAAGATTATAAGATTGTTGGCCTCTTCCTTTTTTCTCTCCTACTATTTTGGGCCAGTGTTGCCAACACAGTGCTTATGTGAATGTTGTTGGGTACAGGACCAGATTTGGGTAAATTTAGGTCTCTTTTTTTTTTTTTTGGCCAGTCCTGGGGCTTGGACTCAGGGCCTGAGCATTGTCCCTGGCTTCTTTTTTTTTTGTTTTGTTTTTGTTTTTTTTTTTTGGCCAGTCCTGGGCCTTGGACTCAGGGCCTGAGCACTGTCCCTGGCTTCTTCCCGCTCAAGGCTAGCACTCTGCCACTTGAGCCACAGCACCGCTTCTGGCCGTTTTCTGGATATGTGGTGCTGGGGAATCGAACCTAGGGCCTCGTGTATCCGAGGCAGGCACTCTTGCCACTAGGCTATATCCCCAGCCCCCCTGGCTTCTTTTTGCTCAAGGCTAGCACTCTGCCACTTGAGCCACAGCGCCACTTCTGGCCATTTTCTGTATATGTGGTGCTGGAAAATTGAACCCAGGGCCTCATGTATACGAGGCAAGCACTCTTGCCACTAGGCCATATCCCCAGCCCTCTTTTTTTTTTTTTTTTTTTTTTTTTTTAGAACAGACTTTGAAACTTTTTAGAATTAGTCTGACCTGAACTCTGAGGCTTACTCAGTGTTGGCACATATCACACCATCTGTGTGTGTTCACCATCTGTAAACTTGGGGGGCCTTGTGCTCTCGCTTGGCTTTTTCACTCTTGGCTGGTGTCTGCCACTTGTATCACACTTCCACTTTCAGGTTTTTTCTGGTTTATTGGAGATTAGAGTCTCTTGACTTTTTCTCCCTGGGCTGGCTTTGAACTGTTATCTTCAGATCTCAGCCTCTTGAGTAGTTAGGGTGCAGGCATGAACCACAAGCACCCAGCCATTTTTTGTATTTCTGTCATCTTCATGTGAGAAGGGGACACATCTTTCAGTAATGGAGCAAGAAGAAGAAGAAATGAAATAAGAACTGCCTTTAGAAACCTGATTTCCTGGGCCAGGAAATTTCTTAGCAGATCTAAAATGTTCTGTTTCTGATTCCTTCATCTGTAATGTGCCAAGAAGCTTGGATTGAACTGTGTGCCCTTGCCATGCTGGTCTGTGGGACTGGGTGTTGATTTCCTGTGGCTTAGTGGAGTGGGTCCTGCGTCGGCCCCTTCCCAGGCCTGCCATCAACTGACGGCGGTGAGGACACACACTGCTGTGCAAGTGCCTCCCTCATGTGGGACACTAGTCTGTTTCTTCGGAATATTTTGCACCAAATTTAATCAAGAATCACCTTCTTCTTCTCTGGCTGGAGCAGCCATAAGACCTTGGTTAGGCAGCTAGTCCTTCAAGGAGAAATTCCTCAATGAGAAACTGTTGGTTGACCTCAGAGCCTGAGCACTGTCCCTGAGCCTTTTTGTTTTTTTAACTAGTGTTCTATCAGTAGAGCCACAGCACCACTTCCGGTTTCCTGGTGGTTCATTGGAGGTAAGAGTCTCATGGACTTTCCTGCCTGAGCTGACTTTGAACTGAGATCCTCGGATCTCAGCCTTCTGAGATCTTTTGGGGTTCATGGGTGAGGCTGTTCAATCCAGGAGCGCTTCTTAGGTCGATGGTGGTTTCAGACACAAGCTCATGGCAACCTACTTCCTCTCTTGAGTGTGGCACTGGTGACAGGAGCACACACAGGAACAGAGGAAATCTCCAGTAATCGGCTGCTGGATAAGAAGTCAGGTGATTAAAACCACCCTTATTGCTTAGTGGATGTTTTACAAGTGCACAGCTCTGTACAAAAACAATGATCACCTCAATCTTGGGGCTTACACATTACACACAGGTGGCATCTAAGGCCCGAGAAGATGAGGACATATCTCTGAGGTGGATGCAAAGGATTAAACATGATCCTTGTCAAAGCATCACCTCAGTGAAGAGAAACTTTCAATGCAAGAGTCTACTCTGAGAAGTGAACTGAAGAATATTTTTAGAGCTAGACACTAATGGCTCATACCTGTAACCCTAGCTAGTTAGGAAACTGAGATCTGAGAATCATGGTTTGAAGACAGCCTGGGCAGGAAAACTCCACTTATCTCCAATTCATTAGCAAAAAGCTAGATGTGGAGCTGTGCCTCAAGTGGTAGAAAGCCAGTTTTGAGTAAAAGAAAGCCAAGTGAGAGCATTAGGCTCTGAGTTCAAGGCCCTCTGATGGCACAAAAATAAATTAATTAAATAAACAAATGCCCTTGGTATTAAAACATTCCCATTTGAGGATGGAAGCATAGTTCAAGTGATAGAACATCTGCCTGCCGGGCACAATTCAAACCCCTGTTAACTGAGTTCAAACCCCATTATGATCAAAGCAAAAAACAAAACATGAAACACAAAACAATCCCACAAAACAATTTCTTTGGCTAGATTACATATGCTTGTATGAAGATCAGTGATCAGTGTCTTTTCTTTTTTTGCCTGACCAAAAACCATCAGTGAAAGAAATAGTTTGATGTTTCTTTCGTGTGTGTGTGTGTGTGTGTGTGTGTGTGTCTGTCTGTCTGTCTGTCTGTCCCAGGGCTTGAACTCAGTGCCTGGGCACTGTCCCTGAGTTTCCTTGCTCAAGGCTAGGACTCTACCACTTGAGCCACAGTTCCATTTCCAGCGTTTTAGTGTTTCATTAGAGCTAAGAGTCTCATGGACTTTCCTGCCCAGACTGGCTTGGGCAGGAAACTTCAGTCCTCAGGCCTTGGCCTCCTGAGTAGTAGCTGGGATTATACAGTTGTGACCCACAGTGCCTGACTCGATGTTTATTTTTAAATGAACAACTTTCTCAGAAGCTAAGTCATGGGCTTTGGTTTTACACTTAAGAGCCAGATTGGAAGATAGTTCTCCCAATAGATAAATATTTGGTGTCTGAGGACAAAATTAGGTGTGAATTAGAGCCCCCTTGCAAAGGCAATTTTTTTGAGCTTCCAAAGTCCTAATGTTCTAGTGTGCAGCAGTCACTGTGGAAACAGGGCAGGGGACAGTCAACAGGTGCGCAGAGCTGGGTTGTTAGACAGGAAGATCAGCACGCCAACGGATACCTGGTAGACAGCTTTTCCAGAAGCTCGGCCGTTTCTTTCACCATTCATACTCAACTTCCTCATCTGTGGTTTCAAACAAGCCCCCAACGAGCTCTCTCTCAGACCTTTGGGAGAAAAATACTGAAGTGTTTGTATTATATGCTTTTGTGTCAGAGAGAGAGAGAGAGAGAGAGACAGAGAGAAAGAGAGAGAGC
Source organism: Perognathus longimembris pacificus (assembly GCF_023159225.1). NCBI lineage: Eukaryota > Metazoa > Chordata > Mammalia > Rodentia > Heteromyidae > Perognathus > Perognathus longimembris. The sequence goes on from NC_063161.1 coordinate 65,918,782, forward strand.
GAGAGAGAGAGAGAACAGAGACTAGAGACTATTCCTGAGCTTTTCTTTTTATTATTTTTCCTATTTGTGGTGCCAGTCCTGGGGCTTGGGCTTGAACTCAAGGCATGGGCGCTGCCCCTGAGCTTCTTCACTCAAGGCTAGTGTTCTACCACTTTGAGCCACAGACCCACTTGTAATTCTCTAGTAGTTTATTGTAGATAAAAGTCTCATGGAGTGAAACCGTAGCTTCTTTTGTTGATGATCCTCTTGTATCCCCTTCCTGTGGTTGTCCTGGAGCTATCACTGTATCTCATTTGAGTACCCTGGATACTGTATATACTGATATTAGAACCAGGGAAGTAAAAGGGAATATCAAAATTGAAAGACAAAGGATAAAAAGACAAAGACTCCAAAAGCATTACTTGCAAAACCACTTGGTGTAAACCAACTGAATAACTCATAGGGGGAGAGGGATGGAAGAAGGGGGAAGGGGAGGGGGGAGGGAGAGGGAGGAATGAGGGAGGAGGTAACAAATAGTACAAGAAATGTACCCACGGCCTCACATATAAAACTGTAAACCCTCTGTACATCACTTTGACAATAAATAAGTAATTATTATTTTTAAAAAAGAAATATACTCACTACCTTATGTGTGTAACTGTAATCCCTCTGTACATCACCTTGACTATAAAATTAAATTTGAAACAAGAAATAATTATGAAAAAAAAAGTCTCATGGACTTTCTTACCCAGGCTGGCTTTGAACTACGATCCTCACATCGCAAACTTCTGAGTTACTAGGATTACAGGTGTGAGCCACCAGCTTCCAGCCTTCCCTGAGCTTTTTTACTCATGGCCAGTGCCCTACCACTGGAGCTTCAGCTCTGCTTTTGGCTTTTTGTTCGTTAATTGGAGATAAGAACCTCACAGATATTTTACCTGAACTGGCTTTGAACTATTGACCCTCATATATCAGTCTCCAAAGTAACTGGGATTCCAAGTGTGAGCCTCCAGCACTGGCCTGAGACCCAGAACAACTCTATGAGGTCCGCTGAGGATTCGCTGACCTGGATGATTTCCCCCTGCTCCCTCCTATGGCCCTTCTAGAAAATTCCTTGAGGCTTAGGAAGTATCTGACTCTCACAGATCCATGGCTTTCCAACTTCTGAGAGCACTGTCCTGGCCAGTGTGGCAGCCCCAGGCCGGCTGGGGTGGTCCTGTCCCTGGGTGAGCTGCCTGTGGGGCACCCAGACCTCCCCACTTGGAAATCTGCTGCCAAGGCCAAGCCAGCCAAGTAGCACTGCCTTCCACTGCCACTCCCAAACCTTGAAGTGTGACTGTTCACAAGGGCATGGTGACGTGTGTGTGTTTGTGTGTGGGTGTGGGTGTCAGTGTGTCAGGGTTGGAGCTTTGAACTTAAGGACTTGCATTCTTGATTGTCTTTTTCACTCAAAGCCAATACTCTACCACTTGAGTTACAACTCCACTTCCAACTTTTTGCTGGATAATTAGAGATAAGAGTCTCAAGGACTTTCCTGCCCAGGCTATCTTTGAACTGCTATCCTCAGAGTTCAGCCTCCTGAGTGGTGGGGATTCCAGGCGTGAGCACCAACACGAGCTTACTCATCCCTTTTTTCTAGTTTGTATCTTGTTTCACTAACAAACCAATGAGCTTCTCACACTCTGCTTTTTTTTCGTTTCTTTCTTTCTTTCTTTTTTTGCCACTCCCAGGGCTTAGACTCAAAGCCTGAGCACTGTCCCTGGCTTCTTTTTGCTCAAGGCCAGCACTCTACCACTTGAGCCACAGCATCACTTCCGGCTTTTTCTGTTTATGTGTTGCTGAGGAATTAAACCCAGGGCTTCATGCATGCAAGGCAAGCACTTTACTACTAGGCCACATTTCCAGCCCTCACACTCTGCTTTTTATAACCTTCTATTCTTGTTCCTACGTAAGCATTTCCACTTTATAATTAAATGTCTCTCAGAGAGAAGATCAGGTCATCTATGAGTCCACAGAGTTGTCTACAGTGAACTCACAGGTCATGAGTTGTCCTGACACTTAATGTGGTGAGTTATTTGGTGACTTTCTTGGGTGATGTGTGTGGTGACTTGCTGAACAAGGTAGTTCGCTTTTAATGAATGCATGACATAACTTCCCGCTTGAACCAACATAATGGATATTTGATCCCTAATTGGTAAACTTCATAGAAGAAACAAGAACTCTAAAAGATGGCAGTAGTAGTCATGAAAGTCCTCATAATTAGTTACTAGAAACGACATGTGTTGTGTGTGTGTGTGTGCTGGCATTGAGGCCTGAACTCAGGCCATAGCTGTGTGTGTGTGTGTGTGTGTGTGTGTGTGTGTGTGCTGACACTGAGGCCTGAACTCAGGCCCTAGTTGCTTTCCTTCAGCTTTTTTGCCCAAAGCTGGTGATCCACTTCTGGTTTTGTGAAGGTCTGTTGGAGATAAGAGTTCATGGACTTTCCTGCCTAAGCTGGCTTCAAACTGGGATCCTCAGATCTCAGCCTCCTGTATAACTAGGACTATAGGCATGGGCATCATTAGCTGGCTAATAACGAGATTCTTAAAGAGATCACAAATGCATCACCAGTAAAAAGAAGAGGAAATCAATGTGCATGTTGTCATAGATGAAATACAAGATGGTTGTGTATTCAAAGTATCCAGAAGTGCCAGTGGGTGGGGTCCTGATGATTCGTCAGTTGAAAATAAATAGATCCTGCATCCTGAAATTTCAGCTACTCAGAAGGCTGAAATACAAGGTCAGAGCAGGGAAATGCATGAGACTCTTATCTCTAATTAGCAGCAAAAAGCCAGAAACTGAGATATGGCTCAAAAGGTAGAGCCTTGAGCAATATAAGCTAAGGGACAGGGCCCAGGCCCTGAGTTCATGCCCCCTAGAACTAAATGAAAGAAGGGAGGGAGAGAGGGAGGGATGGAGGGAGGGAGGGGGAGCGGAGGGGAAGGGAAGGGGGAGATGGAGAGAGGGAGGGAGAAGTCTTTCTTGCTGTGTTTATCATGAGACCATTTGGGAGTTACTGAACTTTATGTTTGCTCTATAAAAGGAAAGAAGACAAGTAGGTGAGCCCTTTGTTACAAATGTTGCTGATATTTATGATACTGTGCATGTACCAGGGAAAACTTTCACCAGTGTCAATTGACAAGTTTCGGTTATCCTAATGGCATTCCAATCTCTTCACTTCTGGGGAGAGAGAGAGATGAGCTTACTCTGTACTGAATTATGATTAAGAGTCAGGCACCAGTGACTCACACCTGCAATCCTAGCTTCTCAGGAGACTGAGCCCTGAAGATCACAGTTTGAAGCCAGCCCAGGCTGACAAATCTGAGAGACTTTTATGTCCATTTAACCAGCAAAAAAGTTGAACTGGAGATGGAGCTCAAGTAGTAGAGTGCCAGCCTTGAGTGGAAAAGGCAAGGAAAGTCCTGAATTCAAGCCCCAGACTCTTTCTCTTTCCCTCTCTCTGCCTCTCTTTGTCTGCCTCTCTGTCTCTCTCTTTCTGTCTCTGTCTCTCTGTCTCTCTGTCTGTCTGTCTCTCTCTCTCTCTCTCTCTCTCTCTCACACACACACACACACACACACACACACACACACACACACACACACAGAGCCATAATATATGTTCAGAGAATCTAAGGCTCTCACATGAGAGCACTCAGTCACTGCTTTAGGCTTTGGTTAGAAAGTATTCAGAGAGAGATTGAGCATCTGATAAGTGACCCTCTTCCAGAACACAGTGACAGTTTAACCAGGCTTTATTATCTTCTGATAGTATCTTCAGGCCCCAGGAGGCCTTCTTGTTAAAGATATTTTATGTGATCATTATTCCTTTCTTCAAATCGCATGTATTTTCCTTAGAGTATTACCTGTATTATTCCATGAGCCTAACCATCCACTTATTTGTCCATCCATTGATGCAGCCAGCCATGCAGCCATGCAGCTATGAATCTGCCCATCTGCACATGTTTGTATCCATGTATCCACACATGCATACATCCATCAATTCATGAATCTCTGCATCTATTTGTCCATCATGCATGCATCATCCACCCATGCATCATGCATCCTCCATCCATGCATTTATCCATCATCCATAAATCTGTGCAAGCATCTATATACTTAGTCATGCATACATCCATTCATGTGTCCACACATTCATTTATGCACCTATTATCACTCATGAATTCATGTGTGGTTGCAAGTATCATCCATGTATGCATGCATACAGGTATATAGGCATGTATGAAATCTATTTAGTAGTTCACAAATACAACCAAGCATCTGTGCATGCACCCAAGTAACTGTGCAGTCATTTATTATGCATCCAGTCATGCACTCATGCATAGATCTATGCATTCACAAATCCATCCATTAATCCCTGCATCATCCATTCATGGACCCATGCATTCATGCATCTATCATTCCTCCATAAATGCGTGGGTGGACGATACATACATACATCTGTGCACACATACATACACACAGGCATTAGTATATGTAGCATGCACCAATGCACAAATGCAACCATGCATCTATATGTACACCCACACCCATGCAATGATTAGTCAATGTGTCCATCCATGCACTGATCTATGCATCCATCCATGTATTGACCATCCCTACACTGATCCATGCATCCATAAGTACATTCATGTGCCCTTCCATTTATAAACCCACGCATTCATACATGCATGTGTCATCCCTCCATAGATGTTTAGATGAGTCATATATCCATACATGCATATGCGGTTGTGAATCTCTATACTAAAATGTACAAATGCAACATACACCCACAAGGCATCCACTCTGCAGTCATTTAGCCTCTATGCATGCACCTGCACAGCAGTCCATGTATCTATCATTCATCCATGCACCCATCCATCCATCGATGCACACATGCATTTGTGCATACATCCACTCATGGATCCATGCATTTCTTCATGCATCTACCCTCCCTCTATAAATGCACACACTCATGCTTTATGCATAGAGGCACATGTGCAACTGTGCATTCACATATGCATCCATCCAACATGCAATCATTTATCCATGCATCCATCCAGGCATCCTTACATCCATCTACTCACCCATGCACCATTCATTTGTCCATCTATGTATCATTCATTCCAATCATCTGTGCACCCATTTATCCATGCATTAATCTGTGCATCCATACATTCTCATATCCATGCGTATATACAAACATGCCTACACCCAGCTACCATGCATCCAGGCAACCATGCATTATCCATTCATCCATACATTCATCTGTGTTTTCATTTATCCATACATCTATCTATTCATGTATCCATCCACTCTTCCATGTTCCCCATGCATCTGTGCGTTCATCGATTCATCCATCCATCCATGCATCCATGTGCCCATTCATCTGTACATCCATGCATGCATACATCCGTCATCCAGTTTTTAACTTCTCTGTCAACTGTAAAACCACCCATGATCTCCACTTATACCCACAAAAATACAAAGATTTGTAATCCTCAGAATTTCCTGCGAAAGCATTTGTTTCTTCCATTTACTAATTATTACTCTGAAAAGGAAGAGAACCAGCTTGTGGCACATCTTCCCTCAACATTTTTAGTAGGAGAAAAAGAAGAAAGCTTTTTCCTCTACCTTTTATGTGCATTTATATATTTACATAATCAAAACCTACTGATGGATTTCATCACCCTTAGCCTTCATTGGTTGGTATGTAATTGTCAGAAAAATACATAGTTGTATGTTTATTACTTTACTCAGTAATCAGCATTCCTCTTAACATTATGCTTGTGAATTTTCAAATATATCATGTTAATAGTTGGAGACTTGCTAGGCACAGGTGGCTCACACCTGTAATCTCAGCTACTCAGGAGGCTGAAATCTGAGGATTGTGGTTCAAAGCCAGTGTGGGCAGACATATCTGATAGTCTATCTTCAATTAACCAGGAAAAAGACAGAAGTGGAGGTGTAGCCCAAGTGGAAGAGCATCAGCCAAGCAAGACTAAGAGGTCCTGAGTTCTAGCCCCAGTGTTCTACTACTAGCACACACACACACACACACCACCACCACCACCACCACATACAATGGGAGACTTTCTAGCTTAGTTTTCATGAAGTTCATGTACAAAATTCCCACTAAAGATGGAATCATCTGTAGTTTCCAGTAATCAAATTTGATTTAAAATGCACATATAGTGCTTCAGAATATAACACTGTGTGCGTGTGTGCACGTGCACACATGTGCACGTGTGCACATGCGCACATGTGCATGCACCAGCCCTGAAGCCCTGGGTGCTGTCCCTGAGCTTTTTTGCTCAAGACTAGCCCTCTACCACTTGAGCTATAGCACCACTTCCAGCTCTCTCAGTAGTCTCATAGAGTCTCAGAGAATTTCGTGGGCTTTTCTGCCTAGGCTGGCTTTGAACTGCTATCCTCAGATCTCAGCCTCCCAAGCAGCAAGAATTACATTATATTCTGAGCCACCAGCACCTGGCTCAGAATATAACATATTTTTGTTTCTCCATAAGCTAAACCAGAACATCCTCCACTCAACATTTTACCTTGGGGGGCTGGGAATATGGCCTAGTGGCAAGAGAGCTTGCCTCGTATACTTGAAGCCCCGGGTTCAATTCCTCAGCACCACATATATAGAAAAAGGACAGAAGTGGCCCTGTGGCTCAAGTGGCAGAGTGCTAACCTTGAGCAAAAAGAAGCCAGGGACAGTGCTCAGGCCCTGAGTTCAAGCCCCAGGACTGGCAAATAATTTTTTTTACCTTGGTTAGCAATAACACAAATTTATTTATTACCGTTAATTTTATTATCATTTGTGTATGGAGCCCATAAATTTAATTTTCTCTTTATGTCTCTTTTTTTTTTGCCAGTTCTAGGGCTTAAACCTCAGGGGCAGTAGTTCCTGGATTCTTTTTTTGCACAAGGCTAGCACTCTACCACTTGAGCCACAGCACCACATCTGGCTTTTTCTATATATGTGGTGCTGAGGAATCAAACCCAGAGCTTCATACATATGAGGCAAGCACTCTACCAATCGGCCATATTCCCAGCCTCTCATTTATGTCTTAATCAACTAAGTTTAGTTGAAAATGAATGATTACCGAGAGGTTTGGATTTCCAGGCTATCTCATCTCATTTCATGAGGAAACATCTTTAAAATACCCTTCTTAACCCTTGCTCCACATAATAACACAGATTGGGAGCTTGATTAATTTGGTTGAATGCCACAGTGAATTACTAAATGTCACTGAATTAACTGTATGTTTTTAAGTGGTTTATTTCATGATGTAATACTTCCAACACAAAGGTCATAAATCTCGGAGAGGCTGATTTTTCTCCTCCATAAAGAACCTTACATAACTCAGCTGGGGTTGCTGTCTATCCAGGTCACTGAAATCAATTTGAATTTGCAGTTCTGGGGTGAGATTAGGTCAGACTTTAAATAAACAAGCTGTAAGTAAGTTAAATGATCACAGGATCCTTTGTGTCACAGCTCCACTTCCAGCTTTTATGGTGCCTAATTGAAGAGTCTCACCAACTACCCCACCTGATCTGTCCTAGAACCACAATCTTCCCATCTCAGCCTCCTGAGTAGTTAGGATTACAGACATGAGCCATCTGAGCTCATTTCAGGGTACACGTGTGGTGCTATGAGTTAAAATGGACGGTATACCAGACAACACGTAGCCAGCCTGTCATCCTGAGCAACTCGTTGATGAGCCACTAACACCAATTTGTCTAGACGTGCCAGACAACACAGGCAACACTATATCCAGAACAAACACAGAGAAACAAACCTAAAGCTGCTTCAGCTGATAGGGACTCAAGGACCATTGCCATGGAAATGCCGAGTGGCTGAGTTTACCATTGCTATGAAAACTGCACCTGAAACTTCATCTCTGATTCACTTACAAGTTCAGTCAAAGCATTATCTTAACAGGCCATCAGGTTCACCTGGCATTTGAAAGTGGCTTTGTTTTAGGCTTAAGGGAGAATTAACTTGTACTGAAGCTGAGGGATTCAAACCTTTCCAAATCTCAGACACTCCCAGCACCTCTGTGTACCTCCACTGAGCTAGCTTGCTGGCAGAGTTTTCCAAGGCTAGCCACTGAGGGTTCCTCAGGAAGTCAGTTGCTCATATTGGGGACCAGCATTGGTTTTGTACTTCCTGCAAGTTATTACAGATGTAATAACATCTGTATCATCATTATGATGTCATTTGGAATCATTTTCACTACCCACCTACAATCCTGAGTTATCCCCTTCATGGTCCCAGCCCAGCATTGCTCTTTTGACTTCCTCCTGGGCTTTCCCTTTTGTAGTGTCCCCTGTGTGAAACCATGTGTCATGGAACCTTTTCAGACTGACCCTGTTGCTTAGTGATGTGCTAGTGTTGTGTGCCTTCCATGTCTTTTCCTGGTTTGAGAGTTTATTCCTTTTTGAGCATTACATGTTATTCCACTGGCTGGATGTTCCACAATTTGCTTATCCACTCACTAAAATAACATTGTGGTTGATTTCAAGTTTGAGCAATTATGAACAAAATTGTTGTCAACATTTATGTGCGTGGCTTTTTACTTTGGACATGGATATAAGTTTTCAGCTCCTTTGAGTAAATACTAAGAAGTTTGAGGGCATACTCATATATTAAGCGTATGTTTCACCTGGTAAGCAACCACTAATGGAGCTGTGCGACGTTGCATTCTTCGTATTCCCTTCAGCAATGGATGAAGGGTTCTGTTACTCCACATCCTCCTCCACATTCAATGGCATCTATGCTCTGGATCTAAGGCATTTGAGTAGGTATGGAGGGAGAACTCTAGAACAGTGTACAGCCAGATTCCTGCAGCTCACCCCTGTAATCCTAGCTACTCAGAAGGCTGAGATCTGAGGATCACTGTGATGGTCAAAGCCAACTCAATCAAACCTAAGCCATCCTAGAGAAAAAAGCTAAGGGATAATGAGAGGCCCAGAGTTCAAGCCCTAGCACTGGTGTACACACACACACACACACACACACACACACACACACACACACACACACACATACACACACACATCCGGAAAACAGTGAAAGCCTCCGCTATCAAGTCCATCACAGGAGGTATCTAATTACAGAATCTCATCTTCAACATCTCAGATTCTGAAATTCAGTCATAGAGTTTTGTTTTGTTTTGTTTTGTACCTGTTCTAAGACTTGAACTCAGGACCTGGGCACTCTCCCTTAGGTTTGCTGCTCAAGGATGGTGCTTTACTACCTGAGCCATACCTCCACTTCCTTGAAATTCAGTTTTGGAATTGCCTTAACACTGATGAGATTTGATGGGATAGATTTCCATATACAAACTTAAGAAAATGGATTTGACAGCTAGAATTCACTTCATTCAGTTTCTTATAAATGCAGGGTTCTCCCTAGGTACCAAAATGATTGTTTCTACCTTCTAAATGACCATCTTGACTTGATATTGTGGCCATTCTGTAGAGTTGGAACAGACTGCCTACCCAAAATTAATGGGGGTTTCCATGGGTGACTTCATCACACATCTAGAATGTTCAAGACTGATGACTTCCACACTGAAGTTTCCTGAGAGAACAGACAAGGCCTCATCAGCTGATCTGAGAATGGTGTGAAAGAGAGGAAAGAGAAGGAATCTCATCACATTTCTTTACTTCTTTTACTTCTTTTTCTTCTGGTACTGGGACTTGAACTCACCTTCATTTCTGGCTTTTTGCTGGTTAATTGGAGATAAGAGTCTCTCAGATTTGTCTGTCCAGGATGGCTTTGAACCTTAATCCTCAGATCTCAGCCTCCTGACTAGCCAGAATTACAGGCATGAGTCCTAGGCACCTGGCTAAATGTTTATTTTCAAACTACTTGTAAGTGGATTTACAGTGTAGACCCTGTGGCTGTAACAGTCTAGGTGAAAGGCCCATGCTCTGTGTAGACTCCTAGGGAACCTGCGGGGGAATGCTGAACCCAAAGCCAGGGAGAAGGCTCACATGAAGCAATTCTCCTCTACCTCAAATGTACATTACATTGAAAATATTCAATGAAAGCTTCCAAAATATACAATTCGTGTGTGTGTGTGTGTGTGTGTGTGTGGCAGTACTGGTACTTGAACTCAGGGTCCCTCACTCTCCCTTAGCTTTTTTGCTCTACCACTTGAGCCACACCTCCACTTCTGTGAATTTGCTTCTTAATTGGAGGTGAGATTCTTTCAGATTTATCTGCCCAGGCTGAGAATTGGGAGCCTCAAATCTCAGCCTCCTGAGTATCTAAGATTTTAGTTGTGAGCCACCAGTGCCCAATTATAGATTATTTTTTAAAGGATACATAAAAATACTATCTGTCAAAGAATGAAGCAGTCCACACTGTACTTTTCCCTGCATCTACAGGCTCTGCATCACAACCATTTCTTCTGCTCTTGAACCTTGCTAATTATCTCCCTTTCCCTTCTCTTGTCAGACATTTATTCTGAGCAGAGGCATAAAGCAGATGGTAGAGATACAGAGATAATATCATATCTCTATTATCAAGGTAGTGAAAGTCTGAAGGGGTAGGAAGATTTGGAAACTCTTGCAAGTCTTTGACAAATACCACACTGTAAGGAAAAGACTATTTACCTGGTCTTTGCCAGCTGGACTTGCTAAGGAAGCCAAACATAATAGGTATGACCCAAGAACACACCTGTGTTGGGAAAAGTGGTCAAAGTTGAAAATTATTTGAAATGCATACACAAATAGGCTATTTGGATGCCATAATTAGGAATTCATATTTTAACCAGAATCACTGCATTCACTAAGTATAAGAATTAGAAGCTGGATGCTGGTGGATCATACCTAAATCCTAGCTACTCAGGAGGCTGAGATCACAATTCAAAGCCAGCCTCAACAAGAAAGCTCGGGAGACTCTTATCTATAATTAACCACCAAAAAAGCCAGATGTGGAGCTGTGGCTTGAGTGGCACAACACTAGCCTTGAGCAGAGAAGCTCAGGGACAGCGCCCAGGCCCTGAGTTTGCACACCAGGACTGGAATCAAAAGAAAAAAACTCAGAAAAACTTGTACAGGAGGTTGGCATGGTAATGAATGAATTTTGAAAAAGATTCCCCAGGGAGCAATATGGCCACAGAAGGGATAAGATTTACATAAAAGATAGCAGGCTGTTAGAGAAGACCTTGGTAGAGCCCAAGCAAGTACAGTAAGAACAGATCAGGGAGAAGCACAAAACAGTTGATGCGGGCAGAATCCAAAACTTCTAAAATGCACAGATCAATCTCATGTGAGGAATGAATGTGGTAAAATAATATCCATGTCCATGGCTTCAGGGAACAGATGGGTGTGTGCTTAATGGTTTCTTATTAGAGGAAACATTAAGCAAGGTTGGAGATTAATGCACTTGTTATATGCTGTGTTAGTGGTACACTGAGGCAGTAGGTAAACACCAATTAAATATAAATCTTGAGCTCAAGAAAGAAGTCTGGGGGCTGGGGACATAGCCTAGTGGCAAGAGTGCCTGCCTCGGATACACGAGGCCCTAGGTTCGATTCCCCAGCACCACATATACAGAAAAAAACAGCCAGAAGCGGCGCTGTGGCTCAAGTGGCAGAGTGCTAGCCTTGAGCGGGAAGAAGCCAGGGACAGTGCTCAGGCCCTGAGTCCAAGGCCCAGGACTGGCCAAAAAAAAAAAAAAAAAAGAAAGAAAGAAAGAAGTCTGGGCTATGGATATTAGAACAGACTAAGGGCCTTCAGTGATGCATGAGTATGAATGAAACCATCAATGATTGCATTAAAATGAAAACCAGGAATGGCTTATGGTGATCCTAAAGAAAAGTATTTCCTTCTTAGGGGACCAAATGGGGTGCCTCTGGACCATAGGTTGCCTTTGTGTGATCTGCAGAATGCCTTTATTGAGTAAGTTACAAAGTCAAGTTAGTTTGGGTCAGTTAATGACATGTGCAGGGTGATGGACACCCTGTGTGGCCCAGAACTATGTCAACTAGTGAAAAAAAAATCAACTAGGAAAGAGACTCAGAAAAAAACACCAGGCAGATAATAAGAAACAAAGTAGTATCATACCAATACAAAGAACAGTTTCAAGTTGAAATGGTCAGCATCACAACTATGTGACTCAAAGTCAAATGAATGTGGTTGAAAAGATTTGCTAATCTAAAACCCAAATGCTTGCTCTCTCCTGCCTCTTTGTTTTTATCAATCACTGGGCTTGAGCTCAGGGACTAAACTCTGTCCCTGAGCTTTTTTGCTTAAGGATAGTGTTCTACCACTCTGAGCCACAGCTCCGTTTACAATTTTCTGGTGGTTAATTGGAGATAAGAATCTCACAGACTTTCCTGCCTGGGCTGGCTTTGAACCTCGATCCTCAGATCTCAACTTCCTGAGTAGCTAGGATTAGAGGCATGAGCCACCAGTGCCCAGCTTCTCTCTTGAAGATGCTTTAGTCCTCACCACTATCCAGCTCCCAACCTTCTGCCATGGGAATGCCCAGCACTGTATGTCCCTGTCTTTCTATTTTCCTCATGCTTAATGGCTTTCTAAGTTCTTGTTTTCAATCTTGATACAGTTTTCCTCCCATCATATCCCAGCCTATTCATAGCCACAACGGTCTCTACTTGACACACTTGACATTATAATATTCCTTTGAGAAAGATTATAATAAACATTTATTGACGATTATGCTTTACTCACAAAGCCAATCAGTCTCGACTACAATTCTCTAATTCCTGTTGCCCCCTGTTGTATGTGCACTTGGGCACATACATTAGTATTTGAATATAAATTCCTTTAGAATGAGGCATTAAAGGAAATCTAAACCTCCCTCATATACTACCATCTTTGTATGTCAACACTAAGGCTTAAACTCGGGGCCTCTGTCTCTCACCTGCCTTTTTTTACAAATCAAAGCTTGTGCTCCACCAATTGAGCCACACCTCCATTTCTGTCTAAGCTATCATCTTTTTGGAGAAGGGAAAAATTGAATTAACCTGATTTCAAATAATCAAACCAAACCATCTAGCCCCTTACCTCAAACAAGACTTATGACTTTTCATTACAGCCTAGAGTTAGGAGCATAAATATAAGTCAAATGATAGACTTATCAAGAGAAAAAACTATTTCCTAATAGGTTTGTAATGAGATATGTGGTCAGAAGAACTGGTTAGTAATGTATAATGGGATCATTCATATTTTTACTTAATAATGCTGACCTTGCTAATAAAAATAAATATTCCAGGCTGGGTACCAATGACTCATGTCTGTAATCCTAGCAGCTCAGGAGGCTGAGATCTGAGGACCCCAACTAGAAGTCATCCTGGACAGAAAAGTCCTAGAGATTCTTATTTCCAATTAACCAGCAAAAAGCAGAACTGGCGAAGTGGTTCAAATGGTAGCGCTCCAACCTTGAGCCAAAGAACTCTGAGTTCAAGCCCCAGTACAAGCACAAAAGAAGAGGAAGGAGGAGAAGGAAAAGGAGGAGGAGAAAGAGGAGGAGGAGGAAGAGGAGGAGGAGGAGGAGGAGGAGGAGGAGGAGGAGGAGGAGGAGGAAGAGGAGGAGGAAGAAGAGGAAGAGGAGGAGGAGGAAGAGGAGGAGGAGGAGGAGCTATTATTCAATATAATGATAACTTACCATTTAGTATTTTGCAAAGAAGTAAATATGTCCTCTTTTCCAAAGCAGAATTACAGAGACAAGAGGTTCTTTTTGTTTTGTGGATCATTGAGGAAATCATCCCAGAGTAAAGGCCTTCTATGAACTCTAATGCATAGCAAGTTTCTGCCTACTTACATGTGGGCTCAAGAACACTTGAATGTCAGGGTAGTGGAAGCCGGGCACTGGTGTTCATGCCTATAATCCTACGAGGCTAAGAGTTTAGGATTACAGTTCAAAACCAGCTCAGAAAAGGAAAGTCCATGAGACACTGATCTCCAATTAACCACCAAAAAGCCAGAAGTGGAGGTGTGACTCAAATGGTAGAGCATCAGCTTAGAGTGAAAAAAGCTAAAGGAGAGCATTCTGGTCCTAAATTCAAGCCCAGTGCCGGCACAGAAATAAGTAAATAAAAGTGTGACAATGGAATTTGGGTTGTTTTATTCATCTACCTTTGAGGTCACTGAAGAGCTTTAACTTTGCATAGTATTACTTTACCTTCAGAATAAATACATAAACACTGTAGGGTGGATTAGGAGTAAAGATTTATAGGCATGAGGGGGCTGTTGATAACCACTAGCAGCTCAACAATTGCAGAAGATTGTGACTTCGATGTGAGAGGTAAATGTCAGAGATAAAATGTAATTGTTTCAAAATGTAAAGGTTTCAAAGTAGGAAGACCTAACATGATTTTGTAATCACTAACTTGGTAAACAGCACATTCAACTCCCAGCCACTTATTTCTACTATCTGAGCATAGTAGCAAATTTTTTTTTAAATGTTATGCAACCAGTGCCTTTTTACCTACCTGTCCTGCCAAGCTGAAGGCACAAAGCACCTACTTCACAGTGTTGATTGAATGATCAAATGAAAAGGAGAGAAAATGAATAAATAAAATTCAAGTACTTACCAGGCAACTTAGAGGGGGTGGGTGTGGTTGGGAGAGATGGGGGAGAAGGATGGAAAGGGTAAGGTTGATCAAGGTGCCTTGTACTCAGAAACCTCTTTGGACAACTACTTAAAGGCAACTTAAAAGTTTTTTTTCAAAAAATGTAAGCGTTCAAATCAATTCCACATTTTATGGTTTTGTTACTTTGGTAAGTCCAAAGCCCAGTGCAAGCTCTGAGGATGAGATATGGAGAAGCTTCCAGTGACCATTTGATTCTGAACAACGTAACAGTGATGACTAAATGCACACATGTCCTCATGGAGAAGAAATGGAAATTGTCTGTATGCTCTGAAAGAGTTTTAGCATCCTAGCAGCTCAGAATCCCCTTGTTTTAGGGAGATGGTACCAAATATCTGGACATTGAAGGAGGCTATACATATTTAATGTTAAATATTACAGAGGTCCTTGGCTGACTTTTGGTTCTACTTGTCAAAACAAAACCCTCCATTTTTACATTGATGGGTGTGACTTCCAGATGCCAGTTGTGTGAAGTGTATTTTGTGTAGGCATGCACTGGTACTTGGGCTTGAACAGGGTGACTCCTTTAGCTTTTTCGATGAAGGCTGGGGCTCTACCACTTGAGCCACAGCTCCATTTCCAACTTTTTTGGTGGTTTATTGGAGATAAGAGTGTCATAGACTTTATTGCCCAGGCTGATTTTGAATCCTCAGGTATCAGCCTTCTGAGTAGCTAGGATTATAGGAATGAGCCATTGGTGCCCAGCTAAAACAAGCTTTTTAAAAAAAAATCAAATCTTTTCTTTGATTAAGGGCTAGACAATCTAAGTTTCTGAAAATCTTCACTGAGGAGTAGAAGCATAAGAATGATTCCATTTCTTCAACGGAGCTGCTATGTACTTTGGATTCTGCAAGAGATGGCACCCGAAGCCAATGAGACAAATCTACCCCCAAATGGCCACATGATTTGCTTTCCCAAGAAAGACACGGGTAACTATTATTTAAGGAGCCAATAGTCCAAACCTTTGGGCAGAATTGAAATGAAGCAGCTCATCCTACATTGTGGTTTTTCTTCCCTCTACCTTAACTGATTTTGTTTTTATTTTGAGATCATCACAATCAGAGATCTGAGAGTCCAGATTCAAAGCCAGCCTGGGCAGGAATGCCCATGAGACTCTTATCTCCAGTTAACCACCAAAAAGCCTGAAGTAGAGCTGTAGCTCACATGGTAGAGAACACCAACTTTCATCGAAAAAGCTAAAAGAGATTGCCCTGACCCAAGTGCCAGCACACACACAATAAGCTTTACAAATAAGATTTGATATGAGGATCAATTAACATACTGTACTCCAAAAGTGACAGTAAGGTTTACCTGGCACAAATAATTGGCTCATTAGGACTAAGACTGATTGAGAAACTTCTGGGATTTCCTAAACATGGGCTTTTGTTCAACTTGGCAAGAGGTTCAGACCCTGAGCACCACCTCCATCCCCGTGGGGTGTGTGACCTGCCCCACACAGTTCAACTCTGCAGTCGTGGGTGAATGGAGAGTCTGGCTTTGTCTCATAGCTTTGAATCATTCAGACAATCCAAAATGTTTATGGACCTGCCCCCAATTACATAGGAGGTATAGAGATCAGCATTTATGATTTCTGCCTGTGAGGAATTAAGACCTATCAAAATGTAAGGAAGGAAAAGGATAGAGGATGTGATCAGAATAAAAGAAGATAAAGAATTTTTTTTAATGTGTGACTTTGTTGAAAGGCCTTATGTAAGCCACAACCACAGATGATCTGTGGAGGGAGGCACACCTGGCATTCAGAGGGGAGCACACAGACATCATACACAGATGAGCTAGCACTCAAGGCTGGAACTGGTCAGTGGCTCTCAGCATGGGCAAGACATCCCTCTGGGGGGGGGATTTCCAAATGACAGGCAGATTTAAACTAGCCAGACTTTATATCCCTCCCCCACTCTCTCTATCTTTATCAAAAATGTAATTTTATATGTATGAGGGGAATGAGGGTCCCAAAGATGGAAAACAAAGCAAGAAATAAGATTTGTTTGGTTGTGGTCGAAAGTTGTTGTTTGAGGAAGGGAGAAGAGAAAGAAAGCAAGAAAATCAGATTTAATTTGTTTTTTTTTTGTTTTTTTCACAGCCTTGAAAAACATAAAAAGGGATCTGGGCAACTCATTTGGCTAACTTTCTGATACTAAAACCCTGTAACACTTGATCAGTTACATTGTCTCAAAGAATAAGTCCACAGACACCCAGGGAGAAGCGAAATAGTCAAAATTTATTGGAGAAAAAGCTAAGCAGAGCTCTTACTAGACAGGAGGTGGGGTGTGATGTGCAGAGCTAAGAAGGTGACAGTAGGAGAGAGCTACATGACTCTCAGGTCATTGGATGGCCAGCAGCTGCAGCAGTCCCTGGAGCCATGGGTCCTTCAGCCGTTCTGGTTGGATGCCTGCTCCAGCACACTCTTCCTGGGTCCAATCAGCCTAGATTCATGTGCATGTCTTCTAGGGACAAGGTGCCATGACTTGATGTCCAGGCATCTGCACACAGGACTGCTCCAGGCAATAGTGAGGAGTGCAGAGCCTCTGTGGGAGGAGCCTTTGTCCTGATTGCTGAACAGGCCCTTTTCTGTTCTTATTTTCTCTGCCCAGAACAATGAAATAACATCAGCCATAGCCCACACTTCAGGCAGCTGAAGGATTAAGAATTTCCTGTCTGAAGACAGGTGGCCATCGCTGACACCTGTCATCCTAGCTATCCAGAAGGCTGAGATCTAAGGATGGTGGTTCACAGCCAGCCCAGATAGGAGAGTCAGTGACACTCTTATCTTCAATGAACTCCCAAAAACCTGGAAGTTGAGCTTTGGTTCAAGTGGGAGAGGGTTATCCTTGAGTAAAATAACTCACAGACAGCTCCTGGGCCCAGTGTTCAAGCCACATGACTAATAAGAAAAGAAAAGGAAGAAGGAAACAAAGGAAAGAAGGTAGAAGAGAAGGAAAGAGACAGAATTTCTTCACTGTTATATCCCGCTTGACTTTTCAAGTCTATACCCTTCTTGGAACCTTTAGTAATGTATACAACATTACACTAAGTGCTGCTTCTCTCAGGGTCTTAGTGATTCCTATGAGAATGGGATTTATAAGCATGAAGTGCAGCCTCTGTATGAAATCTTCCCTAAGCAAAAGCCAGGAGGCCCCACAAAGGCTGCCCTGTCATGGAGCAGGATGAAGAGAAAGAAATCTGGCATTTCCAGAATTACAAATATCATCATTGTGGCATCAGTCTGCTTGCTGCTTTATTCATGTTTGTATTTCTCCCATTGTTTTGTTGTTGTTGTTTCTCATTTTTAAGAGTGGGCCAGGAGTTGGGTGCTAGTGGTGCATACCTATTCCGAACTGTTCAGGAGACTGAGATCTGAGTACCAAGATTCAAAGCCAAGCAGGCACAAAAGTCTGAGACTTTTATCTCGTTAGCCAGCACAATAAAGCCCAAAGTGCAGGTGTGGCTCAACTGGTAGAGAGCTATCCTTGAGATATAAAACTGAGAGTGAATTCAGGCCCCAGGACTGGTGCACAGGAATGTGCAAACACACACACACACACACACAGTTACTTTTAATTAATTAAAATTAATACTAAAGTAAAAACTACTTTAATAGCTATGATACAGATTCTGAAGCAGAAATCATCCAGTGCATGAGAGTGTTTCTGTGAAATGTGAGCTTAAGGTCCGGTTTCGTGTGTGTGTGTGTGTGTGTGTGTGTGTGTGTGTGTGTGTGAATAGATGTTCTGTGCCTCTGTGTAGATATATACAAAGATGACCATGCCATTCGCCCTTGGTACTAATGAGCAAGCTCTGCTGAGTCCTTTGTGAGCACCTGTAGTAATTCTGCAGTCACGAATGAGAACTGTTTTCTGGCTCAAGAAATCTAAGAACCTAAATATGTACCTTTAGGCAAAGGAAGAATGCATATGCGCTACATTCTAGTCCTATTTCCCTGATGAATTATTCATTCTCCTAAAATAATTGACTTGCTCTCTTGTCCTAGATGTTCTATGTATAAATGAAGCAAGGTTTTCGTTCAGTACAACTCAAGGGCAGGAGAAGGCAGATGGTGTGTATTTAGAAGACACTGAAGGAACAAAAGCACACTGACTGCCTTAGGAGCTTCTTGATTGCTCTAGACACTAACGAAAAGCAATGCTTCAGATTCTCTTTTGAGAAAGAGAATTGGCCAGGCTGGCTAATTGGAGCTATTCTGGAGGATCATGGTTCAAAGCTAGCTTTGGCAGAAAAAGTCTGTGAGACTCTGTCTCCAATTAACTAGCAAAATGCTGAGACAGAGGCATTCTTCAAGTGGTAGAGCATCAGTGAGCTCTTTGAGGCTCTGAATTCAAATCCCAGTCTTGGCACACACACACACACACACACACACACACACACACACACAATTCAGCAGCTCAAATAGCTTCTTTGACACACTTGGACATTCTTAGCAGTTATTTTACTATCAAATTAATTTAATTATGGTCATTTTTAATGAAAAATGTTTCATTTTAGCTCTTTTAAAACAATCCTTCATACAAATCCTAAAACAAAGCATAAAAACAGATGATCCAGAGGGTTTACCTTTTTGATTTTGTGCCAATCCTAGGGCTTGAAGTCAGGGCCTGGGTGTTGTCCCTGAACTTTTTTGTTCAAGGCTAGCACTCTACCACCTGAGCCACAGCACCACTTCCAGCTTTTTGGTGGTTAATTAGAGATAAGAGTCTCACAGACTTTCCTGGCTGGGCTGGCTCTGAATCCTGACCCTCAGATTGCAATCTCCTGAGTAGCTAGGATTACATGTGTGACCTGCCAGCACTCAGCCAGAGGGCTTCCATTTTATCTTTTTTGGAAGACCTCTGTGATTTTATGAGAAATAGCATGTGATTGTTTTTTAAGATCTCCTAACGGAAAATGTAAACTTTGTGTTAACAGGTGACATACTTTAGAAACTACTCAAAAGGCATAGACATAAAAAGTCAGTTGTATGGAGATAATTTGCTACTTTCTTACTACATACAGCACAGTGCCCAAATGTTTGTGTTTTTTCACATAATCTGGATTCTCTAGCCCAAAAAGTTGAATGTAGATGGGCAATGGCGGCTCAGGCCTGTAATCCTAGTACTCAGGAGGCTGAGATCTGAGGATTACAGTTCGAAGCCAGTCCAGGCAAAAAAGTCCCTCAGATTCTTATCTACAATAAAGTACTCAGGAAAAGTTGCAAGTGTTGCTGTGGTTCAAGTGGTAGAGCACCAGCCTTGAGCAAAAGGAGCTCAGGGGTAGCCTAGGCCCTGAGTTCAAGCCCCAGGACCAGCAAAAGAAAAGAGTTGAACATGATGCCTGGCACACACAAAAAAGGTAAATGACAAACTACTATTTATGCTAATTGGGGTAAATTCATTGTTTTCCTATTCAACAATATGAGAGAGAAAAGTATCCACATCTTCCTTCATATACTAAGTCAAGATTTGGGAATCAGGATGATATGCTCTGACCACACAATTGTTTTCAGTTGGAAAAAAATACAAATATTATAATTACTTACTAATTCTTTCTTGTACCCATAATGGTGCTACACAGAAATTTCATTATTTTAAATACACCATATATCTGATTTTCTTTTTGCCTTCTCAGTCTGTCACGTTATTTTATTTTATTTTATTTTATTTTATTTGTTATTTACCTATTAGTTTTGTTACTTAGGCTTGAACTCAGAGCCTCATGCTCTCACTTGGCTTTATTGCTCAAGGCAGATGCTCTACCATTTGAGCCACAACTCCGTTTCTCCCTTTTTGCTAGTAAGGAGATTAAGAGTCTTATGGACTTTCCTGCCTGAGCTGGCTTTGAACCTTGATCCTCAGATCTCAGTCCCCTGACTAGCTAGGATTACAAACATGAGCCACCATGCCCAGCTGTCAAGTTATTTTTGACAGTTGCTTTCTGGCTAAAGGATATGTCTCGCAGACACTTTTTCCCTCTCATTTAATCCTATAGCCAATCATGATAATTATACAAGTAAGAGTGAGATATTGTTATTAATACAACCTATTTCAGAAAAAGGTTGACCTCAAATCTTTTATTTTTTAATGGGAAATATATCAAAAGTCATTTGAATTCTCTCTACTTGCTTTTGTAATCTGTCTCTTTTCATACTCATCCCCTCCTACCATAAGAAAATCCCTTTTAACTTTTTTCCAAATTTCCCTACTGCCCTATGTATAGAATAAGTCAGATTTATTACTAATCCTAATGATATATGTGTGCGCGCACACATGTGTTTGTGTGTGTGTGTGTGTGTATGTATGTGTGTGCACCAGTACTAAGGCTTGAACTCAGGGCCTCATGCTTGCCTTTTTTTACTCAAGACTGGCCCTCTACCACTTGAACTACATCTTCACTTCTGGTTTTTGCTGATTAGTAGGAGACAGGAGTCTCAGGAATTTTTTTGCCTGAGTTCATCTTGAACCTTGATCCTTACATCTCAGTCTCCTGAATAAGCTTGCAAGGGTGAGTCAGAAATGTCCAGCATTGCTTGATTTTCGAATTGTTAAAGAGAAATTATCATGCCTCTGTTTTTAAAATCACAAAGAAGTCTTTATTCAAAGACAACTATGAATCAAGATATCTAAGACAGAGGACAAAGGGAGAATTGGAGCCAATGAGAAGAAGATGGAAATTTACTAAAGATCTGGCTTAAGATACCAAACAGGTCGATGCAGGACAGAAAATTGGGTAGATAACGGGGGGAGGAAGGATTTGCTGTTAAAAACCAGGCTCATCAGGTCAGAGTCAAGGCCTAACTTAGAAAAGAGTTCAGGGAATCTTGGCTAAAGTTTGTTCAATTGTCTTAATTCTTAATTCTTTTTTTAGAATTCATCCAATTAAGACTAGTAGAGGTGTTGTTCTTGTGCTGGTTTAGTTATAAAAGATGTATTTTATCAAGATGTTTTATCAAGTATTAAAAATTATCTGTGTGCCTCTGGTGCACATCTGTAATCCTAACTATTCAGGAGGCTGAGACTTGAGACTTGAGGATCGCAGTTTGAAGCCAGCCTGGTCAGGAAAGTCCATGAAACTCTTATCTATAATTGACTACCACAAAGTTTAAAAGTGGAGCTGTTGGTAAAGTGGTAGAGTGCTAACCTTGAGCACAAAACAAGGCCTAGGACCTGCACAAAAGAGAAAAGAAGAAGAAGGAAGGAAGGAAGGAAAGAAGGAAGGAAAGAAGGAAGGAAGGAAGGAAGGAAGGAAGGAAGGAAGGAAGGAAGGAAGGAAGGAAGGAAGGGGAAGGGAAGGGAAGGGAAGGGAAGAAGAGAGGGAAGAAAGGAAGAAAGGAAGAAGGGAAGGAAGGAAGGAAGGAAGGAAGGGGAAAGGAAGGGAAGGGAAGGGAAAAGAAGAGAGGGAAGAAGGGAAGAAAGGAAGAAGGGAAGGAAGAAAGGAAGGAAGAGAGGGAGGAAGGAAGGAAGGAAGGAAGGAAGGAAGGAAGGAAGGAAGGAAGGAAGGAAGGAAGGAAGGACTGTTGAAAAAAATCTGAGGGGCATACTAATTCTTCCGTAACCCCAGAAAAAATAAGCTTCATCATTATTCATAATGGCTAATGCCACTGTCTTCAACAAGCAGAATATCTCAGCCAAGTCACAACTATATTCAGACAATTTATTTCAAAACATTTCTAGGAAATCTGATTATCATTTTTAGGTGAGGAAATGCTTTTTTTTCTAATGAGCCAATTACTTGCTGGTCCCTATTTGGGTCATTTACATATGCTAATCCATTTGATTCTTTCTAAAATCTACTGAGGGAAATTACTTTATTACCTCTTTCCCAGGATTACAGACAGAGACATTGAAGCACAGAGCCCAATTAATGTATAACAGAGCTGGGACTGGAACCTAAGAAGGTGATGTGTGTGTGTGTGTGTGTGTGTGTGTGTGTGTGTGTGTGTGTGTGTAGGTCCTGGGCCTTGAACTCAGGGCCTAGGCACTGTCCCTGAGCTTTTTGCTCAAGGCCAGTGCTCTACCACTTGAGCCACAGCTCTACTTCCAGCTTTTTGGCTAGTTGGAGATAAGAATCTCATGTACTTTTCTGCCTAGGCTGGTTTTGAACCTTGATCCTCAGGTCTCAGCCTCCTGAGTAGCTCAGATTACAGGCACAAACTACAACTGCCCAACCAGCAATCTTTTGTGTGAGTTTAGCACAGAATATGGTTAAATAACAGGCTGGATTTGCCACATAGCTCTGTACTCAATTTCTGATCACCTAAAGATCACCAAGCTGTGTTTCTCAAGCTTGTGTGTGTTGTGTTTCTCACACTTGTGTGTGTGCTGTGTTGGTGGCACAAGTGGGGTGTCACAACGTGAAGGTGATTGCAGTGTGTGGGGGAGGACGGCCCACACTGCCTTCCGGGCTCAGCACAGGGGCAGCCCTCCCAGCCAGGGATATAACTGTCCAGCAGGCCCTTCTCACGGAGGCTGCAGAGCTCTCCTTCAACGCGCTGCTCTGAGTCGCGTGGGAGCGTCTCCGTTGTGCTGAGGAAGTGATTCAAATTCTGCCACTGTGACTGTCCAGCTGTTGCTCATTTCTGCTAGTCTTAGAGAAAACTGAAGCCAACGGGGGAGGAAAACAAAAGGCAAAAAAAAAACCCACCAAAAACAAAAACAAAAAAAAGAAGACAAGGTAAGAGAAAAACCAAGGAAGAAGTGTAGTGTCTGGTGTGACTAACACTGTAAACACAGAACTGGCAAAACGGATGTATCTCCAGGGCAAGAGACCGGCTTGGGCTTGGTGTTGTTTTCTTTTAAATCTTATTTACACTTGTACTCAATCCATCATAGCTCAGCAGAGCTCATTGATCCTAAGAAATCAATAGCTAATTTCCTGGGAAGCAAAAATCAAGAAGTGTGTAATCTTCTCCATGGGTTAAAAATGAGTACTCGGAGCCAGACGCCAGTGGCTCACACCTGTAATCCTAGCTACTTGGGAGGCTGAAATCTTAGGATCCAGGTTCAGAACCAGCCTGGGCAGGAAAGTCTGTGGAACTCCATTTAGCAAGCAAATGGAGATATGGCTCAAGTGGTAGAGTGCCAACCTTGAGCAGAAAAGCCAAGTGAGAATGTAAGGCCCTGAGTTCAAGTCCCAGTACAGGCATAAGAAAACAAGAATGCTTAGTCCCCTTGAGCTGTGAAGTTCAAGCAAAATAATTGTGGCAAAAGATTTAACATTTGAATAAAAATGAAATTGGAAAAGGACATGATAGCTGCTTGAATCCTTGGTGCTTTGTTGTTGCTATTGCTGTTGTTGTTTTGTTTGTTTTGTGCTCATCCTGGAGCTTGAACTGGGGCTCTGGGCACTGTCCCTGAGCCTTTTTATTCAAGGCTATTGCTCTACCACCTGAACTACAGCTCCACTTCCAGCTTTTCTTTTTTGGTAGTTTATTGAAATTAAAGAGACTCAGGGACTTTCCTACCCAAGCTGGCTTTGACACTCTATTCTCAGAGCTTCAGCCTCCTGAATTGCTAGAATTACAGGTGTGAGCCACCAGCACCCAGGAAAAGCTGAGTCTTTTTGAGGGGACTGGAGAACGGGGTGGGGAAGGAATAGAGGTTACAGATTCTGCAGTTCAGTTCTGCTGTTAGCACTGGATCCCCAAATCTGGCTCTAAGGCATCCAGTGGTAAGCCCAGGCTGAAGGTTTATAGCTGGGATTCACACACAGGTGAAAGGAGGAGCAGGCTGGAGCACTCCAGGGAAGACCACGGGATTGCAATTACATCATTTTATTATTGAATTTGCCTAGGAAAAAACATCAGTTAAAAAGCAGCACTGGGGCTGGGAATATGGCCTAGTGGCAAGAGTGCTTGCCTGGTATACATGAAGCCCTGGGTTTGATTCTCCAGCACTACATATATAGAAAACGACCAGAAGTGGCTCTGTGGCTCAAGTGGCAGAGTGCTAGCCTTGAGCTAAAAGAAGCCAGGGACAGTGCTCAGGCCCTGAGTCCAAGGCCCAGGACTGGCAAAAAAAAAAAAAAGCAGCACTGAATTTTTATTCTCAGAGCACAGATTATATATTTCAGTCATACCGGGAAATATTTTTTTTGTCTTTTGGGTTTATTAATGAACTGATTTTAAAGTATTTGGAAGGCAAATTGTTCCACTTCTGTGTGGGGTATAGAGAAGTTGGGACAGTTCCTTCTTCTATAATATTCCACTTCCTTTGTTTTTCTTCATCTGGTTTCTCCATGGATTTTTTTTTCCATAAACTGTGATTTATGAGAATTCAAAAAAGCAGTAGTAGCGCTTTAAAATCACAAAAAAATGGAATTAGTACAGTAGTACAGAAGTTGTTTATCCAGAGCAATTGAAGGGAATATTAATTAACCAAATGAATGTTTATTACCTCTGCCCTTTCAGTGTGTGTGTGTGTGTGTGTGTGTGTGTGTGTGTGTGTGTGTGTATACTGATCATGGGGCTTGAACTCAGGTCCTGGGCACTGTCCCTGAGCTTTTTTTTTTTTTTTAATCAAGGCTAGCATTCTACCACTTGAGCCAAAGCTCTACTTCTGGATTTTTGCTGGTTAATTGTAAATAAGAATCTAATGAACTTACTTGCTTGGGCTGGCTTTGAATCAGATCTCAGCCTCCGGAGGAGCTAGGATTTCAGGTGTCAGCCACCAGTACTTGACAGTACAATGCATCTTAGTCAGTATCACCACTGATTCTCCCTCCCATTAGTCCCAACCCCACCCATCCCTTCAAGTTACCTAGCTTCCTTTTACATTGCCATTATTGTTGATCAAAGCTTATAAGTTCAGGACAGCTCTAGTTACTTCAAGGCCAAAGTCATTCACATAAATTTTTTTTTTTTTTTTTTTTTTTGGCCAGTCCTGGGGCTTGGACTCAGGGCCTGAGCACTGTCCCTGGCTTCTTCTTGCTCAAGGCTAGCACTCTGCCACTTGAGCCACAGCGCCACTTCTGGCCATTTTCTGTATATGTGGTGCTGGGGAATCGAACCTAGGGCCTCATGTATATGAGGCAAGCACTCTTGCCACTAGGCCATATCCCCAGCCCCACATAAATGTTTTTGCTTGAATGAAAAGTCTCTGGAATATTCTATACTACTCTGGAATTTTTTTTCAGTGATGGTCTTGAGGCTTGTCCCTGAGCTATCATGCTCAAGACTAGTGCTGTACCACTTAGACAGCTCCACCTCTGGCTTTTTTAGTGCTTCATTGGAGATAAGCGTCTCATGGACTTCCCTGCCCTGGCTGGCTTTGAACCTCAATGCTCACATTTCAGCCTCCTGAATAACTAGGATTACTGGTGTTCTGGAGTTCTTGTATGACTGTCTCTGAGAAGGAATAGAACTCATGTAGACTGTTGTGCAGTTCTGTATGAGTAGAACTCACATAGACTATTCTGCAGTTCCATATGTGTAAAACCCATATAGATTCCCTTTCTGGCAGCCCAGTAGGACAGTGGAACAAATGCTGATGTGGAAATCGTTAAGACACATAAGTAAGTTAGTGATAGAGTGTCTCAATGTTCTGCCCCTGCTTTGCCCAACTATAGTCTTATCAGTGAACTTCCAGGCATCTCAAGATCTCCCACTGTTTCAGTTCCAAAAATGATTGCAGCTTTCCTTATTTCCAAACTCAGAAGCAAGGCATAGAGGTGAAAGTTCCTGTGGGCTGCCCTTCAGCTTCTCTCACTCTCACTCTTAACCAAGTGCTCACACTCCGGGGGCAGTGTTCCCACCCACCACCTCCTTGAAGGTTGTTTGAGAACCTATGGGTTGTTCTCACAATGTAGTCAGGCCTCATCAATGTTCCAGACCTTTACTATTGTGCTTGGTGGATGGTGTTTGTATTGAGGTCAAGGGGAGGAAGGGAAGATGAAGGATGGGAAAATATAGTCATAATACTAAATTACACATCAGAAAATGGAACTGCATAGCATGAGGGGAGGGGCGGGGCTGGGAGAGCTGAGAGAGCGATGAGGGGGTGACACTGGTCTGATGTGAGGCACTTAGGAACTGGCATGTTGATTTACCTCCCACTCCTTTGTACTTAGATAATTACTTAAAGATAGTTTTTAAAGATACTTAATGATAATTAAAAAAAAAACTTTAAGGCACTGGTGGTTCATACCTATAAACCCTTGCTACTTAGAAGGCTGATATCTGAGGTTTGAGGTTCAAAGCCAGCCTCAACAGAAAAGCCAGAAGTGGAGTTGTAGCTCAAGGGGTAGAGCACCAGCTTTGAGCAAAAAACTCAAGGATAGCACACACAGGCCTTGAGTTCAAGCCCCAGGACCAGGAATAAAGAAATTTTTTTGAATAAAAAAACTGTGAATAAGAAGTAGTTCTCTTTTTTTTCCTAATTTTCTTATCGATTAACCAACTGTTGATATGCATTAGCATTTGTGCCAAGGTTTTCTATGTCATCCTCTTACTTGAGATATTATACCTGTTTGTTTCTAGGCTATTTTATTCAGGCACATTGTCTTTAATAACCAATTTTCAAAGCATTGTGGGGGAAATGTCTCAAAAGAAAATGAAACTCAACTAAGAATATTTGTGTTGCATTTAGTTCCTTAGGGAAAATAAAATCTGTTCTGTTCTACTAGAACCAAATAATTTGCTAAAGTTAAAATAATTTTTTTTCCTTTGTTTTGTTAAAAAAATGATGCTTTTCAAACTTTCAGTTATTCACCTGAGTTACATTCTGCTCAGCAAAATACTTTAATAGTCTGAAATCACCCTTACACATTAGTCATTTTGATTCCAAATAAAACAAACAAAATAGAATACAAGTAATTTTTTAAAAGTGAATTTTTTGGTTTGCTTTAGAATATGGAATTTAGAAAATGGAATTTCCCTTAGAATTTACTTTAAAGACCTATATTTTTAACAAATTATTATTTTCAAGTATAAACAAACTTCCTGTGGAAACTTGCTATGAAATTTTTTATAAGGATACATTTCTATCATACTTGACCAGCAAGAATCTCCCCTGCAGGGCAGATATTGTTGACTAGCATTCTGCATAGTTGAGTGAAATCCACAGAAGGATATGAAGGAAAACATTCTCCTTCCTATGCAGAAACAGCCACATTCTTTCTGTAGTTTGACAGTTTTTAGAAGGTAGATCAATGATGGCTGTATTTAAACTATTTTCCCATCAGAGTGCTTTTTGTTTTCCCCTGCCAGTACTAAGACTTGAACCCAGGTCCTGAAAGCTCTTGCTGGGCTAGTGTCCTACCATGTAATCCACACCTCCAACTGGAAGTCAGAGTCCCGTAGACTTTTCTTATCCAGCTGTCTCTGAACCTGCATCCTCAGATCTCAGTCTCCTGAGTAGCTGGGATGCCAGACGTGAGCCACCAGTGCTTGACTCCACTCATTTCTAAAAACCCACTGACAAAGCAGACGGTGTTCCTACCTGCAGAGTGCCAAGTCCAGTGCCAGGCAGCTGCGGTCAGTACATCGTGTGGACAAACATAAGCCACAGCCAGTGGTAAGTGTTTTCATGACCCAAGTATGACATGACCCCCACAGGACCGTGGGCGAGAACCCTGCCTACCAGCTGGGTGCCATTTTGAAAGGTGGTAGAAATGTTAGAAGAGTCACAAGGGGCGAGTGCCTTTGAAAGTTACCTTCTAAAGTGCCTTCTCTTTCTTCTCAAGATCTTCCTTCTTTCTCTTCTCTTCCTTCTCCTTCTCCTCTCCCCTTTTTTTATTCCTTATTCTGAACGTCTCCTCCTGCTCCTTCTCCTTTTCCTTCTTTTCTTCCTTGTCCTCCGCTACCTCTTCTCCTTCTAAAACATCTCCTCTTCTTCCTTCTCTTTCTCCTCCTCCTCCTTTTCTTCTCTTCTTTCTCCTCCTTTTTGTTCTCTTCCTTCTCTTTCTCCTACTTTCCCTTTTTTCTTCTTCTTCCTCCTTCTCCTCCTCTTCTTCCTCCTTCCTTTTCTTTTCTTCCTCTCCTTTTTCTCCTTCTCCTCACCTTTCTCCTCCTCCTTGTGAAGATCCACCTCCCTCCCTCTCCTTCTCTTCCTCTTTCTGAAGATCCCCTTTCTCCTCCCTCTGTCTCTCCCTTGCTCTTTCCCCTTCTGTCTTTCCTGTTCTCTCCCTCTTTCTCCCTTTTTTTCTCCCCTTCCTTCCTTCCTCTCCTCTTTCCTCTGCCTGGCCACCATGAGGTGAGCAACTCCTCTGCCCCCACGCTCCTGTGACCATGATGTTCTTCCTCCCCACAGGGCCCCAACAATGGAGCAGATTGAACTTAGATCGAAACTTCTGAGCCTGGGAGCCATAATAATGCTCCCTTAGTTGTATTTGCTACAGATTTTCTGTCACCGCAATGAATAATAATTAACACCAATGTTGACAGGGGGAGGGGGGATGTATGCGAAGAGCTCAGTTCAAATTCCCAGGTAGAATGCAAAGATCAGGGACATCTCCTTGGTAGAAGCTATAGGTGGGCTGATATCTAAGGGTCCTGGGGACTTAATGAAACAAAGATGGCTGGTTAAAACTCCCAGAAAAATGGGGCTGGGGATATAGCCTAGTGGCAAGAGTGCCTGCCTCGGATACACGAGGCCCTAGGTTCGATTCCCCAGCACCACATATACAGAAAACGGCCAGAAGCGGCGCTGTGGCTCAGGTAGCAGAGTGCTAGACTTGAGCGGGAAGAAGCCAGGGACAGTGCTCAGGCCCTGAGTCCAAGGCCCAGGACTGGCCAAAAAAAAAAAAAAAAAAACTCCCAGAAAAAGGGAACGGTCTTCTTGAAGTAGTAATTCAGCACCTGTAATTCAGCTGTGGTAGCTTAGGATATAACAGTGACCTCCATTCCTCTACTCATGTGGAGATTATAATTTAACTTTCAAAAGAAAAGTGTTTCAGAAAATGGTATAGAGCTGGGCACTGGTGGCTCACACCTATAATCTTAGCTACTCAGGAGGCTGACATATGATTCAAAGCCAGCTCAGGCAGCAAAGTCTGTGACACTCATATCTCCAATTAACCACCAAAAATCCAGAAGTGGAGCTGTGGCTCAAGTGGTAGAGTGATAGCATGGAGCAAAAAAGCTCAGGAGCAGTGCAGAGACCCTGAGTTCAAGCCTTGCAATAGAACACACACATGCATGCATACATACACACATGCTGAAAAAAGATTAAAAACTATGTCAGTCAGTTATGAATATCATGAAGAAAATTAAAGCCTGAATAGAGAATAGAAAATGTGAAGGTGAGATAATTTTAGGTTAAACAACCTGGGGGCTGAGTATGGTGGTTCACATCTGTTATCCTAGTGACTTAGGATACTGAGAGCTGAGAGTCATAGTTCACAGCCATCCTGGGTAGACAAATTTGAGAGACTTTGATCTCTAGTTAACCAACAAAAAGCTGAAAATGAAGACATGGCTCAAGTGGTAGAGCACCAGCCTTGAGTGAAAAAAACCAAGTGAGCACACAAAGAGTTCAGTGCAAGCTCCCAAAAAAGAACAACACAGGGACACCTTCCAAGCAGCCTTGATGCTGAGACCCAGAGGAGAGGTGTCAGTAAGTCATGTGACCAGAGGAGAAGTGCCCAGGGTGGAGAAGGGCCACAACATGAAGCTGGGCGTGCTGGGGCCGGAGCGTGAGCACATGCATGGTTCAGGGGGACGAGGAGTACTGTGAGGACTGGTGACTGAGAGGTAACAGGACCCCACAGTTCAGTGTGTTTTACAAAAGTAGAAAAGGCTGATATTAGAGAACTTCTGTTTTGTTTTGTCTCTGTGTGCTGGTCCTGAGGCTTGAACTTGGGACCTAGACTTTGTTTCCCCCAGACTGCTGCTCTACCACTTGAGCTGCAGCTCCACTTCCAGTTTTGTTTATTACTAGTTAATTGGAGATAAGAGTCTCATATACTTTGCTGCCAGGGCTGTTTCTGAACCCCATACCTCAGATCTCAGCCTCCTGTGTAGCGAGGATTACAGGAGTGAGCATTTTTAGCAAGTACTAACAGACATGTACAAAACAACAGAGCAAGGGCAGGGGCAGCAAGAACTATTTCAAGATTTTTGCAGTCATGATTTGGACCAGTTTGATAACAAGCCAAGAGATGTTACATCCTGGATATCCTGCAAAGGTAGAACTAAGGGAATTTGCGCGCGCCAGTCCTGGCTTGAACTCAGGGCATGGGCGCTGTCCCTGGGTTTCTTTTGCTCAAAGCTAGTGCTTTACCTCTTGAGCCACAGCACCACTTCTGGCTTTTTGCTGGTTAATTAGAGATAAACATCTCATGGATTGTCCTGCCTGGGCTGGCCTGGAACCATGAACCTCAGATCTCAGCTTTCCGAGTACCTAGGTTTACAGGCTTGAGCCCCTACCAAGAGCTGCCTCTGATGCCTCCTCCTTTTCATTTCCATTTTCCCCCATTTCCAAGTCCTCATATTTAACACTTTCTGAATATCTTTTAGATGCCTGCATTTCTAGATTTGCCATGACCTAAATCTACAGTAGACTCTTCCTTCTAATCTTAATTAGGCTGAGTTTTAACTAGACTATTGTGTTTCTTCCATAGTACTCCTGTGTTCACATTCACATCCATTCTTCCCTCCAAGACTTTGCCAGATTTTAGTTGGGATCAGTTTGGAAACAGGAGCCAGCTAACCCGAAATGCTCCTCAGTACTTCAATAGCATCCCATGGGCCCAGACCTGCAAAGGCAGCCTTGCTGCCTGGCCTCTTTAGCATAATAAACAAAATATGATCTCAAAAAGTTTGCTTTGCTTAGACCCTGTGTTCTTCCAATTGATCCAAGCCATCCAGGCACAGGTCCTGGCACAGGACTGGCACATCTCAGTTGTTCCTCACTTACTGTGTCTCCAAACCTGAACCTGAACTACCAGTGATTCTCCTGTTCCATGTTCCTCCAGCCATCCCGGCTCAGTAAATCAAGGTTTTGACCTGTGAAAGTCTTGGTCCACAGATGAGGAGATCATCCTTGGACTTGGTCTTCTTTCTTTCTTTTTTTTTTTTTTTTTTTAGTCTGAAACTTAAACTCAGTACCTGACACTTCCGCTTACTGGCTAACATTCTACCAACTGAGCCACAACTCTAACCCCATCTGAATTGTTTTCTTTTTTCATATTCTAGGTTGAAAATCCTTTGGTCGCGTGCCAGTGCCTCATGTCTGTAATCCTAGCTACTTAGGAGGCTGACATTTTAGGATTAAATTAAAAGGCAGCCCAGTCAAGAAAGTCTGTGAAACTGTTATCTCCAATTAATCAGCAAAAAGCTGAAACTGGAGCTGTGGTTCAAGTGGTAGAGTGCCACCTTTGAAAGAAAAGGCTAAGGGTAGCACCCAGGTTCTGAGTTCAAGACCCAGTACTACACACACACACACACACACACACACACACACACACACACACACACACACGAGTGTTGGGAGTCTCCAAGGAGAGAATGTGAATCATTTAATTCATGCCTGCAGGGAGACAATTGCCATTTGCCACCTACAATGAAGGTCTGAAGTTTGACCTGGTGGCTTGTGACCTTGGGTTAAAATCTGGCAATATTTGATCACCAGCCTTCTGAAAAATCAGCCTGTGCACCCCTCTGTGCTTCCCACCGTTCTCACAACCCGAGACAATGCTCGCCTGCTCCCTGCAGTTCACCAGCATCCAGGTAGCAAAACTTTTAGTTATCTGTCTGCCCTCATATTATTATTTTGGTAAGTTTTCTTTTATAATTATTTTTCAAATTTTGCCTATTTTTAAATTTTTTAGTATTGTCTTTAACAATACTATACAAAGAAAGGAGTTAGCTATACAAAGAAAGGAGTTGCCATTTAACAAAGCAATTCATGAATATACCCACATCTTTATGTGTCTGTGTGTACACAGTGATCCTGAGGCTTAGACTCAGGGCCTCTTGCTTTCATGCAGCTTTTTCTGCTCATGGCTAGTGCTCTCCCATTTGAGCCAAGGCTCTACTTCAAAATTTGGTGGTTAATTGGAGATAAGAGTCTCATGGACTTTTCGGCCTGGTCTGGCTTTAAACTGCAGTCCTCATAGTTCAAACTCCTGAGTAGCTAAGATTACAGATGTAAGCCATCAGAGCCAAACCAGTTTCAGCTTTTTGTGAGTTAATTGGAAATAAGAATCTCATGCATTGTATGGGCTGGCTTCAGTGATTCTCAGATCTCAGCGCCCTGAGTAGTTAGTGTTACAGGCATGAGCCACCGGTCCTGGCTACCACATTGTTTTGTGCTTTCTTCTTTCCTCCCATTATGGTTGTTTCTTTCCATTGCTTCCCTTTTTCCTCATTTTTCCATTAAGTTTTTGAAAGCTTCCTATGTATTTAACCTCCTTGTTTTAGTTCAGATTTGAATCTGTCAGGACTTGACCTGTTGCTCTCATTAATGCAGATTGCATCCTCTTTCCCATCATCATGGGGGTATATAGAATTTCTCACACCCAAATGTGGTACCTCCAGCATGTGTGTGTGTGAGTGTGTGTGTGAGTGTGTGTGTGTGTGTGTGTGTGTGTGTACTGGGGCTTGGCTCAAGGCCTCCCGCTCTTGCTTTGCTATTTAACTCAAGGCTGGTGCTCTACCACTTGAGCCACAGCTCCACTTCCTGCACTTGTATTTTAGAGACTCACATGTGAGCAGGCAGAGAGGGAAGCTGGGTAGTGAAATGAGAAAGGCCTCAGTGGGCTGACTGGGAGAGCCGTGGGATTGGTTAGGTGTTATATCATCCACATTCTGTGGTTAATACTAATTTGAAAGTGAGCACAAAACTAAGAAGCTTAGCTGGTGATAATTGTTGAGTTGAATTGGGGCCACTTACTACAGGATTCCTTTGTTTATTTTCTTGTGCTATTAGTAATTCTAGCCATCTGGCTTTCCTCCAATCTGACTTTAAACAAGTTGGCCACTTGAGTTTTTTATCTTTTAAAAGATAAGTATTGTTTTCTTGGACTGGTTGCTGTGAATTATAGGTCAAGGTTTTATTTTATGATGATTCATCTTAGCTCCTGGCTTGTCCATTCCGTTTCTTGGGTTCGGCCAAGAAAAGACTTCATTACAGTGCAGTTATGTGGGGAAATGGAGGACAGCCATACAAAGCATTCATCCCCCTGTCCCCAGAACAGTCACTGAGACGTCAGTGCTGAGCTGTGGGTCAAAAATGGGGGGATGTCAACAGGCACCTTGGAGGGTCTCAGTCCAAAACCAGCCTGAGTAGGTAAGTTCAAGAGTCTTTCATCGCTAATGGGCCAGCAACAAGCCAGGCTGGAAGCATAGTTCAAGTGGTATAGTACCAGCTGAGCAAGCAAGCTGAGCAAGTACAAGGCCCTGGGTTCAAACCCCAAACTGGCAAAAAGAAAACTAGATCATTAGTTCCTAAATGCCATTAAAATGTCTTTGGAAAGTCTGTCTTAATTAGCTTTATAAAAGAAAGTCCTAAATGAAGTTAATATACATTTAAATAGGATACAAAATCCAAACTTCAGCAAAAGAGCTCTGGGACAGTGCCCAAGCCCTGAGTCCAAGCCCCATTCCAGACAAAACAAAAACAAAAAATGATTTCTACTTTACCAAAGTATATCCAAGCCCCAGTACTAGCATATATATGTGTGTGTACGCACACGCGCGCGCACACACACACACACACACAAATTAGTAAAGCCAGATGCTGATGGCTTACACCTGTAATCCTCACTATTCAGGAGGCTGAGATCTGAACATTGTGATTCAAAGCCAGCTCAGGCAGGAAAGTCTGTGACTCTCCTATCTCCAATTAACCACCAAAAGCTAGAACTGGAGCTGTGACGCAAATGGTAGAGCAGTAGCCTTGAGTTTGGAAACTTATAGAAAGCATTGCCTAGGCCCTGAGTTCAAGCCCAAGGACTGGCACAAAAAAATGAAAAAGAAAATTATTCATATGTGGCAATGGCTAATGTCCTAGAATCTCACTGCACAACATACCTACCCAAGATTTTCTTTTGATTGATACAGTTAACAAATTATCTTGTCATTGGCATTAATAAATTCTGGTAACCAACTACCTGCAAAAAAACAAGTTTTTTTGTTTATTGTCAGGCATAGGGGTTGAACTCAGGGCCTGGACATTGGCCCTGAGCTCTTTTGCTCAAGGCTAGCACTCTAACAGTTGAGCCACAGCACCCCTTCCCCAGTATGTTTTTATATGTAAAGTACTATAGTCTTTTGTAAAAATAATAATTTGTGCAATTTTTGGGTGTTATTCTATGAGTCAATAGTCTCTTGGGTTAATGATTGTTGGGGAAATGAAGGAGAACAGAAAATGAATAGGAATAGGCTGG